>NC_072380.2:147505000-148747500 GCF_028885625.2 Pongo pygmaeus
TCAGAGGCACCCCAGGATACCACCTTAAGACATTTCCCACTGTCTTGATCTTAAAAGAAAAGAAAAATGAGAACAGAACTCTAACCTTTGAGAGATGGAAATAGTGGGTATCTATGTCAGTTTACATCTTTTCTATGTGTAGAGAGGAAAAAAATACAAAACAGAAGGTGAGCAGAGTTAGCATGGGTTTGGGAGCAGCAGCCTGCATGCGTCTGGCTGAATGGGCGGGCCTCACATGCAGGACAGCATGGCTGAGAGCAGGAGGGGAAGGCACACACCCAGGAGAAGAGCTGGGTGAGGGGACGAAGAAAACAAACTGCTCCCGGAACCACTACTCCAGCAGGAGCGGCACGGCGGGGCTGTGGGACTACAGCAAGAGCAGCGGCCCTCACAGCAGCCCTCACAGCTTCTCCTCCATCCATTAACCACAACACCTGGGCAGTAAGTAGGTCTCATCCTCTCGAATTAGTGGGTGATTAAATGGAGAGCCCCACCAATGCACCAGCTCTGTGTTCTGACTCAGACTGTGACATCAGGCTGCCCTTGGCACAGACTTGCCAAGGGTCTTGCCTTGTCCTTTCCCGCTTGGTGCAGTCACCTGGAATTGCTTCGTGTGCAGTTAAAACCACACTTATGATGGGTTTCTTCGCCCCAGACAGCTGTCCGGCCTCCTTTCCTGAGATCTTCTGGACTTTCTCTGTTTTCTGTGACCGTGGTCTTTTCGAGGCTTTTTCTCGATCATCTTCCTTACACTTCTTTTCTAGTTCAAGGTCAGACTCGTTACCTAAGGAGCAAATACCAAGATGCATAAGGTATCCTTTTATATCAGTGGCAGAGTTGGAGGATAAACATTACTCTTTCACGGGACAGTAAAGGTAACACAGCTCTTTGGTCTGCAGTGCCACGCAGACCACGGAATCACTGCAGGTACCACGGTGGCTCTTCACTCCTTCACTCGATTCAGTACATGTTCACTGCTCCCTGCCACAGGCCATCACCTAGGCCCTGGGCATACACTGTTGGGTGAAGCAGACATAGTTTCTTGTCTTGTCTTGTCTTCATGAGGCCTAGCAGACTTCAGAATCATTAATAAACAACACTGCACAGAAGATAAGGTCTCCAAGATTTATATTCTAAGAAATAAATCATTCACTTATTCAACTTACACTTATCAGCTACTGTCTAGTGCCAGGAATGGTGGACAAAAGGAGTGATAAGGTGCAGACCCTGCTCTCGAGGGCCCCACCGTGCAGGGGGAGAGGCAGACATGCAAACAGCACAGGCAGTCCAGGGCAGTCTGCT
Organism: Pongo pygmaeus; assembly: GCF_028885625.2. Classification (NCBI taxonomy): domain Eukaryota; kingdom Metazoa; phylum Chordata; class Mammalia; order Primates; family Hominidae; genus Pongo; species Pongo pygmaeus. The sequence continues at coordinate 147,506,303 of NC_072380.2, forward strand.
GCGCACCGAATGAAATGAGCAAGGGTCTGAGATGGTTACAGGAAAGGATGGTAGATTCTCCACTTCGTGGGGAGGTAAACCCTCGGTTCACATAAAAAGCAAGCATGTGCGAAGCAATGGTCAGGAAATACAGGCAAGGGGTATAGGGCAAAGGAGGAGTGGGTGTGGTGGAAACAATGGTGTTCCAATCTAGGGACAGATGGCAAAGCCAAAGTATAAACCAGTGCCCAAGTACCCCGTGTGGTGACAACTCCACGAGGAAGCAGGGAGATAGAAATAAAACCAGGGGAGGGCGTCAGAGCTGGGTCCTAGAGGGCCCTGAATGGCCATGAGAAGCCTGGAACCTTCCTTTGGGGAACTGGGAGTGAAACATCAATGTGCATGGAGACCAGTCAGGCCTGGGGAGGGGGTGAAGCTGGAAGGAAAGGAGACTCAAGTTCCCACAGAGGACCAGCCTGCTGGGTCTTCTGACGGCTCACAGCGAGACTGGAAATCCAGATTTACATGAAATCTTCTGATTTTTCAAGGCTGACTCTAGTCTAAAATTTCTTAAAACAATGGAAGAGCAAAGGGAAACAATGCCTGGGGCCTGCCTGCTGCCTCTGGAAGGCCATGGAGAGCCACAGGTGTCTAAGCCGGGAAGGGCTGGATTATATTTGTGCCGCTGCTGCGGAGAGCAAAGTCAACGGGTTCAAAAAATGTTGAAATACACTGAAGAAGGAATGTGTCAGCCACAGAAAGAACAACAGCTAATTCCACATGGCTACCCTTGGCATTAGCCTGAGGGGTAAGAAAAGCTTCGATATCCAAGTGAAGAACAAAGGAGCCACCTCTTGAATGCACACTATTTGAGATCCCTAAGTGAAGAGGAAATATAGGGAAGGGAGGAAAAGGAGTTTTCTCTTTCTTAGAAATAGAGCCACAAAACCTGAAATAACCTGCCCAAAATTCACTTCCTCAGAACATATGACAAATGCACAGGGAACAATTCCACATAAGCCTTTCTCAGCCATGAGTGTGGAAACGGACGAAGGGAGGCAGGGTGCGCAGGCGCAAGGTGGGGGTCCAGAAAGTGCTGCCAAGGTCGGGTTATAGGGAGGTGAGATCGGAACCATGCAGTAATATGGCAGAAACAGGAGAAACCAAAGGGAGATAGCCAGAGGCCATTCGGTACGTCTGTTTCCAGTGATTCAACTCTGCCTAAAGCCAGTTCCCCAAGTAAATGTACCAAGGAATGTCTGAAGTGAAAAGATAAAATGGAGGAGTATTCTTTCTTAGGGAGGCAGGCTGATTCAAGGAAAGCTCACTCAAGAAGAGGCCAGAAAAAAACTTGGCTAATGGCAGATTGATCAAAACAAACATTCTAATTTTGTATTCTATAAAGTTTTTTTGGTGTTTGTCCCACAGTCCAGGTGCTTGGACCATTTTTAGACCTAGCAAAACAGTTTTATAGAAGTTCTTTCATTCACTGGAAAAGGCCCTTAATCATATAACTAGTATCAGCACTAAATATGGTAACATTGAGCTAAAAAGAATGAATAAATGAGATCATGAATCAGACAGAACCGCATCACTCTCCAAGGCTAAAGGGAAAAAGTCAAGACCATCAGACGTGTCCCTCCCTTGAAGAGCACCATGACTCCTATAAAGCCGGAGAATGAGGAAAACAAGTGATCTCAAAGTCACTGGCAGTGCCTACATTTTGTAGGCTTGATTTGCATCATGCCTAACAGCAGTTTTCATTTTATTTTACTTTTTAGTGCCTATAATAAAAACATTTCAAAATCTACAAATTGCCTGAGTCACAGAAGTTCTTTTTGTGGCCTACATACTGGGTGATACACACGCATAAATAACTATAGCAGAATATATTGGATGCTATAAGAAGGTAGAAACAACATTTTACAGAATTTTTTGCTTTTAAAATGATGCCTTGCTTTATACCGGAATTCACCATGGGATACAATTCAATATGTGGGTGATATGCCAGGAACAGATTTGTTCACATTTAAAAAAAAGACCTGAGAATTAGAACTTGCCAGAAGCTCAACCCAGGTTAACAGCATGAATCAACAAAAACCAAACGACATTCACCTACACTAAGAAGAAGCAGATGAAGAGATCACCACGCTCTGCACCAGATAAACTGCATCTGGATAAACTGCGTCCGGACTCTGCTTTAGGCATCGTATGTTAGGAACACACTGCAGAACCGGGTGGCTGGACGTGGGTGAAGGTCTGGCACCATGCCGTTTTAAAAGCCAATGGAGACCTGAGCTGGCGTTGGTGGAGAAGAGAAGACTGCACAAGAATCTCATCTCTCTCCTCACCATTCCTACAGCTCCAATTTGAGTTTCCTTCCCCACGGCTGCTTTGGGGTGTGCATTGTTGGTATTCACCCTACCCATTCCCAACACCCGTCCCTCCTGGAGCGTGATGCCACCTCCCACTCCAGGAACTAGGAATGCTGCTCCATCTGAACAGCTAGGGCTACAGGACCCAAGCCTGGCCAATGGGGTCTGAGGAGAAGGGTCTAGGGACTTCCAAGAGTGGTTTTCCTTCCTCATGGGGAAAGTACCGCCTCTCTTCCTCAGCTGGGTATTGCTATGTCCACTGCCAGAACTGAGGCATCCACCCAGCAGCTAAGAGAAGCCAAGTGAAAGAGCATGATAATGCCTTGGGCATCACAAAGAGAGAGGTGGATCCTGGGGCTTTCACGGTACAGATGTGCCCCTGAACCAGCCCTTGAACCATTGTGCCTGGACTTCTTGTTACATGAGAGAACATTCTCATTATTAAACTCATTTTTAACCAGTGCCTCTGCTAACAGTATCTTGACTAACACACTCTCCGAACCATCCTCCTCCACCTAGACCCTAGAGGAATTGTTTTAAAAATCCAAATCTAATTCTGTCACTTGCCTGCTTAAAACCCTTCATCGGGCTTCCTTCTCATCTCCATTAGGAGAAAGTGCTAGGTAAAGTCCTCCAAGAATTGCCATAAATCCTCTCCCACTATCTCTGCACCATCAAGGCCATGACTTGCAAGCACACACCCTCATGTACTTATCTCCTACCCCTTTGGGCTCCAACAATGCTGAACCACAAGTTGACCGACACCCGGTGCTGTTTACAGCCCCTGGACCTTGGCACACAGACATGTATTGCACAACGTCCTGATTCACACACCCCTGCTTGTCTGAGTGACAAGCCAAAAGGCAGCTCAGATTTCCCCTCCTCTGTGACACTCTGTACCCTTCACCTTCTTACGTCCTCCATTCTCTTTACACACACACAGAGCACCGAACCAACGGTTGGACTTTCCCACACTGCTTACAATTATCTGTTGACATGCCTTATCCACATTGTGACCTCTTGGAGGTTGGGTCCCTGACTTCTTGCGATTTTATGAAGCCTAACGTAGGCCTCCAGAGGGCTAGAGCCAGACAATGAGGAAGACCTGCTCTGTTATGTTCAAAAAGATGAAGCTAGGACCAATGGGTAGAGTCCCCTGCGATTGATCTCAGGGCAGAGAAAGGAACTTCCAACAGTTAGAGCTGTCCAAGGAAAGGGTGTTTTTCAGACACGTTTCTGAGGAGGGTTTTCCTTGGAAGTCACAGATACCATTGGAAATGCTGTGGAAAAGACTCTGAATCACATGGGAAGTCAGACCAAACAACGTCTAAATCTCTAAATTCTAAGGCCCTCACATACAAATAGGTGGAACTATTACATAAGGAAGAAGGTAGGAGAAAGGAAGTTGCAGGGAGAAAAGAAGGAGAAAGAGTGAAAAATATGAGAGATAGTAAAAGAAAAACCTGGAAGAGACAAAAGAGCAGGGGACAGAACACCATGCACCTTCAACCCACTGGACCACACCAGCCTCGAGTCCGCACTGAGTGCAGGCTCTGGTCCTCCCCTCGGCAAGGGACAGTGGGGCTCTCCTTGTATCCCACAGCCCAGACGTGACTCTGGCAGCGGCTAAGGTGGAACCAGTGCTCTGGACACTGTCCAGGCAGACAATTCTGGGAGTCACCATGGCAGCATCTTTTTTTTTGAGACAGAGTCTCACTTGGTCGCCCAGGCTGCCAGGCTGGAGTGCAGTGGCACAATCTTGGCTCACTGCAATCTCCACCTCCGGAGTTCAAGTGATTCTCATGCCTCGGCCTCCCAAGTAGCTGGAATTACAGGTACGCACCATCCCATCCAGCTGATTTTTGTATCTTTTTAGTAGAGACGGGGTTTCGCCATGTTAGCCAGACTGGTCTCGAACTCCCGACTGCAAGTGATCCACCCACCTCGGCCTCCCAAAGTGCTAGAATTACATGTGTGAGCTACTGTGGCTGGCCCATGGCAATATCTTGAGAGTCAAATCCCCACTACCTACAGCAGGGACCCCACTAAAAAGTCCTTGGCATTGCTCCTTCCCTGTCTCACTCTTCTCACTCCCCCACTCCTGCTTCCTGGGACTACCACTCAGGTAAACTATCTGCAGCCAAAGCTGTTTCCAGTGGGGAACCTAAGCTAAGACTCTGCCCATTCAAGACTGCCCCAAATACACACCTCCAAGCCCCCACATCCTTCATCAATTCTCTGTGGCCTCATGCAGCATGGATCCACAGTCCACGGACATTACATTCTATTCTTGAGAGCTTCAGAAGCTTCAACACTAAGCTTTCCAACTGATTCAGGCACCATGGTGCCAGGCACTGCACTGAACGGCCTTGAAAATGGTTCTTGGAGATGATCTTAACTGATCCCTTGAGGCCTGGAGCACTGTGAAAAGAACAAGGCTCTCACAGAAAAAGAACACACATGCTCACTCAGAGGCAAATGCCAGGTGCATTTAGGGAATATCAAATAACTCCAGGTAAAACACCCAGTATGTGGGGAGTGGGAGGTGAGGCAGGAGCAGAACCGGCATGGAGACCCAGATGCCACCCAGAGACTCTGGCCTACAAAAGCAGGTGCTTCATGGAGAGAAATATCAGGTTCTCCATTGCACTCCTGTACACCCCATGCTCCTCACAGCCCTGAACCCAGCTCTCTCAACAGCCACATGACTGTGTGTTTCCCATCCCCAGCATTAGGTCTGGTGTGTAGCAGGTGCTCAATACTTCTTTGTGGAAAGCATGGAGGGTACAGGGTAAAAGAGAAAGACATTTTAACAACAGCCTCGTTAGTAATTGTCTGCCCACTCCCTTTTGGACACCAAAGTCCTCATTCCCATTTGACCTGGTTGTTCACCAATTTCCCTATACCCTCACTTGACCAATCTTTGTACTTTTCAAAGTTGCATTTTGTCCACTGAAATGCCTCGAGGACCCGACCTAGAAGTCATGCTGATGGTGCTTTTCTGAGGGCTTGGCATGTCCCATCTTCAGCTCACATGTATCATGGCCTTTCAATAGGTGTTTTTCAATAGTCTCCTGCTTCCTCCGAATTATTGACTTTTTAAACTTTTCTACTCTTTCCTGCCTAGGCTCCACTCCAGCTTCCTTTCCTTTTAAAAATTCCATAGCTGTCGATGGGTTTTGCTTCTCCCTCTTGCGCATGGCTGTTGCATTCAGTCATGCTGTGAGCTCGCTACAAACCAGCTGGCCTGAGCAGCACAGGGGCTGGTTAATGGAACCACTGCAGAGAGGCAGTGGGCATGCAGCACTCTGGAGTCAGAGAGGCTGGGGTAGGACACAACTTAACCACTTGCAATGGAACTCTGGACAATTGATGAATCTCCCTAAAATCACTCATAAAAAATAAAATATAAATAAGGACCTCAAAAGATGGCTGTAAGGAGGAAGAACACAATTACGGGGAAAACCCCAGGCACATATTAAACATCTCATCAATGTTCACCTTCTCCGCCTTTTGAAAACATATCTGGGACACCACCCCAAAGACTCTCTCAACCACACACCACAGCTACTCTCACTCCCCTGTCTTGGCAGCCACCCTGATGGGCACCAAATTTAGAAATCCTAAGAACCAGATGAGATTAAGTTAGTCGTCAGAGGCAATCTTGAGGAGAGCTTCCCACCTCTGCTCTCAGCATCTGGTGGTTCTAGACGGCCACGAGAGTGTCCCACGCACCCACACACCTGGAGCAGGGGCCATGGCTCTGCACAGTCACGCAAGAAAACCCCTACCTCCACATTCTCCCAGTGAACAAAGCCCTCCTCCTATGTTAGAAGTGCTTCAGTTCGTTCAATCCAAAATATCTTGTTTCAGATTCAGCTTTGTTTTTAAGACTTTTATCGTCTCTACCATGCAAATTAAATAAATATACAACATAATGCCCCAGCTAGTATTAATAACAACAATTAAGATTAGATATTTCTTGGACAATGATATGGCAACACACTAAGAACCACGACAGAAAGTCTGGGTTCTAATGTACACTCAGGGACCCCAAGCCTTTAGGGGCAGATAGGATGGTGGGGGGTCATTCTGTACAATTTCCAATCATCAGGCAGTTATCACGCAACCATCTCAAAGGAATGCCGTCTACACTACCTGTGAACCACTCTGGGAACAGAGACTTCACCACTACAAAACAGACAGTTTGTATGGTGACCTGCGCTGCCCAACCCACCTTGCACATGCACAAGAGCCCTCTGAGCTGCCGTAAACCACGGGCTTGATTCACTAAATTGCAGATAGTCTCGACCATGATTACTGACATGGTTTGGCTGTGTCCCCATCCAAATCTCAACTTGAATTGTATCTCCCAGAATTCCCACGAATTGTGGGAGGGGCTCAGGGGGAGGTAACTGAATCATGGGGCCTGGCCTTTCTTGTGCTATTCTCATGATAGTGAATAAGTCTCACGAGATCTGATGTGTTCATCAGGGGTTTCCGCTTTTGCTTCTTCCTCATTTTTCTCTTGCCACCACCATGTAAGAAGTGCCTTTCGCCTCCCGCCATGATTCTGAGGCCTCCCCAGCCAAGTGGAACTGTAAGTCCAATTAAACCTCTTTTTCTTCCCAGTCTCGGGAAGAAAAATGTCTTTATCAGCAGCGTGAAAACAGACTAATACAGTTACTATGAGCAAATTCATTGCTATGAGTTTTCAGGAAACACGAACAGAGAAGGACACTTTGCGACACCCATACTTCTGCTCCAGAGCCACTCGTCATCTTGTGCAACCATGGCAACAGAAGAGAGGTGCAGCACTGGGGTTGTCTGAGTGTCTGCCAGCTTCCTACCCCAGGCTGTCCTGGTATGTGTGGTGTTTGCTGCAGAATGAGGCAGGCAGTCACACCCCTGGTTTCCAGTCTCTGTGCATTTTTATTTGCAAAAGAGTGGCTGCTTGTGACTAGGGAGGGCCAGGTCAACTATGGGTCTGATTTCAAGTCTGCCTCTTCAGTTTCTATGCCTGCTTGCTGGTTACCCTCTCCTCAATTTGATTAAATATTCATACCAAGTGTTTCTCCTCTGAAAACAGAATTTCTATCTCCAATACAAAGTTTAACAATTATCCCCTACTACTAAATAAAATATTATCTTTATGAGATGATTTTCCTTTCTCACTTTCCTATTTTCAAATTTTCTTAAGTGTCCATATTCAAGCAAAATATCATTTCTGCACAAAAGAAATAAATATTTACTTGGAAATTATGTACACACTATAGCATTTATTTGTTCTTTACTAGCCACAGTTCGTTCAGCAGATACTTATGGAGTGGTCAGCACTGTTCTAGTATTTGTAATACTTTAGTGTACAAAACAGGGAAAGAGCCCTGCCCTCTGGAGTTTACATGCTAGTGAGGAAAGAGACAATCAGTTTAAAACATAATAAATAACTAAACTACACAGTACGTTAGAAGGTAATCATTTTACCTGAGTCTGGTAGAGTGCAGGCCTTTGGGAAGTAGGAAAAGTTTGTGTTGTTAAATACAGATGCTTCTCAACTTACGATGAGTTACATTCCAATAAACCCATCCTAAGTCAAAAATATCATTGTCAAAAATGCACTTAAAACACCTAACCTGCCAAATATCATAGCTTAGCCTATCCTACCTTAAATGTGCTCAGAACACTTACATTAGCCTAGAGTTGGGCAAAATCATTTCACACAAAGCCTATTTTAAACCATTGCAGTTGCGGACCACCAGCAACTGTGGTCTAGTGCTCTAAGCTCTGATCTAACAAACACATCTAACAAACACATCTCACACAAACAGTCCCTACTGATAAGGACAGTTATTGTGAGTGGCTTGTCTATGTATCTGTTTACTTGTTTCTTGTTTGTCTCCCCTAGGTGGATGTAAGTTCAGTAAGGCCTGGCAAGATTTAGCCTATTTCACTGGAAGTCTTCCACTGTGCCCAAAACATCATAGATACTCAGTAAAGCGGGGAAAGAGAGGAAGGGCAGCCAACCTCACAAAGTGGGAAAGTCATCCAGTCATTAAACAAATAGCAAGGGAAGGCCTCTTGCAGCCACTCAGGACACTGCACATGCCACGGTCTCCCTCAGTCTCCACCATCCTGATGAGGCAGGACTGCTCCCAAGCCCCTTATAAAGATAAGGAGTCCGAAGCTTAGTAAGGAGAAGAGGTGACTGAGCCTGGACACTGTCCCCATGAGTGGTACACCCAGCATCACATTGAAGTCCAGCAGACTGCAAGGTGAGCACTTCCCACAACCCCTCCTGCCTCTGATGCTCTGCAGGAGCAGAAGTTTAGAAAGAGTGCAGAGAGGAACCAGCCAAAAAGCTGGCTCCACAATGAGATGAGGTGACGGTCAAGTGGCAAAGTGTAATACTGTGTTAAGGTGCTGGAGAGAACGGAGGGGCCTGGCTAGTGGACTATAAGTGGTTTCCATAAACAGCATTTTTGCTTTTACCATAGGCAGAGGTGCGAAAGGCTTACAGGAAGCTCAGGCACCGCAGCATCCAAACACCGCTCCTTTCCTTCTCATCCACCTCTCTCTGACCGGGGGCTTGGGCCCAGCTGTGCTGAAGGCTGAGGTAGACGAAGTAAGGCTGGCATTTGCTCTGTGCACCCTCAGCCAAGCGCCCATACACAGCAAGAGGCCATTTGCTCCTAATCACTCCATGCAGATGAACGGCCCCACTCCAGCCCGAGAAGGCACGCTGCACAGTCAACTGCACAGCTGGCTCCCGGGTGCAACAGGCTGCTGCTCTGGCCTGGCATCCAGGCCCAGGCATTTAAAGTCCCCTATTGGCTTGTCAATGGTGTGCCCAGCTCTTCCAGCTCTGCAGTGATTCTCTGTGCTATGAAGAGGCAATTCTTGGGGATTGAAGAAAGCCAGAGTTCTGTTCAACAAATAAATGCCTGTCTCCCTTGCACTGAGATACACTGAACCTTCTGGCAATAAGCACGGCTGCTAAAAGTCACTCTTCCAAGATGGTAGGATACAGCGCAGGGTCAAAGACCCCCAGCTGAAATCCAAGCCCCCTAGCTGATGCTGACGGGGAATTTTGGATAATTTACTAACACTTGTTTCAGAGAAAACCCGGTTGAGTCCCTGGGCCTAGGCAGGGTGCTTGACAAAGAACAGCTGGCAAGCAGATGTCTTTTAACAAACACATCCTAATGTGGAAAATAAGGACACCGAAGGGAGCCCCAGGGGTTTCCGGGCTTGCTGGGGTGACCCAGGTCAAACTCCAAGTCCTCTAGATGCCATTTTCAAAATGAACCCTCTTCAAATATCCTGCTTCTTCATGTACATGTGCTAATTACACAGTTAATTCTAAGGTAGTATTTTGTTTTCGTTGTATTGAACGTTTAAAAATATCTTCACTGAGCTCTAGAAAAGACTCTTTAGCCAAGAGAAAACAGAATGTAATTTTAGTGAGATCAATAGCTGAAATCTGTCTGAGATGCTTAAGAGGAAGAGCAGACTAGATGACATCAAACCCCAATGAGCTCTTTATGGCCCTACCCTGGGTAAGCCAGATCACAGGAAGGGAGGCCAGCATTAATTCCATCAGCAACAGTGGGTGTAAATGGAAATTTCTAACAGTAGTCTATGCCTGTCTAGTATTTTCCCTTTAGTCAATATCACAGAAGGGAGATCAACTATACTATTAATACTATAATAATAACAATACCTTATCTTCTGAGTGGCACATGACAGTTTGCAAAGCACTGTCTTGAGCATTAACTAGCACCTGTATCTCTACTATTATGTACATGGCGTGTGTTTTTAACCAGCCTCTTAATGGTTCACTTTTTTTCCAAGGCTCTTATAAATGTGCTCTTCCAGAAAACAAGGCCCTTAGCTGAAGTCCCCTTGTCCATCAAGTTTTTGTAGCATCACTGTCTGAATTCAGCTGTGATTGTCAGCACACTGGGATGGTAATTTTCAAATTTTTTTAACTGGCAGGACCTTTTTCCTGCTTTTTAGGCAATTTCAATATAAATAATCTAAAAAAAGTACAATCTCTCAGATTAAAGTGGATGAGCTCCCTGCCAGCCTCCCACACCTGTCCTCAGTATCCTTCTAGCCCCAGCCACTAAGCAACTCTGAAGAGCCCTGGAAACAGCATTAAAACTACTGAATTAAGAGGTACAGTGTACTACGTGAAATACGGCTTTAATAAAAAGTCACTGTTTTGAGAATGCATGGTGAAAAACACAAGATTTGGAGTTAAAGGCATCTCAGCTAAGATCCAGGCTCTGCCTTTCAGCTGGATGAATTTGGAACACTCTAAACTTATCTGCATCTGCAGAATGAGTCACTGTAAGGTTCACATGAGGGAACAGATGCAGAACCTTCTCACATGGTGAGCACACACAGTAGGCCTTCAGGAAACACTGGCTGCACGCCAGTCTGTCGACTTCACGCCCAATTATATACGTGAAAGTCCTACTCAGGCCTGAGGTTGGGATGATGACTTCTTTCTGGTTTCTTTCGGTTTGTATTAATCATGAGCTGCGACCGAGCCCCTTTCTCCCCCTACCACCTAGCTTTGTGCATTTTCCCCAGGTGCTGATGTTCCAAGAACTGTAACTTTTACTGTGCAGCACTGCTCTTCAACCCCAGCACATTAGCATACTTCTTTATATTTCATTTCCTTTGGAAAAGACGGCATTTGAAAAAGCGATGACATCGCACAACGTGGAATGCAAACCTTAAAGAGGGAAGCAGATGTTGGCAAATGGTGTGCATGCCCCGCGGGGCTGAAGCCCTTTCTACGATGACAGGGTCTAGCGCCCCTGCACGGAGTGAGATGTTCTGATGTAAACTGGAGGGGGCCATTACTTAAGGAACAGAGACCTGAGTGTGTCCCTTTTAAGGGCAGATAATGAGCAAGCACCCAGAGTCTCCTGAAGTTCTGGTGAGGTCCTGCTTGCCCTTCCAGGTCGCCCCTCCCCCCTCTCTACCCGGCTCCCAAGGCTGACCAGTAAGGACCACACAATGGGCCCTACTGCTCTCTGGCTTCCAACTGGGTTTAACCAGTGGAGGCACCAGCAGGAGATGAAAGGAAAGGGGGAAAGTCGGGGGTGGGGGGCGGTATTTATTCTCCAGGCTCCCTCCCTGCCAGGTTATCACAGGCTGACCTCATCCTCTACCAAAGGCCACAGCTCTCTCCCTCGGTGTTCTGGTGACTTCTCTCCCCTCTTGCGTGTTTACCCTGCTGTTCCCAGCTGCTCTCAGTCCCGCAGGTACACCATGACTTGATGCTGTACCTAGACCAGAACATACCTTTACAAAGGGTCTCTTCCTTAGCTTCTCAAGTCACCCATTTGAGCATGCCACCTGCCTCCTGTTGGCATCCTGACGGCTCCCCCAGGCCATCGTCTTAGTCATCTCTGGATGACTCCTCTCTCCATTCCCAATTTCATTCCCTCCCACTACAAGCATCTCCCACTGACCTCCTTCCACTGATACTGCTCCCACTCAAGTCAGCAATGAGGCACACCCACAATCCCCCAATGAATGGAGTCTTCACCCCAGCTTCTTCTCACCGAACTCCCTGCATCACTCACCATCCTCAACCCATCCTCTTCCTCCTTCAAGGCAGCTTTCCCTGGTCTCCATCCCTGGACACTCCCCTGTGGGGGCCTCAGGAGGCTGCCCTTGGTGGTTTATCCTTCTGCTTCCACCCAGTCTCTACTGATGCTGCTCCTCCACTGAGGACCTCATGCTAGACTCCGTGTGGGGCGGCATGCCCTCCTGGATATCCTGCAGTCCCCAGATCAATGTGTGGCCACAACTAACTCACCCTCTTTCCTCCAAATCTGCATCTCCTCTGGGCTCTTGAGGTTGGCAGGGATGCCACCATTCACCCTGGTCCCCAGCCAAAACCAAGGCAGCTCCCCTCTGCGAACTCTGCCAGGTCCTGTGAACTGCACTTCCTTGACATCTCCACAATATGTCCCCTAATTTCAACTCCCACTGCTGGATTCAGATGCCACAGAACACTTCCCAGGATCACTGCATCAGCCTCCTCTGTGTGGCCAGCGGCTCCTCTGTGTCTGAGCAAATGCTATTTCCTCTTGCAAGGATGGTACTCCCCTCCTCTCCTTCCCTCTTCTCTCTGCCCTCCTCTACCCCCAGCCCCACTCTTCAGAGCTGGACGTCTGTGTGGCCTTCAACTCTCTGCCCCAGCGAGCCACCAGAGAGCACCCACCTCACCTGCTCTCCAGGCTGCTAGAGAAGCCCCTTCCACAAGCTCCCCCAAAACCCTGTGGAGCCCCCACCAGCTGTTCCCCATACTTACAGTGTCTGAGTCATTTCTGCCCAGCCCACTACACTCTAAGAAACTACTATACAGACCTCCATTCATGCGACATCCTGTAGTCAGCAACCACCCCATGCCTGGTACACAAAGAGTAGGCACTCAATGCCTCTGATGCACTCATGAATGACCCACAGGAGGGCTCAAAAAGTTCCCATTCTTCTCAGCCCCTAACGTGCAGGCACATGTGCACGCACAGACACACACACACACACACACCCTTAACTCTGATGAGCTTCCCACACCTTACTAAGAAAAACAAAGCCCATTTGATACAAAATCTCTCAAGTAAGTTCCTTTTACCTCAAAATCTTCCTGTTCTTTGTTTACCATCCCACCTCTTCTAGAAGTGCTTCTTTAGGAGGGGTCCTGTGGCCAGGCATGGTGGCTCACACCTGTAATCTCTGCACTTTGGGAGGCCAAGGCAAGCAGATCACCTGAGGTCAGGAGTTTGAGACCAGCGTGGCTAACATGGTGAAACCCCGCTTCTACTAAAAATACAAAAAATTACTAGGGCATGGTGGCACACACCTGTATTCCCAGCTACTCGGGAAGCTGAGGCAGGAGAATCGCTTGAACCCAGGAGGTGGAGGTTGCAATGAGCCAAGGTCGCACCATTGCATTCCAGTTTGGGCAACAAGAGCAAAACTCCATCTCAAAAAAAAGGAGGGGTCCTGCTTTGTTTTCCAGCCCTACACTCTTAGTGCAGGATTTGTGTCTGCATTTCTTACCCTTGAATTCCCCACAGAACAGAGTATCTCACATGTAACTCGTAATTCAAAGTATGTTGAATTGGAAGCAGGCAACTAAAGAGTTTAATGTAAATGCAATCACACATTTGTAGAAATTAGTTCATATGCATTCATTTATAATTAACACTGCACTAATATTCTAAAGTACCTATTCTAAATTGCCCAAGAACTAATTAAATCTCAGAATGCCCCGGAGAGTAAAGTGTTATCAGCCACATTAATAAAAAGCCCAGAACAGTTGTCAGAACAGCAGACTGATAAGGGATTATATTCTGGGACTCTGCCACCAATTCACTCCACACTGCTAATAAAGCAGTTTAAAGCACTTATTATACCCACACTGATTTGAACCTGCTGAATGTGCTCTTCCTCGCCCTCTTCCCTTAGGCTTTCTCGCATCCTCCTATCTCTCTTACTACAGGGGAAGAACAGGCAGGCACCTGCTTCCAGCATGTGCTCTTCCCAATAAAGAGAAACTGCCAGGAAAATAAACCTGTGAAGGGCACGAGGCCATTGGCTCACAGGTCACCCATGGCGGCCTCACATACTAACTGCAGTGATTGTCCCAGACCTCAAATGTGCCTGCATTCCCCTATCTGCAGGCTTTTGTATGAACCATCACGAGAGAAATGCCTATTCCATCTCCTTCACCTTCTCCCCCAGTCCCAAGTCATTCTCAGAGATGGAGTTCAGGGCCACCTCCTCCTCCAAGAAGCCTTCCAGGACACACTCCAGCAGACGTGTGGTCCTGCCCTGCTCCCTCTGCAGATGGTTCACTCACCACACTTGGTTGTCTATTTATATCACTGTCCTCCTCCCCAGGCACTCAGCTGCTCAAGGGAATAGACCTGCCTTACTCAACTTCGATCCCCAAAGTCTGACTTGCTGCCCAACAATAGCACAAGTTCAGGAAGTGGGAGAAAAAAAGAGAAGAGATTCTGCCTGCTGCAGGAATCTCACTCAGCCCTTGGCTTTAGCCAATCTCCCTGAGATGGGAAGCCTCAGCCCCAGCAGTATGTCCAGATGTATAGGCTGCTGGGCACGAGCCGTGAGCCACACGTTCCAGTACTTCTCTGGTCTCAGGCATGGTCACCGTGAGACCGTTAATTAGAGCAAAGGCCCCCTGTGCCAGGGGCTGCATCACACTGGATCAATCGCAGACCCTCCACACTGAAAATCGCTGAACTTCAGACAGCAACTCTAGGAGGAGACCACTCCCTTTGCCTCCAGGCACCAGCCTACCACATAGTCCCTGAGAGCCAGCAGCTCCACGGTGACCTCCAAGATGATGAGGAAGAAAGTCTTCCTTTCACAGTTCTGCTGGGTGGGATTCTGCCCCTGCAAAAGGCCCTGAGTGCCCTTTGGTCATTAAGAGTCACAGTAAGCAGCAGTGGGAGAGGGGGGCCACAGTGTCAGCCCTGTTTCTATCTGACACGTCTCTCAGGAAGACATAACTGCCACCAGGACTGCAGGTTTGAATTTACACGACTCTGAAGAAGGGGAGCGTGGAGAATTGGAGGACCACCCAATCAGCAGCAGCATCCCTGAAGACTGATGGATCCGCGTGGCAAGAGCTTGAGGTGGAAAGTCCAAGGGTCCTGGACCAGAATCCCTGTTTCAACAGGTACTCTCTAGCTGGGCTTAGGCAACTTCCTTCACCTAGCAGAGCCTCAGCTTCTTCATCTAAAAAAGAGAATGGTGCCCTGCCCCAGTGGTTGAATCAGAGCAGAGACACAGTGCCCCATACAGCAGTAGAGGCAGATGGTCACACAGAAGAGGCAGCGTCACTGGGGAGCCCAGCTGGGGCAGGTGAGCTTCACAATCCCTGCTGAGCCAAGCACTGGGATTCCACGGATCTCTGGGAAGTTCTGGAGGGGATGGCTCAGGGAAGTTTGGAAGTGTGTAAACTCAAGTATGTAAAACTCAGCAGCCTGATTAACACTGCAGTTTGCTCATCCAGCCCACCTCTGGGCATGCTGGAGCTCCCCATGGGCTCAAGGCTCTGGGGCCCACACTTTCTTCCTTCTCTAAACAACTCCGTTAATGTAGCTTACTGTCATTTATCTGAGTTTCTTATCTGAACTATGTAAAGTATAAGAAGCTACTGGAGTAATAAAGGTCATACACAGGTACTTTCACCAGGCAGATGTTTGCCGGGACTGCCTACATTGAGGGATTGTGCACGCCATAAAGAATGAGACAGAATTCATTAGCTAGCTTTGAGGGTAGAGGGGGCTTTCCAGGAAGAAAGCTCTGCCTGCACAAAAGAATCCCTAAGACCAGTGGGGGCCAATGGCATACAGAGACAGTGACCCAAGACGAAGCAGTCTCAGGACAGGGTGAGATCC
The DNA here is from genome assembly GCF_028885625.2 of Pongo pygmaeus. Lineage (NCBI taxonomy): Eukaryota > Metazoa > Chordata > Mammalia > Primates > Hominidae > Pongo > Pongo pygmaeus. The sequence continues at coordinate 147,522,111 of NC_072380.2, forward strand.
ATCCACGCCCAGCAAGAGCAGGGGAGGGAAAGCCACAGGAGGCCCACTGGCAAGAAGCAGCGTGACCCCATGTATTTTACACCATTCTGGGAGTGTGGGCTTATAGGGAGCAGATTCAGAAGGAGAGTGGCCAGTCTGAAGACTGTTGCAAAACTGTCTGCATTAGAGGTGATGACAGTGGACCTGGCGCAATGCGAGGAAGGAAGAAATGTTGGCAGGACTGGGGACTGAGAGATTTGCAGATGAGACAAAAGGAGGAATTCAAGATGGCTCCAAGGTTTCCAATTCAAATGGCTGCATTAGACGGCAAACAAGAGGTAACTTCCATACATAACCCTTAAGTACCAGCGAGAAAACTGATGGCTGAAGCTGAAATGTGAAAAGCAGGAGAGCTGGAGGAAAAAGAACTAAAGCAGCTGCAGATTCAGAAATGCACAGGAGCAAGTATAGATGGCAGCCAGTCAGCCACAACATGTACCTACCCAGGGCTTCATCCAAGTCACTGGGCCACACCACAGAGAAATACAAATGCAAGGTATAAAATAATGAACTTTGGGTTTCCCACCCATTAGATATTGTACAGTTCTTGTGTCTGCTGTATAAGAATCCATATTTTCACTCAAAAGATATTCACTGAGCACTTGCTGTGTGCCCGGCACTGTTCTGAATGCCGCAGACAGAGCCAGGAAGTGATATACCTACACAGAACAAGTTACTTGATCTGTTTGTGCCAAACCCACCAAGGACTAGAGTCTGGCCCTGGACTTTGGTAAAGAAAAGAGAGATGTGTCCCTATTCCGTCCCCAGGGAACCAGGCTGTGGTGCAAGTGTGGGTTCCTGCCTTCTCAGTTATCAGCTAATGGGGAGACAAACACACACACCATCAATTCCAACACACCGAGGCACGTGCACGGCACAATGAGAAGCCCAGATCTGCTGGGAAGCTGAGCACAAGGGAGGGGGACTCTGGAGCTGGGCCTGGAAAGGGGAAATAAAGCTGTGACTTGAAGACCAGCAGGAATCACTGGCACAGGAGAGGGTTGTGGCATTCCATAGAGAAGGGACAGATGACGGGATGGGGCCCTGCTGGCTCAGGGGACTTGTGCATGTGCCAGGATCATTGAAGGTTAAGCATATTCAGAGGGAAAAGGGCAAATGGACATCACAAGCAAAAAGAATGACATGTACAAGAGATGGTGAGGGCACAGGACACTGGAGGCTTTCAGAGGTTCACTGCAGATCCGGAGGTGGGCAAAGTGGGAGAGGGTAAGAAGTCAGGGTGCAGAGCAGGCAGCGGCTAGGTCCTAAGTAACATAGCAGGTTCTTAAGGAGCTTAGGCTGTCCCTGAACAGCAGTGGGTGTCACGAAGGGGTGCGTTCAGAGTAAGGATAAGATGGGTTCATATGTCATATATGTCATATATGTCTCCCTAGCGTTAAGCTAGGGAAGGTGGAAGGTGAAAGGTATACAGCCAGGGGATGCCTAGGAAAATCCACTGAAATTTGGGAATTAAAAAGAAGAATTCTTCTTTACCTTTCTTAACTCATCCTTTTGAAACTTACCATTTATGTGTGTATTATAACACCTATAGCATATTAATACAGCAGTCTATGTATCTGAGCCAAAAGGCCTGAGTCCACATCCCTGGTCCATCGCTTACTACGGTTGACACTGGATAGGATGCTTGCCCCAGTTTCCTCATCCATGAAACGGGAATAAAAACAGTAACTACCTCACGGGGCTTTTATGAAGAGGAAATGAATTAATATTTGTAAGACATTCACAAGAGGCAGGCCCATAGTAAGAACTCTATAGATGCTTATTCAATTTTAAAAATGCAACTTATTACTAAATAAATATTTAATGTGGATAAATCCTCCACAATATCTGCAAACACTGGTGTACACAGAGCATGAATTGGGGTAAACAGGCAGACTGGAGCAGTCACAGAGTCCACAGAAAAGATGATGGACCCACGAGGACAATAGCAGGGACGGGGGAAGGACTGAAGTGATATTCAGCAGGTAGTCAATCGACCACGGTAAGTGTCGAGATGTGACGGGGATGTTTCTGGCTGAATGGTGGCGGCCAGTCAGCAGGATGAAATAGAGGAGGATCATCAGTTGGGAGCTGGACGAGTTTACGATTAAACACACTGCGTAACTTAAACTGCCTGGGGGACACCCAAACTGAAACATGGGCAAGGAAGATATTTAAAGACATGAGAACACAGCTGGTGGTAAAATCAGGTAAATGGATAAGAACCATGCGGCCGTCACTAGTGATGGTCACCAAGCATTTCCAGGGCTCCCCTACCCCGAGAACAGGGCAGAACTGCACTTCTTGGGCCCTTGAAGTCAGGTGGGGCCATGTGATTCCCTGCTGGCTGATATGGTTTGGATTTGTGTCTCCACCCATATCTCATGTTGAATTGGAGGAGGGTGGAAGGTGATTGGATCATGGGGGTGGATTTCCTCCTTACTGTTCTCATGATAGTGAGATCTGATGTTCTCATGAGATCTGATGGTTTAAAAGCGTGAGGCACTTTCCCCTTCATTCACTGTCTCTCCTGCCACCATATAAACATGGTCCTTGCTTCCCCTTCAACTTCTGCAATGACTGTAAGTTTCCTGAGGCCTCCCAGTCATGCTTCCTGTTAAGCCTGTGGAACTGTGAATCAATTAAACCTTTCTTCATAACTTACCCAGTCTCAGGTAGTTCTTTATAGCAGTGTGAAAACGGACTAATACACTGACAAGTGAACTGTGGAGAGAAGAAATGACAGATCCTCTTCTGAGCCAAGGTGAAACCACCCAGGCTCTCTTCCCTCCTGTACCATGACCAGCTACCTTCAAGATGGTGGCTGCTCACTCCAGCTGGGTCCCTGAGTGAGCAGAGTCCCTGAGGACCTGCAACACCAACAAGAAAGCAAACACAGGAATATAGAGCCACTGTCACTCAGGGTAGCTCTGCTATCAGGTATAATCAGGTCTCCCCTTAATCAGGGACAGTGACATGATAGGCAGAAGAGGGGCCACTCACAGAGCAGGCAGGCAGGAGCAGTGGCATGAACCAGGCCACGCAGAAGCCACACTCACAAGTACGCCCAAGACCAAGCATGGCTGGAGACCACTGGGCTTCCACTCACCTAGTTAGTACAGAGGAAAAAATGAGGGTTTACAGGCGGCAAAAAGAAACAGACATTACCACTATCCATCTTTCCACACAGAAATGTGGGATGTTCGGAAACATTTTCACCTGTAAATTTTCAAACATGACTCACTCAAAACCATTTTCAGTCATGGCAGGTATTTATCAAGCCAGCTGTTTGGCTAACACAAATACAGTAGAAGGCAGAGACTTGAAACACTGTAATAAAAAATCATCATGAAGATTACAGGTGGATCTTAAGACCATAAAATGAATGCCTTGTCTTTGACAGGAAGAATTTAACGAGAATAAGAGGAAATTTTCACAACTCTCCTTGCACAAAATGACCCCAGAAATAACAAGCTTAGAAAAGTTCAGAAGTCACTTTTATAAATTTGACATATTGATTTCTGTAGGCTGCAAAACATTTTCAAAACACCAGCTGTTCTACATAACTACAGGAAAAAAAATCTCTTTTCCTGGTTTCTTCTACCATTCAAATGCAGAATAAAATAAATAAATGTTGAAAACATATCAAAAGAGTTATTTTAACTTGCCATGGTTCAGGGTAAGAAAAAGCTTATTTTGTTTTCTTCTAATTGTTTTAACAAGCTAAAGAGCCAAGGTCAGTTGTTTGAAATGTCACTAGACTGCTCTTGACAGAGCACATATTAAAACAATTACTCGAGAATTTTCCAAATTGTAATATTGTGCTTGGCAAACTAGAAAACACGGTGCAATCACATGGATGCCAGCCACAAGGCAGCTGGGCATAAGGTCATTTCTGCATATTTTAGAGCTTCAACAGTGGCCAGAAAGGAAAAAACACCCAGAGCATCTACCTTTCCATTTGGTATTGTTAAATTAAAGTCAATTTAGGTCATTCAAATCAATGGAAGAGGAGGCCATTTTCTCTACAGCTATTCCTGGAGGAAGCCGATAATCTGATTAGAAAGGACCCTGCCTGTCTGCCATTGCTGAAGAGACTGCCTAATTATTACAGAGTAGAAAATAAGCATCAGGAATCCACACAGGGTGCCACTTCCATCGCTTATAAGGTTAGAGAAAAATATGACAGAGATATGCTGAACTGGAGAAAATCTCCATCCACGAGGTAGAAATGAGAGTGGTCTTAAGGCACAGACGTGATCGAGCAAACTGGTAACGGGGCAGGATTCAGGAGACATGGGCCCCAACCAGCCCCAAATGAGTCATGTGACCTGATCATCATCACTTCTGCATCTCAAATTCTTCAGTCATAAAATTAGAACTTAGGTCTAAAAGGGGAGTTCTTTAAGCCAACCACAAAAGGTCACATACTGTGTGAGTCCATTTACACAGTGTTCCCAAAATGACAAAATCACACAGTTGGAGAACAGGCTGGCAGCTGCTAGGCGAGGGTGACAATTGAGGGACAGGGTGCATGGCCCTGTGACAACAGAGCAGTTCTGCCTCCTGGCGGTGAGCACAGGCCATACTTGTGAGTGGCAAATTGGCAGCAAGCCATGCACACTCAAAGGCCAATGTCCTGATTCTGATACTGCACTAGGGTTGTGTAGGGTGTAGCCACTCGGGGAGACCAGATGAGGAACACCTGGGACTCTTCTGTATTATCTTTGTAGCTTCCTGTGAATTCATAATTATTTCAAAACACAAAGTTTTATTTTTTAAGGGGTTTTTGAGACTTTGAACCGCCAGATCTGTATTTTCTCCGTGGACCCTATGACTTCAAATATTTTATCTACTGAATTGTATTTATTAAGATAATTCCTTTCCCTAGATTTATTGGTCAAATATATACAGTTGACCCTTGAACAACATGGGTTTGAACTGCAAGGGTGAACTTATAATGAAATTTCTTCCATCTCTCCCACCACTTCAGAAAGACCAACCCCTCCTCTTCCTCCTCAGCCTACTCAACATGAGGAGAATGAGGATGAAGACCTTTATGATGATCCACTTCCACTTAATGAAGAGTAAATATATTCTCTCTTCCTTATGACTTTCTTAGTAACATATTTGTTTCTCTAGCTTACTTTATTATAAGGAAGTAGTATATAATACATATAACATACCAAATATGTGTTAATTGACTATTGGTAAGGATTCTGGCCAACAGTAGGCTATTACTAGTTAAGTTTGAGGAGAGTCAAAAGTTATACTTGAAAATAACTGTTGACAGTGGGATGGTGCCCTTAATCCTCACCTTGTTAAAAAGTCAACTATTTAACTGCCTTACTTCACAACTTACAGAAAACAAAAATGCAATGTCCAAATGAATCAAAGATATACATAAAACCATACAGATAACAGAGAAATAAATAGAAGCATTTTTTTTAAATTGGAGGGGATATGAGGTAAATTTTGTAAACTATGATAAAAGGGCAAAAAATGTAAAAGATACATTTGACAATACGATACAAACAGTGGTGACAATACAGAAATTTAAAACGCCAGCAAAATGCAAAAGGAAAAAAAGTAATGCTACAAAGAAAATTAAAAGACAAATGACTAATTGCAGAAAATATTTTCAGCATATATGATCATTCAAAGGTATAAGTAAAGTGCATGAACACGGAATGCCCCCAATCACACAAAAAACACAAATAACTAAAAACTGTAACAGACATAGCCCACTAGTGACCAAGGAGCAGCAAATTAAAACAATTAAAGCAAACTGTTCACAAAAGAGACTGGCAAGGACAGAGGCTGACACAACCCAGGATAAAAAGGATAAAGGCGATCTAAGGACATGGCCCATGACGGAAAAATAATTGATACGCACATTCTACAGGGCGGTTTGACAATATGTATGCGTGACAAAATACAATATGTATGTATTTTACATATTTACAAAATGTAAAATATGCCCTATTTGCATTTTCCTAATGCAAAAGAAAAAAAAAGCAATGCTACAAAGGAAACTAAAAGATACACTTACAGACCGTGTGATCTATCCAAGCAAACTGCTGAAACTATCTGTGTCTCTGTTTCCTCTTCTATAAAATGGGAATAACAATAGTGCCTACCTGTTAGCTGCTACGAGAATTAAAAGAGCTATTAGCTGTAAAACACTGAGAAACAGCAACTGCAAAATAAAAATCACTAAAAAACAGCTCGTTAAATAAAAACTTAACAAGCATTACATTATTAGTCATTTAAGATAATGGCACAAGTGCAAAAAATAATAATAATAAATCTAAAATGCATGCTGAGGACTGTTCATCTGAGTAGTGCTTTTTGATTAGAGAGAAAATTTTAAAACAATTCTAAATGTCCATCAACTAGAGACCAATGAAGCAAAATGAGGTATGCCCATGCATATGAAGAAATGCTGTACAGCCTTTAAAAATGACAACAAACAACACCATTTTGGGCAAGGACACACAGCAAAGCAGTCAAAAGCACAGACCCTGGACCCAGCCCACCTCGCTCACAACCAGCTCCACCACTTATGGGCTGTGTGACCAAAGCAAACGGCTGAAACATCTGTGCCTTAGTTTGCTCTTCCATAAAATGGGAATAACAATAGTGCATACCTTGGCCAGGCACCTTGGCTCATACCTGTAATCCCAACACTTTGGGAGGCCAAGTGAGGTGGATCACCTGAGGTCAAGAGTTCAAGACCAGCCTGGTCAACATGGTGAAACTCCATCTCTACTAAAAATACAAAAAATTAGCCGGGCGTGGCGGCAGATGCCTGTAACTGCAGCTACTTGGGAGGCTAAGGCAGGAGAATCACTTGAACCTGGGAGGCAGAGGTTGCAGTGAGCTGAGATTGCGCCACTGCACTCCAGCCTGGGCAACAAGAGCAAAACTCCATCTCAAAAAAAAAAACAAAACAAAAAACAACAACAACAACAACAACAAAAATAGTGCCTACCTCTTAAGCTACCATGAGAATTAAAATGACTATTAGTTGTAAAACACTGAGAACAGCAACTGTAGCATAAAAAAAGTGCTAGAAAACAGCTTGTTAAATAAAAAATATTGTCATGAAAAATTTATCTGCCACGTTAGTGAGTGAAAAAAGATCACAGAATATTAAGAATAATCTCAGTTCTGAAAAATACATATGGGTGTACAAAGAATGGAGGAGGGCCTTCTCTTTTTCAGTGTAACAGTCATTGACCCCAGGCAGTGACATTTTGGAATATTTTCACTTTCTTAGTATTTTCTGTTTCATTACAGGTATTAAAAACTAAAACAAACAAAAGTAATAATATCCAATAGGCATTCTCAGACACTTCTGGAATCTAAGTTGATGTGAGCTTTCTGGGGAGAAATCTGGCAATATTAACATACTTTCCAACCCAGCAATCTGGTTCTAGGAATTTATCCTACAAAAATTATAACACAAGTCTACAAATATGCATACATATTGACACACACACACACACACACACATTTAGGAATAGTTATTAAAGCAGTATTTACAACAGTGAAAAATTGATAAAAACCTAAGTTTTCATCAATTGTACCCTGGTTGGTACAAAAAACAGAATACTTTATGGCACTAACGAATGATGCCACAGAGCCACACGGAAAGATGGTTTTGGTGAGGGTCTTGAACATGCAGGGAAAGACTCTGCACTCTGCTGTGATGGGGAGACACTAAGGCACTATGTTTTAGAGCAGTGGTCCCCAACCTTTTTGGCACCAGGGACTGGTTTCATGGAAGATAATTTTTCCACAGATGGTGGGGTGGGGTGGTTTGGGGATGAAACTGTTGCACCTCAGATCTCAAGAATTAGATTCTCAATAAGGAGCACACAACCTAGATCCCTAGCATGCGCAGTTTACAATAGGGCTCATGTTCCTATGAGAAGCAAGCGTCGCAGCTGATCTGTCAGGAGGCACAGCTCAGGTGGTAATGCTCGCTCACCAACCACTCACCTGCTGTGCAGCCTGGTTCCTAACAGGCCACAGACCGGTACCAGCCTGCGGCCCAGGGAATGGGGACCCCTGTTTTAGAGAGTTGACCCTAAGGGCAGTGCAGACTGGGGAAGGGCCACAGACCCAATTGAACTTCGGGGCCTCCAGGGTCTGTGCTGTTGACTTTGAGCCTCAAACCCAGAGCTTGACCTGAGGTCTGGAAGAATGGAAAGCAGAAAAATTTAGTGTTGCCAAAGAGCAAAGTCTCCGATTTCTAGCCATAATTGTGCAGAAAGTCCAGGAGTGTCTCAGAAGGAAACTGACAGGAAAAACTCTGTGAAGGTACAAACAAAAGGGATTCTCGAGAAGACAGCATAAAATGATTGGAGAGAATTGCATTCTCTGAAGGGCTTAGGCAGTGCAGAAACTACAGACAGCAGAGCTGCCTCGATGGCTAGCACTGATTAAAATGCAACACCATTACCTAGCTGTGCCGGAGCAGGGGACATGCATATGTATGCATGTGAGACAGAGAGAGAGAGACAGGGAGAAAGAGAGAGAGACAGGGAGAGAGGGAGAGAGAGAGAGACAGGGAGAGAGAGTGTGTGCATGCACGCACAAGAGGGTGGGGGAAAGACTCTGTAACCCAAATCCAGTGATTAACGAATCACTGGAAATCAGAGCTTCGGGTTCAGGGGAGGTCCATCCTAATCCTTCCTCTTTCAACCATCTCATTTCTAAAATTATCTTTATTTCCCAAAAGGACTTTAGGTTCTGAAACAAGATGCGGATTCTTCTGAAATGACAGCACTCCCGGCCTACAGCTCTCACACGGCAATTACTCAGGCTCCATTTAGGGACAGCTCCACCTCCTTTGATCCTCATGGGTTATTTTCATGAGCCCGTGCAGCCCCACAAGGTTTTACATCATTGCCTTGAGAGTTCTTTATGAGAGGGAACAGTGTCTGGTATTTTCTACAACTTGTACAGATGTTGGCAATGAGCCTTGGCCACCAACCTAGATGTTCCATAAATATTAGTTGATGAGTTACTCAATAATTCACCCAAACTATAATAGGGTTTTGCAAACCAAGAGTCTTGCTTATTGTAGGGAGGCATTTATGGTGAGGAATTTAAGAACAGGGGTCAGAGTAGGACAGCCTGCGTTCAAAGGCCAGGTCCCCTTACTAACTAAAGGATCCTAAACAAATTACTTAATCTCTCAGAGTCTAAACGCCCTCATCCAGGAAGGAGGAAAGATGACAACTCGCTGTAATAGCTGGCTCGCTGTAATAGCTGGCATTCACTCAGTGCTTTCGGTATAGCAGGTACTACTGGAAGCACTTTCCAAGTCCTATCTCACTTAATTGTCAAAGCAACCATAGGAGACAGGACTGCTTTTATTCTGATTTTACGGATGAGGAAACTGACGCAAAATGAAGTTAATAAGTGCTGAAGCTGGAATGCAAACCCAGACAGCCGTAACCCAGAGCCTATGTTCTTAATGAGAACTGCTTCCCACATAACATGGTTAGCACAATACAAAACAGAAAGAACTTAAACATGGGGTACAGTTTGAAGGCTTCAAAAATGGTGCAAGGACTCAGCAACAACAGAACCCACAGCAGAGGCCCTAACCACTCCAGCGCAGCCTTGTTATTTCATTCCTCCGACAAAGGCCATCTGCAGACACGCTACCCCACAGCGACTTCATTCCCTAACCACATCTATTCGCCTTTCAGCCTCTTTTAGAAGCTGCTTCAGAGCTGAAGCCTAGTCAAGAATGTATCTGAAGGAGGCACCCGATAGTCTTTATTTTCTTCAAGAATGCCCACTGAAATCTAGTCCTCAGCCAACGCTGGGCCATCGAGGTCCCTCATAGGAGCCTTGAGGATCCTAATCACTGCACTTCAGCCCACATGGCCCCATCCATCCACTAAGATGTCCTTCCTTCAATTCAATGCCACCCAAACTGTGACACCAGATTCACTCCTGACTTTCCAACAGAATGCTTTCTCCTGCTGACAATTTGTTATCGATTAACATGATGCATTTAAAACCTTGTCTTCTTTCCCAGAACATAAGCTCAGCAAAGACAGAGGCTGTGTTGTACCATCCCTCCAACTCTCAAAGCATCTAGCAAAGCAGTCCCCTGACCTACATGCCATGGGCATCAACTCCCAGATGACACATTCACTTCAAAGACTACTTACAGTAATAGTCAGTCATCATTAGGAAAATAAGCACCTTTCCAGATGGGTGACAGCTGAATAAATATGTGCTATTTCCAAGTAATAACTGACCCAGTGAAACCTGATATTAGCAGATACACCTCTTCATAAGAAATTGACATGTTCAGCCCTTTGGCAGCATTTACCTGCTTCTCCTTCCTCCTCACCCAAATTCAGCACGATAATGCAGATGTGCTTCCGCAGCTGGCGCGTGTTGGAGAACTTCCGACAGCACTTGCTACACTCCAAGCTGCTTGGAGGCAGGCTGTTCCCTTCCTCCGGAGCCAGTGGGCTGTCCTCAGTCAGACTCACAATGTTTTCTGCCAGCTCCTCTTCCGTGCTGGACTTCTTCGTGGACCCCTTAGGCCTGCCTCTCTTCCTCTTCATGACCAAAAACTCTACAGAGGAAACAAGAGGGCACAATGGAGTCACGTGAGACGGCAGTACAGGGCTCACATTCACCCTCCAAGTGTGAGGATATGTTCAGGTTTCACGTTTTATTAAAAATGAAAAATCTGAAGTGATTCCAGAAATTAACAGCTGCAAACAATTATTGTTGGTGCTAATATCATTGTATCTGTGTACTAATGGGTAATCAATTTTCTAATGTTCTGATTCAAGACAATCAGTTTATCAGCGTCTCTGTACATCTTTCTCCAGCAATGCTGGGAGGATTTTAAGTTGCGGCTGTCAACCCCCGGTTCACAAATCCTGCCCCTTGTTAAGCACCATTTCCACTGAAATTCAGTTCTCAGAAACTGCTTAGGGACTTCTTTGCAAAGCACTCTCAAAGGCTGCTGAGCTTGTCATGCCCTTAATGAGTTTCACAACTATTCAGATTATTTCAAGGAGTCATAATTATTAGAGTCAAATTGTCCTGGCAAGAAAAAGAAAAAATAATTATAATCTAAAGCCACAAATTATAGCACTAAAGACAATAACAATATTTTTCCAGTTTCCTAGCGACCTAGTGATTTTCAATGGCATGATCACAGCTGCTTTAGAGCAAGCTTAAAATCATTTTACAACTTCTGTTTCTTCTCAATTAGTGTTAATTTTTAAGGCATTCATCTCCGGAATGAAGGTGGGAATTAAGAGGAGTGAACAGAGGCCAGGCGCGGTGGCTCACGCCTATAATCCCAGCACTTTGGGAGGCCGAGGCGGGCGGATCACGAGGTCAGGAGATCGAGACCATCCTGGCTAACACGGTGAAACCCTGTCTCTACTAAAAATAAAAATAAAAAATACAAAAAAACATTAACCAGGCGTGGTGGCGGGCACCTGTAGTCCCAGCTACTCAGGAGGCTAAGGCAGGAGAACGGCATGAACCTGGGAGGCAGAGATTGCAGTAAGCTGAGATCACGCCACTGCACTCCAGCCACAGCACTCCAGCCTGGGCAACAGAGCGAGACTCCGTCTCAAAAAAAAAAAAAGATGGGTGAGCAGGGCAGGGAGCAGAGCATCTCATCCAGTTGTGTGAAGGTGGAGGGGTGTGGTCTTCGACGATAAGACTTGGGAGATGTCCCTGAGCGAGACCAAGCAGAGAGCCGCCAGCAGCCTGGCTGACATCCCCAATGCCAGCCATCTGTCTGGCAGAGGCGTGGCATTTCAGCAACCCTCTTTGAACCTGAGCATTGGGGTAGACGAAGGAGTCCTAGATTCTGGCACCATCTTGGGTACACGTGCATCTGTAGAATGTCTCTCAGGTCCCTTCCTGCTCTCTCTAAAGCCGTTGCTCTGTGCAGTAGGACACCAGCCACTTTATCTACTGCTACTACCATGAGGACCCGTTAAGTAAGTCACTTGTGCTCACAAATCAGAGAAGGAGGCCACAGGGGCAAAGGGGAGCAGAGATGGGCAGAACAGTCTGGGGCAGAGTCTGCAGGGACACAACAGCCTGACCACAGGGAATCTGGACAAAGGAGCCTGCCTTGGTATGGGGCACCCAAGACCTCAGGGAAACCTGGCACCAGAATGAGGCAAGAGATTTCTTGGGAAAGGAGGGCCCTTGCTGGAACTGAGCTTCGACCGAACTGCAACGCCACTGGTGAGTGGGTCAGCCTTGGCTGAAAGATCCAAACCAGAGTCCTGCACCAGGGCAACCAGAGAGATTCCTGCCTTCACTCTATCTCCCTGGGGCATGGTGAGCAGGGCAGCACAAAGAAGGAGAAGGTACTTAATGATAGGAAGGCAAACCAGGTAAAACAAGGGACAGAAGGCCCTGGGAGCCCTCCCTAGATTTAAACAAGGAGAAAAAAGGCTGTGTTTACAGGAGAACCAGCCCGTGTGCAAGGGAGAGGGGAGGAAAGAAATAGAAGGTACAGAGTAAGAAACCATTTCCCTTGGAGTCTTTAAAACTTTTCTCCTTATTCTTCTTCATAACAACGTGTACTTGCACAACCTACTGAAGCAGCAATTCATATCAGAGAAGCAGAATTAGCAGACAGGCTACAAAACACCCACCTCGTGTTATGTCAGCTGAGTTCCAGAAACAGGGTGCCTAAGAGTTTACTGAAGTCTGTGGCCCAGGTCTAAACCCAGTGACAGACTCTGCCATCCCGCAGACACAAGCCACTCCCCTGAAACACTCTACGAGGATGCGATTGTGAGTGAAGAATTAACTTTACCCAAAGAGAAGTCTGGCCTTTGCCCTTGGCTACAGGGAGGTGATTTCTAGGCTCCCAGATGTCCCTCCTGATAGGAGCATCTTTGTTTACCCAGGGACTTTGGCAACCAGACAAACAATGGGATTTATGATGGGGACTTTGGAAAATAAAAGGCATCGGTCAGAACCTACAGGAGGGACACAGACTAAAAGGCGGCATGTGGGCAGTGTGTCATGGGGTGCTAATAAAAACTCAGGATACCAAGGCTCAAGTGAGCTTCCCTGATTAGAAATACTCTTGAGTGCCGTCCTACGTTGTAGCCAGGAAAGAGGTAACTTTGCTCAGGACTCCATGGGTGGACCAAAAGCTCCACATCTGGAACCTTCCCAGCCTGCGACTTTACCCACACACCTCTCTCCCTTTAATTGGCTCTCTGATTTGCATCCTTTGAGTATAATCAAATTACAATCATGAGGACAGGGTTTTCCTGATTTGTGTGAGTTATTCTAGCAAATTATCAAAGCTGAGAGAGGTCAAAGGGATCTTCCAAATCTGTAGTAGTAAGAAAGAAGTAAGGGTGGTCCAGGAGACCCCCCAAACTTGTGGCTGGTATCAGGAGTCTTGGGCAGACTCGGTCGTCTTGTGGAGAATTGTGCCCTTAAGCTTGAGTTTGGCAAACTTACTGTTGTGGGGTACCCAGTGTTTTCTCCACACAGACTCAATGGAGCACACAGAGCCACAGTGTTTGCACTTGCTGGAGCACAGCACAGTGTGCGGTACAGCAGCCTTGTGAGTCTCCCCTCCCCCAGACTGGAGACTCCTTGAAGGCAGAGTCCCTGTCCTGATTACTTTTTATCCCCCTCAGCACCTAACCTGGTGCCCTGCACAGCAGGCAGCCAGCAAATCTGGGTGAATTAAACTGATGAGCAATGCACAATTAATTCCACGGCAAGGAAGAAATAAAATCGGCCTGAAAGCTTTGGAAAACCTCAAACACGATGGTGAAAAAACTAATCTTCCAGCTTGCTGCATCCATAATTCAGATCCTCAAGACCAATTAGCTAGCTAAAAATGAAATATTCATAAATGAACTTGAATAATTTAAGCTCTGAAAATGAGTTGCTGCTGTCAACTACTCGCATTTTATGGCAGAGCTGAGGATCTTGGGACTGGGCAAGAAAAATCATGTAACCTCTAAATCAAAACATTTCAATGGAGTTAGCTTTAATTCCTCTTCCTCCCTCTGAATTCCTTTATTGAATCTGCCACTAAACTCTATGGACTTTGCCCTAAAGATGTCTGTCCAGTAAATTCCCTCTCTGTTCACACAGCAACCTCACCACCCAGATGCCTGCACACAGTGTCCAGATTCCAGCCTCCTGCTCTGGGCTTTCTCTGCCTCCATCACTCATCTGTCATTCCCTCACTCTAGAATCTTCCATTGTTCTGGATGACTTTGCCCACAACTCTCAGGCCTGGCCTTCAAGGTCCTTTAGCACGTGATCCAACCCTACACATATGCACATGCACACACACACACACACACACACACACACACAGTGCCCCCACTTCCTTCTTCCTCCCCCTTGACTGCTCAGGGAAATGTTCTAGACCTCTCCAAATATACACAGAGAAACCCTGTCTCTTTTCACTTACTTGTACTGTTCTACCCACCTGTGACCACCTCCTTCACTACCAATCAGACACCAAGCCCCAGTTTAAATCCTAACATGTCCGGTCCAGTTAAGACCTCAGTGCCTCCTCCATGAGGTGTCCCCAGCTAAGTGAGCAGGATGACCATCCCCACAGCTTGATGTGAATTACAGTGTGAACCACACACACGTAGGGTGTGTATGCACCCACACCACTCCCTGATTGTTTCTATTTTTCCCCACCTTTTATGACAAACCCTGAGGTCTGAGCTGGCCTTTTAATTCCTGGGTCCCACAGGGTCTTGAACAGAGCTGGATGTGGAGTAGATACAATTAATAAGTACACACTGATCCACTGTCTGATGATAGGAAAAGAAATATCTGGAAAAGAAGCCATTTCCTGTGTCCCCAGTTTCCAACAGGAAGAAAGGGCTGAGCCACAGTGCCTCTTAACTCTGCTCTAAATCCATAGTTTGGGGACAACTTCCTCTTAGTCAGAAAATCATCCTTGCAGATACAAGGCCAAAAACTGGCAAGGGGCAGAGAATCGGCCAAAGGATTTCTTCTAACTCAATCAAAACACAACATGAACACTATGAAAAAATAGCCAACATTATCAAAAATTTAATAATGTAAGCCCTTTATTTGTGCATCACTCAAGTTTGCAAGGCACTTTCCCAGCTATTATCTCATTTTAGCCTTATAAAAATCTTAAGAGATAGATGTAGTAAACATAATGTCCTCAATAGGAAAAGAAACAAGGGACACAACGGTTCAAGTAGCTTGGCACGTTTTCCAGAACCAGCTGCTGAGCATGCAGAACTGGAATTTGGGTTTCCTTATTCCCAGTCAAAAATGTTTCTGCAGAATCACATACCCCTGAAGCATGGGTAAGAAAAGGTCAGCACTAGACACTTTAATAGAGACAATCTGTGCTGTGCAGAGAATGCTGGCTTGGAGCTGGACCGACCTGGGTTCAAATCTCCCCTGAGCCTCCGTTTCCAATGCGAAAAATAAACACAAAACTGCCTCTATTTTATACAGTCACTACTGATAAAAGCAATCCATTACAATGCTGGGCACAGAACTCAGGAGGTGATTGATAAATGGCAATTGTTTAATATTATGGCCATAGTCATTAAGATTCTGACTTAGAATATCTCTTTTAAGAAACTTATCCTCCCACCTCGTCCACAGTTAGATAATGTGATTTCTTGATGTACATGCATTCTCATTCATTCTGACTCAATACGCATTTTTTCCTTGAGTTGTTCATTTTAAAATAGCTCTCACACCAGGAAATCCAATGTAGAATTAAAGGCACACAAATTTTATTATGCCTAAAACCCTGGATACGGCCAGCTTCCCAGCACTCGCACAGAGCAGCTCAATCTCTAGTCACACCAACTGGAGAATTTCGGAAAATCCTGAAAGACTTTTTAATGCCCTGACAGTCAATCTCCCTGACATTTATTTCCAAAGCTCAGGAAGCAATAGGGGAGACAATGAATTATTTATCATAAATAAGGGAAGACAAGCCTCTTAGGTTTATGAGGAATGCAACATCCCCTTTGCAGGGACAGACTGCATCCTGTTCCACAATGCCAGGCACCAGGGAGGCTGAAGCCAGCCCAAGCCTGCTCCTTGTACTTTTACCAGCCATATTGTGGAAATGCCATGCAAATAATGGCGATAACTAATCATTATTAAGCACATATATCTCAGACACCATGCTAAGCACTTCACATGCATGTCCTCATTTAATCCCCAAGGGAGGCATTAGTATGATCCACATCATATAGTCGAGGTCACTGAGGCTTCAGAAGATTAACTAATTTGCTCTAAGTTCAGGGAATTAATAAATGGCAGAATCAGGAATTGAATACAGACCTGTTTGCCTCAAAGTCAGTGAACTTCATACCCATGTCATAGCAAGTCCTTTGGACAGTTCAATTAATATCTAAGCACAGAAATAACATACTTTGACCTCTTCACTAAGTTCTGCAGGAAAATGATGATAGTCTCATGCAGTGACAAGCTTCAGTGTGACCCCACTCCCTGGGCTGGAAAGTACACGGATGTAAGGTACAGGAGGGTACAATGTCTAACAGGCAGTCACTGTGGACTAAGGCATCATGTATGAACATGCACTTGTCTCAGAACATATGAAAAAGGCCAGTATCTTATCTCTCTTTGACAGATGACAAAAGTCACAGCCATGCCACTTGTCTAAGTCCCCAGCAGAGCCTCAAGGCTGTGGTGCAGGCTGTACCCTGTGTGAGGCGGTGATTGAAGACTCACCAGGGCCAAATTCCACTAGCCAAGCTGTGTGCTCCAGCACTGGCTGCATCAGCCCTGAGCACGTTTTATGTTTGTTCACCCAGAAAGAGCTCCTGTTACTAGCTCATCCCCTCAGAATGGGGGCGCCTTTTGTAATCTGCACAAAGGTCCCTATGTGCCAGCCAAGG
This sequence comes from Pongo pygmaeus, assembly GCF_028885625.2. NCBI lineage: Eukaryota > Metazoa > Chordata > Mammalia > Primates > Hominidae > Pongo > Pongo pygmaeus. The sequence continues at coordinate 147,539,093 of NC_072380.2, forward strand.
CTCCAGCAATCACATGAAAGCTCCAGGAATGAAGCCTAAGTCTGATTCCAAGATGCATGCCCTTTCCACTATACTGTGCTGCTGACCAGGGCAGATCAGAGTGCTCAACGTTCGTACATGCACTCAGAACGACTGGATTTGTGGTAAATGCCCAGAATAGACAACATACAGATTTAAACATAGACACCAACCTCCCCAGGAAGCCTCCTTTTACCCTCACATTAGAGGACGTCTTTAGCAGCCTGAACTTAACCACACAGAGGCACTTGCCCTGCTGCACTGAAACTGCCTTTTTGCCTATTTGCCATTCACCAGCTAGGGGGCCAGAGTCAACAGCCTGTGGGCCCCTCCTGCAGCCCCAGCACCTAGCACAGCACCCAGACATACAGCAGGCACCCAACAAATAGTTAATGACTAAAGAGATGGAAAGGGGGAGCGGAGAGGAAAGGAAAGATAAGAAAGGAAGAATTCCTGCAGAGGGTCTGAAATGAGAGAGAAGATGGGAGAGCCAAAACGAGGCTCTCGGGAGACCCATGTACATTCGTCCTCAATTGCCCCAGCCTCCATCAGGATAAATGAATGCATGTGTGTGCACACACACTCTCACACACACATGCTCATACACACCCATATACAAAATCATACACATGCACACACATATCCATATATACAATCATACACACATACACAAGCACCCATACACACAACCACACACATGCACACTCACACACGTACACAACCACATACACAACCCACGTACACAACCACATACACATGTGCACACTCACAAATGTACCGTATACACAATCTCATACACAAACGTGCACTTACACATGTGCCCACAACCCTACACACGTGCACTTACACATATGCCCACGACACACAGCACACTCACAAACGTGCCCATATTCACAATCACACACACACATACACTCACAATATGCCCAGATATGCAATCACACACATGCATACTCACATGTGCACATATACAGTATCACACACATGCACACTCACACACCATCTATATACACAATCACAATGTACACACTCCAACGTGCCTATATACACAATCACATGCACACACACAAACACACCCATAACATACATGTGCACTCACAAACACACCCATATACATACACACAGAGATATGATCACACACTCACACGCACATGTGATCACACACACGAGAATGAGCTTGGTCCATTACGAAATTTCTTCTTGGATCACAGCCAGAGGTTTGATGAGGAAAAGAGGAGGAAAATGAAAGGTCTTTCTGCAGACCACTTCCTACATGAGCAAAAAAGATTAAAAGGCTATAAAATAAACCAGAGGATTTCAGCGGCTTCACGTTATAATGAGAGACCAAAATAATAAATCAATTACTACTCAGTTAAAGGTTTAATTAAACCATTTCAAGTATCTCTCAACTTAAAATGAATTGTGAAGGTTAAACCTGAATGAAAATCATTAGAGAGAAACTAAGCCTCTACAAGCCTCAAATTTTATAAACTTTCACAAAGAGAAAAGGAAAGACTTGAAGTTCATAATGAAAGCCTTTTTAAAAATTTTTGTCATGTTAAGAGGCTGAGTTTAACTAAGGAATTAATGCTTTTTAAACTACACAGACAAAAGTAGTTTAGTATACACACAAAAAAAAGAAAACATATTGAAGAAGAATTTGTTAAAAGTAAATTATTTAATAAAGGAAAATAATTTATAAAAGTAGGCTCAATGATAAGAATTTGATTATTCCTGGACTACCACCATAACATGCAAATAACATCAAATCAGCTGGGCCTAAATCCCTCCCTCTCACTTACTAAATAGGTAATCTTGAACGTGCTGTTTTAACTCCTCTGAGTCTCTAAGCCACATATTCCTCAATTATAAAATCTGGGCATCAGCCAGGAAATAGATGTGAATAACCCTATAAACCAACAAATTCTAATACATATATCGAACATGCCACCCAGCAACAGCAGAATACAAAGTATTCTCAAGTCCACATGAAAAATTCTCCAAAACAGACAACATCTTAGGCCGTAAGTCAAGTCTCTATGAATTTAAAAGAACTGGGCCAGGCACGGTGGCTCACGCCTGTAATCCCAGCACTTTGGGAGGCCGAGGCGGGTGGATCACAAGTTCAGGAGTTTGAGAACCAGCCTGGCCAACATAGTGAAACACTGTCTCTACTAAAAAAAAAAAGTAGAAAAATTAGCCGGGCGTGGTGGCAGGCACCTGTAGTCCTAGCTACTCAGGAGGCTGAGACAGGAGAATCGCTTAAAACTGGAAGGCGGAGGTTGCAGTGAGCCGAGATCACGCCACTGCACTCCAGCCTGGGCGAAAGAGCGAAACCCCATCTCAAAGAAAAAAGAACAGAAATCATTCAAGTATGTGGAATTAAATTAGAAATAAAAAGGAAGAAATTTGGAAAATTCAAAAATTTATGAAAATTAAATGGTACTCTTAAATAGCCATTGGGCCAAAAAGGAAATCATAAGGGAAATTAGAAATACTTTGAGATGAACAAAACAAAAACACAACATACCAAAACTTATAAGATGTAGCAAAGGCAGTTCTAAAAAGAAAGTTTATTGCCTACATTAGAAAAAAAGAAAAATCTCAAATAAACAACATAATTTTACAACTGAAGGAATTAAACAAAGAAGAATAAATAAGCCCAAAGTGAGCAGATAGAACGAAATAATAGAGTAGAGCAGAAATAAACAAAATAGAAAAAGAATAAAAAAGTTCAACAAACTAAGAACTTGTTTTTTGAAAAGATAAACACAGTTGAGAAACCCTTAGCTAGACTAACCGAGAAAAAAAGAGAGGCCACAAATGAATTAAATTTTGAATAAAAAAGGACACATTATAACTGGCACCACAGAAAGACAAGTGATCATAAGAGACTACTATCAACAATTATATGCCAACCAACTAGATAACCTAGAAGAAATTGATAAATCCCTAGAATCACACAATCTACCAAGACTGGATCAGAAGGAAATAGAAAATCTGAATAGATCAATAACAAGTTAGGAGACTGAATCAGTAATCAAAATCTCCCAACAAAGAAAAGCCCAGGACCAAGTGGTTTCACTGGTGAATTCTACCAAACATTTAAAAAAGAATTAATTCCAGTTTTACTCAAGCTCTTCAAAAAAATTAAAGAGGAGGGAATACCTCCCAACTCATTTTGTAAGGCCAAAGCTAGACAGACACTACAAAAAAAGAAAATTACAGGCCAATATTCCTGATAAACAAAAATACTCAAAAAATACTAACAAACTAAATTCAACAGCACATTAAAAAAATTACACACCATGATAAAGAGGGTGTTATTGCTGAGATGCAAGGCTGGTTCAACATATGCATATAAATAAATGTGATATATAACATTTATAGAATTAAGGACAAAAATCATACATGATCATCTCAATAAGTATGGGAAAAAAGTTTGACAAAATTCAACAACCTTTCATGATAAAAACTCTCAAAAAACTAGATAACAAGGAATGTACCACAACATAATAAAGGAATGTGCTTCAACAAACGACAGACTCAGAGCTAACATAATAATCAACGTGAAAGGCTGAAAGCTCTCCTCTAAGATCAGGAATAAGACAAGGGTGCCTACTCTCACCACTTATATGCTTCCTGGCATTGGAAGTCCTAGCCAGAGTAGTTAGGTAAGCAAAAATACAAAGCATGCAAAGTAAAAAGGAAGGAGTAGAACTGTCTCTGTTTGTAAATGACATAATCTTAGATATAGAAAGCCCTAAAGATTATACTTCTAATAGCTTTTGGATAATGTATAAAGTTACAAATGTTACAAGATACAAAATCAACATACAAAGATCTGTTGTGTTTCTACACAAAAACAACTGAAAAAGAAAACGATCCCATTTATAATAGCGTCAAAAAAATACTTAGGAATAAATACAATCAAGGTGAAAGATCCGTATACTAAAAACTATATCAATGAAAGAAATTGAAGATGACACAAATAAATGGAAAGATATCCTACATTCATGGATCAGAAGAATTAATATTGTTAAAATGTTCATACCAACAAAAGCAACCTATAGATTCAATGCATCCTGGAAATCTAAGGTAAAGCATGGTGACTATAACTAACAACACTGTATTATATACTTAAAATTTGCTAAGACATATCTTAAATGTTTTCACCATACACATACAAAAATAATGGTAGCTATGTGAGGTAATAGATTTGTTAACTAACTTGATTGTGGTACCATTTCACAATATATATGTATAACAAATCATCACTGTAAACTTACACAATTTTGTCAAGTATACCCTAATAAAGCTGGAGAAAGAAAGAGAGAGAAGGATCTGAAAGATAAAAGAAGTATCTCAAATCAATAGCCTACCCTTTCCAACTTAAGAAAAAAAAACAGAAGCAAGCTAAATCCAATACAAGCAGAAGGACAGAAATAATAATGCCTAGAATGGAACGAGATTATATAAAATATAGAAAAAGAAAAGAGAAAATCAACAAAACCAATGTTTTTCAAAGATTAAGAAAATGCCAAACCTTCAGCTAAACTTACCAAGAAAAAATAGCAAGACCTAATCTGCTAAAATCAATAATGAAAGGGAGAACATTACCATTTCATCTTACAAAAATCAAAATAATTATTAGAGAATATTAAGAACAATTATATGTCAACAAATTAGACAATCTAGACAAAATGGAAAATTCCCTAGAAAGACAAACTACTGAACCTAATTCAAAAATAGCAAAGATGCATACACCTATAACAAGAGATTGAATCAGTGAAAAAATAAAAAGCCCAGGACTTAATAGTTTTACTGGTGAATTCTACCAAATGTTTAAAGAAGAATTAACACCAATACTTAAAAATTTTTCCAAAAAATAGAAGAGGAGGGAACACTTCTCAAGTCATGCTATGAGGCCACTATTACCCTGAAACCAAAACCAATGACATCAAAGACTCTAGACCAGTATCTCTTATGAGTATAAATGCAAATATATTTAACAAAATACTAGGAAACTGAATCCAGCAGCATAGCAAAAGGATTATGCAACATGACCAAATGAGATCTATCCAAAAATTACGAGGGTGATGCATCCCGGCATGTAAAAACATATCAGTGTAATATACCATATTAATACAACAAATAAGAAAAAAACCACATGGTCATCTCAACAAACTCAGAAAAAACATCTAACAAAATCCAACACCATTTTATGACTTAAAAAATAAACAACACTCAACAAACTAAGAATAAAAGGAGCTTCCTTAACCTAATGAAGAACATCTATCACACACACACACACACACACACACACACACAAACACACACACACACCATCATACTTAATGATAAAAGACTGGATATGTCCTTTCTAAGATAGTATCAGAACAAGAACGTCCACTCATCATTTCTACTCAACCCTGTACTGGAGTTTCTTGCCAGGGAAATTAGGAAAGATAATAAAATATAAAGAATCCAGATTAGAAAGGAAAAAGTAAAATTATCTCTAGTCACAGATGACAAGATTTTATGTATAGACTCCTGAGGAATACACTAAAAAACTAATAAACAAGTTTTTAAAAGTTTTTTTTAAAAACTAATAAACAAGTTCACAAGATCTAATAAACAAGTCCAGCAAAATTACAGGATAAAATATCTATATACAAATAACAGTTGTATTTATAAACTAGCAATAAGCAATCTGAAAATAAATTATGAAAATAGTTCCATTTACAGTAGCATCAAAAAGAATAAAATACTTAGGAGTTAAAGTAATCAAGGATGTATAAGACTTGTACATTGAAAAATACAACACATTGTTGAAAGAAATTAAACAAGACCTAAATGTAAATGGAAAGATATTCCATGTTCATGGATTGGAAGGTTTAAAATTGTTAAGATGGCAGTAGTCTCTAAATGGATCTTGATACAGCTTGGCTCTGTGTCCCCACCCAAATCTCACCTCGAATTATAATCCCCATAACCTCAACATGTCAAGGGCGGGACCAGGTGGAGGTAATTGGATCATTGGGGCAGTTTCCCCCATGCTGTTCTCGTGATAAGTGAGTTCTCATAAGATCTGATGGGTTTATAATCATCTGGCATTTCCCCTTGTTTGCACTCACTCTGTCCTGCTGCCCTGTGAAGAAGGTTCCTGCTTCTCCTTTGCCTTCTACCATGACTGTAAGTTTCCTGAGGCCTCCTCAGCAATAAGGAACTATGAGTCAATTAAACCTCTTTTCTGTTTTTTTTTTTTCTTTTTTTTTTTTTTGAGACAGAGTCTCGCTCTGTCACCCAGGCTGGAGTGCAGTGGTGCCATCTTGGCTCACTGCAACCTCCGCCTCCCGGGTTCAAGTGATTATTCTGCTGCCTCAGCCTCCCGAGAAGCTGAGACTACAGGCACGTGCCACCACACCCAGCTAATTTTTGTATTTTTAGTAGAGACGGGGTGTCACCATAATGGCCAGGCTGGTCTTGAACTCCTGACCTCATGATCCGCCCACCTCAGCTTCCCAAAGTTCTGGGATTACAGGCATGAGCCACTGTGCCCAGCCTAAACCTCTTTTCTTTATAAATTACCCAGTCTCGGGTATTTCTTCATAGCAGTGTGAGAATGGACTAATACAGATCTAATGCAATCTTTATCAAAAATCCAACTGTCTTTTTTGAAGAAATAGACAAGCTGATCCTAAAATTCATATGGAACTGCAAAAGACCCTGAAAAGTCAAAACAATCTTGATAAAGAAGAACAAAGTTGGAAGATTCAAACTTCCCCATTTCAAAACTTACTACAAAGTTACAGCCATCTAAACAGTATAGTACTGACATTAGAAGAGACATATTGATCAATGAAATAGAATTAAGAGTCCAGAATTAAACTCATACATTTGTACCCAACTGATTTTTGACAAGGGTGCCAAAACCTCTCAATGGGAAAAGAACAGTCTTGCCAACAAATGATGTTGGGACAACTGGATAGCCAGATGTAAAAGAACAAATTTGGAACCCTACCTCACACCATATGCAAAAATTAACTTAAAATGGATCAAAGACTTAAATGCTTAACATCATTAATCATCAAAAATGCAAACCAAAACCACAATGAAATACCAGTTCACATTCACTGGGATGGGTACAAACCAAAATGTGAAAATTAACAAGTGTTGGCAAGGATGTGGAGAAATTGGATCCTTTTTATGTTGTTGACTGAAATGTTTTTAAATGGTGCACCTCCTATTGAAAAAAGTTTGACAGTCCTTGAAAAACTTAAATATAGAATTGCCATATGACCCAGCAATACCACTCCTTGGTATATATCCAAGAGAAATGAAAACAAATATTCATGTGAAAACTTGTAAGCAAATGCTGATAGAAGCATTATTCAGTAGCCTAAAAGTGAAAACAACTCAAATGTCTATCAAAAGAGGAATGGATAGACAATATGTAGCATATGCATACAATGAAATATCACTCAGCCATAAAAAAGGAATGAAGCACTGATACATGCTACAATATGGATGAATCTTGAATGACTGCTTAATGGGTACAGAGCTATTTTTGGAGTAATGAAAATGTTCTGGAATTAGGTAGTTGTAGAAGTTGTACAATCTTGTAAACATACTAACACCATTGAATTTTATATTTTAAAATTCTTAAAATGGCAAATTTTATTTCATATGAATTTTATCTAAAAATAACAGGTAAAAAATAGTGAACTGGAAAATGGATCAGAAGTAAATATGCAGAATGCAGCACAAGATAAAAGCAAAGAAAACACAAAAGTTAGGGTAAAGGTATAGAGAAGGACTAGCAAACATTTAAGTCACAGAAAGATAATAAAGCAGAGGCAATACCACAAGGCAGAACAGTTTATATTCTTCTAAAATTTATAAAAATCATAAATCTATATGTTTAAGAAGACCAACCAACATCGATGTAAAAATTTACTTAATCCTACCTGGATGCATCACAGTAAAACTTTAGAAAACCAAAAACAAAGAGACTAGGGAATTAAAGCACTTAAAGTCAGATTGACAGCTGGCATCCTAACAACAATAAAAGCCAGGATTCAACGAAATAACATTTTCAATGTGCTGAAATGAAAAAAAAAAAAAAGCCAACCTACAATCCTATCCCCAAGAAAAATATTTGTTAAAAATAAAGACAATAGGCTGGGCACAGTGGCTCACACCTGTAATCCCAGCACTTCGGGAGCCTGAGGCAGGCAGATCACTTGATGTCAGGAGTTCAAGACCAGCCTAGCCAACATGGCAAAATCCCATCGCTACTAAAAATATAAAAATTAGCCGGAAATCGCTTGAACCCAGGAGGTGGAGGTAGCAGTGAGCTCAGATCGCGCCACTGCACTCCAGCCTGGGCAAATGAGCAAGACTCTGTCTCAAAATAATAATAATAAAGGTATAATTAGGACCACATCAGATAAACAATAACCAGGAGAGCTCATGATGAGCAGCTCCATTCAGATTTCTTTACAAAGAAATCTAAAGTGTATTCTATAGCAGAAAAAAACTCATCCATGGATGGAGATGGAATGGATGCAGATCCAAGGACTGAAGAGCCAGAAAGTCATAAATATGTAGCTAAATCTAAATGAACACTTACTGTATAAAATAATCATTATCATGCATTGTGAGGTTTAAAATGAGTATACACAGATTCTCTAAAGACAAGTGTTAATATTTTCTATACAAAGAGCTCCTACAAATCAATAAAGAGCAAACAAAAACATAGACAACTGATATGAACAGTAATTCACAGATGTGTAAATAGTCATTAAACATTAAACACTGTCAACCTCACTAGTGACCAGCAAAATGCAAATTAAAATGATACACCATTTTTTGTCTATCAAATTGGCAAAAACTCTTTAAAATAAGATAATATCCTTGGGTTGATGTGGATATGGAAAAACAGAAGATCTTAGATCCTAGTGAGAATATAAGTGGATAAAACCTTTCCAGAGAGCATTCTGATAAAACCCAGTAAACTTTTAAATAAGCATACCCTCTACACAGCAAATCTCCTAGGAATATAGCCAACGTGAATGCACAATGATATTCATGACAACATTTATTGTAACATTAGTTATAATAGCACAAAATCAGAGAGAAAACATATGTCATCAAAAAAAGAAAAGAAAGGTTGAGTAAATTATGCATTATCCATAGAAGTAAATACCATACAGACACTAAAAAAAATTAGGACATTTGTATGATAATACAAATAATACAGTATTGTGTACTTGACATTTGCTAAAAGAGGAGGTTGGGTTTTTGGTGGGTTTTTTTTTCATTATTATTATTATTATTATTATTATAAGTTTTAGGGTACATGTGCACAACGTGCAGGTTTGTTACAAATAGCAAAGACTTGGAACCAACCCAAATGTCTTTTTTTTTTGAAACAGGATCTCACTCTATCACCCAGGGTGGAGTGCAGTGGTGCAATCACAGCTCACTGTAGCCTCAACCTCCTGGCTCAGCCTCTCAAGTAGCTAGAACTACAGGCACATGCCGCTTTATCTGGCTTTTTTTTTTTTATTTTTTTTTTTTAGAGACAGAGTCCCATTATGTTGCCCAGGCTGGTCTCAAACTCCTGGGCTCAAGTGACCCTCCTCCCTCAACCTCTCAAAATGCTAGGATTACAGGCATAAGCCATCACACACAGGCAAAAAAGAACAGATCTTCTCACAATACACACACACACATAAAAAAGTTAACTACATGGGGTGATAGATAAATGAGTTAGCTTGGCTGTGACTTCACAATGTATATATATATCAAAATATCACATATACACCGTAAATACATACAATTTTTGTCAATTATACCTCAATAAAACAAAAAAAAGAAATTAGGAGACATGTCAGTACTGAAATGAAGAAATATCCAGTATATACTGCTGATATTTTTTTAAGGCTGCAGAACATATATTATGATCCCATTTTTGTTTCTTATTAAATAACAAAGCAATAACAGTGTATTTATGTTTACATATGCAGAGAAAAATTCTGGAAGCACATTTGTTAGCACCAATATTTCTAGAACTTGGAGGGCAGTTAGAAAAACGTGCTTTCCCCATATTATATTGCGTTAATTTTCTTTTACAGCAAGATTTCAAGGCCACACATGGGGGCTCATGCCTGTAATCTCAGTACTTTGGGAGGCCGAGGCAAGTGGATCACCTGAAGTCAGGAGTTCGAGATCAGCCTGGCCAACATGGCAAATCCATCTCTACTAAAAATACAAAAATTAGCTGGGTGTGGTGATGGACACCTGTAATCCCAGCTACTTCGGAGGCTGAGGCAGGAGAATCACTCGAACCCGGGAGACGGAGGTTGCAGTGAGCCAAGATCATGCCGTTGCACTCCAGCTAGGTGACAAGAGCAAACTTGTCAAAGTAAAAAAAAAAAAAATTACTCTTATAATTGGAAAAAAAAGTATAAAGTAAAAGTGTAATTGCTTTGATGGGTTTACCCACATAGTATATTCGCCCAGGAGAAGCACCAAAGTCCGTCTGGAGGAGTTAAGGGAAGTTTTACAAGTGTGGGTTCACCTGCAACACCACGGAGGGAAAAAGGAGCCAGGGGCCTAGAGGACCTCCAGCTGTTTGGCTATAAAAGGAGCCTACAGTATCAAGAGAAGGGCCCCACCGTGAACCCATGCTGCCAAGGGCACTCCATAGAAGTCAGGGGTCTTATACTCGTCAGAAGGATCCCCAGGTCAAATGAGTTTGAGGAGCCCTGCTTTGGGTGGGGAAAGCCACTGAAGTTTCTTGAGCAAAGGGTGACAGCTGGGATGGACGGAGGGCAGCAAGGCCCAAGGCAAGAAAGCAAGGACAACAAAAGGTAATTCATTCACTGGACACACATGGAAGGGGCTGTACCCTGTGTCAGGCCCCATGCCAGGACCTGAGGCTAAGAGCGGAACAGCCCAAATCCCTTCTTTGGGACATTTCCTGACAAGCAAGAGAAACACAGAGACAAATGAAAGCACACCCAGGTGAGACAGAACTGAAACAAGTCTAGTTGTGGGGTTCTGGGAGCCCAGAGAAAGGTCCTGCAGCCCCACTTGGGGCCAAACAAGCGTTCCTCAGGGTGACCCCAAGCTGTGTGATTCCCAGTTACATACAGGAGAGAACCAGCAAGAACACCTACAAGGGTCTTCCCAGGCAGGGGTGGCCTTTGCATTCAGTTGCTCCTCCGCCAGCAGTCGGGGGCCCGTGGCTGTAGATCAGTGATGAGAGGGAGGAGAGGGGCATGGGGGACGGTTGAGAGGGAGGTGAATCTCCGGGAAGGGGCAGGAGCTCAGGGCCAGCTCCTACATGAATGGCACTGTCTCTCACTAATGCTGGTTAGGCGTGGAAGGGTGGAAGTCGGAAAATGCACCTTACAACACTGACACTCATAATTCTACGTGAATTCTGCTTTTTTAGCATTTATTCATTTCCTATTTATAAAAGAAATGAAAGGCAGGGTGCGGTGGCTCACGCCTGTAATCCCAGCATTCTGGGAGGCCTAGGTGGGTGGATTGCTTGAGTCTAGGAGTTTGAGACCAGCCTGAGCAACATAGTGAAACCCTGTCTCTACAACAAATACAAAAATTAGCTGGGTGTGGTGGCGGGCAGGTGTAGTCACACCTCTCACCTCAGGTGGCTGAGGTGAGAGGAACGCTTGAGCCCAAAAGGTGGAGGTGGCAGTGAGCCAAGATCACGCCACTGCATTCGAGCCTGGGCAACAGAGTGAGACTCAGTCTCAAAAAAAAATGAAAAAATTAAAAATTAAAATTTCTCTCTTATCTACATCTCATTTATAAAGAAGAGAATCTTAATGAGCAAAGAACTAAAAGCTTTGCAAGAGCCAGTCTAGAAGTTCTTTCCACGTTGATCCACATGGCTTCTATCTGCCATATGAATTGGACAAGAGACATTATCCATTTTTCTGAGTTCATATACATTCAGCCCCAGAGGCAAGTACACAGATGAAACCCTGTCTCTACAAACAATACAAAAATTAGCTGGGTGTGGTGGCGGGCGCCTGTAGTCATAGCTACCCAGGTGGCTGAGGTGAGAGGAATGCTTGAGCCCAAAAGGCGGAGGTGACTAAACACAGTTCTTGACTAAAGCCCTCTCTGTGAAGCTGTACTCTTTAGAAAGCAAGGCACTGACTGCTCAGCAGGGAATTGGGCCATGGAGTGGGCCATGGAGCTTTGTGGGTGTCACAGAGCTTCTGGCCAGGGGTCAGGACTCACACAGGCTGGGTGGGCAGAGGGAGTGCACTGAACTGCAAGGCCCCTGGCACCAAGCAGGTTCTGACTCTCAGTGCCCCATGCAAACTTTCCTCCTCTACCCCAAAGCAAAGGGTTTCAAGTGTGCGCTACTGGTTGAGACGCAATTACATATAACTTTCCTCCTCACTCCTGCTTCCGCTAAATGGGGAGAGGACAGGTCCACTCACAAGGCCTGTGAGGAGCTGAGCACGCCATGGACACACACCCTATTAGCTGACGGTGATGACAGAAGAAATACTAACTGCTGCTCCTTATTCACCCACCACTAGCTTTGGGTGCTGCATCTTTTTTGTTTTTCACTTTATGCCACTAACAGTAACTTTCAGAACTTCCTAACTTCCCAAAAACTTAATCTTCTGTCAGGCATGTTTCTCTGAGAACCCTGGGAATGACCAGAGGGACTTATTAACCAAAACATTTTTTGTTTGGAATCTCTCCTCGTTAATAGTGTCCGACAGATGATGAATAGCCAGCCTATTTAGAAATGCCAGTCTGAATATTCCCAGGAAAGAGCCAGTGGATTATTAGTGTGGCTGATGAACTCTGCGATGGGACACTGACTGCTATGCATTGGGCTTCTGCACAGGTGCCCGGTTGCTGTCCTTTATCTTAGGGTTTTGTGAGGATCTTTGCAGCGGTTCCTCATGTGCTATATGTTTTCTCTGTCTGTGGGGACCTAATTACAGTGCCTGGATGGTTTCTCTGATCCATGCACCTGCTGCATCTGATAACCACATAGTGATAGATGTCCAGACACTACAGACAAGATGCATCTCACTTTGCACATTGACTGTGAACCCAAAGGATTCTGTGCAAATCAAAGCTTTGCAATGTGAATCCTTGTTCCAGGTTTATAGGAACAGTTGGAAAATGCTGTAAGATTATATAGACTTATTTATTAATCACGTATGTTAGAACAACAGCTTCCTTTTATCATGTTCTGTGTGCCAGGCATCATCTTAGGTCCTGTAGGTATATTCTTTAACTTCATCCTCACAGACCCCCTTGTAACCAGCATATTTCTCTTCATTTGTCCAGATAAGCAAAGTGAGGCTTGGAGAAGTAACATCATTGGCTTCAGGTAATGCAGCCAGCAGGTACTAGGGCTGGGTTAAACCCACACTTGTCTGACAACGAGCTCATGTTTTTCACACTATTGAATACTGCCACTTCCTTTCATTCATTCATTCATTCATTCATTTGCCAACCAGACACTGGAGGACACCTACAGGGGGCCAGGTATGGGATTTCAAAGACACAATCTCATTTGAGCATATCTACAATTGGACACTTATTGTGACTTCTGGTTTGGAAATGTGGATTTTCTAGGCTTCTGCTATGCCCACGGAGCAAATCAACATCAACAGGTATGTCAGAAGGTATCCTGCCCCACTCCCTAGCCCCCTTACCATCTCCGGTTTTGCTTGAGTTGGGGGGTTCAGGTGTACTCAGAGGCCTAAGGGGAATAATAATCTCATCAACATTAACCCCTTCTTCCATGTGCTTCTCTGAAACGTGGGAGAGGAGTTCCGACTGATTTGGTGAGAAGAGGTTACAACATTTACACATAAAGATGGCCGTGTTTTCTGTAAGGAAGAAAAAAAGGAAAATATGTTATTTCATCTCCACATAAACAATTATTACTTCCAATTACTGCCAAAGAAAATACCGAAAGCTGCCCTTCTGAGCCATCACCAGCCTCTACCAGATGGTGTCCCTCTGGCAGTCACCTCCACGGCAGGCCACTCGCTTTCATCTTCAGGGAGCTCCAAGGGCCAGAAAGTTCTTTATTCAGTATTTCAACCCTCAGTCCTTCTGGATAGTGTCTAATACAAACCTCCTTGTTACCCAAATCTACTCATCAGCCCAGATTCTGGGATAAGTACAGCCAAATAAAAAACAAATATGCGGCTGGGCGCAGTGGCTCACACCTGTAATCCCAGCACTTTGGGAGGCCGAGGCAGGCGGATCACTAGGTCAGGAGATCGAGACCATCCTGGCTAACACGGTAAAATCCCGTCTCTACTAAAAATACAAAAAATTAGCCAGGCATGGCGGCGTGTGCCTGTAGTCCCAGCTACTCTGGAGGCTGAGGCAGAAGGATGGCGTGAACCCGGGAGGTGGAGCTTGCAGTGAGCTGAGACTGCGGCACTGCACTCAAGCCTGGGCGACAGAGCGAGACTCTGTCTCAAAAAAAAAAAAATATATATATATATATACATATATATATATATGCAACTTAAAAAACTAAATCCTACCCGTCAAATGAATGAACTGCACACTGATGGCAATTAAGGAGTCTTGCTAGATTCTCTCAAATTAGGTGCAAGGAAAAACTGACCACAATAGCATTTCTCAAGAGCCAAGCACCTTTCAATGAAACGATGGGAATTTGTTGCCTCTTTAAAGCCACTGAATTCCTATTTAAAGCATTCTCATTGTTCAAAAAATTTACCAATAGTTCATTATGTTCATATCACTATACTAGGCAGGAAGACACAGTAAGGGAAATAAAACACTCACTTTTTAGACTGATAAAATAATTATAGGTATATACAAAATATTAAATTCAGGATTCAATAACAATTAAAAGCCTGATCTTTGTATTATTATTTTCACATTTAGACTGAAAGGAAGTGGCTTTGTCCACTGAAAAGGACAATGGCTTTGGAGTGAAAGGCCCAGGTTAAATTCCCAACTCGTCCCTAAATGCTGGAAAGCTGGGGACCTCAGAGAAGCAGTCATCTGTCAGTTGCTGGAATCCATAGGAACTTTGGGGATGGAACATGCCTGTTCAGCAGCAAGAACCCAGCAGACACTCAGAAAGCACAACACTGACTCGGCGTAACTCTGCACCCATGGTGTGCCCTCGCCCAGCAGCTGGACGGCTGGCAATCCATACCCGGCTCCCCTCGGCATCCCCCTCACCAGCCTCCTGGGGAGTCTCAACGCTGCCTGGAAGTCACATGCAACTTCTATGCCATTTACTGCCTGGCGATGCTGGACAAATACGTGGCAATCATACGAGCTGTGTGCTCCCTGGTGATGGTGAGCGAGTATGTCATCCTCCTCGCTCCTCACTCTCAACAGCTGACCTTGCTTCATATCTCACTGGAAGCAGCCAGAAAACAACTGCCTCTGCCACTCCTTCCAGCCCGCCTGCGTCTTCAGCTGTCTCCCCACCTCGCTCCTGCTGGTTTGAAGGTGGGCATAGTGAGGGAGACACAAGGTGTGTGGGTGAGGGCAGTGGCCCACCCCAGAGCAGGGGTATCACATCTCTGATATTGTCTGGAATTGTTGGTTCATGGAGATACTAAAAGCAAACCAACACTTCACTTGTGTGATCATTACTTTCAAATTCTCTAAAGATAGCGCATGCCTGATTGCCTGCACCCAGGAAGATGCTCCCACAGCCCTGTGTGAGAAGGTTAGTAGACAAAGGGTGCATGATGGCTTGTGTGTGCAGAACTCACCCTCTCTGATGATTGTTCTCCAGGTCATCAATTCTTCCCTCGGTACTAGATCTTTCCATTGGCCTATAAGCATACTCTTATTCTCCCATCTTAAAATGAAAACATCTCCTGATCCCCACTCCCCCAACCCATTTCTCTCCTCTTTACAGTAAAACTCTCCTACCAGAAAGAGGAAATGAGGAAAGGCAACAGTCCAACCAGCCATGCTGGCATGAAGGTGTAGCCCTTGGAAGGCACTGGAGTCCTGGGAGCAAGCCCCTCCCTGGGCTCACAGAAAGACTTTCTCCGTGCACTAGCAGGGAGGTAACGACCTGAGAGAATTCTTTCCTACGAACAACACATGAAATCAAAATTTAACAAAGCAGAACATTGCTTCGTCAATGAAAATCTCTCACAGATACTGCCAATCGATATCGTTTTTTTCCAGGAAACGTTCTATTCCTAAGGAACCCAAAATGCCTCCCGAACGAGAAGAGATTAGAGTAATACATTTTTCTTTATAGGAGGCCAAGTTGTTTCCAATGTGCTTCCTGCTAATCCTACAAAAATCCAATGATTTAGGCAGAAAGGGGTTTGTAATCTCCAGTCCAAAGGTAGGAAACTGAAGCTGAGAGAGGAAAAGCAACTTGCTCAAGTCATTATGGGCAAGAGGCAGGGACCAGATTCTCTCCTACCTGCATTTGACACGAGTTGTTTGGCTACAGCCCATGAGCTGAGTTCCTCCAAGTTATAGCTAAAATACTTAAGACTCTACACCCAGCAGCATCTGAAATAAAACTCATTACAGCAAAGAGAGTAATCCCCAAAGCACATGTCAACTTCAAATGTGTTCATTTCAGTGTCCACTGAGCAGTAACCACAGATGGGCCCCACACCAGACACTGGAGACAGTGATGAATCAGGCATGAGGTCCAGGCCCTGCCACAAGAGGAGGCCACCGTCTCACTGAATAGATAGACATGCCACAGAACAATCTCATGTAATGATTTTTACTGAAATTATTTCATAGACATGTCACAGAACAATCTCATGTAATGGTTTTTACTGAAATTATTTCCCAATACCTATAAGTATTCTTGGTTCCTAGGATGCTCTCAGGAAAATGGGAATTCTGTGACATGCAACAGAGCTGAACTTCTGGGGACCACAGGGCTATTACAACGGGTCTCCTAGTTCAAAGGTACACAAAGCACTGCCTAGAGATTATATAAATAAAACTATTTTGCATTTATATATGACAAAGTGTTGGAGACTACTGGAAATAAACTACTGCTCAGCTATTCCACACTACCTGAAGGCCTGAGGACCCTAGGTGGCACCTGGCCTTGGCCATCTGTTATGAATTTGCGTAACACATGTGTCTGTGTGCTCAGCTCTCTCAGGCAGGGAAACTGGACCTGGAGCTCCCGAGGTGGAGGCAGAGACAAACACAGGAACCTGGAACGACTCTCACATAACAGAAGGCTCTGCCACGTGACGTGGGCCATGAGAGTGGGGTGGATCCCGATCTGGACAGGCTGCCATGGACAGGAGAGGCTTCTCAGCCGAGGGACAACCAGAGCTCAGTGCTGCAGGGCAGTGAAACTCCAGGAAGGGCACATGGGCAGGAGACATGCAGGCTCAAGGAGGAAACACACAGAGTGCCGTGGAGGCAGGAGGGAGGGAAATGAGTGGATCTGCTGACAACACAGGGACCTGTGCCCGCAGGGACTGAGATCCCCAGCACAGTCACTGGGCAGGCACTGGCAGCTCCTGAGAGAGCCAGGAGTCCACCAGCAGAGCAAAGGCAAGGAGAAACTGTGTCTGAAGGGGCTGGCCCTGGAGGAGAGGCCCCACGTGCCTGAGCTGCGCCAGCTCCCCTGCGTGTCCACACCCTGGATTCTGCATGGCCCCATCACATGGCTCCCCCTAGAATGTGAGGTCACTGGAAACAGCATCTGGCTAGCCTTGGACACCTCGGTGCACCTGGAGGACAGCAAGTGGCCGTGGCGGAATGAGGGAGGGAGAAGGAAGGAGTACATCGGCCCAAGACGGGTGGGACTGACACCAAAGAGCCTGTCCAGGGATGAAAGCAGAGATGATGGCCTGAGACACAGGTATGCAGAGGAGTCAGGCCAAGCAGGCATCACACCATCACTGACTAGAAATGGCCAACAACAGAGACAGGAAAGGCAGATGTGCTCCCAAGGGAGCAAGGACAGGTCTGATGGGCTGGATCAGGTGGTTTTGGGCAGGACATCAGCATGCAGATGCCTACTAGGAGCAGGCAGCACAAGACAGGGTGGGGTTCAGCTACAGTGGGGCAGAGAAATGGGGTCAGCATGCAAGGAGGAACATCAAGCCTAAAGATGGAAAGTGTCAAGAAGCCAAATCCTTCCAAAGGCCCTGTCTCAGTCCATCTGAGTAGCTATCACAAAATGCCACAACTGGGTGGTGGCTTATTAACAGAACTTTATTTCTCACAGTTCTGGAGGCTAGGAAGTCTGAGATAGAGGCACTGGCAGAATCAACGCTTGGCAAGGGCTGCTTCCTGGTTCATAGCTGGTGCCTTCTTGCTGTGTCCTCACATGGTGGAAGGGGCAAGGTAGCTCTTTGGGGTTTCTTTTATAACGGCACTAACTCCATTCATGAGGGCCCCACTCTCATGACCTGACCACCTCCCAAAGGCCCCATCTGCTAGGCCATCACATTAGGGGGTAGGTTTTGATCTATGAATTTTAGAAGGAAACAAACATTCAGCTCATAGCAAGCAACAAACAGAAGACCCAGTCCTTAGTGACAGAGAAAGCCCTTAGGGAGAAGGTGGAAGAGAAGAGGGGCTGCTCCTGAAAAATGCAGCAAGAATGGGGAGGGCAGGCACTGGATCCAGCCATGAGGAAGACACTGGTAACCTCAAAAAGTGAGATTTCCCTAACATGGCCACAGAGTCGCACAATGTGGCTGAGATCAAGGCAGGGATATTCAGAAAGCAGGCACCCTCATCAGGCCTGGGGAAGGTTTGCTCTAACAAAAGGAAGCATCCTTTGGCTGGCTGGGTGACAATGGCCACCGCCAAGCACTGGCTACACTGGACAAATGACTTTTACCAGCTTTCCAAGACTTCCAAGCCTTTGAGTAAAAGGCCAGCATCTATATTAAAATTACAAAATAATAAGAGGTCTGGTCAGCAGGGAGGCGAGCGTGCAGAAAGAGTGTGCAGAGAGCATGTAAAAAGGCCAGAGGGGAGGCAGCCCAGTGTGTCCTGAGCCTCCCCATCTCTCTGGCCTGCAAGGCAGCCTCTTTTGGGTCATCTGCCCACAGAGGACTGCTCAGAGGTTTCCAGGGAGTCTAGCTTTTGGGACCAGCCCTATGCCCAGGACCACTTCTCCCTACAAAGTTGCTCTGCAGCACAGACACGCACACACAGACATATACAAGGGTGGTGGAGTCTGCTGCTCTCATGAACGAATACTGCCATGGCAAAGGGGCCAAGAGCCTCAAAGACACTCGCTCATAACTTCTGACCAGTGGTTTTCCTCCTTGAGATCCTGCCTTCATGATCATCCAAAACTAGAACCGGGATTGTGCACTAAGATATTCAACACACAAGCAAGTTCCCAGAAGCAACCAAAGTGCTCAGCAGTGGACAAATCCTGACACTCACAAAACAAATTATGATACAGCCACTGAAAATCATATTTCAAAGAATACTGAATGGCACAGGGAAATGCTCCTAATGAACACTAAGTTTTAAAGAATGGAATACTCAGCTATTTGGTATGAATACAATTTTGTTATTAATGGATAGATATTATTTATGAATAGATGGAAGGAAGGAGAGCTGGCCAGGATTAAAGGAAATATGCCAAAATTTTCACTGTGAAACTTTTTTAAAAAATAACTTCTGCCTGTAATCCCAGTACTATGGGAGGGCAAGGTGGGCGAATCACGAGGTCAGGAGTGCGAAACCAGCCTGGCCAATATAGTGAAACCCCGTCTCTACTAAAAACACAAAAAATTAGCCGGCGGTGGTGGCATGCACCTATAATCCCAGCTACTCGAGAGGCTGAGGTAGGAGAATTGCTTGAACCTGGGAGGTGGAGGATGCAGTGAGTCGAGATTGTGCCACTGTACTCCAGCCTGGGTGACAGAGCAAGACTCTGTCTCAAAATAATAATAAAAATAATAACATCTGTATTTTTTACAATGAGTCTAAATAACATTTAAAAGTCGGAAAGACTGCTAGGCACGGTAAAGGATGACACAGCAGACCCAGCATGGTTCAAGAGGATCCACTCTAAGCTGCTCAGGCAAGGATGATGTCTTATTCAAGTCCATGTCCCCAGCCTGGCATATGATAGGTGTTCAACTAATGAAGAAGCTGAGTTGCATGCTGCAAATCATGAAGACTGTGAGCAGAGGAAAGGGGAAAGCCTTGGCTGAAGTGCCTGGGAAGTTACGGGAGGAGGCACTTGAATGGATCTTGAAAGGCAGCCAGACCTGCACAGGAGGTCACGGAAGGGGCTCCCAGACTCCAGAATGCATCAGTCATGGGCTCTACCCCCCACCCCACCCCTACGAACACTCCCTCATTCAATCCCCCCCCCTCTGCTGGCCGGCCCATGATCCCCACTCTACAGTACAGGACGGAGGGTCAGAGAGGCTGACTTCCCCTCAGCCGGGGAAGTGCAGGGGCAAGCAGAACCCGGATCTCCCTGACCCAGGCCCAGGGCTCCACAGTGCCACATGGCCTGTCCAGGGTCAGTGCCAGTAAAGAACATATGGCCACACAGAGCCCACGAGACCACAAAACTCCCCAAGGGAGCAGGGGTCTTGGACACAGGGCTGGTCCTGACAGCCAGGCTCCCCAGGGGGGCTCTGTGCTGCTCCTACCATTGCAATCTCATATTTAAAAGCAGCCTGTTCCAAAAGCCCAGAGCAGAGAGCATGGTGCTCCCTTTTCAACAGAACCTATGAGTGCCTCCCAGGCCTCCCATGGGGAGGGCAGCTGCACTCGTTGGGGACGTTCATAAAGCAGCGTATAAACGGCAAAATGCCAAAGCACACAGAGAGGGCGCCGGGTCAGGCTGCATCCCCCAAATATTAAGAATTGTTAATCCACCAAAATAACAACAAAGGAGCCACTTTTGTTTTCTATAGTGGACTAATATGAAAAAAATATATCTTGCACCCTGAAATATACTCATAATTATGTTGTCAGCTAATCCTGATGAAGATGCTATAATTTGGATGCATTTTTAGGTCCAATTACTGTGCACTCATCCTTATCAAAAGAATTCAAAGGGAAAATGATATATTCAGCACAAAGAAAATCATGAAAGTTTGGGGTTTGAGTATTCAATTCCTAGTAACTGTTTGCCAGGCTTTAGCCAGCTACTCTGTACTATTAAAATGGAAAATCCTAAAATAACTGTACTAATAAGTCCTCATTTCTGATCTCTGATTTGTAAACATTCCCAGCCAAGAACAGCCAGGTCCTGTCTACAACATCTGACCTCCCTGCCTGCTCTGGGACCTTTGGACAAGCAAGGTGTTTTGACCCAACTCCTTCCAGAAGGCAGCTATGAACTGGAATATGAATTCATAGGCTCCGAGGGGGAGATTGAGTCCCTTGCACTTACGGAGGGTTCCAGGATGCAGCAGAAGGTGGCCACTTCTCTGGCCATGAGCTGCAGACATGATCAGAGGGAGTTGGCCTACTCTGAGGGACCCCTCCCCAACTTTCAGGCCCTCAAGGAAAGGGGTGATGAGGGTCAGTTGGGCCTTGAGCTGGAATCACGGATGCTCACAGCCAGCTCACATCCAGCCAGCTCACAGAATGCTCTGGCACCCCGCACATGAGGCAGAGTGTCCTCCTCCTGCCGCTGCTGTCCTCTGTATGTCCACCCGGTAGGAGTCTCAAGGGCAGGATGAGTGGAACAAGACAGGGTTCAGGCTTTATGGGGTCCCCCAGCCCTTACACTGGCTTTTAATATTTCCATTACTATTTATTACAAAAGGTACATAGGAGTACACGCTCATGGTAACAGTAAACAATACAGCAGTCTATAGAATACAGACGGCCCCCGAGCATCCCCTCTGAGAGTCAGAGCATCACTGAGCACAGTGTGGTGCCTGTATCCTTCCAGACCTTTTGCTGTGCATCACAGACAGAGAGAGATGGACAGGAAAAGGGGGATGAATATCACCTTCATAACAGCAAAACCTTGTACCAACCCTTCCCCACTGGGGTCTCCGGAGCCCTGTGCCCCTCCATACCCCTCTGCCTCCCCTGAGGTCCTGCAGGCTGGGCTTGACACAGAAGGACGACAGAGGAGATAGCTGATATTATTGACATGGAGGGTCTCAGGGGCCTCAAGTAAAAACTCAAAATACACTACCCAACAGGTAACAGAGCACCCATTCCCATTCCCAGCTGGGCTAGTGTCAGAGAAGGCCTAGTACAGAGCCAAGACTTTCACCAGCATCCAGCAGTAATGAAGCTATCACTGTCCACTGAAGTGTCACTGGACGCCCCATGGAGGGTAGTACTAAGGCACCCTTGCCCCTCCTAGCTAGGATTGGTATTAGCAGCAGAGGCCCAGTTGGGAGCCTGAACTCCCACCCCCATCCACCAGTAATGAGGTGCGCTTTTCTCCAGGCATCAAAGAGACTGAGTGGGGAATCTAAACTTCTACCCCCCACTGGCAGCAACAAGGCAGCACCCCCTTGTCCGCACCAGAGCAGTGTCTGATAGAGCCTGCTAAAACCGAAGATTTAAATAAGATCCAGACTCTCATAACATAATACTGAAAATCCAGACTCTCATAACATAATACTGAAAATGCCCAAGATTTGATTAAAAATCATTCCTCGTGATTTTCTAAGAACCAGGAAAATATCAACTGTAATGAGAAAAGACAATTAACAGACATCAATACTAGGTGGCACAGATGTCAGAATTAGCTGGCAAGGGCTTAAAGTAACCATCACAAAAATGACTTCATGATCAAGGACAAGCCTGTTTACAACAAGCGAAAAAACATTGTGTCTCAGCAAAGAAATCAGAGATGTAAGAGAGAACCCAAATAAAAATTTTACAACAGAAAAATACAACAAGAACAAAACCTTCAAAGGATGGGCTCAAAGCAGAATGAAAAGGAGAGAAAAATAACACGCAAAAGATATTGAAAAAGAAAAGAACAGTGCCCCCAAGGACCTGTGGGACTATAACAAAGGATTAACATTTGTGATATGAGTCCCAAAAAAAGAAAAAGAGAGTAGAAGTGGGAAAGTATTCAAAGAAATTATAGCTGAAAACTTTCCTAATTTGACAAAAGATATAAATCCACTAATTCAAGAAGCTGAGCAAACCCCAGACAGGATAAACCCAAAGAAATCCATGCCAAGTGCAGTCATAAAAAAGAATGAGTTCATGTCTTTTGAAGGGACATGGATGAAGGTAGAAACCATCATTCTCAGCAAACTAACACAGGAACAGAAAACCAAATACCACACGTTCTCATTCATAAGTGGGAGTTGAACAATGAGAACTCATGGACATAGGGAGGGGAACATCACACACTGGGGCCTGTCAGGGGCTGGGAGGAAAGGGAAGGGAGAGCATTAGGACAAACAGGTAATGCATGCAGGGCTTACAACACAGATGACAGGAGGCTGGTTGCGGTGGCTCATGCCTGTAATCCCAGCACTTTGGGAGGCCGAGGTGGGCGGATCAGAGGTCAGGAGATCAAGACCATCCTGGCTAACACAGTGAAACTCTGTCTCTACTAAAAATACAAAAAAATTAGCTGGGCGTGGTGGCGGGCACCTGTAGTCCCAGCTACTTGGGAGGCTGAGGCAGGAGAATGGCGTGAACCCGGGAGGCGGAGCTTGCAGAGAGCTGGGATCGCGCCACTGCACTCCAGCCTGGGCGACAAAGCGAGACTCCGTCTCAAAAAAAAAAAAAACATAGATGACAGGTTGACAGGTGCAGCAAACCACCAGGGCACATATATACCTATGTAACAAACCTTCATGTTCTGCACATGTATCCAATAACTTAAAGTAAAATAAATACAAAAAAAAAGAGGGGGGCAGCTCCAAGACGGCCAAATAGGAACAGCTCCCAGAGTGAGCGACGCAGAAGACGAGTGATTTCTGCATTTCCAACTGAGGTACCGGGTTCTTCTCACTGGGGCTCATCGGACATGGGGGGCAGGACAGTGGGTGCAGCCCACCGAGTGTGAACCGAAGCAGGGAGAGGCATTGCCTCACCAGGGAAGCACAAGAGGTCAGGGAATTCCCTTTCCTAGCCAAGGGAAAGGGTGACAGACCGCACCTGGAAAATCAGGTCACTCCCACCCTAATACTGTGCTTTTCCAATGGTCTTAGCAAACGGCACACCAGGAGATTATATCCCACGCCTGGCTCGAAGGGTCCCACGCCCACGGAGCCTCACTCATTGCTGGCATAGCAGTCTGAGATCGAACTGCAAGGCGGCAGCGAGGCTGGGGGAGGGGCGCCCACCATTGCTGAGGCTTGAGTAGGTAAACATAGCGGCCAGAAGCTCGAACTGAGTGGAGCCCACCACAGCTCAAGGAGGCCTGCCTGCCTCTGTAGACTCCCCCTCTAGGGGCAGGACACAGCCAAACAAAAGGCAGCAGAAACCTCTGCAGACTTAAATGTCCCTGTCTGACAGCTTTGAAGAGAGTAGTGGTTCTCCCAGCACGGAGTTTGAGATCTGGGAATGGACAGGCCCTCAAGTAGGTCCCTGACCCCTGAGTAGCCTAACTGGGAGGCACCCCCAAGTAGGGGCAGACTGACACCTCACACGCCCAGGTACCCCTCTGAGATGAAGCTTCCAGAGGAATGATCAGGAAGCAACATTTGCTATTCAGCAATATTCACTATTCTGCAGCCTCCACTGCTGATACCCAGGCAAACAGGGTCTGGAGTGGACCTCCAGCAAACTCCAACAGACTTGCAGCTGAGGGTCCTGACTGTTAGAAAGAAAACTAACAAACAGAAAGGACATCCACACCAAAACTCCATCTGTACGTCACCATCATCAAAGACCAAAGGTAAATAAAACCACAAAGATGGGGAAAAAACAGAGCAGAAAAGTTGAAAATTCCAAAAATCAGAGCACTTCTCCCCTCCAAAGGAACGCAGCTCCTCCCTAGCAAGGGAACAAAGCTGGACGGAGAATGATTTTGACGAGTTGAGAGAAGAAGGCTTCTGACGATCAAACTTCTCTGAGCTAAAGGAGGAAGTTAAAACCCATTGCAAAGAAGCTAAAAACCTTGAAAAAAGATTAGACGAATAGCTAACTAGAATAACCAGTGTAGAGAAGTCCTTAAATGACCTGATGGAGCTGAAAACCATGGCACGAGAACTACGTGATGAATGCATGAGCTTCAGTAGCCGACTCGATCAAGTGGAAGAAAGGGTATCAGTGATTGAAGATCAAATGAATGAAATGAAGTGAGAAGAGAAGTTTAGAGGAAAAAGAGTAAAAAGAAACGAACAAAGCCTCCAAGAAATATGGGACTATGTGAAAAGACCAAATCTACGTCTGATTGGTGTACCTGAAAGTGACGGGGAGAATGGAAACAAGGTGGAAAGCACTCTTCAGGATATTATCCAGGAGAATCTCCCCAACCTAGCAAGGCAAGCCAACATTCAAATTCCGGAAATACAGAGAATGCCACAAAGATACTCCTCGAGAATAGCAGCTCCAAGACACATAATTGTCAGATTCACCAAAGTTGAAATGAAGGAAAAAATGTTAAGGGCAGCCAGAGAGAAAGGTCAGGTTACCCACAAAGGGAAGCCCATCTGACTAACAGCGATCTCTCAGCAGAAACTCTACAAGCCAGAAGAGAGTGGGAGCCAATATTCAACATTCTTAAAGAAAAGAATTTTCAACCCAGAATTTCATACCCTGTCAAACTAAGCTTCATAAGTGAAGGAGAAATAAAATTCTTTACAGACAAGCAAATGCTGAGAGATTTTGTCACCACCAGGCCTGCCCTACAAGAGCTCCTGAAGGAAGCACTAAACATAGAAAGGAAAAACTGGTACCAGCCACTGCAAAAGCATGACAAATTGTAAAGACCATCGATGCTAGGAAGAAACTGCATCAACTAACGAGCAAAATAACCAGCTAACATCATAATGACAGGATCAAATTCACACATAACAATATTAACCTTAAATATAAATGGGCTAAATGCTCCAATTAAAAGACACAGACTGGCAAATTGGATAAAGAGTCACGACCCATCAGTGTGCTGTATTCAGGAGACCCATATCATGTGCAGAGACACACACAGGCTCAAAATAAAGGGATGGAGGAAAATCTACCAAGCAAATGGACAAAAAAAGGCAGAGGTTGCAATCCTAGTCTCTGATAAAACAGACTTTAAACCAACAAAGATCAAAAGAGACAAAGAAGGCCAGTACATAATGGTAAAGGGACCAATTCAACAAGAAGAGCTAACTATCATAAATATATATGCACCCAATACAGGGGCACCCAGATTCATAAAGCAAGTCCTTAGAGACCTACAAAGAGACTTAGACTCCCACGCAAGAATAATGGGAGACTTTAACACCCCACTGTCAACATTAGATAGATCAACAAGACAGAAAGTTAACAAGCATATCCAGGAATTGAACTCAGCTCTGCACCAAGCGGACCTAATAGACATCTACAGAACTCTCCACCTCAAATCAACAGAATATACATTCTTCTCAGCACCACATTGCACTTAATCCAAAATTGACCACATAGTTGGAAGTAAAGCACTCCTGAGCAAATGTAAAAGAACAGAAATTATAGCAAACTGTCTCTCAGACCACAGTGCAATCAAATTAGAAATCAGGATTAAGAAACTCACTCAAAACCACACAACTACATGGAAACTGAACAACCTGCTCCTGAATGACTACTGGGTACCTAACAAAATGAAAGCAGAAATAAAGATGTTGTTTGAAACCAATAAGAACAAAGACACAACATACCAGAATCTCTGGGACACATTTAAAGCAGTGTGTAGAGGGAAATTTATAGCACTAAATGCCCACAAGAGAAAGCAGGAAAGATCTAAAATTGATACCCTAACATCACAATTAAAAGAACTAGAGAAGCAAGAGCAAACAAATTCAAAACCTAGCAGAAGGCAAGAAATAACTAAGATCAGAGCAGAACTGAAGGAAATAGAAACACAAAAAAAATCTTCAAAAACTCAATGAATCCAGGAGCTGGTTTTTTTTAAAAGATCAACAAAATTGATAGACTGCTAGCAAGACCAATAAAGAAGAAAAGAGAGAAGAATCAAATAGATGCAATTAAAAATGATAAAGGGGATATCACCACTGATCCCACAGAAATACAAACTACCATCAGAGAATACTATAAACAACTCTACGCAAATAAACTAGAAAATCTAGAAGAAATGGATAAATTCCTCAACACATACACCCACCCAAGACTAAACCAGGAAGAAGCTGAATCCCTGAATAGACCAATAACAGGCTCTGAAATTGAGGCAATAATTAATAGCCTACCAACCAAAAAAAGTCCAGGACCAGACGGATTCACAACCAAATTCTACCAGAGGTACAAGGAGGAGCTGGTACCATTCCTTCTGAAACTATTCCAATCAATAGAAAAAGAGGGAATCCTCCCTAACTCATTTTATGAGGCCAGCATCATCCTGATACCAAAGCCTGACAGAGACACAACAAAAAAAAGAGAATTTTAGACCAATATCCCTGATGAACACCGATGCAAAAATCCTCAATAAAATACTGGCAAACCAAATCCAGCAGCACATCCAAAACCTTATCCACCATGATCAAGTGGGCTTCATCCCTGGGATGCAAGGCTGGTTCAACATACGCAAATCAATAAACGTAATCCAGCATATAAACAGAACCAAAGACAAAAACCACATGATTATCTCAATAGATGAAGAAAAGGCCTTCGACAAAATTCAACAGCCCTTCATGCTAAAAACTCTCAATAAATTAGGTATTGATGGGACATATCTCAAAATAATAAGAGCTATTTATGACTAACCCACAGCCAATATCATACTGAACGGGCAAAAACTGGAAGCATTCCCTTTGAAAACTGGCACAAGACAGGGATGCCCTCTCTCACCACTCCTATTCAACATAGTGTTGGAAGTTCTGGCCAGGGCAATCAGGCAGGAGAAGGAAATAAAGGGTATTCAACTAGGAAAAGAGGAAGTCAAATTGTCCCTGTTTGCAGATGACATGATTGTGTATCTAGAAAACCCCATCGTCTCAGCCCAAGATTTCCTTAAGCTGATGAGCAACTTCAGCAAACACTCAGGATACAAAATCAATGTGCAAAAATCACAAGCATTCCTATACACTAATAACAGACAAACAGAGAGCCAAATCATGAGTGAACTCCCATTCACAATTGCTTCAAAGAGAATAAAATACCTAGGAATCCAACTTACAAGGGATGTGAAGGACCTCTTCAAGGAGAACTACAAACCACTGCTCAACGAAATAAAAGAGGATACAAACAAATGGAGGAACATTCCATGCTCATGGATAGAAAGAATCAATATTGTGAAAATGGCCATACTGCCCAAGGTAATTTATAGATTCAATGCCATCCCCATCAAGCTACCAATGACTTTCTTCACAGAATTGGGAAAAACTACTTTAAAGTTCATATGGAACCAAAAAAGAGCCCACTTTGCTAAGACAATCCTAAGCCAAAAGAACAAAGCTGGAGGCATAAAGCTAGAGGTGGGAACTGAACAATGAGAACACTTGGACACACGAAGGGGAACATCACACACCGGGCCTGTCATAGGGTGGGGGCAGGATGGAAGGATAGCATTAGGAGCTATACCTAATGTAAATGACAAGTTAATGGGTGCATCATACCAACATGGCACATGTATACATATGTAACAAACCTGCACGTTGTGCACATGTACCCTAGAAATTAAAGTATAATAATAAAAGAAAAGAAATCCACGCCAAGACACATCATAATCAAATCTCTGAAAACTAAAGACAAAGAAAAAATGTAAAAGTAACGAAAAAAAAAGTCTGTAGAGGAAAATTATGTGAATGACAGCAGATTTATCATTATATACAATGGAACTCGGAAAGAAATGGCACAATATTTTTCAAATGTTGAAAGAAAACTGTCCACCTAAAATTCCACGTCCAGTGAAAATATCCTTCAGAAATGGAGGGGAAATCAAGATATTTTCAAAGGAAGAAAAACTGGCATAATTTGTCACCAGTAGATATAACCTAACAGAATGGCTAAAGGAAGTTCCCTAAACAGGAAGAAAATATAAAAACAATAAATCTTAGAACATCAAAAAGAAAGAAGAAAGGAAAGTATAAAAATATGGGTAAATACACCAGATTTTCCTCTTAAGTTTCCTAAATTATGTTTGACAGTTGAAACAAAAAGTCTACCTCTGTGGGAAGTGGTTCTCAATGTATGTAGAAGAAATACAACAATTATACCATGAATGAGGGATGGAGTCCTCTCAAGCTTCTGCTCTGAGATGTTGATAACCTTCATAACTTCACTGTCAACCCTTGTACTGAATTCCCTTCCCTTCTACCACAGGCTCACCCCAACAATAGCATACAAGAGCAACAATCCTCAAGTAAATCAGAGATGACTTGCTTTACAAGAGGAGAGGAGTAAAAACACTACTATCTGTGCAGAAAGAAAGAATGGCAAAATTGAGATACCCATTACCCAGCACAGTTCCTAGGCCTGAAAGAGAACTAACAAACACTCAACTTAAAGGACTTCAGAATGAATGAAGAAGTGAACCATTCCAATGTTGCTGCAGTTTCCACACATTTAACAGATAAGATCCTTCTGAGAATGCTAGAATCGGGGATTATGACACCAAGTCACTTCAGCCATAAACCTTATTCTTGTACTTTTCTTTCTTGCTGGTAATTTTACATAGCAGGATATATAGCTAGAATAGACTATATACCAATAATTTTGATAATGAATTCTATGATGTGTTCTGTCTGCTTGTATCTTTTCCTTCCTACCATGATACCAGTTATTTATAAGTGATCTGTGTAGTTTGAATGTATTTGAATAACCTCAGTATATTTTAGCTCTACTCACTGATTTGACCTAAAAAAGCACCAAAAGGACGTAAGTATTCCCATGTATTTTAAAAGCCTAAAGTCAGTGACAGGAAACCCAACATCAAGAATTTGAAGCAGGCGAGGTGCAGTGGCTCACGCCTGTAATCCCAGCACTTTGAGAGGCCAAGGTGCGCAGATCACCTGAGGTCAGGAGTTCAAGACCAGCCTGGCCAAATGGTGAAATCCTGTCTCTACTAAAGATAGAAAAAAATTGAGGTAGCTGGCAAGACGGCCAAATAGGAGCAGCTTTGGTCTGCAGCTCCCAGTGAGAGCGAAGCAGAAGGTGAGTAATTTCTGCATTTCCAGCTGAGGTAGCCAGTTCATAATATTCGGTCTAGTTGGACAGTGGGTGCAGCCCCACAGGGCAAGCCAAAGCAAGGTGGGGCATCCTCTCACCTGGGAAGCGCAAGGGGTCGGGACATTTTTCCCTTTCCTAGCCAAGGGAAGCCATGAGAGGCTGTACCGGGAGGAACGGTGCATTCCAGCCCAGGTACTGCGCTTTTCCCATGGTCTTCGCAATCAGCAGACCAGGAGATTTTCTCTGGTGCCTGGCTTGGCAGGTCCCACCCCCAGAGCCCAGCAAGCTAAGATCCACTGGCTCAAAATTCTCACTGCTAGCACAGCAGTCTGAGGCCGACCTGGGACGCTCCAGCTTGGTAGGGGAAGGGGCATCCATCATTGCTGAGGCCTGAGTAGGCGGTTTTACCCTCACAGTGTAAAAAAAAGCTGCCAGGAAGTTCGAACTGGGTGGAGCCCACCACAGCTCCCAGGGACAGAGCACCTGTGGGAAGGGATAGCTGTGGGTGGAGCCTCAGGAGACTTAAACGTCCCTGCCTGACAGCTCTGAAGAGAGCAGCAGTTCTCCCAGCACAGCGTTCCAGCTCTGATACGGGACAGACTGCCTCCTCAAGTGGGTCCCTGACCTCCCCACCCCATGTATCCAGACTGGGAGACACCTCCCAGTAGGGGCCAACAGACACCTCATACAGGAGAGCTCTGGCTGGCATCTGGCAGGTGCCCCCCTGGGACGAAGCTTCCAGAGGTAGGAACAGGCAGCAATCCTTGTTGTTCTGTTCCAAACAGGGTCTGAAGTGGACCTCCAGCAAACTCCAGCAGACCTGCAGCAGAGGGGCCTGACTGTTAGAAGGAAAACTAACAAACAGAATGGAATAGTATCAGCATCACCAACATCAAAGACCAAAGGTAGACAAATCAACGAAGATGGGGAGAAACCAGCGCAAAAAGGTTGAAAATTCCAAAAACCAGAATGCTTCTTCTCCTCCAAAGAATCACAACTACCCACCAGCAACGGGACAAAACTGGACGGAGAGTGAGTTTGACAAACCGACAGAAGTAGGCTTCAGAAGGTGGGTAATAACAAACTCCTCCGAGCTAAAGGAGCATATTCTAACCCAATGCAAGGAAGCTAAGAACCTGGAAAAAAGGTTACAGAAATTCCTAACTAGAATAAGCAGCTTAGAGAACATAAATGACCTGATGGAGCTGAAAAACATAGCATGAAAATTTCATGAAGCTTATACAAGTATCAATAGCTAAATCGATCAAGCAGAAGAAAAGATATCAGAAATTGAAGATCAACTCAGTGAAATAAAGTGAGAAGAAAAGATTAGAGAAAAAAGAGTGAAAAGAAGCAAACAAAGCCTCCAAGAAATATGGGACTATGTGAAAAGACCAAATCTACGTTTGATTGGTATACCTGAAAGTGATAGGGAAAATGGAACCAAGCTGGAAAACACTCCTCAGGATATTATCCAGGAGAATTTCCCCAACCTAGCAAGGCCAGCCAACATTCAAATTTAAGAAATACAGAGAACACCATAAGAATATTCCTCAAGAAGAGCAACCCCAAGACACATAATCATCAGATTCACCAAGGTTGAAATGAAGGCAACAGCCAGAGAGAAAAGGTCGGGTTAGCCACAAAGGGAAGCCCATCAGACTAACAGTGGATCTCTCAGCAGAAACCCTGCAAGCCAAAAGAGAGTGGGAGCCAATATTCAACATTCTTAAAGAAATTTCAACCCAGAATTTCATATCCAGCCAAACTAAGCTTCATAAGTGAAGGAGAAATAAAATCCTTTACAGACAAGCAAATGCTGAGAGATTTTGTCACCACCAGGCCTGCCTTACAAGAGTTCCTGAAGGAAGCACTAAACATGAAAAGGAACAACCGGCACCAGCCACTGCAAAAACATAACAAATTGTAAAAACCATTGACACTATGAAGAAACTGCATCAACTAACGGGCAAAATAACCAGCTAGCATCATGATGACGGATCAAATTCACACATAACAATATCAACCTTAAATGTAAATGGGCTAAATGCCCCAATTAAAAGACACAGATTGGCAAATTAGATAAATAGTGTGCTGTATTCAGGAGACCCATTTCATGTGCAAAGACACACATAGGCTCAAAATAAAGGGATGGAGGAAGATCTACCAAGCAAATGGAAAGAAAAAAAAAAAAAGCAGCGGTTGCAATTCTAGTCTCTGATAAAACAGACTTTAAACCAACAAAGATGAAAAGAGACAAAGAAGTGCATTACATACTGGTAAAGGGATCAATGCAACAAGAAGAGCTAACTATCCTAAATATATATGCACCCAATACAGGAGCACCCAGATTCATAAAATAACTTCTTAAAGACCTACAAAGAGACTTAGACTCCCACACAATAATAGTGGGAGACTTTAACACCCCACTGTCAATATTAGACAGATCAATGAGACAGAACATTAACAAGGATATCCAGGACTTGAACTCAGCTCTGGACCAAGTGGACCTAATAGACATCTACAGAACTCTCCACCCCAAATCAACAGAATAAACATTCTTCTCAGCACCACACTGCACTTAATCCAAAATTGACCACATAATTGGAAGTAAAACACTCCTCAGCAAATGCAAAAGAACAGAAATCATAACAAACAGTCTCTCAGACCACAGTGCAATCAAATTAGAACTCAGGATTAAGAAACTCACTCAAAACCGCATAACTACATGGAAACTGAACAACCTGCTTCTGAATGACTACTGGGTAAATAACAAAATGAAGGCAGAAATAAAGATGTTGTTTGAAACCAATGAGAACAAAGATACAACGTACCAGAATCTCTGGGACACATATAAAGCAGTGTGCAGGGGGAAATTTATAGCACTAAATCCCCACAAGAAAAAGTAGGAGAGATCTAAAATTGACACCCTAACGTCACAGTTAAAAGAACTAGAGAAGCAACAGCAAACAAATTCAAAAGCTAGCAGAAAACAAGAAATAACTAAGATCAGAGCAGAACTAAAGGAGACAGAGACACGAAAAACTATTCAAAAAAAATCAATGAATCCAGTAGCTCGTTTTTTGAAAAGATCAACAAAATAGATAGACTGCTAGCAAGACTAATAAAGAAGAAAAGAGAGAAGAAACAAATAGACGCAATAAAAATTGATAAAGGGGCTATCACTACCAGTTCCACAGAAATACAAACTACCATCAGAGAATACTATAAACATCTCTATGCAAATAAACTAGAAAGTCTAGAAGAAATGGATAAATTCCTGGACACATACCCCCTCCCAAGACTAAACCAGGAAGAAGTCGAATCTCTGAATAGACCAATAACAAGTTCTGAAATTGAGGCCGTAATTAATAGCCTACCAACCAAAAAAAGTCCAGGACCAGATGGATTCACAGCCGAATTCCACCAGAGGTATGAAGAGGAGCTGTAACATTCCTTCTGAAACTATTCCAAATAATATGACCATCTGATCTTTGACAAACCTGACAAAAACAAGCAATAAGGAAAGGATTCCCTATTTAATAAATGGTGCTGGGAAAACTGGCTAGCCATATGCAGAAAGCTGAAACTGGATCCCTTCCTTACACCTTACACAAAAATTAACTCAAGATAAATTAAAGGCTTAAATGTAAGACCTAAAACCATAAAAACCCTAGAAGAAAACCTAGGCAATACCATCAGGACATAGGCATGAGCAAAGACTTCACGACTAAAACACCAAAAGCAATGGCAACAAAAGCCGAAACTGACAAATAGGATCTAACTAAACTACAGAGCTTTTGCACAGCAAAAGAAACTATCATCAGAGTCAACAGGTGACCTACCAAATGGGAGAAAACTTTTTCAATCTATCAATCTGATAAAGGGCTAATATCCAGAATCTACAAAGAACTTAAACAAGTTTACAAGAAAAAAACAAACAACCGCATCAGAAAGTGAGTGAAGGATATGAATAGACACTTCTCAAAAGAAGACATTTATGCAGCCAACAAACATATGAAAAAATGCTCATCATCACTAGTCATTAGAGAAATGCAAATCAAAACCACAATGAGATACCATCTCGCACCAGTTAGAATGGCAATCATTAAAAAGTCAGGAAACAACAAATGCTGGAGAGGAGGTGGAGAAATAGGAACGCTTTTACACTGTTGGTGGGAGTGTAAATTAGTTCAACCATTGTGGAAGACAGTGTGGCGATTCCTCAAGGATCTAGAAATACAAATACCATTTGACCCAGCAATCCCATTACTGGGTATATACCCAAAGGATTACAAAACGTTCTACTATAAAGACACATGCACACGTATGTTTATTACAGCACTGTTCACAATAGCAAAGACTTGGAACCAACCCAAATGCCCATCAATGATAGACTGCATAAAGAAAATGGGGCACATATACACCATGGAGTAATATGCAACCATAAAAAAAGGATGAGTTCATGTCCTTTGCAGGGACATGGATGAAGCTGGAAACCACCATTCTCAGCAAACTGACACAAGAACAGAAAACCAAACACTGCATGTTCTCACACATAAATGGGAGTTGAACAATGAGAACACATGGACACAGGGAGGGGAACATCACACACTGGGGCCTGTCGGGGGTTGGGGGTGGGGGAGGGATAGCATTAGGATAAATACCTAATGTAGATGACAGGTTGATGGGTGCAGCAAACCACCATGGCACATGTACACCTATGTAACAAACCTGCACGTTCTGTACATGTACCCCCGAACTTAAAGTATAATTTTAAAAAACAGAAAAAATTAGCCAGGCAAGGTGTTGCATGCCTATAGTCCCAGCTACTTGGGAGGCTGAGGCAGGAGAATCGCTTGAACCCTGGAGGCGGAGATTGCCTATGATTGCACCACCGCACTCCAGCCTGAGCAACAGAGCCAGACTCCACCTCAAAAAAAAAAAAAAGAAAAAGAATTTGAAGCAAAGTCACTTGTGGGGAAAGAATGTAAAGAAAGCACTGGATAGTTTGGCTAGAGCATAATAATTGGATTTTCTGGCTTTCAAAAATTTGGATTGTAATAAAAAGAAACTTTGTGCTATTTTTACAATTTTCAGTACAAATAAATGTGCGTATTGAGAAACAATAAAATTAACATATTTGAGTACCTTTTTAAAAAAAATGAGGGAGGGTAAATGGATGTAAATGGTGGGAAGCTTTCTACACTTCACTCACACAGATCAAATGGCAACAAACAGTACTGCATCTTGACTGCAGGAGTAATGACACAAACCTACAAACAATAAAAATGGATTCAAACTATACACACACACTGCACTGGCACCAATTTCTTGGTTTAATATTGTATGATAGTTAGTTACATAAGATGTAACCATTAGGTTTGGATAATAAAAAAAAAAAATTCTAGAGATCAAGGATGGTGATGGTTACATAACAACACTAATGTATCTGTTGCCACTAAACCGTCTACCAAAAAATGATTAAAATGGTAAATTTTGTGTTGTGTATATTTTATATTTTGTATTTATTTTAAAAGTATAAACCACTTTTGGGTAAACTGGGTAAAAGGTACGTGAGACTTCTGTATTATCTTTACAACTTTCTGTGAATCTATAATTATTTCAAAATACACATTTAAAAAAATAACTGTGGCAAACAAAAAGAGTCTGGATCTTCTGGAACAAACAATAATTTTGAGAAGATCATGTACACTGCTAGGTGGCTTATCCATGATCCCAGTCAATCCCAACTACCCTGGAAGATATGTAAGGCTCAGAAAGGTAGAGGGAGGCAGCTCCCAGAGGCACACCCAGAATGCTGCCCAGTGAATGTGCCCATCTCTGCTGGGAGGGAAGTTTGGGATCTGAAAGGCTGGCTATGGACCCCACACCTTTGCCTAGTACCTTCTATACCAGCTGGTGGGGAGGTCTGGAGTCTGAAGGGCTGGCTGTGGACCCCACACCTCTGCCCAGTACCTTCTACACCAGCTGGTGGGGAGAGAGAGGGTCTGAAGGGCTGGCTTTTGCCACACCTTTGCCCACTGCCTTTCATACCACCTGTACTATTTACCTGCAGTGACAGCCTCACCAGCCCAACGCCAGCTTCCCTTTAGCGATGATGCTGCTGACACAGTAGGCACTCAATAAGTGCTAGATGATCTGATTATTACAAAATGATTAACCATTTATCAATGCCCTCAAGAAGACAAAATGCCACATTATGAGACTAGTACATTACTCTGTTTAAAAGCGCTAGATTAAAAATCTCTTACTTCTTCTCCTTGATTAGTATAAATCATCCTCCCTGCTTTGTAACTATCTTTTACTTGTATTTATTAACTTTAGAGAGAGTACAACAGCCAAAACTAAGATCCTATTAAATTATCTATCTTATGAGGAGAGGAGTACAGTGGCAAAATCTTTCTAAGTTATACTTTTGTTTTCTTGTTTTTCATTTGCCCTTAAGTTACTAATTTAATAAGGGCCAGCAGCTTCCCAATAGCAATGGAAATATTTTAACAACATAAAGCCGATTGCTGTCACATCCAACAGAATCAATAAAGTCTCATACGTGCAGCTGAGTACAGTTTAAAATATCTTTTTTTATATATTCAGGAGGAGACTCAGGTTAGAACAAACATTTTCCTTCCATTTATCTCATCTTGCAGAACTTTTAATCAGCTGTGAATAAACTATGTCATCAACTTCATTACCATCATCATACTTAGGGAAAACTTGCTGTAACCAAAACAATGGCATTGAAAGAGGAAGAAGCCGATGAGAAGGAAGGTTAAATTAAACCCTCACCATGAGCTGGCACCACCAGAGGCTCATATAAGGCTTATTTAATTCTCACAACAATCCTGTGAAATAGGTTTTATTATTGTATTTCCTCAAATCTAAGACAACATCTACTTTAGGGAGCACGGATATTTTACATACCACTAAAAAAGATAAAAACGCTGCCAAATAAACTCAGAGACACTAGCTTCTCACCACACCAACTGTAAGCTGCCTCCTGATCTTAGAGATGCTAAAATCTAAGTCTGGCCGGGCACGGTGGCTCATGCCTATAATCCCAGCACTTTGGGAGGCTGAGGCAGGCGGATTGCTTGAGCTCAGGAGTTCAAGACCACCTAAGGGACATGGCGAAACCCTGTCTCTATCAAAAATACAAAAAATTAGGCGTGGTGGTGCCTGCCTGTGGTCACAGCTACTCGGGAGGCTGAGGTGAGAGGATCGCTTGAGCCTGGAAGGCGGAGGTTGCAGTGAGCAGAGATCGTGCCATTGCACTCCATTGTGGGTGACAGAGTGAGACTCCATCTCAAAAATAAAATAAAATTAAATTAAATTAAAAAGTCTTTGAATCAATGAAGTCAGAAACATTTCCATATAACTGGGCAGGCTAGATGTGAGCTGGGGAGAGAGCCTGGCTCCCAACCCCTGCTCCCTCCCCTGTAAGGCCCTTTTTCCCCACTCTGCACGCCGTACACACTCAGGCTGTAAGTCCAGCTTCTGAGCTCACCTCTATGCCAGCACGACAACCCTACTTTCAAGGGAGAGGAGATAAACATTTCCTGAGTACCAGAGGCTTTTGCACTCCCTCTCACATTTGATCTGGACAAGCTGGGTTGCTGCCAGCCCTTAAGGCACCTCTGTGAGAACTGGAAAAACACACCCTTCCTTAAGACACTAGCACCCCCTGTCAGAAAATGGTCATAACATATTGAGTTTGTTGGAACAAGACACTTTGGAGCCATTTGTGGAAAACTCATAATAAACATACAAATTCACTATGTGAAATGAGCCCCCTTAGAAGTGGCTCCCTTGGGGGCATGGAGGATACAAAAAAAAAAGAAGTGGCTCCTTTGTGCAGTGTGTAACCTGCACAGCTGTACACAGTAGCTCTGCTAATGTGTCAGACACAAAGATATGATTATCCCACGTTACAGATGAGAAAGCTGTAACTTGCCTAAGAATCAAATACAGGCCTGTATGGTTCCACAGCTACTTGATGAATCACAAGGAGCTTAAAAATTAGGTAGGAAAGCAGGTTGTATGTGTGCACATTTACTTATGAACATACTAACCACAGGCCACAGGAGCATGTGTGGAGAAGGCAGAGATCCCTGTGGCTGGAGCACCTGGAAGAGCTTTGTCAGAAAAGGGGAAGTTGAACTGCTCCAGGAGGTGGCCAGACAGCTGGAGGAAGGAAAGGAGAAGGAAGTGGAAGCCATGCAGCCAGTGGGGGCAGAACCAAGAGCCTTGCCTGCTGGAACAGCCTTGAGTGTGGAAAGAGGACAGGTTAAAGGCAGGGCAGGCACACTGAGAGCTGCGGTGGCTCCACCAAGAGCCCCCCCACAGACCAGTACCTGGCCAGGAATGGATGCAAGAAGCTCCTGCCCCACAAGCAGGAGGCCCACCCAGGAGGTCTGGAGACAGGGGGTGGGGGCACTTAGAAAGCCTGCTCTGTCTGATGGGGTAGGTCTAGTCAATGGAGGCCCAAATATTGAATTTGTAGTTGGAATCCCCTGATTTTTAAGCACTGGTCATCAAATAAGATTTTTCTGGGAAAGAAAAAAAACCTCTGCAGCCTCTGCAGACCAAACTAAGCAAATCTGCAAGTTAGGTCTGGCCTGTGGGTTGCCAATGTGCAATTTCCAATAAAAAGCTTTCCACTTGGGTGACTAGGGGAAAGCTGTTAACTTACAGGGGAAAAGCCAAGGAAACTGGTCTGAAAAAAAGAGACACACAGACCATGAGACAGAGAGAGACAGGGACATTGAGAGGGACAGAGGAGATGACCCAGCACCTTCTGCCCACCCACCCAGCTCCCTAACACCCCATACCAGTGCCTGGCTTGGGTAGATGGATGACATTTAGTGTGATTTTTCTAGTTTGGGTATTTTCTCTGAGTTTTTCAGATCTTCCACAACAGGAATTACATGTGTAATCCAAGAAAAATTAAATTTAAAAAAAACACTTACATGGGTGTTAGAAATAAAGGGATAGCAAGTGACAAAATAATAACATCTCCCTCTTATGGGAGGAAAACTTAGTGATCTCCAGACAGCTTGGGCCTCAGACACGTCAACTTGTCTTGGTCAGGACTAAACACTCATTCAAGACCAAGATCAAGGCCAGGGCTGCCCACACCATAGGGACACGCCAGCTCTAGACACAGCTGCTGGGTTCCTGGTGTTTCTCCTTGACGTTGATTAGATGTTTGACTGGACAGGGTAGGGATATGTCTTACACTTCTCCCTTCCTTTATGTAATAAAGGTATGTTTGATTGATAAAATGACCCAAATAAAAGAAGACAGGAAACTAGTTTAACCAGTAGCAAGATAGATTTAGATTACGTGGGGAAAAGGCATTCTTGGCACAAAAGTTTCATTCATTGCAACGAGAAACTTAGTGAGCGTGGCAGGTGTGGGCAGCCTAGCCTCAAAGTGCCAGATTCCAGAACTGCAAATGTGTGGGCTGGGTGCAAGGAGTGCCCAGGTGAGCAGACGGCCCACCAGGATTAGAGGAGGCCAGCCAGGAAAAGGCACAGGAGCTCCTAGAGCTGGTGTTCTAGGAGTTTCCACGTGTCAGCCATGGGAAGGAGAGGAAGACATCAAGACTTCATGGCACAAAGTGGCACCCCCACCCTCCCCTGCCCCAGCCACCAGCTGCAAGGAGGTGTTTATGCTGCCTCCTGTTGGTCACACAGACGTTCCTATTAGTGACCACACTGGACCCTCCCTGCTGTCCTGTGA
Source organism: Pongo pygmaeus (assembly GCF_028885625.2). Taxonomy (NCBI): domain Eukaryota; kingdom Metazoa; phylum Chordata; class Mammalia; order Primates; family Hominidae; genus Pongo; species Pongo pygmaeus. The sequence goes on from NC_072380.2 coordinate 147,579,140, forward strand.
AACAGACGAGTACATGGTGTCATCCCCATCACCACCACCACCGTCATCATCCCCTTTTTAGAGAGGAGAAACCTGGGGCTCAGGTTAGTGAGCTGCCAAAGAGCCCCCAGCCAGATAAATTAAAAAGCCAGAACTTAACCAAGACCCACCAAGTCGACCACCACATCTGCCCTGGACCCAGCTGGTACCTACCCCTGCTACGGGAAATCGCTTGTTATTTCCTGTAATGCTCACAGTCAGCAATACTGCGAGGAATGCAAGTCTTGGTCTCCCCAGCCCACAGCCAGCGTCATGGTTAGAGGGACATTTCAAATGATTAATTACAACTAAGAAAAGTAGCTACACGGAGAAGGGGACTTTGCTGTGTTTGTTATAATTTACTACAGCAATTCATTTCGGGGAGCAACAGCTGGAAAATAGCAGTACGCCAGATGTAAGTGATACCAACCCACCCCAGACCACATACTTAATGAGCATGCCCACTGCACAGGTTGGCAGCAGGTCCAGAACCAGGGAACAGCGGACCACCAGGTAAGAAGCAGACAGTCTTTCAGCAAAACAACACTGGGAGTTACTGTCAGGCAGAAAGCACAGACCTTCATCGATGGGAGGGCGACATATACGTGCTAACATCACCCTCCAGTGGCCCGTCAGGGCACTACATCTGACTAGGCCATAATTTTAAAAAACATGGCTAGTATTTACTGCTTGCCTAACTCTCGGCTGGTGCCTTCCCCGACACCCCCACTTAACCTTCACATTAACCCAGTAAGTGAGGGGCTGCTTTTCCCATCTTAAGATGAGTTAACTGGCCCAGGTAGGGGATTACAAGGTGATACAGCAGGTGGGCACACAGCAGGGCTACAACCAAAACACACATCCTTGGCCCAGGACCAGACCCCGCTGCCCTTCCTAGGTGGAGTCGCTGCTGTTGCTGCTGGTCCCCAGAGTTGGTGCAGCTGCCCTGACAGCTCAGGTGCCCTGGCCAGCCCCAGCAGGAAACTCAGACCAACTCTGACCACAGATTGGCCGCCACCTGGCCAATTCTCAACCTGAGTAAGTTATTTTCAACTCTTACGGGGCTTTCCCGTGTATGCCCACATTTCTATGTGACAGAAATGACATGGAGAGGAATAAGCCTAACCCAGGGTCCAGGTGGCATGCTTCCAGTGACATGGCTACAAGGAAGGCACAACCACCCTGCCCTGAGTCCTGGTTATCCGGGGTTGGGGGCTGGGACCAGAGCCTTCTGGGGTGCAGGGGAGTTCTGCTTCCAGATGTGATACTGGTTACTCACTGGTTATGCAGTGATTTCAGTTTGCAAACATTCACTAAGCTGTTTATCCTATGCATACTTCTCTACATGTATGTTACACGTTAATCTAAGAAAATGTGAACAGCAAATTTTAAAGGAAAAGATATAGAAAAAAAAAACAATATTCTGATTCACAAGTGAACCTCTCATTTAAAACAACATAGATCGGAACACTATTTTGGCCCTCGTAGATGTGTGACCCCGCGCACACATAGTTGGCCTCTCTGAGCTTCAGTTTCCTTCTGCACAGGGCTGTAGAGAGGAGGGCAGGACATCACGAAGACGATGTGCCTAGCTTAGTGCCTGGCCCCTCAGAGGCACCATTCTACATGAAGCATCATGAGGGGTACCCGCCTGGTCAGGAGCCCAGGCCTCCCAGCTCCTAAGTGGCTCTCACACTTCCAATGGATGGATTTTGCATACGTCTCTGAATTTCTTTATCCCTCATTGTCTCTTCTGAAAGAGGAGCAGCCAAAATTAAAAGTGGCCTTGGAGTGTTTGAAAGTGGAACCTAGTCTTCAAGCCCTATGCAGAGGCTAACGTGCAGAGAGACAGAGACAGCATCTTGAACCAAAGCAAGGGTGTGGGGCAGACTCACCAGCACTCACCTCCCCTCTACCCTGCAGGGACACAATATGAACCAACCCTCCTGCCTCCTGCTGCTCCCTTGCCCATAAATCATCTCCAAGGTGCCTCCCTTCCAGCTCTGATGCTCAGTGGGCTGAAGCTCCAATAAATGCACACCCTTAATTTGTGAAATGATTATCATGCATCTCATAAAATGCTGATGAACATGCCAACTCCCATAGCTCACACAGTTAACGTGTTTATTAAACGCAAGAGCGAAATCTCGTCGGTGTTTCTTTGCTGAAGCTGGATTAACAAAATAAAATGAGAAATACTCAGCATCAGCTATAATTAAGGCTGGGCCAACAGTTGCATTATAATTTTATGCATACACATCTCTTCCATGTTGAAACTTGGCATAAATTCTTTTAAGTTATTTTTAAGCACTCTCAAAATGAGAGCCCCTGGGCAATGGAATATATTCACATTTAACACAATAATCATAGCTTTAAAATGTGGCCCTCAGGAAAGCACCACAAATCATTTTACATAAACAGGAACAGCCCCCCATCCCGAGAGCAGATGTGTGGGAAGCGCTGAGGGTACAGGAACACCCCCTGTCCCGCTGCAGACCCTGGACAGCACAGCTCCCCATTTGCAAACTGACGAGGTGGCCCTGAAGAGCTGCCTACCCACAGCTCTCATGTGATGCCTCTAAGTAACCAAGTCTCTGTGGTCATTTCCACATCAAAAGTAAAAGGAGCAAAATTCTCTCCCATTTTCTAGCATATTGGGGAGAAACAGCGATGCCCATCACCACCGCACGTCCGGGTTGACAGCTGTCGGTCTGCGCTACTTTAGTGTATTTCTGTTCCTCCGTGGGGCCGGCCTGCCTCTCGCCTTGTTTCTGAAGTAAAGGGCTGCCTGAAAGCCAGCCTCAGCACTGAGCTCAGGTCAGAAGCCCTGGGTTCAAACCCCATGGCATCAGCCACTTCAGTGTGACTGGAGCCACCATTCCCTTCCTGAATCTGGGAGTCAGCTCAAAAATGGAGATAACCACAGTTGCCCTGGTAAGATTGATGGGCGGTGGGGGGGATCTTGTGGTGGGGGTGTTATGTAGGGGAATACTGGGAAAAGGGCTTTGTAGACTGCTAAAGATGGTGTCGATGCTGAAGAGAACAGAGAATTTTTTAAATCCAGAAATGTTCAGCTGGATAGCTAAAGCTACCTACTGGGTCCCTAGTTGCTTCTGCTGTCCTCTAACATACATCTATACAAACACACATACACACACATAAAACATACACATGCGCACACATGCACCCACAAAACGTGTGTGTACATGCACAAATGCACATACAGCACACATGCGCACACAAACATACACACACTTTCTTTAGGGAAACCAAGGACACAGGCCAATTCAGAAGCTTTTTGAGAGACAATACAAACAACACAGCAACAATAATGACAGAAAGTAGAAATCAGGGATCCAAATCCCAAGAACTGAGAAGAGAAAGAGCCACAAGGAAGGGGAGAAGGAAGGTGGAGGAAACAAAAGGAAGAAAAGGAGCCAGAACTTGGGTTTCCAGAGTTTGAGCCACAGCAGGTGCTTGGAGGAGCTGTCAGGAGCCCTGGGAGGGAGCAGGGAATTGCCACCCAGTTCCAGCTCTGGAAAGACAACACTCATTCAGGGTCCCACATGCCACCTTCGACCTCCACCCTCTCCCTCAGGGGCCTCAAATTCTATCCGCATTTTCTATCCCATCTCATCCTCAACCCATCAAGACAAGGAAGAGACCAAATAAGAGCTTGCTGCAGCCTCAGGGAACCGAGAGCTGCAGGAGGTGGGATTCAACCCATTTGTTCATTAGACACGTCCAGCCATGGTTTCCTCACTCTGCTTCCTGGGGTTTTCAAGATGCAGGAGTTTATTCCAGTGAAGCACAGTGCCTGGCACACAGCAGATGAAGGTGCCGCCTGCCCTTTTCCCTGTTTCTGCAGTTTACTAACATCACACTGAGGTAGAAGGCAGGCAGGATTCAACTCCAGACCTGACTGAAGACTGGCCAGAACTGGGAAGAGGGGCCTAAAGCACCTCTCACTGCCCATCACAATACACGCCCACCAGAGCGTAACAGTTTACCATTGCAATGGCAACACCCAAAAGCTACTGCCCCTTGCCATGGCAACACCAGAAGTTACCACCCACTTTCTAGCTATTTCTGAATAACCTGCCCCTTAATTAGCACGTCATTGAAAGTGGGCATAAATTTGGCTGCAAAGCACTGCTACTCTGGGCGCTCTGCCTGCGGGGTAGCCCTGCTCCACAGGAGCGGTAACACTGTCACTGCCTCAATAAAGCTGTTTTCTACTACCACCAGCAGCTCACTCTTGAATTCCCTCCTGAGCGAAGCCAAGAACCTGCCCTGCATCAACGCCATGGTGGGTGAGAATTCCTGCCAGACAAAACCCAAGTCCTTAGAAATGCTGACTCTACCCAGCCTCCCTCCCCTAATTCAGGGATGTTTTAATTCAACGAAGATGTGCTTCGCATATTACGATACACAGCAGAGGGAGCCATGAAAGACAAAAACAAGTAGAATTTCCAGTGGTCAAGGTATTCAATCCAGGTGAAACAGTCTTGAAAACAATATATAAGGCCGAACTCAGTCAACAGCTACTTTTTTCTTAAAAGGTGCTAGGCACTGTTCCTGGAGATGGCCCCCGCCAGGGACACCTCCTAGAGTGGAGGACACAGGCAGATGTGTGACTCTGCACAAGGACACGCACTCCAGCCCAGGCCTGTGAAAGCACGGGGCAAGAGGCTGGATGCTTTGTCCACGCCAGTGCTGTCCAACAGATACACAGCATGGCCACTGATGTCATTTAAAATTTTCTAGTAGCCACATTAAAATAAAAATAATCAGGAAAAAATAATTTTAATGATGTTTTCTTTAACCCAGTATATCCAAAATAGAATCATTTAACTTATAATCCATTTTCAAAGATCAATGAGAAATTTTAAATTTTTTGTACTAAGTTTTCAATAGCCAATGTGTTATTTTTCACCTACAGCACATCAAAGTTTGGACTAGGCACGAACCCAGTATTCACATTATTTCCAGAATACCAGGCAACTTTTTCCCTGCAGACGAGAGAAATGTAGTACGCAGGTTCTACTCCCTGACCTCCAGCTGGGTAGGAGAAGGCTTCCACCACCCCCAAACTCTTTGAGATTCACTGAGTTAGGAAAATTGAGACAAAGAATTAGCAGACTTAGAACCTGCAGACCAAGTCCCTGTCCGCACTGTTACAGGAGAGGTAGATGACGGATGAACATTTTCATTTATTATTGTCACAGGTTTAAAAGCTGACTGTGTGCTCAGGGATCCTGAGGTCCTGATCAAGGAGATAAAATAACAGGCTGGGCAGGAATTGGAGGCAGATGTGGAAAACATACAAATTCAATTCCAAATGTCCTCTTTATGAAAGTCTGAGACTGGCCTCAGTTATATTGGCCTCAGTTACATAAGTTATATAAAATGTTTTGATTTTCAAATTAAATCCTGAAGAAAGAACTTCCCCTTAGTATTTACATGTGTCTAGGGTCTTTTCAAATTCCAGAATAGAGCTTTAAATTTAAGGAAGGAGAGCCACTGGGAAAAGAAGAATTCTCCAAACCATCCCCTCAACCCATCCCCAGCCTACCAAAATGATCTGGCCCATTTTTCCTGGTAACCAAAATATAAAATAAATATTTAATGTATTCTCCAAATATCTGGGCTGTTCAGTTTTTATTAGGAGAAAAAAAGCAGAATTCTTTTAATTTACGTGCATTGGCCTCAGAATTCAATACTAAATGAATGCCTGACATCTGTCACTCACCATGCTAGGTGCAATCAGAAATAAGGAAGACACAGACTCTCCCCTCCAGGAACATAAATAAGCAATTCCATTTTGTTCATGAGAATAATTTTACATGACTGTGGTGTTATTTATAATCTAGTTTTGTAGACTCTTGCTGTTGGAAAGGACAGAGTATCCAAGTCCAGCTTCCCAGCCTGTGTCTAAACAAGGTCAGAAAGTCCTACCTGGCCCTGCCCTTGATGCAGAGGCATCACTGTGGGCAGCTGCCACCTGTGTTTACACCACTGGGAGCCTCAGAAAGGCTGCCCTCCTTTTCCCTCACCACGCTAGGCTAGTACAGCCTCAGGGTGTCCCTGGCAAGGCCAGTCCCTCCCATAGCCAAGTGCTGTAAGCATCTGAACAAGCTATCCAGTGGCCCTGGGTCTTCTCTCCTGCAGGCCTGGCATCCTGGCCCTTCAGCCTCATGCTCAGGCGGGGCCCGCACTGTTGTGGTGGCCAGGAGGCCAGTCTCCGCTGCAGCGGGCGCCTCCACAGACAGTGTCTCCCAAGCCACCTGTAGCAGGTCCATTCACACACATGTCCCCTAGGGGGCGATAAAAGACAAACGAGAACTCTGGCCACAGGGCAGCTTGTTCTGGCCTGCAGGCTTGCAATTTTGCAAGGTGAGGAGGACGCGTAAGCAAGCACCTGCTCGCTGGTTTTCAGACTTTTTATTAATTCAGGAACCTCATTCTTCAAGTCTCAGCTCCATCCTAGCTTTCTCAGAGAGATTTTTCGTAAATCCCCTTCAATATTAATGAGGTCTCTGGTACTCCCTCCTGCTTATTTGCCTTGTAGTATGACCACGATTTGTAATCATGTATTTAATGCCATGCTTACTGGTTTAACCTGTCTCCCTCAATAGATTGTAAGCTCCAAAATCATCAATATCGTTTAGTTCAAAATATAGTTAAGTGCTTTAAAAGATCCATGTTAACACTATAAAAGATATTTACCTGCATTTCCTTTATCATGAAGACCAGAACATTTCCAGAACATTTCTTCACTTAAGAATCCCTGAGAATAATCTGAACTAACTCAACTAACTGAACCCTCCTGGGTTCAAGCGATTCTCCTGCCTCAGCCTCCCAAGTAGCTGGGATTATAGGCATGCGCCACCACACCTGGCTAATTTTGTACTTTAGTAGAGACACGGTTTCTCCATGTTAGTCAGGCTGGTCTTGAACTCCCGACCTCAGGTGATCCACCCACCTCAGTCTCCCAAAGTGCTGAGATTACAGACGTAAGCCACCATGCCCAGCCTGAACTAAGTCATTCTTAACTCTCATTTCCTAGAAAAAGAAGATGGTGTGCCAAGGAAGAAAGATCAGGCTCAAGGTGGGAAAGCCCCCAGTCCAATCCCCAGCAGAGGAGAAAATACAACTTCTCTGACCCTCTGACTCTTCATCTATAAAATGGGAATAAATGCAAATCAGAATGGTGGTTTGAAGGAAGAGAAACCAGAACCAAGACAAAGCACTGGAAGAAAGACTCTCGCTGAAGGGTTTCAGAATCCAGGTGTCAGCAGGTGCGCCCCAGCCCTACCCTCAATGGGGTAAGTCCCTTCAGGGCCACAGCCGCCCAGGACTTCTACTCCTTCCTGGAAACTTACACCCTCAGCCCTCTGCCATTCTCTGTTCATGCCCCACAAACAAAAAGAAGCGAAACTCAGTCCTTTCACTGAAATATGCTCACCTCCAAAATTCACCTAGTCAAAGGATGAAAGTAAATACAATAAACAAGTATGGGAGGAAATCTTAAAACAAAATACAAACAAACAAATGAACAAAACCATACTTTAAATGAATAACCATAATTGCACTGAAATAGGAGACGATCAACCCAAGTAACTTTGGAAGCTGCTGTTTACACCAGATGCCTCGGGCTAAAGAGAAGAAGAGCTCTAATTAAATACTGAACTCTAGGTAGCGGGCTTCTTTTTCACAAAGACATGGTTTCCTGATTCTGAAACTATTTTTAGTATAGTCCAGGACTAAGCAAATAAGTAACTATATTATGGATAGTGAGATCCAGATTTTTCTTTGTCAGAGAAGGGAATTATCAATATGGAAAGGAGATAGGATAGAATACACTGTGTTGTTGAATTGCAACTGGAAAAATCCATGTGAACTCAATGATTTTTAAGAGGGAAATACAGATTGTGTAGGTGTGTCTTGAGTTTAGATACATGTATGTCTCGTGTATGTACATACATACCTCTGTTTCCTAGCTGTGTTTCTGAGAGGGTGAAGAGGCAATGACACCCAGCTCACCTAGTTCCCAGATCTCCGTTTCTAAATGCCACTCTCCACTAAAAGAAACCAGGTCTCCTTGTAGAAATAGTTGATTCCAGAGCTGGAACAGGGAAAGCACAAAATGAGCCCAGAATATCTTGTACCAGAAAGTAAGGAAGTCTTCACAAAAGCGGGGGCACGCTGAAGGAACACAAAGGCCCACTTTAACACAACTGGCCAAATATGGGGCAATCTGAGCACCAAATTAAACAATGAGAAAAGATTACAGACCAGTGACTAAAATAAGCATTCCTGAGTCTACACAAATATAAATAAACGAAAAGAGAACGTTCTTGCTTACTCAGACAACTAGTAAAACAAAATGGTAACAATGTGAGGTACGGCTATGTGAATTAGCTGACTGTGATAATTATTTCACAATGTATGCCTGTATCAAAGCATTACATTGTGCACCTTACTTACATACAATTTTTGTTAATTATACCTCAATAAAATGGGGCGGGGGGGGGTGGGAGAAGACAACTAGTAAATGTGGAAGAAATGACGGAATTAGACACCCATCACGTAGCAGCCATCCTGATGCTAACCGACTCTGGCAAGAATCATCAATGGGTGCTGAAACTACTGAATGAAGAAAGTCCTTGGAGTGACGAGTAGCAGGATAAACACACAGTCTCAAATAGCTCACCACAAGGCATTTCATTACAAAGGGGAAATATGGTAACTTTACAGTGAAGAAACCTGACCTCCTCAAATACGTGGCATCACCAGTAATGGGACAAATCATGATCACATGCCTCCTGCTATGGTGTGCTGAGAACGCAGCATTATTTCTGCATAATTCCTGCCCAGAAATGCAGAATTTAAATCCACTCACGAGGAAGCATTACACACAGCCAAAGGGAGGTGGAGTCTACAAAATAACTGGTCCATACTCCACAAAAATATCAATGTCGTGGAACACAAGGCCAGAGGCAGCGCTCCACATTCAGAGTGAAGAGACATGACGCTGGAACGCAGGGCGCGGCTGAGGTGTCCTTCTACCATAAAAATGACGCTGAAATGAGGCGCGCAGCTGAGGTGTCCTTCCGCTATAAAGGGTGTCGCTGGGACAATCAGTGACATCTCAAGAGGCACGCTACACTGATGCTGTTTCTCACTTTGATAACTGAAATGTGGTTATGTGGGAGAATGTCCTTATGTTTAGGAAATAAATACTGAAGATACTTAGGAATAGGCAAAGAGGCATCAGCTCTGCAACTTTATCCCAAATGGCTGAGACAGAGGACAAAGCAATGTAGTAAAATACTAACACTCAGGAGACTGAGTGAAGGGCATATGAAAAGTTTTTGTACCACTCTCTCCATTTTTCTGTAAGTATAAATTATGTCATAATAACAGGTTAAATGAGAACAAACCCTACATCCAACATGCCTTCGGTATTTGAGCATCTCAAGGAGAGGTCAACACACAACAGGCTCCATTCAGCCATCCTCCTAGTTCATTTGCCCCTCCTTCCCATCGCTGGATCTTCCCTGCCTCTCTAAAGGCTCCAGAAGCTCCAGATCCATGCTCTTTTCCTTGCAGAAACTTCAGCTCTCGCCTGTTCCTGTGCCCCCTCCCCACTGGAATACTCAAATCAAGTTGGCTCAAAGAATAAAAGGTGTCCATGTAACCAAAGCCTTCCTCCCTAGAAGACATTCGGAGTATTAAATAGAAAAAGCAATCAAATCCATTACCGTAGTTATCACTATAACTACAATTCCCTAAATGTTGCCTCATTATATATCTAAGGTCTTCATTTTTTAAAGTTGGAAAATTAGTTCTCAAAAGACATCTCCACATTGAAAAAAAACACGAAAATGAAGTCACCTGGGAAAGGGAGGATTCTCATGCCCGCAGCAGGATGGTCACGCCGCAAACTGATGGGCCTCAGGGCTTCAGGGGAGGGAGCCAGGCAGGGAGAACTCAGGAGAAGGCAGTGGCCAGAGGAGGACGAACCAGCCACAGCCCAGGCTGCAGTGGAGGAGCTCACTCCAGACCCAGGGTAACGGGGTTGCATCCACATCCTCCCCGGGAGGCACCCCGGCCAGGAAGGCCCTCACAGACGCTCTGAGAAGTGAGAAGCCTCGGTTCTGCTTCCAGTAGGGCCCCTGGCCATGCTCTTGAGCAAATCCCACACTACTTGTTCTCTCCATCTTTGTCTCTGAAAGGCAAGAGCCACTCCCCGGCTGCCAGGCCCGGGCCCTCCGTCCTTAACTAAGGATGCGCCGCCCCCAGGCCCGGCCATCTCCAACCAAAGAGGTGACACCCTCCAGGCCTGGCCACCTTAACCAAGGTGGCGCCAGCCCCCAGGCCTGGGCCATCTCTAACAAAGGCGGCACCGCCCCCCCAGGCCCTGCCTGCATCTCTAACCAAGGAAGCACCGCACCCCCAGGCCCAGGTGGCATCTCTAACCAGGGAAGCACTGCCCCCAGGCCCTGCCCGCCTCTCTAACCAAGATGGCGCCACTCCCCAAGCCTGGGCCATCTCTAACAAAGGTAGCACTGCCCCCAGGCCCTGCCTGCGTCTCTAACCAAGGAAGCACCACCACCCCCAGGGCCAGGCGGCATCTCTAACCAGAGAAGCACTGCCCCCAGGCCCTGCCCGCATCTCTAACCAAGATGGCGCCACCCCCCAGGCCTGGGCCATCTCTAACAAAGGTGGCACCGCCCCCCCAGGCCCAAGCAGCATCTCTAACCAAGGAAGCACTGCCCCCAGGCCCCACCCGCATCTCTAACCAAGGTGGCACCACCCCCTTGGCCTCGGCCATCTCTAACAAAGGCGGCACCACCCCCCAGGCCCTGCCTGTGTCTCTAATCAAGGAGGCGCCACCCCCAGGCCCTGTCTGCGTCTCTAAACAAGGAGGCACCACCACCCCCAGGCCCAGGCAGCATCTCTAACCAAGGAGGTACTGCCCCCAGGCCCTACCCGCATCTCTAACCAAGGAGGAGCCCATCCGCAGGCTCAAGTCCCATCTCTAACGAATGAGGTGCCACCCTCTAGACACCCAGGTCTTTAACGAAGGAGGCGCCATCCCCAGGCCCTGCCTGCATCTCTAACCAAGGAGGCACCACCCACCCCCAGGCCCAGGCGGCATCGCTAACCAAGGAGGCACTGCCCCCAGGCCCTACCCACATCTCTAACCAAGAAGGAGCCCAACCACAGGCCCAAGTCCCATCTCTAACAAATGAGGTGCCACCCCCCAGACGCCCAAGTCTCTAACCAAGGAGGCGCCACCCCCAGGCTCTGCCTGTGTCTCTAACTAAGGAGGAGCTGCCCCCAGGCCCTGCCCGCATCTCTAACCAAACAGGCACCACCCTAAGGCCCTGGCCCCATCTCTAACCAAGGAGGTGCCACCCCCAGGCCCTGGCCCCATCTCTAACCAAGGAGGTGCCATCCCCAGGCACACGCCATCTCTAAACAAGGAGGCCCAGGCCCAGGCCGCATCTCTAGCCAACCAAGGCAGCCCCTGAGTCCCGGGCCACCCTGCGAAGCAGCACGGCGTTCCTGCCAGGAGTTGCTATAGGTGACCAGGAGTGGAGAACAGCCGAGACATCTCTGAAGCCACCGAGGAATCAACAGGAAAGTTCAGAGTGGAAACTCGCATCGGGAGAATTACCTCGTAAACTTCCACCAAGAGCAGAGTAGGAGGGATGCTGGGCACCTCCGCCGCTTCCCACGGAGCATGCAGAGGTGAGGCCACCGCCTCTCCATCTACACCCTTCCTTCTCAGACTCCCGCACTCTCCCAGGAAGCCCTACCATCCTAGTTATCCCTGGCTGGCGCCACCCACCCGCGCTTCTCTCCAATACGGCCACAGCTCTGCCCAGCTGGGACATGGCATCCTGCAGCCACAGAGGCTCTGATTGGCCCAGAATGAGCACATGACACCACCCATAGACCAACCAGCACTCCGAGGGGGTGTGGCCTGAGGCTGGTAGCCGCCCCCGCCCAGCAGGGGGCCCTCCTAGGGCTCTGGGAGCCGGCTCCAGTCCCAGGAGGCTGCAGGCGAGAAGCGCCCGGCGAAAACTTGGACTCTACGTTATCTCTCTCAGGCACATTAAAGGTTCTGAGCTGCCATCAGTCAGGAAACTCATCCAACAATTTTTTTTTTTTTGGAGACGAGTCTCGCTGTGTCACCCAGGCTGGAGTGCAGTGGCGCGATTTTGGCTCACTGCAACCTCCGCCCGCCAGGTTCAAGCGATCCTCCCACCTCAGCCTCCAGAGTAGCTGGGATTACAGGTGCCCACCGCCACATCTGGCTAACTGTTTTGGTTTGTTTTTGGTTTTGTTTTGTTTTGAGACGGAGTCTCGCTCCGTTGGTCTCCCTCTGTCACCCAGGCTGGAGTGCAGTGGCACGATCTCGGCTTACTGCAACCTCCGCCTCCCTGATTCAAGCAATTCTCCGCCTCAGCCTCCCAAGTACCTGGGATTACGGGCACCTGCCACCATGCCCGGCTAATTTTTGTATTTTTAGTAGAGACAGGATTTCACTGTCTTGGCCAGGCTGGCATTGAACTCCTGACCTTGTGATCCGCCTGCCTCAGCCTCCCAAAGTGCTGGGATTACAGGTGTGAGCCACCGTGCCCGGCCTTTTTTTGTATTTTTAGTAGAGAAGGGGTTTCACCGGCCAGGCGCGGTGGCTCACGCCTGTAATCCCAACACTTTGGGAGGCCGAGGTGGGCGGATCACGAAATCAGGAGATCCAGACCATCCTGGCTAACACGGTGAAACCCCGTCTCTACTAAAAATACAAAAAATTAGCCAGGCGTGGTAGCGGGCGCCTGTACTCCCAGCTACTCAGGAGGCTGAGGCAGGAGAATGGCGTGAACCTGGAAGGCGGAGCTTGCAGTGAGCCGAGATCGCGCCACTGCACTCCAGCCTGGTCGACAGAGCGAGACTCCATCTCAAAAAACTAAAAACTAAAAAAAAAAAAAAAAAAGAAGGGGTTTCACCATGTTGGCCAGGCTGATCTCAAATTCCTGGGCTCAAGTGATCCGCCTGCCTCAGCCTCCCAAAGTGCTGGGATTACAGGCGTGAGCCACCGCACCCAGCCAGTACAACAATATTTAACATGCCCAGTGCTGAGCAACAGACCCCTATGTCACATAGTCCCTCCTACCTGCTCAGACTGCACACAGAGCACACTCCAAAAGCCCTGGGATAAGGGAGCCACCACGGCTGGTCAGGAACATGCAGAAGGATGATCCAACTGGAGCCGGGCACGGTGGCTCAGGCCTGTAATCCTAGCACTTTGGGAAGCTGAGGTGAGTGGATTACCTGAGGTCAGGAGTTCGGGACCAGCCTGGCCAACACGGCAAAACCCCGTCTCTATTAAACATACAAAAAAAATTAGCTGTGCATGGTGGCAGTTGCCTGTAGTCCCAGCTACTCTGGAGGCTGAGGCAGGAGAATCGCTTGAACCCAGGAGGTGGAGCTGAGTGAGCTGAGATCATGCCACTTCACTCCAGCCTGGGTGAAGGAGAGAGACTCCATCTCAAAATAAAAAAAAAAAAAAAAAAAAAAAAAAAGAATGACCTAAATAATAGCAGCAGGAGAAGGAAGCAAGGGAAGGCAGAAGAGATAGACAGCGTGACCAGGAGAGGCAGCGGGGGAACCTGACAGCACAGGACAGCCAACTAACTATTCAGACACTCCAGTAGGCTTGCTAAGGAATTCCGAACTAAAATAATAAGACCAATAATAAAGAATGCCCTGATCAAATCTACGTTCCTTGCATCCAAGAATTCCAAACACCATGCCCCACCCAAATCGCTCATGCCCTGAGCCCCTCTTCCCTGGGACATTCTGGTAGAAGCGTCAGAAGGTCAGGTGAACCGTCAAAGCCACTGTGTCCCAAGGAGGAACTCTCCTCCCACTCAACAGAACCAGCCTCCCAGACACCCCCAGGGATCCAGGGCACAGTACCCTCCTAGCCACCCTCTCACCTTTGACTCCTCCCCTGGAAGGGCACCAAGAAGCAGTCACCAAATTCCATCAATGTTCCTGCCTACCTGATATCTAGCCATCAGTTCCCATCACCAAAACTCTTTTCCCCATTCAAGCCCTTCTGTGGGCATTTCTTACATAGTCTTCCTATTAGAGAGCAAAGACCAAAGAAAATTAAAAAGGAAAAGTACAGAATGTTTTTCCTGATTACTTTGTCTTCTAAAAATTTAGAGCAGGAGGAAGAGAAGAAGAGGAGAGTGAGATCAACATTAAAAAGGCAAAATCAAAGCCTGGTGTTCCAGCATACCTCGTATTTCTGCAACTATATCTCTATATTCCCACATTTCCCTAAAGTCCAGTGATCTTAATCATTGCACCCCCTCCCTGCATTGCGTAGGGAACTGAAGATAAAGCCAGGGTCCACACCTGAGAGCAGGTCAAACCCACCACAAGGGCAAACAGCAAATTCTGGCAGGAAAGGGTTAATAACCCCAAAGTATGAAGTGCTTCTATCAATCTCTAAGGAACAGTAAGGCCCAAAGAGGGAAAGGAACAGAGACATGAAAGCAATGACAATAGAGGAAATAAAAGGAGCTAATCCACGGCCTGCAGGTATAAAGACCTGTGCTTTGGGACCACACTGACCTGGGTGAATCTGGCTGCACTCCTAGTGAGGAGCGGACTCTGTGCCTTGACTCTGCCCTGCTAAGCCTGTTCCCTAATCTGTATAATGGCAATAACAGCACCTGCCTCCCTGGGTCCTCATTAAATTAAATGAGGTAGGGTGGGAAGTGCTGACGGCCCAGGTGCTCAAGAAATGTGATGGAGTCCACTACTCAGTAGCCTGAAAAGAGCACAGTTTGGTTTGGGATTGGACAGCCCAAAGCTCAAATCCTGGCAGGACCACCTACCAGCATGTGACCAAACCTCTCTGCCCCTCCGTTTATTTGTCTGTAAATCAAAGATAATATCCCAACATGAGAGAATTGCAGTTACGCTGGCAGAGAACAATGGCTGGAGAGCACCTCACACAGCACTGGGACATGGTAGAAGCTATGATTGTAGATGACCTCTCTGGTGGTTAAGAACGTGAGTGCTGGAGCTTCATGCTGTCGGGATGGACAAGGCACCGGGGCAGGAGCCTCGGCTCAGGCAGAAGGCTGGCACGCACCCGTGGGGAGCTAAGTGTCATACAGGCAGCGGGGCCAAGGACAGCTACAAGTCCTGTGCATCGTCAGGCAGTGATACTCCCCAACAGACTTTGAAAAGCCGCAAGCTGCCTCTGATGGAGTCTTAGGCACTGAGTTCAACATGGGCTTGCTCAGCAAGAATTCTCAAGATCACCTCAAAAACACTTCCCGAGCACCAGCCAGTCCAGTGTGTACCTCACCTGATTTGGTTCTTCAGAGAATAAAATCCTCAGATGACATGTTTAGCTACAATTTTGTAGAAATGGAAACTGAGGCTCAAAGAAGTCACAAGAACTATCACATTGTGGGTCTAAAATGCAAAGCTAGGTCTCTGGGACTCCAACACAGTGCTATTTCTCAGAGCCCACATTTCTGAGGTGGGGGACCCCACAGACACCCAACTCAGCAAGAAGCCAGGCCAAGGAGAGTAGAGAAAGGCAGGCTAGATGGATGGGGAGTTGACCCTGCTGATGGAGGTAGAGACTCAGGACGTGGGCAGGGCCTTGCAAGCCAGAGGCTACTGGATGGCTCAGCCAGAGTGCTGGCACCCCCAGCAGGAGAGCAGCCGGCTGAGCACACTCCCCTCCCTCCACCCCGGTGCTCGGCAGCTCGGGCCTGACCCCTGTACAAAGAACGAGCAAGGACCTGGAGGTTCACTGTCGGACTGTGGGCTGTGATTGCCCCACCTCAGAGGAGCTCTGGCCAGTCCAGGGGGAGGCAGAGGCTGCGTACCTTGTCGGGCTCCCTCATGCTTCCCTGCCTTGCCCCCTGCTGTGTCCCCTTGGCCTGGTCACTCTGCTCAAACATCATCCTGTGGCCTTCCTGAGCCCCTCGCCCAGCCCAGGCAGAAGTGACTGGCAGTGACCATGTCACTGATCTCCCTACTCTACCTTGTACAAGCTTCTAGCACTGCCCAAGGGACCCTTGTACAAGTGAATAAGTTTAAATCGAGAGACAGGGTTGTGTCGCCATCACCACAGTCAAGACACAGACCAGTCCCAAGCGCCCCCACCAAGCTCCCGGTGCCTCTTCAGTCAGTGCCCTCACCCCCCACCCCCACGTAAATGTGTGTTTATGGTAAATACACATAAAATGTACCATCTTAACTGTTTGTAGGTATACAGTTCAGTGGCATTAGATACATTCACATTGTTGTGCAACCATCTCGATCATCCATCACCAGAAATTTTTCATCTTACAAAACCGAAACTCTATGTCCATTAAACACTAACTCCGGATGCCTCCTCCCCCAGCTCCTGGCAACCACCATCCTACGTTCTGTCTCTTTGAATTTAACTACTCTAGGAACCTCATGTAAGGGTAATCATTTGGTCATTGTCTTTTTGTGACTATCTTATTTCACTGTGCACAATGGCCTCAAGGTTCATCATGTGGTAGCCGGTGTCAGGTTTCCATCCTTTTTAAGGCTGAATAATACTCTATTCTATGTATACACTACATTTTGCTTAGCCTTTCATCCCTTGGTTTGTTTCCAAGTTTTAGCTATTATGAATAATGCTGTTATGAACATGGGTATACAAATATCTCTTTGAGAGTCTGCTTTCAATTTTGGGAAATATATTCCAAGAAGTGAAGTTGCTGAATCACATGGTAATTCTATCTGTAATTTTTTGAGAAATTTCCATACTGTTTTCCACAGCAGCTGCACTGTTTTACATTCCAACAAACAGTGAACAAAGGTTCTAATTTCTCCCATCCTCAAAGTATGTTGTCTTTTGTGTCTGGCTTCTTTAACACGACCTTGAGATTAGTCCAGGTTGTTGCCTGCATCACTTTTTCATCCTTTTTCATTGCCAAGTAGTATTCCTCTGTATGGATATACCACAATTTGTTTAGCTATTCACCAGCTAATGAGCATTTGGGCTGGTTCCAGTTTGGGGCTCAATGTTCCCTCAAAAACGCATGTTGAAACTTAATCCCCAGTGTGGCAGTGTTGAGAGGTGGGGCCTTTAAGATGTGATTGGACCATGATGGCTCTGCTCTCATGAATGAATTAAAGAGTTAATGGATTAATGGGTTACCATGGGAGTAGAACTGGTGGCCTTATAAGAAGAGGAAGAGAGTCCTGATCATAGTACATTAGCAAACTCAGCCCCTTGCCATTGATACCCTGGTGCCACCTTGGGACTCTTCAGAGAGTACCCACCCAGCAAGAAGGCCCTCACCAGATGCAGCCCCTCGACCTTGGCCTTCTCAACCTCCAGAACTATAAGAAATAAATTCCTTTCCTTATACATTACCCAACTTCAAGTATTCTCTTATAAGCAACAGAAATCAGACTAAGACAGGGCTATTACAAATAAAGCTGCTATGAACATGTGCATACCTGTCTTCTGATAGACATAGGTTTCATTTTTCTTGGAATAGGATTGCTACCTTTTATGGTAAGGTGATATGGTCTGGCTGTATTTCCACCCAAATTTCATCTTAAATTGTAGCTCCCATAATTCCCACATGTTGTGGGAGGAACCCAGTGGGAGATAAATTGAATCATGGGGGCTGTTTCCCCATACTGTTCTCGTGGTAGTTAATAAGTCTCATGAGACCTGATGGTTTCATAAGAGGTTTCCCTTTTCACTTGGTTCTCATTCTCTGTTGCCTACCCCCAAGTAAAACGTGCCTTTCACCTTCTGCCATGATTGTGAGGCCTCCATAGCCATGTGGAACTGTGAGTCCACTAAATCTCTTTTTTTTTTTTTTTGAGACAGGGTCTCACGCTGTCACCCAGGCTGAAGTACAGTGGCGCCATCTCGGCTCACTGCAAGCTCCGCCTCCCGGGTTCACGCCATTTTCCTGCCTCAGCCTCCCGAGTAGCTGGGACTACAGGTGCCTGCCACCACGCCCAGCTAATTTTTTGTATTTTTAGTAGAGACAGGGTTTCACCATGTTAGCCAGGATGGTCTCAATCTCCTGACCTCATGATCCACCCGCCTCGGCCTCCCAAAGTGCTGGGATTATAGGCGTGAGCCACCGCATCCAGCCTAAACCTCTTTTTCTTTATAAATTACCCAGTCTTGGGTATGTCTTTATCAGCAGCATGAAAGCAGACTAATATATAAGTGTACCCTCAACATTGTAAGAAGCCAGTAAACTATTTTCCAAAGTAGCTGTACCATTTTGCATTCCTACTAATGACGTATCAAAGTTCCAGCTGCTTCACATCCTTGGGATTGTCTTTTTAATTTTTCAGCACTTGGGATTGTCTTTTTAATTTTCACCATTCTAGTGGGTAGGTAGTAGTGTCTCATTGTGATTTTAATTTGCATTTTCCTAGGAACTCGTGATATTGAGCATCTTTTCATACATTTATTGACCATTTTTATACATTCTTCTATTAAAGTATCTTTCAAACCTTTTGCTCATTTTAATTAGCTTTGTCTGCCTTACAGACTATGAGTTCCTTCAGAACAGGTCTCAAGGACCCCTCAATGCCTAACTCCTGGGAGTACCATTCCCATAGACGATATGTGAGTAGTGCTGTGCAGCCACCTAACAGCTCATGCCTTGGCCATTGCATGCAGCCCAGACAGGGCCTCACACACAGCAGGCACTTCAGAGATGTTTATGGCCACATCAGCAAGCGCAGATGGCCAGTAGCACTAGGGAGAGATTGAGTGGGGCTGGACAGCCACAGGGACCAGCCTGAGCTTCTGTATCCTCACTTGGAAAGCAGAGATAATAAGCCCACCTTGCAGAGCTTTTGTGAAGAATAAACTAAAGAATGGGTATGAAGCACCTGACTGAGCAGGTCTACAGAAATGATAGTTATGACCAGACCCTATCTTATTCCCCTGCAACTACATGAGGGATTAGATCCAATCCCTCCTCATGCATTTAATTCTCCCAGATACTATTAAAAGTGATAAAATGTTCAGGGAAAGAAGGTGAAGACTGACAGAGGGAGAATGGAAGGGGAAGACAGGAGAGGGAAAGAAGGAAAAAACAGATGGTGGAAAAGAGTAAAGTCCCCTGCCATATGCCAGATATGTTCCCAATCCTCCTCTATGAAAACTCTAAGAGCACGCTACCAAATAGGTCTGTGGGGACCATTTTCATATAATATATAACATAGGAGGTGATGGTGACTCAAGATACTTGCCAAGGTCCTAGGGCTGTTAGACAGCAGGACCAGGACTTCCACCCAGTTCTGCTTCCCGCCAGGGCCCCTTTTCCCTGCATTACCTGTGCCTGGTTCCCTGTGGGGCTCTCTCCCCGAGGAAGGGTCTTCCCAAGGTACTTCCAGGAACCTGGCTAGCCCTGAACAAGCCCCTTGCACCAACTCAGAAACAAAAACAGGCAGAATTCAAAAGATGCTTCTCTCTACCACCACAGGAAGAAATTGAAGATTATAGACCCAGGGTTGCACATAGGAAACCTGCAGAGTTTTCATGTCCCTGAGCCTATTATGTTCACCATTCCTCTTTCCCTAGAAACAAACACAGATGGAATGACTGCAGGTCCCTAAGGTAAAAGCCAAGCCCTCACCAGTCCCAGGGACTTCCTCTCTGAACTATTTCTCTAAATCTGTCCCTTATCCCTACAGCCTGGACTGCACTAGGACAGCACCTAATGAAACTCTCCTGCCTGCACTTTTGTCCCTCCAAAAAGTGTTGTCTTGCTTATTCTTTATACTTCAAAAATCACTATAAAGCTATAGTAATCAAGGCAGTGTGGTACCGATAAAGAATAAACAAATAGAGCAATGGAACAGACCAGAAAGTTCAGGAGTGAACTGATGCATCATTTTCAAGAAAAGAGCCAAAGTATTTCAATGGAGGAAGAAAAGGTTCTTCTAACAAATAAGGCTAGAAAAACTGGATATCCACATGCAAGAAAAAAACGTTCTCCATCCCTACTTCATACCATACACAAACTTACTAGAGATAGACAGCAGACCTAACAAAAGCAGGAAATATAAACCTTTTAAAAAAAAAACAAAAAATCTTAGGAGATTTTCTTTGGACCTTAAAGTAGGAAAACATTTCTTAAGAGAAGATACAAAAAGCACTTCCTATAAATGTAAAAATAATGGCAAATAAAAATCCAATAAAATCACAAACTTCTGTTCATCAAAAGATAAAAGACAAATAGGTAAGCAGAAATTCGGAGAAAATATTCACAACATACACACACACACATATATATACAACAAAAGACAAATATCCAGAATATATAAAGAACTCTTACATTCCAGCAACAAAAAGACAATAAACCCTATTTATGTATTTACTTACCTATGTATTTATTTTTAGAGAAACTGTTTCACTGATGCCCAGGCTGGAGTGCAGTGGCATGTTCACAGCTCACTGCAGCCTTGAACTCCTGGGCTCAAGTGATCCTCCCACCTCAGCCTCCTGATTAGCTGGGACCAAAGGCATCCATCACCATGTCCAGCTTTTTTTTTTTTTTTTTTTGTAGAGGTGGCATCTCACTATGTTGTATGTTGCCAAGGATGATCTTGAACTCCTGGCCTCAAGCAATCCTCCCACCTCAGACTCCCAAAATGCTGAGATTGAAGGCATGAGCCACCACACTCAGCCCCCAATTTATTTTTTATTTTTTATTTTTTTTGAGACCAAGTCTCACTCTGTTGCCTAGGCTAGAGTTCAGTGGTGCAATTTCGGCTCACTGCAACCTCCGCTCCCAGGTTCAAGCAATTCTCATGCCTTAGCCTCCTGAGTAGCTGGGACTACAGGCGTGAGCCACAAAGCCTGGCTAATATTTTTTTTTTTTTTTTTTAATTTTCAGTAGAGACAGGGTTTCACCATGTTGGCCAGGCTGCTCTTGAACTCCTAACCTCAGGTAATCCACCCACCTCAGCCTCCCGGAGTGCTGGGATTACTGGCGTGAGCTATCACCCAGCCCCCAATTTATTAAAATAGGCCAAAGACTTGAACAGACATTTCTCTAAAGATGACACAAATGGCCAATAGGCACAAGAAAAAATGCTCAACATCATTGGTCATCAGGGAAATGCAAATTAAGGGAGATACCACTGCATATCCTGTAGGGAAGGCAAAATGAAAGACTAACAACACCAAATGCTGGTGAGGACAGAGAGCAAGTGGAATTCTCGGACGTTGCTGATGGGAATGTAAAATGATACAAACTACTCTGGAAAGCTATTTGGAAGTTTCTTAAAAAGTTAAACATAACTACTCTATAACCCAGAAATTCCACTCCTATGTACTTATTAACCCAGAAGAAATGAAAATAAATATCCCCAAAAAGGCTTGTACAGGAACATTCACTGCAGCTTTATTCCCAATAACAAAAAACTGGAAATAGACTATGGCTGTATCCAAGCAACAGAAAGAAACAAACTACTGAATCTCATAAGCTTTATGCTGAATAAAGGAAACCAGACACAAAAGAATTATGTGATGTTCTATAGAAGAAGAAACTCATCTATGGTGACATCAAGACTAGTGGTTGCGGCTGGGAGTGGTGGCTCACGCCTGTAATCCCCAGCCCTTTGGGAGACCGAGGTGGGCAAATCACTTGAGATCAGGAGTTCCAGACCAGCCTGGCCAACATGGTGAAACCCCGTCTCTACTAAAAATACAGAAATTACCCAGGTGTGGTGGTATCCCCCTGTAATCCCAGCTACTCGTGAGGCTGAGGCAGGAGAATTGCTGGAACCTGGGAGGAGGAGGTTGCAGTGAGCCGAGATCGTGCCATTGCCCTCCATCCTGGGCAACAAGAGCAAGACTCCATCTCAAAAACAAACAAACAAAAAAAAAGACTAGTGGTTGCTTGGGGTAAGGAGCAGGGATGGGATAGTAAGGGGCAAGAGAAAACTTTCTGGGCTGATGAAAAAGTTCTGTATATTGTTAGGAGTGTGGGTTATGTGAGTGGTCACACTCTACACTTAAGGTCTATGCATTTCAGCACATACATAGTACCCAAAAAAAAAAAAACAAAAAACCTGTCTCTTGGCAGCTGCCAGAGATCTTTCTTTCTGCAAGGCTAATCAGCCAGCCTTGTTATCTTATTGTCCCTCAAAGTTTCCAAAATAAAGTCCTGACAGCTTCCCACTACTCAAAGGCCCTTCATCACAGACCTCCAGCACCCCATGCTCCTCCCCAAACTCAGTGCTCACCTGGTCACAAAGGGTGGGTCACACCTGTGTCACTGCACCAGCTGTCCCTTCTACAGGGCACCTCTGCTCACCCTATAAGACCCAGCTCAAAACATCTCCTCCTTCAGGAAGCCTTCCCACAATCCCTGGGGCTGGGGTAGATGCGCCCACTCTGAAGCCCTCAATACTCAAGCCTTACTTCCATCATAGCACCTAGCCCCATTCCTAAAGGAATCTGTTTTCCATTGCCAGGACTGCATGAAATCCTCAAAAGGAAAGAACATGTCATATTGGACTTTGCATCCCTAGCAAACAGCACAAAGTTTGGCATAAACATCTAGGTAAACTGATGACCAGCCTGATAGTAAAAAAAATAATAATAATAATAAGCAATAATAATAACCCTAAGGGGCAGAGAAATGGTAGCAACTCCTGAAGAAGAGGCCCACCAGCAGGGACACAAGGAGAATACCTAACACTAAGAAGGAAGCCAGTTAGGGCCCTATAAGAAGCCTTGGGGCTGAATTAAAATGCCCTCCAGCCATGCCAGGACACCCCAAGCTCTCCTGGTCCTTGGCTCCAGGTCCCACGGCTGAGCTGGTCCTCTTTTCCCCCACTGCCCACTATGGGATGCTGCCCCTTTCTTATTCAGACAACCTGCAGCTTCCACTGGCATCCTCTAAGGCCAGGTCCCTACCCCACCCATCCTGCCTTGATCACACCGTGTTGAACACAAAGGCACCAGATTCCAGAGTTCCACCTTTTGCAGCTCCATGTATTACATGATTTAAAAGAACTCAAAAGATTTGAAACCAGTATATTGAAAGGGATGACCGAACCATGTTCACTGTTGTGCTATTCACAATAGCCAAGTATGGAATCGGCCTCAGTGGCCAACAACACATGAATGATTTTTTTAATGTGGGACATATACACAACAGAATATTACTCAGCTGTAAAAAAGAAATGTTGTCGTTTGTGACAACATGGATGAAACTGGAGAACACTGTGCTAAGTAAAATATGCCAGCACAGAAGGACAAACACTGCATGTTTTCTCTTGCATGTGAACTCTAAAACAATGGAGCTCAAAGAAGCAGAGAGTAGAATGGTGGGTACCAGAGCCTGAGGGTGTAGGAAAAAATGATGATCAAAGGGTACAAAGCCTCAATTAGACAAGAGGAATAGTCTTTTCTTTGAGACATATGGCACAGCATGGTGACTATAGTAATAATGTACATTTCAAATTTGCTAAGAGTAAATTTTAAACGTTTACTTACCACAAAATGATAACTATTTGAGGTGATGGATATGGTAATTAGCTTGATTTAATTATTCCACATTATACTCATAAATCATAACATCACATTATACCCCATAAAGAAACAAATATGTCCAGTTACAGTTTTTCAATTTAAAAAAAGAAAATTATGTTACCCAATTTTAAGTCCCTGTTTTTCTATTAATATGCCAAGCATTATCTTCATAAGTAAACTCAATTATCTATATATTTTGTGTTCCTTGAAAAAAAAGGAGGCAACTTTAAATCTGTAAGATGTTTAAAATGTCTATTTTGTTTTGCTCTGCTTCTTCTTTTCTCTTTTAAAAAAAAATTACTCGGCCAGGCACAGCAGCTCACATCTGTAATCCTGGCACTACGGGAGGCTGAGGCAGGCGGATCACCTGAGGTCAGGAGCTGGAAACCAGCCCTGACCAACATGGTGAAACCCCATCTCTACTAAAAATACAGAATTAGCCAGGCGTGGTGGTACATGCCTATAATCCCAGCTACTTGGGAAGCTGAGGCAGGAGAATCGCTTGAGCCCGGAAGGCATAGGTTGCAGTGAGCCAAGATCACACCATTGCGCTCCAGCCTGGGCAAAGAGCAAAACTCCGTGTCAATAAATTAATTTAATTTAATTTAAAAAATGACTTATTTAAAAAAAAAAAAATTACTCGGCTGGGCACAGTGACTCAAGCCTATAATCCTAGCACTTCGGGAGGCCGAGGCCGGTGGATCTCTTAGGCTGAGTTCAATACCAGCCTGGTCAACCTAGTGACACCCCATCTCTACAAAAAAATACAAAAATTAGCCAGGTGTGGTGGTGCACCCCTGTAGTCCCAGCTATTCGGGAGGCTGATGTGGGAGGATGGCCTGAGCCTGGGAGGCTCTACCTTTCCATCCACAAATGCTTTCAAGAAGCGAGTGGATGACAATGTACTGAGCTGTACACTGGGAAGTCTGGTTCTGGGAAGGGAAGAGACAAATCCCATTCCCTGAATGCCATCAGCAGCCACCTGTGGCAGGATTGTGTCTCCTTTGCCAGTGAAGGGACTCGGGTCCCAAGGGTTCTGTGACTTCCCTTAGGTCAGGAATCTGGTGAGAAGCAGATCTCTGGACCCAGAGCACGTGCTCTTTCCACCCTCCTAAATGTTCCAGCCCTTAAAGCTGATGCCTGCCCTTGAGAAATTGCAAAAACACTGAAACTTTAACAGGGTAAACAGCTGAGAAGAGAGGGAAAACTTAACTCTAGGCTAAATCTCTTACATAATTAAATCAGCCCATCTTGGTGCAGAGTTTTTCAGAGACTGTATGCTTGAAACTGTCTACAAAGGGAAATGCAATTAAGGAGACTTTTTAATATATCTGATTCTTGACTGCCCTTGCTCTAGGCAAGAGCTTAATTCTACTTAACGATAGCTATCTTGGAAAAGTTATGTAAATTGCAAGGTATGGGGAGAAAAGAAACAGGAATCCTTTCACCGGAGGCAAATGAGAAGCCCACTGAGAAGGGAGCACTGTGGTAAGAGGGCTCGAATTCACACAATGACCATCTCAGCTCATTTGCTACCTACAGCTGTGCCCTGTAGACCACATGCAACTCCACCTCGTTATCATTCATTGTACTCCCTTTCTTAAATTAACCAAAACAGGAAACTCTTTTCAGAAATTAGCTGACCATGAGTTGACAGTAACACATTTTAAAATATGATCTTTTCTCATTTGGTACAGCTGGAAATTGAAGGAAACTTCAACATATGTCCAGGGTTCTTTTTTAAAACTCTTGGGTAAATTCCAGAAGTGGAGAAGTGGGCAATTCTCTCTATATAAGCAACAACGTGGGAGGAGGAAGGCACCAATCGAGAAGATATTTCACGTTTATCAAAATGGAGTCACTCGTGTCAAACTCTAACAAAATGGAACCAGAGGATATGAAGGAAGGGCCCTCATGCAAGTATGCCTATGACAAGAACTATGCCAGGAATTCCTTAGAGCCTGTTTCTTGCACAGGACACTTGCCTGGTGCACCTGTCTCCAATGGACTAATGCCAACTCCTGCAATAAGCTTCTGAAACCAATGGTCTTTGTTTCAAAACCACTTAGGTGGACTTCCCTTTTGGGTCTTAAAGTTTCCATTTGCCCCAACTTCTTTGGACGCACCTATGATCCAGCATAGCGCATGTATCTAAATTGCAATCCCCTATTATTCCCAAATAAACTACAGTTTCAGGATCCCATATCCAAAATGCTTGGGACCAGAAGTTTTAGAATTCCAGATGTTTTTGGATTTTGGAATATTTGCATATACATAGTGAGATAACCGGAGGATGGGACCCAAGTCTAAACATGAAATTTATTTATGTTTGATGCACACCTTATACACACAGTCTGAAGGTAATTTTACAATATTTTTCATTTTGATCATGAAACAAAGTGTGCAATGACCCATCAGAAAGCAAAGGTGTCACTATCTCAGCCACACATATGGGCAATCTGTGGTTGTCTGGCATCGCCATCATTCCCAACTCTGAATTTCTATGCTACCAATAAGACAATCACTTTCCTACATTTATTTACACATAAATCCTTACCAGTAAAAAATACAACACACCATTAATACAGTGAAAAACAAGGTATTCAAGGTACCTCGGCGGCACAGCAGCATCACCAGAACACATGCATCAGCTGCTAAACAACAGAACAATAAACAATGGCTGGCTTTAAGCCCGCCGTTCAGCCTGCATTTCTTTCTGAGTGTTAACAGCATCGTCTTTACAGTTGTGCAACTGTTTTTTTGTTTTGTTTTGTTTTTTGAGAAAAATAGAGATGGGGTTTCGCTACACTGCCCAGGCTGGTCTTGAACTCCTGGACTCAAGGTACCCTTCCGCCTCAGACTCCCAGAGTGCTGGGATTACAGGCGTGAGCTACTGCGCCCGGCTATGGAACTGCATTTCTACTGAGAACCTTCACGAGGTCAGATAGAAAATTTTCCACTGTGGCCTCATGTCAGTGCTCAAAGTTTCAGACTTTGGGACATTTCCGATTTCGGATTTTTGGATTAGGGATGCTCAACCTGTATTTGGAGAGCAGGTCTCTCCGATGCTCATTTTAGGCTAACCTAAGACAGTACACCTGAATTAGCTGGGCACCACAGCTAATCAGCGCACCTGTGGTCACAGCTACTTGGCAGGCTGAGGCGGGAGGTTTACTTGAGGTCGGGAGGCAGAGGTTGCAGTGACCCGAGATTGCACCATTGCACCCCGGCCTGAGTGATAGTGCGGGACTTCATCTCAAAAAATTAAAAAAATTAAATTTAAAAAAAGCACGCCTGATATAGTTCGGGTCTCCCGACCCAATATTCGGCTCTGGGCCCACTCTGTCACTCCAGGACACATTCTCCCACATCTAGCACCGCAGCAGGTGGAGACAGGACTACGACTGGGACTGCTCTTTACCCCTGCCTGGCGTGCAGAGGGGCTTCTTGCAAAGCTGTTATTTGAACTAAAGTCAGGAAAGGTGTCCCTGGGGGTTAGAGGTAGGACACGCTACTTCCTTCAGCATGGGGACACACACTACAGATGTTTCAGTAGATGAACTGGTAGGCTCGGAAGATAAAGCTGGTGACAGGCAGCTGTGCAGCTAAGTCTCAGTGACAGGACGTTTGCATCTCCAAAAGGTCACTTGGACTCCAGCAAAAAAAGCCAGACTGATGGGCAGGCGTGATTAGTTAGCGCGTTCGTTCTTTCATTCACTAAGTATATACTGAACACTTACATGAGCCAAGCCCTATTCTAAGAAGATGGAGGTACAAGTCAGGCGAGCACGCAGGAGTTTGGATTTTAGCCCAAGTTGGAGGAAGTTAATTTTTATAGCCCCAGTTCTGTCGTTTTTAAACTGTGTAAAGTTGACCTCTCTGAACTTCTGTTCCTCATAATAAATGATCTACAAATTAGAGTTCTCAAGAGAGCTGAGCAGCAAAACGTGTTAAGTCAGTGCCCAAATGTGGAAGCTTGTGGTAATTACAGGGGAAGGACCCCAAGCTCAAGGTTAAATGACTTGCACCGGGTGTCAAGTGGAAGCTCTGTCACTCTATTAGGTCCAGCCGGCGGCCGGGAAGCCTGCAGGAGGTACTCATTTCGCCGAGAAGGAATCTGAGGCCAGGCACAAGGAAGCCCCGCCAAGGTCCACTCAGTCAAACAGCTGGCACCGCCGGGATTCGAACCTCGAGCCCACTGTGTTCCGTCGCTGGCGCGCGCCCCGACGCCACCCATTGCCGTGGAAACGGCCGGGCGCATGCTCTCCCACTCGCTCCCGCCTTGCTTTTTTTTTTTTTGCGGCGGGATACCCCAGCAACTGAACGTGAGCCGCAGGACGCAACTACGTTCGCTCTCCTCCCCAGACCCGGATCCCTCCGCGGCCCGCGGCGAGCGCGCTGCTTCCCGACTCGACGCTCGAAACGGCTTCCCGCGCGCCGCGCCGCGCCCCACCCCCACCCAGTCTCACCCCAACCCCCAGCCCGGCTCACCTGCCGCCCGCGTCTCCATGGCAACGCCCCCACCGCGGAGGAAAAAAAAGCCTCGGGCTCTTCCGGGCCCCCTCCCGTGCCGACCGAGGGGGCGGGGCGCCCTGCTGACGCTTCGCTTTTTATTTTTATTTTTTTAAGAAAAGAGCCGGTGAGGTTATGGCGAATCTGCGGCATCCAACATGGCGGATGGAGTCTTCGCCCTCCTCCCCACGGGGCGCAGACGCCTGCGTAGCGGACGTCCGCCTCGGGTGACCCTCCCCCGGCGCCGAGCGCGGCCCGGCAGGGCCGAGCTAACGCGCATGCTCGCAGCCGGAGGCCGTGCTTTTTATCCCACTCCGCGGATTCTGCCGTGCCGCGTTTTGAGCCACGCCCAGGGAGGGGCCCTTGGGAGGTCCGGAGCACGGATCTCGGGATCCGGAGTCTGGCGGTTGTGCCAGGCCTCTGCTAGCGCGACCCTAGACCCGCGGCATGTGGGGCCGCCGGGTTGGGCGTGCAAGGAGAGTTCTGGGTGCCCTTCGTGTCCCAGCTCTACTTCTCACTACCTAACTTGGGGCAGCGAATTAACTTTTCTTGCTCTCAGTTTACTGATGTGTCTGTCCATCGGGGTGCTCCCAACCTGCATCCCGCTCAAAGCTGCGGCGTTTCCCGAAGCGTGGGGTGCTTTCCTTTGGGCCACCCGGCTGGGTTTTAGGGGCTACAGAGCACTGAGCGGCCTAAGATCACACGTAACGAGGCGACTTCCTCCTCTCTCGTCTCTTTTTGTCCCGCAACAAGTCTGCGCTGGGTGTGCGCGCCTCCAACACCCGCTCATTCATTTCTCTGCTTGTGGCACAGCCTTCGGCAGGCAGCTGAGTCTGGTGGAAATTTAATG
Organism: Pongo pygmaeus; assembly: GCF_028885625.2. Classification (NCBI taxonomy): domain Eukaryota; kingdom Metazoa; phylum Chordata; class Mammalia; order Primates; family Hominidae; genus Pongo; species Pongo pygmaeus. The sequence goes on from NC_072380.2 coordinate 147,608,146, forward strand.
ACCTTGTTTTTGGTTTTGATGTTAAGGTGTTTAGCTCCAACACTGTAGTCCTCGGCTCAAATGATATCTTCCAGCCCCTAACCCTCACTCCCCGAAACCCATCTAAAGTAACCTTCCAAGACACTTCATATTTTCTACGTAGCATCCATTCCTATCTGACGTTATCTCCCTCTGTTACCTCTGTCTGTCTTGGTCACCCCATTAGCCTCAGAAACAAACTGAGCCTGACATTTATTTCATGAGTAATGAGTTGATGTGGTCCATGTTCTAAGGTCATTTTCTGTTTATGACAGATAACGTTTTTCACTTACAGTAGTCATATAAATTTTTCTTTTTAAATTGTTTGTTTACATTTTCAAAAATCAGTCAACTTAAAATGGTGTACGTGCTGCAAAGACATGCCCCCCCCCCCAAAAAAAAAACTAAAAGCAGACTTCAAGAGACTGAAGTTTGGGAAACTGATTTGTGTTCATGGTTCCCTTGAAATGCTAGTCTTTGCCTGTCCTTTTCCTGGAATAACCCTCTTTGGTTGCTGCTCAACATGAAATTCTCAGGCAGCCCTGAAGCTCACACTTCACGTTCCCACAGCTCTGGTCGCACTGGCCTAGCTCCGTCCCCCACTTCTCTGTTTGCACAGCCTTCGTCCTCACTAGACTGAGCTTCCTGAGCAGCCCTTACAGGTCCTTTTCATTTTGTTTTCCCAGCGCCTGTTGCACAGTCATATTACTGAATGAACACTTCGTTCTGGGGTCACTTATTTTTTAGGAGGAAAACTCCCTTGGACGTTGAGCTTCAGGATGACTTATCTGATTTCTCAGGAGCCTTCCTGCCTGCTCCTTAACCCTGTTCTTGGGAAATACGGAACCATGAAAAGACCCTAAAGTTGTCCAGTCCGTTAAATATATGCTCACAGATATAGCCTCCCCCTTTCTTCATTTCATCCTTGCAGTCTGGAAGGTTAAGTTGGGCAATATGATTATTGTTCTTTTCCAGATGAGAAAAATGGAATGTTCAGAGTGGTCAAATGGCTTTCTGAGATTACACAGCAAAATAGTGAAGAGCCAGGTGTGGACCTCGCCTCTCCATGCCCAGTGTTCCTCCCCCCACCACATCTGAAATGTACCCAAACTGCCCCCCAGGCCTCCAGGAGATCCTCCAAGAGAGTCAGTTCCAAGACAGCCAGAGAGTCGCTTCACAGCCACCACGTCCTCCACCACAAGATACATGGCTAGGTGGGGCCCATCAGAATCTTTATTTGGAAATGAACTGCTCAAAAAGCTGCATTGATGAGCGTTTCCTTTTAGAACTATAAATATTTACAATAATCATTATTTTGCTGTGAATCGATTTCTGTCAGGAAATTAGAGTTGTCCTGGGTTGCTGACAGTATTGGTTTTGTGCCGGTTTGCCTTTCTCACAGCAGCATTTAAATGTTGTTTATTGATTAGCAGATGGATTGCTCCTAGATGTTGTGACCAAACGAATTTTGGAAATGAAACAATTTAAAATTTGTCTCAAAACCCAATTACCTCAGACTGCTGAAGACAAATTAAAAGAAGAAATTGTGGACTGTGGATGATGGTTCTGGGTTAATTATTTGGAAAGCTATGATTTTCTCCACTATTCCCATGGCATTTTCTTCCTCCTACCCATTCATCATTCAGAGAAGAGTTACTGAGCACCTATTATTACTGGAAACTGTCCTGGCCATAGGCAGATGGAAATGACTAAGAGATGGCCCCTTTTCTATGGGGGAATCCAGGTTCATAAATGGAGAGATGAGTCCACAGCTGGCTCTTCCATGGCCTTACTATGTGATTTGCGCATTTTCAATCAGCAAACATCTCTATGCTTTCTATTTGCCAGCAGTATTTCAGAATGCCTTCAATGAGTGAAGACACATTTGCGGAATTGGATGTAAATCACTCAAAAGTATATAATTAATGGCAACCTGCCTCGGTGATGGTTCCTAGAGGAGAGCAGCTTCCCAGCTGCCCACTGGTGGCAGTTGGCCTCTTGAAGCTAGTATGTGAATTAATTTGTGTCAATAAATTTATTGACATGAAATGGCATTTAGCTATATAAGAAATATAATTTGCACAACTGAATATATTCGTGTCAATAATTTTATCATTATATCCAATATCTTTATGAGAAATAGACATTTACATGAAAACAATAATTTAGGAACATAATTTCACAGGATGCTTTCTTGAAAGAAGGTTTTGATAAAGGATACATACAGGCGACCTCAAAATAATGGATCTTGGCTGGGCATGGTGGCTCATGCCTGTAATCCTAACACTTTGGGAGGCCAAGGCTGGAGGATTGCTTGAGCCCAGGAGCTCAAGGCTGCAATAAGCTGTGATCATGCCACTGCACTCCTCCAACCGGCGCAGCAACAAAGCAAGGCCCTGTCCCTAAAATTGATATATGTATATATAGATATACACACACACGTATATATAAATGATAAAATTAGAGGTGGGAATAATCAGTTTGGGTTAAGAGTTAAAAATCTAAATAGGCGCATTGTAGAAAATAATCCACTTAAAAAAATCATATAAAAGAGAAGGATGTAGTAATGCTAGAACTATATGAGCAATCTCACTATGAACATAATTACAAGCTTAGGAAACAGCATCTTTACCACCTGTCTTTCCAGTGGCCATGGAGTGTCATCGCATCCCTGGTCTGCCTGTGCACACCTGTGTGTACTCTCAGTACCCAAGTATTAATCTCCGGAGTGGTTTTCATTAGCAGTAGCCAGGGCCCCTTCAAAGAAGCTAATTCCATGTGTGGGAGTAAGGGAACATCAGAATGGCCTGAAACATTTTGCTATTCTCAGAAAACCAGGTTCCTTCCAAAAATGCTGGGTTAGTGCTGAAAGGACAAAGGAACAGGCAGTGACAATTTGCATATCACAACAACTGTAGATCTATGGTTGTTGATCTACAAGTTGAGCCATGAGGCTTACTGATAAAAAGTTAACGTTGTATATACAAAAATAGACATATAACTGTGTAATTACAAAACTAGTTACAATTCAAAGAAAGGGTCAAAATAGGATATTTTAGTAAAGAGACAGGTTTGGTAGATATGGGGTCCTATTTCTTACTTGAAGTTCTGTATGTCTGTTTATGAAATGGTATATTTGTGTAAGTTTCGAGGGGCAGATAAGTTTACTAAGAGTAAGTCAAAGACTTCCAGAAGACTAGGAACCATGCCAAAACCAGGAAGGGCAGGTCAGGATCAGTGGTCTCATAAATAACCAGGTAAAAGGGGGGTTCAATAATTTATGTTGCAAGTTAATGGATTAGCCAGATGTCCTAAGGGAGTAGCTGATAGATTAAACTGCTATATGGCCCTGCTAATGTTAATGAAATGCTAATGATGCATAATGAAGGTCATTGTAAACTGTGGCAGAACATCATGTACCCAAGACTTCATGCACATGGGAGTGAAGATTGCAAGAACTTGCTGTAAGTCCTGTTGACATAACAGTTGAAAATGGTCTGAGGGAGCCCGTACCAGCAAATGCCCTCTGCCACCAAGAACCCACCAGTCCAGGCCCAAGGCTGCCACTCAGTGCACCTGGGAAGGAGATCATCTTTCTCTCTGTGGTCCAATAAGGGCAGTCCTGAAAAAGTATAAAAATATGTTTTGTAGAGATGATAAAGAAATTGGTCAAGTCAACAACAACTCTTTTTTTTTTTTTTTTTTTGAGATGGAGTCTCGCTCTGTCGCCCAGGCCAGAGTGCAGTTGTGCCATCTCAGCTCACTGCAAGCTCTGCCTCCTGGGTTCATGCTATTCTCCTGCCTCAGCCTTCCGAGTAGCTGGGACTACAGGCGCCCACCATCACGCCCGGCTAATTATTTTTTTTTGTATTTTTAGTAGAGATGGGGTTTCACCATGTTAGCCAGGACGGTCTCCATCTCCTGACCTCGTGATCCACCCATCTCGGCCTCCCAGAGTTTTGGGATTAAAGGCATGAGCCACTGCGCCCAGCCAACTCTTTTTTTTTTTTTTTTTTTTTTGGACACAGAGTCTCGCTCTGTCACCCAGGCCAGAGTGCAGTGGCGAGACCTCAGCTCACTGCAACCTCCGCCTCCAGGATTCAGGCCTCCTGCCTCAGACATTCAAGTAATTGGGATTATGAGCACTCGCCACCATGCCCAGCCAATTTTTGCATTTTTAGTAGAGAAGAGGTTTTACCATGTTGGCCAGGCTGGTCTTGAACTCCTGACCTCAAGTGATCTGCCCACCTCAGCCTCCCAAAGTGCTGGGATTACAGGCGTGAGCCTCCATGTCCAGCATAATAACAACTGTTTTTTTACAAAGTTAAGGTATGGGTGCAGTAGGTTTAGGTATGGGTGCAGTAAAAACTTTTGTGTTAAATTTTAAGGTATTTCGAAGTTACATTCAACAGTTACATTGAAACGATAATTTGACTGTGTAAATGTTTAGGAAAATTTTATTTTGAAAGTTTTAAGTTTTGATTTATCAGTTGTATTTAAATCGTTTAGGAAAGGCCGGGCGCAGTGGTTCACACCTGTAATCCCAGCACTTTGGGAGGTCGAGGCAGGAGGATCACAAGGTCAGGAGTTCAAGGCCAGCATGGCCAAAATGATGAAACCCCATCTCTACCAAAAATATGAAAAATTAGCTGGGTGTGGTGGCATGCACCTGTAATCCCAGCTACTTGGGAGGCTGAGGCAGGAGAATTGCTTGAACCCAGGAGGCAGAGGTTGCAGTGAGCCAAGATCACACCATTCACTCCAGCCTGGGTGACAGATTAAGACCTGTCTCAAAAAAAAATGCTTTAGGAAAAGGGTGACTATATTTATAACCAATTTTCTTTAAATCAACTATGAGTAAGAGTAACAGGGCCACGAAAAAAGGGGCAGGGAGTGGGGTTTGGATCCCAGCAACCAAAAGGAAAACCAGGAGAGCTACCAGAGCCTAGCACTGTTGGGTGCACAGCTGGGACCCAATAAACCGTTGTTGAAGAAAAGGAGAAGGGGTAGAGGGAGGAAAAGATGGAGTGAGGGATTGAGGAAAAGGAATAATACGTAATTAAGCATTTATTTCTAGCTGTCGTATAAACAGCACTGCTTTGGATGTTCAGAAGAGAGAAAAACTATTTCAAATAAAGGATGGCATCTGGTGTCCATAACTAGAAGGCTGGGTAAACGGATAGTTCAGCCATACGGGAAAATATGACGTGGCGGTTTGAAAGAATGAGAGTGCCACGTGCAGAGACCCCGGGGTGTGCTCTGCAGTGCATCCTTGAGTGAAAAGAGCCGGGTGCAAGAGCATCGGGAGCACACTGTCACTTGTGAACATGGTTGTACCTGCACAGAACAGCTGAAAATGTGGAAAGAAACTGGCTAGAGCAGACAGCTTTGGAGACAATGTCTGGGCCTGAAGATCTGGCTCACAGGGAGACTGACTCCACTGAACATCCTTTTGAAATATTGGGATGTTTAACCATATGCATATACTGCCTTTTCAGAGAAGAAGGGGGAGGATTTGGAAGCCCAGTCTCCAGGTCTGGTCCTACTTTTATTACTCAGTGGCTTTGACTTTGGACAGCTTACTTATCTGCAACGTGCTTCCCTTCTCTGGGCAATGAAGGTGTTGAGCCCCACATCAGGGGTTGGTGGAAGGGAAATGAGACAAGAAAATGCAGTTGAGTGCCACAGGTGGGGGCGAATCAAGTGGTTTCAGCCCCTTTGGGGACCAAAGAAGCTCAGCAGCAGCAGCAGCGAGAGTGAGACCCAACATACAGGGTGCTCTTTGATTTAAGGGCTGCCGCCAGCTAGCCACAGAACTCGAAAAAGTGACCTTAAAGTCTCCGGATTTCAGTTCTTTCATCTGTAAAAGGGCATTGGTGGGGAGTGGCAATTACACTCGATGGTTCACTTCAGCTAAAAACAGACATAAAACATGATTTTAATATTGGTTGGAAATGACTCAGGGCAGTAACAGAGGCAGAAAAAAAGCCCCCAAGGGAGTTCGCAGCACAGAACCATCGCTTCCAGCTGCGAATGTGCAGAGGGGAAGAGGATGTTGCAGAAAGGAGAAACTGGTGGTCTCTTTACCTAAATCACCCAGACCCTGGTGCCAGGCAAATGTTCACTCTTTCAGCTGTTTTTGTAAAGGCCAACAGAAAGGAGACGTACCTAGACAGTCTGTACAATGGTGGCCCCCAATGAACTATGCCTCCTTGTAATGATGTCCTAGTGTAATCCCCTCTGACACTGACTTTGGGATTGACCATGTGACTTGCTTTCGCCATGGGACACAAACAGCACAAGCACAAACTTGATAAGCACTTGGACACTGGGTCTTTGGAACGCCGCCTCTGGAAGCCAGCATCCATGCTGTAAGGAAGCTCAAGCTAAACTACCAGATGATAAGAGGACATGGAGAGAAAACCCAAAGGATAGGAGTCCTCATGGGCATTCAATCTTAGCTGTTCCCCAGCTAATGCAGCCACATGGGTGACCTCGGCAACCCTGCACTGTGCAAAAGAACTACCCAGCTGAACCAGTCAACCCATAGGATTGTAAAACATGATAACCAGTTGTTGATTTAAGCCACTAAGTGTGGGAGTAGTTTTTTGGGCAGCAAAAGATAACTTAGTATTGTGGGAAGCTAAAATTTCAGTTTCGGGGAGGGTTTTGAGAGTTGATGAGTCCATTTGGGGGAAGGATGCAGTCTTAAGCTTGGTTCCCTAGGCTTTCAGTTTCAAGGAGGGTTTTGAGAGCTGCTGAGTCCATTTGGGGGAAGGATGTAATCTTAAGCTTAGTTCCCCAGAAGCAAAAGGGGAATGAGATAAACAGACCTTTGGCTGGACTCCAAGTGTCTTTCAACCAAAGAAAGTTTACTGAAGAAAAAAAAAGAGAAACTTGGCCGAGATCTGAAGTGTGATGAGAATTTGGAACAGGGAAGACAGGCCAGGAGGCCCTTCTGAAAGTAGGAAGCCACAGAAGCAAACGGTGCCAAGGAGGACGATCCAGGGCAGGCCTGGCCGCAAGAGGGCACCTTGCAGAAAGCACCACAGTTGGCAGTAAGCAGGCATTTTCCAGAAGAATCCCAAAGGCAAATACTCTGTTCTGCTCTCAGTTAACCTGTGCAACTGTCAGACCACATACACCGTAGAGTTCAGAGGTAGCTGCTATGGGAGTGAATCTTCCTGCTGCTGCAAAAGTGAGTAAAAATCAAACGGAATAAAATAATAATGGTGGTATGGGCCCAGTCTTCTAGAGTTTTCCATGCCCTTCATTTCACATAGCCTTCACACCATCCTGTAGGGTCGGGAGGGCATGAATAAGAAGCCTCCTCCCAAAGATGAAAGAACAGAGAACAAAAGGGGCTGAGGGACTTTTGTGAGACCACACGGCAATCTGGGGCCTGGAAACATGAGCTCATCCATCCCGGCCTTTCTGCTGTGCCTCTATCATCCACTTGTCCAGGGAGGGTGCCAGCCCTACGTGTGTTTAGTGAGAAGTGTGGGGTGAGAGCAACCACAGGAAAGAAAGCCCCGTTGGTGACAACGTTGTGCCCTGAGCTGCCTGGCCCACTCATTCCTCTGGCCTGTGTTCTACCCAGGACAGGCCGCATGTCCCAGGATTTCTGCTGAGCAACCAGTCAGTGTGCTGCTGAGCACCTGGGCCCGATGTGAAATGGTCAGCTGCTTTCCTTCTACCAGTGCCAACTGCTGCACCTGCCAGTCTCTGCCTAGCCTCCACCACTGATGCTGCTGTAAGAGGAAGAAGATTCCCATCTTAACTGAATTCTCATGTATGCCTTTCAAACCGAGGAGCTCACAGGTTGATGGAAGAGGATGACATGGAGTGGAGGCAGCTGCACTCGGGTGTTCATAGTGCACATACATGATTCATCTCAAACTAGACAAGCCATGCTGCACCTGACGGCTCGCCATTTCTCAGAGATGCCAAGCCTTCTTACAACTCTGAGCCTCTTTATGTGTCTAGAACATTTTACCCATATTTCTCTGCCTGCTGGACTCCTTTCCATCCTTCAAAACTCAAACCAAGTGTCCCTGCTCTGTGAAGCCCTTCTTACTTCCCAGGCAAGATAATGGCTCCCCTAGCCCCTTTCCATGATTCTTACATATTGTACCATATCTTGTAACATACTTGGCTTCTCTGTTGAACAGGGGACTCCTGCAGGCCAGCAGCGGGGACGGGCTCACCTCCCTGTGCCCTCTCCCAGCATGACCTCAGCCCTCACAGTTGAAGAAGTTGGTAAGAAACTGACAATTTGGTGTAGGAAAATTTAAAAAACTGTCAGCAAGTTCACTGAATAACATTTGAGGGACTTCATTATGAAAAAGGGATCAGGCCATTCATTCATTCATTCCTTAAGCATTTATGGAGTGCCCACCAGGTGCCCAAAGTGTGCTCCAAAGAGGCACAGGTGAGGCCACACTATCTGTCCTCAGATCCGAATTTCACAGCCCAGTGGAGGAAGTGATGCCTGACAAGGTGAGTGTCATACAGCACACCACTCACGGGAGACAAAAAGCTCTGGAGCAATGGCAAGGGGACAGAGCCCACCCGAGGAGTTGGGAAGATGCGGGAGGCACACCTCAGAGGGGTGGAGAGTCCCTGGGAACTGTGCTTCAGGCAGAAGGGACAGCCTAGGCGTAAATAGCATGCCAGGCACAGGGGAACTTTGTCATAAGGGGAGGCAAGAGTATAAGAAAACCGGGTTTGCCCCATCGCATTCAAGGGTGGCTCTCTTGGCCAGCATCATTCAGATGGCTGTTTTGAGTTGTTCCCGGCAGCCTCCACCGAAGACAAAAGAGGACTGTGTACAAGCTCTCACCTGGCCAGGCCCTCGTGACTGGCAGCTTACATTGCCAAGACAGCTGCTTGGATCATGTAGTACAGCTGGTCCAAAAGGCAAATAAGAAACGATCTGTGGTGTCACCTCGAGTGCCTCAAAATCACTGAAGCACATGCGGAGAGCCCACTTCTCACTTTGCAGATGAGGAAGCAGAGGAGGGGAGGGAGTTGTCTAAGGTCACACCACAGGATAAGCATTGAGTGACAGGGCAGGAATCAGGCACCTGGAGACGGAGCTGCAAAGGACACTGTCCTCGACCTTGAGGGGCTTACAACGTGTTATTGACTGAACTGTGCCCCCTTAACTCGTGTGTTGAAATCCTGACCCTTAGTACTTCCAAATGTGACTGCATTTGGAGAAAGGGCCTTTAAAGAGGTTATTAAGGTAAAGGGAGGTCATATGAGTGGACTCTAATCCAGTATGGCCAGGGCCCTTATAAAAAGTGGAAATCAGGACAGAGACACACAGAAGACACAGAGAAAAGGTGGCCATCTACAAGTCACCTTCTACAAGAGAGGCCTCAGAATGAACCCAACCCTGCTGACACCTTGATCTTGGACTTCTAGCCACCAGAATGGTGAGGACATAAATTCCTGTTGCTTAAGCCACCCAGTCTGTGGTATTTGTTACAGCAGTCACAGAAAACTAGTACACAACCCTTGAGAAACAGACGTGAACACTGCTCATGAGCCCCTGGAGTAAAAGGGATTCCTGTGAGCTGCCTGACTGCAGGCAGCACTGTCAGCATCCCCATCCCCCAGGATCACCTGGGACCTCCCTCTTATCACATCGCTCCACCTCAGCTCCTTGGCAGCCAGGCCCGCAGCGGGAGGCAGAGGTCACCCTCAAGCTGGACAATTGAAGGAGCATTTAATGAAGGGGCTCTTTACAAAGGTGTGGGCAGGGTTTCAGGAGGTCAGAGAGGAATGATGCAGCCCTTCTGCATCCTCCCCTCACCCCAGGCCTGCAGGCATGAGGAGAGAGTGCCCGCTGGAACCCAGGGCCAGGACAGGGCCTGTGCAGAGGAGTCCTCCTTCAGCAAGATGGACCACCAATACTCTACGACTTAGAGCAGGAGACTGAGGAATAAATGCCCAGACCGTACTCCCCTCCTGCCCTCCTGGTTTCCTGCCAGAGTCTCCCCTTGTCTGAAGCCAACCTGAAGACACCCCTTGAGGACCCCTTCACTGTACTGGGACCATAGAGGGCTAAGCCTCTGGGATCAGTCACCTCCCTAACCTCCTGCATGAGGAACAACTTGAACACACATTTCAACCTGTAACAGGGTGGACAAGCAGAATCCTTCTTCAGAAGCACATTTATGAAGTTCCCGCAGTAACTGGCTCAGAGAGAAATGCTGCTGTTAACAGCTGAGGGAAAACTGATAACCCGGAAAATAAAGTGTCCATGGAAATCTCAAATATTGCCCATTGTTTAAAAACAGTGTCTCACATAAAAGAGGTGATGGATTAGTTTCTTTCATTATGCTGCCTCAAGCTATCCACGTGGACAAAAACCTACGTGGCTACTTTTACACTTTACAGCCAGACTTGATTCACTTCCATTCTTAGGAGTCAGAGGTGGCATTTGGTGGGCATCTCTTGATGCAGAATCTTATGCCAGTTTCTATAAGCAGGCTCAGGTGCCATCTGCATAGGAACTCCAGAGGGTGGACATGTAAAGAAACTTTGAGACTGTGCATTGGTCACCATCTTGGAGGGTGATGGCAGCTGCCCTGTAAATTATTGGGTGGGCATCTTGAGAGGCAGAGAGATGCAGTGAGCTCCAAGCCCAGTCAAGGCTTAGCGGAAGGAAGGACAATGGAACACAGGTGACCCAGGGTGACATTTATCAATAGATACAGCATGGACGCTGGCTAATCAGAAAGAATGCATGCCCCTGATGTGCCAGGGGTTACTCCTTTAATTTTAGAAGCTGAGAAAGAAGGTCCTAGGAGTTTGGGGCCAGTGGGCTACACTGCCAAGAGTATGGGGACACAGGGCCAGGGCTTAAAGAGGTGCTATTTACTAAATCACTAAATAGGGAAAGATTTCATTAGTATAATAACCACCGTGACCATAACTCATGTATATGGGTTAAACAGCAGCCCTGCTGGTAGGTGGCCAACTGGTCTCGGATGGTCTGGGCCTTTCCTGGTTTCGTCACTAGAAGTCCCAGAACCTCTTTAGCCTGCCCCGGGTATCATTCTATCAGTTATAGTACCTGCCAGTCAAGTTACACAGTGCAGGCTAGAAGCTCTCAAAGGGGAGCTGTCTATAGCAAGGGGGAGAAACTCGCCTCCCTTCCCCTTGCAGAGTCAAGATTACCATGGGCTGTGGGGGAATTCACCCCACACTCCCCAGTTAAAGCTCTTCTCCCTTTGCTGACTGAAGTCCGAGCGGTTTTCACCCACGGAAGTCCTTGGCAACCAAGCTCACCTCTCCACCTGTGCTCTCCACCGCAAGCTCAGTTGCAGTTGCACCTCTGCAGGTTCTTTAAAGCACCTCCCTGGGGCCTTGCTTGAGAAAACAGTCCCCCATCTGCTCCTACCCCTGCTCCTCTTTGCAGATCTCCCTCTAGCTCTCTGGGCTGGAGGTAACCTACACAGAGAAGGCTTCCCCAACCTTGCAGATTAAGGCTACCATCCTTCCTGCCTGTTTCCTGGGCACACTGTACTGCCACATCCCACATATCATTATGGCTTGTTTAACTACTTTCTCCCTCAGAACTGTAAGCTGCCTCAGGGCACAAGTTCAAGTGCCTGGCAAAGAGTGGTGTATTAGTCTGATCTCAGATGGCTTTCAAGAAATATCTGAGACTTGGCCATTTATAAAGAGGATGAATTGGCTCACCATTCCACAGGCTGTACAGGAAGCATAGCACTGGCATCTGCTCAGCTTCTGGGGAAGCCTCAGGAAACTTACAATCATGGCAGAAGATGAAGGGGGAGCGGGCACATCTTACATGGCCAGCGTAGGAGTAAGAGAGGGATGAGGAGAGGTGCTATACACTTTTCTACAACCAGATCTCATAAGAACTCTATCACGAGAACAGCACCAAAGGCATGGTGCTAAACCATTCACAAAGGATCCACCGCCATGATCTGATTACCTCCCATCAGGTCCCACCCTCAACATTGGGGATTACAATTCAACATGAGATTTGGGTGGGGACACAGAGCCAAACTATATCAAGTGGACCTCCCATACATATTGAATGAATAAAGCAACTAGATAGGAGTTAAAGAAAGTGGCATGGGCAAACCAGAGCCCTTTTTGGTAAGTTAATTAATCATTGGTCCTATGCACCTATAAACGGGAAAAGCTCTGCCTTCAGCTCACCACTGTGAAGCCAGGCTGGGTGGGGAAAGAAGCAGAGACCCAGGACTCAGTAATTACCGTGTGTGTGGTGGTTAACTGTTCATTAATCCATTCAATTCATTCATTCATTCTATCAATGAATTAATTAGTGGACTTAATTCATTCCATTAACTTATTCCATTAATTCATTCTTTTCCTTTAAGACCCATGGTGTGCCAGGCACTGCCTAGGCTCTGTGGGTACAATGATGAGTGAAACAGACAAGCGTCCTCCTTTCATGGGGTCTGGAATTGTTAACAGTGGGGAATTCATATGGGTCCGCAGCAACGTGATTCTTGCTTCTTAAAGGAAAGAATTCATCTGAGGAAGGATCCTTCCTCAGGACAAGCAGGAAAGGAAACGAAGTAAAGTAAACTTGGAAGAGGGCCAAGCGGGCAACTTGAGAGATTCAAGTGCCCTGTTTGACCTTTGAGTAGGGGTTTTATGCATTGGCATGCTTCCAGGGTTGTGCATGTCTCTTCCCTTGATTTTTCCTTCGGGCAAGCTGACTGCATGAGCAGTGGCCTGCCAGCACCTGGGAGGGGCCTCATGTGCAGTGTGTTTACTGAAACTGTGCACATGCTCACTTGAGGCATTTTCCTCTTACCAGTCGAGTGTTCCTAGAAGAAGGTCATATATACCAGTTAAACGCCACCAATTTGCCTCTTAGTGCACGTGCTTGAGCCCACTCACCCAAGTCCTGAGTCCAACTCCTGAGGTCTCATTGGGAAGTTGCTGATCACCAGCTTCAGGGTTTGGAGGGTTTTCTTTGAGATGGGGTCTCACTCTGTCACCCCAGTTGGAGTGCAGTGCTGCGATCTCAGCTCACTGCAACCTCCACCTCCCAGGCTCAAGCAGCAAACAGTCCTCCCACCTCAGCCTCCTGAGTAGCTGGGACCACAGGCGAACGCCACCATGCCTGACTAAATTTTTTTTTTTTTCATATTTTGGTAGAGATGGGATTTTGCCACTTTGCCCAGGCTGGTCTTGAACTCCTGAGCTCAAGCAATCCACCGCCTCCCAAAATGCTGGAATTTACAAGTAGGAGCCACCGCACAGGGCTGGGTATTTTCTATCTATTGAGAGACTGCCTTTCCCTGGCACTGGCTGTGATCAATTATTATTTTAGAGAGACAGTTTAACAACCATGTGACCATCACCTGATGCTTGCCTAAACTTCCTTGCAGAGAACCTTTCCTGCCCTGCTCATGTCTGCCTTGGTACCCACTGTAACAGGATGACTGACACTAAACAAGCACAAGATAATTTCATCTAAGGAGTGACACGAAGTGAAAAAAAAAATAAATAAACAAGGAGTAATGTTTTCTAGAATGTGTCTGCAGGAAGCGAATGAATCTTTGGAGTGGGTGAGCAGGAAAGGTCTCTGCAAGTAGGCGACATTTGAGCTGAAACCTGAGTGATAAGAAGGAGCCAGCCTGGTGGACACCTGAGAGAAAAGTGATCTAGATGGAGGAAGCGGCTGGTGCAAAGGTCCTGAGGTCAGAACACTGCTGTGTTTGAGGAGCAGAAGAAGGGCTGTGGGGCAGGTTCATTCATAGGCAGAGGAAAGGGTCCTGTCACTGCGCTGTCTCCTCTATCTGCCTTTCTCTCTCTCTGATCATTGAAGACCCTGTCTCTCCTCCTCTCATGGAACTGCCCTTTTCGGATTTCTACAAACTCTGAAGTATAAAACCAAATTTTAAATCATACTGCAAATTATAATGCTTTTTAAAGTACCACCTATTTTACACGTCAAGCCAGTTTTGTGACTTCAAAATGAATAGGGCTTTTTTTCGAGAAGTCACGAGATGAGAAACTAAGGCTATCCATCTATGTGAGGGGCGAGGAATCTTTTTCTGTAAAGGGCCAGATGGTAAATATTTTCAGTTTTGCAGATCGCAGGGTGTCTACTGAAGCTACTCCACTCTGCCCCATGAAAGCAGCCAAAGGGAATGTAAATAAAAGCCTGTGGCTGTGTGCCAATAAAAGTTTATTTACAGAACCAAATAGGAAGTGAGATTTGCCCCCAGGTTATAGTTTGCCAATCCCTAATCTACTTATCATAATGATAAATATCATTATCAAAAATACATTTCTTGTTCTTTTAGCATTAGCTATGGGCCAAGCAAACAGGCCACTTTTGGGTGCTCCTGTCTCCTGGTACTGAGCAGACATGCTGTACCAGGTACAATGTGAGTAATGAGCAGAGGAGTACCTGAAATCTATAATACCTCACCTGGATATACTACCAGTGGTGCAATTCTATTTTTAAAAATTTGAGATTCCAATATTAAATTTTTTAAGTTTACGGAATATTTTTCCTAAGGCCAAGCTTAAGCCAGTTGACCCTTCACAACTGACTGGTCTCGGTGGCTATTGGCAGCCTTCCAAGATCACAGGGAGGAAGGTGAGGGCCTGAAAGACCCCGCTGGCAATCTCTGCTAGGTAGCATGTACAGGGAAGGACCCCGCTGGCAATCTCTGCTGGGTAGCATGTACAGGGAAGGCAAACTTCAAATGGAATAGTGCAAAATATTTCTACGCAAGCAGATATAGAAACAGGCATGCAAGCTTGTCCTAAAAGTCTGTGAGGCCCTGCTTTGTGCCCTTTAGACTATCTAGTAAATCATGAAAGGTTCATGTGAAGCAGATACACCAATAATTCAGCAGTAGGGTTTAGCTAATCTTCTAGAGGGACTGGCTGGAAAATCCCCAGCTGCAAGTCAAGGGCACCACTCTGGAGGGTGTGAGCATGCTGGGCTCAGCGGGCTCCTGCATCTGTCCACACCAGGACAGGTGTGCCTGCAAAGATGCACATCCAACCCCAGATCCTAAACCATGTTTACTACTGGTGAAAAATCAGCCAAGGATCTAATAAAAAGTTTTGATAACTTATAGCAGCACTCCTGAAGTTTGCATTTCTGAGCAAGGCTTCAAAATGTTAAAATTGCAGAGTATATATTAAAATCAGTTTGCACACACGTATATAAGAATGCTTATGCTAAAACATTTTAAAGTAAATTATGCATTATATAACATATCTCTCTCCTCTTATAGTAAATTTTTGATGCTTTGGAGAGTTCATTCCTTTTTTTCCAGTTACTCATTCTGGATTTTTTTTTAATGGAAAGTGAAAGAAAATATATGACTTTTTATGTTCAATTTTAAAATTGTGGCAATATACTATACACTAATTGTCACATTCAAAAGTTTAAAATAATCCTTAAATATTCTTAGGAGAATTATACTATCAGGAAAGAATGCATATCTTTTCCAACTAATAGCTTCATCTCTAACTAATACCTTTGTAAAGAACGCTGGCCTACACATTATTCACAATAGCAAAGACTTGGAACCAACCCAAATGTCCAACAATGATAGACTGGATTAAGAAAATGTGGCACATATACACCATGGAATACTATGCAGCCATAAAAAATGATGAGTTCACGTCCTTTGTAGGGACATGGATGAAACTGGAAATCATCATTCTCAGTAAACTATCGCAAGAACAAAAAACCAAACACCGCATATTCTCACTCATAGGTGGGAATTGAACAATGAGAACACATGGACACAGGAAGGGGAACATCACACTTCGGGGACTGTTGTGGGGTGGGGGGAGGGGGGAGGGATAGCATTGGGAGATATACCTAATGCTAGATGACAAGTTGGTGGGTGCAGCGCACCAGCATGGCACATGTATACATATGTAACTTACCTGCACGTTGCGCACATGTACCATAAAACCTAAAGTATAATAATGATAATAATAATAATAATAATAAAAGAAAAAAAAAGAACGCTGGCCTATAATTTATAGACATGACCCCTGAATGGCAGAGTCACCATGCCCGACCAGGATGATTTTTTACATCACTCTTAGCACTACAATCTACTTTAGTAAACTCTGTGACCCTGGGACCCTCATTCCTAGGCCCCTCTGTAAAATTGGAAGATGGCTGGATTTGGGCTGCCCCTGGGATTTCATCCACCTCGCCATTCTTTTTTTGTTTTGTTTTGTTTTTGAGACGGAGTCTCGCTCTATCGCCCAGGCTGGAGTGCAGTGGCATGATCTCAGCTCACTGCAAGCTCTGCCTCCCGGGTTCATGCCATTCTCCTGCCTCAGCCTCCCGAGTAGCTGGGACTACAGGCGCCCGCTACCACGCCCGGCTAATTTTTTTGTGTTTTTAGTAGAGACGGGGTTTCACCATGTTAACCAGGATGGTCTCAATCTCCTGACCTTGCGATCCACCCGCCTCGGCCTCACCTCACCATTCTAACACCAGAGCTGGCCAACTGGGGTTGTCCGCTTCTGACTGCCAGTGAGGGCTTTCTTCCCAAATGCAGCTCCCTGTTACTACACCTGAATAGCATCGTCCTTATGAGCAATGCCTCTGAAGCTTGACTGCTTGAGTTTGTAATCCTGACGGGCTGGTTACCCTTACAAACTTGGGTCCTGGGCATATTCTAAAACTTTGTATGTCTTGGTTTCCCCATTTGTAAAACAAAACTTAAGAGTATCCACTCCATGGGCTCGCCCTGATGCTTACATGAATTAATACACAATAACTAGATTTTTCTTTTACAATATTCAAAGCTGTGCTCCTATTAGATTCAGTGGAATCTGGCATCTTGCAAACCTAACCAATATTTTCATTTTCTCCTCCCTGCCTTTGCATTTTGACAGTGTTTAGGTCAGTTAGATTAGGTTGGTGTCTGCCTGCCATCTGGATTTGGTGACCTGGCCTTTGGTTGTTACGCACTACTCCCACTTGTGTCAGGGAGAAAGCAGAAGAGAAATCTGGCCCGGGAATTTCTTGCTACAAAGGAAGTTCTGGGAATACTGAGGGTGAAGGCTGCACTCTCCTCATCTCCAGAAGGAGCAATGCCCCAGGCCCAATGCCCCCAGTGACCAGGCAAAGGCCCAACCTACTCCTCCCTCGCCTAGCTAGCCAGTTACCCTGCAGCTTGCAGTGATCTGCATCAACCTTGACATCTCCCATGACTCTCGCCTTTTAAAGGTACATGTGGCACAGTTACAGCCTCCCTTGGATGCTACAGAGTTGCCCAGGCACACAGTCCACTGCCCCACTCCCCCTTCCTGCCAGAGTTGAATTTGTCACAAGAGCGACCTTTATCAGTCCCATCATCCTGGATTCCTAGGGCAGCACATGGAACATCCTCCGTGTTCAGGAACAATTTGTTAGAGGAGAAGATGAATAAATAAACGTCTCCATTCCCTACTGTCAGCAGGTGGCCAGTAGACATTAACAGTAGCATTTTGGTGTGATCCCCTGTTTAAAGATGTGTGCGGACATCTCTTCAAGGGTCCCCATGACAACATTTAACACAAATCATTGGAGTTCAAATGACTAGAGATCTTTTCATTGAACTCCCTCAGTTTACAGACGGGGGACCTGAAGCCCAGAGAAACTAAACATATTCATCAGGCAGCCAGGATGATGAAGGCATGCAAATTCATGTCTTTTGAGCAACTTTAAAGAAGCTGGAAATATTCTGGTTTCTTTTCCTGGGGAAGATAGCATTCCGTGGAAATATGAGCACTGATTTTTTGAACATCTGAAGGGCTACTATATGAAGAAAAGCTCCTAAGAGATCAGAAGTATCCAAAGATGAAACGGTTGCCCCTTGAGGCCATGAGTGCTCTATTGCCGGAGGTGTCCAAGCACAAACAGAAATAGCTTAGAGAGAGGAGAAGCATCAAAGTGGGGGACAGAAAAAATGTCTGAAATGATAAACACAGAAAATAGCAAGTGTCCGAAGGATATGGAGCAAGGGGAACCCTCAGACACTGCATGCGGGAGAGGTAATGGTGCAACCACTTTGGAAAACTAGCAGTTTTTAATAAGGTTAAACTTACATCTTCCCTGTGTTCCAACAATTCCACTCCTAGGAATGGACTCAACAGAAACACATATGTATTTTTCGCCAAACACACATATGAGATCTTCATAGCAGGTTACTCATAATAGCCCCAAGTTAGAAACTACCCAATCTACTGCTCATCGACAGTAAAATGAATAAATAAATGTTAGTATATTCACACAATGGAATATTATACAGAAGTCAGGAGAATTTTTCTGTAAAGGGCCAGATAGTATTTTCAGCTTTGCAGGCCATATGGCCTACATCTCAACCACTCGGTTCTGTCATTGTAGTGCAAAAGCAGCCATAGACATAGACATATACAGAAATAAATGGGCATGGCTGTGTTTCAAAAAAACCTTAATTTACAAAAGCAGATGGAATACACAGTGTGCTCAGTTTTTGAAAATTCATTAAGGTGCACAGCTATGGTATGGTATGTGTACTTTCTGAATGTATATAAAAAGGTTTTCAATTTTTAAAAAGGGTTTTCAATAACAAGTTTAAAAACAAATAGGGGCAGGGCAGTTATTGGCCTGTGTGTCTATGATTCAGCAGCTAGTCCCAGATAAAACAGTTAGATAATAGCAAAACTGGAACTGAAACTCAGGCCTCCGGCTCCCAGAAAGGAAAGGGAATTCATACCTATGAGTGTTTCCAGTATTCAAGGCACTTGTCACAGTCATTCCTCATAATAACTCTCAGAGAAGGCATTATTATGCTCATTTTTGTAGATGAGAAACAGGGGCCCAGAGTGGGTACAAACTTAGCCAGGATCATACATCTCATCAGGAGCAGCAATGCCACCTGAGCCCAGCTCTGTCTGATCCTGACCCCAGGCTCTTAAGTTTCCTCCACAGGCTTTAAATGCAAACATGGCATTTCTTACATGAGCGTTGCATGTGTATAAAAATAAACTGTGAGCCCCACACTATGAAATATTATCCAGTTATCACTGGCTTCTGCTGCTGACAGCCAGGCCTGCTAAATCTTATTAGGCTGTGCCCGCCGCTTCTGGGCAAGCTCTGGCCATGGGCACAGCTGGGACATAGGCCCGCTCTGCAGGTTTTTTACTGTGGCTTTCCTCGCTGAAGCAAGCACAGTGGGATGAGGGGAGAGAGAGAAGCAAGGGCAGACAAGATGCTGGATGATGCAGGTTCTGCAGCCAGGGGAGACCAGAAGGCAGGCAGACTGATGGGGAAGGGGCTTGTCACAAGGGGCCAGTCCAAAGGGGAAACTAAGACCATTCCCCTATCAGGAGCCACTTGCCCCTCCTATCTGACTCTACTTCTGAGATTCTCTCCCTCACCCTCAACAACCCCTACTCCCAATACCAGTGGTAGAAAGAAAGAGAAAGGTACCTACTCATCCAACTCAGAGAATGGGGTGGGATGAAGTTCTGCTTTTGAGTGTTTTGTGACAATTTCCATTAGTTCTCAGTAGTTAAAAATTAGAGGGGTTTCAGAAAGGAATGCATATACCCAGTGAAAGATGCCAGTCTGAAAAGGCTACATACTTTATGGTTCCAGCAACATCGCATTCTGGGTAAAGCACAACTATAGAGACAGTAAAAAGATCAGGGGCTGCCAGGGGCTGGTGCGAGGAGTGGAGAGGAATGGGCACACAGAGCACAGGCTTGTTAGGGCAGTGAGAGTATTCCGTAGGATCCTATAATGGTGGGTACATGTCAGTATACCCCGTCACAATCTACAGGAGATTCCTCACAAAGAGCCAACCCAAATGTGAACTATGGGCTTTAGTCAGTAGTAATGTATCCATATTGGTTCATCAATTGTAACAAATGTGCCACACTAATATAAGGTGTTCATTAGAGGGGAAACTGAGGCCAAGAAGAGGGCATACGTGGAAATTCTCTATACTTTACACTCAATTTTTCTGTAATCCTAAAACTGCTCCAAATATTCATCTCCTAATGCTATCAAAATTAGGTGAATTCAAGGAAAAAATCTGGATTTCTGTCTTCATGCAAAAATCTGGTCTGGGAACATAGGGCCAATATTCCCAGAGCTGCCAGAGTCCAGCAACAACCGCTCCTGGGGAAGAAGTACAGCTCCTCGAGTCCCCAAGTCCTCCACGGCCAAAATGAGCCAAGATCATGCTTTATGTGACCATCCGGCTTCGGTCATTGGAGTTTGAGACCCCCTGGGGTAAAACGAGCAGTTTATGCAATGGTTTTCTGGGTTCCTGAGAAAGTTTCCTGCCCCCGGGGTGTTGAGGCCAGAGAGGGAATGGGGGTGCATGGGCAAGGCCCTAGGCCCCACTTATGATCCTTCTTCTTTATCTGCTGGACCTATTGTCCTTATCATATAAGATTCACCCCAACAAACTGGCCAGTGGGTAAAATACACGTGCAACTTCTAATGCCTTCCTTTAACAGACAGGGAAACTGAGGCTGAGAAGGACGATGACTAGCTAAAGGTGGTTGCTTGCAGGTGGAGGCAGCACTGTGTCTCTTGATTGTCCCTCTGAAGTTCCCTCTGTGAGAAACCCAGTTTTCCATCTTTGTTTCGTCCTTGGTAGGTCACCGTGCCATCACCTGTCCTGACATGACTTGATGTCTTAAGGGATGTTTTGTGCATGGAACATTCCTTTCCCATCATCCAAGACTGCCCTGTTTACTGGACAAGCTTTGTCCTGCGGCCACCCCAGCTCCTCAAAGGCCCTCTCATTCCTCTCATTCAGGGTGAAGGCCAAAAGGTTTAATTCAAAGAAAATAAAAGCACAGAGGCCTAACAAACATGAGGTCTGTGGGATGCATTTTGAAAATGAGATCCCTGGATGAAACCCTTAAACTTTCCAAGTGCTCACCCTGGTTAGAGAGTGTGGTTACCTTCCTGCTTCAGGACGCCGTTACTACGGGTTTTTTTTGCCATGACACTGCTCTTAGTGTTCTGCCTCCATGCTCAGTAGGGGCATCGTCTGTCCTCTGCTGTGGGCTGCTTCTGCCACTTCAGGCTGCTCTCCCCACTTCAGGGGACTCCCACCACCACTTCAGGATACTCTGGCGACTTTAGGCTGCTTTCACAACCTCAGGATACTCCTGCCACTTCTGCCACTTCCGGCGGCTCCTATCGCTTCAGGCTGCTCCCTCCACTTCAGGCTGTTCCTATACCCTTGTGACCAGTCTTTATTTTTAGGAAAGATGCTTTCATGAATGTTGGGGCTCCCCAGATTGTCCGCATCCTGCATGCATCATATAGGTCACATTCTTTCACTGGGTTGGCCATATATCACACAGTTGAGAGCATTTCACAAACATTTAAAAAGTAGTCATTGTGTACCTGACACTGTGCACAGAGCAAGTCTTTGTTATCCTGGTGAAGCTGCATGAACAAACCCTCGTGGCACAGTGTGAGGGGTGCAGTAAAAGAGGGGTGGGCAGGGGGCCAGGGGAGCACTGGAGAAGCAGCTAAACCCACCCCCAGAATTAGGCTCGTGGCTCCTGTGAGTTGAGAGGAGAGCTGTCTTGCAGAGCATGCAGGAACTGGACCAGAGGGGCAGCATTCCTAACACTATGTGTTCCGGGAAAGGCAGGTGCTCAGGAGCAGGGAGTGCTGGCCCACAGCTACTGCTCCGACAGAGACTTTTCTAACTGAGAAAGAGCGAGCTGGTGCAGCTGCTCAGTCTGAGGGCATTAGGAATAGTGGAAGGGCAGTGTAACCTAATCCTCTTATCAGATCTGCATAGCCCTGTCCTGCCTCCACACTTGCTGCTCCGTTCCTCTCAAGTTTGTCAACAGCTCAGTCTCCAGGGCCATGAACCACACCTGCCATTTGTTCTGTGCTCAGTGTGGGTGCAAATGTCTGCTTGTCACCTGTTCCTACTCTATGATTTATTAGGGTAGGGTGTCCAGTTTGTGTGCCTTCACAGACCAATGTCACTGTGAGTTGGGCCTTAATAATCTTTTTGTGTCAATGTTGGAAAGATTTTACAGGAGGGTTTTAAAAATCTGGGTCCATGGATTTGGGGGATATAAAAACACTCCAAAATTATATATAAAATTTTGTTGATCTGGGCATTTTTCCTAGCAAGAACTCCCAAGCTTTCCTCTAAGCCTAAAAGGGTTGTGTGACCCTTGACGCTGGAGCCATGGCCAAATCCTCCCAAGAGTCATTGAAGTCTTTTCCCCAAAAGCTTACATGTGGGAAGTAGCAGCATTGAGGCTAGCACTGGGATTGGAGGGCAATCAAATGTCCAATCAAATGAAGATTTCCTTTTACAAAACACTTTATTTACAAAAATTCAAAATGAAGGAAAAAAATGGTCATCTTTGACAGTACTTGACTATTTGGTATTTCCATTAAAACAGCAGTTCCAACTGGCTTTTTCTTAAGTAGGTGTGTGTGTTTTCAATTTTATTCCCTTTTTTGACTTCCCATTGGGACTCCTCTGATACCTGAATCTAGAAGCGAAATGCTGAGAAACTAGTGCAACCTGAGTGAGTGGGATTGTGTTTCATTTTTTGTTTTTGTTATAAAATGAAATTAAATCATTCATGAGGCCTCTAATAGAGATTTAAATGCATATAAGCTTATATTTCACTATGACATTATTATACCATTTCCACCCAAGAAAAGCTGACCCCATGAGCCCAGTAGGTTAAAATATATTTTTCACTAATGCTAGTGTTACACAAAATAAAGCACGAGTTGGGATTTTTTAGAATTTAAAAAAAATGTCTAACATTATTGAATATTACCTGTAAATCCATCATGGATATATACACTTTAGAATCATTTCAAGTGGCAGGACATCCGCTCCAAAGAGGCAAGCAGGCAAGGTTAAGGCCCAGCCACCTGTCCTGGAGGGAAACTGGGGTCTCAGCAGCCCTAAAAGATGGCCGAGGAGTAGGGATCAAGGCTCAGTGGGTCCCAAATGTTAGAACTGAAGTCCATCAACAGGGAGATGCAGGGAGAGGGGAGCCAGCCATGGGCCCCAGTTACTAAAATGGAAGCACATATGTAGGGAATGAAGAAGGGATGGGATAGAGAATACATAAAAACAACCACACCCCAGCAACCTACTGCAGGTGGCCTTGTTTATTCTCCCCTCTGCTGACCGGCCCTTTCTTCATGAGTTATAAGTGACCATCATGACGACCTTTCATGTGCAAAGTAGATATGTTCACATATCAGAGGTTTTGGGGATGCAACCAAACATATCAGGGCGTGACATGGTGGCCCTGCCTGCCATCTGACAGCTCCATTTCAACAAAGTTATCATCTTTGTTATACAAACATTATGGAATGCAAAATTCAGTATTATTTGATAGTGATGGCTTCCACACAGCTGCACAGAGCCAGGTTTGCATAGACTGGGCTCCAGGTCCCCCAAAGCCTTTCAACATGTGCCATTCTCTCTCTCTCTCTCCCTCTCTCTCTACTGGGTCTTGCTCTTTCACCCAGGCTAAAGTCTGGAGTGCAATGGTGCAATCACAACTCACTGCAGCCTCAGCCTCTCAGGCTCAAGTGATCCTCCCACCGCAGCCTCCTGAGTAGTGGGGTGCGTACCACCACACCCAGCTAATTTTTTTTATTTCTAGATACAAAGTCTCACTATGTTGCCCAGGCTGGTCTCAAACTCCTGGGCTCAACCAATTCTCCCACATCAGCCTCCCAAAGTGCTGGGATTATAGGCATGAGGCACCATGCCAGGCCTGAGCCATTCTTCTCTTATTGGCTTGTATATAGAGGTTCTGCATAGGCTTTCATTTAAAGAAAAGGTTCTGCTGTTAGACCAACTTTTGTTTAAAATGTAAAAACATAGTTCTGGCCAGGTGTGGTGGCTCATGCCTGTAATCCCAGCACTTTGGGAGGCCAAGGCGGGCAGATCACGTGAGGTCAGGTGTTTGAGACCAGCCTGACTAACATGGAGAAACCCCGTCTCTACTAAAAATACAAAATTAGCTGGACGTGGTGATGCATGACTGTAATCCCACCTACCCAGGAGGCTGACGCAGGAGAATCGCTTGAACCTAGGAGAAAGATGTTGTGGTGAGCCGAGATCATGCCACTGCACTCCAACCTGGGCAACAAGAGCAAAACTCCACCTCAAAAAAAAAAAATTAAAATTAAAATTAAAAATAAAAATGTAGTTCTGTTGTACTCTCCACAATTATTACTTTATGAAAGTAAATGGAGTGAGGGAATGAAAATACTGGCACGAAGAGTAAGATGCTGGCCGGTCAAAAGCAGCAGCTTCCTAAGCCCAAATGCTGGTGCTCTTCAAGCTTAAGCCAGGGCTCTGTATGTTCAGTCATGGGGGCTGGGAGGACAAAGTTCAAGGGATACAAAAAGGGGGGAAGGTCAAAGCGTGTGTTACAAAGCAAAGAGTAATTAAGTTATACAGCACGCTTTCTAACATTTGATTTTCAGGACACATCTTTAGGACCTTATTGCAGGTAAAACTTAGGACTGCCTAGCCGGGTCAGGGGTTGCAGTGGGGAGTACCCTGACTGGGATAGTGAGGAGCTAAGGCTAATGAATTAATTTTAACCTCAAATCAGGATGGACCTGGGATAGCATCGTGGGTGGTGATATAAGGCAGGTCTGATACATCTACAACCAGAACCTCTATCTCTCGGCTCCTATCCAAGTCATTGTCTATGAGATTGGTGGGTTTTTCAATCCTGCTTAATTTATATCCCATCAATTATTTGAGCAACGAAGTTAAGTTTCCTCAAGAGAGAGAGAAAAAGACCAGGAGATCTTTTTTGTCTCTGGAGATTGCTCTGCATTGTGCTACCATTAAGGTCTCTTCATTGTAAACAAGGGGCATCTCACTTCCTCTCACGACCCTTTGAGGACTGACATACCAAGGCTGAAATCACCTTGTCATTATCTCAGTTCCTGTAGTCTAGTGTTGCTTTTAGCTCAGTTCCTGTAGTCTAGTGTTACTTTTTGTGTTGATGCACATAAAATGATTTAGAGACCTAAATTATTTTGTGTGCATCAACAAAGAAAACAAACATCATAGGACTCAAGTTGCCTTGAATGGCCCCACCTAGCCTCCTCTCCCAATATCACCAAGCTTGGGGGTTGAAATCAGGCAGCCCTGGGTAGAATTCTGCGGCTGTCCCAACTCATGAGCTCTTGGACTTCTGGCAAGCTCAAATCTTCTGAGCTTCCATCTCATTATCTATAAAAGAAGATGAGTAAGTGTTATCTTGGGAGGAGCTTGTGAGGCTTAGCTTTCCATTTGATCATTAATCCATTCATGCATTCAAAATATTTGAGTACCAACTATGTACAAGAGTGAAGTACTAGACAAAACCAGACACAGCTCTTTCTTCCCAGAAATGTAGACTCTAAAAGGGGAGGTTGTCCTGAAAAGATATGACTTCAGTAAATGTGTACACTTGCAAACTGGAACCAATGCCATGAAGGAGGTGGGATGGCTCCAGGTAAGAGGGTATGAGGTGTAGGGGGTGGAGGAATGTAGGGGTGCAGAGAGGGGAGGCACACTCAGGAAAGGACACCAGAGCTAATGAACGAGGAGGGGAAGGTAACTAGGAGGAAGCAGAGGGGCTGAATTCCAGGCAGAGGGGACAGCATGTGCAAAGGCCCAGGGGGAGAGCCAAGCATGGTTAAGGAAATAATAAATAACAGAAGCCAAATTTGGCTGCGGAGCAGAGAACAATGGGGAGAAGGTAAGACAAGGCACAGAACCTGTGCTCAAAAGCAAGCTTCCCTGGTCCTTTTAGGAAACCAGTCAAGGGGAAAAACAGCTGAGGCTGCTGAGAGTCACCCCAAATCAGCAACACCTTCAGGAGATACAGGATGGCATAGGACTCCAGGTGACAGAGTTTAAGGTCAGCTTGAGAGGACAGAGCTGAGGCCACCCTCCTTCCCTTCCATTTATCTTGTGAATCCATCTGGGGCCGTTCTATATCACCTCGGAATGGATAACGCCATAGACCCCAGCTGGGTTTGCAACTTGTAAATATCTGTTAGAAGACCACTCTCACTTTTTCATTCCACCTTGCCACCAGCCCAAAAGAAAAAACAAAGCAGCAAGTATCTACAGAGAAGCACTCAGTGGTGTGTGTAGAGATGTGTGTGTGTGTGTGTGTGTGTGTGTGTACATATGCATGTCTTTATGCACGCTCTTGAACCGGGATATGGGAGTAAGAAATGGAAGACAAAATTGCAGGCAGCTGTAATCAATGAGAAGAACCAGGATTTGGAATTGGGAGATCTGATTCTGCTACTAGTTAGCTTCATAACCTAGGGCAGGTCATAGCCTCTCTCTGCCTTATTTTGTTAACTTTTAAAATGAGGATAAAAGCAAGCCCATGCTGAAGTGTTGGAAGGCCCAGATTCATGCATTCTTTCATCCTCTGGGATGAAAAATACCACACTCTACAATGAGATGCAGAGATACAGGATATAGCCTTTGCCCTTAAGGAGCTCCCAGTCTAGGTCCTAGACTCTAAGAAGAGAGATAAACAATAAACAAGGAAATAGATAATTACAAAGCAATGCGATGGGCATGGAACAGAAAGAAACCACAGGGTCTGATGGGACTACACATGGAGGCAGAGTGTAGCAGAGGCTGAGGACTCCCCACCATTTCAACTGAAGGTACCAGCAGTTTCTTGCCTGGGGGCTTTCTCTGGCCACTGGAGACCACTTTGCCCTGCAGGCTGGTAGTGAGGAGGAATTAATGTCCTCCTGAGCAGCTGTCTGCCTATGGATGACCATGGTGTATCAATACCCAGCTTCCTCATGCCTTGGGGGAGCTAACTCCAAGGTGAGTGTCTCCACCCTATTTCTCAGAATCCCCCCAGCAGAACCAAGTGTCAGTTGTCTACCAGATGACTTGCTCAGTTGATCCCTTTACTGACTTTTCCCCTTCTCATTTCATCTCCCCACTCTCTTTCCAATACTCTCTGGGGTTCTGTCCCAATAAACTCCTAACACTCAAACCCTTGTCTCAGGGAAATCCACTCTCAGACGGCAGGCACCCAATCCCTCCTAGGAAGAGTGAGTGAAGTAGAATCCGTAGGAGGAGTGGCATCTGAACTGAGCTCCTGAGAGCCTGAAGGCAAACACACTTAACCATCCTAAGTGCTAGACATGGGTAAGGAGCCAGAATTAGCATTGTCAATGGAAGGGGAAAGTGAACTTGTGCTACCCACAGCGTGGTCCTGGAACAAATGCTGGTCCCTAAACAATAAATTACTGGTTTAATTACCCAAACTTTCTGTTTGAGTAAGCATTGGCCTGCAACAGATTAGAAATTAAACAAAACAAGCAAAGCTTTATTACAGATAGTTTGACCACAGTTTAGAACACCTAGTTCCCTTCTTACGCATGTTTTTTTTCTGTTGTCATGTCCACAAGCAAAATAAGTGGTGCTTTGTCCCAAGTCTTTTCCAGGATAAGTCAACCTAGAGAAAAAACAAAGCACAAGGGCCGCTCACATGGAATTTAGCCTTAGGCTTCCAGAACCATGGAATGTTCTGGCCTTTGGAAGGACCTCTGGCCTCCAGCTTGCCAAAGACTCAGAGCTCATGTGCTTCTCCCTCAGCAGGGCTAGGCACAGCCTATTCATTACTCTGGTACAGCCAACCAACAAGCTCAAGAAGCTAATCAGTAAGACAATGTCTAGAAGACTGAGCCCCATAACATAGGATGAAAGGGGCTGTGGCATTTCATCTACCAGATCCAGCTTGTCAACACCACTTTGAATATGTTTTTGAGAGCAGGTAGGAAAGTCATTAAACTTGATGTGCGCCCTTTCTCCCTCCCTTTTCCCTCTACCATAACCAACAGAGCCCAAGCCCTGCAAAGGGTAAGTGCTCAAGAAAGTTCTGAAGTGAATCAATAAAAATCATACTATGATTTGTGTTTTAAATTCAGAGCCCCTCCACCTATATTGACTCCTTCCCATCAGAATTCAAACATACCCAAGTTCCCACCTCTCAAAAAACATAACCCCACTTGTCCCGCTCCTACTCCCCATCTCGCCCCCACCCCTCATAGACAAAATTCTTGAAAGAATGATCTTTTAACTTCACATTGGCTCACGTTGACCTCTCAAATCCTCTCCTCTGGCTTCTGTTCCAGTACTTCTCTGAAACTACTCCAGCCAGGGTCTCCAACAACCTTCTGGTCCTTAAATAAACACTTCTCGGAGTCTGGATTGTACTTGCCTTCTCAGCAGTGTTGGGTTCTTACTGGGTACGAATACTCTTCTATTCTTTACTCTTTTTCTTGGCTTTCATGACATCGCCGTTTTCACATTTCCTTTCCACGCCCTGGACTGTCCACCTCAGTTGGCTTTGCCAGCCTCTTCTTTTCTGGCTGTTTCTTAAATATGGATGCTTCCCAGGACTTTTTCCCATTTCTCTGTTCTCACCATACACAGTCTTCATGGGTAACAGAGACATGGACCGTGGATTCAATTACCATCTATACGCTGAGGCCTCCTAAAGCCACACCCATTTCAGACCTTCCTTCTTAGCTCCAGACTCATACACTCTGCCTACTTGGTTGTGTCACTGACACCCAAAAAGGAACACACCCAAATCTCACTCAGCATCTGCACCAAATTTACCTCTCATGCTCCTGCTCTGATGCCAGTAGAATGGCAATACCTTTCCACCAGCCACTCGAAATAAAAAACAAACCAAGGATACATCTTCACTTCTCTGCCTCCGCAGTCCCCTCTCCCTGATCAGTAAGTCCTTCAGAGTTCCCCTCCTAAACTCTTCATCTGTGGACTTCTCCCCAGCCCCACTCCTGAGAACTGTGCCTCATCAGTTTCCTCTGGGACCATGGGAACAGCCCTAACCAAGCTCTCTCTGCTCCCCTCTGTCTTGCTATTTCCAATCCAGTCTCCTCTCTGCAACCAGAGAAAATTTTTCTTAAAAGGGTCTTTGAAACTTTATTTATTTATTGCTGTGTCAGATCATTTCTTTTTTTTTTTTTTAATTTTACTTTAAGTTGTGGGATACATGTGCAGAACATGCAGGTTTGTTACTTAAGTATATATGTGCCATGGTGGCTTGCTGCACCTATCAACCCATCATCTAGGTTATATCAAGCTTTATTTTTAAAGGAGACCTGTCTTACTAAATTAAGCCTTCCCAGAACCGCTGGGTCAACCAGGTGAGAGCAGCAACGCTTTGGAGACGCAGCGCAGGTGCCGTCATGAAGCCCTCGTCCCCTCCTCTCTCCCACCTCAGAGGAAACTTTGGGCTCTACGGAACTGTGTGAAAATCGCAGTCCTCGGGGTTCAATCTGGTCACATTGATCTCCTTTTTAAAATGCTCCAAGTCACCCATTATCCTCTGATCCGATTCCTGAGCACAGTGGCAAGACTTTCCAGGACCTGGCTCCTGCTTCTCTCCAGACTCGCATCTGCCCAGCTCCTCGGCTCTTTGCTGCCACACACTTATTTCATTCCTGAGCTCATCATTCTTGCACTGCAAATCTGTGAGCTCTGGCTCCCTGTGCTCCCTTCCCTCTCTTCCTGGAGCTAACTCCTGCTCTAGTCCTTCCGGTCTCAGCTCTGATGCCATATCCCAGACCTTCTGGATCTGGGCTAGGGTATCACATAGCACATCAGGCTCTCCACTTCTGGCCCTGGGTGGCGGTTGCAGTTAAGGAGCTGAGCTCCCCTCCAGCAAGCTCTAAGGGGAGGGCCCTCCCACCACTGCCTCACCCAGAGGTCCGGGAGCCTGACACCCACTCAGTGCACGCCCCAAGTGTGCCTCTGTCTCAGGTACACGTTAGACTTGCCCATTCACAAAGTCCATCGGACTGTCACAACTGCCTCACCCCAGTTGACAGGTGTGAAAGAGTGACATATAATCAAGACTACACAGAAAGTGGCCGATCCATGACTGAAACACGTGGTGAAACCATCTCTATGCCCTTGCAGGTCTTATCATGATTGACTGCAAAGCCTCACTGGTTTGGGTTAATTGTGGCAAAGGCCAATCTAAATTAAGGAAAATGTGCCAGGTGTGGTGGCTCATGCCTGTAATCCCAACACTTCGGGAGGCAGAGGTAGGTGGATCACTTAAAGTCAGGAGTTCAAGACCAGCCTGGCCAACATGGTGAAACCCCGTCTCTACTAAAAATACAAAAATTAGCTGGGCCTGGTGATGGGCACCTATAATCCCAGCTACTCGGGAGGCTGAGGCAGGAGAATAACTTGAACCCGGGAGGTGGAGTTTGCAGTGAGCCGAGATCACACCATTGCACTCCAGCCTGGGCGACAGAGTGAGACTCCATCTCAAAGAAAAAAATAAATAAAAATAAATAAATAAATAAATGAAGGAAAATGTCATTATACTTTAAAAATATATACAACTTATTGTTATCAGTGACATACCTAATTGCAGCAAAGTGTTTCTTGAAAGAATCACTTTAGGGAACAGCTAAGAAGTCTTTGTGATCAGCCTGCTGGTTATTTGTAAAATAGTGCTTCTCACAGCCTCACAGAGTCTTACCTGGGGAGGGGAAGAGGGGGTTTGGAGATTGCCTTGCCCCAGAAGCGTCTGTCTCTCCTTAGCCTGGACACCAGCCTGCCCAGTCACAGAGAGAAGAGAACCCACTTATCCACATTTTCCTACTTGTCAGGCTCCTGGGGAGGCAAATCTCCACCCAGGGCTGCCAGAATTAAGACTGCCTTTCCTTTCTGGCCAAAAGGGCACACTGGTTTCTTATTGCAATGGCATAGAACATGTGGCTATCACGAGATGGTGACAAGGACAGGCCAAACAGGTTTCTTGCTCCTCCGTTTGTTTTCTATTGCTACATAACACATCACCGCAAACTTAGTGACTGCAAGCAACACAAATTTATTATCTCACACTTTCCATGGGTCAGAAGTCCGGGCATGAGTTAACTGAATTTTCTAGTCAGGGTCTCACCATTTTAATGGGGTAGTTGCACTGCATTCCCCTCTGAGGCTCAAGGTCTTCTTCCAAGCTCACTGGTGGTTGGCAGAATTCATTTCCTTATGAATGTATGACTGAGGCCCCCATCTTTTTGCAGGCTGTTGTTCTTGCTGGCTGTTGGCTGGAAGCAATTCCTAGAGGCTAAGAGTTTTTTTTGTTTTGTTTTTTTGGTTTTTTTTTTTTTTTTGAGATGGAGTCTTGCTCTGTTGCCTAGGCTGGAGTGCCGTGGCATAATCTTGGCTCACTGCAACCTCCGCCTCCCAGGTTCAAGCGATTCTCCTGCCTCAGCCTCCCAAGTAGCTGGAATTACAGACACCCGCCACCATGCCTGGCTAATTTTTGTATCTTTAGTAGAGATGGGGTTTCCTCACATTGGCCAGGCTGGTCTCGAACTCCTGACCTCAAGTGATCCACCCGCCTCAGCCTCCCAAAGTGCTGGGATTACAGACGTGAGCCACCACGCCCAGCCTAAAGGCTAAGAGTTCTTTGTCACATTGCTCTCTACACAGGCCCCCTCACAACAAAGTAGTTTACTTCTTCAAAGTCAGTAGGAAAATCTTTTGTACTTCAAACCTCTTCCTTCAGGAAGGGCCTACTCTCTTTTTTTTTCTTTTTTTTTTTTTTGAGACGGAGGCTTGCTCTGTCACCCAGGCTGGAGTGCAGTGGCGCGATCTCGGCTCACTGCAAGCTCCGCCTCCTGGGTTCACGCCATTCTCCTGCCTCAGCCTCCCAAGTAGCTGGGACTACAGGCGCCCGCCACCAGGCCCGGCTAATTTTTTGTATGTTTAGTAGAGATGGGGTTTCACCGTGTTAGTCAGGATGGTCTCGATCACCTGACCTCGTGATCCTCTCACCTCGGCCTCCCAAAATGCTGGGATTACAGGCATGAGCCACCGCTCCTGGCCAGGAAGGGCCTACTCTCTTGTGAGGGCTCATCTAATTTGCTCAGGATAATCTCCTTTTGATTAACCCTATGTCAACTGATTTGGCGCATCAATTATATCTGCAAAATCCCTTCACCCCTTTACCTAATTGTGGGAATGAAATCTACCACATTTACAGCCCTGCTCACACTTGAGGGAAGGGAATCATATGGCATATTCACCAGGGGTGGAGGAGCCTGGAATTCTGTCTACCACGTTTCCCTGGTCTCCTTGAGACATGCAATGCCACGCAGGATCCAGGTATCCTTGCACTGGTCTTGCCATCTGCTGAGTGGGATTCTGCAATGGTTAAGACAGTCCTGGACCCTAAAGCTAGCCTAGCTTGCTTGGTTTCGAATGCAGAAAGGTTCTGCCCTGAGTCTACAGCTGGGTGAATGTTCCAATAAGGAGGTGGGAGAGGTAATGGTCAAAGCTGGGTTAGGACTTTATTACTTTCTCTATGACAGAGAGAGGGAAAAGAGGAGTTAGTGAGGACATGAAATCACAATGTTCTTTGACCCATTTTGGTTAGCAAAAAGTGCCGTGGACTCCCCAGTTTCACAGTGATGTTCAACATGGGCAAATGTGATTTCTAGGCAGAGGAGCTTTTATCAGATCATAAAAAGCCAAGGTTCGGGATTTTGCTTGCTGCCTTGCAGGTTTGCGATCTAAGGTCCCACTGAAGGGATTTCCTCAAGGGTTACCAATAATAGCATTACTTTATTTACTCATCCAAAACATCCTGTGAGATGAGTATATTATTATTATTATTCCCATTTTATAAGTATGGAAACTGAAGCTCAGAGAGGTTAAGTAACCTGCTTAGTCGCACAGCTGTTTAGTATAGAAAGATGGGGTTGGTTGCAGTCTGTCTGGCTCCAAAGCCTTTGCTGGTTACCATTTATGAGGCAGTTTCTTAGTTTTTCACATCAGCCCCTTTGCCTGTGCTCTTCCTGCTCTCTGGGACTCTACCTAATACTTTACAAGAAAGCCCCTTCCAGGTGTCATTGGCCCTCAGTGTAAAACTTCTTTAATTTGCAATCTACCATTCTATTGATTTCCTCTCAATTCCGCTCTGCAGTAACATTGAAAAAGCAACCAACCAACCAATCAATGAAAAGAACCTCCTCCTTCTGCAAAACATTCAAATGTTTAACAGCAGCTCTCATTTTCCCTCTAGGACTAAATCTTGCTAGGTTTTCTCACTATTCCTCACATGACTTGATTTCCTGATCATCTGTAATTCTATTTGCCCTCTGGTTAATCTTTAATTTATCATTTTCTGCTGAAAACAAGATGCCCCAAATTGAAGACTGTTTGTGCTATGTCTAAAGCATAGAACACCGCAAGACCATCACCCACCTGATATGGATACCATGACTGTGTTAATGTACCCTAAAATCGCATTAGCTTTTTAAACAGCCAAATCACATTGTTGGCCCATGTTTAAATTGCACTTGGCTAAAACTTTGGGTCTTTCTCCACTAAACTAATGTCAAGCCACAGCCTCTCAATACTGACCTTGTGTTGCTGAACTTTTTTTTAACCTAGTTTTCATTTCCTTTCTGCCCTCTTTTGGAACATGTTCAAATCCTTGTAAGTCTGAATCTCCAATGCAATGTCTTAGTTCTTCCCTCAGTGCTGAGTCATCTGTACAGTTCATAAGTAAGTTTTCTAGCTCTTCAGCCAGATATCAGTCAAGTGTTACAATGGACAAGTTGAAGAGTAGAGTTATTTAAGGTTGTTATGACAAGTTAAATAACTGAACAATTAAAAATTGTTAATCCCTTAATTGAACTAGAATCCACGCTTTGTGAAAATTGAGCTATAATATGTCTGCGACATTCCGTTTATTCATGAACCTAGTGATTTCCTTAAAATGGAAATGAGATTAATGATAAATAATTTTTCCCTAGAAAAGCCATGCTGATTCTTAGTCACTACTAATGATTATAAAGTATCTGTTAAAAATCATAGCCTAATGTTTTATCAGGGATTGATACTATTATAATTTGTTCCTGGAATATACCTTTTTTCTAAAGATCTTTTCTTTTCTTTTTGAGATAGGGTCTTGCTCTGTTGCCCAGGTTGGAGTGCAGTGGCATGATCACGGCTCACTGCAGCTTTGACCTCCCAGGTTCAAGTGATCCTCCCACCTCAGCCTCCCAAGTAGCTAGAACCACAGGCACATGCCACCATACCCAGCTAATTTTTAAAAATTTTTATAGAGATGAGGTCTCACTGTGTTGCCCAGGCTGGTCTCAAACTCCTAGACTCAAATGTTCCTCCCACCTCAGCCTCCCAAAGTGCTGGGATTACCGGTGTGAGCCACTGCACTCAGCCTCTAAAGATCTTTAGAGTGTCTGAAAACCTTGTTTAAGCATCCTTTCTGAAATCTTATATAGATTATTAATTGGCTTGTATGAATATTTTTCCTAATAGATTTTTAAAAAACATTTAACACTATTCTTTTAATTTGAAATACCGAATCAGCAAGGTCCTAACAATGTCTCTAACTACTATTATTTATTACTCACATCCCTCCAAAATATAGCCGAATACACATAACAAGCTTGTGAAATACATTTATAGAACTTGTAACTGTGAAGAACAAATTTAGGTAAATCATGACCTTCAGGTCAGCTATGATGGAATCTAGGCCACTTGTTTTTCTTTGTTCTTATTTTGAGATAATCTTTTCCTCCCTTTTTTTACAGCCCTGTAATTTTGTGTATCTAATTCCTTTTTTATTATAATGAAGGCATCATCATCCTATTACCGAGTAGACCAAAGATGTAAATTAATCTGAAGCGTCTCTGGTCTCTGGGCTGGTGGATAGCCACCTGGGCTTTGGTCTTGATGAAGTCCAGAATTAATGAAATGTGGATAACAAGAATCAAAGCTTATTTCTGATAATTGTGCACAGTTTGTTCAGCTAGCTAGATCTGTCCATAATATCAGAAATATCTGGGGTTTCAGAAATATCTGGGGTTTTGGTAGTTTTTAAAGTATTTTTTAATTTAAGATATATTACTTAGACAAATGCATAAAATTTATATGTACAGTTTAACATATGGTAGTTAAGTGAAGACCCAAGCAATCATCCCCCAGGCCAAGAAACAGAACATTAAGAGCACCACAGAGGTCCTTTCTCTATTCCTTGCTATAATAACAAACCCCTCTTCCACCCTCCAGAAGTAACCACTTGCCTTTTATAGTAATAATTTCCTCACTTTTCATTGTAGGTTTATTGCCTGAGGATGCATCCCTAAACTGTGTGTATTTGTTTTACTTGGTTCTAAACTATTTAAAAATGGAACTGTATTGTATTATTCTTTGAAACTTAATTTTTTTCTCAACATTTCAGATTCATCACATTGTTGCATTAAAACTGATTTGCTTATTTTCCTGCTGTAATCTACGGTATGAATATACCATATCATGGGCATTTTGTTTGTTTCTGGTTTTCGGTAATTACAAAAAACAAATGTTGCTTTAGACATCCTTTTACACTTATCTTAGTGAATGTATGTATGTGTATCTCTAAAAAACATGGAATATTCAACTTCACTATACAACACGACACTGTTTTCCACAGCAGGTTTACTGATTCACATTCTTATCATCAGGATTATGAGTTTCTAAATCTCCACATCCTAGCCAACATGCAGTATTGTTAGTCTTTTTAATTTTTACCAATCACAGGTGTGTAGTTGTATTATGTTATAATTTTAATTTGTATTCTCCTGATTAACATTGAGGTTGAGCACTTTTCATATGTTCTTTGGCCATTTGAATATCTCTTCTTGTGAGGTACACGTTCAAGTCTTTGCCTATTTTTTTTTCCTATCAGGTTTTCTGCCTTATTTATTTTTAATATTTCTCATATATTCTGTATGCTAGCCCTTTTAACCTATTTCTTGTTTAGAAAAAAAAAAAAAAAGTGCAGCCTACTGCCAGTGCTCATTTCTCGGGGCAAATGGGAAATGGGTTAAAAAATTATGTATGTTACAAATGTGTCCTCCCACTCTGTGGCTTGTATTTTAACTCTTTTTGTGGCATCTTTTGAAGAACAGAAATTTTAATTTTTACTATAACCAATTTATAACTTTTCCTTTGTGTTTAGTGTTTTTTCTATCTACATAAGATATCTACTCCAAGATTATTAAGATATTCTCTTATACTACCTTCAAAAGCTTAGTATTTAGCCTTTCACAGTAGATCTTTGTCTTGATCCATTCAGCTACTGCAAAAATACATCTTAGACTGGGTAATTTATAAACAACAGAAATTTATTGCTCACAGTTCTGAAGGCTGGGAAGTCCAAGATCAAGTTGCCAACAAGTTTGGTGTATGGTGAGGGCCTGTTCCTCATGGACAGTGCCTTCTATGTATTCACATGGTAGAAGGGGCAAGGGAGCTCAAGCCTCATTTATAAGGGCATTATTACCATTCATGAGGGTAGAGCCCTCATTGATCACCTCCCAAAGGCCGCATCTTCCAACACCATCAGATTGGGTATCAGGCTCCAACATATGAATTTTGGAGGGACACTAACATTCAGACCAAAGCAGTCTTCAATCCACTTGGAACTGATTTTACATACAGTATGAAGAAGGAATAAAATCTCAACGTTTCCAATATGAACAATTTCCGGTTGTTCCATTATTATTTATTAAAAATGTTATCCTTTACCTACAGCCACCTCTGTCATAGATCAAGCCCATGTATGTGAGATCTAAGTTCTCTATTCTGTTTCATTGGTCAATATTTATTTTATTATATTTTTCCCCTCATTTTCTATACTCTAGAGGAACTACTTGCAGCCTGTTTTTAAAATCTTTGCGTAAATACCACATCATCTTGATAACTAAAATACTGTAATGTATCTTGATATCTGATAAAACAAATCCTCCTACATTTTTCTTTTTCTTCAAAAAGTAGCTTCTCAAATTCTACAAAATAAAATCAATTGGAATTTTGATTGGGGTTGTGTCAAATCTACAGATCAGTTTGGGAGGAACAAACATTTTTAAAATATTCATTTTTCTAATCCATGAACATGGTATAACTCCTTTATTTGGATATTTTAAAATATCTCTCAGTAAGTTTTAATTTTTCACCTTTAGAGGCCTTCTGGGTCTTTTCATAGATTTATTCCTAAGTAATTAATGCTTTTTAAATTATATTACGATTGGTATGTCTTTTTAAATTCTACTTTTAACTGTGTTTTTACTGGAATAGAGAAATACAATGTTTTTTGTATACTGGTATTTTTGTTATTCGTAATAGTTTAGCTGTAGTTTTTTGGATTTTTTAATGTATATATAATAGCATCTAAGAAAAATGATAGTTTTTTCCTTACAACTCTTGTGCCTTATATTTATGTGTCTTCTTTATTTCACTGGATAGGCCATCCAGTACAACATTGACTAGAAGTACAGACTTGCTCCTAATCTCAAAGTGAAATTTTTTTAAAAAAATAATTATTTATATATTTTAAATGGCAAATAAAAAACAGTATATATTTATCATCTAAAATATGTTGTTTTGAAATACGTAAAGCTGGGCATGTTGGTGCGTGCCTGTAGTCCAAGCTACTCAGGAGGCTGAGGTGAGAGGATTGCTTGAGCCTGGGATGTTGAAGTTGCAGTGAGCCGTGATTGCACCACTGTACTCCAGCCTGGATGACAGAGCAAGACCCTGTCTCAAAAACAAACAAACAAAAATGTATATATACATTGTGGAATGGCTAACTCAAGCTAATTAACATATGCACCAAAGGAAAATCTTTTAATGTTTTATCACGTAGTATAAGATTTGCTGATAATTTTATGTTGATATGTTTTATCAAATTAAAGGAGTTTCTTTCTATTTCTAGCTACAAAGGAGATATATAATAAATGTCACCTAATGCTTTTTCTGCATCAACAAAGATGATCATTTAATTTCTTCTTTAGCAGGTAAATGTGGCAAATCACATTAATTTATTTTCCATAAATGTATTTTTATTTAACACGTGCTAAATATATTTTTTTTTCAGGTTCCAGACTTAATTAACTGCAGCAGGAAAGAGCAGAACATGGGTGGATGGGACCTGAAATATACCTACTCAAAATGACCAAGCAGGGTTTTGAAACTTCCCTCCCACTCTAAGTGCTGAAAGGAGGCTGTAGTTGAGTTGGGATTCAAGTGGTCTGAAAACAGGTTCCCATCCTGGAAGCACTTTTCACTGGGGTCAGGGGGCTCCAAGACCAAGTGCTGGGGACTCCTAAGGGACAGATAACATCAAGGACAAAAGTCCTCAGCAGGTTCAGAACCCTTAAAAGTGCTGGAT
Source organism: Pongo pygmaeus (assembly GCF_028885625.2). Taxonomy (NCBI): domain Eukaryota; kingdom Metazoa; phylum Chordata; class Mammalia; order Primates; family Hominidae; genus Pongo; species Pongo pygmaeus. The sequence continues at coordinate 147,646,468 of NC_072380.2, forward strand.
CAGGACACCAGTCGGGATACGTGGGTTGGGGCAGGAGGAAGGGAATTGACAAGAACAAGGCAGAGACCCAGTCCAAAACTGGGACAGCAGCATGAACTTGTGACCAACACTGGAACCACAGTAAAATGTGAGTTATTAGAACAGAACACTACATCAGAATCAGAAAAACAGTAAAAGTGACCCAGAGAGATGTCATTGGAGCTACTTAAATCTCTTATCTCACATGAGGATTGATTTTAGCAGCTGGAAGTAGGGCTGTACTTGCAGACAGATCAAGTAGCGCTAGGTGGGGGAATGTGAAGGCAGTTGGGGATTGAGATAGACCGGGCTGCCTGAAAAACTTAAAGTCCCTAGAAAAGGAGGCCTGGACATGGTTTGAAGCTCAGACCTGAAAAAAATAGAGAGAGAAGTAGCATGAGTTTGGTCGCGTTAGCCTAACCCAACTCTTACCAGAGGAAGCTGATTCATTCAAAGCCCAGTGCTATAGAAGACCATTTCCCTCAATAAATTATGAAATGAGAACATGTCCCTTGCACACCAGGGAATCCACCTGGATCATGGTAGACTTAGTCCATGTTTGTTGAATTCTTGAACTAGCTGGAGTGCCCTGGACACACTTCTTTTTTTCTCTTCACTCCTCAATTTCTTCCTCTACCAAATGAGGGGGTTAGGCTATATCAACTCTAAGATCTCCCTTAACTTTGTCCTCCTTCATTCCTAGTGCTTTGCATTCTTTCAGGCCTTCATCACTGCTCACTTTTGCAGATCTCCTAGCTGAGACCCCAGCTTTCTGCCTTGCCCACCCCACACTGCTGTCTGAGCTCTCTCTAACATCTTAATCTATGTTACTCCTTTCCTAAAACCGTTCAAACACCCGCCTCTGTGGGCCAAAAGTCAAACTCCTGAACTTTCCACAAAAGGCCCTACATGTGCCAGCCTCTGCAGTCCTCTCTTCTGTCCAGTGACTTACCTCACATAGCACCCCCGCCCTTGAGCCATCTTGAACAACTTAGAGTTCTTCAGATGTCTCTATTGACCATTATTGTTCTATAAAATGGGGATATTTACAAGGCTGTCATAAAAAGCAAATAAGAAATGTGGAAACAAATTCTAAATGATCTATTTAGATAACTAATTATCTAATAACATCGCAAATGTTAAGACTGATGGATCCTGAGTGTGTAAGTCAGCTTGGGCTGCTGAAACAAAATCCCACAGACTGGGTGGCCTGAACAAAAGATATTTATTTCCCATAGTTCTGGATGCTGGAAAGTCCAAGATCAAGGTACTGGCAGGTTTGATGTCTGGTGAGAACTCACTTCCAAGCTTGTGCACAGCCATCTTTATGCAGCGCGCTCACATAGCAGAGAGGGAGGGCATGCATGTGAGCCAGCACGCATGTCTTCTGGTGTTTCTTATAATCCGATTACAAGGGCCCCGCCCTCAGGACTTCATCTAAGCCCAAGTACCTCCACAAGGCACCATCTCCAAATACCATCACACAAGAGGTTAGGGCTTTAACAGATGAATTTGGGGGTGAGGGAAGATGTAATTCAGCCCATAACACTGAGCAAAGGGATTATGGTTGATAGTGACTTTTGGTATCCAGTGTCCTGCTCCAGTAGAGCACCTATGGTATCAGGAAGTTCATGTTCAAAACAAGGTATTCTGTGTGTAAAAAACTACCTATTTTTTCAGGGGACTGAGGTGGGAGGATCGCCTGAGCCCAGAAGTTCGAGGTTACAATGAGGTGTGATCGCACCACTGCACTCCAGCCTGGGCTACAGAGTGAGTCCCTGTCTCTAAAAAAGCAACACAAAACCAACAAACCAACCAACAACAACAACAACAACAACAAAACCTATCTACTTTTGGGGGACAGAGGGAGGGTGGTAGGAATAGAAGAGAAAGTTGGGGATTGTTGGGAAATTAGGAGGGAGAGACAGGCAAGAGCCAGTTCATGGAGGGGTCCTGTATTTACCAAAAAAAGATGAATTATAACTTATGAATGACTAGGATCATGAGGAAACAGGTTCACTGACACACTCGCACATGACTGGCTGTTAGCTTTAAGAGCTATTTAAATTCTCCCCCTAATGATCTTAACTTTTGGGAATTTATCCTAAGAAAATAATCCAAAAGATCAGGAGAGGTATGTGTCCAAAGATATTTATTACATTATTTATGATGATAAAAACTGGAAGTAACTCACAGTGGAATACTTAAGTAGTTATTAGCTAACGAGTTTCTGAATGAACCAATAAATGCTTGTTGAGTATAAAGTGAAAATGAGAACAGGGAGGTCCAGGTTCACAGAATGGAAAAATCTATGAAGTAAAATAAACAAAATATTAAATTATAGCTATATAACACTGCAACTATATAAACACAGTGAAAAAACAGACAACGCTAGAAGTAAATATAGATTAAAATGACAACAGACTATTTGTTACGGTGGCGTAATTATGTGCCACTAAGATATTATGCTTAAAAAGACACTGCCTTTTTGAAAATGAAAAAACAACCAGTCCTGCACAAGGTAATCTGGCTGGTCTGTCTGCAGCACAGCCTCACAAAGTAGCCTTTGTTTGTCCCAGCCTGAATCAACACTTGGCTTTCAGTAACACAAGTGAATTGATGAAATATTTGGGGTCAATATAGTGGAAAGAAGTATTTGTTTTATAATGAAGCCCAGAACAATGGTCACTGGGGAAGCAGGGTGAAAAAGGAAGAGGATTTGAACTGCTAAATGAACTACACGCTCCAGGCCAAAGCATCCATTATCGCCTACAGGCAGGATGAGAAACAGAGTCCTTGTGAATAAATAAACCAAAGGGAACCTAAACCATCAGATGATGCCCGAGCGGAACTGTGTTTACCCTCACTTAGAACAAATACTGAGGAGAAAGAGAAGCAGATTATTTGGCAACAGTTATGACATTACTGGATTTATAGCTCATCTAGTAATAAGTTTCCTCAAAGGAGAGTTGTCAAATTTCAGAGCTGGATAAGGGGACCAAGGTCAAAAGGGGTAGGTGACTAGGCCAAGGTCATCCAGTTAGTATACAGCATGGGAATACAAACATGGGCTGCTGGTCACACAAACTGCATGTCCAACTCCAGGACTGCCCCTTCCCAGCTATGTCTTAATCAAGCATTCCCTCAAACAAATATTAAGACGATGTGTGTCTCAAATGAGTCACTCAGTCCTGCCTGCCATCAATTTTCTCACCTGTAAAATAGTACGAGGCCTCTGCTGTGGTCCTCTGTGGCTGTCCACCCACCTCACCCTTCTTCAAAACACCCAGAAGAGCCGTCTGTCACCAACCCTCAGCCCATGGGCTCTGAATAGGCCCCGAGCCCATGAGCACATCATATTCTCAGGGTCTTGGGTGCTGGGTCAGGAAGGATGTGGGACCTGATGAGAGGTGCTGAGGGGTGAGATCTTGGCAACAGCAGAGGATGCAGCAAGTCCTCTTTGCCACTGGCTTGAGCTGCCATGACATCTTGGCCAACACAAGCAGTCAAAGAACAGAGCCAAGAGATGGGAGATGGAGAGCACGGGTCTCACAGATAGCACAAAAATCGCAGAACCAAGTTATTCCTGAAGCCAGCCTTACCTTTTTGGTTGTTGAGCCAATATATTCCTTTTTTTCTGTTGGTGTTTGTTTTACCTAAGCAAGTGTGAGGGATTTTTGCTTTCATTTTTTATTTCAATAGCTTTTGGGGGCCGGGCGCGGTGGCTCACACCTGTAATCCTAGCACTTTGGGAGGCCGAGGCAGGCAGATTGCCTGAGCTCAGGAGTTCAAGACCAGCCTGGGAAACATGGTGAAACCCCATCTCTACTAAAATACAAAAAAAAAAAAAAAAAGCCAGGCATGGAGGCATGTGCCTATAATCCCAGCTACTCGGGAGGCTGAGGCAGGAGAATTGCTTGAACCTGGGAGGCAGAGGTTGCAGTGAGCCAAGGTCGTGTCTCTGCACTCTAGCCTGGCGACAGAGTGAGACTCTGTCTCAAAAAAAAAAAAAAAAAAAAAAAAAAAAAAAGGCCTTTGGGGTGTAAGTGGTTTTTGGTTACATAGATGAATTATATAGTGGCAAATTCTGGGATTTTACTGAGTTCTTTTTTGCTTAAGATAGTTGGAGTTCCTGCCTGGTGCGGTGGCTCATGTCTGTAATCCCAGCACTGTGGGAGGCTGAGGCGAGCAGATCACCTGAGGTTAGGAGTTCAAGACCAGCCTGGCCAACATGGTGAAACCATGTCTCTACAAAAAATACAAAAATTGTCTGGGTGTGGTGGCACATGCCTGTAATCCTAGCTACTTGGGAGGCGGAGGCAGGAGAATCACTTGAACCCAGGAGGCAGAGGTTGCAGTTAGCCGAGATCACGCCACTGCACTCCAGCCTGGGCGACAGAGCAAAAGCAAGACTCCATCTCAAAAAAAAAAAAAAAAAAAGAAAAAAGATAGTTGGATTTCCTTTCACTTGCAACCGAAAGTTTCTGAGAATCACCTCCTTTATGGAGAGAGAATGCAGGTACAAGTGCCAAGCCTAGCACCTGGCACATGGTAGTTGTTCAACAAATGTTGACTTCACTTTCTTCTCCGTCTTCCTTACTGGGATTCCATCTCTTTTTTCTTTGCTTCTTCTTTCTTCACCAAGTTTCCTCCTTCCTGTAGGGCTCTTTCCCTACTAGTCCTCTTTTCCTGGAAGCACAGAGATAAGCAGCTTTCTCCGCCTCCTTGTAAAACTCTGCCAGCTAAGACTCTGGCATAAGCCTCAGTGAGCTCTGCTCTAGACTTCAACATCCCCCGTGCACACTTCTTTGAAATCAGACCCCATTAATCAGAACTCCTCACACTCATACAATATTTTACCATGGGCTCTCACCTCCAGATTCTCATTTGGTTTGACTTTAGCCACGTGCAGAGGCGGGGCAAGGTGTTCTTGTGATCATAACCATTACTCAAATGAGGAATCAAATGTTCAGGAACGTGACATTACTTGAACACAGTCACAGAGTGAGCAAGTTTGGGAACCGGGACACAAACACAGGTCCCAGGGCCAAACTCACTGCCCTCCCCGTTCTCCAGCATGGTGCTGTTTCCTTCATTTAGAGTGAAACGCTCATGTGCAGTGGATGCTGTGGTGCTCCACCTCCAATCCCTCTTCAGGGCCGGCGCCCTGTCCTCCAGATGCTGGGCACACTGCCTGCCAATTTTCACAGCTGCACCCCTCTCTGGGAACTGTGGTCAGTGGCAGGGGCTGCCCCACCTACAGTTCTGCTTCCTCCTAAGGGGCAGCCCACGGCCAGTGACTGACCTTCTTGCTTCAATTTAGAACAAGTGAAGGGCCAACACTGCTCCAGAGCTCCCTGCAGGATCCTGAAAGCTGCCAGGTTTGGGAGGCCTGGAGTGAGAGGCAGCTCCACAAGTGCAGTTGTCGTGCAAGCTGCTCTTCCACTTTGGCCACAGAATCCAGCAGATGTGAAGGTACGTAAAGCCTCTTTGGCAGATAGGAATGCTGTGGGTGGAGGCTTTGGGTTGAGTACGGCCTCAATTACAATGAAATCGCAAGTCAGCTTCTTCCTCTGCCCATTCCCACCTTCCTTCCTTCTTTTTTCTTTTTTTTGAGACAAAGTCTCACTCTTGTCTCCCAGGCTGGAGTGCAGTGGCGCGATCTGGGCTCGCTGCAACCTCTGCCTCCCAGGTTCAAGCACTTCTCCTGCCTCAGCCTCCCAAGTAGCTGGGACTACAGGCACCTGCCACCACACCCGGCTAATTTTTGTATTTTTGGTAGAGATGGGTTTTCACCATGTTGGCCAGGCTGGTCTCAAACTCCTGACCTCAGGAGATCCACCCACCTCAGCGTCTCAGAGTGCTGGGATTACAGGCATGAGCCACCGCGCCCATCCCTTCCTTCCTTCTTTAGAGGCATATTTCCTGAAGCACTTGAGTAAACTTTCTGCATTCCACTCTCCAGCTTAGAGTCTGTTTGCAGGGATTCCTGTCTAAGGCAGTTGGTAAGAGAAGCGATCCTAGGAAGCACACTCTAAAATGGGATTTTAGGGATGAACTACTTGCTGGCCAGCTGGCAGTGAAGATTCCACCACTTGTGGTGGGTGGGGTATTGGCAATGTCCTGCTGTCACTGGCAGTGAATTGGGATGGGACACTGGTGACAGGGGATATGCTCCTGTCTCCTGGTATACTTCCGGCACTAGAGAAGAATGGTACCTAAAAAGACAATGGAATTGAGGGCTTTTGCAGGGTACCAATGATTTGATGGAAAGAGATAAAAACAGACTCAGGATAAGTGGCAGACATCCCATCCTGTTTTGCTGGGGTGAATTGTAGCAGATATGTCCTGGGGCTGGAGCTGCCAGTCGCAGTGGCTGCCTCCTGGTGATGCTGGTTTCTCTCCCTAGTACAGTCATGGTCCCAAGGGGACCAGAGAGGGGAACAGCTCTCTTGGCAATTCAGATCGGCATTGTGTCTTTGGTTATTTTTCCTGGAAGCTCAACAGAGATCGATTTCTTCAACCTTTCAATGATTCTGCAACTGACTGCTGATCAATCTGAAGTCAAATCTTCTGATTTCAAAACCTACATTCTGTCCTCAACACCATGTGATGACTAGGAGATTTGAGATTCCACGAACTCAAATGAACTAAATCAAGGGAAGGAAAAAGTATTGAAGTTGCAAGGATAAATGAGTTCAGTTTTAGACAAGTAAAACAGCCTGAGACCATCCAGCAGAAATGTGTGGGGGATTGACTCTTATTAGCCTAGGGCTAGGAATGTAGATTTGGAGTTCTTTGCTGGAAAGCATGATCCTGGGTATGATCACCCAAGATGAGTGTAGGAAGAGACCAGGACTACAGGTAAGAAAAAAGATGCAGTGGAAAAAACAAAACAAAACAAAACAGTCATTTGGGAATAAAACACTTGGGTTCAACTCTCCACTTTATCTCCTACTAGCTGTGTGATGTTGGGCAAATTACTTAACCTCTCTGTGCTTGGTTTAAGAGTGAGCACTAAGTGTCTTGCTTTTCTGGCTCCAATCTTGGGTTCTGTTTTGGGGAAGGTAGAGGAAGCTTGTTGCCTAAGCTTGCTGTCCCTAGGCTTGTTGCCTCATGTTTGCAAAATGGCTTTTCATGGCCCTGGCCATTGTGTCTACATATAACCATGTTCAAGACAGAAAGAAAAGAAAGACATGGAATGGAAAAGCTGGTTTTCCTCTTACTAGGAGACAGCTTGTCTCTGGCAACTTATCAGCGAATGTGTTCTTATATCTCATTGGCCAGGGTTGGGTTACAAGACCACCCTTAGTTGCATGGGGTTGCTGGGACAGCAAATGTTCCATCAAGGATTCCTTTGACTGATACTGATCATGATCCATCCTGATCCATGGCACATCACTGCCCCAAATAAAAGCATGGTGTGGTGGTCCACCTCAAGGTGGTGTTCCACTGGTGCTCCACCTCAGGGAACCAGTGATGTGGTGCTCCACCTTTGGGGCAATGATGTGCCATGAATCATGATGGATCCAGGATCCATGATCCATGGCACATCAAAGCGCCAAATAAAAGCAGTCATATTAGCAAGGGAGAAGGGACTGACTATTGGAGCGACAAACAACATTGTCTGCCAAAACTCATGAAAGTCATTCTTTAGGGAAAGGTATAAATTTTGAATGCTAGAATTCAGACACGAGGCAGGACTCATCAACAGAGGAGATGGCTTTACCAATGCTATATATTTGTATAGCACTATAAAGTTTATGAAAACTTACACAGGTTCTTATTTGACCCTCACAACAGACCTGGGAGGTAAGTCTAATTTCCATTTTGTAGATCCAGCAAGAGGGATTCAGAAATCATTAAGTGAGAGAAGGGTCAGGCCTCATTCTGGGCCAACATTCTTCCTACTGAGCCAGGTAGATTTGGGACCCCCAAGAATAGACAGCTACCTTGATGTAAATCCCAGGTTACCTCTTCTTCCACCACTGAAAGGCCTGGAACTCCAAGATTCCTATTATCTGGGACATCAAAATTCTGAATGGTAGTAAATTGCTAATTCAATATTGATGGTTTATAGCAAATCAAACCTTTGGTGGAGGGAGGATGGTGGTATTGAAAGAGAGTTGTGGTTTAGTATATGACCATAGGCAAAGAACGTAATTATTCATTTAGGAAAAAAAATCAAGAGACAAACTGAAGAGTTTCAGGAAACTCTACAACTGAATTCATACTTAGAATTGAATTTTTAAAACAACTTCCCAGCTGGGCACAGTGGCTTATGCCTATAATCCCTGCAATTTGGGAGGCCCAGGCTTGTAGATCACCTGAGGTCAGGAGTTTGAGACTAGCCTGGCCAACTTGATGAAACTTCTACTAAAAATACAAAAATTAGCTGGACGTGATGGCAGGCGCCTGTAATTCCAGCTACTCGGGAGACTGAGGTAGGAGAATTGCTTGAACCTGGGAGATGGAGGTTGCAGTGAGCCAAGATCATGCCAATGCACTCCAGACTGGGCAACAGAGCAGGACTCTGTCTCAAAAAAAAAAAAAAAAAAAGAGAGAGGCCGGGTGCAGTGGCTCATGCCTATAATCCCAGCACTTTGGGAGGCCGAGGCGGGCAGATCACGAGGTCAGGAGATCGAGACCACAGTGAAACCCCGTCTCTACTAAAAATACAAAAAATTAGCTGGGCGTGGTGATGAGCACCTGTAGTCCTAGCTACCCGGGAGGCTGAGGCAGAAGAACGGCATGAACCCAGGAGGCAGAGCTTGCAGTGAACCGAGATCACACCACTGCACTCAAGCCTGTGCAACAGAGCGAGACTCCGTCTCAAAAAAAAAAAAAAAAAACAAACCCATCTTCCCATGGATTATAAGCAATGCAAAATGCTAAAGAACATCCATAGGGAAGAAAGCCAGAACCGGACCACTGATTTGGTAAACACAACAATTCTATTGGCAGGCCCGGATTACAAGGGAATAGAATGAGAGAGGACTGCTCTTATCTCATTTCTATCTGTTCTCTGTTGGAGAATCACTCAGGAATCACCCAGAAGACTAGATAAAATTGTCAGTCCTCTCCCAAATATTGGAGAAGTTGCAGGAGTGGTGGGTGAGTGGGGGTGTGAGTGTTCAGGTTTCTCAAGTACCTACAATGTGCAAAGCAGTACTAAATGCTGGGAGGAATAAAAGTGTGAATGAAAGTATCCATTCATTGATTTATTCAGTAACTATTCATTAACAAACACTTATTGAGATGTTTTATGTGTGCAGCACTGGGCTGGGTTCCCGGGATACTATTCAAAAAGCAGTCTAACTGGTGAAGGCAGGAGGGGGAGGGGATTACAATGAGAACATACAAGAATTTTAAATAAACATCTGATCAAGGCTATACGACAGGTGCTAACTGCTGTAAATCTAAGGGGAAAAATTCCAGCTGGATCTGGGATCCAGGAGGGGCTTCCTTCCTAAGTAAAGTGGGAATTGAGCTTGGTCTTAAAGGATGGTTAGGATTTTGACTGTATGGATGAGCAGACACTGGAAGGGATTACATGTTACAGTCTTTCCTGGTCTTTTATCTTAGAGGAGACAAACTGCCTATAGCAAACGTCAACAATGCACACAACTCTCCATAGTGAGACAAAGAGCCTGGTATGTACAGAAAGCCCTGCTGATTGGTGTTTCTCAAGCTCAAATCATTGTACTTTATCCTTTCCACTCCACAAATATCTATTGAGCCCCTACTATGTGCTGAGCACTGCATGAAGCACTGAGGATACAACTATGAATGATACAGGCACAACCAAGACCTCCAAAAGACTGAGGGTATGACAGGAGGGAAGAGAGAGCAAGCATTTGTGATACATGCATCTAGAGTTATGACAGTGGAAGAATGAGGGTTATGGAAGCACATAGTAGGGGAGCTTAGCCCAATCTGTGTTTCTGTGCAATAAATCACAACAGGCCAGGTATGGTGGCTCACACCTGTAATTCCAGCACTTTGGGATGCTGAGGCCGGCAAATCACGAGATCAAGAGATCGAGATCATCCTGGCCAACATGGTGAAACCCCGTCTCTACTAAAAATACAAAAATTAACTAGGCATGGTGGCAAATGCCTGTAGTCCCAGCTACTTGGGAGGCTGAGGCAGGAGAATCACTTGAACCTGGGAGGTGTAGGTTGCAGTGAGCCGAGATCGTGCCACTTCACTCCAGCCTGGCGACAAAGCGAGACTCCGTTTCAAAAAAAAAGTAAAATAAAATAAATTAATTAATCACAACAATAAGCATTTATTTTTCAACAATAAGTCACAACCATAAGCACTTATTTTTCAACAATAAGTCACAACAGTATGCACTTATTTTTCTCATTTATCAGCCCATGATCTTTTGGGGAGCTCCACTTCAGGTCACAGGTTGACTAAACTTGATTCAAGGTTCATATTAGGGCCAGATCCCCGCCACATGTCTTCACATTTTTTCTGGACCAGCAGCTATTCAGTTCTCTCTCTCCCTCTCTCTGTATGTGTGTGTGTGTGTGTGTGTGTGTGCAAATGTGTGCTTTCCACAGGACCACAAAAGGCCAAGCCAAACTTCTCAAACATGTTTAAGGCCTTTGCTTGTGGCCCATCTTACAACACTCCATTGGCCAAAGTAAGTCATGAGCTACGTCCACCATCAAGTAGGTTGAGACATATGCTCACCCTCTCTCATGTACAGCAAGGACCCAAATCAGAGGGGCAGTAAATAACTAGGAACAATATCCAATCTACCACACCATTACTGGTCTCTACAAACCCCTCTTAATTGTCACGCATTTCTTTGCACCTCTTTAAAACAAAATCTCTGCGACAGAATTGTTTGTATCCAAGTGTCATTCATTCAGCACACTCTAAGCCATCTTTCTTTCCCAACCTCCAGCTGAAACTACTCTTGTCAAGGTTGCCAATGGCTTCTATCTTGCCAATGGTCAAATCTCACCTTAGCCTACCTTTCAGGAGAATTTGACACTGTTGATCTCTTCATCCTTTTTTGTAGCCTCTCCTTGTTTGGCTTTCAGACACCATCATCTCCTGATTTTCCTGATTTCATTGGCCTCTTCTCAGTATTGTTTGTTAGTTTCTCTTTCTTTTTCTGACTTCTAAATGTTGAAGTGCTTTGGGATTTGGTCTTTGTATCTCTTGCCATCTGTATCTTCACTTACAACCTGTGAACATGGATTATGTTCAAATTTATATCTTCAGATTCATCCTCTTACATGCAACTTAGAAATAAATCCAATTGCTTACTTGGCATCTTTATTCTTGAATGTCTAATAACCTTTTTGAACCTAACATGTCTAAAACAGAATACTTGCTCCCCTACCCATACCTCTCTACCCTTGAAAAACCTGCTTTTTCCCAGTCCTCCTCTAGTAAATGGCAGCATCATTTAGCCAAGTGGATAAATAGATAATGAATTACCCATTGCTCAGGTCAACATAGATCCTGAATGCAACTGCTCCTCAGCACTTCCGCCACTACCTCCCCTGTCTAAGCCACCACCATCTCTTTATATGGACTACCACAACAGTCTCTTAACCAGTCTCCCTATTAGCACCTTTGGTCCCCTACAATCTCATCAGAGTAATCTTTAAAAAATGTAAATCAGACTGAAAAGTCTTCTGCATTAGAAAGAAGAAATGTGAAGGAGCTTCTGATAGAAATAAAAATAATATCGTCATAAAGTAAACAAATAAAAAATGTATATCAGATTCAGATATAATAATGTCAATTCTCTTTCAAAATTTCTAATGGTTTTCTATTTACCATCAACTATAAGGCCTTAACATAATCTGCTTATCTCACTGAATTCACCTCCTGTTACACTTAATCTCTTTCACTCAGTTCCCCTACAATGTTCTTCTTGGAGCAAGACAAGTTTATTACTACCTTGGAGCTTTTTTCTTGTTTCCTCTCATAATCCTTCTTCCTCCAGACTTTAGAATGGCTTGCTCCCTCATTTCTTTTAGGTCTCAGCTCAAATCCTACCTTCTTAAAGACATACACTTGACCTCCCTAACTAAAAATTCAGCCTTCCTCATCTCTACTTCGTTACCGTGCCTTATTTTTTATAGCACTCATTGATTGATTGATTTACAGATTTATTTATTCAGCCATTTGAATATAAGTTTGCTAGAATGTAGGCTCCTCAAGTACAGGAATTTTCATATACTCATTATTATATCCTCGTGCCTAGAACAGTGCCTGGCCCATAGAAGTTGCCTCCCTAAATATTTGTTCAATAAATGCATAAATGCACGAATGAATGATCTTTGCTGCAACTATCTGAGTCAGGTATTATTCCTATTGGGTGACAGAAAACAGTGACTTGGGAATGTCCGGCAGCTTGTCTAAGCTCTATAGTTAGATGATGGTCCTATCTTTCCAGAATCTAAAAAGTCTATCTGATTCTATTAAACTACACTTGGCCCAAGAGTTAGAAAATCGGGTTTCCTGTCCTGATATTTAGAAAATTTTCCGTGTAACCTTGGACAAATTAGAAAACTTGTATTTTCTAAGCCTTGTTATACTGATCATGTATGTAACACAAGGGGTTTTCTAAAATCTCCAAGGCCCCTGCCAGCTCCATTATTTAAATAAATATAAAATAATTCACACTTATAAGATAATCATTGTTATAATATTCGATTTCTGCCTTGGGGCAAAGAATGCCTGAGAAAATAATGAAGATGTAGAGTCCAGTGGTCTCACATTTGCCCAGCAAAGTCCACGTCAATCTTTCTTTTCCTTGCCAGGTAATTTCTGTATTTGCTAAGTAGCTGCTGCCCTTGTCCTTTCTAGTTCTCTCGTCCTGGGTAAAACATGTAGCTCCTCTAGGCTTCAAATCTTTGTTTTGAAGGTTAAGTGGGATAATATACATAAGACAGAAATTAAATTGCTTGTAGTTCTGCAAGTGTTATAATAAATCCTACCAATAAACAGATAAATTGGCTTGAATGGTTTTAAGTTTAATGATTGCTGTATGTAGCTCCTATACTGGAAATATTGCTTAACTATGCAAATACAGTAAATATAGGTTCCATGTGGTTTTCCTGGAAAATAAATTAGATAAACGTGTAAACTTTCACAGATTAGAGACAATAGGAATACAAGCTTGAATGTGGCTCATTGATATAATAAATCACTTCCCTCCATGAGCCACCATTCAAATCCATCTGATGTGCATCTTTTAATTTGAATATTCTTGAATAAGTCTATTGTTTTGTATGCACTTAAATGTACAGTATTGTACTATACATCTAATTCTGCTTTTACTTTTTATCACCAGGCACTATGCTTACCAGTGGACTTTCCAAGTTGGAGGCCTCACTGTTGCTTCAAGTGTGACATGGTATGGCAGCACCCATCTGCTGTGTCCATCTACACTTTATTATATATCTATGCACCTTGTCAGGGAAGCATGGGAACCCGCAGGCACTGCTAGTAGGAAGGCAAGCTGGCCTGGCCATTCTGGAGAAGAACATGGCAGTATACTCAGTCACATTCCAGTCGCACAGCCTGTGATCTGGGTATGCATCATGGATAAATGTTCATTGTAGTGTTATTTAGGAAATCCAGGAGCTGGAGATGGAAAGCAATGTGCTTGAACTAGGTAGGATGTATACAGCTCAAATGGGCCAACTGTTAAATTTTCAGGAATGTGGCGAGCTGGTTTTTATTCCCCATTATTATTTAAAATTATATAAACTTACCACTAAATAACATATATTTTTAAAAGTAAACACACTGCTTCCTAGTGCTTTCACTAGACTGAACCATCATCTTGGCTTCTGGGGTCACTGAGGCCTACTGTATCACCCCAGTGGACATCCCACATCATGGTGGCCTGCCTCTGCTGCTGCCATTCTCTCCCGGTTCTGTGTTCAGGGGTGTCCCGTTGGTAGCTTGAAGGAGGCCATAGTGGGAATAATTACATTATGGAAATTAGCAAACCCTATTTTGGCTAACCCTGACAGCTAATTGTTAAACATTTACCAGTTCACTGGAGACTAGTATTACTCCCCTTTACAAATGAGAAAAATGTGGCTCAGACGGCTTATGAAACTTGCCAAGAACCACACACCTTGTGACTGGTGCAAATTGGGTTCAGACACAAGCCTGTCTCAGACCTTGTAGTTTACTTTGATGAAAATTAGAAGTGAGTTATAACGTTTAGACTATAAAATTCCCAATACTTTACCACCAACATTGCACTTATGTTTTTGTTTAAAAAAAAAAAGCCTATGGCTGCCTGCACCTGAGTACAGTGTGAAATCAAGAAACGGCACAGTTTTTAGAAACATCTGCTTACTGATTGAGCTTCATTAACTCCTCATGTGAGATCCCAGTCCTGAACCACAGGTGCTGTTGCTTACAGTGCGTAAGAAAAATAAATGAGTTCAGCTTCCAGGTTAGTGCTGTAAGGTTACATAAACTAATCATTAAACATGACAGCTAAGATATTTTAGCTACTGTTTAACTTTAAAAGATTTGTTAATAAATAATGCTATTTGCACACTGGAGGCCTTGACCCTGTCTCTACCTGAGTCGCAAACCTTCGTTTTTGTACAGAAGTTACACTATTTCCTACATTTGACTTGAAATTTAGTCACATTTTCTTCTCATTGTCAGTTATCTACTTTCTCCCTCATTCAGTCATCAATAAACATTTAAAATGATGAACACAACTTGAGACCAAGAGAGTTGGGAAAAATCCTTTCTAACATGAGTGAATGAAAATATTTCATGAATCAAATGTTCTCTAAAATGTGAATACGAGGCAAACAACCTCCAGGACAACTAAATGGTCAGATGGAAAGGTGAACTGAAATGAGCTCCTAATTGGATTTTGTAGGCCAACCTTTTTAAAAAAAGTATTTTTAATAAGGAAAATTTCAAATGTTTACAAAAGTAGGGAAAACAGTACAACAAATCTCCATGTACCTATTGTCAAGCTTCAACCATCATTAACTCATGGCCAATCATCTGTCACGCCCATCTTGTTTCATGCGTGTCTCCATCCAAACCTGTCTGCCTTTCCAATCCCAGCAACGCCAGGGCATTTCACTTATTCAATTTATTATTTACATATATGTCCTAAGTGGATACATTCATCTACTGTACTCTACACACTGGGTTCCACAAGGGCAAGCAGACATTTGTGGTGCTGTACAACTATTTTTATAGAACTTGCCACCATGCATTTATAAATTATAACCATTTAATGTACCAACAATGTTTTGAGGTAGAATACTACCACTTTACAGATGAAGGAACTGAAACACAGAGGTTAGGCAACTTGCCCACCATCACACAGTGAGTTAAGCAGCAGAACCGGGATCTGAACCCAGACATTCTGGTTCTGGAGGCTATGCCTTCAGCCATGACACCACAGCCTTCACACAGGAATTCACATGCGCTACTGAATGCTCAACTGCTTAGCCAAAGCTTCTGCATTAGAATGGTTCCTGCCCTGTTACCTCAGATCAGTGAATAGATACTTTCCTTAAAACACTATTCGGATGACTCTCCTTATCCCCAAACAATATCACAAGTTACTCCAGGGCATATTCTGTTTATAATTTTGAAATGTCAGGTTTCACTTCATTCATGACATCAAAACTTTGAAATTTGCTGAGATGAAACTTACAGCACAGTATATGATCAGTTTTTATAAATATTCAATGTGTGCTTGAAAAGAATGTATATTCTGCAATCGTTGGGTCCTATACACATCCACTAGATTGTTAGTCATGTGTTCAACTTCATATGCATATAAAATGTTAAAATTTCTCATCATTACTGTGGATTTATATATTTCGCCTTGTAGATGTGTCCATTTTTGCTTCATGGGTTTTGGAGTCTTTTTTTGCAGATGCAAATCTAGAATTAGTATACTTTGCTGGTGATCTGGACTTTTTAATCATTACAAAGTGAGCATCTTTATTCTTAGTAATGCCATTTGCCTTAAACTATTTTACATGATAATACCATGGTATAATTTAATTCCATCATTTTACTTTCAACTTAGTACACAGGCTTTAGGTGTACCTATTAAGTAGCACACAACTGGCCAGGCTCAGTGGCTCACACCTGTAATCTCAACACTTTGGGAGGCTGAGGTGGGAGGACTGCTTGAGCCCAAGAGTTTGAAACCAACCTGGGCAACATAATGAGATGCTGTCTCTACAAAAATTATGTTTTGGCTTCGATTTTGCTGTTAAGAAGTCTATTTCTCACTTTTTTTAAAGGTAAGCACTCTCTATCTTGTGCCTTTAAAATGTTCTCATTGTCTTTAGTTATCTACAATTGTTACTATGTTGTAAATTTCTGTTTATCTTGCTTGACATTTCTATGGTCTTTGAATCTGTGGACTAATGCCTTTCATCTGTTCTGGAAAACTCTTAGGCATCATCTTCTACAAAATTGACCCCACCTTATTCTTCTCTCCTTCCTCTGGGACTCCAGTTAAACATATAACAGATCTTCTCCACTGTATTATTTAAGATCTTACTCTCTCTTCTGTTTATTCTCTATCCCACATCTTTTTGTCTTTTCATTCTTCATTCTGTATACAGGCATACCTTGTTCACCTGCACTTTGGAGATACTGTTTTTTGTTTTTTGTTTTTACAAATTGAAGGTTTGTGGCAACCCTCTGTTGAACAAGTCTAAGCTCCATTTTTTCCAACAGCATGTGCTCACTTCATGCCTCTGTGTCGCATTTTGAAAATTCTCACATCATTTTCATTTTTTAATTATTATTAAATCTGTGATGGTAACTTGTGATCAATGATCTTTGATGTTACTACAATTGTTTTGAGGCATCACAAAACAGACTCTTATAAGACAATTTACTTAATTAATAAATGTTGTGTGTGCTCTGACTCCTCCCCTGACCAGTTGTTCCCCAACCTCTTGCCCTCTTCTCAGGCCTCCCTGTATTAGTCCATTTTCACACTGCTGATAAAGACATACCTAAGACTAGCCAATTTACAAAAGAAAGAGGTTTAATGGACTTACAGTTCCACATAGCAGGGGAAGCCTCGCAATCACGGTGGAAGGCAGAGAGGGGCAAGTCATATCTTACATGAATGGCAGCAGGGAAAGAGAGAGCTTGTGCAGGGAAACTCCCTTTTTAAAACCATGAGGCCTCATGAGACATATTCACTATTATGAAAATAGCACAGGAAAGACCCGCCTCCATGATCTAATTACCTCCCACCAGGTCCCTTCCACAACATGTAGGAATTCAAGATGAGATTTGGGTGAGGACACAGCCAAACCATATCATTCAGCCCTTGGCCCTTCCCAAATCTCATGTCGTCACATTTCAAAACCAATCATCCCTTCCCAACAGTCTCCCAAAGTCTTAATTTACTCCAGCATTAACTCAAAAAGTCCACAGTCCAAAGGTCAGGCACAGTGGCTCATGCCTGTAATCCCAGCACTTTGGGAGGCCGAGGTGGGCAGATTGCTTGAGGCCAGGAGTTCCAGATTAGCCTGGCCAACGTGATGAAACCCCATCTCTACAAAAATACAAAAATTAGCCAGGTGAGGTGGTGCGTGCATGTAGTCCCAGCTACTTAGGAGGCTGAGGCAGGAGAATTGCTTGAACCCAGGAGGTGGAGGTTGCAGTGAGCTGAAATCATGCCACTGCACTCCAGCCTGGGCAACAGAGCAAGACTCTGTCTCAAGCACCTCCACCCCCCAAAAATGCCACAGTCCAAAGTCTCATCCAAGATAAGGCAAGTCCCTTTTACCTATGAGCCTGTAAAATGAAAATCAAGTTAGTTACTTCCTAGATTCAATGGGGATATAGCCATTGGGTAAATATACCCATTCCAAATGGGGGCAATTGGCCAAAACAGAGGGACTACAGGCCCCATGCAAGTCTGAAATCCAGTAGGGCAGTCAAATCTCAAAGCTCCAAAATTATCTCCTTTGACTCTATGTCTCACATCCAGGTCTCGCTGATGCAAGAGGTGGGTTCCCATGGTCTTGGGCAGCTCCACCCCTGTGGCTTTGCAGGGTACAGCTTCCCTCCCAGCTGCTTTCATGGGATGGTGTTGAGTGTCTGCAGCTTTTCCAGGTGCATGGTGCAAGCTGTTGGTGGAGCTATCATTCTAGGGTCTGGAGGATGGTGGCCCTCTTCTCACAGCTTCACTAAGTGGTGCCCCAGTAGGGACTCTGTGTGGGGGCTCTGACCCCACATTTCTCTTCCGCACTGCCCTAGCAGAGGTTCTCCATGAACCCCGCCTCCCCCATCCCCCACCCATCAAACTTCTGCCTGGGCATCCAGGCATTTCCATACATCTTCTGAAATCTAGGCAGAGGTTCCCAAACCTCAATTCTTGACCTCTGTGCACTCGCAGGCTCGACGCCATGTGGAAGCTGCCAAACCTTGGGGCTTGCACCCTCTGAAGCCACAGCCCGAGCTCTATGTTGATCCCTTTCAGCCATGGCTGGAGCAGCTGGGACACAGGGCACCAAGTCCCTGGGTGGCACACAGCGCAGGTACCCTGGGCCTGGCCCACGAAACTGCTTTTTCTTCCTAGGCCTTCAGGCCTATGATGGGAGGAGCTGCCACAAAGGTCTCTGACATGCCCTGGAGACATTTTCCCCATTGTCTTGGGGATTAACATTCAGCTCCTCCTTACTTATGCAAATTTCTGCAGACAGCTTGAATTTCTCCTCAGAAAATGGGATTTTCTTTTTCTATCGCATTGTCAGGCTGCAAATTTTCCGAACTTTTATGTTCTACTTCCCTCACAAAACTGAATTTTTGCAGAAAGTCAGGGACCTTAAACGGAGGCACCAGCTGAAGCCATGGCAGAAGAACGTGGATTGTGAAGATTTTATGGACATTTATTAGTTCTTTAAATTAATACTTTAATAATTTCCTATGCGTGTCTTTACTGCAATCTCTAAACATAAGTTGTGAAGATTTCATGGACACTTATCACTTCCTTAATCAATACCTTTGTGATTTCCTATGCCTGTCTTTGCTTTAATCTCTTAATCCTGTCAGCCAAGGAGGATGTATGTCACCTCAGGACCATGTGATAATTGCATTAACTGCACAAATTGTAGAGCATGTGTGTTTAAACAATATGCAATCTGGGCACCTTGAAAAAAGAACAAGGTAACAGCAATGTTTAGGAAAGAAGAGAGATAACCTTAAACTCTGACCTCTGGTGAGCCGGGTGGAACAGAGCCATATTTCTCTTCTTTCAAAAGCAAATGGGAGAAATATCACTGAATTCTTTTTCTCAGCATGGAACATCCCTGAGGAAGAGAATGTGCACCTGCGGGTAGGTCTCTAAACTGGCTCCCCTGGGTGTAGCCGTATCTTATGGTTGAGGCTGCAGAGATGAAATAGACTCCAGTCTCCCATGGCACTCCCAGGCTTATTAGGAAGAGGAAATTCCTGCCTAATAAATTTTGGTCAGACCGGTTGATCTCAAAACCCTGTCTCCTGATAAGATGTTATCAATGACAATGGTGCCCGAAACTTCATTAGCAATTTTAATTTCGCCTTGGTCCTGTGATCCTGTGGTCTTGCCCTGCCTCCACTTGCCTTGTGATATTCTATCACCCTGTTAAGTACTTGATGTCTGTCACCCACACCTATTCACACACTCCCTCCCCTTTTGAAAATCTCTAATAAAAACTTGCTAGTTTTTGTGGCTTGTGAGGCATCATGGAACCTACCCACATATGATGTCTCCCCCGGATGCCCAGCTTTAAAATTTCTCTCTTTTGTACTCTGTCCCTTTGTTTCTCAAGCTGGCTGATGCTTAAAGAAAATAGAAAAGAACCTACATGAATATCGTGCCAGATTCCCCAATACTGAATACCTTTAACAGCACCCAAGTCACCTCTTGAATGCTTTGCTACTTAGAAATTTCTTCTATCAGATACCCTAAATCATCTCTCTCAAGTTCAAAGTTCCACAGATCTCTAGGGCAGGGGCAAAATGCTGCCAGTCTCTTTGCTAAAGTGTAACAAGAGTCATTTCTGCTCCAATTCCCAACAAGTTCTTTTCCATCTGAGAACACCTCAGCCTGAACTTTATTGTCCATATCACTATCAGCATTTTGGGCAAAGCCATTCAACAAGTCTCTAAGAAGTTCCAAACTTTCCCACCTTTTCCTTCTTCTGAGCCCTCCAAACTGTTCCAATCCCTGCCTATTACCCAGTTCCAAAGTTGCTTCCACATTTTCAGGTATCTATAGCAGCTCCCCACTCTACTGTACCAATTTACTGTACTAAGTTTGTTTTAACACTGCTGATAAATACATACCAGAGACTGGCCAATTTACAAATGAAAGAGGTTTAATGGATTTACAGTTCCACATGGCTGGGGAGGCCTCACAATCATGGCAGAAGGCAAGGAGGAGCAAGTCACATCTTCTGTGGATGGATGCAGGCAAAGAGAGAGCTTGTGCAGTGAAACTCCCCTTTTTAAAACCATCAGACCTCATGAGGCTTATTCATTATCAAGAGAATAGCATGGGGAGAACCTGCCATGATTCAATTACCTCCCATCAGGTCCCTCCCACAACACGTGGGAATTCAAGATGAGATTCGGGTAGGGACACAGCCAAACCATATCACTCCCTATTATATGAGACACAACAATATTGAAATTAAGCCAGTTAATAACTACAATGGCCTCTAAGGGTTCAAATGAATGGAAGAGTCACATGTCTCTCACTTAAAGCTAAAAGCTATAAATGATTAAGCTCAATGAGAAAGACATATTGAAAGCTAAGACAGGCCTAAGGCTAGGCCTCTCATTCTGGTTAGCCATCTTGTGAATGCAAAGGAAAAGTTCATGAAGGAAATTCAAAGTGCTACTCCATTGAACACACAAATAAGAAAGGGAAACAACCTTTTGTTGACATGGAGAAAATTTTAGTGGTCTGGATAGAAGATCAAACCAACCACAATATCCGCTTAAGCCAAAGTCTAATCCAGAGCAAGGCCCTAATTATTTTCCATTCTGTAAAGGCAGAGGATGAGAAAGCTGCAGAAGTAAAGTTGGAAGCCAGCAGAGGTTTGTTAATGAGGGCTTAAAAAAAGAAGCCATCCCCATACCATAAAAGTACAAGGTGAAATAGCAAGTGCTGATTAAGAAGCTGCAGCAAGTGATCCAGAAAGTCTAGCTAAGATCACTGATGAAAAGGTGGCTACATTAAACAAAAAAACAGCCTTCTCTTGGAACAGGATGCTATCTGGAACTTTAATAGTGAGACAGAAGTCAATGCCTGGCTTCAAAGCTTCAAAGGGGTGGATGTGGTGGCCCACACCTGTAATCTCAGTGCTTTGGGAGGCTGAGATGGGAGGATCACTTGAGGTCAGGAGTTCAAGACCAGCCCGTGTGAGACCTCACCTCTACTAAAAATTAAAAACAAACAAACAAAAAGAACAAAACAACAACAACAACAAAAACTAGCCTGGCATAGCAGCATACACCTGTAGTCCCAGCTACTGGGAAGGCTGAGGTGTGGGAGGATTTCTTGAGCCCAGGAGTTAGAAGCTGCAGTGAGCTATGATTGTACCACAGCATTCCAACCTGGGTAACACAGCAAAATCCCAATTCAGAAAAAAAAAAATAGAAAAAGAAAAAGAAAAAAGCTTCGAGGGACAGTCTGAGTCTCTCATTAGGGACTAATGCACCTGGTGACTTTAAGTTGAAGCCAATGCTCATTTACCACTCTGAAAATCCTAGGGCTAAATCTACTCTGCCTATGCTCTATAAATGGAACAATGAAACGTTGATGACAACACATTTGTTTACAGCCTGGTTTATTAAATATTTTAAGCCCAGTGTTGAGACCTACTGCTGAGATGAGAAGATTCTTTTCAAACCACTACTGCTTGTTGACAATGCACCTAGTTGTTCAGGAGCTCTGATGGTGATGTACAAGATGAATGTTTTCATGCCTGCTAACATACATCCACTGTGCAGCCCATGGATCAAGGAATAAGTTAGACTTTCAAGTCTCACTATTTATGAAATATATTTTGTAAGTCTATAGCTGCCATAAATAGTGATCCTCTGATGGGTCTGGGGAAAGTAAGTTGAAAACTTTCTGGAAAGGACTGACCACTCTAGATGCCATTAAGCACATTCATAATTCATGGGAGGCAGTCAAAACATTAACAGGAATGTGGAAGATGTGAATTCCAACCCTTATGGATGACTTTGAAAGGTTCAAGCCTCCAGTGGAGGAATTAACTGCAGATGTGGTGGGAAGAGCAAGAGAACTAGAAGTGGAGCCTGAAGATGTGACTGAATTGCTACAATGTCATGATAAAACTTGAACAGATGAGGAGTTGCTTTTTATGGATGAGCAAAGAAAGTGATTTCCTGAGTTGGAAACTACTCCTGTGAAGATGCTATGAACATTGTTGAAATGACAGCAAAAGATTTATAATATTACATCAACTTGGTTGATAAAGTAGCAGTAGAGCCTGAGGATTAACTCGGTTTTTGTTTTTTTTTTTTTTTAGATGGCATTTCACTCTTGTTGCCCAGGCTGGAGTGCAGTGGCACGATCTCAGCTCACTGCAACCTCTGCCTCCTGGGTTGAAGCTATTCTCCTGCCTCAGCCTCCCGAGTAGCTGGGATTATAGGCACACACCACCACGCCTGGCTAATTTTTTGTATTTTTAGTAGAGACAGGGTTTCACCATGTTGGTAAGGCTGGTCTTGAACTCCTGACTTCAGGTGATCCACCCGCCTCAGCCTCCCAAAGTGCTGGGATTACAGGCGTGAGACACCACGCCCGGGCTTAACTCCAGTTTTGAAAGAATTTCTATTGTAGGTAAAATGCTATCGAGTGGCATCCTAAGCTACGGAGATCTTTTGTGAAAGCATCAATTGATGCAGCAAACTTCGCTGTTGTCTTCTTTTGACATTGCCACAGCAACCATAACATTCAGCAACCACCACCATGATCAATCAACAGCCATCAACATCAAGGCAAGACACCACACCCGGAAAATGATTATGACTTCTGAAGGCTCAGATGGTTGTTAGCATTTTTAGCAATAATTTTTAAATTAAGATATGTACACTTAAATTAAGACATGTACAATTTTTAGGGATAATGTTATTGCACACTACAGTATATTGTAAACTTAACTTTTATATGCACTGGGAAATCAAAAAACTTGACCTTCTTTATTGCAATATTTACTTTATTACAGTGGTCTAGAATGGAACCCACAATATTTCCAAAGAATGCCTATAATTTCTTCCTAACCTATCTTCTCATTCGTCAACTCTGTATCTAATCTGCTGCTAAACCCTTCCAATGAACTTTCTTTAGAACACAGTTGGCCAGGCGTGGTGGCTCATGCCTGTAATCCCAGCACTTTGGGAAGCCAAGGCGGGTGGATCATTTGAGGTCAGGAGTTCAAGACCAGCCTTACCAAGATGGTGAAACCCTGTCTCTACTAAAAAATACAATAATTAGCCAGGCGTGGTGGCGTACGCCTGTAGTCGCAGCCACTTGGGGGGCTGAGACAGGAGAATCACTTGAAACCAGGAAGCAGAGTTTGCAGTGAGCTGAGATCGTGCCACCGCACTCCAGCCTGGGTGACAGAGAGAGACTCCATCTCAAAACAAAAACAACAGAAAAAAAAAAACGCAGTCCACTTGTTTTCAGTGTTTGATAATACCAATATATGAAGTCCCCGTGGATCTATTTTTGTTATTTTCTCTTATACTGTCTTGTCCTCTTAGGGCCTGATTATCTCTGATTGTGTGCTGTATATTACAATTGAAAATTTATTTGTAGAAATAATTTGAAGCATAAGGATTTTTGTTTGCTTCTGCTAGACACCTGAGAGTGCTAACAAATTTCAAGATTTTCTGTCTTGGCCACTCATATGACATAAAGCCTGGTTAAACAGATTGATGGCTGGTTTATTTCTGGTTCCTTCATGTTTCTACCTTTTGGGTCCCAGGCAAAAATGGGAGAATTAACAAGGACAGTACCCACCTTCATAAGCCCTGAACTTTCAACTTTTGTACCTTGTCGCGAGAGCCATGAATATGCAGCTCTGATCTTTCGTGTTTCTCTTTAGCTTGGCAAATACTCCCAAGACAAAAGTGGTTGCAAGTGCTGGGTTTATCATTCTTAGTTTGCACCTTTTCTCAGATCTCAGTTGGTAATTTCTCACTATTTTATTTTTTGCTTTAAAAGTTTTTGTATTTGGTCCAGGTTTTTTGGTTGTCTTATGTAGGAAGATTGGTCCAAATTATTCAGACTTCCACTACCAGGAAGAGAAAACCCCACTATTATTTCCTCCCAGACCCCATAATAGTTGAAATTATTTGATAAAGAACTGTTCTCTATAGAATAAAGGCATAAAAACTGTACATCACAGTATGCATGTTCAATATTCAGGGCAACAAAAGGAAGTGAAAGGATCCATAGCCTGGAAGAAAGGAAATACTGGATTTTACACTCACCTTGTTACTGCCATCTTCATCTTTATAATAGACAAAGCTATAACACTTGAATAAAGCATTATGGTAAATGCTGTCTCCAGTGCTTTCAATTTCCAACCTGTAAGTCCTCTTAAATAGAAACGGAAGATCCTCTGTCCACATATTATCTGATTAACATGATGAACACTGTGTGGTATTATAATACTCACTTTGTAGACAGGGAAAATGAGGCTTAAAGAAGTAGACTGCTCTAATTCCAGCTTCTGTGATCCAAGGCCAATGTTCTTCCTATTCTATCATTTTACTCACTCAATTTCAAAGTCACCCCTCCACCCTAAGCTTTTCCTTTGAGATAGAGTCTTGCTCTGTCACCCAGGCTGCAGTGCTGCAGCACAGTCATGTCTCACTGCTGCCTTGACCTCCCAGGCTCAAGGGATTCTCTCACCTCAGTTCCCCAGTAGCTGGGACCACAGGCATGCACCACCACATCCAGCTAGTTATTTTATTTTTTTGTAGAGACAGGGTCTCACCATGTTGCCGAGGCTTCGTTTTTTTTGTTGTTGTTGTGTTTTTTGTTGTTGTTGTTGTTTTTTAAAGTAAAATGAGATGAGACAACATAACCTCTACAGTTCCCCCTTCCTGCTCTGACATCTGGAAAATAGCTAGGCCTGCATAGCTGATGGGCTTTTGTAGCAGTTACGTAAGAAGCCACAGGAAGAAAATTGCGCTAGAAAGTTCTAAAATTTAGTGGGAAGATTTCTAAGCCTTCTTTCTCTACTGTGCTGAGGACCACCTTCATATCATTTGGAATGAATAACGGTGGTTAACTATTTGCATGTGTTTTCCCACACCCATTTGTGCAATCTTCCAAGATGCAGAGTGGTATCTGCACGTTCAGATAATTACAGTGGGATATGGAGAGGCTTTTGTGTACTTAATACATTTCATGCCTTAGAAGGATAAACTTTTCTCAAGATATGAGAAGAAACAAACAGAACTCTGGAGAGTGAAATTCTCTTCCATCCTTACAGAGAAACCCCACATATTCTCATTTGAGGATGCGGTAGAAAGAGTATGTGAAATCAGAAATTCTGGGAGGGGAAAAGCCCTTTGCTAATAATTAGTTCTGTAACCTTGGGTAAATCACAAACTTATCTTGATTTTTAGTTTCTCCTTTGTAAAATGAGGATGAAATAAGATTTTGCAAACTTTTTGTGAATTCTTAAATTGCTACTGAAATGAAAATTATAATCTTTTATAAACTAACATCAATCTGGGCACTGAATAGAGATTAGTGAAGAGGGAACAGGGGGTGCAGGTTTGCTCATCTTCTCCAAAGAGGAGAAAGAGAATTAGAGGGGAGGAGATTAACAACTCAGGGCACTTCTTCTTGCTTCCTGTAACATACTCGACTCTGTTAGTAAGATTTCTTACTGCATGGCCATTGGAACACAACATGGTAATGAAGGGGAAAGAATAGATAACTAAGTCACACGTTCCTTGGCCAAACTGTGTGGATGGGAACATTGCCTAACCTCTTTAAGACTCTTTCTCTGTCTTAAAATGGGGGTAGCCTTTTAGGGTAATGGTGAAGGTTTCCTGAGATACCTCATGAAAAAAAATGCCTAATGGTGTTCTGGACATAGTAGGTGCGATATAAATGCAAGTTCTCTTCTCTGTCTCATATAGCGGAATTGCTGCCCTCATAAATTTAATTTTGTCAACTGTTTATTGAGAATTCATTTAGACCCTTCAATAAAATTATACATAGAAAGGAAAATTTAGGTAGAAAACCTCCATAGAACTTTCTGCTTCTATGATAATTGCCTGGGTGCACTAATATGACAATTAGGCTATAAGGAAAAGGAAGCTTAAATATTATCTAAATGATTTTGAAACCTGCGTTATACAATCAATATATATTTAGTGCAACTTCCAGCTCATTCCATTCTGCATTTCGGTGACTCTGACCATCTCGTATCACTCAAATGCAAAACACTCTTCTTTCCAAGGAGCTATTTTGCTGTTTAAAAGAAAAAAATGTAGACAAACAAGTATCACTGGCCTTCTTCCTGCCAGCTTTCAAATTACCCCCATTTAACCTCAGAAGAACAATCCAAAGAGCTGCATCCTGTAGCTGAAATTTCAGCTAAAATGTTTCTATAACTTCCCAGCTGAATTGTCATTTGTAAGCCTTTTAAAAATTAATTATTAAAACCACTTCCATTAGTCTTTTGTTTGGCCTTCATGCAATCATTTTTCTTTTGCTGTTTAACAAGAGAAAACCCACCAGCATTAGCTATAAATATATGGCACCAGATATGGAGAGAAGGCATATGACTCATGCTGGACTGTTCCCTAGGGCTAACTCAGCGATGACTGCATTCTGGGAAGTATGTCAGGTCTACTCTTAGCCCACAGACAAATCCCAATCCAGCCGGCCATATGAAGAGAATTCTCTTTTTTCAGTTCCTTCTATTTCCTTTCTCAGTTCAAGGCACTGGGACACTTCACTCACTTGGTCTGCTGGAAAATTCCTTCATCCATCCATCTGCTCGTCAGTCGATTCGTTCATCAAACATACCTGATTACCAACCATGGCCTGGCCCCGGAGGCAGAATATCGAATAAGAACATGTTCCAAAAAGAACACTATTGCAGTGTGGGAGAGTCTGACTAATAAATTACCTATTACAGTGTAGCAAAGTCTATGATAGAGGAAGGAAATGAATGCAAAGGAAGCACAGACAAGGGTATCAGGGTAGATTTCTAGGAAAAGATTATATCAAGGACAACTAAATATCAAAGTGGCAGGAGTATGATGAAGCATTCGCAATGGAAGAACTGGATATAGGAAGGCACAGGATTACAAAACAGGACATGGTGGGGAACTAAACGTGGGTTAAAATGGCTGTATTGGAGAGTCTGTCCAGGCTAGTGGCCAGAGATGAGGATAACAACGAAGGTGGGCTTAACTTGGTGGTCTTGGAATTGTGTGCCTCAGGTGCTAAAAGGGGTAACCAGGGAATCAGCTTAGCAGGTGGGTTCACATTCATGTGCTTTACATGGTAGGCTTTGGTGAATGATTTCTTTTTAAAGAGCAGGTTCCACTATAAAAAATATTTGAAAACCACTGGCTTAGATAATTAAATGTCTGTGCTTAAGCCAGGGAATCTGAACCTAATTCTCAAATTGATGTTCAACAGATTGAGTGACAAATTGTCTTGTTTTTTTCCTCATTCCCCGCAGGACAGTGAGTCTCAACAGGAGGAGGAGAATGAGTTTGAAAAAATAATAAAATTAACAATTTCGATCAGGAAAAAACTGCATACTCTTTTAACTATACAGACTACACAAAACAAAACCCTATAAAACTGGTTGGTGGATTATGGGTTAAAATGTTGCAAAACTGCCAAACAGGTAACCACAGTGTGGGACAGACACGCTGAAGATGCAGAAACCTACTTATTTCGCAGCTCATGTACCCTGCTGACCCTGGTAAACAGCAAAGAATACACACTTAGTGGGAATTCACCGTCTATACTTTTTAAATGTGTTATTAAAAACATGACAACTGGGCAGTTGCAACACTCATGCTTATGAGTGTCTTATACCCAAAGTGAGGTTCCCTTGGCTTGTTTTCTTTCATTTGCAAAGTCTGGCTACAAGAATGATTTAGTTCTCCTTAAAAATCATTGCCAAAAGACAAAAAATACATAAGTATCTATCTTAAAAACCTTTCGAAGTTAAAAAAAAAGCCTTTAAAACCATATTACAGCATGTTATGATAAACTCCCTATTATACTTTTACAGTAGCAATGTCATCGCTGCTTGAACATAAAACCTGTCATCTACATCAATCTTTATATCTTCCAAGTATTTTTATATTGATCATTTTATACCTGCAACCCTGAAGGTAGGATAAATGTGGTGACTGAGGCTCAATACATTCTTATAAATACATATAATCAGGAATTGCCTTAAGGGAAAAGGTATAGAATCCTGGTCCACTGAATTCTACCTCCACTGTTTCTCCAACCCCCATCTCCCTCCCTCCAATACCTAGTACTCTGAAATGAGTTTTAAAGAATCAGCTGCCATCCAAAACATCTTTAAGTAGTTATCTGATGTGCTGTGTTTACAAAATTATGTATGTTATGTTACAGGCTTTACCCAGACCTTGGGCCTGTTCTTGAGTTTTGAAAATGACTAGAATCTTCCGTAATTTTCAGGTTTCTTCAATTCTACATGCTGTCTTAATGACTCTCCCATTCACCTGCCCCTATTTCTTGTCCTGGGACCAAATGGTTGCCAGAGGCAACCAGTTTGAATGTTCTAATCTTCCAAGACACACACACTGGCTCACCTAGGCAGGTAACTCAGTAAATGGTAACTCTAGCTATCACTCTCCCTTGCTAGCAATGCCTATTTTCCTATACCTACCAAATTCCTATCCTCGGGGCTTCTTTCAAGTTCCACCTGTTGCAGGAAGCCTCCCCTACCTGCTCCTTGTCCACATGAATGTATTCTTTCCTTGTGTCCTACAATAATTGTTTCTCTTTACTATTTAACACTTGGATCCTAGTTTTCTTATTGTTTGTTCTGTGAAACACATGTTTAGAAGCCAGAAATATGGGTTCAAATGCTAGTTCAAGACCTATTAGGTTTTAAGCTACTTAACTTCTCTGAATCTCGATTTTCACATGAGAAACAAGGATAATCCTTTTTCAGGCAAACGAGGACAACAGTTAATATATTTAAGTACTTAGCTTTCCTCCACCTGACAGATAGCAGATGCTCAATAAATGCTGAATTGAAAAAAAATGCAGGACCCATGTCTTATTCTTCTCTCATCCCTTAATAAAACTGGCATGAGCTACAAGGAAAGACCTATATGATTATTGGTTATTTCTCCTTATTTATAGCTCACCTCTTGTCTCAGGAAACCAGAGTGAGTAATGTCTTTTTCCCTTTGCAATTATAATTACCCACATGAGTGTCATCACAGTCGGGGTACTAGTAATACTTTTATAAGACTAATTCGCATAGTATTTTATCATTTTTAAAGGTGGGGTGTTGTGGGGTTTTTTTGGACATTGTCTCATTTGATTTTCTAGTAACTCTTGGAATGCAGGTAGGGAAGGTATCATTAAACTTTATATACTAGAAATCTCATTATTATTTACTTATTTTTGAGACAGGGTCTTGCTCTGTTGCCCAGGCTAGAGTGCAGTGGCGTGACTGTGGCTCACTGCAGTCTCAGTCTCCTGTGCTCAAGCAATCTTCCCACCTCGGCCTCCAGAGTAACTGGGACTACTGAGATGTGCCACAATGCTTAATTTTTTAATTTTTTTTTTTTTGTAGAGACCAGGTCTCACTATGTCACCCAAGCTGGTATATACTAGAAATCTAAGTTCAGAGTGGTTAACATCAGGAATACCACTTTTACCTTAGCTTACAGTTTACAAAGCATTTTAATACCCATTTTCTTATTTGATGATTACTCAAGATCCTAATAGCACCTAAAATGTAATACCCTTAAAGTCTTCGAGATATCAGTGGACACTGAACTTGGTGTGATCTGTTTTTTGTGGCTGCTACAAATAACCAAGATTTTTTTATTTTTAAGAAAATAGCAATTGGTTACAGTGCATGCTTGAACACCAAGGGTTTGAAATGCGCAGGTCTACTTATGTGTGGATTTTGAAAAATAAAAGTTACACCAACCGTGCCTTGCTTCTCCTGTCTCCTTTTCTACCTTTTCTGCCTCTACTACATCTGAGACAGCTAGATCAACCCCCCTCTTCCTCCCCCTCCTCAGCCTACTCAACGTGAACATGAGGAGGATGAAGACCTTTATGATGATCCACTTTCACTTAATGAAGTGTAAATATATTTTCTCTTCCTTGCAATTTTCTTAGTAACATTCTTTACCCTAGCTTAAAGAATACAGTATGTAATACATATAGCATACCCAGTATGTGTTAATAGACTATTTGTTATCAGTAAGGCTTCCAGTCAATAGCAGTAGTTAAGTTTGAGAGCAGTCAAAAGTTACACTCAGATTTTCAGGGGGTGGCAGTGTGGGGGTTAGGATTGGTACCCCAACCCCAACGGTGTTCAAAGGTCAACCGTATATTGCCTCCATTGTAAACCAGGGGTGGATTTAATGTCTTGCCCCAAGCCTAAAGAAAAATAACCCCTGCAAAGGCAATGCTTTGTTATTTGTAAAAGAGGTAGCTGTGCGTTCTCAGAAAGTTTCCCTTTCTTGTTACTCATGTAATCTCTCAATGTTCTTCTCAACGTAGAGTCACAAAATTAAGAGAACTTGATGTCTCTAAAATGTACGGTATAGTCCTTATATCTTTATTCCTTTATATTTCAAAGATCAAATTTCAAGTTTCCACCATTCAAAATAACTAAATCTGCCAGCACGAAAATATTTCCTATAGAATGCCGTCTTTAAGAATTCACCATGACTTGGGCAATTTACCTATCAAGGCCTGTTTCTGACTTTCTATAGTTCTAAGCTAAGCTGATTTAAGGAAATACATGAAAATATTAATTAAAGTAACCACCTTTTCGTTTGTTTTACAAGGTCTGTTTTTTCCCTGAGATATGCACCCGGTGGCAGATAACTGAATCATGGGGGTGATTTCCCTCATACTGTTCTCATGGTAGTGAATAAGTCTCACGAGTTCTGATAGTTTTATAAGGGAAACTCCCTTTGCTTGATTTTCAGTCTCTTGTCTGCTGCCATGCAAGATGTGCCTTTTGCCTTCTGCCATGATTATGAGGCCTCCCCAGGCACGTGGAACTATGAGTCCATTAAAACTCTTTTTCTTTATAAATTACCCAGTCTCGGGTATGTCTTTATCAGCAGCATGAAAATAGACTAATACACCCTGCATCTCTTTTTAAGAAACAAAAAGGAGACAAGTAAGTTTTATCATTCATTCCATTTCACCCCCTACCCCAAGCTTTAAGTTTGTGGACATCCTCAAACTATTGTTATGAGCAAATATGTAAATATATATATATGTAAATATATATATTTACATATTTACACATATATGTAAATATGTATATATACATATTTATATATATAAATATGTAAATATATATATATACACTCACACACTTATTTATATATGTATATATATACACTCACACACTTTTATTTTCAACATATATGTTGATTTTCTTAATGCATATACATTTTTCATAATTGTTTTGTTTTTAAGTCACATAAATAATACACTGTATCAACCTTCTGTTACTTTTTTCTCCAGTTAAAAGTTTGAGATTTCGTCCATTTTAGCTGTTTTCAATGTATGAAACAAGGTTATTTTTTCATTATATTTCTGCAGGGGTTGGCAAAAGCATTCTGTAAGTCAAGGGTCCCCAACCCCTGGGCCGAGGACCAGTATGGGTCCATGCCCGTTAGGAACCAAGCAGCACAGCAGGTTGACTGATGGCCAAGTGAGCATTGCCGCCTGCGCTCCGCCTCCTGTCAGATCAGCAGTGGTCTCTGCGAGCTGCACATGTGAGAGGTCTAGGCTGCACACTCCTTATGAGAATCTGACGTCTGATGATCTGAGGTGGAACAGTTTCATCCCGAAACCTCCCCCCTTACCCCTGTCCATGGAAAAATTGTCTTCCACAAAACCAGTTCCTGGTGCCAAAAACGTTAGGGACTGTTGCTATAAGTGACAAAATAGCAAATATTTTAGGATTTGCAGAACATACCGTCTCTATCAAATATTATTTTTAAAAAACAGTTTTTTAAACAGTTATGGCAGGGTCCCCAAGACCACTGTCCAGTTCAGTGACTCACAGACTCAGAAAAGTTATGTTGACAATTAGTTTATTAGAGCAAAAGTACAGTTTAAAATCAGTACAGTTTTAAAAAGCAGATAGGAAAGAGTTCAGAAGAGACCAGGGACAGGCTTCCGGTTGTCCCATCTGACAGGAGATGCATGCACAGCACTTAATCATCTCTGAATGAATGTGGGTCATTTATGAAATATTATCAACCAGGGAAGCTGAGACTTGGTGTCCAAGGTTTTTACTGGGTGTTAGTCACATAGGCATGGAGAAGAGAAACGGCAGATGTTATTCTGTTTCCACCTCCCCCAGAGATTAAATTGATACTGCAAGGTACAACGCCCTCACCATAAATCTGTAGCATAAACTATCTGCTGTGATCCAAGGCCCCAGGTAAACAAAGGCCTTGTGTCAGGCAGGATATTCCAGGGGCTTAGCGCAGTGATCTCCCAGGAGCAAGTTGAGGGCTAGACCTTTCTTTGAAAGGTGCAGGGTTTCAACACGCCAGATCTATTAAGTCACTCCTTTCATACACAGGCCAAAAACGTTCTTAGTTCATGGGCCAGGGAGTAGATGTGACTGGAGACTCTAGCGCTAAGTGTCTTTTAAGTTACCTTTTTCTTCCTGCTATTTCAATAACTGCTGTAAGAAACATTCTTGTACATTTTTCATTGTATACATATGCCATATATTAACAATGACAAAGGTATGTTCTTTCAGATGTAAAATTGGAAATACATAAAATACGTGATTCTCTTTAAAAGCAAATCAGTCTCTAATGCTAATCACTAGAACCCCAAAATTATTAATAAATTTCTGTCTTTCTTAGTATGAAAACTGAATTTACAATCTAGTGGACTAAACATAAAAATTTTGTATTAGATACTAGTAGATTTAAGCAAAGATCTCAAGAAATATTCAATTTGAGTATCATATGTATTCTGTCATAAGCAATAAACTGCTGTTGCTTTTCTGCTATTTCATATAAAAAGAACTTTTTAGTCTAATTGTTTTATTACACATATGTTCTCCTAATCTGAACTGTAACCTCTGTATGAATATCGACGTTATGAAAAAAAAGCCTTACTTGTCAAAATATGACCAATATAGGAGACTGGTAGTTCACAAACCGCATTTTTTAATATCTTTAAATGTAGATAAATTTAACAAAATACTGTAGCTTTTTTTTCCCTCTCTAAAGCTAAGGTTCTGTTTTACAATACATCAATGTGATTTCCAGTTTTTGAAAAAAGCAATTCAGTCTTCTGTCTGTCTGCAACAAATGCCTACAAGCTTTAAGTGTTCTGACAATTTCTATACCTAAATATGATGCAAAACTTTGGTCTTGTAAAAAGACAGATGTTGAACTGCTGTTATAAGCAACGTGTAACTTCAACTTTACTGAAGTATGAATTATTTTCTCAACATGTTTGCCAATCCCTGATATTATCTGACTGGACGTGAAATGGTATCTAACTGTGCTGACTGGCATTTCCTTGACTACTAGTGAGCTAAAACATTTTTCTGTTAATTGACCTTTTGGTTCTCTCTCATATATTGCTCATTTATTCCCCCCTTAAGTCGTCCTTTATGTAATTTGGACACTTCCTTTGTCAGTTACTGGTAGATAATTGCAAGGTAAGTACCTTCCAAGTCTGTGGCTGCCCTTCTAATATTCAGTGTCTTTTGTCATACTTAAGTTTCTAGTTTGAATGTAGTCAGATGTGTGACTCTTTCTTCGTGGTTCCCACTTTGAGTCACATCCAACAACTCCTTCCTTACATTGGTTCAAATTTTCCTGTATTACCTTCTAAAATATTTAAAATGGTATTCCCGCCCCCACCCCCCGCCACGTTTAGGTCTTTAATCTACCAGTTTTTTAAAATATGGTGTGAGAAGGGTATATAATTTTTTTCACATACAGACATGCAATTGTCCTAGTGCCATTTATTGAAAAGTTACTAATTTCTCCACTCTGTCACGTATCAAGTTCTCATGTATCTGTTTCTGTACCATAGATTTACATGTCTATCCTGGCATCACAAGGGCTGTGTTATCACTGTAGTTTTATAAGCCCTACTGTCTTTTATGATAGGTACTCCCCTATTTTCCCTTTTTACAAAAAAAAAAAAAAAAAAAAATCTCAGCTTTGTCTTTCCACATTTAGGTTAGGTTGATTAAATTCCATAAAAAGTTTTGTTGAGAATTTGATTGGAACTTCAGTGAATTTATAGA
Source organism: Pongo pygmaeus (assembly GCF_028885625.2). NCBI lineage: Eukaryota > Metazoa > Chordata > Mammalia > Primates > Hominidae > Pongo > Pongo pygmaeus. The sequence continues at coordinate 147,681,057 of NC_072380.2, forward strand.
TTTGGAGAGAACTGGTACTTTCATGTACTGATTTTTCCCATTCTCTAACATAGAATATTGCTCCATTCATCTTAGTCTACTTTTACAAAATCTTGCATATTTTTATTGGATGTATTATTAGGTCCCCTTAGAGTTTTAATTGTGAATGAAATTCTTTCAAATAATACACTTTCAAACACACTGAAGTGGAAAAGAACACTACTAATTCTTGCAGATTGCTCTTATATCCAAAATCTCTCAACTCTCACATTAGTTTTGCTACTTTGTAGTTTTCCTTGGACTTTCAAATAAAAAATGATCTTGCCCATTAACAATAATTGATTCTCTCTTTCCAGTCCTTATGCCTATTATTTATTCTTCTAGTCTCACTGCACTGGCCAAGATCTCCAGTGCAACATGGAACAGATGTATTAATACAATAGCCCATTCCTGTACTATTGCTGACATTAAGGAACATCTCTAAAGTTGTACCATTAACTTGTAACAATAACTAAGTGTTTTGGTAAGCTATCATTTATCATACTAATACGTTTATTCATCTATTAAGAGGATGTTTTATTTTTAAAATCTAAGTGAATATAACTTGCATTTTGCTGGTTCTCCCCCTCCAACCCCCTGCATTCACTGAGATAGTAACATGCCTTTTCTCTTTAACCTATTAACATGGTATATACTATGTGAAAAGATTTTCCAGTGTTAAATCATTGTCCCATATGGAAATAATCCTTACTTGGTCACAATGAATGTATTTTAATAAACCATCCAGAGCTTGTGCATTATTCATAGTAGATTTTAAAAAACAGATTCAGACTTATTTACTAATACATATTCGGCAACACTCATCAAAAAATATCTAAAATTTCAAATTTATTCACATAAATTCACAATCATTTTCTAAATCAAATAATTTTAATTTTATCCATTTTCATGCCTTCTTTCTTTCCTGATATCAAGTTGTCTTTTTTTTTTTTTTTAATTTTAGACAGGCAGGGTCTTGCTCTGTTGCCCAGGCTGGAGTGTAGTGACACAATTATAGTTCACTGCAGGCTCAAACTCCTGGGCTCAGATGATCCTCCTGCCCCAGCCTGCCAAGTAACTGGGACTACAAGTGCATACCACCGCACCCAGTTAATTTTTAAAATTTTTGTAGAGACAAGGTCTCACTACGTTGCCCAGGCTAGTCTTGAACTCCTGGCCTTAAGCTATCCTCATGCCTCAGCCTCCCAGTGCTAGGATTACAGGCATGAGCCACTGTGTCTGGCTGAGTTGTCTTTTCTTATTGATCCATTTTGCCAGGCGAGTGATAACCTCTACCCTGATTCTATCACCACAAATTAGTTTAAAATGTTCCTTTATGCTTTATGTCCTTTAAATAGTTGCCTACCCCAAAGCATGAAGACACTCTCCTGTTTCATTATTTTGTTTCGTATTTAAACCATATTCCATATGGAATTGACTTTTCTGTATATATAGTATCAAGGAAGGGGTCTACTTTTTTCCCCAATACAGCTATCTAATTGACTGTACCATTACGACAGTTTCTCTTTCTCATAAATCACAGATGACTGTGTGGATCTGTGTGGATTACCATGTATACAGAATTCTATGTAGTCTGTTACTTTGGTCTATTTGCCTATCCTTATGCCAGCCAACATCAGTGTTAATTACAACTATACTTTTATAATCACAGGTCTTATGTCTGTTGGTGAACATTTTTCAGTTTTGTTGCTCAAGTTTATCTTGGATATTCTCGGTCCTTTGCATTTCTTCAGTTTGTTAATTTCTCTAACATACTGTTGGGATTTTGATAATATCATATATTGAAGTTACAGGTTAATTTACAAAATTGACTTCCAAGTCATGAACATGGTATATCCATATATTTAGAATTTAAAAAAATTTCTTAAGTGATTAAAAAATCTCTTGTAGGTATTTATTTTACGCTAGTGTAAATGGTATCATTTTATCAATTTCTATTTGTTTCTGATATATAGAAATACAATTTCTGTATAGTTTGTATTCAGTGACCTTGATAAGTTTTTGTTTGTTGAGTCTTTTGAAATTTCTATGCACACAACCAGTTGTCTATAAATGACATTATTTTCTTCTTTCTAAACGTTGTATCTTTTTACTTCAGGCGTTATGTTATTGGCTAATATCTCAAATATGTTAAACAGTAGAGGTCATTATTGTTTTTAGACTTCAAAGAACCAACATTTTGGCTTTCTCTATTGTGTGTTATTTCACTGACTTTTTGTCTTTTATTATTTCCTTGCTCTTCTTTTTCCAGCTTCTTGAAAATAGTTTAGGTAATGGACTTTCAGCCTTGCTTCTTTTCTAATGTATGCATGTAAATCTATAAATTTTCCTCCACACACTGCTTCAGCTGCAACACACGTTTTGGTATGTCATATTATTCACTTGAAAATATTTTTAAATTTGTTTTATTCTTTGACCCAGGGACTATCAAGAACTCTATTACATAATTTCAGAGTAGTTGAGTGTTTCTCTAATCATCTTTTTTACTGTTTTCTAGTTTAATTCCACTGTGTTAGAGAATGTAAGATGAATGCTTTTGATCTTTTGAGATTATCGGTTTGCTTTACGACTCAACATAGGGTAAATTTTGATAAATTTACTTGAAGAAAATGTGAATTACGTTTTTTAAATCAAGTATTCATATATGTAAAGTTCAGATCCTCTGCATCTCATTTTTTGGGGGTAGGGTCCAGATATTCTATCAGCTATGTAAAAAGCTGCATAAGCCTCCAGCTATGGTTAGACACTTACCTATTTCTCCTCTTGTATGTCATTCTTGCTTTATGTATTTCAAATCTGTTTTCAACACATACAGATTTAGGATCTTTATGTGTTTTGGGTGAATTAATTCCTTCATCATTACAAAATGTCCCTCTTTATCTCTTGTAATGCTTTTTGCCTTAAATCTCATTGCCTGATAATACCACAGTCAAACTGTTTTTATTTGGTTTGCTTACTGTGTTTTTTTTCCCTATGCCATTTACATTCAACCTTTTGGTGTGGCCTTGTATTTAAAGTATGCCTCTTGTAAGCAATATGTAGTAGGGAATTTTCAGCCTGATAAATTTTTAAACTTAATTCAACTAACGACTCATTTAAAGTGTTTGGGTTTCTATTTTGCAACTTTAAATCTGACCCATCTGTTTTATGTCCCTTTTCTATTCTTGCCTTCTTTTAAATGCTTTTGTCTCCACTAAATTGTTAGGTATACATTCTATCAGCCTTTTAGTGCTTACGAGATTACAACATGCACCCTTGTCTTCATAGTCTAAAAAAAGTAATCTTACCATTTACCTACCTAATGCTACAACCTGAGGACAAACTCCAGAACAAACCTCTCCTGTCCCTTGTTATTGTAGGTGCATCTTAATTCCACAGATATTTTAAACCACAGAATTTAATACAGCCAATATTCCTTCAAATTTACCCACATATTTACCATTTCCATTGCTCTTCATTTATTCCTGCATTCCAGGATTTCCCTTGGAATGATTTTGCTTCTGCCTGAAGAACTCTCTTCAACATTTCTTTCAGTGTGTATGTACTGAAGACAAATTTCCATTTTTCACTCAAAAGTCTTAATTTTGCCATCACATTTGGAGTGGATCTTTTGTTTCTTGCCCATTCTTCCTTATCTGGAATGTGAGCACTACAGCCACCATTTTTTGATCTTGAAGACAAATGCTACATGGTAGAGAGTGGATCATAAAGAACAGAAAAAGCCTGGGGCCCTACTGATCTTGTGGAGTTATAGTACTGGACACCTGGACGGCCTACATCTGAAAGAAAAGCAAAAGCACAACAGTGTAAGCCAATGTTACATTGGTTCTTTTTCTGGAAGCAAGTATCATTCCTGATGTCTTTGGTCAACTCTGGAAATTTCTTGGCCATTTATTGCTTCCAGTATAGCTGTTGTCTGTAATTTACATGGAAATACTCCAGTATACACAGTGTGGTACACATAACTTATGTAAAGTCATTGCTTAAGTCTTGCTACCATCCTGATAGAACAGTTCACTAGGAAGATGAACTAGTGTTCTAATCAGAGAATGCATACTCCAGTGGAAGCTATTCTAGGTATTGTTGACTGCATCTTGATCAACATACAATGTTTTTTCATACTAAATGGTACAAATTTTTATTAGTGACCTGCTAAAATAATTTTTTAAATGGGCCTCCAATGGTGAGATTAAAGGTTTTCAGATTGACTAATAGCAGAGTAACACACACCACCATTGCAACAAGAGGCCATAAGAATCCAGCATGGCCTGTAGCCCTTATATTTTGGGATGATGTCCTAGTCTAACCCCCTAAAAGGCTCTTGTCCAGCCATGAACACCCCTTTTGTTAAGGTAATAGAATTCTGCTTCTTAAAGGAACCTTTCAGGCAAGATGGTGGTTAGAGCACCTAAATGGGCCGAGAGAAATTTCCTTTAGCCTGCAGAACATGCTAAGATCAGTTTTCTTTCTCAGTTAACATAGATAATTATAACAGAAGCTAGCATGAAACTGTTTTCATTATAACGTAGCTGTTAGGGGGTAATTTGGCGGCATGAGTATGTGTGAGAGAAGGAAGCTACCTGTCCCCGACGCCTCAAAAACTTCGGTGCGTACCATTTACCTACCAAGAGTTGTATACTACACATTCTTAGGTCAGTTCACAACTGCCTCACACCTTCTGTTTTCTCCTTAAACTCCTAAAATATATATGTATATTGGATCTTCCATGAATTACTTTCCATTTTCTACCTCTTCTGTGCTGCATTCTAGCTTATTCCTTCTGTTTTAAAATATTCCTTCAGGCCAGGCATGGTGGCTCATGCCTGTAAACATAACACTTTGGGAGGCCAAGGTGGGAGGATCACTTGAGCCCAGGAGTTCGAGACCAGCTTGGGCAACACAGTGAGACTCTATCTCTACAAAAATTTCAACAACTAGCCGGGCATGGTGGTACATGCCTGTGGCCCAGCTACTCGGGAGGCTTAAGTGGGAGGATCACTTGAGCCCAGGAAATTGAGGCTGCAGTAAGCCATGATCATGCCATGCGATAGAGCAAGACTCATCTCCAAAAATATATACATTTCTTTAAATGTGTCTGAATAGATGCCAATTCTTTCCCCTAATGACTTTAAAAGAGGCCCCAAGAGAACACATACTTCTGTACCTCTTATTCATTGCTTTATTAAAGCCAGTAACTTAACGTGCCAGACATTTTTAAGCTAAGCAAGGATATTCTGAGAGCAAAACTGAAATGTAAACTTCAACTCTTTCTCACAGACAACCTCCTCTTTCTCCACCCTAAAGTCTTGGGTTCAGACAACTTTGTAGTTTCCCTGGGTTATTGTGTAGAATTTTGCTCATCCTCCTTCCTGAGGCTGGAGCACCTTCTAGGGTCTTGGCTTTGTGTAGAGGTCTCAGTCCCAGCTTCCCCGTATAGTCAGGCCATATCTCTTGCTGTTAAAGTCTCAGGGTCCATTGGTGAGACCCACAGCCAACACTATCATCCCCCTAGTCAGTGTACCTTCAGCTGCTGAGTTCACTATTCTGGCTTTGTTTTTTATTCACTTCTGGCAGCTGGGATTTCCTTTTTCTTTTGTGGTTAGCTGTGTGTATATTTGTTGTTTTCTATGACATCTCTATAAGTTTAGAGTTATGGGATGGTGGTGGTAGGATAATTTATGTTAGTCAGAATAAGTAACCTATATAGAAGTTCTTCACCCTTCCAGGAAATCCTCCAATCTATGACAAATGACTACTTAAATTGCCATAAAAGGTGAACTGTAAGTACAATGATCCAAATAAAACTTTGATTTTGCTCAGTGACAATATGCCCAGCAAAAAAACTATGTTTCTCAGCATCTCTTACAGCTAAAAGATAGCCATGTGACACAGTTGTGGCAAATGAGACATAAGCTGGGAGTTTCTGAAAAAGCTTTGTCTTTGTGAAAAAGGCAGCAAGACTTAGGGGTTAAAAAAAAAAATCTTGTTTAAGCTACTGTCTTACACCATAGCCTAATTCAATCACTAGCTGATATACTTTGAAGAGCAGATCAAATGAAAAAAACACCAAACTCAGAGTTGGAAGAAAATGTTTATTTAGCAAAAAGGTATGGAGTAAAATTGGTAGAACAGAAACGAGAAATTAGAAAGTGGGGAATTTTGAGAGGTTGTTTTAAAACATCGTAACTGGGAAATAATTTTGACAAAATTCTCATAGGTAATGAAGCTTCATATGCCCTTACTGCCTAATTAAAAGGCACCTAATAACCAATTTTATTTGTATTAATTGTACTGAGAATAATTTTCTCTAACCTTCTACCTTTCATAAGGAAAAATACAATCCGCGAACACCTAGATGGTTCTGTTTTCACTATATGGCACAAAGTATCAATGATTTAACTGGAGAGTAGTATCAAGTAGAGACTTGTCTTCTTGTGTTCAGGAAGTATTAGCCTTTAACTATGCATCTTAATTGTCAGGTACGCCTTTGCCATTTGAACTGTTACTCTTCCCTATCACAGCATAATGGAGATAAAACCATTGTTTTTCATTACCTAACGAAGAGTATCAACTAATTTAAATAAAATTTCTAGCAGTAAACAACTGTATCTATGTGATTTTTTAAAGTTGGTTTTTCTCAAATTTAAACGATACAGTATTAACTGTAACTCCAAGACATACTTGAGTGTCTTCTACTTACTAGGCACAGTGGTAGTTTGTATGAATATTTCACATCAATCATAACAAGCCAGAAATAGAGATGATCCCTATTTTGTCGAGCCAAAGAGGTACTATAGCTCGATCACTGTCATATGACTAGAAAGTAGCAGGGCTATACTATAAACCCAAGGTTTTTGATTCTAAGATAATACCTTTTTATAGTGCCATTATGTTGCTTTTACACAATTTCTGATCATAGCACTTATTAATTCATATTTAGTGGACAGTTTTCTCCATTTAGCAGTCACTTTATTACTTTATTTTCTTAGTAAAAGGAAAAAAGTGTGAAAAAGAGAAGTGAAAAATTGATCTAATCCTTAGGATTACAACGGCAATTAAATAGCTGTTTAAAAAAGCGGGGATGGGGTGGGTTGAGAATGTGGCCAGATTTTTTAGAAGACCTGTCACCTTTGCTCCCAGACTATCTTCCACTCAGAGGTGGAAGGGACCCTGCTTAAAAATAAGAATACAATTTTATTCTTTCAGCAAATATTTATCATGTCAATGAATTTATAAATATGAGTAAACCCATCTCTGTCCTCAAGGGGCTCACAATCTAAGAAGCGAAGTGGACACACAGATAAATTAGTAGTACATTTAGCACTAGTGATAGCAATTTAGCACTACTGAGTACAAGGCACATTTATGACACAAAGAGAGGACCAACTACCTTGGAGTTCCAAAATCAATATACTATTAAGACTTGACACTGGAACTGAGTTTTGAGAAATGGGATATTTTCTGAGTGCTTAGTATGTGCCAGATAGTGCGCTACGTCAGAGGTCCCCCAAAATTTTGGCACCAGGGACGGGTTTCGTGAGATGGGTTTGGGAAGAAACTGTTCCACCTCAGCTCATCGGGCATTAATTAGATTCTCATAAGGAGCATGAAACCTAGATCCCTCACATGCACAGTTCACAAAAGGGTTTGTGCTCCTATGAGTATCTAATGCTGCCACTGATCCGACAGGAAGCGGAGCTCGGGCCTTAGTGCTAGCTTGCTCCCTGCTCACCTCCTGCTGTGCAGCCCAGTGCCTAACAGGCCACAGACCAGTACCGGTCAAGAGTCCGGGGGCTGGAGACTCTTGTGCTAAGTGATTTATCTAGATTATCTAATCAAATCCTCATTACAATTTAAGAGATAGGTGGCCCCATTTTACAAATGAATCCAGGTGGTTTAACCAAGAACTCATTCTGCTAAATACTGTGCTCTACCGACATGCACAAACACACAATAAAATAAATAACTGAATGTAGTCACAGACGAAAAGGAATTTACAAGACTATAACATTCTCATTTACATACAAAAAATATGAAGTCAAAATGTGTAAGGAATTAGTTACAGGTTACATAGTAAAGATAGAGATATCTCATTTCTTCTATTTAAGGCCTGTTGTATGATCACTTTTTCCTAAAAATAGTTTTCTCTTCCTGGTTTTGCCTTTAACTCCTTCAAACAATCCATTAGCACTTAGAGCTATCTCAAATCACATGCCAACTTACCAAAGAATGAGGTCATTAAATGACTGCAGCACAAGGACACACAATTTAATAGGGTTAGCTAATATTTAATATATTTACTGTAAATATCAGTGTTTTATAAGCACTGATCTGAAAAGACTGAGAAACAAGTAAAACAAGTTTGCCACCTTTTATGAACACTGCTTCTTGCATGTTCAACCTGTTACACATGGACATACATACAAGGTATAAGTTCAAATCCCAGACTAGCCAACACAATTTTAGAAGAGACTTCTCTCATATAACCTGCTCTGTTCTACCTATCTTGAACGCTTCATAGCTTGTAATGTTTTGTTTGTTTTACTGTTCCAACAGTAAAAAGCATAAAGCTTTTTAGGCACTCTGATTAGTGTTTTCTAATGTTACTCCTTGATAATCTTTTACCTGCTTTGCCTGAACTGCCTGAGGCAGGCTTAATCATTTTTTAATACATAATGAAATAATACAGACTATTTATCTGTTCAGTTTGAAGCTAAACATTTGAATGCTTGCATAAAAAAGTTTAACTTCCATAGGATCAAAACAAAAAACCTAACATTCTTATAATGCAGTTTTAAAAACACATGTTAATTAACTTAAAGATTCAAGGTGGATGACCTTTAAGATTTGACTGGGATACACATCATATGATTTGGTGGTACACACTGAGGGAGCTCACATGAGCTTGGGAGCAAAATAAATTGAAAAAGTACTTACTAAACAACTTTGTTGCTAGCACTGTGCAGGGCCCTTCACATAGTTCTCTTATCTAGTCCTCCTAACAACCTGATAGCCACCATTTTTTTATTTTAATTTTTTTTTTTTAATAGAGAACTATCCAGAAAAGATGAACAACTTGTTCAAGGTCACAAAAATGGCAAGTGAGGGAGCCTAGATTAGATCAGAGGTCTAATTCCCAAGGGTATGTTTGTGGTATTGTGAAATATATATTTGCTCTTCATCTCCATTTCCTAAAGCCCTTGGAATCTCTGAAATTGTAAGAATGTCATTTGTATGACAATGAAACGAATGTTGCTGGGGACCCGTAGATAGCTTCAGGGTGGGGTCTGGTCATCGGAAAGATCAAAGCATGATGAGATGGGTTGGAGCTTTCAGTGCCACCCTCCAACCTCCAAGGACAGGACACGGCTTGGAGATTGAGTTAATCACCGGCGACCAATGATGTAATCAATCACGCCTACAGACTGCAGGGGCAGAAATGGAGTAATCCCTTTCCTCCCCATCATATATAATCATGGTGGATACCCCTATAATGAAAAAAAGTTAACAAGTATAACAAAGTTATTACATGCATTTGTGTGCACAGGAGTCATACAAAATGTGAAAACTCAAAGAGCCCATAGATGGCTGACACTTAAATATCTTTTTCATTGGGGAAAGAGGGGGAGCTGTAAATAAATGGGCCTGAAGATCAGACAATGGTTTATAAATGATTCCCTTTGGGAACTAAATGGGACTGGAGAACAGATAATAGATTGGGACAGGTCATCTGGGCTCTAGGTGTGGTTTTTAATTTTCAGTCTCTTCCTCTGTGATTCAAGTTTTAATCTTCTCTGGTTAATGAAATTACAGGGACGGAATCGCAGGCAACTGTGTTCCTCTTTGAGGTCCAGTTTCTAGGTAAATAAGGGAACTTTGGTGAACAGCCTCATCCTGTGCTTTGGGAGAGACAAGATTTGGGTGAGGAGAGCTGGAGAAGGCCAAGAGGCCTTGAGGCTGCTTCTTTAATTCAGCATGTCAAAGCTCCATATTTTGGGGTATTGATTTCTAAACCCTAACATAATGAAGCCTCTACAGAAACTCAGAAGGACAGGGTTCAAATGAGCTTCGAGATAGCTGAACACATGAACTGACTATTCCCAGAGGGTGGTGCACCTGGAGAAGGCACAGAAGCTCCGTGACACTTCTCAGTATCTTGCCTATGCTCCTTGTCTTTCTGGCAGTTCATCTGTATCCTTCTTAATATCCTTTATATGTAAATGTAAATGTAAATGAAGTGTTTCCCTAAATTCTGTGAGCTGCTCTAGCAAATTAATCACACTTGAGGAGGGGAATCTCTAGCCAGTTGGTCAGAATCACAAACCGCTAACTGCTTGTGACTGACATCTGAAGTAAGGGGTAGTCTTGTAGGACTGAGACCTCCACCTGCGGGATCTGACACTATCTCCCAGTAGATAATGTCAGAATTGAACTGAATTAGAGGGCACCTGGCTGGTATCCACTGGAGAATCTGCCGTAAAGAACTGCTGGTTGTTGGTGGAGAGAAATCCCCACACACATTTGGTGAGAGAAGTGTTGAGTGGAATGTGAGAGGAGAAAGCACTTCTGGTTTTTTCCTTTATCTCTAATAATGTTCCTTCCCCTGCATTGAACTGCCTCCTCAGGAAGCACCAGGAATAAGAAAGGACATCTGCTTTTCACGTGTCACTTGACAGACTTGTCATGATGATGGGTTAATAAAGAGACTAAAGAAAACCATTATGAAAAAAATATCTGAAATTTACTTTGGCCACGAAGATGAATAGCAGTCGGACATTCTTGACAACTGCTTCTACTTTAGGTCTAGTGACTATGAAGCACAAAGATTCTCCACATATCATTAATAAATATATATATGTATGCAAGCATGTATTAAGTTTGCTTAATGTTTTAGTTTAATCTGATATTAATTTCTATATGTTAAAAGTTCATTTATCATCCATGTAACATAGTCTTCTGCACATCTAATCATGATATTATATCAGTTTTGAAGACATAGTCTGGTCACTGCATTTAATACAGAGATACTGATTTGAAGAATTTATAACATTAAAAAAGTTTAAGATTACAGACTGAATGACCATTTAGAACGTTACCTGAAAGAGAAGGACTGACAATACCCAATCCACAAACTGTTTCTCATTCATACTCATACCTTTACTTGAAAAATAACTCAGTATTTTGGTGAATACTGACTGTGGTATTGACTACAAACAGGAGACATTTTTTTTTTATGTGCTATTGACTACACATCGGAAAATAATTTTGTTATATTAAGTATAAATAAGATACCTGCCCCCCACCAAATTTTCAGATAACCTATAAAGTGGGGAAAGCTTATCATAATGTCAAAATGACTGGGATATCTAAATAAAAGTAACTGTATACCTTTTAAGTGCCTTTTATACCCTTCAAGCAAAAAAACCTTATAAAAGTCCTCCCTACCCCCAGGGAATTTGAGCTCTTACAACATTTGCACAGAAAACAAGTGGCAAAGGAAGTTTCTCAAACTAATTTTAAAAAACAGAGCAACCCACAAATCCTGTTTTTAAATACTTTTTGACAAAAGAAAAATACTGAACATATTTTAAGGAATGATTTTGAAACAAGCAAGGAAAAGGTCACAACTCTGAAACCAGTTATAACTGCACCTGGATAGTCCCAAGACAGAAAGTTAAGTAGTTCAACAGGTTCTACTGCTAAGATTTTGAATCACAGGAATAATGTATATTAAATAGTAAAAATACCCTTGGGACTAGTCTTTTCCATAAAAGTTAAAGAAAGTTAAGGCTAATATTAAAAAAAAATCCTAATTTATATATATATAAAAATTCTAAATGTGAAATTGTTGTCGGTTTTATAATGTACTAGTAGCTTTGTGAAGAATTAAAATTAAAAAAACAAAAATACCTTTACATTTTAACCTGGAATTTAAAACAAGAATATTTCTAGATTTAAAAAAACCTCTCAATATGAAGTCATTATCAATGAAGAGGTTAGTTGATTATAATATTGCATAATATGTTGCACTGAGTAACACTTTGACATTTACTAAAAAAAAAAATCATTAAAACAAGTGGAAATGAACATAACTAAAAGATAAACTCTATTATATATTACAGATTCCCCCCATCTTAACTGACATCTTTCAATTACTGAAGTCTACAGGAGACATTTAGAACCATAACATTGTCCTATTGGAAATCGATGAGAAGAGAAAGAAATCATAAACACGGGAGACGCTAAATAATTCATGCCAAATGCTGACCAAATAATTACAAGATACCAAATCTTCAAAATTCACAGAAAAAAGTTCAAGTTTAATTTCAGAACATATCCCAAAATTATCAAAGACATCCAATTTTACATTATGTTATCTATTAATACCAAATGGCAATATAGTAAACAAGGGGGGAAACTGAGACATTTTAACATATATCCAGATTTCATAACATTTAAAACTGATAAGCACACATTAATCAGAAAATATGCGATTAGAATATATTTACTAAAATTCTGTAACAATTCTAATAAATATACAGTGTTTTAAAAAATGAAGGCATGTACCTTCATGTAAGGGTGGGAGACAGCTAACTATAAGTAGAATGTTTCACTGCATTAATTCAAACAAGAAAAATACTCAAATTTTCACTTAAGTACAACTATAGTTTCATGTATAGCTTCTTCTAAGAGACAAAGTGAGGCAAATCTGATAGCCCACATGATCAAAGACCTTATTATATAATCAGGAATGTATGTAATATAAAGATATAAACATATGGCCATTAAACAAGAAGAAAAAAGGCAATGAATTAAACACTAGAATTAGGAATTTAACCTACAGGCTATTTTGTAGCCTAAACCACATGCATATGCTGAGTATTTTCCAGATCTAGCATATGAAAGAAAAATTCTATATTTTATGCACTGAGGTTCAAAAACAAATTGATGCGCAATTCCCAAATATGCTTAATTTGGGAGAAAAACACTTCATAAAACTACCTTTACATTATATGCTTTGTAATGCATTGCAATATGTTTCTCAAAGTACTATAAATTATAAAATAATGTAAGAATTTGGCAAGTTTCAAATTAACATGTGGAGCTCACTAAAACATAGTATGCTTTGCACCTAAGTACAGAATAAAACAGCTCTCTCGTAATGACAAAGAAAATAACAAATTATTCATTAAACAAATAAAATATATAATTAGAAAAACAGCACTCACCTTCAACAAGTCTCCATGCTTTCATTTCACATTTTTATTTAATCATGCATTTCTCATAACATTTAGACATCTTCCACAGGAGCACCAAACATGAATTCTAATTCTGGATTTAGGCAAAGGCAAGAGCATACAGACACTTGCCAAGCTGCTAGGATGTGTGTACTTCTTACATAATTTTCGTTTTATACTTGTTTGTTTTGCTTTTTACCTATACAGAATGTGGATGCATCACGAAAAAAAGAAAAGGCAGGCTGATTTCATGGAACTGAAAAACAAAGCTATAAAAAATTAATTTTCAGTATTTTAAGTAAAGACATGAACACGGAAATAACGTTTAGACCAAACAATACATATATAGAACTAATTATCAGGTATTAGCTTATTTTTAAATTGTTACATCATTGAGTCTCAACAATCCTATCAGGTAGTTGCTATTATAATTTCAATTTAGTGGACTGAGGAAACTGAGGCACAGAGAGATTAATAACTTCCCTCAAAGTAACATAGCGAAGTAACTGGCAGAATCAAGATATGAGCTCCAGAAGCTGGGCTTCAAACTTCTTTGCCACTATATTACAATAATACCAAAGATTCAAAGCATTTCCATTAAACCAAAAAGTTGGCATCATCTTTATTGCTAAAATAAAAACAACTTATGTCTGCTTTAAGCATTACGGCAACTATTTACTGAACAGCTAAAACACAGCATTAATAATAGCTAACATTTATTGAGTACTTAATATGACAGGTACTGTACTAATGAACAACTTTATATTCATCATATGAGTCAATCCATGCAACCACCATACCTATTTTGCAGATGAGAAAACCACTGAGGTATGGAAACAGTGCCCTTCCCTCCTCCAAATCCCCTAGCAAATTCACTTGTGGAGTCCAGATGGCAACAAATGTGTGATGTCAAAGCCCATGCTTGTTAAAGCACACTGCACTACTACAAACCTGACCCCAACTACCAAACAAGGGCATTCTTTTGTCCCAATACCCAGAGCCTTATGTCATGTTAGTGCTATAGCAAAATTGAAAAGATACAATAAAAATTTAAATTGAGTAACAAATTTAAAGGAATTTTAATAAATTTTTAATAAATTTAGGGTAATTTTTCCTCTATAAGCATACTATTTTTCTGTTTTAACTACTCCTACTGCAACCATGCTTTCTTCTGCTTTTCTCTGCAAACATATTCAAGTAGATCCCTGCCAGCTAGACAATTAACACACTTTTTCTCTGGGAGAACAAAATGGTCTCACATTTCCAACAAACCTTTAATTACATTAATTACATTAAAAATTCAAGCCTCTGTATATTATTCTTGCCAAATCTTTTATCAATGTTAATTGGTTGATATTCCAAGTCAGCTGAAGTAAACATCCACCTCCCAGCCAATCCATGTATTACAGCTGAGTGTAGGATGTTTACATGAACTGAAACTTGGTTTAAAGCAGGACTTAAACTCTTTACTAAGTTTGTATGGTCCTTTACGTAAGACTCTGTTGAAAAAAAGAACAGTTAGAGCATTCACATAAATGAGTCAAGACTCAATTGGAAAGATACCCTGAGAGAAAGTGTAGAATCCAAGGAAAAGGCAGAAGTGAGTTGGGTGTTCATTTTTTTGGAAGTAGGGGGCTGTCCAGGGCGGTGGGGGGCACTACAGGCACACTACCATGCCTGGCTAATTTTTCTTATTAAAAAAATTTTTTTTAGAGACAAGGTCTCACTATATTGCCCAGGCTAGTCACAAAGAAGTGATAAGGCTTTTCACTAAAGGAATTTACAACAATAAATGCAGACATTCTGTAGCGTTCCATATCTAAATGTAGCTGATTGTCCAGCCTTCCTATACCCTTCCCTTCAAAACAATAAAACTTGCATTTATAAGAACTTACTTGATGACCAGTATGATGCATCAACCAATCTTCATTAAGAAGATTCCTCCTTTAGGTAAAAGACAGTTAATGAAACACTGTGAGGAGCTTAGTCATCTCTCCTCCCCCTCAACCCTCTTCTCATCTTCTCCCCCACATTCAGAATTCAGATAATTTCATCTCAGGCACATCTTTCCCACACTCTGATCTCTTTCCACCTTCTACTGTTCCCAGTGTCATTAAGGTGTCTCAAAGAAATGTCTCCCCCTCTTTTTGCATTCTTTCTGATTAAAAATATATTCCCACAAATATCTCTACTAACTATTATCAGTGGTCCTACCAATACACTTGCATCAAAGAAGAGGAAATCTTCAAACTTGGAAGTAAAACTACATAATAATCACTGTCAGCAAACTTTAAAAATCTTTGGCATTTCATAGGCAACCCAGGACTTTCAGGAACCTCGCCAGTCTCTACCTAGTCTCTTGTCCCTTAGGGCTGTTTTCCAGAAGCATCGGTTCTCAAGATTAAATACACATATACCTCCCTGCCACCCCACTCTACAACCATACGCTTTTCTGTTTTAACTACTTCTATTACAACCATATTTTTTTCTTCTGCTTTTCTCTGAAAACACATTCAAATAGGCCCCTCCCAGCTAGACAATTAATATACTTTTTCTCTGGGAGAAAAAATGGTCTCATATTTTCAACATACCTTTTTATAATCAAACTTCTGGATTAATACATGTTTTTAAGTTAAGGATTTTTCTGTTTTACTTCATGTATTAATTGGGCATAATATCTAGCAGGAAAAGAATGTAAGATGAGCTCCGTGATTCTGAAAACATGGGCCTAGAGGAGCAGCATCAGCAGTACTTGGGAACTGTGGGGGAAAAAGCACATTCTCATGTTCCACCCCAGACCTACTGAATCAGAAACTTTTTTTGCAGGGCCCAGCAATCTGTGTTTTAATCAATAAGCCCTCCGAATAATTCTGATGCAAGCTGATATTGAAAAGCAATGGACTGTTTCACCAAATCTGTTGGAAAGCTAAAGCAAAGACAGCAGTGAATGTCAAATTACTAGAAGTTTGCAATATGGTACAGATAAGAAAAAGGCAATGCCAAAACATGTAGCATGGGTCCACCCACAATTAACCAGGCCAGGCAAAGTGTGGCAGAGACTATCTGAAACAGCCTTATTTTAAAAAGTAACTAAGCCCAAACTGATATTCAAACTAAAAAAAAAAAAAAAAAAAAAAAAAAAAGAAACAAAAATATTACCTGAGCACACACAGCAAATAATGCACATTGATCCAATGAATAAAGCTGTAACAAGAGTAGAAGGGAATCACAGAACATGCTCAATGCAATACCACATGCATGCTGGGATTTATAGGTTCACAGTCCATTTCTGGGTAACCTCAAGCCCATGACTCATGTAGAAGGAACTGAGGCATGGAGATCAATGAGAACATGTCCAAGAGTGTATTTATATGACTATTTCTAACCAAGAATATTTGTACAAAAGCATCTAATTTGAAATAAATTAGAAGACCCAATTTTGTAATTAGTTATTTGGTTTAAAAAGTTGTCCCTAAGTGATTTCAGACCATATACTCAGGATAAAATACTGTCATTTGCAGAATGGTGTTCAGTAACTAAAAATGTTTTACTTTAAATATCAATTGGTAGAACAAATCTTAAATAATAAATAATTTCTGTGCTTTCTAAGTCCTATCAATGAATACCACAATTTTTTTCTTCAATACTAAGTTAAGGGCTAGGGAAACAAGTTATTACAGGTTTATTGACAAATACTGATGATCTAACATTTCAAGCCATTTGCTATAAACAATCAATTGCTAACCTTATAGGCCAATGGGAAGTTAGTGGTTCTTCAATATAAAAACATAAAGAAGCCATCTGAAAACTACTAAAAAAGGCTGTACTTACGTATTATACTACACTGAAGCAAGGGCATCCAGAATTAAAACTGACATCGTCTTTGATTTGCCTCATTAGAGGCAGAATAATATAGAACAAATGTTACATAACACAGATTGCCCCATTAATCTGCAGCATCCAGGGATAACTGGCCTAGCTGGGCAGAGTATAACAGCTTTATTATAAAGAATGCCTACCCCCTCGTTTAGCTTAGGTTTGGCCTTATCATTTTGAAAAACCTTTCAAATTTCACTGTATAAATTATGCATCCATCTTACTAAATTTTAAAGCTGTATATCAAAATTTTTCATAAGAAATAAACAGTGTCACCTGGTCAAACAAAATAATCCTATTACCAGAGAACACATTACATTCTACCTTTGGCAGGGAAGACTTCTGAGCTCAGTAATAAGTATCCATTCACTGCTATTTGAGTCTAAGGTTTCCAATGTGCTAAAACAGAAGGCCACAGAATATGCAATAAATCTGCTTTATTTAGAGTTCATAGGAAGGGATGCTTGATGCATGCTAATCATCCAGCCTGAAAATTGTATTTACAAGTTGGAAAGCCACCTGAGTCTGAAGCAACTGACCCCCATCCCCATATAAGTCTTATAAACTACTACTCTAACAAAAGAGCATTTAAAAAATAAAAGCTGTAGCACAAATACATCTGGGGTAACTACATTATGATCAAAACTGTCATTTGCTCATCTGGATAAAAGATAAAAGGAAACAGTAGACACTGCTGCAATAAGACAATATAAAATTATTACTAAAGTACTATACATGCAAGGTGCTTTACTTGCTGTTTATAACAGGAAAAAACAGAATTATCAAGATTTAATGTCTCTGACCTCAGAAAGCTTATAATCTAATCAAAGAAAATAAGCATGTAAAAAAATTAGATTGGCAAGACCTTTATCTTTTGGTTTAATCATGTACTGAACCTAACATAGTATGTTTGGCAGTTAACAAAAATAAATGATTTTAAAAAACCTATGCTTTATTGAAAATAAAAATGCCAATAAAATAGAAATGTTTTCCAGTGTCTAAAAGACTAACAGAAATAAAATAACAATTTTTTAAAACTCAGAAAATAGCTGTTATAAAATTATACATTATCAATTAGTCCACACTGAGTGTCATCTGTGAGAAAAGCCCTGGATTATTCAGATCTGTGGGGAAACACAAAAAATAGATACAATACAGCTGCTTCCAGGGCAGCCGTATTTTAAGGAGGAAGCAATAAATCTGAAAGCAACAATCTGAAAATACTTAGGAAAAATATTAATATAAAAAGACATGCATATCCATTAGCAAATGTAAACAGGCTTAGTGGCTTGACGTCTTGCAGTTTTTCTTAGAGGAGAGTTCTGATTAGGAGCTGTAATATCACTCAGGTTGAGGGGAACAGGAAGTGGGGGGCTAAGAGGATGGAGAAAAATGTTGCACACACCATCTCTTAAGTATAGGGAAAGCTGAAATTTCTAGATTGCATACTGCTGGGTGGTAGTGATGAAATTATTCTCCAGAACTTCTACAGAATTTACAATGGAGAAAATCAGTCTCCTGAACTGTTGGGAAGTTAAACTCCAGCCTACTTGGAAAGGTTATAAAGACTAAAATTTCATTGACAGGGCAGAAACAGGAATAGGCGGGGAAACTTTTTATTTAACTAAATTATCTAAGGCCCAGCAGCAGCACGCTAAGTCTGGGAAGCTCGAGACGGCATATCCTGTTATTAGGAGAGCACCCTACATTCAACTATCATAATACGTGCACTGTCAGTGCAGTAAAAGAATGCAGCTAAAGATTTCTGAGGTTTTCCCACACATTTTATAGCCTCCTCAACTCCACTCTAGGACAGAATTATATCAAGAGGATGTCTGTGAATAGCCGGTAGCAGCAAACATCTGACTGAAAGCTTAGCTGTGTCTTACAGCTTCCAGTCGGGGATGTTTACAACAACAGACTTTCTGAACAAGAAATTTAAGAGGAGGAACAGACATAAATGTTGCCAGTCATCATCTTCGGCTAATTTATATAATTTCTAGTGCTGAACAATAGCTGTGACATCTTGAAACAAAAATGATAAAGTTAATGCTAATAATTAAAGAGTAAGTGGTTCACCAAGTGCAATTTCTCCTAAATAATCTAATTTAAAAAGAAAATATGCATTACAAATTTATCTTGGTAAGTATGAAACATTAAAGATATTACCCTGATATCCTACATGAGGATACATTTTTCCAACATATGCAAAAATAAGTTTTCTTCTGTTTTCTTCTCCCTAGAGTTTCAAAATAATAAACACATTAGAATAACAACCCTAATGATCAGAGTGACCACATATCTCATGGATGCCTGTTGCCGTGACATTATTGTTAAAAATGACTCCTTTTATTTAAAAAAGCGTTAATTTAGTTGACAATGAATAGAGCGGGTTTTCCTGGCAGAGGATCTAAACTGAGTAAGAATCTAACACTTTCTTCCCCTATCTACAGCTGATTTAGGTTAGGGATGTACAGTTCAAGGAAATGAGCAAAGCAAAGAGGATAATAAGAGAAACTCATGGTCTTAAATTTGTTTATAAGGCAATATACTAAAACCATTTTGTTTCCACACCACTTTTCTGAAAGAAAGGAAAAAGACTAACTGAAATATAAGTAAATCTGCATTCCATCAAAAACCAAGATTTGCTTTTATTTAAAATATGTAAAATTGCCAGGCATGGTGGCTCATGCCTATAATCACAGCACTTTGGGAGGCCGAGGCAGGTGGATGGGTGGATTGCTTGAGTCCAAGAGTTCAAGACCAGCCTTGGGCAACGTGGCGAAACCCTATCTCTAAAAACATACAAAATATTAGTTGGGTGTGGTGGTGCACGCCTGTGGTCCCAGCTATTCGGGAGGCTGAGGTAAGAGGATCCCTGAGCTTGGGAGGTGAAGGCTGCAGTGAGCTGAGATCATGCCACTGCACTGCAGCCTGGGCGACAAAGTGAGACCCTGTCTCAAAAAAAAAAAAAATAAAATAAAATAAAATATGTAAAATAACTTTCTTTTGGGGAAAAAAACTATTAAAACAATTAAAGTCCACAATTAAGTCACAGTGATTTATAAGAAATGAACATACATACATACATGAGCATGCATATGTACGTACACACTCTACAGAATAACTACTGAAAAAAAACCAATATACAAATTCTGAGAGGCTACTAATTTCCTAATACCAAGTTTTTTGAGAAACTATGAGAAAAGGATTTCAGCTGCTGATATTTACCCTATGATAATATTTAACGGTTGCTCTCTGAAATACTTTTTGTTTAATGTTGTAAATAACTCTACCCATTATATAAATAATGCTGGAAATAATGAGGAAAGTACATGTGGTCTCTATGGATACAAGATGACCTTCATTGTTTTTGAAGACAAATACTTTTTTAAAAAGTCCAGTGGCTATTTACAACAACAACTATTCAAACTGTACTACAACTAAAACTTTCCAGATTTAAATTAGGAAAAAAATAGCTATTTCATGCCTAGGTAGGCACATGATACTTGACTAATGAGGATGCTGCACATTAAGTTGCAATAAACCAGTTACCACAAGTCTCCAAATCTCCCCTTTAATTTACCTTCCTGTTCTCAGTTTAATTTTTTTAAAGACTGATCAAAAGACATTTTTATCAGAACCACTGTATTTAACTCACACAAACAATACATAGAATATTTTCTTCAGAGTTATGAAGGAATTTTGTGAAATGCTATGACTTTGTATAATATATTCTTGAGGAAACATGAAAATTAAATGTACAGAAGTTGAATATTAAGTATATGTGATAAGAAACCCTATTATAAAATACCTTCTATCATTATAAAATATCTTCTAGACACAATCTTTGTAATAATACACAGTAAGAAGGTAAAGTCTAATGAGGGGATAGCTGAAGCTAAAGGTTTACCATTTTTGGCATGCTTTATGATTTCCATCTTTGTCAAAAACATTACATATTTGAGGGTCAATTTTCTATCAGCATTAGCACTTTACTTTTAACACATTTTTATAAAAATGGGCAAAACACACATGCATACATACAATCTGCTGTACAGACAAAAAAATGGATATTACTGAGCTACTGACTGGAATAGTGCTACTGGTTCAGTAACTGGAAATGTTTGTCAATCTATCAAAGGCAGTTTATGAATATCCATATATAATGTATGCCATGCCACATTTGCCGCAGATTCTGTCCTACCACAGATGTCTCAAGTATAATGCTGAAACCAAGTTAGATACCTAAACACATCTCTTCCTATGTGACAATCCAGAACGAATACAAGCCATTATCCCCCAAGAGTATTGTTATAAGAGAGTTTTACTGGGTTTGTAAAATTTTACCAGAATACATAAGAAAACAATTAACAGGAAACAACATTTTGTAACTTAAGATAAATATTCTGGGGAAAAAAACCCTCAAATGAAGTAAAATTCTGAATTGGCCTAGATTTCGCATCCCTTAAATCTATTAATTAGCTGAAATTCAGTGGTGTCTAGGAAGGCCTCAGAAATGGTTGGCTACAATTTGACTCTGAACTCTGAAATAAGGCAGGGCAGCTGGGAAGGTAAACACAAAGAGTAGTAGCAGGGTGGTGACAGGTAGAAAACACTTGGCAGAAGGCAAGAATTCACAAACCACTGGAAACCGACCATGGAGCAGAAAATGCCCCCAATTACATGGAAAAAAAAAAAAACAAAAAAACACAGATACTCCCAAAGAGACTCTATTCTTGTTTTCAATCCATTCAATAATAATTACCATTCTCCATATACCCAATGTTAAATAAACAGAGCAGAGACAAAAAAGAAAAAGAAAACATTATCTAAATTAATAAACTTAATCCACTTGAAAAATTTATAAAATAGAAAGGTGTTTAGGACAGAAAGATGAAAAGGCTTCCTGTTCTATAAGGCTTATTTATCATTTACTCATTACTAACTGCCCTTTATAACAAAAGCTTCAAAGTGTTTTTATACACTTTCTCATCCTTATGCAGTAACTACTTTTAAGGTTAGTAGCAGAGCAGATGATAATTCTATTTTACAGATGAAGAAGAAGGTACAGATTGGAGAAACGATTTCGCTAAGCTCACCTAAGTAAGGAGCTGAGAACAAATTCTGGTTTCCCTGACATGCACACGCACACATGCAGAAACGTATGTAGTATGTGTGTGTATGTTAAAGCTAGGCCCTGGGAGAAACAAAGACGAGCAAGCCAAGGAGTCCAAGGAGGGCCTGTTCTGTGATTAACAATGCTCACTGTCTAGAAGGTTGAGACTAGGAGACCAGAGACTCAGCCTCCCAGGCTGCTGACTACCAGCTAGCTGTGGATTAGGAGCACAGCACTTACTCTTTTGCCTTTATTTTCTTGACACACAAAATGAGGCTTAGGCAAAACAATTTTAATTCAGTGGGCAAACATACCAAATCTTGATCAGACAGGCCCACTATCTAGGAACAACCAAGTACCTGGTGACTCTGAAGACATCTAAGCCCGGCACACTGAAGTCTGTAAGATCTTAGCAACAGTCACAGGGAATGGTAACGTCTGCAGTCCCATCTACTTTCCTGAATTCTACAGACACCTGAAAACAACCAAATGGAACATGAAGATGAAAGCACTGTGAAACATACTGTCCAATAACAAAGTACAGTTTAATCATCACCATGACATCTTATTTGTATAGCATGCTCACATCTTTTATGTAACTAGATTTTTATAGTGATAACTGAGAAGTAGGCAAGATGGGTACCATTATCTCTGCTAAACCCAGCTATAATCAGTTCTGCTATAATAATGAATATCTGCTTTCTGAAGTATCCATTTCAGATGTTGGGACTATAAGACTCAAATTAATTGTCAAATCAAAGTTTGCGTAAGATACTATAAACAATCAAAATATATCCATACCATGAAGGATTGGGCAGCTAGACTGTTTTCAACCCTTCCCCTACTTCTGTCACCTCTAACAGGAGTCTCTTCTTGTGCTGTATGAGCACAGTTCAGACACAAATACCCTTTGGTGTTGTTGGTGCTTAGGCCCGTGAGGCAGAGAAACACAGCTTCCCTTTCTCCACAATTCTGAAACAAGCATCATCATATACTCACACAGTACACAGCCTGATCTAGGCCAGTGGTTCTCAATGCACTCCTCTAACCAGCAGCGTCAGCATGGCTTAGGCAACTGTTACTAAAGTAATTCTCAGACTCCCACCCCAGACCTACTCCATCCAAACTAGGGGGATGGGAGCCAGCAGTCTGTTTAACAAGTACTCCAGATAATCCTGACCCAAGCAGAATCTTCAAAACCATTGATCTGAGCTTAGTCTATAGTCTCAATAACACGCCTAAAGCCTAATCAACAGCACACTCTTGCCGTTAGGGTGACCAGTTGTCCTAAACAGTATTTTAAGAAACTGTTCTGGTTTGTCCAGGACTGAGAGAGTTCCTTGGACAAGAGATTTTGAGTTTTAAAACCAGGAGAGTCCTAGGCAAACAAGGATAATTTACCTTAATTGTGATTACAAATCAAAGCTGAAACAACTATTCACTTAAAATGGAATGATGCTATTACGGACTAAATGCATATTGCATTTTAAGTGGAGGGCGATGGTAACACTAAAATCCTAGGATGCATGAATGGATAATTTTGTTTTTCATGTCGGTAAACAGTCAGCATAGGAATGCTTCAAACCTAGAGGGGAGGTGAAGTGGGAGAGTGCTTTGAACAAAAGGATCAACTACTTTTTATTAAACTATAGGGCATTCAGAATTTTTGTTTTCAAAATTCTCTGACCATAACTGAAACCGACAGTGAGTTGAATAGTAGCCAGTACCTTCTTAGATTCTTGAAACAGTGCCCACTCAAAGACCTAGGTCATAAATATAGTAAAATTTGTCGCCACCAACACACAGAGCTAACTGAGTGTTAAGACCACTTAGAACAAGAGAATCTGAGTGGGTATGTAGCCCCACAGTGCTCAGGTAACTGAAATGCAGAGATCCTAAACTCTGCTTTAGAGACTTAAGTAAACACCATGAACTACACCCAAAACAAAACTGATAACCACTATAGATTCTAGAGCGCATTCCATGATTCATACATACAATAATACATTTAAATTTCCAAGAATCCTGGAGGGTAGCACTATATAAATGCAACCTACATTTCAATAAGTATATTTAATTTTCAAAGTCCACACCTGGAGGAAAATTGCTAACTTCAGTCTCCGTATATAAGCAAAAAGAGATTTCAGAAAATAAGGACTGAAGAGACCTTAACTGCAAACCCCACTGACAGAGAATATGTGTATAACGTCCAGCGGATGCCAGGCTCTGAAACAATTCTTATTATGCACCTAATTTCAAAGCAGTTTTAATTTTCTGAAATGCATTTTCAAGCTTTTCTAGTAAATAATCTACTTCACGCTCTACTTGAGAAAAAGAATCCTCTTTACAGACAAGTGAGATAAATGACTCTCCTACCAATTTATCCTTCATAAAGTCTGACTATTTATACTGTTTCCTGGAAGAGGCCACACCTGTTCCTTCAAATCCTTGTCCTTCCACTTATAACTAGCTATGTAATCTTGAGTAAGTCATTTAACTGCTCCACACTAGTTTCCCAATCTGTAAGATAAGAAAACCCTACAACATAAAAGAATAAAGCTCTCACAGAATAGTTGTGAATATTAAATAAAATTATGTGGGTATAAAAACATTTGAAAACAGTAATACAATGTGCAGATGTTAAAAGCATTTACAGATTTGCAGCCACACTTTTTTGAAAACCTTCCCCCTGAAAGTCTGTATCTGAATAGTCTGCTGACCATGAGGGGCATAATCTGTGAGTACAACAGAGTTCTTCAGTTATATTTGACATGGTATTAACTAACATGGGGGGGAAATCAGTAACACTAGCTAGCACCTGAGTCACTAGCTACATCTTCTGAAAAAGTTTTAAAAAGTAAAAGAAAAAAAAAAGCATCAAAAACACAGAGGAGAGAAACAACCGTCAGTTAATTAATAGAAGGAAGTAGTACACAGGGACCAAAAAAAATTTAATTCTGAATAAAGCCAGTGAGATATGTGAGTGGAAAAAGAATGACTGTGCAATTATTAATTTATTAATTCCTTAAACATTTCAAAAGAAAGATGATGTGACAAATAGCTAGAGAATGAAGGAATGATCAGTAACAGAATTAAGATTATCATTTTTATACTTCAAACAAATTTGACAAACATGAAACCATAAATGCTGAAGACTGGGAAGCACAACTGTAAACACCTCTCTGATGCAGGGAACTCAAAAGGGTACTCAGTCAATCCCAGGCAACAAAATTTGGAATCTAAGGTGTGCATCTGGATATAATTGGGGATATCTCCATAATTTCTACTAAGAAAGATAACAAAAAGGCCAACAACCACAATACCATTATTCCCAGGTCAGAAAAAAACAAGTACTTCCATAGTGACAGAATGATAGGGGAAACAATGTATTTGGCAAGGACAGGCATGTCTGTTTCTCTTCAGCCTTTGAAATGACCAGCAAACACAGCATCCAGAGTCTCTCACAGCGGCAAAGTGATCACATGCATCCTTAATAGTATAATTCTATTAATGTTTTGAACTCCAACCCTAGAGCACCCACTCTTTTAAATATCTTTAGGAATGATAATCTGATAGTCTACTGATAGGCAAGCAGTATTAGATAACAAAAGCATGGGCTTTACAGTCTGACAGAACTAGGCCAAATATTTGACTTTGTGAGTTTGAAAAAGTGGCTTTACTTTTCTGTGGCTATTTGCCATCTGTTAAATGACAATTTAAAATACCTATCTTGCCTGTGATCCTAGCACTTTGGGAGGCTGAGGCGGGTGGATCACCTGAGGTCAGGAGTTCGAGACCAGCCTGGCCAACATGGTGAAACCCTGTCTCTACTAAAAATACAAAAATTAGCCGGCCATCATGGCAGGCGCCTGTAATCCCAGCTACTTGAGAAGCTGACACAGGAGAATAGCCTGAACCAGGGAGGCAGAGGTTGCAGTGAGCCGAGATCGTGCCACTGCACTCCAGCCTGGGCAACAAGAGCAAGACTCCACATCAATAAAATAAAATAAAATAAAATAAAATAAAATAAAAAAATAATAAAATAAAATAAAATAAAATAAAATAAAGTAAAATAAAATAAAATAAAATAAAATAAAATACCTATCTTGGAGGATTATTATGAGGACTGAATAAGATAATGTAATGATCATCAAATGCTAAGCTCAGAGGCAGGCACATAGCTAGCATGCAATAAATGGAAAGAAAGATTCTTTACTTCCTCTTAACAACTTAATTCACATAGCTTTTATCATTTTCAATTCTTTGTTTCACTTTTACAAATCCTATTTATCCTTCAAGGACCAGTTCAAATGCCAAATTCTCTGTGAGAACTTAACTAATAAAACCAGCCACTTAAAATGTATTACACAGCCAGGCGCAGTGGCTCATGCCTGTTATCCCAGCACTTTGGGAGGCCAAGGTGGGCAAATCACTTGAGTCCAGGAGTTCGAGACCAGCCTGGCCAACATGGTGAAACCCTGTCTCTACTAAAAATACAAAAATTAATTGGGCATGGTGGTGCATACCTGTAATCCCAGATACTCAAGTGACTGAGGCAGGAGAATCATTTGAACCCCTGGAGGCAGAGGTTGCAGTGAGCCAAGATTGTGCCACTGTACTCCAGCCTGGGCAACAGAGCAAGACTCTGTCTCAATCAATCAATCGTATTATAGATATGCAGCAACAAACAGTAAATACTTACATGGTGCTTACTATGTCTGAGGCAATGTTCTAAGTGTTTTATATATATTAACTAATTTAATCCCCATAACAACACTATTAGGTAGGTACCAGTGTTATCTATCCTCTTTTTGTAAATGAGAAATGAGAGACAGAAAGCAATGTACCTAGAATCACAAGAGCACTGGTAGACTGGCTCCAGAGCCTACTCTCTTACCTGTGCTGTACTGTCTGTGCTGTTAACTGAGAAGGATGATTAATTATTGCAAGGAGACATTCAAAGAACTGACAGCTTTATATTTAATACAGCTGGAGATGTTTTCTACGCAGGCTAAAATCACTCACTTTGGATAGCTTATTCACCCTTTCATAGAAAATACTTGCATAGTTCAGTTTCTTGATCTGCACAAAATAAAGATGAGAAAACAATAATTCATACACAATCTGGTTGTATTTTTATATCGGTTTTATATTTTAGGCTGCTAACTTGAGTTCCATTTTCTCAGTTCAAATTTCTAAGATTCTGGCTCCCTTCTTCCTAAGGCCCAGGACATGGATAACCGAGATGGGCAGCCTTATCCTCATGTGACCAAAGAGACAGATAATGCCAGATCACCTACCACATTAGATTGCTAAAACTATTGCCATCTAATTCTTTTTTTTTCGAAACAGAGTTTCACTCTTGTTGCCTAGGCTGCAGTGCAATGGCACAATCTCAGTTTACTGCAACCTCCGCTTCCCCGTTCAAGTGATTCTCCTGCCTCAGCCTCCTGAGTAGCTAGGATTACAGGTGTGGGCCACCATGCCCAGCTAATTTTTTTGTATTTTTAGTAGAGACGGGGTTTCACCACGTTGGCCAGGCTGGTCTCCAACTCCTGACCTCAGTTGATCCACCTGCCTCAGCTGCCTCCCAAAGTGCTGGGATTAGAGGCATGAGCCACCATGCCCAGCCTGCCATCTAATTCTTTATACAACTATAATACGGTCTTCAGGAATCACTGAATATTCTCAAAAATGTATGCCATTTTGATTTTATACACACACACACACACACACACACACACACACGTCAAAGATACTTCTTTGTAGATTAAAATATATATAATTACTCTTTAAACAAAGGGAGGCTCAAGGGTATGGCAACAAGTCATAACCAAAAATTACAATTATGAACATTCTTTGTGTGGTAGACAAAAAGTTAATCTTTCCTTTTTAATCAAACTTTATAACACAGAATCAAGAGAAGGAATAAAACACACGTGCCCAAAGGATAATGTTTGGTTTTTACAGAAAATTATAAGCTCTTGAAAGAGAAAGGGCTTACAAAAAAACTACCATTTTTCCCTAATTATAGCAGTGCTACTTTATCTACTTGTCCTATGAGTGTATTTTTGGTACCTTGTTTTAAGATTCAGAATATGTTATAACATCAACAATGAACTCATGTGCTAGTGTTCTTAGGAATGGCTATACTTCAAAATAAAATACAGTAAAAGGAGCCAAAATTAACAAAATGATAGCTGTTTCTCAATTTCCTTTCAGGATTTTTCAAAATACAAGGCTTAATAAAACCTGTATCGCTTAAGAGAACGAATACATCTATTCAAGACCAACTATTCTTATATTAGTCTCTAACCAGGTTTCTATTTAAAATAAGACATGCTGTCATCATGGTGACTGTCAAGATAGGTAGGTCTTACTGGTCAGACATGGATTAACCCACCAGACCTGATGGATTATGGCCTTCAAACTGGCTTATGGCTGGGAGGCAAACAAGTGCAAGAAAGGCCAAACAGCCAAGGCAATATAGTATGTATTAAATTGAAATGAGGAGCCAAGGACATTCAACTCTATAGGTAAACAGACTCTAAAAAAGGACACTTAACAGACACACCCATCATGTCCTCCACAACACACTAAGCTTGCCTTTATCATATGATGCCTGCAACTTGTGTAGCAACTGTGTGTTTACTTGTCTGTTTCCACACTAAGGGAGCAACTGTTTGACACATCCCAATATACTAAGTCCAAGGATAAGTGTCAAACAGCATAGATGTAAAATAAATGAGCAACAGAGAATGCAGCAGATACAAAGCAAACAGATGTCACTATCTTCTCTCATTCCACATTTTGCCTCAAGAACCTGTCATCCTACAACTGGAAGAATAGTAAAATCCAGGTTTATTTTTTAAATGTTTAAATAATGTGAATCACTTAACCCCTTTGAATCTAAGTTCCCTCTTCTATAAAGGAAACAAGACCAACTCTTAAGGTCCATTCAGCTAAATAATTTCATAATCCTATAATGAAATATATTCTGGCAATAGATCCTTGTTAATATTAACTTAATGCTTCTATGTGATCAATCATCATGCTTGTATCTGAAACCAGAGTTGTACTCTTTACTGCTATGCTAGTCAATTGCCACATGGATTCATAAAAGGAAAACAATCCACAAAGCACTATTTTTGAAAACATCTGTAACATCTACAAGTGCATAACAAGTCGTAGTAAAATTAAAAAGATATAAAATGGTATTTGCTCTAGATAACCTAGACTTGCCTTTGCTAGAGACTTGCTGGGATTTTTTTTATCAGGGGAAATAAGTTGTTTACCCTCATGTTTCTTGGGCAACTAGAAATCCAAGTTGCTGGTAAATAGTTTGCTAATGTTTCACAGCTAAGTTCTCATTTCCGAAAGTCCATAGCAACATTTCCATCTAATGATCACAACACCTCTGTTTTAAAACCCTCCAGTGGCTTCTCTCTGCACCTAGAATAAAATCCATTCTTCTTACTGTGGCTTGTAAGACCCTACACTAGCTGGTCCTCTCTGACTTCTCCACTACTTGCAATCAGTGCCTCTAGGCTTCATTCAATTCTCTCAATTTGTCACATTTTTCCCACTTTAGAGGCTTTGCAATATCTCTTCTCTCTGCCAGGAAACTTTTCACTCAGATCTTCACATGCCTAGTTTCTCCAAAATCCTAAGGGCATTTCTACGCAAATGTCACCTTTTTAAAGAGGTCTTCCCTCACTACTCAGTCTGAAGTGGGCTTTCACCACAGCAATTCTTTATTACCACGCACTCTTTGATTTTCTTTACACTTCTTACTACAATCTGAAATTGTTGTTTATTCCTTTCCTTGTTTACCATCTTCCTCTTCTGTCAGAACAGCCAAGATAGAGGCTCTGTAAGAACAGGAATGTTGCCTATCTTTTCACTCCCGTAATTCCAGAGTCTGGAACAGTGTCTGGCATATAGTGAGTGTCAAATATTTACTGAATAAATAAAAAAATAGTAATGGGAGCTGCATCTATTTAGCAGCACTAGTCCAGGCTCTTTACACAAAGCATCTCATTTAACTTCATGACAACTCCACAGGAAGTAGATATTACTCTACTTTACAGATGAGGAACTAGGACTCAAAGAAATTAAATGACTTTATCAAAGAAAGAGACTAGCATAAAGGTGATACCTAAAATATGAACCTTAACTTCTCTCCCAAACTTCCTATATCTGTTTTTGGTAACACGTCTATTTTGCCAATTATGCTCTAAATTGACCTAGAATTTTAATCTCTAAAATATTTAAGGACTGTTACAATCCTGTGATGAAAAAAATAACCAGAACATGGCCCAAAAAAATAAGACAGGACTCTTAAAATGAAATTGCCATTTCTGTCAGATGATTCCAGTAAAAAGAAAAAAAAAAAGTGAGAGATTAACAACATTAGGACTTTTCTTTAAAAAAATCATACTTTTAAAGGATATGTCTAAAAATAGAGGGCAATCCTAATTTCAGATGAAAAGGCTGCTAGTCATGAGTTTAAGAATAATGAAGAGAAGGCTAAAGTATTTTTTAAAAAGTAATATGAACTAGCATCAATCAGAAACTGAGCTTAAAAATGCATACCACTGGCCAGGCGCAGTGACTCACGCCTGTAATCCCAACACTGAGAGGCCAAGGTGGGTGGATCAGGAGGTCAGGAGTTCAAGACCAGCCTGGCCAATATGGTGGAACCCAGTCTCTACCAAAAATACAAAAATTAACTGGGCATGGTGGTGCATGCCTATAATCCCAGCTACTCAGAAGGCTGAGGCAGGAGAATGGCTTGAACCCGGGAGGTGGAGGTTGCAGTGAGCTGAGATTGAGCCACCACACTCCTGCCTGGGTGACAGAGTAAGACTCCATCTCAAAAAAAAAAAAAAAAAAAAAAAAAAAGTATACCATTTACAATAGTATTTTAAAATATGAAATATTGAGGGATTGCAGTGATATTAATAGTTAATTTAATGTGTCAACTTGGCTAGGCTATGCTGCCCAGTTGATCAAACACTAGTCTAGCTATTGCTATTCTGTAGATGTGATTAACGATAACAATCAGTTGACATTAAGAAAAAGAGCTCTCCTCCATAACATGGGTGGGCCTCATCCAATCAAATGAGATTGACTGATTGCAAAAACAGATTACCCAAGGAAGAAGGAATTCTATCTCAAGACTGTAAGAAAAATCCTGCCTAAGGTTCCATCCTGCCTGCCAATTCTATGAATTTTGGACTTGCCAGCCACCACAATCACATGAGCCAATTTCTTAAAATCAATCTCTGTCTCTCTCTCTACACACACACACACACACACAACACACCCTTATTGATTCTGTTTTTCTGGAGAACCCAACTTACAGAGGTATATATGAGACCAAAATATAAAAAACTTGCATCCTATAAACTACCAAACATTACTGAGAGAAATTAATGAAGCCCTAAACCGAGTGCTATACCATGTTCATGGGTCGGAAGACTCAATAATTTTAAAATGTCAATTCTTTCCAAATTGACGTACAGATTCACTGCAATTCCAATCAAAACGTCAAGCAAGCTTTTTTAAAAAACTGACACTTATTCTAAAATTCATAAGGAAATGTAAAATACCTAGACTAGCAAAAATAACTTCGAAAAAAAGAAAATTGGAAGACTACATGATTTCAACACTGAATAATCGACACGGTGTAGCACTGGTGTCAAGATCAACAAATACCTCAATGGAACAAAATCAAGTCCAAAATAGAACTACATATATAAAGTCAACTGATTATTCACAGGGGGAAAAGGGAATTCAATAGAAAAAGGATAAATTTTCAACAAATGGTGTTTTAAGAACATCCAGATAGTTTTCTATACTCAAAACTTAACTCAAAATGGATCACTATATTTAGATAGAAAACCTAAAACTACAGGGAGAAAGCACAGGAGAAAACCTTTGTTGACCTTGAATTACGCAAAAACAATTTTTAGATACAGTACCAAAAGTACAATCCATAAAAGACAAACTGATAAATTAGATACCATAATTAAAACCTTTGCCCTTCAAAAGACATTGCTAAGAGAATGAAGAGACACACCATAGACTGGAAAAATATTTGCAAATCATAAATCTGATAAAGGATTTATACATAAGAACCCTCAGAACGCAGTAAGAAAACAACCAACCAGATTTTTTTAATGGGTAAAAGATTTGAACAGATGCTTCCCAAAAGAGAAAGGGATGGCAAATAAACATATGTAAGGATGCTAACCATCAGCAGTCATTAGAGAAATGCAAATTAAAACCACCACTACTCACTAATTAGAATGGCAATAATTAAAAAGACTGACCGCACCAATTGTTAGCATAATGCTGGTGGGAATGTAAAATGGTACCGCCACTTTGGAAAACCATTGGCAGTTTAAGAAGAAACTAGGCAGGTATAGAACATATAGCTACCATACGATTCAGCCATTCTACTCCTAGGTGTATGCCCAGAGAAATGCAAAGTTTATGTCCATACAAAGACATGTACATACATATTCATAGAAGCTTTACTTTAAAAGTCAAACACTGGAATCAACCCAAATAGATTATCAAAGGGGAATGGATACACAAAATGTGGTATATCCATACAATGGAATACTACTTACCAATAAGAAAGAGTAACTATTGGTGCATGGTACAACATGGATGAATCTCCAAATAATGCTGGGTGAAAGATCCTCAACTTCAAAGATCCTTACGTAATATTACTCTCCTTTTCCTCAACTCCCAATAACCTGTGGAAATGTAATACATCTACCAAGACTCTAAGCTCCTTTAGGACAATGCCCAAGTCTTATCATCATCATATAGCACCTTGAGTGATGCCAGTATCATCGCTTGAACTATATTCTGCTATGGTAACGAATGTCCAAAATCATGGTGCCTTACATCACAGTATTTATCTCACACTCATATACTTATCACGGATTGGCTTCAGCTCTGCTCCATTATTCTGGGACCAGCCATAGCTAAGTCATGCTGGTTCCATGACAGAGGGTCAAGGGCCACTGGCAGAACCACAAGATGAAAAATATCTGCTCAAATGTGGGACACGTCACTTCCTTTTAACATTTTATTGGTCAAGGAAAGCCAAATGGTCAAACCTGATGTCAACAGAATGATAAGTATAATCCAACTACAGAAAGAACCCTGATAGAAGCAATAAATATTTTTGAAATAATAGTCTACCACAGTGCCTTCCTTATGAAAAGTGCCTAGTAATTGGTAGTAATTATTTATACACCAGATCATGAACACAAGGATAGAGACTGTAATGTATCTCACCCCTGACACACCAGCACCACCTGGTGCCTACCATATACGAATGGACACACTAAGTGCATGTTAAGTGAATGAATAATGATGAGATGAGCATGAGATCTGGAATCAAAAAGCTTGCAATGAAGTTCTACATGTGCCAATTCTAGACTTGGTGGAAAGTCATTTTTTCTGATTCTCAGATGGTTGTTGTGAAGATTAAATAGATGTGAAAACACCATGAAAACTGTGCTATTTTATACAAATGTTAGTTGATATCTTCAGATATATAAATTCATTTAAAGTTTTATAGTAATGCAATACATAATATCCTGCATTTACTTTCAAAGCATCAACTGGCAAGTAAAGAGTGACAAAGATTAGACTTAAAGCAATTCACATGAAAAAAAAGACAAGGTTTTAGTTGATCATAAGCTGAATGTGATCAAAGGGTAATGTGGCTGCCAAAAAAATGCAATGCAAATTTCAGACTACACATTAATAAAAGCACAGTATCCTAGATAATAGCTTCACTGTATTCAGCAATGGTCAGACCACATCGGAAGTAGTCAGTTCAGTTCTGGCCACTGTATTTTCAGAGGTAAACTGACAAAGACTTTGTCATGAGTAGAGCGATGTGGATGGGGAAAGGTCTGTAAACCATGTCACATGCATGTGGTTTGAAAAAAAAAAAAAAGAATTTTTTCCCTCAGTTTGGCAAAAAAGAAGGCTGAAGTAGAACAGTCATTTTCAAATACTTAAGAGTTATTGTGTACAAGAATAAGAAGTTTCACATACATAGTCCTAGATTTCAAAGAACTAGTAAGAGAGGAAATACATTTAGCTCAATGAAAAGCTATTTCTATGAGAAACCTAAAACAAGGAAAAGTGGATGAAAACATGGTTAGAAATGCACTTGAGGAGATCAAATTGGGTGTGAGTCCTATAAATCTAACTCACTCCTCTGTGTAACCAAACATTTTTGAGGCATATGAAAAGGCCCAAACAGCATCTCTTTTCTAATTAAATAACAACAGCAAGGAAGAACCAAGGTAAGAAGTAAAACAAGAAGTTGTTTGGTCTAACAAACATGGAAATGCATGCTGTTGAGGGAAATGAAATTTTAACAATAGATAACATTAAAGATAGATACAGTGTCTTGGGTTTTTTACAGAGAAAACAGGTTTAATCAAAATTGTATTTATTCTAGAATTTATTTTTCCTAATATGACCTAACTTACCATTTTCAGGGGAAATGCAAAAACTATTTTAAAAGTTCCTACGACAGCTGTTGAGAAAAAATTACCCAAATAATTATTATTTGAGATAATAAAATTTTCTCAGCTGTTGAGAAAAGTTACCCAAATAACTTTGATTATATTTTAATTATTATGAGAGCGTAAGTGTGAGAAAGTAAAGGTGGGCTAAAAGGACAGATGGGGGATTGATTATTACAAGAAATATACTTTTATAAAGAATACTTTATAAAATAACTTGGAAAAAACTCTTCTTCCCTTAAATTTTTCTTTGTGTACTACATGTGCATATTTCACAGGATTTAATAGGACATGGTTCCTGACACAAATTACTAAAGCCCTACCTACTTCTCTCACTGCAGGTATGCATCTTACAAAGTAAGATTAAAAAGCAGCTTCATTGACTTAGGAAAATTAATTTGCACATGCCTTTTTGGAATATAAATTCAGATTTTTAAAAAATCTATTCTCCCAAGCCAAAAAAGGAAAATGTGGGGGAAAAAAGGGGAACATCTGTTCTCTACTAAGGAATATGAAAGTTTAGGACTGACTCAAAGTACAGGTTAAGGCTTAAGAACTTGCCACTGGAATTCTGTACTATTTCTCTTCCTGCTCTGTTGTGGACACTACCAACACCTGTGCAGGTCATGGGAACTCAATGATAAGCTCAGAAATCAGGAGTACTAGTTTCAAATCTCCCATGTCAATCCATCCAACGGGAACAGCCTACATTCCACTGGGAGACAGGACAATACCTCAGTAGAGATAGTACTTTTGGAAAGTACTGAAACAGTTGCCAGTCTAAAACACAGTAACTAAAAATCTTAAGTTTTAAAAAAATTAGATGCTCAAGTATTAAAGCAATTATCTTTAAAAGATGAAAATGATGCACAATAAATATTAAGAAGCCACTTCAAATTAATTACAGTTAACATATATTGAGTATTTTCTGTATGTCAGGCATTCTTTTAAGTGCTTTATATACATTAATTCCTGGCTACTCTTCACCACAGCCATATAAAGTAATATTATCATTGTCTTCATTTTACTGATGAGAAAAAGGAGGTATAGAATAGTTAAGTAACTTGTCTAAGACAACACAGCTACTGAGAGACAGGACAGTGATAGGAATTCAGGCAGGATAGCTCCAGGTTCCATTCTACCTTTAGAGTTGGTATTGCTGTATTATATATCTTGACACTTGAAGGACCCTTTAAGTCTATTAGCTTTAATCACATATGAAATATTATCACAGGCAGCCAAGGCTGTATAGAATTATTAAAATGCTTTCACAATCAACTTTAAGATCAGATGACTGAATCTAAGATATCACTTAAGCCACTAAAACCTAATATAATTTTTAAAAATATTTTGGCTTTATTATACTTCATAAGTGCAAATGGGTGCCTTTTATATATTTAGCATAATGTCTGACACTGTCACTAAAACTCTTTTGCACAGAACTAGATCTGGGATATTTTATTCACATTAGTGTTTATTAAAGTAATTTTACTACTTCTCAAATTCTAAATGCAATAATTCAACAGACATTTGATATTGAATAAACACCAAGTAGTATGAATACAAGATAAATTAGATGGTCTCTGCTCTCAAGGGAGGCCACGGTTACAAAACAATGTAATAACTGCTTTTATGGAAAGATGACCAAGGTTCCCAGGGAACTGAGTGCTGCCTAGCTCAAGTGAGAATGGTGGCAGTTCCATGTGCGAAGGCATGCTGATGTAAAAGTAACATTTTCCTCTCAGGGAACATCAAACAATTTAAGTAGAACTAGAATGCAGAGTTTACATGGAAAGGAAAAGAAACTGATTAGAGATAAAGAATAAAGCTGGAGCTAGGGAAAGAAAAGTCTTATCAGTCGTAATAACAATAAAAAAAAAGCAAAGATTTAAGCAGGCAAGTGATAAGATCAAATATGGTAACAATAGAGGCTATCGTATTTTTACACAACAGAACCCTGCTCAACTAAAATACTATGCAAACTTCCATGCCTAAAATTAATCAAAATAAAACAGCACTGGTTGAAACCGGGATGAAATGCTTGACTTCCTCCAGCACACTCTCGGCAGAAGAGTTTCAAAACCACTGCTTTAGAAAGTAAAATTACTATCTCTACACAAATATGTTCTACTTACTTCATGCCTCTCCTGACATGATCCTAACTGCTCAAGTACAATAATTCATTCTAGTAGTTGTTCACCAATTACAGAAATAGTCATATACAGAACTAATCATATAGCATGAGATCTTCAAAATTAATGACAAAAAATTATAATACATTAAAAGGAAGATAAAAATTACCAGCTTTTTCACTCAAGTTAAAACTATAATTTAAATGAACACATTTTCTAACCTAAAAGTCAGAATTCATGGTTGGACAAATACTAGTGTATTTATGGGCACAGAATATTCAAAACTGGTACGGTGCAGTGCTGTAAGACATAGAATGTAACTGGCATAACTGTAATTTTTTTCCAAGATTGGTAAACTTGAATTTTCCTAACAATGACCTTCTGTCTAAAAGCCCTTCTCCATCTATAGCTATGGCATCTATTCTTCCACCTTATGAAATTTGGAAATCTAAATGTGATTACTAAAAATGATCATCATTGTGAAACTGTTTATCTTCCTTATTACCATCTAATATTCCCAGCAATAACATGTAAAACTGGTTAAAGAGGTACATATGCCTCTCTTACAATTCACTACTCCTGACTCTTCACAGTGAGAAGCGTGAATTAAAAATCAAGGTTATAATCTCAGGGAAAAGGCATACAATGATTAGCTCAACATGTTTTAGAATGAAACAATTACACTTAGTTTATACAATCTAAACTAATCCCTGTGATCTTTCTCTTTACCTTTACCCCCTTCCCTCCCAGTACTAACATTTGTGGGGAACACAATCACTCAGTCTTAAGAATTTTTAAAGAATCATCTGCTTTATAATTAACAGATTGAAAGGAAATGTTCAAAACAATGTTCAACACACAATAAGAGTTACACAATGATCTCAGATAGTTATTTCTTTACTCCATCAGATAAAACATTAGAAAACAAGAACCCTGGAGCACTCTATCAGTGCATTAAAAGTTCACTCACAGAATATGGCTGAAGACAAACTATTGACAATTACTAAAAGGAGAAAGGAGTGAGAGAAGCATATGCTACAAATTAAAGCTGCCAATACATCATTTGACCAATATGTGTAGTATATTTACTTACAGGCATACTTAAGAAATGGTCCTTAGGCTGGGTGCAGTGGCTCAAGCCTGTAATCCCAGCACTTTGGGAGGCCGAGACGGGCGGATCACGAGGTCAGGAGATCGAGACTATTCTGGCTAACACGGCAAAACCCCTTCTCTACTAAAAATACAAAAAAATTAGCTGGGCGTGGTGGCGGGCGCCTGTAGTCCCAGCTACTCAGGAGGCTGAGGCAGGAGAATGGCGTGAACCCAGGAGGCGGAGCTTGCAGTGAGCCGAGATTGCGCCACTGCACTCCAGCCTGGGCGACAGAGCCAGACTCCGTCTCAAAAAAAAAAAGAAAAAAAGAAATGGTCCTTAATCAGTAACAGTATGTCATTACAAGCAAAATACCATTTCCATATGATATTTACTCAATCGAACACTTGGCAATCAACAGTTCATTTCTGGGCACATTCCAGATTCCCTAAATTTGTAAAAAATAGCAAATGATTCAGCTATAAATTTGTTTGGGATAAAGACATCTCTGCACATTATAGTAAAAATAAATTACATCACATGCTCCAAGTAGTCATTTTAGATAAACAGCTTAATAAATCACTCATTTCTACTTTTTTCAACTACAAAAGTCTGAGGACTACCATATAATCACGAAGAACAAAACAACTTTTTTCTTTTAGAGAAGCTTGTTTATAAATCAAAATTAAAACCCACTTAAAAGTAGTTCCACAGAAACATGTAAAAAATCCTCACATGTAAAATAAAAACAATCAAAACAACACCAGTATCACATATTTAACTATATATTCAATTTAATAGTAAAATTTCCACTCCATCTATTTAAGGCATGTTCTTTAGGTCCTTTTGAAAAATATTCCACAGACAAATAGATTTGTTTTTAAAAGACTGTACACCTTACTACATTGATTTTAACAATACAGCAAATAAATTTAAGTTAGAACAAATGCCAATAGAGATATTAAAGTATACATACTGTGCTTAGTTGTCCCCACAGGAATATAAAAATGTTCATAAACTTAAGATAAATTTATATTTCCCCTAGTTTGTGAAAATTGCAATAACCTTTCTTCTATTTACAGTAACCAATTAAACTACATTCGGCAACTGAAGTTCAAACAATTTCTCAGATGAAACAGCTGGGAGAAAACAAACGGAAAAGTTTTTACAAATGACATTTGTATTGACGCTATAGGTAAGATGATCCAACACCTAATAGTAGCATGAGTGGAATCAGGAAAACACAAACATGTAATAGTGAAAGAAAACCCTTTACGGAGAAAAAGAAATTGCAATTTACAGGGTCACCCATGACTAAAACTCTGAACTCAGCCTTTCGTTTTAGGGGTGTCCAGAGAGGGAGACAGGGTCTTGCTCTGTCATCCCAGACTGGAGTGTAGTGGCGTGATCTTGGCTCACTGCAGCCTCAACCTCCTGGGCTCAAACAATCCTCCCACCTCAGCCCCCCCAAGTAGCTGGAACTACAGGCGTGTGCCACCACATCCAGCTAATTGTTTTGTTATTTTTTTGTAGAGACAGGGTTTCACCAGGCTAGTCTTGAATTCCTGAGCTCAGGCAATCTGCCCATCTCGGCCTCCCAAAGTGCTGGGATTACAGGCATGAGCCACCACGTCCGGCCTGAACTCAGCCTTTCTTATTTTTAAAAACTGTTGCCCACATTTCTGCAGATCACAAAATCTAAACTTTTAAAAAATCCCATGTAGCGGACATACATATACATATTATTAGATAATATTTTATGCTTAAGAAGTCTAGCAAATTGGCTGGGCACACTGGCTCACACCTGTAATCCCAGCACTTTGGGAGGCCCAGGCGGGCGGATCGCCTGAGGTCAGGAGTTTGAGACCAGCCTGGCCAACATGGTGAAATCCCGTCTCTACTAAAAATACAAAAATTAGACAGGCGTGGGGGTGGGTGCCTGTAATCTCAGCTACTTGGGAGGCTAAGGCAGGAGAACTGCTTGAACTCGGGAGGCGGAGGTTGCAGTGAGCCAAAATCGCGCCACTGCACTCCAGCCTGGGCGACAGAGTGAGACTCTGTCTAAAAAAAAAAGTCTAGTTAATATTATTTTGAAACCCCAGTTTACATAAAGTATGGTGCACTAATGATTGCATTTTATTGAAAAGAACATTGGGAACAGAAAAATTAAGTGACATTTTAAAAGTGACATTGGCTTAAATAATGAAATTGAGAACATAAATCAGTCTTAACTTCCAATTATAATTCCTAATCATTACCGCTAGTCTCACATATCTTGGCACAAATATTTGTAAACTGCAGTAGTATACTCACCTTTTTTACATGTATTTTTTAAAAATTGTAATTGTGTCCTCATTAATCATAAATCCAATGTAATGTACTTTTTAATCTATGTTCTGAAATTAGCAATCATTTGAGACAGTCCCTTGGGATTTTTTTAAAAATGGAAAACACTTCTTTTAATATCATCTCTTTAATCTTCATTTTTACTCATTTGTTCAACTGAGGAACTAAGAGCCTGTACTAAAAAAATCAATGGCACCATTCAAGCTGTTCCTTCCATTTTTATAATATTCAATTATGCTAAGAGGTATGAAACTGTGCCCAGTATCCCAAAGTTGGGCTTTTGACCCATATTCAGTATTAAAATAATTTCTTGCTTTCTGTCTAATGTATAAAAACAAAACAAAATACTATTAAGCATTCTGAAGATATTTTTTACTTCTTGTATGCCCTGATGCTTAGCTCTTATCCTTCAAACCCCTTCTCTAAGAATAAAATTTCTTGAAAACTAGGAAAAGGTGAAGGCGTCACTGTTACCCAAGCCAAGCATGAACAGTATAAATCAAATGAAACTTGATTAGTTATCCTTAATAAAGTTTGTGGCTACTTCCTCCCTTTCCTCCTTACCCCCACATGAAGTAGGAACTAACCCACAAATAAGTTCTCCTATTAACTCACATTCCTTTTTTTCTACATAACCAAAGCCAAATGATTTCCGAATTAAACTTCCCAAGTACTTCATTCATCGTCTCCTGCAATTCCAAATAAATGCAAATGCATTAACACAAAGGGAAAAAAAAACTCCTTTGAAAGAATACATAGTTGTTCTTTTACCAAAATAGCATTTTTCACAAGTGACTCAAACAGAATTACAGCTTAAGAAAATCAAGCCTTTAATTCTGAAGAATAATTTGCACCTACAGAAAATTTCAAGGTAACGGTTTTTACTGCTCGTGGACTTTAGACCAAATCTATTTATTTTGATTTTGCTGAAGTTTGGGTATAACTGCTTGTTGGCCTCTACTGCGGGACCACTGTCCTAGTGAGAGTGTCTGACAACAAGGTGCTTTTGATACTCCACTAACTAAACTACCTTGGAAGAGGTTCCTGACAAACCTGATCATAAAATTTTACTCAATGGTGAAAAGCATTTTAATTAGGCTTCAATGTACTCCTTAAATCAGGCTTGTCCAACCCATGGCCCAGGACAGCTTTGAATGAGGCCCAACACAAATGTGTAAACTTTCTGAAAATATGATGAGATTTTTGTTGCAATTTTTTAAGCTCATTAGTTATTGTTAATGCATTTGATGTGTGGCCCAAGACAATTCTTCTTCTTCCAATGTGGCCCAGGGAGGCCAAAAGATTGGACACCGCTGCCTTAAATGATACGGGATAAATCAGATGACAATTTTGCCACTCGGTTAAACCATTATAGGTGGCATATAAGTAGAACAACACTGAATTTAACTTTGTCCCCAAACATTTTTGGTAAAGAGAGAACTCAAAGAACACACTGATAACCCTTACATATGCCAAAAATCTGTTCCTAAATTGTTGTATGCCAACTGATTATTCACAAATCAAATCACATTTGATAAATACCATTTAAAGGGATTAAGTATTTGAAAGCAACTTTTAGTGAATCCCTTTTGTAAAATTCTCACATAATATAACCAACTAGTAATTAATTTATTTTGCAATCTTACACTTTTAAATGTCAAATTTCTTAAAGTAGAGCACAGCTGTTTTCATAAGCTGAAACATTCACATCACATTACTGCCCTTCTTTCTAGTGCCCCTCAAGCAAGCTTTAAAAATGTCACCCAAAAAATGAGTTGTTCACCAGTGGTAGAATATACAAGAAATACTAGAAAAATTGAAAAATAAGCAATTCTTAAAAATGTAATATAGAAATGTGTGTATAGTATTTCAAAAAAAGTCAAAGAATTATTTTATTTTTGGCCATGATCACAACCCTCGATAAAAATGATTTTTTAAAAAAACCAAGATACGCACAGCCCAAATCACTTTCCCATGTGTTTTTACCACCTGGAGTAAAACGTTCAAGAACTGTCTATCTCCATGAACATATGACCTCCACGATGCCACCAAGGTCAACAAGACCTACAGGAGGGGGATATGCTAAGTGTTGATTTGTCCAATTCTACAGTTCCCTTGAAAAAGAGAGAAGAAAGAAAAACATAAAAATTTATTTATATATTACAAGAAATAATCTTTCCAGGTTGTAACAATTAAGTACCCCACCACAGGACTGTATACAGACATATGTCAGCTATGGCCAATAGGAGCAAGATGTAAAAGAGACCTCACAGCACAAAAGTAGCTGCACAAAAGAATTAACAAGATCCCAAACGGACTGATCTCTCTCTGCATCTGGTACTGAAAACTTTTGGTATCCCGGCTACAAGCCACAAGGACTCAATTTCAAAGTGAGGGTCCTCTGTTGAGGAAACTTTTTGAAAATGACAAATAACCAAAGATACATAATCAACAGAAAAAGCACCCACATATCAGAAATGCTTAGGTAAGGAGCAAGTGTGTATGTGCTGAGACTGATGGTTAACACCAAATTCACAGGTTGTTCTCTTATTCTCTACCAAAAATTCTCTCTGGCATTTCCTCAGCTATCATCACAATCCTGCACCTTTCACAAACCAGGAAGTTTTCTTAGATGAGATTTAAATTTTAAAACACATCCACTTGGGATAATGTTTATGCTAGACTTAAGTTCAAAAAATCCCCATCAGCTTGAAACCATTATACCGGTAATTTCCAGGTAACATTCAAATATATATATTTTTAAAGACATGCCACAGCTAGTACCTGATTTAGTGATTTAGTGGAGAGTTTAACTATGGATAATTCATTCTAACATTTGGTAAACAGGTAGCATACACATACATTATGACAGTGTAAAATTAAAAAGGAAAAAAATCAGCAAAAGCGCTGGTTATTCACAATCAGCACAGGACTGTCTCA
The DNA here is from genome assembly GCF_028885625.2 of Pongo pygmaeus. Taxonomy (NCBI): domain Eukaryota; kingdom Metazoa; phylum Chordata; class Mammalia; order Primates; family Hominidae; genus Pongo; species Pongo pygmaeus. Next base: position 147,724,406 of record NC_072380.2, read on the forward strand.
TAAATTACTTTCAGAGAAGCTCCAAACTGGTGGGTGGCACCGGGTCAATGCGATTACTTAACCCTGGCAGTTACAACTAAACTCCACTTTGATGGGATCCAAAGCTTATTACAAAAAGATGACTGCTTGGGCATATCAAGTACTTCGGTGTCCTCCTATTTTGTTCCCACGGAACACGGAGCCTGACACCTGAAACTCTCCAGACACACATCACCTTGCTTCGGGGCTTTAGAATTTTGTGTATATTATTTGTAAAGTCCACTGGACATAAATTCAGTTGTGTGTGTACAAGATTAATGTATTTTCTGCATGCACAAGTGAAGAACTCATGTCAAATCAAGCAGTTCCCTCTCTCCCAAGTAACTTTTTTATCATTTAGTCCTAAAATAACCATAAGCAACAAACATTAAACACTGGCATGGCAACGTGCACACATCATGCCCTGGTGCTACACACAGGCGGATTCGTTCATCTCTGGTCCCCATCCAGACGGGTGCTCCCGGACCCTCTCCCTCCCGGCCGGTCCAGCCTAGCTTCACCCGAGTTTTGCTGTGAAATCCGCCACTTTCGCTGGCCCCGGCAAAAAGCAAGGCGCCTCGTCCCGAGGGCAGAGTTTCTTGCAACTGCCGGACAAACATTTCCCGAAAGCTTCCCGCGGCCCCCACGCCCGGTCCCCCCACTTCACGAGCCCCGGGGAGGGGCCCACCTGCCTCCCGCCGCCCGCCCCATGCCCTGTCGCCGCGGCTGCACTCCGGGGCCGCACCGCAGCGCCCACTTCCCGGCCCCGAGCCCCCCACGACTCGGGCGCCCGACCCTGAGGGACGGGGGCGCCAAAAAAGCACCCCCCGACACAAGTGACCCCACGACGCCCCCCAGAGGCCGTGTCCCGAGAGCCTGTCAGCGCCCCGGAAGGGGGTCAGGCGGGGGTCTGAGCACCCGGTGTCCTCTCCGCTCCGGACGCCCTCTCCCGCCCCAAGGCACTCACCTGGCCTGGGGTCGGGGGTCGGGCGAGGAGGCCACCCGCCCGCCGAGGCCCCCACCCTCCTGCTCCCGGCGCCCCGCGCCCCGCGCCCCGGGCCCGAGGCGCTCCTGGAGCGGCCGGGGGAGGGGGCGCGGGGACGCGCCAGCGCCGGGGTGGGGGGCGCGCGAGGGGCGGGGGGCAGGGGGCGCGGCGAGAGCTGGGGCTTGGCGGCGTCCGCACTGAGAAAGCAGCCTCCGCCGCGTCCGTCATGGCGCGCGGCGGCGGCAGCGGCTCCCTCCGGTCTCTCTGCTCCCTCGCCTTTAGTTTGACCTTTCCCTCCAGTGTGTCTGAGGGAGAGCGGCTGTGCGCGCGCGTGTGCATGTCTCTGTGTGTGTGTGTGTGTGTGTGTGTGCGTGTGTGTGTGTGCGCGCGTGTGTGTGTGCGCGCGCGCGCGCGCGTGGGGAAGGGGCCGGGTTCGCTCCCCGACGCCTGACGTCACTGCCATGGCAACGGCAACCCCCGCCCCTCGCTTCTCATTTCCTGTCCCCGCCCACTGTGCACGTTCTGGGGCCCTCACGTGCTCACTCACACGCACGCACGCACGCACGCACGCACTCTCGGGGCGCGCGCGCCCAGAGCGCTGGGGTTTGGGAGGTAATTTGGACCTCCGCCTCCCTCCCTTCCCTCGCTGCCTCCCGGAATTTGACCAATCCCGTGAGGAGGAGCCGTGGGCGGGGCGGGCTCGGCTCCCGGAGCGGCGTGAAAAATTTCCCGAGGCAGAGCGAAAAGTCTTCCTGAGCTACTGAGCATGTCCGGTGCCCGAAGTGGCGCTTTGGACGCGAGTGAAGCGAGGAGAGGCGGAGAAGGAACCGAGCGGGCAGTTGAGGGAAATCTCGGAGGAGGTTACCTGCGATCAAACTGGGGCTGCGTAGTGTTAGGGTCAGGCAGCGTTGAAGTGGAATCCGGATCCGCCACTCTCGCTGCGTGATGTTGGGCATGTCATCAAAGCGCTCTCAACCGAACGTCTCGGGTAAAATGGGATTAGTGAAGTCTACCAAGGTGGTTGTGAGGATCAAAAGAGATAACGCGGAAAACGCCTCACCTGGCACGTTATAGATCCTAAATGCCTAGCTATTATTATGGAGCCCACAACCTCTATATTTTACAACTGGGAACACGGGACTCAAAGAGATTAAAAAACTAAATGACTCGCTCAAGGTCAGGTAGTGGTGGAGACCCAGGCTTCAAGTTCAATACTCTTTGTCCTACAAAGCCTTCCCTTAAGCAGGGGTAATAAAACATTTCAGAAAAACCACCTTAAAGAGAGAGCATCGCTTGTGATCTGTGGATCACTTGGTACTCCCCACCTCTCTCCCATCCCCGCAAAGGTTTAGAGCTGGACATAGGGGCCTCGGTGCAACTTTTGGAGGGCAGTTGTTCAGCTTCTGAATTTGCATCTGAACGAGCAATAAGATGGGGTGCTTTCCTCAATTCCCTTGGGGCCCCTACATGTTTTGGTTAAAGTGTAAACAGCAAGGAGCTCCAGGTCCTCCACGTCTCTAACTAGCTGAAGAAAGATTAACTCAATTAACCAGCATTTACCAAGCATCCACCAAGTAGTAAGGTTTTCCCAGCAGGCAAGGAGCCTGTGACCTCAGGGCTGTACAGGCAGGCACCTTGGGATTCAGACACACTTAGGCTTCCAGCCCATTCCTCTAATTTAGCTCTTTATCACTTACTGCTAGGCAGTATTTCTTGAATGTTGTAGTACTATGTAATTTTAGCTATGCTGTTAACTTTTTTTTTTTTTTTTTTTGAGACAGAGTCTCGCTCTGTCGCCCAGGCTGAAGTACAGTGGCGCGATCTCGGCTCACGGCAAGCTCCGCCTCTTGGGTTCTCGCCATTCTCCTGCCTCAGCCTCCCGAGTAGCTGGGACTACAGGCGCCCGCCACCACGACCGGCTAATTTTTTGTATTTTTTAGTAGAGACGGGGTTTCACCGTGTTAGCCAGGATGGTCTCGATCTCCTGACCTTGTGATCTGCCCGCCTCAGCCTCCCAAAGTGCTGGGATTACAGGCGTAAGCCACCGCGCCCGGCCTATGCTGTTAACTTTTTTAAAAAGTATGTGTCTGTCTCCCTGTCTTGTAGCCCCAAACCTATACTTGATCTTGGTAAAGGATGTCACCCAGTATCTTAAATAAGCCCTGAAGTTTCCCATGTCCCAGGAATTATTCACTTGACCCTCCCAAGTTAAATGCAATCTCTTCCAAAAAATCTTGGTGGTCTACTTCGTTGGAATACATTAGTATCTTTTCTACAGCATTTGGCAGCTACCTTGCTTTAGACACTGTTTCTAGTTTTGTGTTCTACTACTTATGCATATTATCACCTACAAAAAGTTTCTCTAACATTCATGTATGAGTTGGCTGTTCATATGGATCAATATATCAGTTATTACCCATTCCTTTAAGGCTTGATTTATTTTCCTTTCCCTTCAGATTGTAAAACTCTTGAATGGCCAGAACCCTGTCTAGTTCCACATCGAATTTCCAGCCTGTTCCTCAGTAACAACACCACTCAACAGCTAGCTATTGAATGGCTGAGTGAGCTCCCTGCCTATCTTATAAAATTATTAGGGGCATACTTTATTTTCATATTTATATCTCAAAACCAGGAATTTTCTGGGAAGTTAAGAATTTCCAATAAATCTTGGGCTACTCTAAAATGCACCAGAAATTACATGGTCACAGTCGTGCAATGAAAGAAGGCTTTGACAGTAGCACAAGACATCAAGCAGAAGTAGGAAATGCAGTGAGGAAGAAGTAATGTTTTCAACAGCTGCCACTATGGATCTAGGATGAGAGCTTTCCACATGTTGTTAAGAATGAGACACAGATTATTCCAAGGTAGGTAAGTGATGTTGCTCAAAGAGGAATTTTGAAATCAGACAGCGTTTGCTTATTTTGAGCTTGTACTTATTTGTCCCTTTGTCTAATTTGGCACAAAAATGGAAAGCCTAGTGGTATGCTTGTATCCAGTATTGTTCCCCTCTTGATGTTCTGTTTAACTCTCTCCATGTGCAGGTCCTCACCATACCTAGCCCTTTTATCCCTCGTCATATTATGGCACGAGCAAATGCCCAGTAGCATGATCTTGAAGTTATTTGCAGTTTATCCTTATCTTTATTTGTCAGTCTTCAAGTCCCATAAAGTCTTCCTCTTAAATGGTAGTGACAGCGATTAACTGTCCTCCACGCCCTTGGTCACTACCTTAGGGTGAGCCCTTGTATCTCTCACCTGGACTCTTACCAAAACCTCCTTCCTAACTGGTCTTTTTGACTCATCTTAGGCCCATCTATCCCAACTTCCAACACACCCCAGACTCTAGAGAGACTTAGAACTTACATTTTATGTTTTAGAGTATAAATATTGAACATATAAAGGATAAGATGTTTAAAATTGGCCTTTGGGATCTGAAGGACCCATCTAAGGCTTTTTTGGAGGCTAAACAATGAGAACATCTTTGAATTAGTGACATTGTGAATTAACAGAGAGCTAAGATGTCTCTTGGTATTTAATAGGCAATCCTCAAAAAGTTGGGTTAAAAAAAAATGCCACCGTGTGTGTGTGTTTAAGTACCTTATTACAAAGAGAGAAAGAACATTCAGTTCCCATTTTAGGGGCTCTCCTGCTTCAGGATTACTGAGAGTCCTCTGGAGTGTGCATGGGCTCAGGAGAGGTTATAAGCACACCCTTGACAGGTGGGCACTTCTATCAGGGAAGGCCAATATCTTTCCAAGAACGTCAGCTTGTGGGAGGAGGTGGTAAACGAGGAAGCAGTGGGGACATGAAGTGAGAACGCAGTACTCAGCCAGACCAGCTCAATCAGTCCTGGTGATGAACAAGGTGAATCAGCTGCACTACCCTTATGGCCTGTTAGGACTGATGTATTCAAATTAGGCAGCTGCATACACAGTATGCACTGCACAAACCCAGGGAAGCTATTTGCATGGGAGTCTGTGAATGGCATCCTCTGGGACTGTGCAGTGCTCAACCTCTATGAACATATGTAGCAGTCCTGAGTGACAAGTACATGGCACGTCTCTGTCTACTTTGGCAATCTAAAGTATCCTGATGATATCTTTGATAATAGAAATAAACATTTATGGGATATCTACCAATTGTCATCTCAAAAACTTATTTTAATGTACAAATTTTATATCTAAAGATTTGCACATGTTTCAAAATGCTTATTAGACTGATGTCATTACCATTCATTTATTTGTTCTAAAAAATGACAATTGAGCTGCGAAGTTTCAGGCATGATTCAAAAGCCTGGTTCTATAAATGTATTGAGCACCAACTACAAATCTTAGAAACACCATTAACTGATTTCTTTAAAATATCAACTTATGTTCATGTTTTTTTCAGTTTATGCCATTTTATAATATGAAGATGTCCTCTATATCCTCTTTTTTAGAGATGGAGTCTGGCTCTGTCTCCCAGGCTGGAGTGTAGTGGCACGATCTCGGCTCACTGCCACCTCCACCTCCAGGGTTCAAGCACTTCTCCTACCTCAGCCTCCTGAGTAGCTGGGATTACAGGCACCTGCCACCGTGTCTGGTTAATTTTGTATTTTTAGTAGAGATGGGGTTTCACCATGTTGGCCAGGCTGGTCTCAAACTCTTGACCTCAAGTGATTTGCCTGCCTCAGCCTCCCAAAGTGCTGGTATTACAGGCATGACCCACCGTGCCTGGCCTCTAAATCCTCTTTATTTCATAGACAATCATCTATTAAAATCTGGCGATGACATTTGGTTCTTTCATTTCAGACAATTCAATATAGTAGGATGCCTCAGTGAATATAAAGCTTTTACATAATTTTTTTCCTCCTGGCGTTATCAGAAGAGGTAACAGAAAGTTAAGTTGGCTTCTTTAGGAGTCTCCTGGGAGCCCTAGGGAAAGCTACCTTAGTAGAGTGGGTGCAAGACCCCACTGGCCAGAAAAGAGAGTATAATTATGCTTTGAGCCCTGGATCATTCTGTAGAGGAAAGCTGCCCTCCAGCCAGAAACATCTAATTTAGATGGTTATATGAGCGAGAAATAACTGAAAATTTGTTTGTTTGTTGTTGTTATAGCAGCAAGCTTTACTCAATGAATTAATTGGAAAAGTAAATAATATGACCATATTTGCACCCCAAATTTGTGGAGCTGCTCATACTAACAATTTTAAATTCTTTTTTTCAATAGCTTTTAGGGTACAAATGGTTTTTGGCTACATGGATGAGCTATATAGTGGTGAATTCTGAGATTTTAGTGCTCCCATCACCCAAGTAGTGTACATTGTACCTAATGTGTAGTGTTTTTATCCCTGGCTCCCCCCTCCCACCCTCCTGCTTCTGAGTCCATTGTATATAAATGATATAAAGTGATATAAAGTCCATTATGTCACTCTGTATACCTTTGCATATTCTAATAATGTTAAACTCTTAATTTCTGAACAAGCAATTAAGTGAGCCTCTGCCTCTAGTAGTCTTTACAGTTGACCCTTGAACCACCCAGTTTGGACTTCGTTGGGCTGCTCTACTTGGATTTTCTTCTGCTTCTGCCATTGCTGACAGTACAACCAACCTCTCCTCTTTCTCCTCTTCCTCATCCTACTCAACATGAAGACGATGAGGATGGAGAGCTTTATGATGATCCACTTCCACTTAATGAAGAGGAAATATATTTCCTCTTCCTTATGATTTTTTCATTAACGTTATTTTCTCTAGCTTACTTTATTGTGAGAACACAGTATATAATACATCTAACAAACAAAATGTGGGTTAATCGACTGTTTATGTTATCAGTAAGGCTTCTGGTTAACAGTAGGCTATTAATGGTTATGTTTTTGGGGAGTCAAAAGTTATGCTTGGAGTTTTGACTGCCCATACAAGGGTTGTTCCCCTAGTTCAAAGGTCAGCTATATTACATGGTTTCCAGGTCTTTGATGGCTGTGCTATGCATGAGTGTCACTGCTGGAAAACTGTTATGTGCAGTTCCAGAAGCTGATATACTTAGTTATAAAAAAAGGATGGGGGGGCTACTCAGGAGGAATCAATACACACATGTGTAGAATCAAACACACACACTCACGTACTCACATACACACACACACACGTGCTCACACATGCTACAGAATAGTAGGATGCAGAGTTCCATCATTTGAAACTCTGGAAAAACTTTCACCATTTTTACTATTATCATTACCAGCATCAACATCTTTCTCGCCATTGTAAGTCAAGACACTGGAAAAAGTCTGAAACAGTAATCTTGACTATTCACAGTAACTCAGGAACAATGAAGGAGGAAGAATGAATGAGTTGCCCCCTGAAGATGGTGGGCTCTCCTTTATGCATGATCATCACGATCTCTCTGCAGTGTCTGTCCTGTGACCTCAAGAGGCATGCAGCGTCATGCCAGACATCTGTGTTTGGATGGCCCTTTGGCTCCTCCACAATTACTGCAGAGTCAGAAGTGGAATTTCCGCCTGATGTTTTATGTCAGAATCAGTATGAAAGACTGCAGCATGCTGAGTGAGCTTTCCGTTCTCGCTGAGATGCGATGCAGGGTCCACCCTCTGCAGGCCACAGTTTTGCCTGGAGGCAAAGCATTCAGTCTTTCCATTGGCCTGACAATTTGAGCCAAGCTTGAGGCCAACAGACAAAATGACTAGAGAGGTGAGTTTTGTTAAATTACAATAACATCCATGCATCCAGGGGAGCTGCAAAAGTCATTCCTGTCAGATGCACTCAAAATCAACAGCCAAATTATTCCTGCCAAATGCTCTGAGGCTATTGAATAAAGTCTTGCACTATTTTAAATAGTAACTTAAAACCTCTAGTTTCATGGCTCAGTAATAATCATGATAATTCTAATCAGTATCCTCATTAGTGAATGCTAATTACTATTTATTGAGTGACCACCATGTGCAAGTGCTTTGCTACATACTTTACGTGTGCCAGATATTTAAGCTTCATAATCGCTTTGTAAGGTAGATGTTATTATCCTGTCCTGTCGCTGGAGAAACAGAAATTCAGTACACATAAGCAACTTGCCCAGTGTTACCACCCACAGAGATGATGTCAGCGTACTTAAAGAATACATGGGCTAGGCATGGTAGCTCACGCCTGTAATCCCAGCACTTTGGGAGGCCAAGGCGGGAGGATTGCTTAAGCCCAGGAATTTGAGACCAGACTGGGCAAAATGCAAAACCCTGTCTCTACAAAAAAATACAAAAACTAGTGGGCATGGTGGTGGGCGCCTGTAGTTCCCACTACATGGGAGGCTGAGGCAGGACGATCACTTGGGCCTGGGAGGTGGAGGCTGCAGTGAGCTGTGTTTGCACCACTGCCCTCCAGTCTGTGCTACAGAGAGATTCAGTCTCAAAAAAAAAAAGAAGGAATAGTCTTTGAAAAAAATGGCTTAAGACTTAAGTATGTAAGAGCTACTTCCTAGCTCAGGGATATTTTAAACAAGCCTTTTATTAGAAAATTGTAAACATGCAAAACTAGAGAGCTATACTCATCAAGCAGCTCCTATCAGGAATAATTTGGAAGTAAAGGGTTTTGAATGATTTCTACCTTATTTTTCTTGGAGGAGAGCCAGGTCCTTAATAAGAATTTCTGCAAAAGAGGAGCCTGGGGCTGAATCTTATTTATAGAGGCAAAATACTATTTTTATTTCAATCTCACATTCTTACTTTCCCTTTGAATTTTCCAATTAATACTGAAATAGCAAATAATATGAAGACTTAATTTTGAGTTGTCTAGTCCTCCTCATCCCTGCTGCAAATCCTCAGTTTATGTTTAAGGCAGGTTTATGCTGAGTCACATAATAGTCTCCTCCCTTGTTATAATCCACAGCAAGACTGCAGGGGTTCTTCATATTGTGGAACAGGCATAAGTCAACTGTTTAGGAAATAATTGATTTAAACTGAGGTAGATTCAGTGGTATGCTGTAGCATCCTCATAGTGGCTCACAAGAGCTAATTGTACATGTCTCTTCCTAATTTTGCATTTGATGACATGACACTGCTGACTTGAAATTGGCCACGGTGAGAGTATTTATACCATGGAAATTGACAAATGTACAAATCAGGGCCTCTGTTCCTCCAGAGAGGCAGTTGTTAAATATTTATCAGCACATTACTGGGTAGATTCTGTTATTTGCTCAAAAGTATCTGCTGTCCTTCACTGTGGGTCTACTCCCCACTACTCTTCCCTGTGAGACTAGTATATTTTTCACCCATCAGAAGTCCATCTTCAAGGGATAAAAGACTACAAATATGGTGCAGTGTGTAGTGCTTGAGTGATGGGTGCACCAAAATCCCACAAATCACCACTAAAGAACTGACTTATGTAACCAAGCACCACTTGTATCCCAATAACCTATGGGAAAATTTAAAAAAATAATAAAGTGCATAGAGGGAAAAAAGGAAAAACAGTTCATCCTGACCACGTGACTTGCTTTGTTCAATGGAATGTAGCCAGAAGTACATATGCCATTTCCAAGTAGAGGAATATGTGCCTTTTTTTTTTTTCACTTTTTACTTTGCCCCAAGCCAACATATCGCAGATAATGTCTGCTTCTTCAGTCTAAGTCCTAGAAAAAGATGACGTGCTACAAAATGACAGCCAACCTGTAAAGGACATGGACATATGCAAGGAATAAATCTTTCTTATTGTAAGATTTTTGGATGTGTTTGTTGTTACTCCATCACGACTTAGGCTAAGCTAATTGATACAGCAATTAAGACTTATCACTGAGTTGCTGCCATAGCAGGAAACCTAAATTATGTTGCATGAATTCTGAGGCTTGGGAGTGGGAAGCAAAAAATAATGTTGTTGGATGGAAAAATGGCAACCTATGTTATCTAGTGGCAAGGTATTAGGTAAAACTGTCACCTTTAATCCCTAGGAAGACAGATAATGCACTAAATGAGTTTATGGCTTTAGGCAAAGTTGTGAAACGGAATGTTACTCTCATGCGTAAGTTGCTGTGGGTTGCACGTAGTGAAATGATATGAAAGTTGAGCTTAGGTAGGAATTGTCCATTTCAGGGAGATCAAAGGGAGTAGAAAGGGTCCAGAAATTTCAGAACTCAGAGGACTAGAGGGTGTAATTGATTTTGATTTCCAAACAACAAAAGATAAAACTGGAAATGTCTTTAAGTGACAAAGACTGACTAAAATTGAGCCTTGTGGCAAGGACCAATCAAAGGTATTGTTCCTCTATTAAAACCTCTCAACTGATTACAGTGGCACCAATTAAATCCTTCCAGTTGGACAAAATGACTTAGGGAAAAGAGATTCTAAGTGTAGTTCTTTAATTGGAGCCAGATAAATTTAAGTTACCTGCAATTAAGTCTAGAGGGAAAGTCGCAACTAGAAAAGAATTACGGATGTGGCCATTGGCACATGAGGCTGTTTGGAATCAAATAGATAAGAATGTGAGAAAGTTACATTGCCAAAAGAGTCACCGGCTCATACTAAAATAGATTATAACTGTTTGAGACTTGAAATGACCTTTGGATTTCCAACTTTCTGTGGGAAGAAGACAGAGAAGCCTGGCCAGCTTCCAAAGAGGACATATTGTCCTTTACAAAAAATGCTTTAGGAGAACAATTGAAAAGGAAAAACCTCCCGGAGGACAGTGCCAAGCACCATGCAGAACAATAGATCGAGTGTTATTGTTCTAGGTCCAGAATCAAGTCCTAATCAAAGAACGTTTCCAGTCTCAGTGGAAGGTAGTCTGCAACTTCTGCCCAAGGGACTTTCAGAAATGCCATGGACAAGTGACTTCTGCGTTCCTCTTCTCCTCTCACTTTCTGAATGGGAGTGTTTGTTTTAGGTATCCTGTTTCACCATGATACATTGGGCATATGAGGGGCAGATAACTTGTCTTTTTGATCCATAGGTTTTGCTCTCAAGGGAATGAACATCTGGGCCTGGTGTAGAGAACTCCATGAGATCATGGAATTCAAGCCTGATGCTGTAATCGAATGGAATCTTTAGGTTATTTTTCTTGAGTAGGGCTGCCAGATTTTGTAAATTAAAATATAGGATGCCTAGTTACAATGGAATTTCAGATAAACAATGAATAATTTTTTAGTATATCTCACTGTGCAATATTTTGGGCATACTTATCCTAAAAAATTACCCATTGTTGATCTGGAATTTAAATTTAGCTGGGCATCCTGTATTTAATCTGGCATCTCTATGGGAAAGAATAGATGTATTTGCTTACAAATAGAGGAAAGTGGAGACTCATGATGCAGAATTCTGGTAGATTGCACTATTTATCCAAAACTTTGTTTCTCTTCTTTTTTTAGGGGCTGCCTGGTGGCCCTCCCTGTGAGAAGGTATTCTTCCTGCTCCGTTGACATCAGGCTTATTAGCCATGTTTCTGGATTTGGTCCATTTTATGTGAGTGAAAATGATAATTGCTGCTTCCAGATAAAAACTTTAAGTGCCATCCTCTGATTCTGACATTTCTCGTGTGCCTCTACCACGATTCTGGCGTGCCACAGCTCAAGGTTGTTCCTTTGGTCTCGATTCTAGTGTAAAGAGAACATGGAGCAGGGCTGCAGCTGATCTTCAAAGGGCGTGAACACAAGCCAGAGAGAAGCCGTTATTGTTGTAAGCCCTGAAGATTTGGGGGATATTATTGCAACACAACTCAGCCCAAACAGACTAATACAACAAGTTTCTATGTATACATGGAAATATATGTAATCTTAGCCTCAAGAAAAAAAAAAGAGTATCTGAAAATCCCAGGATACTCGGGGCTCATGGTGCATAGTCATGAAATGAATAGCTGTCTTTCTTCATCCTTCCCTCTCCAATCTTTCCTTTTCATTCTCCTTCATCTCATTCTCCTTCTTCTCTCTGTGATTTACAAAGCTGGTCATGGAAAAAAAACATAGGAGTCAGAAGGCTTCGATTCTAGGTTCATATGTATGAGATTTTTTGGAAAAAAATCACATACTCTCAAGGAGTCTCAGTTCCCTCATCTTCAAGTGGGGATAATAACACCCTCTTTACCTATTCTGCTGGGGTTTTTTGTAGATCACATGAAAGAGAGGTTATGGAAATCCTTTATATATGTTTTGAAAATTCTATCCAGTTGCTACAGGCTGAATGTTTGTGTTCTTCAAAATTTATATGCTGAAACCTAATCACTGATGTGATGGTGTTTGGAGGTAAGGCTGTTAGAAGGTGATTGGCACAAACCCCTCATAAGAGAAGCCCCAAAGAGAGCTAGCTTGCCTGTTTCACCATGTGAGGACATGGTGAGAAGAAGCCATGTACGAATCAGGAAACAGGTCCTCACCAGACATGGAATCTGCCAGCACCTTGATCTGGGACTTACCAGCCTCCAAACTAGTGACAAATAAATTACTGCTCACTAGCTGACCAATTAATGGTATTTTATTATGATAGACTGAACTGACTAAGACACCAGTTGTATGATGAAAACACCCTACTACTATTACTACTGCTAGTACTTCCTGTATTCGCTCATATTTTTGGAGGTCTTATTATGTTACAAGTATGGTTCTAAGTGCTTTTCATCAGTAACTCTTGTAAGAGCCTATTTTAAATTTAGCAAAGGCAATAAAACACTTTCCCTGGTTTAGTAAGGAGTATTAACTAATTGGGGGTATAAACATAAAATGGTTTCGTTTTTCCAATAGTTACTACTACTCTTGTTCTCCATAGCAACTTTGGTTTCAATTCCATAACTTTCCTGTTGTTTCTGGTCAAAGGACCAGTTGCCTCTAGTTCCTCTGTCTATTTTAATATTTTGACCCTCTCCATTCCTGTCAGGACAGGTGGAACTTGTGGCATAGGAAGTTCAAGTGGTAGAGGGGGCCCAGTCTGTACTTGTCTCTACTCCCCCAGAGGAGGAAAGAAAGCAAGACAGATGCTCCCTCACATGGATGTCCATGGTATAGTTGTTGTCCTCCCCTTGGGTGGCCATCACTGCTGTTCCTGTCCACTGAGCTTCATGAGGATTGGGGTGCCTCCCTCACCAGGAGCAGACTCTGGGGTCCCCCAGCAGGAGGCACCATGTGTATTCCTCTGTGGACCTTGTACGGTCCTCCTTCCCCTTCTGCTGTATGGGTCCCTAGAGATGCCATTGCTCCAAAAATACTTGCTTTCCCAAGCTGTTTAACTCCAGGGTTCAAAATCCCCTGGGGATCCCCTTCCTGTAGGTCTTGAGAATTGCAACTTGGGGGCAGTCCTGACCTGGTCATCGTCCTCACCACCTCACCGTGCCATCTCCTCACCTCATTCTCCAACCCCCAAAAGATGACCACTGATGACTAGTCTCCAGGTCAGTGGAGAACATGTGTGGAGAAGTGCAGGAGGGGTGACACAGCATCCCCAAACCTTACAAATTCTTTCCTTGATTTTGGAGAAGAAATCCACTGGGTAGTGCCCACCTCCCCCTCACACAGCTCCAGCTAGAAGTAACTATTTACTCCCTCCCTACACTCCTCTTATTTTGTCTTTGAGGGTGGGGGTGCTGGTTTTGCTGAAATGACTCTGCTCAGCCAGGCTTGTGAGAGTGGGAGGGCAGGGGGCAAAGGCAGGAATGGAAGCAACCAGGCCTTTCTCTGTCTGTTCTCTGAACTCAGAGTATGGGGTACTAAGGACCTGGGTTCTCCGCTGTGGGCCCAAAGAGAAAACAACAAGATCCACTTGGTACCTAATACCCTGTCACAGAGAGGTACATCTCCAGCTTGAGGTGGTGTCCTGTGAGTGATAGCAGCTCCAGGATGGTGCATTTACCACTGAGGAAAAGTAGAATGAGCCCCAGCATTGGGGGAGTGATCTGGGAACTGCCCTCCTCTTTGCTCCCACAATATCCTGCAGGTTCTATGATACAGGTAGTTAGAGCTACTCACTAGGCTGCCTGTCTTCCCCTCCACTGCAGGACATGCCTGTATTTTGTCCTCATCTGTTGCTGTAGTTTGGATGTGTTATTTTTTTTTTCCTTTGCATGAGTTTCCATGAAGAACACATGTTGGAATTTAACTGCCAATGTAATAGGTATTGGGAGGTGGGGCCTTTATCTAAACTTTAATTAGGTCATTAAGATGATTAGTGTCCTTCTCTGGAGAGACTGGATTAGGTCTCTTGGGAATGAATTAGTTTTCGTGAAAGCTGGTTGTTATAAAGTGAGGCTGCCTCTTGTGTTTGGTGTCTTTGTATGCTCCTGCTCCCCCTTCCTTCTGCTTTCCACCGGGAGTCAAAGCAGCACCAAGTCCTCACCAGATGGGCTGCTGGATCTTGTACTTGCCAGCCTGCATAACTGTAAGCTCATAAACCTCTTTTTATTCCTTATAAATTACCTGGTCTTAGGTATTCAACAGAATTGAATTGCTTAGGTAGCAACACAAAACAGATGAAGACATCTGTATTCCCAGGACCTGGGACAGCAGCTGGTATATGCAACCTACTCAGCAAATGTTCTCTAGAATCTTTAGAGATTTGGGAATATGAAGAAAAATAAACTAGAAAAATGGGGTGGCAGATATATTCCAGATAAAAAATATTTCAGGTGAATTCTACAAACCAGGGTGGGTTTCAGACAACTGTGAATCATGAGTATACTTGTTGGGGGAAAAATTCACGTAGCTAAGACAGCTACTTCTTGCGGTACCCATTGAGGGACTGGGGCAAGGGCAATGAGAGGCATAAGCTGACTACAGATAGTTAACCCTGACATTTTCAACTTTAAAACAGTTTCATTTCCTGTTTGAAAACTTTGAGGGTCTTTTTCTGAACAACTTTTTTTTTTTATTATACTTTAAGTTTTAGGGTACATGTGCACAACGTGCAGGTTAGTTACATATGTATACATGTGCCATGTTGGCGTGCTGCACCCATTAACTCGTCATTTAACATTAGGTATATCTCCTAATGCTATCCCTCCCCCTCCCCCAACCCCACAACAGGCCCTGATGTGTGATGTTCCCCTTCCTGTGTCCATGTGTTCTCATTGCTCAATTCCCACCTATGAGTGAGAACATGAGGTGTTTGGTTTTTTGTCCTTGCTATAGTTTGCTGAGAATGATGGTTACAATAGCAAAGACTTGGAACCAAGCCAAATGTCCAACAATGATAGACTGAATTAAGAAAATGTGGCACATATACACCATGGAATACTATGCAGCCATAAAAAATGATGAGTTCATGTCCTTTGTAGGGACATGGATGAAGCTGGAAACTTTTTTTTAATAGAAGGGGCAGACATCAATTTTTTAAAAATTTCAATCTCTAGGTTTTGTTTTTAGGAACATTTCTCAGAGGTTTTTCATCATGGATATTTGAAAATGCTGATGTAAAGAGACACATCTCAATTTCAATGCTGTCACAGCCATGTTGTCCTTCTTTGGAGAGTCTTCGAACTAGAGTAAGCCATGGAAGATGATAATATACAATGTGGTTGCCTATGATGACTCACCGACCTGTCCGGATTTGTAATCTGCATATTTTAATGTAAATTGAGTAGTTGATTTAGAGACACAAATTATTTTAAAAACCAGTAGACTATATTACAACAACAACAACAACAACAACGGCACCCTAGGATTTCAGCTTTTTCAAACTTCAAAGAGTACTGAAAACTGGTTTAGGCTCTTGTTCTGGGGATGTTCAGCTATGCAGAGGAGATGCTGAGATTTCTGGCAGCCATCTTGTCTACTACATAGTGAGACCTTATATGGAGAATGAAGCCGAGGAAAACCAAGAAAGACACAATCCTGATAGATGTCTAGGAGTCCCCAGACCCAATGTAAATGGAGCCAAATTAAGACAAGCAGAGCAGAGAGATCAGAGGGAGACATCCCTGATAATTCCACTGGAAGTCCAAATCCAGCCATGCTTGAAGTTATTGCATCCCTGGTTTTCCCATTTTCCCAGTTTTCTGAGAAATAAATTCCCCTTTCCTCTCTCGGTTCTGACTTTAACTAGTTTGATTTCCGATGTAATCAAATCACCTGTAACTAAAAACATTCTCTGTAATAAGCTGCATCACGAGGTTATTGGCAGGATAAATTGAGATTATATACATAAAGCAATTCTTGGCACATAGTAAGTGTTCAATAAATAGACTTTAAAAAATAAAATTTATTATAATCTGAGAGTAGCTCTTGTAACTAACATAGGTCAGACAGCAAGTAAGAAGTAGCCAAGATTTCACGGTTTAAAAGTTCAATACTTATAATTTCAGCAAACAGAAAGGATCTGGGATGGAGCCAATAATATGTGGTAGATAGAACTTGGGTCATAGAGTCAGATAGACTTGAGTTTGAAGTCCAGCTCTGCCACTTTGCCATCTGAATGACAATGAGAAAATTGCAAGCAATTCTGAGGCTTTATTCCCTCATCTTATAAGATGGGGATAACAGTGATAGTGGCAGGAGGCAGTCAAATGCCTAGGAAAATAGGGGCAGGTCCCTGGTGAAACTGGACCTTCAAACCAAAGAGAATTTAAAGCCTGAAAGCCAAGCTACAAGTCTCAGATAAATCCACAGACTGGATTGAGATCTTCTCTTCCTATTTGGTGTGCTTTCCTCTGGTTGATCCCCACCCTTCACCTATTTTACATATACCTACCCTTCCCTAATTTGTTATTTGCACTGTCATGCCCATCCTTGAGTGGTGCCTTTTTTCAGCCTTTTTTTGTATATTCACAAACCAATCAGCATGCACTCCCCCATTCTGAGCCCATAAAAGCCCCAGACTCAACCACACTTGGAGGACCTCCTGCCTTCAGGTGGGTGAGACTCCCCAACTTTGGGTAGGGGGAGGCCAACTCAGTCCCCGTCTCCGCTGAGAGCTGTTTCATCACTCAATAAAACTCTTCATCTTGCTCACCCAACAGCTGTTAGCATAACCTCATTCTTCCTGGGTGTGGGACAAGAACTCAGGACCCGCCAAATGGTGAATGTGAACAGAGCTGTAACCCTGTAGCACTCCCCTCCTGCTCGCCAAGCAATGGGAGAGGGAGCTGCTGGGTGCCACATGCCCCAGTTTGTTGGGGCAGGACTGAAAGAACTGTTAACATGCTGTAATACCCTCTTAGGGGCTTTGGGGTAGCTGGCATCCCAGAGTTTTTCAGTTGCCACCATGTTCCCCTCGTCCAGATGCTGGTGCTGAAGGTGGGAGCAGGTCAAGACATGCCCGGCCCACCCACAGGCTGGAGTGGCAAGCCAAACACAGCTGCCGGGCCAAGTGGTGGAGTACCTCCTGCGGCGAGCCCAGAGCCAAGCGTGGCACTGGGCAGGGGCATCGCTGGCTGCAGAGGTCACCAGCTGGTGAAGCGACACCCAAAAAATCCTGCATCAATAGTACCTCCTTGTAATAATTAAAATAATCAAGAATGTAGCATTATTCCTGGCACATAGACTTTCAGCAAATGCTGGCTGCCTCCCTCCTCCAGCATCTGCCACCACTACAGGCTGGTCCCTTTTACAGGTTAGAATTTTATTTGTCAAAGTTAAGTACAAGGTTTACTGCCCCAAAGTATCTTCCCTTATGATGCTTCTGAAGGTGTGGTAAGGCTGTTGAAGAGTTGTAAAGAGGGGTTTATTGTTTTATATCCAAAGTGCTTTCTAATGAATATTTTATGATTTTTCTCACTGTTTGATAATTTTGTAGGATTCAAACAAGTGAGGAAACTTGATTTGTTTTGGAGAAAAAAAGAGAGAGAATCACTATAACTAATAACAGAGCCCATCTGTTCTGGGTACCAGAGAGCCCTGGTTAGTGACCCCATCCCTGACTGCAGCATTAAGTCCTGAGTCATCTATCCCAATCAGCTCGTAGCATTCTTCTTAATGTCTCCTATTGTTTAAGCGTGGTCATTTGCCTAAATCGATACAATAAGACTAAATTAAAGGATATATACTTCAGTATTTTACATGCTTCAAGTAAAGATTTCTCACCCTTGCTGACATGAACATGGAGCACAAAGCTTTAAGACCACGGATTTTTTAGCTGCTGTCTTGGCACTATGAGGGGACCCATCCTTAGGATGAAGCCAGGTGCTGAGGACAGCAGAGCACAGGAATGGAAAGAACTCACGTCTATGATAACATCTTTGAACTGGTAATTATACTGCACCTGGATGCCTCTTACCTCCGGACTTAACGTTATGTGAGGCAATCGATTTCCTTATTCTTATGAAAACCAGTTTCTGTGAAACTGATCAGTATCAAGCGTGAAGCATGCTTCATGAAGCAGCACCAGACGGTAGAAAATACCAGGGCAGCTGCAGGTCACAGCCCTGAAATCTGGCCACCGGGGTTCATATCCTGCTTCCACTTGTGCTAGCTGTGTGGCCTTGGGGAACATACTCAACCTCTGGCGGCTTCAGTTTCTGCATCTGAAAAACAATGATAATAATAGAGTTCCTCACAGGATAAACGTGCGTAACACACATAATGTAGTGCCTGGCCCGTGGTAAGTCTCAATAAAATCTGACTTGTAATTATGGTTCCTTCTAGATGTGAAGATCATCTCAGGATCCACAGATTGATTCAAAAGTGGATTCCCAGTCCTCTTCCTTTCTGTTATTGACTCCGTGTCTCTTTATTACTTTGGGTTTTTCTGACTTTTCCTTTCCTAGTCTTCCTCCTCTCATTCCTTTAACTAGCCAGAATTGGGATTGATTTATAGCTTTATTTGTTGTATTTTAAAATATGTAATTCTACATTTTCTCTTTTTAATTTAAGAAGTCAAAGAATGGAACATTTTATATTTCCTTCAATAAAAAAGAATCTTTTTATTTGATTTTTTTTATATATCCCAATTAAATTTCATCTGCTTGGCTTTGGTCCAGTGTTCCACCCTGTCAGAATCATTTTCCATCTTGACACTGTCAGTTATTGGCTTTGCCATCCTTCCTGGCTTTATTTCATCTGCCTTTTAAACCTTCACCAAGATCTTGACAAAACCTGCAATTAAGGACGGCTCTATCAGTTATCAGGTGAGGTGTATGTGCTGAAAAACTCTAAATCAATGCTCCTCAAACTCCAGTGACCATAAGAATCACCTGGAGAGCTTGTTAAAGCACAGATTTGTGGGCCCCTCACCTGAGATTCTGATTCAGTGGGTCTGGAGTGGGGACTTTGCATTTCTAATAAACTCCCAAGTGATGCTGAATAGGGCTGCCACAAATAATAGGGGCTCAGTCAAGTGAGTATAATAGGATTTTTTTCCTCTTATGTTGAAGTCCATAGGCAGGTAGTCCAGCCTAGTACCAAGGTTTCAGAACCTAGGCTTTTCCCCCTCTCCTTCCTGCCTTAAATGGCGTTTGGTTTCCTACTCATGTTTCAGAAGGTTTGCTTGAGCTACAGCCGTCATGTCCACATTCAAACCAGTAAGAAAAAGGAAGGGGGAAAGGATGTCTTCTCTCTTTTTAAGGACCTATCTCAGAAGTTGTATGTGACACTCTACTTACATCTTCTTAGCCAAAACTTCCTCACAAATCACACTAGCTGCAAAGAAATCTGGAAAATATAGTTTTTATTTGGGGTGTCATATGCCCAGCCAAAAATCAAGGTTTTATGATCAAGGCAGAAGAGAATGCACTTCTGACATTACTGATTTTTAATGTTACAACAAACCTTTCCCAACTCTCCAGCCAGAGGTTTGCAATCTAAAACCTGCAATGGGCTAGGAAATTCCAATAAAATTCTGAATTTCAAATTCTGATCACCCTTCTACAGGTAAGTATTATTTCTTTCATTTCTGTGTTCAGGAAATTGAGTCTCAGAGAGCTTCAGTGATTTTCCTGAGATCTCTCGGTAACTAAATGCCCCAACCAAGATTTAAACACAACCCTGCCAAAGCCCAGGCTTCTAATGCGTCATTCTACATCACAGGAATCCCACATTTGTTTGCAGGATGAGCCTTGACTCAACCAACTACTGTTGCATGCTATGCACCCACAAAACTCTGAGACCTAGACACTTATTTTACTACCATGTCTATGAGTCAACTGGAGACCAGCTGCTCTAGGCTGGGTTGGACTGGACTCATCCAAGCCACAGCTGGGTCTGGGTCTGCTCCGTGGTTCTCCATCTTCCTCAGACTTGTGGGCCTACCAGCGTAGAGCCTTCTCATGCCAAAAGCAGAGAAGCACATCTCACTGCTGCTTGTGGTGGGTCTGCTTCCATTCCCTTGACTGAAGGAAGTCACATGGCCAAGACAAAAGCTAGGCAGTACAGTCCTCCAGGAGGGAGTAAATATTTCTGAATATGTTCTTATTTACACCAAGTCCCTATGCAGATGCATTGGAATGGGAAGAGCCCCAGACTGAGAAGTAGAAGTCCCTAGTTCTAGTCCCAGACCTGCCATGAATGACTTGTGTGGCCTTGGACAAAATACTAGCCCCTTCTGGGCCTCATGTTTGTTCTAGAGATCTCTAAGGCATACGCAGGCTTTAACTTAAGAAGCTATGGCATGAAAAAACAAATCATTGCCTCTCAAAATTCTAATCTCCTCTGAATGTAGCTTAGTCTTTATGCAAAAATAAACACACACACTAGAGTCTCTTCAAAACCACTGGGCTAATAATGTTCATGATTCTGTTAATGACCAAACTGGAGCACAGTGCAGCTGGTCCTGCTGGTCACGGGAAGACCCCAGAAAGAAATGAAGCCATCAAGAAGCCATTGATGCTGTGACCTTCTGTTGCAGGCTGCTCCTCTACTTAGACAGGTGAGATTTAATTTTGGTGATTTATGATAATGCCTCTAAGGGCACGGGTAAACATGTCACAGTTTATTTTGCAGAATTAATGAAGTCTGATTAATCTCCCGGTCCCCAGCAGATTCTGCTCTGAGAAATGGAGCGAGACTGCCAGGCTTTTGTGCAAATTATGGCCGGAGGATTGATAGCATGAGAATCATCTGAAATCCACACAATCTGACCTTTTTAATCCCATGGATCCTTTAGTTGGATTCGTTGCCATCATACTGGATGACTGCTGGCCAGGGAGAGACCCTTCTATGAACACAGTGTGCAATACCACAATTGCAGCTAAAGTTAATCAAGCTAGTTCCATGCATCAGGTACTTCACATGGTCCTTTATCCCAAGGATTGAAAAAGCACATGCTTTTGACTTGGATAGATGGCAGTTCAAATCCTAGTCCCACAATTTAGAAGCTGTTTGATCTTGGATGTATAGTGCAGGCACTGTTGGTGTCTCTCTGTGTACATTCAACCCTGTATCTTCTCTATCCATCTGTGTCCTACAGCATGGACAGTTTCAGCATGTTGCCTTTTCATATTTTGGTAGGAGACGTAAATATGTAAGCAACAAATTATATTGGAAATAAAACCCATGGATGACTCTAAGCTGCAGACGGGAAAACTCAGTTTATCCACAACACTGGGGTTAAATCTTTCTTACTAAGAATTGGAGGCCAGGCATGGTGGCTCATGCCTGTAATCCCACCCCTTTGGGAGGCTGAGGAAGGTGGATCACTTGAGCTCAGGACTTAGAGACAAGCCTGGGTAACATAGTGAAACCTCATCTCTACACACACACACACACACACACACATACACACACACACAAACACACACACACAGCCAGGCATGGTGGCATGTGCCTGTAGTCCCAGCTACTTGGGGGCTGAGGTGGGAGGATCGCTTGAGCCTGGGAGTTCGAGGCTGCAGGGAGCTGTGATGGGGCCAGTGCACTCTGGCCTGGGCAACAGAGTGAGATACTGTCTCAAAGAAAAAAAAAAAGAATTGGAGATGGTAAAGATTCACAGCCAAATTTAGGGCTTTTGTGTGTTAAAATACACAAACAAGGTGGGATAGATTGTGCTGCAGCAAAAGGAGTGCTGTGATAGCCATCAGGAATCTGGATTTGAGTCTTGATTCTGCTGACTACAAAAGATGTGACTGGGGGCAAAGTTACAAAACTTTTGGAATCTTGGTTTCTTCATCTGTAAAGTGGGAATGATAATGCCTGCCCTGCCTATTGCACAGAACTTCTTGTGGAGATTCCGGAGATAAAAGCTGTCAATGATTAGTAACTCCATTTTACAGATGAAGAAACTGAAGACAAAAATGTAGGCGGTGGAACAGAGACATAGATCTCGTAGTTCTTTTCCTACCTCATCTTTTACCACTGTTTTTCCCACTCACTCTGCTCCAGCCACACTAACTTTTTGTCCTTCCCTTGAATAAAACAAGCTCATTTTTACCTCAGGGCCTTTGCTGTTTCCTCTTTCTAGAATGTTCTTCCCCTATGTCTTCATGCACTTTGAGGAGGGATTGGCCTTCCTTTCTTGATATGCAGGAGTCAGTACAAACATCTCTTCCTCATAGAGGTCTTCCACAGACCCCCATTCAAGGTGATCTCTCTCCTAGGCTCCCTTTTGCATACCATCCTGTTACATTTTTGCTCTATCACTTCCTGAGATTATCACATTTATGTATTGACTTATTAATCATCTCCCACTACTCTCTCTCCTTGAGAAGAAAGATCCTGAATATCTCATTTTCTGTTACATTGTCAGTGCCAAGAACAGGACTTGGTATATTGTGAGCACACAGTAAATATTTTTTTGAATGAACAAATTAGCATGTATAGACTTATTTTTAATGACTATAATATGTTGCATGAATATACCATCATTCATTTAACACGAGCTTTAGAGATGGATACTCAATTTTTCTTTTCTGCTTTTACTTATTTTTATTTTCAAATTATTTTGCTACAGCAAACAAATGAGTATAATCTGTGTATACTTACCTGATTTTATCCATAGAGCATATTCTTAGCAGTGGGATTGCTGGATCAAAGGGCATGTGCATTTACAAATTGTGATACGTATTGTCAACTTCCTCTATAAAATATTTTCATCAATTTATGCTCCCATCATCTGTGTATGGCACCACCAGCTTGGGGTTCCCTCTAAGTCCCCGCTAATAACACATTATTGCTGAGAAGCCTTTGCTGCCTTTCAACTTGCTCTCCAAGTGTTTTATCTACTCATTACCCAATGAAAGGCTGTGTGTGCAGCAGCTCTGCTCTGTTTCTCTGAGATCTAAGTGCTTTGGATGGTTTTCTCCTCTCATTTAATTTGCATTCTCTAGACTGCTGTGGCAAAAGAAGGGACATTTAAAATATATGGTAGTGTCTGTAAAGATTAGATTATTGTTCAGTAAATATTCATTCTCCTCCCCCTACCCTGTGGCAGGAAAGTACTTTCTATACTCCCTAACTTTGGCCTTGGCCT
This sequence comes from Pongo pygmaeus, assembly GCF_028885625.2. Lineage (NCBI taxonomy): Eukaryota > Metazoa > Chordata > Mammalia > Primates > Hominidae > Pongo > Pongo pygmaeus. Next base: position 147,747,687 of record NC_072380.2, read on the forward strand.
CGTGATTAGTTTTGGCCAGTAGGATGTTCACAGAGGTGATATGAGCGGAAGATTCAAATATGCTAGTATTGTTAGGCTTGCTCTCAGGCCCTTGTTTTTTTTTTTTTTGCCATGAGAATAACATGCCTTATTTATCTAAATCAGCTAGATCAGTTGAACTCCAGCTGTCATGTAGATGTGTAAACGTCTTGTCATATGACACCAAAATTTTTGTTCTTATTCGTTACACAGCAAAAGCTGATTGATACAAAGTCCAAAATGAAACTAGAGCTTGCATTTTGCAGCGCTTGGCACTTTCTATATTAAATATTAAATATTCCCTAGGGCAGTGGTAGGAGAGGAATATTTGAACCTATTGACATTCATCTTTGTGTGAGTTTAATTGAGTCTTGAAGAAAGTATAGGGCTAAATAAGTCCTAGGTGAGGACTTATAGCAGGAGGAAAGGTATAGAAGAAGGACTGTGCAAGGCCTCTCTTAGGACTAGTGAGCAGACTGAAATATAGGCTACATGTCAAAGAGTATTGTAGGAGCTAAGGTTTGAGTTAGGAAACAAAGAATTTGAAGAAGTTAGAGATAGCTTTTATTCTTTAGCTACTGGTTCCAGCAAAGAAATATAAACTGCAAGGGAACCCTGGATGCCAATTATGTGTCAATTATACCATAAGTCATTGACATTCCGAGGTCAACTACATAATGAAAACAGGTAAGAGCCTAAGAATAGTCTTGCTGTGCCAAATAGAACAGGCTGGCGGGCAGCTTTATTCATACTTGTATCGTTTCCATTTAGAACATCATTATTAATTAAGCTGTATTTAATGTAGTACCAGCCTACGTTTTTGCTTCTTAAATATTGTATGACTATGGCTTTGTCTTCACAGAAAACAGACATCAATTGCAGTACTCAGAAGTTATTCTGAACGTAGCCTCATATTTATCCAGTTTTTGATAGCATATTGTTCTTTTTAGACAGGGTCTTGCTTTGTCACCCAGGTTGGAGTGTAGTGGTACAGTCATGGCTCACTGCAGCCTCCACTTCCCAGGCTCAAGCGATCCTCCCACCTCAGCCTTACAAGTAGCTGGGACTACAGGTGTGTGCCACCAGGCCTGACTAATTAAAAAAATTTGTTTTTGTAGAGATGGGGTCTCACATGTTGCCCAGGCTGGTGTTGAACTCGTGGGCTCAAGCAATCGTCCCATCTCAGACTCCCAAAATTATGGGATTACAGGTGTGAGTCATTGTGCCCAGTTGAATAAAATTTTAAACAATTATTTTGTGAGTAGTTTTTGATATTTAACCAAATCAATTGTGGTAATATTCGTTCGTCCATTTTAAAATATTTAGCATCATGAGAAGTCATATAGATGCGAGTTTGAATTCCAAGTTCATCACTTACTGGTTATGTGCCCTTGAGCAAGTTATTTTACCTGGATAAGATTGTTTCTTCGTCTGGAAAAGAGGGTGAATAAAATCCACCCCATAAGATTGCTGTAATGATTAAATTAGTCAGTGTGTATGGAGCTGTAGTAGTCCATTTTCACGATGCTGATAACGATATACCCCAGGCTGGGTAACTTATAAAGAAAAAGAGGTTTAATGGACTCACAGTTCCTCGTGGCTGGGGAGGCCTCACAATCATGGCAGAAGGTGAAAGGCACATCTTATATGGTGGCAGACAAGAGAGGATGACAGCCAAGCTAAAGGGGAAACCCGTTATAAAAACATCCGATTTCATGAGACTTATTTACTACCACAAAAACAGTATGGGGGAAACCACACCCATGATTCGATTATCATCCACCGGGTCCCTCACACAACACATGAGAATTATGGGAGCCTCAATTCAAGATGAGATTCAGGTGGGGACACATCAAAACCATATCAGGAGCACATAGCATTGTCCCTGGCCTAAGGTAGGCTCAGTAAATGCCATCTCCTGCCATGCGGTTAAACATTTATTGAGAAGCATGAAGGGCTATGAGTCAGGTATCATGCTGGGCACAGTGAAGAAAGGAAACAGAATGTTTGTCCTCAAAAATCTCAAAGGCCAGAGACAAACCAGCCAGGGCTGACTTACAAACATAAGAAGGGAAGTGAGGGATAAGGCCTCAGTGTAGCAGTCCCTGCTTTTTTGTCTGTCTGTTGTAGAGGGAAGTCTGTAAGTAGTAGCCATGATTCAATCACACAGCCACATGCTTGGATGCCAGGTTCTTAAAACCCCGCCATCGTGACTGATCCAAAGCTGGGCACCTGACCCTAATGGGGTCAATCAGTTCAGTCTTCTCCAGAATTTTGTATTTATTCTGGATGGCAAATGGACTTACTCCAGGCTGCAGATCATTCCTTTATCTTAAATTTGATTTTTTGGTTAATAGGAGTATCATATACACCTTGAAAGCAGTACCAGATCCTTTGCTGCCTGCCCTACCTCTGTTCCTCCTTGAGGGGAAATGTGCATTTATTGGTTGGAGCCTGAAGTACAGATTAGGCTACACTCACGAGTGCCACTGGGTGGGTTCATTGTGTGTTGAAGGGTAGAGACTGGTTCTCATGTCCCTCTTCATACTTCCCTTTTGCAACTAGAGCTGGTTGGGTAAACTGAGCTTTGCCTGACCCTCTGAGACAGAGGGTCTGAGACTCTTCTCCCTGCTCTCTTTCTCTCTCTTGTGTCCTCTTGCTGCAATGGTGGAAATTGCCTACATCTGCACTGTCTGCTATGGAAGCCACTAGTTGTGTGTGGCTTTTGAGTACTTGAAATGTGGCTAATGTGACTGAAGACTTGAATTTTCAATTGTATCTAATTCTAATTACTTTAAGCCTAAATCTAAATAACTTCATGTAGCTAATAGCTCCTGTATTGGACAGCACAGCTATGCCCGATAGAAAAGGCTGGCAGGCAACCTCATTCACAAATTTTATCATTTCCATTTAGGGGAGCAGTATTAATGAAGCTGCTTCTAACATAGTGCCAGCCCACATTTTTGCTCCTTAAATATGGAGGAGAGAGTGAGAAGAGTCAAAATTGGATTTTTTTGGCCGGGGCAGGGGGTGGGGGCGAGAGAGGCTACACTTAGCCTCTGGTCTAATCTGTGTGTTTTAATTCACCTGTACCAGGGAAGATTGAATTCAGGTGCCAGTTGCTGGCTTAGCTAATAATGAAAAGGTTTTTTGTTTGTTTGTTTCCTATATGACCACTGTTTCTTGTAGATCTATCTTTCAGGACTTCCTTACTCAGGAAGGGTAATCGGTGGGGCAGGATTCAGGAATTCCCGTGGGCTCCAGAAATACTACCATGGCTTAGATGATATCACTCGCTCTCAAGTGCGGCTTTATCCAATGTGATGGGACAAGGCAGGCCGAGGAACAAACGTGTCCCAGGAGTGCTGGCCCAGCTTCGGAGTTTGAATTCCAGGTGCACCACCTATTGATTGCATGACCTTGGACAAGTTACTTTACCTTGGTAAGACTCAGTCATGTATTTATTATAGGTTGAGGGGTGGGGTGTCTTTTGTCTTTGCGCCAAAGTGATCTCCAGGTGAGATGACTCCAATTTGTCCAAGGGCCAGCCTCTGGAGAAGGCTGCAGGTGAGAGGTGTTAGCATTGTTAGCTACAACTGCCTCCCAATTTCTAGATCCCTCACCTTATTTCTTTCACCCATTTCTGCCGATCTTGACTTCAAAAATTTCCCCAGATACGATTTCTTATGCTTTCCCCAGTACCAGTTATTTTCTGTGATACCAATTCTTTGATTTAAAAAGTGATTAACACTCCCTAAAATTGTTGTTTGAGTTTCCCTCCTAGACATGAGCTCCTTAAGGGCAGGAATCTTGTTTCTTATCTTCATGTTTTATTCCAGTATGGAGAAATGTGCAGTGAGGCTCCATCATGAACCTGGTTTTCCTGGATTCTGATGTAATCCATACTCAGCTGGGGGCGCTCAGGACCTGTTTGGAATTAAGCAGACCCAACAGCCAATCATGGCTCTGCTGCTAACTAGCTGAGACTGGGTAGATGAGTTGGTGGCTCCAAGTCTGTTTTCTTACCTGTGGAATGCAGATAGATGACAGCTACTCAACAGTGGGGTCATAAGAACGGAATGTCATCAGGTATGTACAGTACTTAGTAAGGTGCCTGGCACATGGCAGACACTTAATAAGTGGAGTTATAACCATAATTAAACATTTATCACCGCTTGCTTTTGTTAGAAATGAATACTAACATGTTGTCCCTCATTTGACTGTTAGCTCTTTGAAAGCAGTAACTTTGTTTTTTTCCTTTTGGTATCCTTGTTTATCCTTTCCATCCCCAAGCACTCAGCAAAGAGCTTGGGACATGGAGGGGATTCGTAAATACTTATTGGGTTGAAGTCTTAACACATGACAGTTCCTATAATAGGTGGAAAATCGAGTGGAAATAGGGTGAGACAGTTCAGGGAGATAATGTAAAAAGACCTCATGACAGGAGCATCTCCTTAGAAAAATATAGGAATGAACTTATCTATATACTGCATTCCTCAAGAGGAATTTTTGTAAATATACTTAAATGCCTTACGTTCCCTAAAGGGGACTATTTCAAACAGATGCAAATACTTGACTGTGTCTTCTAAAGGACTTGTTTACTTAATTCGAGAGATGAAGAGAGAGGCAGGTGGCTGAGATTTGAAGGCAGGGCTGCCAAGAATTCCATTCTGCGGCTGATGAAATGCAGCACTTTCTTTGATGGATGGTTCTTACTTTTACACAAGAGAGGAAGTTATTTTCAGGGCAGGTATTGTGTCTTTTTCAATTTTGTACCCCCACACCTAGCTCAGTGTTCACGTGGTATAAGATATTTTATGTTAGGTATTTGTTTAATTTTAATTTATGAGTATTGGATCAGTTGGATTGTGTTTCTTCATCTTTGTTTTCATATCCTAAGAAAGGGTTCTCACCCTAACTGCACATGTGGGTCTTCCAGGGAGCTTTTGAGAATACTAGTGCTCAAATCTGCTCTGCAGATGTTCTGACTTACCTGATCTAGGGGAGAACCTGAGCAGGTGATGGTCAGTAGCACCCCGGTGATGCCGCTGGGTGGTACGATGTTGGGATCCACTGGTGAGGACGAAAGTCAGTAGAACTGGGTTCCAGTCTGTGTCACCCACTTGTTATGTGACCTGGGGCAATGACTGTTTCTCTCGGTCTTGGCTTTTTCATCTGTAAAATGAGGGCATTGGATTAGAACAGGCAGTTTTAATTTTTCTAGTGCAGAAGCCAATTAAGAATGAGTTTTCCTTCTCTCCAGGAAAATAAGCATACTTGTGCAAAATTTGCATATATTTCAAGGAATTGATGAAATTTCCTGTATTGGTTAGGATTCTTTTCTTCACCAGTGACAGAGACCCAGCTCAAATTGGTACCTACCAAAAAGCAATGTAATAGTTCATGGTCCTCATAAAACCTGGAGTAGAAGTGGCCTAGACATGCTGGAACCAGGAGCTCAAAGATGCCAGGAGGAACTTAGGTCTATATCTTACCTCTGCTCTCTGAGTTTTCGGCTTTCTTTTTAGTAAGGGTCTCTCCCAGTGATGGCAAAGATGTCCATCAGCAGCACAGGCTGGTATTCTACCCACCTAGCAACCCCAATAGAAAGAGCACAAGCTTTTTTTATGGTCCTGGTAAATGTCTGGCCCAGCCCTGACACAACCCCTGTGGGTAGGGGGTTGGATGCTCAGCTGGCCCCATGCTTGTCACTATTACATGTAGTGGGTGGGCTCCAGTTGATCTTGGTGGAGAGCAGAATGGGGGTGGTTTCCCAAAAGAAAATTAGGCCATTGTTAACATAAGACAGAGGAATAAATACTGGGAAGGCAAGGATACAGATAACATCTTACCTTGGAAGGCTGTACATCTATGGAACCCATAGAGGTGCATGGCCCCAGGTTGAAAACACCTGAACCCATGAGCTCTGAAGTCGCTCTTAGTAATGTGCAATGATAGATAAGCATGGTGTTCTTATTTTTGAGAGCTTTTGGATATATATATGACATATATAATATATAATTATATATCAATATTATATATTATATAATCGATATTATATATAATATTTTAAAATTTATATGTAACAAGGGCTATTGATTTTCCTTCCATGTTTAATTTTATATTCCACTCACTTCTGGAGTGCCAGTTATGTGCTAGATCTGTTAACCCCATTTGTTTTGATGGCAGTAATGAAGCTTGGCAGGGGCTGGAAATTTGCAAAAACCCCACAGTGAGGAAGTATAAGAGCTGGGATTCAAATATAGGCCTCCCAATCCAAGCAAAATGCTGCTTCCAAGAAAATACTGCCTGGTGTCCTGTCCTGTTTTTTTCTGTTTTGAGAGATTCACCCTATAGAGTACTGTTCAACTTGAATGAATGGTTCCTCCTTGATCATTTAGGTGAAAGTGCTTTCCTAGCGTCAAAGCCTTGTAACCCGTCATGTGATGAAATGGGGTAGTTTTGTCTGTTTAAAGTTGACCTTTTTATTTTAAGAAAATAATACACCCAGTGAATTTTTGCCTGCCTCTTATGACTATACTTATCTAGATCGTATTAGCCCCTGTTGTCTAGTATGTGAACCTCAGCCCAAGAGACATGCCTGCAACCAATGAGTGTGACAATTATTCCTGTGTCCAGAAAACCATAGGTGATTAGTGGAAGAGGGGTTTAGGTTTGGTGCCCTGGAGCACCTCAGGTTTTTTGAAATGCTAAGACCAGAATACATAACTTGTCATTTTAAAGAGAGTATAATTTTAAAAACAGTGGTCTAGCCCAAAGAAACTGGACATGACTTTTGTCTGAACTCTCAAATTAGGATCTCTAATAGTTAACTAATGAAAAAAGATTCACTGCTTAAGTTACCAAAAATGTATTGCTCATCTTCCACAGATAATTGGAGAATGAGTCTAAAGGAAGAACAAAACATGCTGCCTTATTATGTGCAGAAATATTGTTGAAGAAAAGGAATAAAATGAATGATCTAGAAAAAAGGCATTAACTATTAAAGTCCGTGGCAAAGTACATGGACACAAAGTAGAGGTGACTTCTCTAAATAGGTTCTCTAGGCCCATGTCGCAATTCTAATACTCCTTTGCCTTTGAACTTTTCAGGATATTTGGGCACTTACTATCACATGCAAATTCTCGAACAACTCACCCACATCCTCTCTAAACCGGGACCCAGGTTTAAGTCCTAGCTTTTGCACTTAGTAGGTCGAGTCAGTGAACCACTATTAACATCTTGTGATATCTCCTTCTAGCCGTTGTCTTTAGCATTTTCAACCATTGAGATATTAGTGCATGATTTTGTATTCTGACTTTGTCACCAAATATAAGCTCTTTATTTTCATATTGTTGAAAGCTCTGTTTTCTATATCATTTTAAATAGCTGCATATTATACCTTTGCATGGATACACAATGATTCTCATGTTTCTTTCTCTGCCATCAGAAGAAGTTCAACCAGGGAGTGACATGATGAGATTTGTGCTGGTAGCTGCCTGGAGGGTGACTGGAAAGAGTGTGGGTTCAGAGGGGCCACAGCTACTGAGAATTCCTTTCATTAAATGATTATTACAGGAAAGTCTGAGCAGTATCACTGAGGAAGACCCTAAAGTCTATCAGTACAACTTTCTTGATTTGTAATGGAAGAAATGGAGACTCAGATTGATAAAATGACCTCACCAAGGTCTCCCAGCCTTACCTGGGGGATTTCTAACTCTCCGTCCAAGGGGCTCTTTCTATTCAAGTTCAACCTCTACCACAGCCATAACATAACTGAACATAGGCTAAACCAACTCCCAGGGGACTGTTTCAGTAAGAAATAGAGATCTAGTCTTGAAATGCATTTAGCTGTTCATTTTTTTTTTTTTTTTTTTACAAATTGTCAGTGTTATTAGTGATTTACTGGCTGCTGGCTTCAAACCATTCCTTGCCTATCCAAACACAGCAAATTAAGGAGAACAAATGACGTAACCTTGCTTTTTAAAAAAGCCATTGAAATGTCCCCCAAAGAGAGGAAGCTATTATTATCCCAGACTTATTAATGGAAAGATGGGAAGAGAGAGGCTAGGCAACTTCTCCAAAGTAATCAGCCAGAATTAGAAGTCAAAATTCCTGATGTCCACCAAGGGGCAAGAGCTCTGCTGGCAGTTTGGCTTTGCCCACTATAGGGAGGGCCAAGTCAAACAGGATACAATTAAGGATAGAATTCCCATGCCTTCTCCTGCTCTGTGACCCCCTGACCAAGCAGCTCTTGCCAAGTTTCTTTGCTGCTGCTGACTCTCATGCTGTCAGCAAGATGAAGCAGAAACAACTGGGCAGGGCTGACTCTTCCACTGCCTCCTAGCCGTGCCTCACCCACCAGTGGCTTCACCTCTTGGATCACAATGTTCCATCTGGAATTGGAGATGAGAACTAATTGCCTGCCCAGCTCCATAATCCAAGACATAAAGTGAAGGCCTGGCATAGGGGCTCACACCTGTAATTTCAGCACTTTGAGAGGCCAAGATGGGAAGATCATTGGAGCCCAGGAATTTGACCCAGCCTGGGTAACATAGGGAGACCTTATCTCCAAAAAAAAGAAACAAAAAACCCCACAAAAACAAAAAAACAAAAAATAAGATGTAAAGTGAGAAGTATGTTTTCAAAAGGCATTTGCCAGGACTTTCTTGGTGGCAGGTAATAGAATGTCAATTCATAAGAGATTAGGCAAAAGATAAATTCATAGCAAGAACTTTGAGCAATTTAGTGCCCACCTTTCCGTGCAAAACATAGGATAATAATAATAATAATCCCTGCTTATAACTGCATTAGATGGGGGCCTAAGCCATGAATGACTTGTCTCATTAAACCCTTGCAAACTCTGCGATGCCTAGATTTGTTTGTTTGTTTGTTTTTTAGAGATAGGGTCTCTGTTTCCCAGGGTAGAGTACAGTGGTATGACCATAGCTCATGGGAGCCTGTAACTCCTGGGCTCAATGGATCCTCCTGCCTCAGTCTCTCAGTAGCTGGGACTTCAGATGTGCAACACCATATTCAGCTAATTTATTTTGTATTAAAAAAATTTTTTTAGAGACAGGGTCTTTCTATGTTGCCCAGGCTAATCTCAAACTCCTGGGCTCAAGCAATCCTGCTTTAGCCTCCCAGATTGCTGGGGTTACATTCATGAGCCATTGAGCTCAGCTACTGACGTGCCTAGTTTTATCAACCTTGTTTTATATAGGGACAAACCAGGGCCTGGGAACCAGAAAGCTGTCAGGCACAATCCAGTCTCTCTATGTATCAGGCTCCAAGCTGCCACTCTCTCTCTGCCTTCTGGATTTGAGGAAGGACAGACACAGGCATTTGTAAGAACCTTGCATCCTGGCATTGTGACAATTCTTTAGAAGTGTGATTATCTCCAATTGACAGACAAGAAAAGCGAGGCTGCCTCTACAAGAAGAAAGTATTTGTTTTATATTTAAAAGAGCATATGGATTATGTTTTTTTCTTTGTGGTTTTGGGATCAAACCCAGTCAGGGTGCAAGGGTGTCTATGACTGAGAGGACAGCAGCTTGACCCTGCAGGACTTGTGCTGAAGAGCTGCAAGCTGAGGATGGTAGTTCCCCAAGACTTGCAGGTATCTGTATGCATAAATGAGTAAATTAACATTTACTGATACCTTTGTTGGTCAGACCCTGTGCTGGCCAAAGTCACATTTGCCATCTCATTTAAGGTTCACAGCAACTGTGGAGTAGTAGTATTATTTCCATTCTACAGATGAGAAAATTGAGGCTCAGAGAGGTGACATGACCTGGATCATTGAGCTAGCAAATGGCCAAGATAGAATTTAGACCCACAAACATCACATTCTGGATTTGGGGCTCATTCTGTTTTTTCCTCAATGGTTCTATTTGGAATGAACACCAAAACTTTCTAGGTCATTGGCCAAGAAGAGCCAAACAAACCACAGAAACACTTTATGTCCCACAGAATTACAGAATACCAGAGCTAGAAGGGCTGTTCAAGACTAGGAAGTTTTGTATTCCTTGAATTTTGTGGAGTTTCAAGATGCTTTGACATTTTTCTTAGAAAAATCCACACAGCACAGATACACAAAATCTTGCTTACAAGTCTGGGGGGAAGGATCACCCATTGCTTCATTTGCCTTCATATCCAACATGATTTAACATGATGAAAAGAAGTGGTAAAAAGAAGCTCACTAGACTATGAACTTCTATATTATTAATAGTCAGGATTCTCCAGAGGAACAGAACCAATAGAATGTATGTGTGCAGATTTATATTTAGGAATTGGCTCATGCAATTCTTGGGGCTGGCAAGTATGAAATCTGCAGGACAGGCCAGCAGGTTGGAGACTTAGGGAAGAGGTGGTATTGTAGTTAGAGTCCAAAGACAGCATAAAGGCAGAACTTTCTCCCTCAGGGACCTCAGTCTTTTTCTCTTAAGCCTGTCAACTGATTAGATGAGGCCCACCCAAATTATAAAGGATAAGCTGCTTTCCTCAAAGTCTACTGATTGGAATGTTAATCTTATCTAGAGAATACCCTCACAGTGACATCTAAACCAATATTTGACCAAATGTCTGGGTGTCATAGTCTAGCCAGGTTGACACATAACAATTAACTATCACAGCTCTGCAAAGCAGAGCCTGGGTCTGATTCACTCTGTGTCTCTGGGGCTGAGTGCAGTTCCTGGCAGAGAGTGGCTGCCCCTGACATGTTGGCAAATAAATGAGTCAAATTCCAAAGCTCCCAGAATGACGTTGGAGGAAGCATGGTGGAAGGGAAAGAAGGCTATGCTCAGCCCAGAAGATTAGATGTGATTCCGAGAAGCAATTGGGAAGCAAACAGTTGTGGGTTATCGAGGTGACATTCAGGGACTTTGGCAGAGGTGTGGGCTTCTAGTGACCTTGCAGGTGTGTCTCAGTGGAGCAACCCTGGTGGGGGCTCTGCGCCTGCTGAGATGCTGCAGAACAAGGGCTGGAGTGGAAAGTGGCCTGGCCTGGCAGCGGGAGCTCCGGTCCCTGTGCTGCCCTGGTGATCATGTGCTGTGGGCCTAGCAGATTATCTCATCTCTCCGGACTCAGGTCCTGCATCTATGGAAGGGTCACGAACTGGCCATGTTCAGGCAGGATCTGACCCACAGTCAGATATGTTTGACCCAGGCAACATTTACAAAATGGTTTAAATAGTTGCCAATATTAAAACATGGGCAGATTTTGGCTAGGCATGGTGGTTCACACCTGTAATCCCAGCACTTTGGGAGGCTGAGGTGGGCGAATCAGTTGTGCTCACAAGTTTGAGACCAGCATGGGCAACATGATCTCTACAAAAAATATACAAATTAGCCGGCCGTGGTGGTACACACCTGTAGTCCCAGCTACTTAGGAGGCTGAGGTGAAAGCATCATTAGAGCCTGAGAGGCAGATGTTGCAGTGAGCTGAGATCTTGCTTCTGCACTCCAGCCTGGGTGACAGAGCTAGACCCTGTCTAAAAAAAAAAAAAAAAAAAAAAAAAATAAATTATATAAAACAATTGGCAGATTTCACACAAAAAATGAGGATTTATGGCTTCCCTGAAAATTTCCCTGAAGTCAGGCCAACAACTCTGGGCCTGGCTTTATCTGGTAGCTGCCAGGCAGACAGAGGAGCCACTGTGTCCTTAGCTAGGGATAGCCCTGGTGCTGTCCACTGCGAGGCTCCCATTACTCTGTGTGGTCTCACTGAGGCGCAGGTTGCAGTTAGCTGCCAGTCATCACTGAACTTGTATGGTGGTTTTTCGCTCTTCTATATAACCCCACCAGGCCCTGGAGACCTTGGAGTTTCTAGACCTTGTTCTAGATGCTCTTCAAGGTGTCTAGGTGTCTTTACATGAATGCCAATATGTTCCTCCAACTGGGCCCTAACATGTGTCAGGCATAATGCTGGGTGCATCACAGAGGCAAAACATTCCAAGATTCTTAATTAAAATGCTGGACAGGCTTGGTATGGAGCAATCACAGGGTGGGGCTGGCACAGAGTGGGACGGAGCAGTGAGAGGAACAACATTGTCTGGCTAATTGCATGACTTGCAGTCTGAACAGCACTAAAATGATGTTTTCTCATGGTCCAGCTGCCCTGAGAGTTCTTGCATAACATGCCTTCTAAATATATATCTCTATACCTTTCCCAAAAGAGTTTGAGAAGATTTCATTTATTTCCCTAAGTCCATCAAATGCCTGGGCTGGACATTTGTACAGACACAGCTGTTCCTTCATATGAGAGTGCCCAGGCTGTAGCCTTATTACCCAATGTAGTTGACCATTTGAGGCCCACTCTTGCTCAAGAATCTATGGCTGTACAGTAAGAAGTAAACCTCCAAATTGTATTTTCTATGACTCTTTGGTGTCAAGAAATCTAATCTGAAATAGATCAGGTGCAAGGGAAATTTTATAGGTGAAATTTTACCCATACCTGACTTTAAGCAGTTTGTGGGACAGTGGATGACAAGAAGACATAATCGTAGGTCTCAAGAAGCTTGTGCTCTTTCCGATGGGCAAGGGGAGCCTATAAGAAAAAAAAATTACATTTGATTTTGGCATAGAAAGAGTACGGGATTTGGGGCCAGGAAGCCCTGGCTTTGCCATGTACTGGCTTAGCAAATAGTGAAGTCTCTTAAGTGGGACACTCGTCCTCCCTTCCTCGCATGTTTGTTTTGAGAATGGGCAAGATGTGTGTAAAGAGTCCACCACGTTGCCATCTGTCACGTACTAAGAGCTTAACAAATGACAGCTGTGGTTGTTCTTATTACCATAGTCAGTAGGTGGTCTTGGAGTTGCAGAGACCCCTGTGGTCTGATGGGCCTGGGTGGTTTCAGAAAGGAGCTGGCCTCTAGCTGGGGCTTGGAGGATGGATAGGATGTGGGTGGGTTGTTAGCATTGCAGGTGAGGGAACGGCGTGTGCATGGGCGGAGGCAGAGGTAAGCATGGCATGTTCAGGGGACAGGTCAGACTGGCCTGGCTAGACAAGAGGGTTCACATGGGGGCAAAGGGTTAGAACAATGCCTGGCTTTTGTGATAGCTGGTTAGAATTGCTCCGTGGTCCTCTCTGAAATATCTGCCCCCTTTGCCAAGTGGAAATTGGCATTCCTTGCTCTGGCCAGATACTCTTTTTCTCCCCTGCCTGCCTACCTGTAGGCATAGGCAGTGGAGCCAATGAATTGCCCTTATTCTCTGCCAAGTTTCCAATTAAGAGATTACATACCTGGCATTTCTATGGAGCCGGCCTAGGAGTGTGTCCTGAGTGAGCGTCAGCCAGGCCCAAGGAGCCGACCAGCATGCAGTGTCCAGGGACAGTGGAGCAGACCAGGCTGGGGATCCTCTGACTTGGGATGGCTGCTTCCCAGGTCTCTCTCCCCCTTTCTGTGTGGATAAGAGAACTGGAAATTCAGAGAGGGAACTCTTCACCCTGGTACACAGGATATTTTACTGGGAAGAGCCCAGAGAAGACATCCAGTACTTAGTCCAACTTCACATCTGACTGCAGAAGACACTGCAGAGCTTTCTGAATAGGTGGTTGCAGCTTCTACTTGCAGACTCCAAATGCAGGGGCTCACTCCCTCCACAACAACCCTTGCTTCGGTTGACAGCTTTAGCAGTTTGCAAGCTTGTCCTTATATTGAATTATGTACCAATACTCTGTGTTTTCTTGTACTGCTTTTGTTTTATTTCTGTTTATGTCTAGTTATAAGGATGGATAACATTATCTTAATAGCACTTCATAGAGAGAGCCTAAACTCTAGGACGGGAGATGTGTAAATAAGAAATGCTCTGAAGCCAGCCTGGGCAACATAGTGAGTCCTCGTCTCTACAAAAAATACAAAAATTAGCCAGGCCTTGTGGCATGCATCTGTGGTCCCAGCTACTTGGGAGGCTGAGGTAGGAGGATTGTCTGTGCCCAGGAGGTCAAGGCTGCAGTGAGCATAATCGCACCACTGCACTCCAGTCTGAGCAGCAGAGCAAGACCCTGTCTGAAATAAAAAAAGAAATGTGATGGAGAGCTTGAGAGGGGAAGGGAGTAGGGAAAATTCTGGCTGAGGGTAGAGGCAAGGCTTTCTCAGGTTCCACACTGGGCACTCATCTTCAGGGGTCTCATGGAGGCATGGCCAATAGGGAGAAGACCACTCAAGTTGTGGGAAAGGAGAGTAGGTTTGCTGGGGATGACTCTTCCTAGGTCCCCCTTCCCCCCGACCGTGACAACCATCTTGTTTGTTTTCATTCCCTGGAGCTAAAGAAAGAGTGTGGTCTCTCGCATACAGGAGAGCTCTTTGAAATTTCCTTCCTTTGGGTGAGTAAGACATAGTCCCTGGCCACAAGGAGATCATAGTCTAGAGAACAAGAGAGATCTAGGAGGAAAAGTATATGAAGATACTCTGTCCTGGGATGGGGTGTATGTAACAGCCAAGAGAAGGAAGATGAAGGCCCCTAATCCACTCTGAGGCATGGATCTTTCCACCATCTCATCTCCACCTAGAGTCTTCTCCTGTACTTTGCTGATAACATCAGTGGTCATTTTTATCTTTTCCGTTTCTAGCACTTTCTGATAGTAACATTTTACTGAATACTTAGCGCATGCTGGGTCCTGTGCTAAGTGCTTTTCATAGATTATTTCACTTAACAACGCACCAGGAAAGGATTGCTCTTCTTCTTCCTTCATGACTGAAGACACGGAGGACAGAGAGGCGAACTAACCTGTTCCAGGTCACACAGCAAGACAGGGCAGAGCTAGAATGTGAATCACAGCCACCTAACCACACAGCTTCCATTCCTTTCCCCTATACCAGTCTGAATACTTGATAGATAATACCACAACAGGTTTCTCTCAACAAATTAGGGTTGGTTGGGTAAGAGTTATTGAGAAGAAGAATAAGGGTGTAAATTGTGAAAAGCCTTCTATTTCATGAATTCCATTTGGATTCAATCTATAGGCATTAGGGAAGCATTGCAGTGTTTTAAAGAGAGCAGTTATGTCAGATTTGCATTTAAGGATTATGTTTCTGGAGGTGTTGTGAGGAAATTGATTGCACACAGGAAAGTAGAGGCAGTGGGCACGGTGGCTCATGCCTGTAATCCCAGCACTTTGGGAGGCCGAGGTGGGCAGATCACTTGAGTCCAGGAGTTTGAGACCAGCCTGGCCAACATGGAAAAACCCTGTCTCTACTAAAAATACAAAAATTAGCTGGGCATGGTGGCACATGCCTGTAATCCCAGCAACTCGGGAGGCTGAGGCATGAGAATTACTTGAATCTGGCAAGTGGAGGTTGCAGTGAGCCGAGATCACACCACTGCACTCCAGCTTAGGGGACAGAGTGAGACTCTGTCTCAAGAAAAGAAAAAGAAAGGAAAATAAAAAAGAAAGTGGAGGCAAAGAGATGGCTAGGAGGCTGTTTGGCTTTCCAGGTAAGAGGTAAGGGTGCGAGGGAACACCATTTGGCACTAACTGGGTACCAGGCATGGCACTACACACTTTGCCTGATAATTACATTTGATCTCTATAACAATTCTGTGAGGTGCAAATTGCAGCAGTGTTTCTCAACTCTGGCTGCCCCTGTAATTACCTGGTGAGCTGTAAAATAGTGATTCTCCAAGTGTGGTCCCCGGACTAGCAGCATCAGCATCCCTGGGGACTTGTTTACAACGCAAATTCTTGAGTCCCACCCCAGACCTACTGAATCAGAAACCCTGAGGGTGGGGCCCAGCAATTTCTGTTTGAACCAGCCTTTCAGGTGACTCTACGTGAACTCGTGTGTAAGAACCACCGGACTGCAGGTTAGATGTCTTCCCTAACCTGGAGATTAGGTCTCGTTGTTCCTCCCCCATTCCCAAAGCGAGTGGCTGGTCTGAAGTTGTGAAGGGATCGACATCGTTCCAGGGGCACAGAGAGAGCTGCTGGATGGAATACTTCAATAGGAATTTATTAAGTGCCATGTGTGTACTCAATGCCTTGCTACATGCTCTCAGGAATTCAAAAGTCAGGGCTCAGAGCCCACCTTCGAGCAGTTGAAAGTATGTTACTTATTCATCCATTCATTCCATAAGTATTTCTTGAGCACCTATCATGGGTCAGGCATAGTACTGGATGTGGTGAACAAGATACACGGTGAATTGTGAACAAGACAGATAAGGTTGCCACGCACAGTGTCTTTTTTTAAAATTTATTTTTATTTTTATTTTTATTTTTTTTGAGACAGAGTTTCGCCCTTGTTGCCCAGGCTGGAGTGCAACGGCACAATCTCGGCTCACCACAACCTCTGCCTCTCGCGTTCAAGCAATTCTCCTGCCTCAGCCTCCCGAGTAGCTGGGATTGCAGGGGCCTGCCACTATACCCGGCTAATTTTGTATTTTTAGTAGAGACAGGATTTCTCTATGTTGGTCAGGCTGGTCTCGAACTCCTGACCTCAGGTGATCTGCCTGCCTCAGTCTCCTAAAGTGCTGGGATTAAAGGCATGAGCCACCATGCCTGGCTCACTTTCAGTGTCTTAATCCTACGTGGGAAAAATAGAAGGTGAACAAGTGAACAACTACATAAATGTAAAATGGTGATATTTACTATGAAGGAGAGGAAGCAAGGTCAAATGTCAGAGAGTAGCAAAGAGGTGGAAGGCAGGGGTGGGTGTCTGTCAGAGAAACGGTGATTTGAACTGAGACCTGAATTATAAGAGAGGCTTGCAAAGATCTGACACAGGGCATTCCACACAGAAAGAAGAAGGTTTGTGCAAAGGCGCTGAGGTGGGTGGGAGCTCCGTGAGTGTGAGGAAGAGGCAGGAGGTCCATGTGGCTGGATTTTGTGGGGGGCAGAGTCAGAAGCTAGCATGGACGAGCACAACAGTTGGGCACCAGTGGTCCAGGTGAGGACTTCAGAGGTCAGCCCCTGAGAAAGCCTGGCACGTCCACACAAGACCCGGAGATTATCCCCAGGCTGGCCAGGCCCCTTCCTGTGATCCCCACACCTGGAAATCATGGGATCTGTCTTTGGTTCCTGAGATCCAAAGAACCTGTGGACTCTTCCAGTCCAAGCTCACTTTCCAGGAAACCCATTTGTGTGCCTTTCTTTTTCTCATTCTCTTTCTCTTTCTCTTTTAAAGAAAAATAAACCAGAGAAAGGCTCCCTTCCAGAAGGGGAACCTGGAAGCCTGTTGAAGTTCTTATTAAGGGTCACACTCTCAGAAGCTCCAGTGTTAGAGATGAATCATCTAGTGCCTAAGTCCAGTGTTCCAGTTTTACAGATAAAATTGTGGCCCAGAGAGCAGAGGCTTGCCACTGTAACCAGGAGATTGCTGACCATGTGTTTAAATGTTTTTAGGGATAGAGTCTCACCATGTTGCCCAGGCTGGAGTGCAGTGGCTATTCACAGGTGCACTCATAGTGTGTTATATCCCTGATCTCCTGGGCTCTTTGGCCATGTTTCAAAGTTTCCTCAAGTCACAAGTGGTGCAGCCTGAATGACTTCAGATTCTTTGACTCCAAGGCACTGCCTGTCCTTCCAAAGCCTGACTGCCTGTCCTAATCACAAGGGAAAAATGCAGAGTTCCCACCTTGACTTGTGAAAATGAGGTTATTGTGTTAAGCGATCCTCCTGCCTCAGTCTCCCAAGTAGCACGCCACCACACCTGGCTCTGGCTACAGGTTTAGTACTTTATCTTTTTCTGTTGGACATTGAGTTACTGACTCAGCTCCAAACCCACCCTTTGCTACTCTGATTTATGATGCTGGGGCTGGCACTCTGCAAACCACATTTCTACCCTGTCCACTGGCTCTGAATTTAGGTTCTTGGATGGGGGTGTGAGAGAGGAAGAAAGCCTCGGGCATCTCTGCATCCTCTGTCCAAGAATGACCCCAGCAGCAATAGTGGATTCCAGAGTCCCCTTGGTTTCAGGTTGCAGGCGTTGCACACTCCTGGGATCAGCCTCCTTGCACCCCCAGTACCTACCAACTGGAGCCCCTTCTTTAGACATCTGCATTCAAGCTCCAGAGGGCCTCCCTCCTCAGAGATTCTACAGTCTAATAATCCCGATCTTTTCTTCTGTTTCCTAGCCCTTGGGTTGGGAGCTGCTTTGACAGTTGCTGCTGTTGTACTCCTTAGTGCTCCCCCTTTTTTTCTATCCAGTACTTGGTTAATGATTCTTTGTATCAAGGTCTCTCTGTTAAAATAACTGGTAGAGTTTCTGTCTCCTGATAGGACCCTAACTAGACACGCTGTTTTAAAAAGCCCCATTTGCCTCCTTTTGCCTCCTCTGGACTTTATTCTTATCTTGTGAAGCAGGGTGTGTTAATGTTATCAGGGAAACTGAGGCTCAGGCAGCTTTGACCATGTTTCGAAGTTCCCTCAAGTTGCAAGTGGTAGAGCCTGAAGGACTCCAGTTTCTTTGACTCCAAGAGCACTGCCCGTCCTTCCAAAGCCTGACTGCTTGTCCTAATTCCAAGGGAAAAATGCAGAACTCCCACCTTGACTTACAAAGATGAGGCAATTGTGTGCTCTATTACAAGCATTATAAAGACTATGTTGTAAATGATATATTCCTTGGAAATGAAAGGGCAAGAACTAGAATTTGTTAGTAAGTCTTCATGATACGTTCCAAAATCTCAATAAAATAGGATTGTTCTATGAGGCTTGCAGTACTAAAAAAATTTCACTGTAAAAATGGTGTAGGTTCTTGTTTATTTTTTGTTCTTTTCTATAAGACATTTTATTGGTTATATATTTTAGGGGCAAGTAATTTAGTTGTATATTTTTCTATATGTCTTGTGTTTTTTTTTTTGAGATGGAGTCTTGCCCTTTTGCTCAGGCTGGAGTGCAGTGGCGCGATCTCGGCTCACTGCTTCCCAGGTTCATGCCATTCTCCTGCCTCAGCTTCCCGAGTAGCTGGGACTACAGGCGCCCACCACCACGCCTGGCTAATTTTTTGTTTTTTAGTAGAGACAGAGTTTCACCGAGTTAGCCGCGATGGTCTCAATCTCCTGACCTCGTGATCCACCCACCTCAACCTCCCAAAGTGCTGGGATTACAGGCATGAGCCACCATGCCCAGCCATGTCTTGTATTTTGAAGTGCATAAAGAATATGTGTGTTCATCTGTAGTATCAAGGAATAGCGTCTCTCCTTACTTGAATATTCTGTTGGAGGGACTGTAATTGTTATATTGGCTAATCATTTGAAAATAATTAGAATAATGTGGCAAATGTAGTATTTACAGTGTGCCATGCACTGTTCTAAGTGTTTTACATATATTAAATTAACTTATGTAATTTCCACAAAAACCCTGACAGTGGATAGTATTATAATATTTTTTTCATTGATACCATTAAGGCACAGGGAGAATAAGGAACTTGTCCGGAGTCACACAGCTGATAAGTGTGAGAGCTGGGAATTGAACCCATGATATCTGGCTCAAGAGCTCTTGCTCCTGTGCAGTATACTGACTCTGTTTCTAAGATCACTCCTTTTTTGAGTCTGCAGTTGTCATAGTCAGGTTATTTATGAGTGCTGGAATATAAGAAACAGAACAGAGACGCCAAGTCTGTAGAGCATATAAACATGATGGTGCAGTGCTATTTTAACAAAGGGATGCGCCCACCCCCAGCGCTTAGAGAGTATGATGGATTGATTGTATTAATAGCCCCGATTATTCATGCCTCTTTTTATTCTACTTTTTGGTAATGCTGTCCCATGCTGACTCTGGGATTAACAGTGTCAACTGCTGTATTAGATGTCTATGTTGTGTAACACATTACTACGCTCTTACCAGCCTAAAACAATGTATCTTTCTTATTTCCCACAGTTTCTGTGGGTCAGGAATCTGAGCAGGGTTAAAGGGGCCCTTTATTTAGGGTCTCACGAGGCTGCAATCAAGGAATCAGCTGTGCTGCCTTCCTTTCTGCAGCTCAGGTTCCTCTTCCAAGGTCACATCATTTGTTGACAGAAGTTAGTTCCTTGCAGTCATAGCACTAAGGTCCTCATTTTCTTGTTGGCTGGTAGCTGGGGACAACTCTCAGCTCTTAGATGTCACTGGCTGTTCCTTGCCACACAGCCCTCTTACACTGTGACAGCTCACTTATTCAAGGTCAGCAGAAGAATCTCTTATTTACGTTCGCTATGATGGAGTCTTACAGAACATAATGAGATCATGACAATGACTATTCCAACACCTATATACCATATGAGGGGACTTCCAAAAGTTCACAGAAAAATGGAATTAAAAGATACAAATTTAAAAATATAAACTTTATTTGCCAACACAAGTTCCATCAAGTTCAAGACACCTTTGTAAGTGATTATAAAAGTCATGGCTGGGCGTGGTGGCTCACACCTGTTATCTCAGCACTTTGGGAGGCCCAGGTGGGGCAGATCACAAGATCAGGAGATAGAGACCATCCCGGCTAACACGGTGAAACCCCATCTCTACTAAAAATGCAAAAAATTAGCCGGGTGTGGTGGTGGGTGCCTGTAGTCCCAGTTACTCAGGAGGCTGAGACAGGAGAATGGCGTGAACCTGGGAGGCAGAGGTTACAGTGAGCCGAGATCACACCACTGCACTCCAGCCTGGGTGACAGAGCAAGTCCCCGTCTCAAAAAAAAAAAGAGTCATTTAGTTCATCCCTAAAGAACTGAGGGTCCTGGGAATTTAACCATGTCAATGCAGTCTTTTAACATTATTAACTGAAGAAAAATGGATGCCATTTAAGGATTTTTTTAAAGATTAGGATACAAAAAAGAAGTCAGAAGAAGTCAGATCAGGAGTGTAAGGTGAATGCCTAGTGATTTCCCTTCAAAACTCTTGCAAAATTTTCCTTGGTTGATGAGAAGAATGAGAAGCAGCGCTGTTGAAAGACTCTCTGGTGAAGCATTCCCAGGCATTTTTCTGCTAAAGCTTTGGCTAACTTTCTCAAAACACTCTCAAAATAAGCACATGTTATTGCTCCTTGGTCCTCCAGAAAGTCAAGCAAAATTCCTTGAGCATCCCCCAGAACTGTTGCCATGACCCTTGGTCTTGACCCCTCCACTTTTGCTTTGACTGTAAACTTTCATCTCTTGGTAGCCATGGCTTTGATTGTATTTTGTCTTCAGGATTGTACTGGTAAAGCCATGTTTCATTTCCTGTTAAGATTCTTTAAATAAATGCTTTAGGGTCTTTTTTTTTTTTTTTTTTTCCTGGAACAGGATCTTGCTCTGTCACCCAGGCTGAAGTGCAGTGGTATGATCTTGGCTCACTGCAGCCACAACCTCTGAGGCTCAAACCATACTCGCACTTCAGCCTCCTGAGTAGCTGTACTACAGTTATGCACCACCACATCTGGCTAATTTTGTTTACTTTTTGTAGAGACAAGGTCTTACTATGTTATCTAGGCTTGTCTCAAACTCCTGGTCTCAAGTGATCTGGTGTCTCAGCCTCCCAGAGTGCTGGGATTACAGGCGTGAGCCACTTTATCCAGCCAGCTTTAGCATCTTGATCCCAGATGTTTAAAATTTCCATTGAAAGTTTTCCTCTTGTCTGCAGTTGATCTGAGTGCAACAGTTTTAGCACCTATTGAATGGAAAGTTTGTTCAACTTTAATTTTTCAGTCAAAATTGTGTAAGTCAAACCAACTGAGATATGTATGGTGTTGGCCATTGTTTCTAGTGTTAATTGTTGGTTCTCTTCAATTAGGATATGAACAAGATTAATTTATTCCTCACGAATTGATGTGGATGGTCTCCCACTGTGGTCTTTCATTTTCAACATCATCTCGTCCCTTCTTAAAACAAGTTATCCATTTGTAATTTGCTGATTTCTTAGGGGCATTGCCCCCATAACTTTTCGTAAAACATCAGTGATTTCACCATTCTTTCATCCAAGCTTCACTGTAAATTTGGTGTTTGTTCCTGCTTCATTTTTAGCAGAATTCATGTTGCTCTGATAGGGGCTCTTTTCAAACTGATGTTTTATCCTTCTTAGGGCCTCAAATTAAATCCTGTTCACATGTTATAACAAGGTAGTATGGTTTCATTATGGTGCAAAAATTTTGAAATCCACACATAGTTTTCTTAAATATGCCATGTGCATAAACTTTTTGAAGGGCCCCTTGTATTCTATTGGCCAGAAGCAAGACCTAGGTTCCACCTGTATCCATGGGTAGGGGATTATACATGGGTGTGACTCATTAGGGGCTCATCTTAGAATTCTTCTTACCACTCTTGTTTTAGCCAGTGGGAAGTGGCAAACTTAACATTAGCAGAAATGTGCTTGCAGGTTTCTGCTGGGCCCCTAACATTGCCCTGAGGCCATGCCTGGGCTAATCTACTGTGAGAGAAAGTGAGAGACATGTAAAGGAGAGCTGAGCCATTCCAGCTGAAACTTAGACCAGCTTAGAGCCAGTCAAACTCCAAAGGTGAGAAAGAGTCTGACCAAAATCAGAGCTGCCTGTCCAACCTGCAGCTGACTGTAGATGTATGAGAAAGCCCAGTCAAGACTAGAATCATCAGCTACCTCATAAGTTTGTGAACAGTAATAGGTGGTGGTTGTTTTTAAGCTGCTGAGTTTAGGTGATTTTTATGCAGCACTGTGCTGTCAATAGATAACGGATACAGTGTTACCATTCATTGCATACCCATTTCTTGCCGGGTATCATATTAGTTTTTCCATGCTTACTTTCTCATTTAATCCTCAAAGGAGCCCTGAATGAGGGTATGTGTCTAATCAGTATTTTCATTGTAGACATTGGTGAGGACGTCAATATTATGATTGCTAATGGCCAAAAAGCTCCTGAAAAGATGCTCGACATCACTAATCATTAGGGAAATATAAATCAAAGCTACAATGAGATACCACTTTGCAATCATTAGAATGGCTACCATTAAAAAAAAAACAAAACAGAAAATAACAAATGTTGGAGAGGATGTGGAGAAATTGGAACCCTTGGGCACTGTTGGTGAGACTGTAAAATGGTGCAACTGCTGTGGAAAACAATATGGAGGTTACTAAAAAAATTAGAAATAGAATTACTGTATGATCAAGGAATTCCACTTCTGGGTATATACCCTAAATAATTGAAAGCACGATCTCAAAAAAAGTCTGTGCATGAATGTTCACAGCAGCATTATTTACAACAGCTAAAAGGTGGAAGCAACCCAAGTGTCCATCAGCAGGTGAGCAAATAACCAAAATGTGACATCCACATGCAATGGAATATTATTCAGCCTTAAAAAGGAAGACAGTTCTGACACATGCTGCAATGTGAATGAATCTTGAGGACATTATACTAAGTAAAATAAGCCAGCAACAAAAATACATGTACTGTATGATTCCACTCTATGAGGTATCTAGTGTAGTGAAATTCATAGAAACAGAAAGTAGCATGGTGGTTGCCAGGGGCTGGAGGGGAGAGGAGTAGGGAGTTATTGTTTAATGGGTACAGTTTCAGTTTTGTAAGATGAAAAAAGTTCTGGAAAAGGATGGTGGTGATTGCACAACCATGTGAATTTATTTACTGTGCATTTAAAAATGGCTAAGATGGTAAATTTTATGTTATATGTATTTTAACCACGATTTTAAAAAGCAGATTATGGCTGGGCACAGTGGCTCACACCTGTAATGCTAGTACTTTGGGATGCCAAGGAAGGTGGATTGCCTGAGCTCAGGAGTTTGAGACCAGTCTGGGCAACATGGTGAAACCCCATCTCTACTAAAAATACAAAAATTAGCCAACATCATGGTGTGCACCTTTAGTCCCAGCTACTTGGGAGGCTGAGGCATGAGAATTGATTGAGCCCAGGAGGCAGAGGTTGCAATGAGCCAAGATTGCACCAGTGCACTCTAGCCTGGGTGACAGAGTGAGACTCTGTCTCCAAAAAAAAAAAATTAATTAAAATAAATGAATGAATAAATAAACAAATGCAGACTATGATTACTGTCTCTTCTACTTGTAGTGCAAATCCTCCTGTAAAAAGCCTACTTTTTTTTTTTTTTTTTTTTTTTGAGACAGAGTCTTGTTTTGTTGCCTAGGCTGTAGTGCAGTGGCACAATCTCGGCTCACTGCGACCTCCACCTGCCGGGTTCAAGTGATTCTCCTGCCTCAGCCTCCTGAGTAGCTGGGATTACAGGCAAATGCCACCACCCCTGGCTGATTTTTGTGTTTTTAGTAGAGACGGGGTTTCACCATGTTGGCTAGGCTGATCTTGAACTCCCAACCTCAGGTGATTCACCCATCTAGGCCTCCCAAAGTGCTGGGAATACAGGTGTGAACCGCCGCACCTGGCCTTATTGTTCTTCAGACTACTTTCTCCAAGTAGCCCTCCTTGCTGACGTATCTCTCTTTTTTTTAAATATTCTAGTTTATCTTTTGTTAGTAAGACCCTATATTTAAGGGTAAGTGATGCATGGGGTTTGCAAAGTCTGTAAGTTCAGAGCCTCTGATGTTGGACTCCCTGGGTTCAAATTTGGACTCTACCCTTGACCAGCTATGTGGTCTTGGAAAATTTATTTGATCTCTGTAAGCAAGGTTTTTCTCATATGCAAA
Source organism: Pongo pygmaeus (assembly GCF_028885625.2). Classification (NCBI taxonomy): domain Eukaryota; kingdom Metazoa; phylum Chordata; class Mammalia; order Primates; family Hominidae; genus Pongo; species Pongo pygmaeus. The sequence goes on from NC_072380.2 coordinate 147,772,233, forward strand.
GTCAAGATAACAGCACAACCTCATAGCATTGTTGTGAAGATTGAGTGATGAGAGACATGTAAAATGGTAGGCACAGCGTCCGGCAAGAAGTAAGCACTCAGTAAATGTCAGCTGTTGTTGGTACCTGATAAAAGATAATACCTGCCTAGTGATCCTAAAAAAACACAATAGATACTCATCGTTATGTACAACGTAAAGAACATAATTAAGAACTTGGCAACTGAAAAAATATAGCATATGGTTTCATACCTATTGTATGATCCTAAGAACAAACCATTTGTCCTTATCCATTTAGTTCATATTCAAAATTAAGGGAAAATTGCCTACAATTGAAATCTGGGCATTATAAAAATGGGTCACAGTACAAAGCCTTCCACAGTCAAATGACTCAATTAGTGTTGAAATGGCCACGTCGCGGCGTTAGTGGCTCTTCCCTGCTCACCCTCGCTTACAGTTGTCTCTCCCCTCTTGAAGATTGTGGTATGGTGTGTCCTGTATGATCAGTGTCGTGCAGTCCTATGTGGCTCAAAGCAGGGTGAGCTTTTTGAGGGATGGGGCCACGTCTGATTCACCCCCGATATATCACTGTGCTTGACACAAAGAAGTCTCCCATGAGTATGCACGGGATTGAATCAATGATTTTGTGGGGAGTTGGGGTCATAGTTAGAAGTTTCCTAAGAATCGGGAAACATACATCTACACATGGAGAGTTGAACTTTAAATTCCACACTTAATGGATCAGAAAGGAGTGGTGCAAAATGTAGCGGTTTTAGCATGAAGACATTCAGGCCACCTGTCTTGATTGGCCAGGGCAGCTATAACACATCATCATAGACTGGCTGGCTTAAACAACAGAGAATATTTCTCACAGTTTCAGAGCCTAGGAAGTTCTAGATCAGAGTGTCAGTGTGATTGAGTTCTGTTGGGGGCTCTTTTTGTGGTTTTTTGACGGCTGTCGTCTTGCTGTGTCCTCACATGGTGGACAGCACAGAGAGAGGAAGTAAACTCCTATCTCTTCCTATGAGGGCACTAATTCCATCCTGGGGCTCCACCATCATGACCTAATTACCACCCAAAGACCCCATCTCTAAACACCACCACACTGAGAATTATAGTTTCAAAATATCAATTTTTGGCAGGGGGCAGGGGACACATTTAGTACACAGCCACTTAACACTTAGGTTTAACCTTTAAAGAGAAAGTGGGGATCGCACCATTGCACTCCAGCCTGGGCAACAGCGCAAGACTCCATCTCAAAAAAAAAAAAAAAAAAGAGAGAAAGTGGGACCATGAGAAGCTGGCACTGGCTGGTGGTTGTCAGTGGTGGTTTGTCGGACTTGGAGGGATGGCAAAGAGAGTCACAGATGATAAATATCACCAGGACCCTATCCAGCTTTCATCAGGGTGGGAGTCATACTGGTTTCTGGGTCCATTGGTCAAGTTATGCCCATGGTGGAGGTAGATACCATTGACTGTGTAAGCCTGACACCACCTGGGCTCCAGTTGCATGCTCACCAAGCCTGTGGGTAAGCCTGCCTACGGGGAAATCATGGAGTGGTGAAATGGACTCAAGTATTCTTGTTCTCATGTGTGGTAGGTGGAACCAAAGATGTCCACATCTTCATCCCCGGGAACTGTGACTATGCTGTGTTACACGGCAAAGGCAAATTAAGGTTGCAAATGGGATTATAGTTTCTAATCAGCTGACTTTAAATTAGGGAGGTTATTCTAGATTATCTGGGTGAGCTCAAGGTAATCACAGGGGTCCTTAAAAGTGGAAGAGGAAGGCAGAAGAAGAGTGAGGTTGGAAGGATGTAAGCTGAGAAGGATTCAGCCCACTGTTACTGGCTTTGAAGATGGAGGGAGGGGCCATGAACCAGGCAATGCAGGAGGCCTCTAGAAGCTGGAGGAGAAAGAATAGGGATCCTGCCTTAGAGCCCCCAGAAGTAATTTTCCTGCCAACAGTGAGACCCATGCCAGACTTCTGATCTGCTGAACTGTAAGATCATACACTGGTGGTGTTGTAAGCCACTAAATTTGTGGTTTTGTTACAGCAGCTGTTGGAAACTAATACACCAGAGCAGTGATTTCTCAGTGTAAATGAGTAAATTAACATTTTTGTTTGTTTCAGCTTCAAGGTATGTGGTTTAAACTCTCCACGGGATGATACAATCTGATTTCTGACTCTGCAAAGCTGACCAGACTTAGCCCCTTGCAATGAACTGAATGTTTGTGTCCCCCCAAAATTCAAATGTTGAAATCCTGACTTCAAATGTGATGTTATTAGGAGGTGGGGCCTCTGGGAGGTGCTTAGGTCATGAGGATGAAGCCCTCATGAATGGGATTATTACCCTTGAAAAAAGGACCCCAGAGAGAACTCTCATTTTTTTTTTTTCCATGTGAGAATACAGGGAGAAGATGGCCATCTATCAACCAGGAAGCCCTCACTAGACACCAAGTCTGCCAGCACCTCGAACTTGGATTCCTCAGTCTTCACAACTGTGTGAGGTAAATGTTTGTTGTTTAAGCCACTCAGTCTATGGCATTTTTGATATAGCATCCTGACTAGACTAACATATGCTTGGCAGGACTCTCCACTAAGAGATCATAAGAATCGTCATCATATATTGGGAGCTTCTATGTGTTGAGTGCTTTACCAGTGTGTTGCCTAGAGTTATCTCTATCACCCTATGAATTATATATGGTTATTCTCGTTTTATAAATGTGATAACTGTGGTTCAAGTTGAGCCACGCAACCTCAGATGATGTGATGTCGATATAAACCCTGGTCTGAGTTCCCCACTCATGTTCTTTCGAACCCCCCTAGCTGCCTCACCACCATGCTGTCTCTGAGAAGACTCCATCTCTCGGAGAACAATCTGCCTTGTTCATGGCATGATGCATGAAGAAAAGCAGCTGGGCAGGAGAGGGACAGAAAAATCTCCCATCTTCCTGCATAGCTGAGGCTTTCCCCACTCCTAGGGAGAAGGCACTGGAGTGAATCCCATGAACATTCTCAACTGTTTCCAAAATGTTGCCAATATACTTCTGTGTATTGATATTTTGAAATCCCTAATGTGGTGGTATGTTGTATTTTAGCTGTTTTGCAAATTGTATATGTTTCATTCTAGCTTGGTTTCTGTCATTCTCCATGATTTCTTTATTTTCTTAAATATTTCTGAATAAAAGGGCCTCCTTAGTTAACCTAAGACAGGTGTATTTAACCTGAACCAGGTATGGTTAACCTGAATGAAGAGAAGGCAGCTGGCAAATGGTCAGAGAAAACTGATAAGGAAACAAACATCCGGTATGGTAGAGGTTCTTCTTTATCATACACACAACTCTTGATGAAATGAGAATACATAAAATCAGCACCAGCAAACCTGCTTGGTTTCACCTGCTGCCTCCAAGATTGTGATTGATCTGCAGAGCAGAGTTGAGAGCGGATATCATTTGTTTATGGTCTGTTCCAGTAGAATCATATGACATGTAATATCTGACTATGACTGCCCAAATCTTCCCGACTCAGTTTGCCAAAGAGGGAACTAGGTCTTCAGGGTTGGAGTGACTTACCTAAGGTCATTCTATGGCAAGGTGGCAGGGCTAGAATTTAAACCCAGACTCTAGGTTCCAAGTGCACACCCTTTCTACTGTACTATCACAGCCTCTTGTTTCCCTTCAGTACTTAGTTCTTTGAATATATTAAGAGTCAGCTTTGTAAGTGCTTCCTGAATGAAGCTGAGGTTGTGCACATGAGAATAGTGAATATGATTTTTTGTTTTCCAGCAGTTTTGCTGGGTGACTGCAGGAAGCGCTTGGCTTTCATCATTGGTCAACTGGGAAAATCCACCCCTGGAAGTCATTTGATCACTTAAGCTCCCAACTCACTCAAGAGGTAGCCTGCAAGGGCCTTGCAGTTTGATCCAAATTTACCATCCAAACAGCCATGTAAACGGAGAGGCTCCTGATTCCAGCCAAGGCCCAAATTGCCGCTTCTTTCTCAATGAAAAGAAAGAAAATGTGTCTTCCACTGTGGCTGGGCTACCTGAACAGATCAAGTGCTGGAATGCACTGATTGCTTTGAGGAGCAGGATCCTTTTTGGCTTCATCTTTTCATTTTGCTGCTAGGCTTATGGAGACTCAGAGTTTATTGCTTATTATAAGCCTCACCAGAAAATATTTCAATCTCTTCATCTTCCCCATTCAGGCTAAGGCCAGTGAATGCAATTCAGTCCCAGAAACAGTAATCGTGCACCATCGTATCCAAGCACTGTGTCAGGAGTAGGGATGTGGAAGTCAGTGTGGGGCCATCTTCTCTCAGGGAGGGCACAATATCTGGCCCAGCAGAGGAAGAGTTAATCCAAAGCAGAGTTGTGTGTGTTAAGCTGTGGCTGAGTTGCCCGACATGAGCATGAAAGACAATTCCTTTTCTGAATTCACACTGTGTGAAGTCTCATGTCAGCTGCCAGATGCTTTCATGACCTGAATCATCTTTGGCAAACCCTGTGACAGGAGCAATGTTCTTCCCATTGTACAGACGAAGGAACTGAGGCCCAGAGAGAGGAGCCAGAGCATTGGAGTGGAAGGGTTCTGGGGGACCTGGGTTCAAACCTTAGCCACAAATCCTGAGACTTTGGACACTTTTCTCAGCCTCTCTGAGCCTCTGTTGAGTCATTTGTAAATGTAAGTAAGTGGTTGTGAGGTTCCATGGGTAGGTGCAGGTGTTAAAGGGGTTAGCTCAGTGCTGGACAGAGTCACTGCTCTCACAGCTCAGAAGATCCTGTGAGCGACAGAAGCTCAGGCGCCCCTCTCAGCTGAGTCTCATTGTTTCGAGACTACCACTGGGTTATCCTATCAACCCTGAGGAAATGCCCAAATGGATTCTGGATGAATGTGTTTATTGGTTGTGTTCTTCATTATTGATCTCTCTGGAGGGATGTCTGCATCGCCCCTCTCTGGCAGGCTTGGAATTGATGGATGAGAGGGGAGGGAAGAGCAGCCTGGATGGTCTCCCTGCAGGAGCCTGGCCCAGAGTCTACTTGCTTAGGGGCAGCCACCCATGCAGTGATGGTCCTGCAGATTCCTAAACTCCTGACCTGTCTTACTACTCCTGTTTCCCACCTGGGAGAAGGTGGCTGAAAAACCCACTTGCCTGGACTGTAGGACACTGTCTGGCCCTGGTTTTGTCCTGGATGGCGAAGGGACTACCTGGGGAGACTTTTGTTGATTTGGGATGGTTCTTCTTTTCCTTCCTTTCTTGTCTTATTTTATTTCATTCAAGTGATGGGCTTTCTTCCCACTGCCTTTGAGACAACCCTCCAGAGAGTCTGGCCTGGGTCTTCCTCACTAATGCACGTTGGCTCAGGGCTGCTTTGATGGATAGAGGCAATTTTCCTTGGAAATTGGCTGCAATATTGGCAGTTCCATGGGACATACATTACATTCCTCTCAGAGATTTTCTGTGGGGTCTTGAGATGGAGTGATGCTGTTCAAGAGGGGTTGGGGGAAGTCGAAATCACCTGAAAGGAAAGGCATCTATTTCAATGTTTGGCATAGCTGTATCTCCTGGCGTATGGGTCCAGCCCACTCTTGCAAAGTGGCTCCTTTTAGAAAATGAGGGAACTTGTCCATGGCTTGTTAAAGGTAGATAAATTAAAAAACGAGGAAACAGGAGTACGTCCAAGTAGAATAGAGCTCCTGCCAGGTGCAAGAGGACTCAAAGGCCCCCAGAACTCTTGGTTTTCAACTGAGATAAGAGAGACCCGTTGATCAAAGGATGTGTCACACACGGTGGAAGGTGCTGGGCACTTGGGAAGAACAGGGCCCAGTCACACTCCTTTTCCTACTAGAATTGACAGTTCCTCTAGGGACACACACATGCACAAATAGCCCTCTTGATATAATAGGGCAAGTATTAATAATAACAGCTAAAATTTATTCATAATCTGTAAAAGCATTAAGTAAATGACATTCACCAAAATTTTTCAAGGTGAGTATTGTAATTATCATCTCCATTTTACAGACAAGGAAACTGAGGAATGGGGAAGTGAAATAATTTGTCTCAGGTCATCCCTAGTAAGTAGAGGAGCTGGGGTTCAAATCCAGGCCCTTTAGTTCCCTTGCCCCTGCTCTGTGCTGCTGTGTTGCTCTCTTGCTGACCTCTGAAAATGCAGAGCCATCTGAAAGCTTCCAGAGGTGTATTTGCTGGCTCTTAAATCCCAGATCCCTGTTCCATCAGCCCAGCACCCTTTCCCCCAACCTCACTTCTTCTTGGAAACTTTGCCTCCTTCTGTGTGTCTTGTCTTGTTGTGGTCGAAGGGCAAGGTCTGGAGGCAGCAGGGTGTGGGGTAGGAGGGCAGAGACATTGATTCAGAGGAAGCTGCAGGCTTCATCCTGGGAGCAATTGTTCGAGAAATCTGGGCCCGCTCTGGACCAAGCTCTGTATTGGGCACTAGGGATGTGCCGGTGAAGGGTCCCTGTTCTCTTGGATCCCTGCTCTCTTGGATCTTACTGTCTTGCTGGGGCACCAGACAATAATCAAACTAACACATGGAAACCCAGGTGGATGCTATGCAGAGCAATAACACTGGATGCTGTGAGTAGGGATGATGAGTGTCTATTTTGGGTTGGATGACCAGGTGAGGCCTCACGAAGTGACACTGAAAATGAGATCTGGATAATAAAACAGAGCCAGCCCATGGATCATAGGAAGGAAGGGTGTTCCAGGGAGAGGAACCTGTGTGTGCCAAGGCCCAGGTAGGAGCAGGACGAGCAGGGCGTGTTTGAAGACAGAGGCTGTGCAGTTGGGAGCATGGGGGTGGGGAGGGCAGTGGGAAAGCAAATAAAAGAAGAGGCTGAATAATCATGTAGGGCCCTGTAGATCATGAGGAAGAGTCAGAGTTTTATTCCAGATTTATTAGGAAGCCACAGAGGCTGGAAGATGGAGTAGGGACGTGATCTGCTGAGATGCTACCATTCCATGGACACCAGCCCCTTGACCTTGGTTCTAGGCATTCCAGCAGGTAGAAACCTCATGGCAAGATAGTGAGTCCTGACAGCTAGAGCCCTGGTCAGGGATCAGAATGGTGATTCCACTCATTCTCTTGTTCTTTATCCAGCAAACAGTGTTGGGGCATTGATCATGTGCCAGGTACTTTGCTAGCTAGCACTGAGGATACCAAGCAGTCTGGGATAATACACCCCCAGCCTCCAGGAGTGCCCCTTCTGTAGGTGAGACAGGGAAACGATTGGTTTAGCACAGGCCAGCAGGGGTGTGACAGTTGGTTTCCCCGATGGCTAAAAGACACAGGCAGATCAAGCCCTCCAGCCTTTTGTGAAATGCACATGAGATACATTCAAAAATAAGAGTAATCTTCTAAATATGAAGAAATCTTAAGACAATACAAACAATTACAACACAATGTAATAAATATTAATGGAACAATTAAGTTTGTCTGCTCTGCTTGAAGAGACTCATAGGGAAGTGAAATTAGTAGAAGCTGGTTAGGGTGAGAAAAGCTTCGGGGAAGAAGAGAAGGTGCTCAGGATCCTCTTACTGGAGCACGGGAGTGGGGAGGAGAGGGAGCAGGTCATGCTTAGAAAAAAAATCTTTGTCATTCTTTCATATGAATGTCACAAATGAACATTTTAGCCGAGACCCTTTAATGTGCAGGGATATTAGGAATGCTCAGAATGAATCAAATCCCTGGATGCTACAAACTTAGAAGACCTTGCTGAAGATCTGGCCTGGTAAAGAAAGAAACAAGATTAAAACCAAAACCAACTTTCTTCTAAATGCCAACGTGTATTGGACTTCCCTCTAGTGGCTACATGCAAAATGACAAGCCTATAGTTGCCAAACAGAATGTTGCCTTGTTCTTTACACTGTTTACTTAGCAGTCAACATATTTACTGTGCTTCACTCCATGTACCTTCCATTCAACACCTGGCAAACACCATATCTTCCATGATATTCTCCTGTATCTAGAAATAACTTCTGCCTTCTCAGTTATCATTGGTCATCCACCCATCTCTCACTTGTCTACTGAGAAACTGTTATGTGCAGGACCTGCAGATGTTATGTTTCAGCCCCTGCCTTACATTTGCACTATCTGGGAGGACACGTCTGTCTTCCCTGGGTACACTATGAGCTCCTGGAAGACACCGAGTCTGATATATTACCCTCTGTGTTTAATAGAGGAGGAAAAACATTAATTAGAACCAAAGCAAAAGTGGCTGGCCACTAGTGCCTTCAAAAGGGATGTGTGTGTGTGTGTGTGGAACAATTCACACAGAATTGGAATAAGAAATAATTATGAGTTGATGCTGCTGCTAGCTAACATTTATTGAGTGCTTACAGGCCTGATGGCTTAGCCTTTCTCTGCCTCAACTTATTCATCTGTCAAATGGAGATAATAGTTCTTAGTGCACAGAGAGCGGTGCAAGAGTTAGCTGAGTTGCTGAGTATGCTGTCTTGTGGTTAAGAGGGGCCTGTGTCTGAATCCTGCTCTGCCATTTCCTTGAAATTTACCATGGCTTACGGGATTTTAATAACCAAAATACCTATCTTGTTGTGATGAATAATGATGATAATGCCTGGCATATAGGAATAGCCCAATAAGCATTAAATTACTATAACAGTACATGCCATGAAAAAATAAATGTAAGATGATATTCTCACCATCTCATTTACTTTGCCCAACAAAACATTGAAATACTGCTATGATTAGGCTCGCCATGTAATGAAGAAACTCAAGCACAGAGGGGTCAAGAGCTTGCCCAAGGGATGAGCCAATCTTTGAACACAGTGCCTGATTACAGAATTGCCCTCTGCATCCCTCTCTTCTGGCTGATATGACTGAAGAACATGGGTCATAATATTAGAACATATTGGTGAGTCCTTGGGGTGCAAGTATGCAGACAGAGCTAAGTCATGGGGTATGGGCTGGAGAGAGATGAATTTCTCAGATGAATAAAATAGTTATTTGATGTTGTTGCTGGTGGTAAAGGAGAGATAGAAGAAGAGAGGGGGGAAAGTAGGCAATGCAGCAAGAGGCTAGTATTTGAGGAGATAAATACTAAATAATTTATGCTTACATTCTAAAAAATTGAGATATAATTCACACACCAAAAAACTTACCCTCTTGAATTGTGCAAATGAATGGTTTTTAGTATATTCACGAAGTTGTGCAACTATCAGCTCTATCTAATTCCAGAACATTTTTATCTCTCTAAAATGAAACATTGTACCCATCAGCAATACTCCCTATTCCCCCACCTCACCCTCCAGGCCCCGGCAACCATGAATCTGCCCTCTGTCTTTACACATTTGCCTATTCTAGACCTTATGAATAGAATCACCAATATGTGGTCTTTTGTGTCTGTCATTTTTCACTTAGCATAATGTTTCTAAAATTCATCCATGTCGTAGCATGGATCAGTACTTCATTTTTTTTAATGGCTCCGTAGTATTTCCCCGCATGGAGTGACCACACCTTGTTTACCCATTCATCAGTCGACGGGCATTTGGATTGTTTCTTCCTTTTTTGCTATTCAAGTAACACTACTATGAACATTCCTGTCCAGGTTTAGTGTGAACATATGTTTTCACTTCTCTTGTGTATACTTAGGAGTGGAATTGCTGGGTCATATGGCAACTCTATGTTTAATTTTTTGAGGAAGTGGCAAACCATTTTCTAAAGTGGCCACACCATTTTACGTTATCACTAGCTATGCATGAAGGTTGTAATTTCTCCACCTCCTGGCCAACACTTGTTATTTTTAATTAAAAAATTATAGCCATCTTAGTGTGTGTGAAGTAATACCTCGTTGTGGTTTTGATTTGCATTTCTCTAATAACTAATAATATTATCTTTTCATGTATATATTATCCATTTGCATATATTCTTTGTGGAAATATCTACTTAAATCTTTTACCCTTTAAAAATGGAATTATTTACTTTTTATTGTTGACTTGTAAGAGTTTTTTTTTTTAATATATTCTGGATACAAGTCCCTTAGTAGATACATGATTTGCAAATATATTCTCCCATTCTGTGGGTTGTTGCTTTTCTTTCTTGATAGTGTCATTTGAAGTACAAAAGTTTTTAGTTTTGATGAAGTCCAATTTTTTCACACTCGTGTTGCTTGTGATTTTGGTATCACATCTAAGAAGTCATTGCCTAATCTAAGGTAATGAAGATGTGTGTCTCTTTCTTTCTTCTAAGTGTTGTTATAGTTTTAGCTCGTACGTGTTGGTCTCTCATCTATTTTGAGTTAGTTTTTATATATGTGTAAGGTGAAGGTCCACATTCATTCTTTTGCATGCATGTGGATATCCAGTACCATCTGTTGAAAAGGCTTTTATTTTCCCCATTGAATTATCATGGCACATGCTGAAAATTAATTGATCATAAATTTAAGAGTGTGTTTCTGGGCTCTGAGTTCCATTCTTCTGCATGTCTGTCCTTATTCCGGTGCTACACTCTCTTAATTACTATAGCTTTGTAATATGATTTAAAATTGGTAAGTGTGAGTTCTCCAAGTTTGTTCTTCCTTTTCAAGATTGCTTTGGCAACTCTGGGTTCTGGGCATTTCAATATGAATTTTAGGATCAGCTTGTTAATTTCCGCCAACATGAAAGGTAGCTGTGATTTAACTGGGCCGCATTCCATCTGTAGGGGGCTCTGAGGAGTATGCGCGTACTGGGGAGTGTGGCCATCCTCACAATGTTAAGTCTTCCAATCTAAGAACATGGACTGCTGTCCATTTACTTAAGTCTTTAATTCTTTTCAACAATATTTTGCATTTTTAAATTTACAAATCTGGCACTTCTTTTAAAAAATTTATTCGTAAGTATTTAATTTATTTTGATGCTCTCATAAGTGAACTGGTTTTCTTAGTTTCATTTTCAGATGATTCATTGTTAGCATATAGAAAGAAATACAACTGATTTTTGTATTGATCTTATATCCTGCAACATTGCTGAAATCATTTATTAGCTCTATTTACAAGACAGTGTCATCTGCATAAAGATAAACTCACTTCTTTCTGTCCAATCTGGATGTCTTTTATTTCCTTTTCTAGCTTAATGGTCCTGGTTAGAACTCCCAGTACAATGCTCGTATAAGTGGGGAGAATGGACATTCTTCTCTTATTCCAGATCTTGAAGGGAAAACTTTCATTTTTTCATCATTAAGTATGATGTTAGCTGTCGCTTTTTGTAGATGGCCTTTAGAAGTTGAAGAAGTTCCCTTCTATGCCTAGTTAACTGTTTTTATCATGAGACGATTTTGTTGGAGATAGAATTCTTGAGTTTTTTTCTTTCAGTAGTTTGAATATGTCACCCTACTTCCTTCGGGCCTTCATGGTTTCTTAATAGAAGTAAAATTATTAATTAATTCATTATATTATTAATTATACTTCTTTTAAGATTTTCTCTTTTGCTTTGAACAATTTGATTATGATGTGTGTAAGTGTGGCTCTCTTTGAATTTATCCTCTTTGGAGTTTGTGGAGCTTCTTATAGGTGCAGATTAATGTATTTAAATCAAATTTGAGAAACTTTTGGTTGTTATTTCTTCAAATATTTTTATGCACTCATCTATTTATCTTTAACTTTTGGGATTCTTATTATGTGCATGTTGATACACTTGATAGTGTCCCACAGGTCTCTGAGACTCTGTTCATTTTTCTTCATTCTTTTTTTTTTTGAGATGGCGTCTAGCTCTGTTGTCCAGGCTGGAGTGCAGTGGTGCAGTCTCGACCCACTGCAAGCTCTGCCTCCTGGGTTCACACCATTCTCCTGCCTCAGCCTCCCGAGTAGCTGGGACTACAGGCACCCGCCACCACGCCCGGCTAATTTTTTGTATTTTTAGTAGAGACAGCGTTTCACCATGTTAGCCAGGATGGTCTCGATCTCCTGACCTTGTGATCCGCCTGTCTCGGCCTCCCAAAGTGCTGGGATTACAGGCGTGAGCCACCGCGCCCGGCTCATTCTTTTTTTTTTTTTTTTTTCTGTTCCTCAGACTGGATAATCTCAACTGATCCATCCTCAAGTTTGCTGATTTTTTTCTTCTGCCCATTCAAATCTGCTGTGGAATCCCTCTAGTGAATTTTCCATTTCATTTGCTTTGTTTTCTAAACTACATCTCTTAAGTTTGGGACAGTTATTATAATTTTCATCTCCAAAATTTCTATCTGGTTCTTTTAAGAAAATAATTTGTATCTCATTTTTTTGATAGAATAACACTCCCGTCCCCCTTGTTCACAGGGGATATGTTTAAAGATCCACCGTGGACCCCTGAAAACATGCATAACATCAAATACTATACATACTATATTTCTTTCCTACATATATATCTATAGTAACATTTAATTTATAAATTAGGCACAGTAAGAGATGAATAACAACAATAAAATAGAATACTTCTAACAATATACTGTAATAAAAGTTATGTGAATGTGGTTTCTCTCTTTTTCTTTCAAAATATCTTATTGTACTGTACTCACTCACTTCTTGTGATGAGATGATACAATGCCTATGTAATGAGATAAAGTGAAGTGAATGATGTAGGCATTGAGATGTAACATTAACCTACGATTGACCTTCTATATTCCTTAATCTATGTAGCCATCCCTTACTTGCTGTAAATGTCTTGGTGCCACTTGTTTCAGGGACCTCCTTGCTGAAGTCTTTGTATAGGCTCAATACTTTCTGGAACAACACATTGTCATCAGTTGGAACATGTTTTCTGTTCATGTCTTCCACTCATAAATTTAATGTGTTTTTCCATCTTAACTAAGCATTTAGCACATATTGTAGCTGCAACTTTTGCAGTGTGATGTATGACAGCAAAACTAGTATGAATTTCTTTCTCCTTCTCCACAGTTTCCTGGATAGATTTGTTTGTATTGTGGATCTTACCAATCAAAGCATACATCTTTTTCCTTTCCTTATAAATTAGAGAACTTTCACCTTTTTACTTAAAGGAAACCGTTTACACCTTCTCTTTAGCATAGATGAATTGTTATTAAGTAAAATAAGGATTACTTGAACATAAGCACTGTGGTGCTGTCAGAATTGATTTGATATATGAGACAGTTCCTAAGTGACTAGTGGGCAGGTTGCCCATACAGTGTGGACACCCTGGACAAAGGGATGATTCATGTCCCAGGTGGGATGGAGTGGGATGGCATGAGATTTTATTGTGCTACTCAGAAAGGTGCACAATTTAAAACTTATAAATTGTGTATTCCTAGAATTTTTCACAAATTTTTGGACCACAGTTGACCCTGGAGAACTGCAACTGTGGAAAGTGAAACCTAAGGTATTTGCATGAATAGCACAGTAGCACAGGCATCATCATCACCATCATCACCATCATTATTTAAAAGACTTCTATACCATTTGGTGGCAGTCTGTGACCAAAGGTGACATTAAGATGACAAAACTTAGCCTGGGCAGCATAGCAAGACCTTGTCTCTACAAATAATAAAAAATTGGCTAGGCATGGTAGTGTGCACTGGTGGTCCCATCTACTCAGGAGGTTGAGGCAGGAGGATTGCTTGAGACCAGGACACTGAGGCTGCAGTGAGCCGTGATTGTGCCACTGCACTCCAGCCTGGGTAACACAGTGAGACCCTGTCTCAAAACAAACAAAAAAGATGACCAAACTTATGAATTGTTTATTTCTGGAATTTTTCACTCAATATTTTTAGACTGCAATTGACATAGATGACTGTAACTGCAGAAAATGAAACTGTGATTAAGGAGTAACTACTTACTTGGTAAGATGTGGCTAAGTACTTCCTTTATAATTCTTAACATTGCATTGTTTCCTTTAGTTTTTTTTGTTTTTGTTTGTTTGTTTTTTTTTTTTTTTTGAGGCAGAGTCTCATTCTGTCACCCAGGCTGGAGTGTAATGGCACGATCTCAGCTCGCTGCAACATCTGCCCCCTGGGTTCAAGCGATTCTTGTGCCTCAGCCTCTTGAGTAGCTGGGATTACAGGTGCCCACCACTATGCCTGGCTAATTTTTGTATTTTTTAGTAGAGACAGGGTTTCACCATGTTGGCTAGGCTGGTCTCGAACTCCTGACCTCATGTGATCCACCTGCCTCGGCCTCCCAATGTAGTGGGATTACAGGTGTGAGCCACCATGCTTGGCCTCCTTTAGTTCTTTAAGCATATTTAAAATAGCTAACTTAAAGTCTTTTTCTAGTAATTCCAACTTCTGGGTTTCCTTAGGGATAGTTTCTAATGACTACATTTTATCCCGTGTGTAGGCCATAGTTTATTGTTTCTTTTTATGCTTCATATTTTTTTTTGTTGAAAATCGGACATTTAAAATAATAAGTCATTTATCGGTTTCTTTCTTTCTCCAGGGTTGCTTGTTGTTGTTTATTAGTTTAATTACTTTATTATTGTTGCTGTTTGTTTAGTGACTTTGTTTATTGTTGTTGTTGTTGTTATTAATATTTTGAGATGGAGTCTTGCACTGTTGCCCAGGCTGAAGTGTAGTGGCGTGATCTCCGCCCACTGTAACCTCCGCCTCCCGGGTTCAAGCGATTCTCTTGCCTCAGCCTCTCAAGTAGCTGGGATTATAGGCGCCCAACACCATGCCTGGCTAATTTTTTTTTTGTATTTTCAGTACAGATGGGGTTTCACTATGTTAACCAGGCATGTCTTGAACTCCTGACCTCGTGATCCACCTGCCTCGGCCTCCCAAAGTTCTGGGAATACAGGCGTGAGCCACCGTACCCGTCATTATTATTTATTGTTATTGTTGTTGCTGTTGGTTTGCTGAATGACTTCCCTAAACTAATTATATAAAGTCTCTATTCTTTGTTGTTTGGGGCCATTGCCATCTCCACTTGATTAATTTAGTGGTCAGTGAATAATCAGAGAGTTACTTCCTTTAATGCCTGGGACCAATGAGTCTCCTAGACTATACTAGAGGGCTCTTTGTGTGTTTGGGACATGCATTCAATGTTTGTTTAAGTAGCTTACAATTCTGCCTTAGCCTTTACTTCCTGTTTGCACAAAACCTCAAGGTGAGTCAGAAGTGAGAGCTTAGGGCCAACCTGGGTCTTTCCTGGGCATGAGCACAGCCCCACACATGCATGTGACCTTCTAGATTCCCAGGAACTTTGCTAAGCCCCCATTGGACATCTCATTCCCCTATTTTCCTTTTTTAAGTTGGTCAGCCTATTGTTTGTCCCAACTGTGATTACTGCCTCAGGCAGCTACCATGTTTAACAATTGCCACTAAATATTTTTCACAAATGCCCACTGGGAAAGCTCTGAGTCAGTCAAATAAAGACAAGTTCTGCAAATAAAGTTTTCCAGTGAAATACCACAGAGGCCAAATAGTCTCAGTCTTTTCAAAATGAGCATTTGGAAGAGCTTCAGTCCCATTCTACTGCCTTCCAGTGGCTTGCAGGCTGCTGTTTTTCACTGTGATTTAGGGCTGTTGGTTTTCAAGTGTGGTATGGAGCAGAGGAATGGGGGAATGGAAATAGGGCAGGTTAAGATTCTACGTGGCTCGTGTTAAAAAAATAATAATAAGATTCAGCCACTTGAGTAAATGCTTCCCGGCTTGCTACAAGCCTTTGTTTAAGAGTCCTGAAAAAGTTGATTTTGGCAATTCTTGCCAGTGTTCTTGTGGCTTTTATGGAAGAGTGGATTTTTCGAGGTCCTTACCTCACCATTGCCACTGATGTCATCCTCCAAAATAATTTTTAGGAAAAATTAACTTGCATTTTTTGCATTGTGTGTAATACTCCCTTTCTTCTCTCCTCAAATATTCAGTAAATTCCTCCAGAGAGTCACATACCTCATACAAGTAAGTTTCTTTGTGCAAATCAAGAGGAAGGGTCAAGGGTCCCATCTAGGGCAAGAGGGTACAATACAGGGACAAGAAGCAGGAAAGCAGGAAAGTAAGAACTTAGAGCCAGGGACAACGAAGAAAACAAAAACTCTTCTTTACTTCCTCCCTCACTCTTCTCCTAAGTCCCTAAAGAGATTGCAATGGAGGTGAAGCTTAAACACATTTCACTTAAATTTCAAAAGACTGAGAATAAGGCAGATATCTTGGAATTTACCAAAAGAATATTTGCTGAGTACACACTGCAGCCAGGGACTGGGTGTCCAGAGATGAGTACAACACAGGGTTTTCTTTTGAACACCTCTTGGCTTAGTGGAGAAATAAAGATCTGTGATTATGACAGATGAAATCTCACTGAAAATTCAGTCACTTAACACCACAAATGTTTATTTTTCACACACATCACTTTCAGATGCAGGGTGTGTCAGGGCGGGTCCCTCACAGACATTCAGAGACCCAGGTTCCTCCAATCTTCTGGCTCCGTTCTTCTCTGGGTCCTTGGAATTCTCTCCATTCAGTTTGATAGAGAGGAAAAGGAAGTCAGAATTGTGACTGGGAGGGCACAGTGGGCCAACTCAGATGTGTACTTCACTTGCTCATATTCCCGTGGCCTGAACTCAGTCATGTGAACACACTGAATTGCAAGCGAGGTTGGAAATGCAGTTTTTGTGCTCTGGGAGAAGAAGAGAGCACGGATGCTGGTGCATACCAGCAGTCTCTGCCACCTAAGTCAGGCACATACACGGCTGTGATGCAAGCTTGGAGGGGCCAAGTGTCCTATGAGAGGGATCATGGGCAAGTTGGTGGGAGTTTCTGAGTGAGGAGGGGCAACTTCTAACTGAGAGCCCTGGGAACATTTTCTGGAGCAAACCATCTTCTTAGCTAGGCCTCAGTGGCCCAGGCTTTATGGTGTAGACAGGGGGTAAATGTGGGTGGCGTGGGCTTCACATTCAGCTTAGGCATCATCTTCTCTAGATGAATTAAGAATCCTCCCTGACTGATCGTGGCAGCCAGGCCTCGGCAATATTAAAGTAATTTTAATTGTTTCTTTACTTGTGCATCAGTTTTCAGACTCTGTCAGTTGCAAGGGATAGAAATAAAGTAGCTTAAGCAAAGAGGGGCTTTATCATGTAAATGGTGTTGCATTAGGCTACCATCAAGAGACAGAAATCCACAAATACACATGAACAGGGTCACTTTGATATAAAGAAGCGTTGATTGTAACAAGGGATTAGAGTAATGAGGCATTGGCTTGGAAAAAGCAAGAGAACTGAAAGGATATAGCGCTAGCTGATATAAGGAGCAGCCATCACTCCTGAGGCTGAGATCAGAACTGGGTTGGAAGTCGCTTGGCTGAAGCTTACTGAAGAGCAGAAAGTTGCTGTGCTGCCATGCCAGTGTTACTGGAAACAAGCCCTCCAGAACTTGCCAGAAATCTCTGCTCTCAGGGTTTCAAGGAAAGGTGCTCACAGGGAGGTGTCTCACCAGTGGCACTGTGCTGCAAAGTCACCTGAGGGCTGCCAAGGGATGCTGCTGCACCCTGCAGGAGCCAGGCACTGGGGAAGCCATCTGTGCTGCTGGAGCTAGACCCAGAGGGAAGCTGTGTGTGTCCTAGGAGTTGGCCCAAGTTGTATCCTGGGACCAGGAGGAAAAAAAAAATTCACTCCCTCCTGTAGTGTCTCTCCAACCCCCTCTACTGATAAATCTTAATGTTATACCAACTGGCAAAGAGAAGGGTATTGAAAAGATCCAGGTCTATTTTTGCAGAGTAGGTAATGGAGAAGACATTTGATGCTGAAAGGCAATAGATAGATGATTGGCACAGTAATCAGTGGAGATTCGTGACCTCCAGGTAAGGCTGGATCCAGGGTAGTTTAAAGACATAATAAATAAACCTTCTTTTCACCTCTTTGTTCCACTTGTCTTTTCTGGATTTCATTTCACAGGCAAGTTCTTTCCTATGAGTTGG
Organism: Pongo pygmaeus; assembly: GCF_028885625.2. Classification (NCBI taxonomy): domain Eukaryota; kingdom Metazoa; phylum Chordata; class Mammalia; order Primates; family Hominidae; genus Pongo; species Pongo pygmaeus. The sequence continues at coordinate 147,790,086 of NC_072380.2, forward strand.
GCTAGGCAGCTTTTGGCAGCCCTAGGCTCGCAGCTTCTCAGCTTAGGCACGTCATAGGAAGAGAACTTTTCTGTCTGCGTATCAATCCCATGGAGGAATCTAACTGGCCCCACTTGGGCTGCAACCCATCTCTGAACCAATAGCTGAGGCTTCGTCAGACTGAGTCATTTGCCTTTGCTGATGCGTACCATGACTGATGAGCCCACCAGGAACACTCAGAAAAGAGGAGTCCTCCCAGGAGCCAGTAATATGGACTTTACAAGGCCAACACTGCACTCCCGATCCTCCTCACCTCACCTCACCCATAGGTTCCTCCATTTTACTTACTAGCACCACCATCCTTCTCGTTGCTCAGGCTCCATACGTTGGGGTCATCTTGCTGTATCTTTTGTCTTCACACTCCACACCTGATTGGACAGGAAAGTCTCCTGCCTCTGCTTCCACTGCTGCTCCCTGCCTATCCGCCACTGTCTCTGGTTAGATGCTTGCCACAGCCCCCAGACAACTCTTGCCTCTGCCTTTGCCCTCCCTTGTCTATTCTCTTCACCGTAGTCAGTTTCTGTGAATTTGTAAGCCAGCACCTATGTCCTGTAAATTTTAAGTCAGGCCATGTCACTGCTCTGCTCTAAACATTCCAAAGGCTCCCACATCCTCTTGGTGTCTAGACAAGTCTAGAAAAGATACACAAGGATTAGTGAAGCAAACCATATATGAGTCAGCCTGCTGGGGCGATTCAGACCTTCATCTCCATAGCACTGAGGTCCTCAGTTGCTTTGTCCTCATCAGGGTTTGGTTGGTGGGATTTCTGCAGCTACTCTTGGTCTTGGAGGCACCAAGACCTCCAATTGTTCCACCTGTCTTGCTCCTCTTAGAATGAATTCCTGAAGCACAGCTTCCTGCCTCTATGGTAGAACAAACCTACTTCTTCATGTCAATTAGTGTATTAGTCTGTTCTTGTACTCCTATAAACACCTCCTGGAGACTGGGTAATTTATAAAGAAAAGAGGTTTAATTGGCTCACGGTTCTGCAGGCTGTACAGGAAGCATGACTGGTGAGGCCTCAGGAAACTTGAATCATGGTGGAAGGGGAAGCAGGCAGGTCTTAGTGGTCAGAGCAGGAGGAATAGAGCAAACAGGGAGGTGCTACCCACTTTTAAACAACCAGATCTCATGGGAACTCACTCACTATCACCAGAACAGCAAGGGGGAAATCTGTCCCCATGATCCAATCACCCTCCTCCAACATTGGGGATTACAATTCGACATGAGATTTGAGCAGGACGCAAATCCAAACCACAACAATCAGAATCATTCACCCTCTGTCTGTATGCTAATGACTTACCTGGTAACAAGACCCAGACCCTCACCAGTGTGAGTCTGAGCTTCTGGTCACCATGTCACCAAGCTCTTTTCAGGCTATAGCTGTTGCCCTTTACCATCAACAGTTAACCATTTACCATCAACATAGGGTTTGGGGAGTACCAAGGAAATTCTGAGTGGATCATCTGGGTGCTAAGTTTATTTACACCCGTTCCCATTGCATAACAACAGCTCTACCCCTTCTAATGATTATAACCAATGACACCCCTGCCAGGATGATGACGCCGTTCTTTGCCTGTTGGTCTCTTGAAATGAAGATGCTTAAGTATTAGGGTGGTGGACAAATCATAAAATTTAATAGGACTGTCGCTGTGTGGTGGAAGCACTTTCTCTGAAAGCCAAGACCTCCAATCCACAGACCCCAGAACAGTGGGAACAGGAAGCGCATAATCCCCCAGTAGGTTACTGAGAGTGATGGTAAGTGGGGTCACTCATCCTTCCACCTCTTGGTTTCCAGACCTATGGTTTGGGACTCTAGTTGTATAAGACTGTTGATTTAGAGTACATGCTGCATTCTGGGAGATGGTGCCTCGTCCTAACGGGACATTCTTTTCAAGTTGGTATCTAAAACAGGCTGTTCCACTGCTCAGTCAGACCAGCAGCTGCAAAGTGATGTGGTATATAATAAGACTGGCAGATCTTGTGGTTAGTGCCTACTAATGTATCTGTTTAGGTCCAAGGTGATGTTATACAGGTCTACATGCCAGTAGATCAAATACTTTGTAAGTCCTCATGTAGTGGTATTGGCTGAGTGGTATTGACTTACGAGGACAGGTAAAGTCATACTTGGAATATGTGTGTTGATTGCAGTGGAGATAAATTGGTGTTCCCTCCAAGTGGAAGGGGTCCAATATGGTCAATTTGCCATTAAGAGGCTGGTTGGTTTCCTTGAGGAATGATGATGTATCAGGGGTTCCATGTTGTTCTCTGTTGTCCATGTCTTTATCAGATTGGTGAGTCTATCAGATACAATTGAGCCCATTCATAGCCGTAATTCCTGCCACCATAACTGCTTCACTTAGGTACCCATTGTTCCATTAATGAATGGCTGGTAACATAGTCTGAATGACATCAATGGGCTGAGTCATTCTGTCTGCTTGTTTAGTGCTTCATCTGTAGTGAATATTCTTTGTTGTCTCCTTGGCTGTCATCTGACTTTGCCATTCATCATGACAATTGTGCTCAACTTGCTTCTGGTGGAAAAGTACCACCACCCAGCCCCTATTATTTCAAGATCCTATTATTTCCATTTTGCCAGGGAGCCCAGATATGTAACAGCATTTCCTATCCTCCGCCATACCTTCAGGACTACAGAGGAGAGCCACCATTGGGCTTTGTAATGATGCTGCTGTTCCTCTAATGAAGAGTCTTTCAGGCCCTCCCATGATGCATAGTCATCTGGTGGGGTTCTAGTCTTAAATAGTATATATGCTTTAGCATGGCCATTTCTATGAGGCTTTTGATTTATTCTTCTTCCAGCTGCCACATTTCAAGTACTCAATAGCTGCATGTGGTTACTCCCTGCCATATTGAACGGTGCACCTCTCTGGAATCCCAGTTCACCCCTGGCGAATTTTTCACAGTTGCATGGCTACTTTGCAGGAAACCATGAGTGTTCCATTTGCTACCAGCAACGGGTCCTCTTTGTTGGCCAGCAGATGATACAGATTCAAAGTTTCCTTTTAGAATCTGCTTTCTTAGATCACCCCTTATATGAATAGGAGTGTGTCATTTAGGAATCAAGCTTTGAGATAGAGATTTGAATATAGGAAGTTCTCTTGCTGTCTCCCTCTCTCCTATTATATTTTGTTCTGACCTATTTGAGAGTAAGTTGTAGATACAACGCCTATGTCTCTCTGAATATGTCAGTTTGCATTTCCTGAAATCAGGGCACTCTTTTACATAACCTACAGTGTAAACATCAAAATCAGAAGACTAACATTGATGCAATGTTATCATTGTACTCTTCTATCCACTGTCTCCATAATGCCCTTAGTAGCAAAATACAATCCAGATCTCTCATTGCATTCAGTTGTCACATTGCTGTAGCCTCCTTTAATCTGGGACACTTCCTAAGTCTTTATGACACTGACTTTTTTTTCTTTTTTAATAAAATTATTATTTCTTTTTGAGACAGGGTCTTGCTCTGTTGCCCAGGCTGAAGGAGTACAGTGATGCAATCATAGCTCATTGCAGTCTCGAATGCCTAAGTTCAAGCAATCTTTCCATTTCAGTCTTCCAAGTAGCTGAGACTACAGGCATGTACCCCCACACCCAGCTAATTTTTAATTTTTTTGGTAGAGATGGGGTCTTGCTATGTTGCCCAGGTGGGTCTTGAACTCCTTGCCTCAAGCTGTCCTCCCTGCTTGGCCTCCCAAAGTGTTGAGATTACAGGCATGAGCCACTGCACCAGACTGACATTGACATTTTTGAAGGGTGCAAGACAATTATTTTGTAGATTTTTCCTCAATTTGCCTGGTGTTTCCTTGTGATTAGATTAAGGTTTCTTTTTGACAAAAAAGACCACAGAAGTGATGCTTTATTCTTCACTGTGCTTCATATCAGAAGGCACATGATGATGTTTTTTTCAATAATTGGGGATATTAACTTTGATCACTTGGTTAAGGCAATTTCTGCCAAGTTTGTCTGCTCCAAAGTTGCTATTCTGGGGAGATTATTAGAAACTTAGGTAATTATCTTGTTACCTTCAACTTTTACCACTAGTTTTAGCATTCATTGAGTCTTGCCTATCAATTCTGTCTTGTTTGAATGTTAATATTTTAGGTCATTTATTACACTTTTTACTTGAAGATAACTTTTAGAAAAAGAAACTGCTGTAGATATTTTCCTAATTCTAATAAAATCTGCGTCATCTTTATACTACTGAGATATTAAAATCTAGAGTGAGGTCATAGGCAGTGGGTTAACTATCACAAAGTTGATCAGGATGACTTTTCCTATTTATGGAAATTTATGGGACTCACCTACTTATGGCAAACACAGATGACAGCTTTAAGTGAATGAACATGGTTCTCTATAATTAAGCATTCTAGCACATGTAGCTTCATATAACAAATATTTATAGTCCCAAGGTTACAAGTTGATGACCCTTGGAATCATTAATATTATTGGAAATAATATCCCTTGGTAAATAGGTATAGGTAAAAATGTAACCTGATGACTCAGCTACAAAAAAGTATAAATTTAACTTAACTCTGATAATTGCTATATAAATATTTGCAAACTTTTTCTTTGTCTTTTTTTTTTCCTAAATAAAAGGTAAAGGTTAATCCAGCACTTCAAGTTTTCAAAAGGATTTGGGTTAACAGCTTCTCGTTAAGATTCTTAGTAAAGAGCAACGTTTGTGGTGTCTAGTTGTACTTTAGTTTTAATCAAACTTTAAACATAAGAGCTAAAGAAAACTCATTTCTACCCTTTTCAGAGATGGTAAAATTTGTTTAATAAATTGAATGAAGTAAGTATATGGCAGAAATTGACTCTGATAACATTTTCAAAAGACCTCAATGCTGCCACTGTGGGAATGTTATGTGGGTTGCCACAGTGCTTGGTGAGCTGACTCTTTTCTTGGCAAATTGGTAGTAAGCTCAGCTTCTCAGAACCGTTAGCAGCAGGAACAAAAGAATGAATAATCGGGCCTCTTTGACTTGCCCTGATGGAGAACTAAGTGAGAATAGCTACGTAGAAGGGAACAGAGCATTTCCTGTAGCTGCCAGGTCCAAGGACGGTCTAGCTTCAGGCACAGCTAGATCCAGGGGTTCAGCTGAAGCCCTCAGAGCTCTCTTTCTTTCCATGTCTTTTCTTGGCTTTGTTCTGCAGGTGGCCTCTCTCCATATGCTGGGTGTATTAATTTCTTAGGGATGCCAAAACAAATTATCACACGCTGGGTGGCTTAAAACCAGAGACTTTCTCTCACAGTTCTGGAGGCTAGAAGTCCTAAATCGAGGTGTGGGCAGAGCCACATTCCCTATGAAGACTCTAGGGGAGGATTCTTCTTTGCTTCTTCCTGGCTGTGGTGACTCCCAGCAATCCCTGGCATTCCTTGGCTTGTAGACGCATCACTCCAGTCTCTGCCTTCATCCTCACATAGTCTCTTCTCTGTGAGTCTCTGTGTCTTCTTCTCTTATAAGGAATACCAGTCCCACTCTAATCCAACAGTAAACTTCATCTTAGGTTCACTAATGCCATCTACAAAGACCCTATTTCCAAATAAGCTCATATTCCGATGTTCCAGGTGGACACAAATTTTGGGGACACGTTGTTCATTCTACTGTACTGGGCTTTTTATTATCATCTGCATACCCCCAGTGCCTAGCCGGGGCATATAGTTGGTACTCAAAATGTTTGCTGAATTGAATTGACTTGATTTCGAACAGAAGTGTGCTGAAACCACATAAAGATGGTATCAGAGAGAGGGTGGATTTATTCTCTGGTCTTCTGCTCCTGTGGACCCTGGCAGAAGATACCTCATGTCTCAAGCTGATGGAACATGCCTGCTCGTGGGGCTTTGCCTGCTCTCTCTGACCTTGTTGGGTGCTTCAGGTTTTAGCGTATTTTCTTGCTGGGCTGCCAGGAGAATGCAAAGTAAGAAAAGAGAGAAAGTGACAAGCCACTAGACAGAGTGCTTCAGGGGCCAGCCCTCAGAACTTTTCCCTTTTTTCCCAACAGCTCGTCTTCTTCAACTGGCTTTGAACCTAATGCGGTTTGAAGCTTGGAGGCGTATTCATTCCCCTCCTGCTCATTTCCTGTCCTCTGAGTCACTAAGGCGTATCTGTTTTCCCTCTAAAATGCCTCCTGAGGGTTTCTCCTCTTCTCAACTGTCTAGTTCAGTCCTGAGGATATCTTCTCATGGAATCTCCTGCTTTCAATCTCTCTTTTACCTCAAACCATCTTTCCTGTGGTCCCCAGGGAGATCTTTTTTTTTTTTTTTTTTTTTTTTTGAGACGGAGTCACACTCTGTCGCCCAGGCTGGAGTGCAGTGGCACGATCTCGGCTCTCTGCAAGCTCTGCCTCCTGGGTTCACGCCATTCTCCTGCCTCAGCCTCCCGAGTAGCTGGGACTACAGGCGCCTGCCACCACACCCGGCTTATTTTTTTGTATTTTTTTTTTTTTTTTTGGTAGAGATGGGTTTTCACCGTGTTAGCCAGGATGGTCTTGATCTCCTGACCTCGTGGTCCACCCGCCTCAGCCTCCCAAAGTGCTGGGATTACAGGCGTGAGCCACCACGCCTGGCCCCCCAGGGAGATCATTCTTAAACAAAGGTCCAAGTAGGGCTCCTTCCCCAAAGCCCCAGTTGCTTCCTTCTGTGGCCCAACTAAGCTCAAGTTCATAAGACACTCCTCCAGCTCCTCAGAGATCTGGCCTTCACCTGCTTTTGTAGCCTCATGCTCACTTCATCCTCAAGCTTCAGCTCAATGTAACCCGGGTCTAAGTCCTGTTCCCTGTTCCTTCCCTGGCTGCCCCAGTTCTTCAAGGCATGGTGCAAAGAGTGGGCTGTTTTCCTGATGTCCCAACACCAACTTGGTCCCTCTTTTGTGTTCCTGGAGAATGTTGATGGTCTTTTTGTTGGTTACTGAATTTATACTTACAAAAATGTTGTGGCTTTCTCCTCAGCAGAGGGACCTTGTATAGTAGGTGGATAGTTTGTAAAAAGTAGAGTTTGGGACTGATTTGGATGTCAGTCTTGGTTTTGCCACCTACACTGTCTGCGGCCTTCTTCAAGGGCTTTAACCTCTTCCAGGCTGCAGGTTCTTGTTGGGATATGGGGGTAGTGGCCCCTGTTGTAAGGATTCATTTTTGTATTCACATGCCCATAGCCCTACTAGACCATGGGATCTTGAGGCAGAGTCTGGGTTTGATTAAACTCCAGGTGCTTATTTATTCCCACAGAACTTGTCCTGCTCACATATGCCAGCTAGAAAGGGAACTGGAGACTGATGAACCTACGGTGGGGCCATGGCATTTGGCTACCTTGCTCCTGCTACCTCTGTCAGTGGGTCCCAAGTCTGGCATATTCTTGCCCACTTTTGCAATGACCTCTATGTGAATCCAGGTCTCTGTGGGGGCACAGGGTGTCACAAGGTAGATGACCTACCCCCTACAGCTCCACCAAGCATGCTCTTCCATGCTCTCTTTCATCTGACTTTGCATGTTCTCTCATTGTTCTTGTCTTAGCCTGAGGGTAGACCACTGGCCTCTTCAGACATGGTCCCAGCACCTGCTCCTTCAATCTAGAACCTCCCCTGGGCCTTGGGGTTGAGCAGGTTGTCCCAGTTCTTCCTTTGTGTTGGGCTTCCTTGTGGTTCTCTTTCCTGCCAGGGGACCTTTTGTGACCATCTTAGTTTACAAGAGAGGTTCCAATAGCATTGACTCTTCAAAAGGAATGTGTGGGAATTTCTGGTCTCCTTGTCTCTTGGCGAATGAGCATCTCTCCCAAGCCTTGTCTACAGAGGAGGGGCACTTGGAGAGACAACCTTTGTGATGTCACCAAATAGTCGTTATATTTTTTCCTCCAGGGACACATTTATATTACAAAGAGGGGCCACAAAAGTGACCATTTGTAGAACAAAGAGGATTTGCTTTAAGCTCTTTCTGAATCCATCTAGACCAGGGAGCAAGGCCACTTTTTCAGAGGGAGTCTCTCTTTTTTCAAGATCTACTGCAGGATTTCTCAAAGTTTAAAGCATTTATGAATTGCCTGGGTATCTTGCTAAAATTCAGTAGTTCTGGGGAGGGGCCTGAGATATCCCACATGTTTAACAAGCTTCTGGGTGACAACCTTGGTGCCTGTCCTCGGACTAAGCTTCAGAAACTAGGGTCTGGCTACACCAACAACAACTAAGTGTATCCCCAACACTTAGTATTAGTCACCTGGTAAACAGTGGGCATTGGGTAAATTGTTACTGGGTGGATTAAATCATTAATTCATCCTAATTGTAATGTTCACAATAAAAAACCATTCATTGAGCTTTTAGTATCTTCCAGACACTGTGATTTACATCAGTTCCCACAAGAGCCTGGTGAGGGACTTGTAATCATCACTTTCATTGGCAGATGAGAAAACCAAGGCTCAGAGAGGTTGAGTGGTTGTCCTGGTGATGAAGCAAGAATGTGAACCCACAGCCTGGGCCCTGAACATCTGTCTTATCCGGACTCTCTATAGGAGGGCATAGAGATTATACTTCTGCATCCCTTGCCAACTCTACAAGTAGCTTTGAGTATGTTGCAGGTGATTGATAATTTCTCTTATTTAATTAATGAATTACACTTATCTTCAAGTTAATGTCAAAATACTTTAAAGTAGAAAATGTTGTCATTTTTCTCTAAGCATAGATTTCAGGCCAGGTGCAGTGGCTCATGCCTGTAATCCCAGAACTCTGGGAGGCTGAGGTAGGCAGATCACTTGAGCTCAGGAGTATGATACCAGCCTGGGCAATATGGCAAAACCTCGTCTCCACTAAAAATACAAGAATTAGCCAGGCATGGTGGTGCACACCTGTAATCTCAGCTACTTGGGTGGCTGAAGCAGGAGAGTTGCTTGAACCCAGGAGGTGGAGGCTGCAGTGAACCAAGATCGCACCACTGCATTCCAGCTTGGGCAACAGAGTGAGACCCTGTCTCAAAAAAAAAAAAAAAAAGCAAAAAGCATAGCTTTCCAAGTGATCAAGAGAGAAAAAACCCTTTAGAATAGGAATTGTTACTTGAGTGCTTGGAGAAGCATGATAGTTTCTGAAAAACTTTTGAATTGTATGCAGCATTTTGCTACATATTATGTGGGTGCATTTTCTGGTGGACTGAATCCATAGATTTCATCAGACTTTCAGTGGGTATGTGACTTCAGAAGAGCTAAGGACAACTCTTTCAGGTAATTAAAATTATATCAAGGATTATGCTTATGTATATAATTTACTCTTCAGAATTGTTACATAGAGGAAATAATTTTGCATGTGTGACCCCCCAAAAAAAGGGCAGAATTGCTGAAGATTTGTTGACCTGATTATGAACTGCTGAGTAGGTCAGGCACTGTGACCTCGTTCTTCTAGTTTCTCTCAGATCCTTCTCAAATAATTCAAGTCTTATCTCTTACTACATTCTGTTCATTATTGATTCTCTGAAGGCTGGGTCAGTGTCTGGCACAGAGCAGGACAATTAAAATGCTGGAGAGATATCTGCTCTCCCATGTTTATTGTGGCACTATTCACAATAGCCAAGACATAGAATCAACCTAAGTGTCCATCAATGAATGAATGGATAAAGAAAATGTGGTATATATACACAATGGAATATTATTCATCCATACAAAATTAAATCCTGTCATTTGCAACAACATAGATGGAACTGGAGGACATTATGTTAAGTGAAATAAGCCAGACGTGGAAAAACAGATATCATATATTCTTACCAACTTATGGGAGCTAAAACAAATTGAACTCATGAAGATTGAGTAGAATGATGATTACCCGAGGCTGGGAAGGGTAGTAGGTGGAGGATATAAAGGTGGAGGTGGAGGATATAAAGGAGATGGTTAATGGGTATAAAAATACAGTTAAATAGAAATAAGATTTAGCTTCAGTAATGCAATAAGGAGACTGTAGCTAACCATAATCTATTGTATATTTCAAAGTAACTAAAAGAGTAGAATTCAAATGTTCCTAATACAAAGAAATGATAAATGCTTGGTGTGATGGATACCCCAGTTACCCTGATTTGATCATTACACATTGTATGTTTGTATCAAAATATATGTACCCCATAAATATGTGCAACTATTATGTAACCACAGTAATTAAAAATAAAAAATTTTAAAAAGACAAAAATGTTGGTGGAACTGTTAAGCTTGAGTAGGTTAGCCTTTCTTTAGAATTTGATATCCCACCAAAAATGAGGATATCCTGTGCTTCCTATGAGCCTGTGATGGTGGCGAGATGAAGTTGCCATCTCTTAGATCGCCACTAGACTGTGCTATTGGTCTGCAGTAGGGTCCCTCTGTTGCCTCTATCTGCTCTGTGATGATCCGTTATTCAAAAGGGTGGTGCAACCAACAGTTAGACTTATTGTGTATAATGTTACACAAAAATGATCAATGCATTTTGCATCTGTGCACAGGGCAGATGATTAGCTGCATTCCACCTCCCTTGTACCTGTTCTTGCGTGATGGTACCTGCAGGACTGAACACCACCTTGCCTATGCCGTGAGTCACAGATTCATTGTGAAAACCCACAGGCTGCTGCCAACTATTTCAAAGGGATATGTCTTCCTCGCTCCATATGCTTCATCATGAGGTGGATGAAAAATGATCCCTCTGGCGAAAGCTGCACCTATTTTCAGTCTCAATTTTAGTTTGGCAACATTAGATTGTATAACTTACAAGAGTGTCCCTGAAGGGGCGTGCAGGACGTTTTAAGTGTGTGGGCAGCAGCGGGAGGCAGACCTGTGGCCACCCCTGGCTAGGGTGGAAGTGATGAAAGTCGCCTCTGAGGCTGCTCCCAGCATCCCTCTTCCCCCACTGTGGCCCTGCCACCTGCCCAAAGCCCGCCTTCCTTGGGTCCCTTGCTCTAGACTGCCCCTAGGCGGCAGTGTCGCATAACGGAAAGCGCTCCGGAGCTTTCGGTTCTAGCTAATGCTGGTTCTGCCTGGAACTTGCACTGTGTGATTTTAGGCAACTCACTTCCCATCTCAGGCCTCTGTATTCTCCTCTGTAAGACAGGGACACTAATAGCCACTCTGTCAGGGTATGTGAGGCTCTTCCTACACTGTGATATGCTTTTCAAGTGGGAGGCCCTTCGAGGAACTGGGAAACCTATGTTCTAGGTCTTGATTTGCCTTGCGGCGTTCAGCAAATCTCTTAACCTTTCTGGGCCTAAAATCACTGATTTGTAAAAGACAAGGTTAGAGCAGATGATGCTTATCTTAGTCCATTGGGCTGCTAGAACAAAATATCGTAGGCTGGGTAATTTATACGTAATAGAACCTTCTTTCTCACAGTTCTGGAAGTGAGGAACTCAAAGATTAATGCACCAGCAAATCTAGTGTCTAGTGAGGGCTCTTTTCTGCTTTACAGATGAGGCCTCTTGCTGAGTCCTTTCAGGGTGGCAGGGGAAAATAGTTCCCTTTCACCTCTTTATTTTTTATTTATTTATTTTTATTTTTTAAATTTTATTTTACTTTAAGTTCTGGGATATGTGCAGGCTTGCTACAAAGGTAAACGTGTGCTATGGTGGTTTGCTGCACCTATTAACCTGTTACCTAGGCATTAAGCTCCACATACACTAGCTATTTGTCCTGATGCTTTCCCTCCTCTTCCCACCATCCCCCTTCCTCCCCGCCTACAGGCCTTGGCGTGTGATGTTCCCCTCCCTGTGTCCATGTGTTCTCATTGTTCAGCTCCCACTTATGTGGTGTTTGGTTTTCTGTTCCTGTGTTAGTTTGCTGAGGATAATGGCTTCCAGCTTCATCCATGTCCCTGCAAAGGACATGATCTCATTCCTTTTTATGGCTGCGTAGTATTCCATGGCCTTGCACCTCTTTATAAGGTCACTAATCCTGTTCACGAGGACTCTGCCCTCATGACTTAATCAGCTCCTAAAGGTAACATCTCATTTTTAAAAATTTTTAAATTTATTTTTATTTTTATATTTCAATAGTTTTTGTATAGGTGGCTTACAGTTACATGAATAAATTATTTAGTGATGATTTCTGAGATTTCAGTGCACTTGTCACCGAAGCAGTGTACACACTGTACCCAATGTGTAGTCTTTTACCTGTCACCTTCTTCCCACCCTTCCTCTTGAGCCCATAAAGTCCATTATATCACTCTTATGCCTTTGCCTCCTGATAGCTTAGCTCCCATTTATAAGTGAGAACATACGGTATTTGGTTTTCCATTCCTGAGTTACTTCACTTAGAATAATGACCTCCAACTCTGCCCAAGTTGCTGCAAAAGCCATTATTTCATTTTGTTTTATGGCTGAGTAGTATTCCATGGGGCATATAAACCACATTTTCTTTATCCAGTCATTGGTTGATGGATATTTAGGTTGGTTCCATATTTTTGCAATTGTGAATTGTGCTGCTATAAACATGCATGTGCATGTGTCTTTTTCATATAATGACTTATTTTCCTTTGGGTAGATACCTACCCATTGCCAGGATTGCTGGACTGAATGGTAGTTTTGCTTTTAGTTCTTTAAGGAATCTCCATACTTCCCACCAGCACTGTAAAAGTGTCCCCTTTTCACCACATCCATGCCAACATCTATTATTTTTAATTTTTAAAATTATGGTCATTCTTGCAGGAGTAAGATGGTATCTCATTGTGGTTTTAATTTGCATTTCCCTGATAATTAGTAATGTTGAGCATTTTTTCATATGTTTGTTGGCTGGTTGTATTTCTTCTTTTTTATTTTCTATTCATGTCCTTTGCCCACTTTTTGAAGGGATTATTTGCTTTTTTCTTGCTGATCTGTTTGAGTTCCTTGTAGATTCTGGGTATTAGTTCTTTGTCAGATGCATAGTTTGAGAATATTTTCTCCCACTCTCTGGGTTGTATGTTTACTCTGCTGATTATTTATTTTGCTGTGCAGAAGCATTTTAGTTTAATTAGGTCTAATTTACTTTTATTTGTGTCACATTTGCTTTTGGATTCTTAGTCACGAATTCTTTGCTTAAGCCAATGTCTGGAAGTTTTTCCAATGTTATCTTCTAGAATATTTATGGTTTCAGGTCTTAGATTTAAGTCTTTGATCCATCTTGAGTTGATTTTTATATAAGGTGAGAGATGAGGATCCAGTTTCATTCTTCTGCTGTGGCTTGCTAGTTATCCCAGCACCATTTATTCAACAGGGTGTCCTGTCCCACTTTATGGTTTGGTATGCTTTGGCAAAGATCAGTTGGCCGTATTTGGCTTTATTCTGGGTTCTCTAATCTGTTCCATGGGCCTACATGCCTATTTTTATACCAGTACCATGTTGTTTTGGTGACTATAGCCTTGTAATATAATTTGAAGTCTGGTAATGTGATGCCTCCAGATTTGTTCTTTCTGCTTAGTATTGCTTTGGCCAGCAGGCTCTTTTTTTTGGTTCCATATAAATTTTAGCATTTTTTTTCTAGTTCTGTGTAGAATGATGATGGTATTTTGATGAGAATTACATTGAATCTGTAGATGCTTTTGGTGGTATGATCATTTTCACAATATTGATTCTATCCGTGTATGAACATGGGATGGGTTTCCATTTGTTTTATGTCATCTATGATTACTTTCAGCAGTGTTTGGTGGTTTTCCCTGTAGAGATCTTTTACGTCTTTGGTTAGGTATATTCCTAAGTATTTCGTTTTTATTTTTTGCAGTGGTTGTAAAGGGATTGAGTTCTTGATTTGGTTCTCAGCTTGGTTGCTGTTAGTGTATAGCAGTGCTACTGATTTTGTACATTGATTTTGTATCCTGAGACTTTACTGAATTTATTTATCAGATTCAGGAGCTTTCTGGGTGAGTCTTCAGGTTTCTCTAGGTATACAATCTTATCATTGGTGAACAGTAACAGTTTGACTTCCTCTTTTCCAATTTGCATTCCCTTAATTTTTTTTCTCTTGTCTGATTGCTCTGGCTAGGACTTCCAGTACTATGTTGACTAGAAGTGGTAAAAGTGGTCATCCTTGTCTTGTTCCAATTCTTAGGGGGAATGCTTTCAATTTTTCCCCATTCAGCATGATGTTGGCTGTGGGTTTGTCATAGATGGTTTTTATTACTTTGACTTATGTCCCTTCTATGACAATTTTGTTCAGGGTTTTAATCTAGGGATGCTGAATATTATCAAATGCTTTCCCTGTATATATTGAGATGATCATATGATCATAACTCTGTTTATGTGAGCAACACCTCTTAATGATATCATATCAGCGATTAAGTTTTAACACATGAAATTTGGAGGGACACAAATATTCAGACCATAGCACCACTTCAGGTCTTTTCCACGCTGCACTTCAACCTCTCCTGTGGTTGAAGCCTTAAGGCTGTGGTTACAGCCTTAACCTGGAAAATAATCGGGTAGACTAAAGAATACAGAAGCAAGTACACAAATGGGCAATCAGGATGACCTGGATTACTCCTGCAGCATAACTCATCTTTTACCAGGGGACAAAAATGCCAGGACAGTTTCTTTTCCTGGTCTGCTAGAGAGTTACTATTGCAGCTCTGAGACCACCCCACCCCCTCCAACCCCAGTGCCCAGCTTTTTCTAATACCCTCAGCCAATGTGAAGTCTTCTTGATTCTGTGCTTGTTCATTACACCTCACAACACAAAAATTATATTTGTCTTATGTGTGTCTTTGAGTCTTATTTTTTCCGTTTTTGCTACTCTTTTAGTGTGTCATAGATAAAACTTACTTTATATTGTCATTATCTGAACATTCCTGTTTCTCTATCTGTAAAGTGGATATCTATAATGGGACTGTCAGTCATTTCCATACTTTCAGCAGCTAACACAGTGCCTGGCACATGGTAATCACTTGAGAAGAGATTTTTAGATGAAAGAATGAGTAAGGAGAATAGATGACAGAAAGAATAAATGAATGAATGGGACATCTCTAATAACGGGGTTTCCAGCCCCATGGCAATGCTGCTGATTGGGACAGATTTTATGGCCTCATGCAATGTGTTAGGCTGCCTCCTTTACCGGATGAAAACCATCCTTTTTATACTGTCCAAACAATTGGTGTCAAGGTTGTACATTTGCAATCTCAGGCTCAGGTTTTTTTTTTTGGATGTTGTGTGTGTTCAAGTATAGACTTCATGTTCTCTTTTATTTTCCTTGAAGGTTAAACTTTTGCTTTTTTTCTTTTATAAAGGTGTTTTAAAAATCCCATCTTGAAGCTTTAAAGATTTTTCTCCCAGCAGCTAGATATGGATATATAAAATCCACCCACCTTACAAATGAAAATGATTGATACACATCAAAAGTGTTATCAGCATCGGATAATAAAACCCAGCTCAAGTCTCTCTTTAAAAAGCTCACTCTAGGAATTTAACTGAAAAGGCAGATTCCTTAGAGACTCAATGATAGGGAATTTAAGAATGAGGAGAGTTGGTAATGGTAAAGATAGTTACATTTGTTAACTTTTCAGGCACTTTATTATGGGATACATTTTCTAATCCCCCTCACATTGCAAGACAACCAGCGTCAGCCCCAGTTTTGCAGGGAAGGAAACTTGATGCTCTGATATGTTAACCAGTGTGTCCAAAGTCATGCATGTCAGTTGGCATTACTGGTCTCTGATTAGGTTTCTGTGCGTGTAGCCTCCACATGAATGATCCCACCATCAAGAAACCCCATGAAAAGGGCTATTGGTAAGACTGTGACTTCATGCGAAAATTATGTGCATCTGTTGTTGCAGGCCTCTTTTGATTGCTTCTTGCACAAGGCTGAGTCCTGGTGCACCTTTGTCATCCACAGAAGAGTGAGGGCTGGCAAAGTGGGCAGACATGGGGTCAAATCCCAGCTTTTCCACTTATTAGCTGTATAGCTTTGGACAAATAACTCTCTTGGTTTTCCCATCGGTAAAATGGTGGTGATGATGTTGCCTGCTTCACAGGATTGTTTTGAAGATTGACATACTGAATAGAAAGTCCTTAGACATGTACCTGGATATAGGAGGTGCCCAGTAAATGTTAACTCAATAAATGGATGTCTTATTGAGAAATTAATGGTGTTTTGAATTTCCCCCTTTTGCTTTGTAATAGACTCCTCCCAACCCCACCTCTAGCCCTAAAGATACCTTGCTGTGAATTTACAAAGTCCTTCCCTCCCTCAGCGTACTCTGTTTTCATCTTCTGGAGATGCTCTTAATAGTTACATCTATGATGACTGTGAATATGAACAGCATTTTCTAGGGTTATACAGTGTGAAACCTCTACAATAGTTCCCCACCACCCCGAATCACTTAAGAAAAAAACAAAGCACTATTTTCCTTTTCCTAAAAGGAAGAGGAAGACTTCATGTCTGGGGGATTGCTCTCCCTTTTTCCAGGGTGGAACTGACCCATGGGTGGAGGCTCAGCCCTTTCCTGGTTGGGGTGGGAGTGGAAGCTGATTTTCCAGAGGAGAGAAGGACACAGGCTGAACCCTGGAAAAGCAGTGTTGAACTTCCTGAGCCACAAGGATGAATATGGGAGGGTGGGATGAGGGGGATGCCGAGGCAGTAAGACCTTGAGATGGGATACAGTGGGAAGGTTCTGGGTGGACTGAGCCCACTTGTGCTGTGGTGTGGGCTCTGGTTGACTTCTCCTGGTAAAGATCTCCAGGTTCAGGGGGAGTGTGGTCCCCAAGGAAGCCCTTCCCTTCAAATGGACCCTAAAGTACTTAACAGGGAGAACTGGGAGCTGCCACGGCAGCCTTGATAGACCAGAGACTCTTCCTCATGTTTTTGACTGTAAAAACCTCACATCACATGTGTTATGGTGTGTCTGTTAATAACATGAGATTTAGAGGCACAATACTTGAGTTGAAATCTTTCTCTATCACTACCTTGACCTTGGGCAAGTTAATCAGTTTCCTCATCAGTTGCATGGAAATGCTAACAGTGCCTAACCCAAAATGTCATGAGGATTAAATGAGTTAATACACATGAAATGGGCAGAACAGCAGGTGGTATACAGTAAGTGCTCAATAATGTGCCAACTATTTGCATCATTTTAGAGTCTCCAGGGAGATGGGAGGTCTCCCAGATTCCTCCACTCATTATCTGAGAATGGGTTCATTGCCAATCTTGGCTAATGAGGATGACATGAATTTATTTTTATTTAAAAATACATGAAAATATGCCATTTCTGGCACCAGAGTGTTAATGAAACCCTTCATAGACACTGCAGGTCTTGTCATCATCACTGGGGTGTGTGGTGTTCTGCAGGCCCAGGGCCTCAGCCACTGTCCTGCTTCAGACGCCATCATGAGGTGTTCTACAGCTCAGTGTTCTCCCATCACTCTCCCATCCCAGCTGTTATCTCAGCTGTTTTCTTGGTTTGTGGTTCTTTATTCCTTCTGAGCTATTCAGAAATGCTGTCCATTTTAGGCTCTGCTTTCTGACTCCTACACACAGGGCTTGGCCTCTTCCTATCTTCGTCACTTCTTCCCCTTGATCTTCCCTGTTTCCCAAAGACCCAAGAAGTATCCTCCAAAGGCATCTTAGCCACAGAACACAGAGCTCGAGGCAAAGCTTACATGCCAGGGCTTTGTTGTGAAGTGCAAGCCCAGGGCAGCAAGAGAGCGTGAACAGAAGAAAAGTAGACAGGGGGAGAAAATGAAGGCAAGGATGCATCATGGAGCTACTGGAACTCCACAAGAAAACACGTTTTGGGGGCTGGATGTGGTGGCTCATACCTGTAATCCCAGCACTTTGGGAGGCCAAGGTGGGTGGATCACCTGAGATCAGGAGTTTGAGACCAGCTGTTCAACATGGTGAAACCCCGTCTCTACTAAAAATGCAAAAATTAGCTGGGCATGGTGGTGGGCACCTGTAATCCCAGCTACTCGGGAGGCTGAGGCAGGCGAATTGCTTGAACCCAAGAGGTGGTTGCAGTGAGCCAAGATCATGCCATTGTACTCCAGCCTGGGTGACAAAAGCAAAACTTGTCTCAAAAAAAAAGCAAAACACATTTGGTTACTTGGTCATGTAGGGTGTTGTTAGTGAACCACAACTCAGAACAATCCATCACGGGGAGGAAGGGACAGAATATAGCTGCTAGCTCCTTATCTCCTGCCTCTCATTGGTCAAAGTTTGCTTCAGGAGGGTTAACTCTTCTGTACTTTCCGATGTCATATGCAGGTGCTCTGGGGGCTGATGGAGAAACCAGACTCCACGACTCAGAGCACAATCCTTCATCTTGCATCTTGAAGTGGCTGGGGGGCCAGACCTGGGCTTGTTCTGGTTGAATCTGAATGCCTGAGGTGTTTGGCTTCCGATGCAGAGGGTGTCATGGGGGATGCTGAGGACAGCTGCTGGTGTTAGGAGACGAGGCAAGGAGGGCAGTGCCAGGGTCGTCTTTCAGTGGCCAAGTTGTGTCCTGGGAGGCAGGCAGGTGGGATGAATGTGCATCTGGGTGCGGGAGCTGCCCTCCCGCTAGTGACTGAATGACCTAAGTTTAACTCCATCATGTGCCATCACTGTTGCAACATGTGGCTGTAAAATTCACTGTCCAAGGAAAGAGCATGATGGATGACGCCCTCAGGTTCTTATCTCCTTCACTTGAAAGGGACACATTTCTGCTCATCGTCTGTGGTCCTGTCAATGGCCTTACCCTTACTTCTCGTTAAGCTGAGAAATGTAGGGGGTCACCTGGAGGAGTCTTGTGATTGCTCCCTGTCTCTGCAACACCACCTCCAATTTCCCCTCTCCTGTCCTTCAGTGTTAGTTGTTTATATCAATACTCAGTATTTACATGACAGTGGTCCTGAAGATTCACCACTCCAATCTCTTGCTGTGGTTCCACGCTGCTGTCCTATTGGAACTGCCCCACATCAGGCTTCCTTCAGCTGTCCGCAGTCAAGTAGTACCCAATGCGTGGGTAGTAATTCTGGCCCCTTTCTTCTAGGTGTGAGACTCTTAATGAGGAACTTTGGCTGGAAGACTCCCTATTGGCCTATCCAAAATGTTCTTGTTAACTTTATTTTTTTCCAAAATATCAGAACTGCCAGGTCTTTCTCCTTTACAGGTGTTTCCTCCAACACATCTCTTTTACCTCTTGTAGCATACACTTCTCAGAGAACCGCAGCTAACACATGCTTCATGATACTTTGTAGATGTTTTCCAACTCTGAGCTAAGGAGTGTACTATACTTTCCTGTAGTTAAAAATTGTGTCATGTATTTCATTTAGTTTTCTAAGTTTTTACATGACCTAAAGTCACAAATGCCCTCAACCCATTTTATTTGCCTGAAGACCTTCCTCAGTGTATGTTTTGGCCCCTTCCCCAGTGTAGAGTGGGGCTCCTCCAGGCCTGGATATTGTGCTGTTTAGATCCTCCCTTTGCCTGCATTACATTTCCTATATTCCCCTTGACTTACTTTCTTGTATTGCTCCCGCGTAACCTCCAGTAGCTTTCCAAGAAAAGGTGCATACAGGATAACAAGGTAAATTCTTAGGCTGGGTGTGCAGGCTCACACCTGTAATCCCAGCACTTCGGGAAGCTAAGGTGGAAGGATTGCTTGGGAACAGGAGTTTGAGACCAGTCTGGGCAACATGGTGAGACCCCGTCTCTACAAAAATTAAAAAATGAAAAAAATTAGCTGGCTGTGGTAGTTCGTGCCTATAGTCCTAGCTACTATGGAGGCTGAGGTGGAAGGACTGCTTGAGCCCAGGAGTTTGAGGCTGCAGTGAGCTACCATCCTGCCACTGCACTCTTGGGTAACAAAGCGATACCCTGTCTCTTAAAAACAAACAAACAGAAAAGATAACTTCTTGACTGCAAATATTTGCAAATGTCTTTATTTTAATCCTTCTGTTGAAAATAGTCTGATGGTATTCCGGTTCCAGTTTCTTTGTACATGACTTTGTTTCTCGATGTGGAAGTTCGTAGGATCTTAGAATAATTTGTCTTAGTGTGGGTCTTATTTACTTTACTGCACTAGGCATCGATAGCCCTTCTCCATCTGAAGATTCAAAAGTTACTAAAAGATGAATATGAAAAGTCAGTTTCCTCCCTAACCCTGTCTGCTGGCTGTGTTCTTTCTCATCCCAATCAGTTACTCGTGTACGTCTGGAGCTCAGCCATTATGCTCAGGCAGCTTTGTCCCCTGACATTTCCTTCAACATTATTAACATTTCCTCAACCCATTAAAAAGTCTTTGCAAACATCCTTTCAGTAGCATCTCAATATTCTAATACATGGATATACCATAAAATTTATTTAATCAATTCACTCATGTGAAGTGTCAGGCTCTGTCTACTTTTTATATTGTAAATAGTGACGTGATGAGCATGCCTGTAAATCTTCATGTATGTTTCAAATTCTTTCTCGGTATTCTGTTTTCAAAGTATATTCACATGCATGATCTCAGTTTTGGGGTTAGAGTGGACATGGTCTCCTGTGGTTTGATATTCAGTTCTCCCCATAGACGATTAAGGATGGGGCCTCATTTTACAGGTAATCAAGCATGAATGTCAGGGAACATTTGGTCATCTCTTGCCCACACGCAGAGTGCAGAAATTCCCTCCCTGCAAATCACTTTTTGCTAAAGGGAGGCTTTCTCACTCATACCAGATGACATCATCTCCAGGCCCAGCTGTCCACAGAAACTCAAAGCTGTGAGGCTTAGAAGTCACGATTTTCCAATCCTACTTTGAGCTTCTAAAGCAATGACAACAAAAAATTATACACCTTGTTCTTCCTCTCCACAAGTTCTGAATGCTTAGAGAGTTCAGACGGTTTTAGAATTCTGCTCTCAGCAAGATCTGATGCATGCAGGAGAAGTACTGTATTATATTGGTTGGGTCGTTTTCCTCTTTAAAGCATTTTTATATCTGGAAACACATTTGATCCCCACTCCACCCCTGCAAGGTCTCAGAGCCAGGCTTGCTGTCCCTCTTGATGATTAAATGGTCTAGAGTGGGGTCAAGGTCACACAGTGATTTCGGGGCAGATCTGGGTCCTGATCCCTGGCCTTCCAAGCCTACCTCCAGCTGGTTTCACTAGGCAGCATAACTGGGGTGCTTTTAGAAAACAGAAACAACATCAGAGAATCAGGTTGAGTTACTGGTTAAAAAAAAAAAAAAAAAGACTTAGGATCTCTGGAGTCAGGAGTGACCTGGGTATCAATCCTAGCAAATCTCTTCCTGTCTGAGTCTCATGGTTTTTTAATTTTATTTTTATTTTTCCTGCAGGGAGAGAATAATGCCACCTATCTCCAGTGTTGTTATGAGCATTAAAACACGAGCATGAGAACATCTATCATAGTGCCTGTCATATAGCTAGTATCAACCCTTCTGAATGTCCTATTCAACACGGTGGCTCACAGCTCCCAAAGGCTTGCATCCTGACACAAAGTGGGTAAGCCAGGGGGATGCCTACCATGCAGCATCACTTCTGCCACATTTTATTGGTTGAGGCAGTTAGAAAAGTTTGCCTGGGTTCAGTGGAAGATAACAGTGATCCTCCTTCTTGATGAAGGAGCATGACACTGTAAGAAGAGTATATGTGATGAGATTTATATTGGTGCAACCATCTTTGGAAGCACTATCTACATCTCACCATTTGCATGTCTCTTGGCTCCTGTACCCACAAGGTCTCTAGTGATTATTTTCGTGGACAGGGGTTATAGTTGCCTGCTCACCAGCTATTCTATTTTCTTCTGGCTGCTGCACCCTGATTCCCATTTGTGATTTGCTCCCCCTGGATGTGAAGTTTCAGTGGGGCTATCAAACTTGGGTATCAACCTCAAGCTTAGCCAGTATGCGAGGACATGAATAAAGTTGTTCCATGAGGGATATACAAGTGAAAGGCTTGAGTCATAGTCCTCAGAATCATGGACTGCATGGTTAGAATGGATCTCCCATATGACAGTCCAGACTGTGAAAGGGGAGGGGACTCCTTAGGAGTTAGAGGCAGAGCCAGGATTAGAACCAAGTGTCTGTCTTCCTGCTCACTGTTCTTTATACCACCCACAGGAATTGCTGGACCAATTGTCCCCCATGACCCTGTTGTGGCCAGAGCAATAGATGCTGCAGCTCTCCTCCTCCTCGGTCTCTGCCTGCAGCATTTGGCCCTCATGACCATCTCTATCTTCTCACGATGCACCCCTGCTTTGGCTTCTGTGACTTTGTAAACTTCTGGTTTTCTTCCTGCCACTTTCGCTGCCCAGTTCCATCTTGATTGGATTCCTCTTCCTTTGTCCTTCTGAAATGTTGTTATCTTCATAGCTACCAGAGTCTCTCATATGCTTCTTCTCTTCTCATCTCAAACTCTGTCCCCAAAGGTCTCAGCCACGTTCATGTCTCCGTGGCCCCACATTTGCTGGTCCCTTAGCCTGTGCTTTTGCTGCAGCAGTTCCCATGACTGGATTTACCCTTCAAATCTCACCATAACTGTCATTTCCCTGAGAGGCCTTCCTCGACCCCCCTACCCCCTCATTGAAAGGAGGCTCCATCTTGTCACCTTTATCTCTTCTGTAGTGCTTTGCACAATCTGATCTTGCTGATTTATTTGGATACATTCTTATTTGTTGCCTCCCCAACTAGGATATAAATTAGGGAGCACAGAGGACTTATCTGTCCTGTTTACCAGGGCCTGGCAGAGTCAGTGGTTCGTGGTTCAGAGTCATGTATCTAATTCTGTACTGAATGGTTCCAGCACTGTGTGAGCTACTGCAACCCCACAAGTGATTATCTTCCTGGTCCAGTTTCAGCAAGAAGCATCATCATCTGCCAAGTTGCCTATGTCAGAACCTTGGAAGCACTTTTTAGCTCTGAATCCCAACCACCCACCAAGCCTTGATCATCGTAGCAGTGCTCCCAACTCGGGAGAGGCAGTACTGCCACCCAGGGAACATCTGGAGGGTCTTTTATGGGTTGTCACAAAAACTACAGTGAAACCAGCAATTGGTGGGCAGGGGTCAGAGATGCTAAAAGTTCCTTCATGTGTGGGGCAGTCTTATCCCAAATGTTAGTTGTATCCCCTTTGGTAGATACTATGAGGGTCTAGCTCATTCATGTCTCATGAATGGGTCCAAGTTTTTCCATCCCATTGCCATAACCATGGTTCAGGCTATCACTGTCTCATGCTAGAATGTAGGCCCTTTGAGCTCTGGAGACAATGAGTGCAGAAACAAGAAACCAGGGCCCAGGGTTGGTCTTGGGAGCACTTGGAATATGCATGTGGAGGAGAATGGTTGGTGAAGGCGGATTTGGAAGAAGATCCTCCCAGTGATAGGATGCATGTGAACGTGCTTTATGAACTGTAAAATATTTGACTAATGGATGGAGTATCACCTAACATGATTGCTGACTCACTGTTAAAATCATAGTACTGCTGGGCACGGTGGCTCATGCCTGTAATCCCAGCACTTTGAGAGGCTGAGGCAGGTGGTTCATTTGAGGTCAGGAGTTTGAGACCAGCCTGGCCAACATGGTGAAACCCCGTCTCTACTAAAAATACAAAAATTAGTCAGGTGTGGTAGCACGCGCCTGTAATCCCAGCTAATAGGGAGGCTGAGGCAGGAGAATCGCTTGAGCCTGGGAGGCAGAGGTTGCAGTGAGCCGAGATCATGCCACTGCACTCCAGCCTGGGCAACAGAGTGAGACTCTGTCTCAAAAACAAAAAAAGTAATAATCATAGTACTGCCTGTTCCAGTTACTGCAGTTGGGTAAAATGTCACCTCAAAATTTAGCGGCTTAAACAGCAATAATCCTTCTTAATATCTTATACTTTCTGTGTGCCAGAAATGTAGAAGCAGCTTAGCTGGGTGGTTCTGGTTTGATATCAGATGAGGTTGCAGCCAGACAGTGGCTGAAGCTATGGCAATCTTGAAGGCTTCTATACTCATGTGACTGGTAACTGGGCAAGTACCAGGGAGTATATAAGTACCAGGGAGACTCAAATCCCTGGGGCTCTTTGGACTTCTCTCTGTGTCTCCATGTAACCTTTCCATATGTCCTATTCAACATGGTGGCCCACAGCTCCAAAAACCTTGCATCATGACAGAGAGTGGGTGAGTCAGGGGGACGCCTACCATGCAGGATCACTTCTGCCACATTTTATTGGTTGAGGGAGTTACAAAAGTTTGCCTGGGTTCAAGGGAAGATAACAGAGATCCTCCTTGATGAAGGGGTGTCACACTGTAAGAAAAGTATATGTGATGATATTTATATTGGTGCAACCATCTTTGGAAAGCACAATCTACATCCCACCATTTGCATGACTCTTGGCTCCTGTACCCACAAGGTCTCTAGTGATTATTTTCTTGGACAAGGGTTGTAGTTGCCTGCTCACCAGCCATTCTTCTTCCTTCTGGCAGCTGCACCCTGATTCCCATTTGGGAGTTGCTCCCCCGGGATGTGAAGTTTCAGTGGGACTGTCAAATGTGGGCATGAATCTCAAGCTTAGCCAGTCAGGTTCTCTCCTCCAAGAATTTGAGTCTTGAGTGGAGTTACAGGAAGCAGAAACTGGGAAACAATACATAGCTAGAGTTATTTCTCCTGGTGGTGCCCAGGACCCGGAAGCTGCTCTCCTTGCTGACCTTTCTGAAACAGGCTGTTCCGCTTTGCTGCAGATGCTTAGAGCTACTCCATATCCTTCCATGAGTTTATTTTTTTTTCCCCTACATTTAGCCAGATGGACTTTCTGTTGCTTGCAACCAACGAAGTCTAACTGGCACCATTGTTTTATACTTGCTATTTAAAATGCTAATACACTGTCACCCTTATAATGCAATTAACTGCCATTAGTGCTGTATTCCACCAACCAATAGCTAAAGCAAAAGAGTGAGAGGCTCTGCCACCTGCTCCAAAGTGAAGACAGGGATGACCTCCTTCCCTCTGGATTCACTACAGTGATATGTGTGGAATGAGCACTCCCAGATGGAGGCGGGAGACATGAGCTTGAATTTCAGCTGTTCTGTGTGACTTACAACCAGTTATCACACTTCTCTGAGCTCAGGTTTCCTCACTGGCATATGGGTCCAGAGGATATTCACCAGATATAAGCTTAATGAGAGCAGACATTGTGTCTTATTCTCTCTGTATCACAAGGAGTAGCACATAATATATGTTAAATAAGTAATGGTCACATATAGGAATAATGGGACATTGAAGAGCTACTTTACAGAGCCACCAGATAATCACCTCTTTTAGGTTGGGACTATTTCTATTTTATTTGTTTATGTACAGGCCCCAGCACAGCCCTGAAACATGAAGTAATTAGGCTAAATATATTTTATACTTATAATGTATTTATTATATAATATAATATGACATAATATAGTATAATGTAATATAAGTGGCAGGCATGCAATTGCTTGTGCACAGATACTCTTGCCTAGGAAAGACAAACTTGGGGAAAGTGTTCATTTCCAAAGTTTGCTTTTCCAGTTTGAACAGTGCATTAGGATTTCAGAAAGTGAATTTTAAAGACAAACTCATTTGTTTCTGCTGTTATTTTCCACCTCTGATTCCCATCTTAGGTCCTCCCAGCTCGTGAATGAATTGGAGTTGTTCCGCTCTGCTGTCAGTGATACAAAAACTGTGTGCATGTGTCTATGTGTGTGTGCATGCAACACGTGCATGTGTATATGTGCATCTGTGTTCATGGGTGTGTGCAGGGCAAATGGAAGCCCACTGGTTACCTTTTCTTCTTTTCCAGTGCTCAAGGTTTTGGTGAGAGCTGACCCTGTGAGGGTTACTGGACACCTCAAGGCAGTTCTCACCTACAGCACTCCGTGCAGGTAGAAAAAAAGAGGAAATGATCTACTTTCCCATTTTCATTTTCCCAGGCTCACAGGAAGGAAGGGCTTTAGGGGATGGCTGGCTGGAGTTCATCCATGACAGCTTTCAGTTTCCTAATTCTCAGAAAGTTCTGTCATGGGTGACTGCACACATGTGTCAGTTAACTTTTGCTGCATAACAAACCATGCCAAATGTAGTCAGGGAAGATAGCAAGCATTTCTTCTTCTTTTTTTTTATTATTCTGTGGGTTGGCTGGGTGGTCTTCTGTTCTGAGCTGGTGTGGCTAGTTTGAGTGCTCTAGAATGGCTTTGCTCTCTTATCAGGGTCTCTAATGCAACGGTTGGGACTCTCCACATGGCGCCTCATTCTCCAAGAGGCTAGCCCAAGCTTGTTCACATGATGGCAGAAGTTTCCTGAGGAGCAAAGAAGAGCAGATCCCAATGTACATGTGCTTTTCAAGTGCCAGCTTGTATTATGTTTGCTGTTGTCCTGTAGGCTGAGGCAAGTCACATGGCCATGACTAGATTCAAGGTGGGAGCAATAAATCCCACTATTTGATAGAAAGAGTGGCTGAGGCCTATTGCAAAGGAGCATGTGCATAAGTGGAGGGAATGCATGGCCACTTGCAAGCTACCACAGCACAGATAGATAGGCCAGGGTAGGCAGTAAGATGTGGAGAACAGTGCAAGATGATAGTCATCCACCTGGTCAGCTCTGGAGGACACGGAAGCATGCCATCTGTTTGTTAATCAAGCAGAGAGACAAGCCTTGCTTTCTTCTCTGTTCTCAGTTGGATACTGGAGAAGCAGACAGTCCTTGTCCTTAAGGAGATCGCAGCCTGGTGAGGAAGGCACAACTCTGCCTAGGGAAGATCATCATGGGCAGCTGTCAGAGACCCTGGAGAAACAGGCCGAGGACCTCTAGGAGCTGTGGGAGCAGCCAGCACCTGTGGGGGCTGAATGATCAGGAGTGGACAGCAGGCTGAACCTATCGGGGACCCAGAGACTAATTCCAGCAGCAGCTCAGGTTTGACCAAGAACATCCCAGATTAGGGCCTGGAGAATCCTGAAATCTTAAAACTGTGCAGCTGGAAGGAGTTTGGATTTTATTCTCTTCAGTCATCTTGTTCTATAGCACCATGACCATGGTTCTTATTATGTATTTTTAGAACATGATTATTAGTCAGGATACATTAACTGCTGTAACAAGCCAACCCCTGAATCCCAGTGGTTTACCTGTCGAAGGTTTATTTCTTATTCTCACCAAGTCTGTTGCAGATGCTCCTGGCCACAGGTGGTCTTCTATGGGGTCATTCAGGGTCCCAGGTTCCTCCCTTGTTGTGACTCTGCCCTCGTCCTGGGCCTCGGAGCCCTCTGTTAGACCCTGCATTTGGCCACCAAAGGAGGAAGAGGCTGTGGGAGCATTTTGTGGGCCAAGCCTGACCACATCCCCATCACCTACATCCGCTGGCTGGAGCTCAGTCACATGGCTCACATTGCAAGTAAGCTAGGGAACATGGATTAGCTGTGTGCCCATGAATACAGTGAGATGGGCTTGGGAACACATCTCGGTGCCTACATGTGAACACCTCTTTGCCTGGAAAGCAAGTTCTTCAGGTGACCGGGACTGTGTCATATTCATCACACAGTCCCAGGACGTGTCCCAGCCTCTAGGGAAGGGAAGGTGCTTGACCCACATGGACTGAAGGCACCCAACTCTTGGACTTTGCCTTGACCTTGGGCTCTGTCTTCATTCATTGGAGTCAGTGCCTAAGCCCAGCTTTCTGTTTTTCTCTGGCCACAGCTTTCTTGGGGCTCATGTCACTCTGGCTATTCTTGATCCTGGCCTCTATCCTGACTCCAGTTTCTTGGCTGCAAACCCCAGCCCTGGGCCCATCCATCTCCCTGTGAAGACCAGGACAATCAGACAACCAGGAGTTTCTTCCATCAGCCTCTCCTCTACTAAAGCATCATGGATCCTTTAGTCACGTCAAGTTTCTAGCCCCAAACAGGCCTCCACCAAAATGACACATCCAGAAACTTTCTCAGCAAGAAGAAAAGCCTAGTCCTTCCCAGGCCTGTTTGTGTCAGATCAAAGGCACAGCCGGCTGGAACACATAATCAGCTTGACCCCAAAGCCGGCAGGGCCCTGAGGCCCCTGCAGCTGCAGTGAGGCCTGAGCAGACAATTCCCCCTCCCCAGGCCATGCCAGTGGGCAGCCTCTCCCCCTGCCAGTCCCTTGTCAGCCTCAGACCCAGAAAGGGCAACTCCAGGGAGGAGAGATAGGAAACAAAAAACTCCCAGCATGCTGCCCAGTGTTATTTCTCAGCGTGGAAAAAGAATGCCAGTTCAAAGGGCTGCCCCACTTTCCAGCAACAAGGTTTCCCTTGGGGAGGAAGGGGGCATGTTGTGTTGAAGCCTAGGGGAACCATTAAAAGAGATGTTTTGGAGACAGAGAGCAGGCCTGCTTTTGATAAAGAACTTTGGCTTCATCTCTGAAAAACAGAAATTTGAAATTAAAAAAAGAACAAGACAGCATTGGAATAAATAATAGCTGCCATTTTTTTCTGTCTCTATATGCCAAGTACTTTTTATGCCATTGAAATAATCTTCCAAAAAGCTTGTAAGGTGGGCATATTAACAATATTTTATAGATGAAGAAACTGAAGTTCAGAGAGTCTGAGTAACTCCATCAAGGTTATATGTTTCCAAGTGGCTGGGTCAGGGCTGGAACCTGGGACTTTTCTGATTCCAAAACCTATTTCTCCCCTACTATTTCATACTTTCCAGATGCCAGGTTTTTCTTTTTTTTTTTTTTTTTTTTTTTTTTATTTTCTTTTTTTTTTTTTTTTAAATGTAAGAATATTTATTTATAAAATATAGCGGCTGAAAACATTTACATTGATACATTCTACATTTAATTGTCAGGTACTTAAAAATAGTAAGATCAGACAGGCTATCTTTATTTATATACAAAGAGCATACCACATATTCTTTTATCAACACTCCTAATGTATTTAGGTATTTTAATTTTTTGTGTTACATGATATTAAAAAGGAGTAGACATTGAACTTCAAATATTTTGTCAGTCAGATTCTTTTGCATTAATAACATCTATCTCACAGGGACAGAACACTTAGCATCAAGTAAAATTCCCTACACCTAATAATGACTATCAGTTTCTTTTTTTTTTTTTTTTTTTTTCTTTTATTGTAATTATTATTATTATTATTATTATTATACTTTAGGTTTTATGGTACATGTGCCCAATGTGCAGGTAAGTTACATATGTATACATGTGCCATGCTGGTTCACTGCACCCACCAACTCGTCATCTAGCATTAGGTATATCTCCCAATGTTATCCCTCCCCGCTCCCCGCAACCCACAACAGTCCCTGAAGTGTGATGTTCCCCTTCCTGTGTCCATGTGTTCTCATTGTTCAATTCCCACCTATGAGTGAGAATATGCGGTGTTTGGTTTTTTGTTCTTGCGATAGTTTACTGAGAATGATGATTTCCAATTTCATCCATGTCCCTACAAAGGACATGAACTCATCATTTCTTATGGCTGCATAGTATTCCATGGTGTAGATGTGCCACATTTTCTTAATCCAATCTATCATTGTTGGACATTTGGGTTGGTTCCAAGTCTTTGCTATTGTGAATAATGCGGCAATAAACATACGTGTGCATGTGTCTTTATAGCAGCATGATTTATAGTCCTTTGGGTATATACCCAGTAATGGGATGGCTGGGTCGAATGGAATTTCTAGTTCTAGATCCCTGAGGAATCGCCACACTGACTTCCACAAGGGTTGAACTAGTTTACAGTCCCACCAACAGTGTAAAAGTGTTCCTATTTCTCCACATCCTCTCCAGCACCTGTTGTTTCCTGACTTTTTAATGATCGCCATTCTAACTGGTGTGAGATGGTATCTCATTGTGGTTTTGATTTGCATTTCTCTGATGGCCAGTGATGGTGAGCATTTTTTCATGTGTCTTTTGGCTGCATAAATGTCTTCTTTTGAGAAGTGTCTGTTCATGTCCTTCGCCCACTTTTTGATGGGGTTGTTTGTTTTTTTCTTGTAAATTTGTTGGAGTTCATTGTAGATTCTGGATATTAGCCCTTTGTCAGATGAGTAGGTTGCGAAAATTTTCTCCCATTTTGTAGGTTGCCTGTTTACTCTGATGGTAGTTTCCTTTGCTGTGCAGAAGCTCTTTAGTTTAATTAGATCCCATTTGTCAATTTTGGCTTTTGTTGCCATTGCTTTTGGTGTTTTAGACATGAAGTCCTTGCCCATGCCTATGTCCTGAATGGTATTGCCTAGGTTTTCTTCTAGGGTTTTTATGGTTTTAGGTCTAACATTTAAGTCTTTAATCCATCTTGAATTGATTTTTGTATAAGGTGTAAGGAAGGGATCCAGTTTCAGCTTTCTACATATGGCTAGCCAGTTTTCCCAGCACCATTTATTAAATAGGGAATCCTTTCCCCATTTCTTGTTTTTCTCAGGTTTGTCAAAGATCAGATGGTTGTAGATATGTGGCATTATTTCTGACGGCTCTGTTCTGTTCCATTGATCTATATCTCTGTTTTGGTACCAGTACCATGCTGTTTTGGTTACTGTAGCCTTGTAGTATAGTTTGAAGTCAGGTAGCGTGATGCCTCCAGCTTTGTTCTTTTGGCTTAGGATTGACTTGGTGATGCGGGCTCTTTTTTGGTTCCATATGAACTTTAAAGTTGTTTTTTCCAATTCTGTGAAGAAAGTCATTGGTACCTTGATGGGGATGGCATTGAATCTGTAAATTACCTTGGGAAGGATGGCCATTTTCATGATATTGATTCTTCCTACCCATGAGCATGGAATGTTCTTCCATTTGTTTGTATCCTCTTTTATTTCCTTGAGCAGTGGTTTGTAGTTCTCCTTGAAGAGGTCTTTCACATCCCTTGTAAGTTGGATTCCTAGGTATTTTATTCTCTTTGAAGCAATTGTGAATGGGAGTTCACTCATGATTTGGCTCTCTGTTTGTCTGTTATTGAAGTATAAGAATGCTTGTGATTTTTGCACATTGATTTTGTATCCTGAGACTTTGCTGAAGTTGCTTATCAGCTTAAGGAGATTTTGGGCTGAGACAATGGGGTTTTCTAGATATACTATCATGTCATCTGCAAACAGGGACAATTTGACTTCCTCTTTTCCTAATTGAATACCCTTGATTTCCTTCTCCTGCCTAATTGCCCTGGCCAGAACTTCCAACACTATGTTGAATAGAAGTGGCGAGAGAGGGCATCCCTGTCTTGTGCCAGTTTTCAAAGGGAATGCTTTCAGTTTTTGCCCATTCAGTATGATATTGGCTGTGGGTTTGTCATAAATAGCTCTTATTATTTTGAGATACGTCCCATCAATTCCTAATTTATTGAGAGTTTTTAGCATGAAGGGTTGTTGAATTTTGTCAAAGGCCTTTTCTGCATCTATTGAGATAATCATGTGGTTTTTGTCTTTGGTTCTGTTTATGTGCTGGATTACATTTATTGATTTGCGTATATTGAACCAGCCTTGCATCCCAGGGATGAAGCCCACTTGATCATGGTGGATAAGCTTTTTGATGTGCTGCTGGATTCTGTTTGCCAGTATTTTATTGAGGATTTTTGCATCAATGTTCATCAAGGATATTGGTCTAAAATTCTCTTTTTTGGTTGTGTCTCTGCCAGGCTTTGGTATCAGGATGATGCTGGCCTCATAAAATGAGTTAGGGAGGATTCCCTCTTTTTCTATTGATTGGAATAGTTTCAGAAGGAATGGTACCAGCTCCTCCTTGTACCTCTGGTAGAATTCGGCTGTGAACCCATCTGGTCCTGGACTTTTTTTGGTTGGTAAGCTATTGATTATTGCCATAATTTCAGCTCCTGTTATTGGTCTATTCAGAGATTGAACTTCTTCTTGGTTTAGTCTTGGGAGGGTGTATGTGTTGAGGAATTTATCCATTTCTTCTAGATTTTCTAGTTTATTTGCATAGAGGTGTTTGTAATATTCTCTGATGGTAGTTTGTATTTCTGTGGGATCAGTGGTGATATCCCCTTTATCATTTTTTATTGCATCTATTTGATTCTTCTCTCTTTTTTTCTTTATTAATCTTGCTAGCGGTCTATCAATTTTGTTGATCCTTTCAAAAAACCAGCTCCTGGATTCATTTATTTTTTGAAGGGTTTTTTGTGTCTCTATTTCCTTCAGTTCTGCTCTGATTTTAGTTATTTCTTGCCTTCTGCTAGCTTTTGAATGTGTTTGCTCTTGCTTTTCTAGTTCTTTTAATTGTGATGTTAGGGTGTCAATTTTGGATCTTTCCTGCTTTCTCTTGTGGGCATTTAGTGCTATAAACTTCCCTCTACACACTGCTTTGAATGCATCCCAGAGATTCTGGTATGTTGTGTCTTGGTTCTCGTTGGTTTCAAAGAACATCTTTATTTCTGCCTTCATTTCGTTATGTACCCAGTAGTCATTCAGGAGCAGGTTGTTCAGTTTCCACGTAGTTGAGTGGTTTTGAGTGAGATTCTTAATCCTGAGTTCTAGCTTGATTGCACTGTGATCTGAGAGAGAGTTTGTTACAATTTCTGTTCTTTTACATTTATTGAGGAGAGCTTTACTTCCAAGGATATGGTCAATTTTGGAATAGGTGTGGTGTGGTGCTGAAAAAAATGTATATTCTGTTGATTTGGGGTGGAGAGTTCTGTAGATGTCTATTAGGTCCGCTTGGTGCAGAGCTGAGTTCAATTCCTGGGTATCCTTGTTGACTTTCTGTCTCGTTGATCTGTCTAATGTTGACAGTGGGGTGTTAAAGTCTCCCATTATTAATGTGTGGGAGTCTAAGTCTCTTTGTAGGTCACTCAGGACTTGCTTTATGAATCTGGGTGCTCCTGTATTGGGTGCATATATATTTAGGATAGTTAGCTCTTCTTGTTGAATTAATCCCTTTACCATTATGTAATGGCCTTCTTTGTCTCTTTTGATCTTTGTTGGTTTAAAGTCTGTTTTATCAGAGACTAGGATTGCAACCCCTGCCTTTTTTTGTTTTCCATTTGCTTGGTAGATCTTCCTCCATCCTTTTATTTTGAGCCTATGTGTGTCTCTGCACGTGAGATGGGTTTCCTGAATACAGCACACTGATGGGTCTTGAGTCTTTATCCAATTTGCCAGTCTGTGTCTTTTAATTGGACCATTTAGTCCATTTACATTTAAAGTTAATATTGTTATGTGTGAATTTGATCCTGTCATTATGATGTTAGCTCGATGTTTTGCTCGTTAGTTGATGCAGTCTCTTCCTAGTCTCAATGGTCTTTACATTTCGGTATGATTTTGCAGTGGCTGGTACCGGTTGTGCCTTTCCATGTTTAGCGCTTCCTTCAAGAGCTCTTTTAGGGCAGGCCTGGTGGTGACAAAATCTCTCAGCATTTGCTTGTCTGTAAAGTATTTTATTTCTCCTTCACTTATGAAGCTTAGTTTGGCAGGATATGAAATTCTGGGTTGAAAATTCTTTTCTTTAAGAATGTTGAATATTGGCCCCCACTCTCTTCTGGCTTGTAGGGTTTCTGCCGAGAGATCTGCTGTTAGTCTGATGGGCTTCCCTTTGATGGTAACCCGTCCTTTCTCTCTGGCTGCCCTTAACATTTTTTCCTTCATTTCAACTTTGGTGAATCTGACAATTATGTGTCTTGGAGTTGCTCTTCTCGAAGAGTATCTTTGTGGCGTTCTCTGTATTTCCTGAATCTGAATGTTGGCCTGCCTTGCTAGATTGGGGAAGTTCTCCTGGATAATATCCTGCAGAGTGTTTTCCAACTTGTTTCCATTCTCCCCATCACTTTCAGGTACACCAATCAGACGTAGATTTGGTCTTTTCACATAGTCCCACATTTCTTGGAGGCTTTGCTCGTTTCTTTTTATTCTTTTTTCTCTAAACTTCCCTTCTCGCTTCATTTCATTCATTTCATCTTCCAGGGCTGATACCCTTTCTTCCATTTGATCGCATCGGCTCCTGAGGCTTCTGCATTCTTCACGTAGTTCTCGAGCCTTGGTTTTCAGCTCCATCAGCTCCTTTAAGCACTTCTCTGTATTGGTTATTCTAGTTATACATTCTTCTAAATTTTTTTCAAAGTTTTCAACTTCTTTGCCTTTGGATTGAATATCCTCCCGTAGCTCGGAGTAATTTGATCGTCTGAAGCCTTCTTCTCTCAGCTCGTCAAAGTCATTCTCCGTCCAGCTTTGTTCCGTTGCTGGTGGGGAACTGCGTTCCTTTGGAGGAGGAGAGGTACTCTGGTTTTTAGAGTTTCCAGTTTTTCTGCTCTGTTTTTTCCCCATCTTTGTGGTTTTATCTACTTTTGGTCTTTGATGATGGTGATGCACAGATGGGTTTTTGGTGTGGATGTCCTTTCTGTTAGTTTTCCTTCTAACAGACAGAACCCTCAGCTGCAGGTCTGTTGGAGTACCTGGCCGGCCGTGTGAGGTGTCAGTCTGCCCCTGCGGGGGGGTGCCTCCCAGTTAGGCTGCTCGGGGGTCAGGGGTCAGGGACCCACTTGAGGAGGCAGTCAGCCCGTTCTCAGATCTCCAGCTGCGTGCTGGGAGAACCACTGCTCTCCTCACAGCTGTCAGACAGGGACCTTTAAGTCTGCAGAGGTTACTGCTGTCTTTTTGTTTGTCTGTGCCCTGCCCCCAGAGGTGGAGCCTACAGAGGCAGGCAGGCCTCCTTGAGCTGTGGTGGGCTCCACCCAGTTCAAGCCTCCAGGCTGCTTTGTTTACCTAAGCGAGCCTGGGCAATGGCGGGCGCCCCTCCCCCAGCCTCGCTGCCGACTTGCTGCTTGATCTCAGACTGCTGTGCTAGCAATCAGCGAGACTCCGTGGGCATAGGACCCTCTGAGCTAGGTGCGGGCTATACTCTCCTGGGGCACCGTTTCCTAAGCCCGTCGGAAAAGCACAGTATTCGGGTGGGAGTGGCCCGATTTTCCAGGTGCCGTCTGTCACCTCTGGAAGGGGAACTCCCTGACCCCTTGCGCTTCCCGAGTGAGGCAATGCCTCGCCCCTGCTTCGGCTGGCGCACGGTGCGCTCACCCACTGACCTGCGCCCACTGTCTGGCACTCCCTAGTGAGATGAACACGGTACCTCAGATGGAAATGCAGAAATCACCCGTCTTCTGCGTCGCTCGCGCTCGGTTTTTCTTCCATAATAAGAAAGGGTCACTGCTGCCCTAACTTAGCCTCTATAATCTTTGGGTATTTGTGCGTAATAGCCCTTTCCACTGTATATCAGTTAAAGCTCAGAACAGTCCTATGACAAGTGCACTATTATATTCCAAGCCTTTTGAGGATAAAAGAAACCAAGAAACCTGAAATGACTTGCTCAAGGTCTTGGGGCCAGCATGAGGTAGAGGCAGGAATGGAACACAGCTGCCGGATTCCATATCCAGTGCTCGTTCCTTCACACCAGGGATTGGCAAACTATGGCCCCTGGGCCAAGTCTGTTGAGCTGCCTCTTCTTGTAAGGCCTGTGAGCACTTTTTTTGTTTGTTTTTAATAACATTTTTAAGATCTGTTTTTACATTTTAAATGGTTTTTAAAAAGTCAAAAGAAGAATAATATTTTGTGGCATGTGAAAATTGCATGAAATGAAAATTTCAGTGCCCACAAATAAAGTTTTATTGGCACACACCCATGTCTGTTTGTTTCTTTATTGTCCATGATGCTGTGCTTCAGGCTCTGCTCTCAGATGGCCCTCAAGAGCACCCTGGCTGGGGCACTTCATTCCTCTCTTTGATGTGCTGGAAGGATGGACCACACCCATTTTCCCCTCACCCTCTAGGAAATCTGAAGAAGGCTTTCTTCTAGGAAAGATTTTTTTTTTTTTTTTTGTAAAATGTTTAGGCTCTAGGAGTAGTGAGTAATCGAAATGCAAAAGTAAGAAGGAGGCCAGGAATTGAGGGAGGAGAAACTTCTGGGAGCAGGAAGAGGTGAGGACTCTGCCTGCCAGACTCAGAGATTTCCCTGAGCAGGGCTCGGTGGGGTAGGAGGAGGGCTAAGGGTCTAGGCTCCTAGAGGGTGAGGGAAAACAGGTGTGGCCCATGACTCCAGCATATCAAAGAGAGGAAGGAAGGACCACAGCCAGGGTGCTCACAGTGCAGGCAGAGCCTGGAGAGGAGGAGGAACAGAATGACAAGAAAGGATACTGAAAAACGGGGCCCTGGGTCTTGGGGTGCTGATGTCATCAAAGGTTTCCCCATGTCCAAGCTGTGCAGCTGCAGCCACCTGCCTCTGAGGGGCCACCGTGTGGCTGGAGGATGAGAGTGGCATTGGCAACCAGGAATGAGTATGGAAGAGAAGCTGCTCCCTGCCCTGTGGGAACCACATGGGATTCCTGGGACTGGGTCCACGTTAAAAAGTGAAGGGGCCTAAAAAATGATCAAAAAGGGATTTTCTGACAGCCCACATGGGATGGGGTACAATGCTGAAATTATGTTGAGTTTAAAGAAGATACATATTTCTTAAACATCTTGTTCTGCGTGCATCTAATTGAAGAGACAACCTGAACAGGCTAAATGTGAGCAACAAGGCTGTTTATTCACTTGGGTGTGAGTGGGCTGAGTCCAAAAAGGGAGTCAGCAGAGGGTGGTGGGATTGGAGCTGGTTTTACAGGTTAGGGGTAAGCCGTGGAAAGTTACAGTTAGGGGCCGTTTATTGCGGGCAGGGGAAGAATGTCATAAGGTACATTATCACAAGGTGGGAGGGGTCACAGAGCACAGTGTCGTGAGGTTGATTGATCAGTTAGGGTAGAGCATGTTACGATGGTAGAGTGTCGCAAGGTTGGCTAATCAGCTAAGACAGGAACTAGCTGTTTTTCTTCTTTTGTGGTTTTCCCGTTGTTCCAGACTTTCTGACTCCAGGAGACCTTCTGGATGTGTACCTGTGGGTCACAGGGGTTACAATGGCTTGACCATAGCACAGCCTGCTCTGAGGACCTTACACATCTGACTCTTTGGACTGACAGCCATGTCTGCTACAGATGTGAAATGCTTTGAATAGCCAGGCCCAGGCTGGACACTCAGTATTAGCTCCTCCTGCTGGTCCCCCTCGTTTTTATCATTATTATTGCTAATACAAGGCTGAATTTTGACTGCTTGTTTTCCTAATGTTGTGACTCGTCCTAAATCGATAGCTATTGGGAATGTTCTGGGTGCTCAGTTGTTTTGTAGGTCTTGATGGGAAGATCTGAATAGAGATGTGGTTTCTGGGTGCATCAGAAACTCTGGAAACTGGAACAATGATGAATGATGCAAGAGAGCATAGATGTGTGTGGCACAGCCCATGAAGGGGTTTTCACAGAAAGGACAGGTCAGCGAGATCTGCAGGAGAAGCTGAGTTTCAGGATAAGGGATTGTTAAAGGAGGAAGATGTGAAAGGAAAATAAATCTTGGGGACCTCAGATCACTAAGCTAATGGGAAAAGTCAAGCTGGGAACTGCTTAGGGCAAACCTGCCTCCCATTCTATTCAAAGTCACCCCTCACTGAGATAAATGCATATCTGATTGCCTTCTTTGGAGAGGGTAATCAGAAACTCAAAAGAAGGCAACCATTTGTCTCTTATCTACTTATGACCTGGGATCACCCTCCCTGCCAGTTGCCTTGCCTTTGCTTTGAGTTGTCCTGCCTTTCTGGACCACATCAATGTTCATCTTATGTATGTTGATTGATGTCTCATGTCTCCCTAAAATGTATGAAACCAAGCTGTGCCCTGACCACCTTAGGCACATATCCTCAGGACTTCCTGAGGCTGTCATGGGTGCGCATCCTTAACTTTGGCAAAATAAACTTCCTAAATTGACTGAGACCTGTCTCAGATTTTTGGTGTTTACAAAGACAGAGATGACCAAGTGCAGCCCCTTCATTTTACGGATAAGGAAACTGGAGCCCAGAGAGGTTCAGACAGGTTGAGAGACTTGCATGAGGTCATACAGTGAGTTGGGGGAAGAAGTAGAACTTGAGTATAATTACCTGGATATTTTCATTTCAAAGCATCCAATGGCTACCCCCCTAGACCTAAGATGTCAATTAAATTAATAATGATGATAATAGTTAACATTTATTGAACACTCACTCTGTGTCAGTCGTCATGCTCAGAACTTTATTAGAAATCATCTCCAATGAATCCTCATGTATTCCCCACTGTTTATAGAACATAACCTAATTTCTTTAGCAAGAGCCTCATGGTCTGACCTCAGTCAGCCAATTCTTCTTCTTCTCCTTTTTTTTTTTTTTGTTGAGACAGAGTCTTGCTCTGTCACCAAGGCTGGAGTGCAGTGGTGCCATCTCAGCTCACTGCAACCTCTGCCTCCTGGGTTCAAGAGATTCTCCAGCCTCAGCCTCCTGAGTAGCTGGGACCACAGGTGCACACCACCATGCCTGGCTAATTTTTTGTATTTTCAGTAGAGACAGCGTTTCACCATGTTGCCTAGGCTTGTCTCAAACTCCTGACTTCAAGTGATCCACCTGCCTCAGCCTCCCAAAGTGCTGGGATTACAGGCATGAGCCACTGCGCCGGGCCCAGCCAGCCAATTCTGGCTTATTTTCCATTACTCCAACTTCTGCAGTCTGTGCCTGTGTCGACAGCTCCCTGACCCATCAGTGTACATATTTGCACCCTTCACTTCTGCCCTACTCCTTTCTCATTCAGGCAAGGCCAGCTGGAGCTTTGACTGTCCTTTGAAACCTCCCTCTCAGGACTTGGCGTATGGTGGGTTTGAAAGCGCACATCTGCAGATGCTTGCAGAAGAGTGAGTGAATGGTGCTTCTTGGCTGAGCAAGAAGGTTTGGACAGAGTGGAGGATGACGGGGACAGGTCAGAGGAAACTGGAAGCTACACAGAGCAAACATTGTCCCTTTCTTCTTTTGTGCACCCATTCTATGAATATTTACCAAGCCCCTGCTGCTCCACGCAGTAGGTAGTTGGGGATTGTGAGAGGTAACAGGCATAAATGATTCTAATACAGGGAAGAGAGTGTGCAGAGCCATAAGGGAGCTCATTCATCATGAGAGCTGAGAAGGGATTGGTTATTTCTGTCTTTGCTATGTGGGATGCTTTCTGAAGAACTACCATTGGTTCTGAGTCTAGATGGAGGGGTGGGTTATAGAGGTGCAGAAATGAGGGGGAAAGGAACTCCAAGTGTGGTTATCAAAGGCACAGAGGTGGAGGGGAGTGTGAATTGTGGGAGGGTATGTGAGGTGAGAGGAAAGCTGAGAAGGACTAGAGCAGTAAGACCATGCAACCGAATTGGATATGAGTTATCTAAAGGCATCTGTGAGGTGGGGATATCGACAGAGACCTCTCACCCTTATTGAGCCTGTATGATAAGCAAGACACATGCCTAAGAGCTTTCAAAGTAGTAGCTCCTGTTTTCCGTACAACATGGTCCCCATTTTACAGATAGGAAATGAGAAAATAGAAGTGAAGTGACCACCTTTAGCCAGGAAGTTGTGGTCACAGGATTCAGGCCTGGGGAGTGTCTGCTACCTCTGCTCCTCCTCCACTTAGCATGGGGTAGAAGGGGATGGAGGCAAAAAGGCAAAATGAACTGGGTTCAGAGGAACAGTGGCTAATTCTTATGTGTAAAGTGGATCTTCCCAACCACGAAAATCAGGGTCATTGGAACCACAGGCTCAGTCATGTCCCTGAGGGTTGCCAGATTGCAGTCCTGTGATAAATCGGGTGGGGTGCCCAGGGCCCGTGGGGAACACCAGAAGGGCTGCGGGGCCTCGAAGACCTTCCAGTTACACATCCGATAGAGCCACAGCTCCCCATGCTCTGTCATCCCTAAGCCCCTGCCTGTCTTCCTTTGTTTATGATTACTGAAGTCATTTGCATGAAAACAGGCTTTTCTGTCTTCTGTGGGCTGGGCTTCCTGCCGAGGTTTCTCACCTGAAGCCCCTGAAGCCGTAATTCTCCATTTGTGGCTCCATAACCATCTCCTGGGTGGCTAATTACAGGCCATATGCTCCTGGGTGTGTGCTGGGAAGGCAGGCAGATCAGCTTCCATGTCTGCTTCCGTTCCTGTTCCTCTTTTGGACTCGCTTGCTCTAAGCCTGTCCTCCACAGCGTCTCTGCAGGGCCTCCGTGAGACTGTTTTCCTCCGCAGGTAGTGTTCCATTTTGCAGATGACCCCAGCTGGGCTTAACTGGGCATTCACAAGTCTGCTTGCCAGCATCTCAGTATCGGCCAGTTGGCAAAAATCAACAAACGGGCAGGTGACGTCTGCTGCTTCAATCTCATGCAGGTGGGGTGATGAAGTGGAAAGAGCTTTGGCCTAGGATTTTGGAAGTTGAGTTCTGGTCCTAACTTTGCAGAAATCTCTTTACCTCTCTGGTTCTTAGTTTTTTCTTGTATAAAATGAGATTTGATTAGATCAGTGGTTTCTAACCTGTTTCCTAGGTGTCTGAAGGATATTAATGGTCATGGGGGGCATTAAAACAGCTTTGAACTCCTTCCAACTGCAAACTCCTGGAGAGAGAGAATGGCTGCCGATTCATCTTTGAGTCTCCATTATCTAGGACAGTGCATGGCTCAGAGGGTGCAAACAATGACGTTTGTTGAAACATGAAGGCCTTTCAGAAAGTCTAACAAAACCTGTTCGTTGACCCTGATGAAGCTGGGTAGGCTAACAAAACTTTGAATTCTTTAATAATTAGAATTACATTAAGGCTGTACTGCTCATGGGTTTTTTGACTGCATAACTGACTCGGCATAACTTAAGCAAGAAGATGACCTTTGGGAAGTGTGCTGGTGAGATACAGGACTGATGAAAAGGCTGGAAACCAGGCTCACAAAAATGACAGACACCACGGGAGGGAAGGTAGCTGAGAACACACGGGAGCTTCAGCGTTCAAGATAGGAGAGTCCTGTTAGATAAGCCCAGGTTGTGTGGCTGCCCAGCTGCTGCGTAGCGAGGAGAGGGGTTACCAGGGCTCCTGAGGTTTCTATACACTGTGCTTATCACCAAGACTGTAATACAGTTTGGAGATTACTGCCAAAGAGGAAGGAAATTTACATTTTGGGTAGCCAAAACATGACAAAGAACCACTGCACCTAGTACCTCTGGTTCTGTTCTGCTTATCTGGAGCTCTGCTTGGGAGTGGCTTTGATGAAAAGGAATGGGAAAATAAATTTACACATGCATTTTGATATATAAAACATGTGCATTCCTGGCCAGGCGCGGTGGCTCATGCCTGTAATCCCAGCACTTTGGGAGGCCGAGGCGGGTGGATCACGAGGTCAGGAGATCGAGACGATCCTAGCTAACACAGTGAAACCCCGTCTCTACTAAAAATACAAAAAATTAGCCAAGTGTGGTGGCGGGCACCTGTAGTCCCAGCTACTCGGGAGACTGAGGCAGGAGAATGGTGTGAACCTGGGAGGAGGAACTTGCAGTGAGCTGAGATCGCACCACTGCACTCCAGCCTGGGCGACAGAATGAGACTCCATCTCAAAAAAAACAAAAACAAAACAGAAAAAACCAAATGTGCGTTCCTAGAGTCTACGTGAAAGAAATTATAACAGGATGCTTGTGGATGAAGATGGGCACATTTTTAGTCTACAAGGCTGAGGTTTTCTATCTCTGGGTCCAAGATAAATGCCCGTGGAATCCCCTGTAGAGATGCAGATACAAGTGCCGAGGGAGACATCTTTTCTTTATGTCTAGATGTTTAGCAGGGTCTCCTGTGATGGCTGTCTTGTCTACTCTGATCTCTCCCTGAGCCTCATAATCCTGAGCAGTTTACTTCACTGGGATTTCATGAGGTCCAATGAACAGCAATGTTAGCAATACCTACTTCTGATCTGGACAGGGTAGGTGGGGAAAAACACCTTCCCTTTTCCTTCTCACTAATTTATATTAATTATGTTCATTTTGTCTCTGCAATTGACATATGTCATTAGTAGCTGCCCAGTATCTTTTAAATAACATCACTATATCTTAATTATTTCTCCTGCTTTCTCAAAGTAGAATCCAGAATATTTTATCCTGAGGCCTGCTTCCAGCTGCATAACGGTAGGAGACCTCAGTCCTTATAGTCAGATCAACCTGGTTGAGATGTGGAATCCGAAATGAGCAATATGAAGCTTTAATCTGGAAAGGGAAGATTCTTGTTCTGAAAGTGGTGGGGCTATTGGGTTCTTCCGGGGCAGCAGTGATAGGATTGTTGTCATTCAGTCCTGATCATCTAGCTACTCTGTAGCAATGGTGGTGATTATTTGGTTAGATAATCCTCTTAAGTGTGTTTGGACTTTGTAGCTTCAGGGTCAGTTCTTTGCTCTTCTCAGAGATGTTTTGTGCTATCCGCCGACCTTTAATATGTTTGTTTCATGCTATCCACCTGCCTTTAATACATTTGTTTCATGCTTATATTAGGCAGAATGAATTATGTTGTTTGCATCTAAGAACCCTCCCTGATACGGGGAGTATACCTCCCTGGTGTAGGAATTCACTTGGAGTGGCTTCTGAAAGTTACAGAACCTTATACTCTATATGGAAGTGGCTTCATTGAGGTAGTCGGGCATCAGGAGGCAAGAACCCACCCACTGCCAGCTGGGAAAGGAAGTCCTGTCTTCTGTGTTGGCAAATCCATGCCAGTGTCCCCTGCAAGTTAATCCTTTGTTGGTCCTTGGAACACTGACCTCTGCCAGTGGAGGCTGCAGAATTAAGGGAAATGTAGAAGAAATCTTTTCAAAAATAAAGTTATCTCCCTAGTCTCGAGCAGTGGTCTGGGCATCTCCTTTGTTGCCTTGGTTCTCGCTGAACTCATACTCACAGGTGTTTTTCTTTTTTCCCAAGTAATCTATTAGGGATATGTCTATAGATATTCTACATATAAATCCTTCGTTGGTGCTAGTTGCTAACTCCATAAAAATTTTCCCTCTTTTACAAATGGATGTTGTAATCCTTGGGAACATGTAGACAGATAAAAACTAATGGAGGAGATACATGTGACAGAGAGAGAGAGAGAGAGAGAGAGGCAGAAAGTGACAGAGACAGAAAAAGGGCCCTGGCCCCATCAAAACTTACCTTCAGTGAATTCGCTTCTGTGGCAGTCAGCCTTTAGTGGCCTTGGTGATCCCTACTTCTAATATTTATGCCCTGTGTAGTTCTTTTCCACATGGAAACAGGGCTGGCCTGTGTGACCAACAGAATATGGTGGAGGTAATAGTGTGTGATTCCCAAGGTTAGGTCATAAAATGCATTGCAGCTTCCAGCATGGCCTCTTAGATCATTCTCTCTGAAAGAAGCCAGCTGCCATGTTGAAAGGACACTCAAGAAGCTCTGTGGAGAGCCTGCCTGAAGAGAAACCAACTGGCCAGTTCCAACTTGCTGGCCACGTGGGTGAGCATCCTTGGAAGGATGTGGGGCTTCTGGCCTCAGTCCATGATTATAGATGACTGGCATGCCAGCTGATATCTGACAGCAGTCACCTGAGAGACCATGAGCCAGAAGTGCTCAACTGACCTGCTTCTATGTTCCTGA
This sequence comes from Pongo pygmaeus, assembly GCF_028885625.2. Classification (NCBI taxonomy): domain Eukaryota; kingdom Metazoa; phylum Chordata; class Mammalia; order Primates; family Hominidae; genus Pongo; species Pongo pygmaeus. The sequence continues at coordinate 147,833,452 of NC_072380.2, forward strand.
TCTGCTGAACTAAGAGAGGTAAGAAATGATTGTTTTTTAAAGCCACTAAATGTGAGATTATCTGTGACACAGCATTGGATAGTTAATACAGCTCCCCTGCTGTCCTTCCTTTTGATAAAGAAGCTATGGTTTCTGAGGTAGGTGGATGCCGTGGGGATGTTTGGGAATCTATCTTCTTGCTGGTGTTATTGTTCTGCTTCATAGCCTCACTCATTGTTCACTTGGTAGAAATTCCTCTTGGGCTGTGGTAGATAACTGAACATTATTTCTGGCTTTCACTGTTATTGTACCTTTAGCTCTCTTGGGTCTATTTTCATAAGTATTTCAATGGGAAGGTGGATGAGGATGAATCCGATGCTCTTATCTTGCTGTCCTCTTAACTAGGAAATCTAAAATCTCCAGGATTTTGATTGTGCATTCTATCAAATTTTGAGCACATATTTTTGAGCACATATCTTCAAAATATATTTTCTTGCATATTCCTTCATTTATTTATTATTTACAAGTGCCACTGTGTTGTTTTATTGTACAGATTATAAGGCATACATAAAATACAAACTTAGAAAATATTAGAGAAAAATAAATAGAAATAGAAGTTTGAATATTTTCTTTTTCTATCCAAGTGGCTGTCTTGGGTATAGCTGGTAAATGTGCTCTTTCTTCCACTTTGTAGACCCCTGCTCTATGGTTAACTTTTTATATTATAGTATCCTGGTAAATGTGCCCCTTCTTCCACTTTGGAGACCCTTGCTCTATGGTTAACTTTTATATTATTGTATCATCTGCATGTTCTTTAAGGGAAAATATTGTGCCTTATTTATTTCTTCCAACATTTCAGGGTAGCTGCTCCATTCATGTTTCTCAAAAGAAAGAAAAAAGGAATGAATGAATGAATGCATGACTGAATAGAGGAATGGCATTTACGTTTCAGCACAGCGCTAAACACAAGATAAACAAAAATCAGTAAGATATGTGACATACGTGAAGCTTAAATTTGGTCTTTTTAGCTCCCTGAATATTTTCAGTGGTTAGGATTTAAGCCTGGGTGTGTGATTGTAAAATCATGTTAACCACCGAGCTACCCCCAAATTATAGAAGCCCGTCTCTACCACACTCACTGAGAATTGCCCCTGTGCTAACTTACCCATTGGAGGAAAGGTTCTGGACTGATTTCTAGGACAAATTGTGTTCTATTTTCCCTACCCATCCTGACCCCCATGCTGACATACACAGGCCCCCACATCACACCCCCGCACACAACAGTTTTCTCCTTTTTCCTTCAAGCTGTCTTCCAGGCCTGGCTCTTTGGCAAACACCCATCCTCAGTAAAGACCTTTCTAGTGAGTACATATGTGGGGGAGGATTTTCCTGTCCCTTAACTAGCTTGCCTCATCAGGACTCAGGCTGTCTGGATTTCTGTCGTCTTATATTTCCTGGAGCTGAGGAGTTGTGGCAGACACAGTTATAACCAGCTTGTTAAGTCTATTTGTTCAGCTGGGCATCTCTCTTCCCTATCAGTCTACTTAGCTCTTCATCCCCATTTAGGCTTCTGAGCAACCTAGCAAGTTAGAATCAGTGTTGTCATTTCTCTCCTGCAGTCCACCGGCTTTCCTGGCCTGGGGTTGTATAACAGCTGGGAACCTAGAAGAAGGCAATGAAGGAGCAGCTTCTCTGTGATGATAGATAGCCTTGTTCTCTGTGTGTGTGTGTATCTATATGTGTGGGCATGCATGAATGCATTCAGGAGTTATGGGACGATATACCAAGTTGCATTGAGAGGATTTTAGTTTGACCTTTGAATTCATTAATTGTTGCTGGATCTTGACCAAGATAGCTCCATTGTGACCAGTGGATAAACATTCTTAGAGACATACTTGGAAGCATACAATTACAAAATAGTACGTAGCAAACCTGCTTTAGGCTGTCCTGAATATTTTGAACACTGGGATGAGCTAATTTAGGCACCCAAATCTTAGTAGCTTAACACAACAAAATGTATTTCTCATCAATGCTGCATGTCCATCATGGGTCATTTAGGGGTTCTGCCTCACTCTGGGACTCAGATTGGTAGAGAGGCTGCTGTTTGCCAGTAACTATGACAGGAAAGAGAAAGAGCATGATGAACTTCGCACTGCTAAAAGTAAGACTGTCATCCATTTCTGCTTGTTTTTCAATGGCCAAAGCAAGTTGCATAGGCACGACTCTTTTCAATAGGGACAAGAATGTGCAATATCCTATGTAACCAGAAAGAAACAGAAACATAACATATGTGTAAGCAGCACTAGTAAAGTCACTGATTTTGTTTTTCCATTTTTGAAGAATTTTCTACTTTCTGAATTCTATCTTTCTAAGATTAAATTCAGAAACTCACTACGGTGGGTAAAATAATGGCCACCCAAAGATGTGCAGGTCCTAATCCCCAGAACCTATCAAATGTCAACTTGCATGGCAGAGAAGACTTTAAAGATTTGATTAAGTTAATGACATTAAGATGGAGGATTATCTTGGATTATCTGGGAGGGCCCAAAGTAATCACAAAGGTCCTTATAAGCAGAGGGAAGCAAGAGAAGCATATTCAGAGGAGATGATGTGAGGATGGAAGCAGAGGTCAGAATGATGTGAAGGGGACCATGAGCCAAGGAATGCAGGCAGCCTCTAGAAGCTGGAAAAGGCAAGCAATGGGTTCTCCCTTAGGGCTTCTAGAAGGAACACAGACCACTCAATGTCTTGATTTTTAGCCCATTGACACTTCTGACCTTCAGACTGAAAGAAAATAGATTTTTGCCATGTAAGCCACCAAGTGTATTATTATGGTAGCAATAGCAAACTAACATACTCACTTTTCACAGTTCCTTTAAAGGTAGGATATAGTACATGACCCAGTTTCTATTCCTCAGAAGGAATGACATCAAACTTGGATGTAAAAGTGGGACATAAAGAAGCAGATAAAACTTGAAATCCATTCTAGTGATGATGATGAAGAGACATTCAGGTTAAGGGGTGGACCTCTTGGCTGTAGTAAACATGGTGTTAGTCCAGGTGACCATGTTAGGCCAACAACACTGGGACTCCATCAGAGCCATCAGTGCAGTAAATAAGATTTTGTTACTGGATATATAGCCTTCAGGCATGATTTTAGGGCCCTCTCAGAAATTCTTTCATTGTCTAAGTTTCCTTTAATAAAAGACTGAATCAATTCTGTTGTTTGCAGCTGAGATCCCTGACAGCTAGAGGTGTTTTAGTCATCTTTGGTTGCATAACAAACCACCCTCAAATTTAGTGGCTTAAAACTATTAGTGGCATATTACTATTCATGATTTTCTGGGTTTATTGGGCAACTTTTCTTAGCACATTGCCTTGCTGGGGTGCTGAGAAGGCTTCCCTCATCTGGAAACTCAACTGGGAGCTCAGTTGGGGCTGGAATTTGGGGGTGTCTAGAAGGCTGGAATCGTTGAGAGGCTTGACCAGAGTCTAGCTGGAGTTGTCAGGCAGGGGCCACAGTTCTCATTCATGTAGCCTTCTCCACATGGCTGCTTGGGCTGCCTCATGACATGGTGGCTGGATTTCTAGAAGAAACTTCCGAGAGGGAGGAAGCAGAAATTTCCAGGCTAAATTACGGGCTAGCCCTGGAAAGGTTACAATGGCAATTTTGTTATAATCTATTAGTGGCAAGGGACTCTATAAGGGCATGGATTCTGGAAGAAATAGTTCCTTGAAGGGTTAGTAGGCAGCAGTCTACCACAGCACGGGATACATGCTCAAAGGATTATGAACTGTGAGAGCTAGAGGAGAGAGTGGCTGACTCTGCCTAAGGAAGGCAGAAGCAGCTTCATAGAGGAGGCGGCACTTGGGAAATAGCAATGCCTTGTCCAAACTCACAGAGGGTAAAAGGTTTTGAGGTATATAGGGAGTCATTTTTTAGTCCAATTTTGGCTCTTGGAATATACAGTGAGCCATATGTGGGGTGAGTGAGAGGCCAAATAGAAGGTGGGAGAGGCATGATGAAGCCACATTAAAAGCCACCAGTGCCTGACAAGGCGTCTATGACACCTTGTAAGTAACAGAGAGTTTTAAGTAACAGAGAGTTTTAAGTAGAGAAGGGGTATGAGCAGATCTTTGTAAAAAGACTGAAGTGACAAATTAAATAATATACTTTACTTTTTTGTTTACATTTAATCATGTTCTTCTTTTCACTCCATTTGAGACACATTTGGATTATTTACCCAATAACAATAAACACCTTACATTTATCATGTGTTATAATGTACAAGAGACTCTGTCTACTACCATGACTTCTGATTCAGAGCATGATGCAAAGAGTTCATCAGAATTGATGCTGCCCTCATTTCACCAGTATTCAGTCTTTTTCGCTGTGTAGAAATCAGCCATAGACTCCTACTAGTATAAAACAATGAGCATTTATTCCCTTTGTTCGTAGGTTTTCTGATTGACTGTGGATAGGCTGATCTCGGGTAGGCTCCATAGGGTGGCTCTGTGGGACTGGCTGAGCCTTGCTCCAGCCTGCAGGTTGAACTCAGTTCTGGGTCCTAGGCTGAAGGAATAGATACTGCACCTCAGGGAAGCTCAGGTCAAGGCAGATCACCAGAGCACAGAAGTAGGCCCAATGGCAGCCCAATCTCATTTCAATTCTCCCCTCCTGTCGTGACAGCTAACATCCCGTTTCCTAAGGCAGGGCACGTGGCTGAGTCAAAGCAAAGGCATGGCAAGGGAGGGTGGATGCAGAGTACTTGTACTGGCGGGTGAAGAACTGGATCCAATTCAGTCTGCCACTATGGAGAAAGAAATTTAGGCTTGAAGAAATTATTTCCATGGATTTTATAGGACCTAAAGGTAAGTCTTTTAAGTCAAAGCTACTTCTCCATTCATTACCCTGCCCTCTCACCAAGCCAGATCTCATGAAAACCTCCAGTAGTATTTATCCTTCTATGTCTGGCTTATTTCACTTAGCATAATGTCCTCGAGCTCCATCCCTGTTCTCACCACTGGCAAGATTTTTCTGATTTTTAATGACTGAATAACATTCCACTGAATGTATATAGCACATTTTCTTTATTCATTCATCTTCCTATGGATACTTTGGTTATTTCTATGTATTGGCTATTGAGAATAACTCTGCAATAAACATGAGAGTGCTGATAGTTCTTCGAGATCCTGATTTCAATTGCTGGGTATATAGATCTAGAAATGGGATTAGCAGTTACTACAAAAGAAAGACACAAGTAAAAAAAAAAATAAAGGGAGCAGGAGGACACTCTTGGAGGTGATGCGTATGTTTATGGCATTGACTGTGGTGATGATTTCACGAGTGTATACTTAATCTAAAGTCATCAGGGTGGCTCACAGCTGTAATCCCAGCACTTTGGGAGGCCAGGGCGAGAGGATTGCTTGAATCCAGGAGTTCAAGACCAGCCTAGGCAACATAGCAAGGCCCTGTCTCAAAAAAACAAAACAAAAATACAACTTATCAGGTTGTATACATTAATTATGTACAGCTTTTGTATGTCAATCATACCTCAATAAAGTTGTCTAAAACAGAAGAAAAAAAGAAAACCTCCAGTGACACATTTTGCTCTAATCTTGTCTTTCTGTTTCTGGAGGTTTAGCTGTTTTCAAACTACAGAGCATGAACAACGACAGCTCACTATTTATCCCTCTGGGGGACCCCTTCTCTCTACAATCAAGTCCACACCCCATTCTTGAGATGACACATCTCTCTCCAGGCCTTTGTCTACTCATCTGTAAAAAAGATTAATTTTTCTGTCACATGTCTGTGGGGCAGCAGCTCCGTCCATACACAGGAACTATTTTGTTAGCTTTAGCAGGCTGCTCCGGAGCCTCTTCCTTGCAGCTCCATCCTGGACCACAGGCAGTGAAGTGAGGGTGCTGTCAGAAATATGAGTCTTGTCCCAGGCACGTGCAGAGAAGAAGGTGGTCTGCAGAGGAGAGAAAAGTCTTGCGCTGAGGGCCTTGGGCTGCTCAACCTTTTGTGGAGTATTATGTTTGGGTGAGGTCACTATAAAGTGGGGACTTGTTCCCCGGAGTGATTGTGGGGTCAGGAGAGGCTGAAGACTCTGAGGCACATTTAGCCTGGGGATGAGAAAACTTGAGAGTGGTGGCATGCCAGGTGTCGCTGTCAGCAGATTTAATTCATTTCAACAACCATCTCTTGAGCTCTAGCCACATGCCAGGAACTCTGCCAGACACTGAGGTCTCAGAAGTGCACGGGACAAATACAGACCCTGCCCTTGTGAAACTTAGGATCCAGCAAGGAAGATGAGGGCATTAAACAAACAACTATATTCCCTTCTTTATGCCTGGCCAAAACCATGCAGACAATAGCAAGGGTGTTGTATAAACAGATTTTGGACCTTGTCTCCAAAGGATAAGCAATTCGTTTTCAGTCTTGTTGCAAATAGTGAATGGCTGCATTGCTAGGGAACTCTTATCTCCAACTCTTAGTGTTTCTGCAGGGAGAATGGAAATCCTACTTCTCAAGAGGGAAAGGTTTTGGAGGAGCACTTCTGGCATCTTTCTCCACACCTACAACCCACTGATTCCTCCCCAGAGATTAAAAAAAAAAAAAAATTGGGATCCAATTAATGAATTCAAGGGAAAGAATGGAGTGGGGCCTAGAGTTCCTGGTGAGTGATAGGACCACCAACATGAATTGGAACCTGTTTGGGAACTGAGGTTCAAGGAGATGAAGTAACTTCTTTATTGTTGTGTGTAGCAGAGGCCGGGCAGCCACCTCTCATGATTGCCTGTATGCACAAAGAAGGGAAAGGCTTGTGGCCGGGAACCAGCTGGCTGCCATGCTGATGATGGAGTGATAGGTAGGTACCCACCAGGCAGGTCCAGGAGATGAGCAGAAGCTTGAATCAGAGGAGGCTCTGAGGGTCAGTGGATAGGTATTTGGAAATGGATCCAATGGGAGTCAGAGGGAGGAGCTGATGGAGAGTACAGTTCCCAGAAGAGGTGAACATGTGGAAAGATGGTGACATCAGAGGCCTCAAGAGAACTTATGATGGCATCATTTTAGAATCACGATGCTGGTCTTGGGTTCCTCTTGAGCAGCTATGAGACGTCTCCCCAAGTGACTCCAGAATAGAATTTACACAGTGGGGTGTTCAGGGCGAATGCAGCCTGCTGACGTGCTGTATTGAACCCAACAATTTTTTTTTTTTTTTTTTTTTTTGAGATGGAGTCTCACTGTGTCGCCCAGGCTGGAGTGCAGTGGTGCGATCTTGGCTCACTGCAACCTCCACCTCCCGGATTCAAGTGATTCTCCTGCCTCAGCCTCCCAAGTAGTTGGGATTACAGGAGTGCGCCATCACACTCAGCTAAATTTTTTTTTTTTTGTATTTTGAGTAGAGATGGGGTTTCACCATGTTGGCCAGGCTGGTCTTGAACTCCTGACCTCAGGTGATCCACCCACCTTGACCTCCCAAAGTGCTAGGATTACAGGTATGAGCCACCATGCCTGGCCAAACCCAAACAATTTTAAAGCTGTGAATTAGCTAAAGGAAAGAAAATAGGTAGATGATTATAAATAAAAATCTGGATTTTCTATTTTTGCCTTAAAACCAAATAAAGACAGACTGGGCAGAATGGCAAAACCCCATCTATACAAAAAATACAAAAATTAGCTGGTCATGGTGGCACACATCTGTGGTCCCGGCTGATTTGGAGGCTGAGGTGGGAGGATTGCTTAAGTCCAGGAGGTTAAGGCTGTGGTGAGCTAAGATTGTGCCACTGCACTCCAGCCTGGACAATGGAATGAGACCCTGCCTCAAAAACAAAGAAACAACCAAAAAAACAAATAAAGAATCAGGAGCCCTTGGGCCCTCATTCCTGATTGACAATAATCTCTGAGTAGCGGTTACTGCCTTTGTTGGGGCTGGAGCTCCCAGGTTGCCGCTGTCCACATGGGTCCATTTGTTTGGTTCCTTGCTCAGCTTCCACCCAAGACTACGTACCTGGATTTGGTGGGCATCTGAGTTTGCAGCCTTCTTCCCCATCTAGGATGTTGGGTTTAACTCTCTGAATTCTTTTTTTTTTGTTTTGTTTTGTTGAGACGGAGTCTCGCTCTGTCACCCAGGCTGGAGTGCAGCTGCGTGATCTCAGCTCACTACAAGCTGCACCTCCCGGGTTCACGCCATTCTCCTGCCTCAGCCTCTCAAGTAGCTGGGACTACAGGCGCCCGCCACCATGCCTGGCTAATTTTTTGTATTTTTCAGTAGAGATGGGGTTTCACCATGTTAGCCAGGACTGTCTTGATCTCCTGACCTTATGATCAGCCCACCTCGGCCTCCCAAAGTGCTGGGATTACAGGCGTGAGCCATCGCGCCCAGCCTCTGAATGCTTTTTGATAATTTTTTTCCCCCAGCTTTATTTAGGTATAATTGAAATATCAAAATGGTATATATTCAAGATATACACATGTTGATTTTATATATGTATACATTGGGTAATTGTTACCACAAGCAAATTAATTGACACACCCTTCACTACACTTAGTTACCATTGTGTGTGTGTGTGTGTGTGTGTGTGTGGAAAGGACACTTAAGATCTGCTCCCTTAGCAAAGTTCAAGTAAACAATGTGGTATTATTAACTGTAGTCCGTGCTATACATTATATACATATATAATCCATGCTATATATTGGATTCCCCTGAACTTATTCACCTTATAACTGAAAGTTTGTACCCTTTGAACAACATGTCCCCATTTCTTTTGAGATTTGATGTAATTTAAAGACCTTCTCTTTTGAGAGATTCACCCTGCACTACAAACAATGCATATAATTACAGGTGGTTGCCGGGCCCCTTAAAGCTGTTTAGATCTTCAGCCTCAAGTTAAAAACCCCTGCTTTAAGAAGGATCCCTTAAGGTCTCTGAAACATCACTTGCATGGGCACTTAACAGCTCATAAAAGACCCCCCCAAGTTCCCTTGCAAAGCATGCACATGTCCCTCTCTTATTTCCCTTCCTCATCCTCTCCATGCCCCATCCTTGCTCCCTCTTTAGGGAGGTGGGCGGGGGTCATCCGTCCTCCTTTATAGATCAGGACCTGGGGCCAGAGACTCTAAGTGGCTCCTGCAGAGCTGCACAGCTGGGAGCTGGAGGGGCTGGCTCTCAGCTCACTCCACTAATCTCAGATTTCTTCTTAGCTCCCATCCCACTATCTTCCATTTGCCAGTCAGTTATAAATAGCTCAAAGAAGATTTTATTTTCAGTTCCGAAGTGACATGTGCTGTCAGCGACACCACAAAACACTTCATTGATGTTTTCAAGGAGGTGGGGAAGGGGAAATAAAATTGCTTATTTGCCCAAGGCAATGTTCAGTGAACGAAAATCCACTGACTCTCTTTGGGACTCTCAGCTTTTCCCCAGTGAATGGATTTTCAAATTTGGAGCACAGGTGGCCTTCAGGCTGAATGGCTGCCATCCACCTCTTGAATTAATTCAGTCAGTGCCAAGCTCAGGGGTGGTTAGGGGTTGGAGTTCCCCACCCCCGCCTCTGCCTGGCCCCAGAGCCTGGGGAAAAGCGTGTGTGAGTGGGAGCAGGGGAGTGGGAGGGGTAGGCAATTCCTAGCAGATTTGGGGGCCTTGTCTGGAAAGGGTAAGTGGTTATTTTTCTGTCTTGATGCTTGTCAGGGCAAAGGCGGGAGAGGGAAGGCATTTCTTGACATATTGAGCCTTCCCACCAGAAGGGAAAATCACAACCAAATCTTTGCGATCATAGAGAGACGGAAGGGGTTATGTTAGACATCGGGGTGAGGCTGGAGTGTTTCTTGGTGATATTATCCCATGAATAACCAAATGGAGACTTAGTATAAACAGCAGTGGAGGGAGGACATACACACTAATAGAAACGGGAAGGCAAACAGCCTAGGATTTCCAGCTGAGCCTTACGGGGCCCAGCGATTTGTAGGGGATGCTTTGGTTTGATAATAGCCTAAGAAGCTTCCTGCCCCTGTTCTATTCAAAACAGCTGGCAGTTAGAGTTACACCTAGCAATCCATGAGCTACCTCTCCGTTATCCTTTGAGATGAAAATCATTGTTATTGCGCCCATTTGACAGATGAAAAAATTGGGCTGTGAAGAGGCTGTCATTTTCTTAAGGTCACAAGTGACTGAAGGTGGCAGTTTGTCTGTGGAGTTTGTCCTCCTAACCTCTTTATTATCTCAGTGGGCAAACCTTAGAATGAATAGAGAGCAGCTCTGATACCTAGTGGGAAAGGTAGGGGGCAGTTGAGAGAGAGAGAGAGAGAGAGAGAGAGAGAGAGAGAGAAGGAGAGGAGGAGGAGGAGAGGAGGAGGAGAGGAGGAGGAGAGGAGGAGGAGAGGAGGAGAGAGACCTGTCCGCTTTTATATCTAACCCTGAGCTGGCTTAGGCTGCCTGTAGGAGAAGGTGAAAACCTTGGGAGGGAGGGAGAGATAATGAGACCCAAGCTCAGGACAGCTGGCCTAACCCTAGCTCTTATCACTAACCCTAGCTCTCAGCACTTTGGATTCTCAGAAGGAGGAGAAACAAGAGCTAATTCGCGAACTGACCTTTTAACTCTACTCTCTGAAATCTTCATCACTGGCAACATTGGCTTGTTGTCCTGGAATCTGTCAACCAGAGTGGCTTTTTTCCCTCCTTGGAGAGATGGAGAAAGGTAGGAGCAAAGAGGTGCCTGAAATATAGCTCTGAGTTACTATTTCTAGTCCCTGTTCCTGCCTCTGCCTCCTCCCTTAGAAACCCTTGGCTTCAAACCTGGGGTGGGGGAAGAAAAGAACCTAAATTTACGCACCCTAAACCCTGTGCAGGTGCTTCTCCTGGCTCGGCTCATTCACGCCTCTCTAGAATGCCAATAGGAACATCCCCTCTTCCCGTTTTACGGATGAGGAATCTGAAATGATGGTTTTTATTTACTGGCTTGTTTTTATCTCCCCCATTGGAGTATAAGCTCCATGCAGTGATGACCTTAATGATCTTTATATACGTCCCCAGTGGCTCACACAGTGCCTGGCACCTTGCAGTTGCTCCGAAAATACTTGTGGAATGAATGCAGGAAGTAATTTGCCCAGTGCCGGGGACGATAATGTAAACACAGGTCTGTACGATTGCACTGAAAAGAATCAGCTGCATGTATTCATTTCTGGGTGTTCAAGATAGAATCAGCTAAACCCAGGTGCATGCACCTGGATGGAGCTAATTTGCAGCCCTCTGGAAACCAGCCCTTTTGTTCCCCTTAGGACTGGGGGAAGTCTATAGCATTTACTATTCAATTCAACTCAGTGTGTATCTATTGGGCTCCAGCCATGTGCCCAGCACTGAGTAACACCAAAGAAATATATGACAGGAGTTGTCTCAGCTTTGGAGAAGATCCTACTACAGACATGGAGTTAAAATGGACATACCAAGGAAGCTTATTCTCTTCAGGGTTCAGCTCCTTCAAGTGTAAAATAAGGAGTTAGGATTTTCTAGATGTTGTCTTCTTACTAGACTCTACAAAGGTAGAGTTCCCCTACAAGGCAGACCCTGAGATAAGCACTGGGGGCAGTTAGTTTATTAGGAAGCACTGGAATAAGTGAAGGAAGGAATATAAGGAAGGGAGGAAAGTCTTATTAATGAGTGGTCACTGCTGACTGGGACTTTGTCTCACTGGGGACGTCTGGGAGACTGTTTTAGACACATCTGACAACTTTTCCACTTCAGGATGATGATGCTGGGGTCTTTATCCACCAACTTGCAATCTCATTGGTCCATGACTGCTCCTGAAACATTGATTCCTGGCATGTCCAGCCTGCCCCAGGCTCTGAGATGAGAGCATTCTCAGATAGAGAGATGCAGTGAGCTGTTGGCATGTATGGGAATCGTCATCAGGAGCTCACTTCAGGTGGGCTGAGAGGGTCATGGCAGGAAAACAACAGCATCTGCATCTGTGACAGGGAATGTTTTTGTTTCATCCACCTCTGTCACCATGCAGGAGATGCCGTGCATTTGTATTGAATGAATGAGTGAACTCTCCCTCCAGCTCCTACTTTCCCAGTTCTGTGGCCTCTGAAACAATGACCACTGAATAACAAAGTAAAACGGAGTGCTGCCCTGTAACGGAGGAGACCAAGGGTGATAGAGGGCTTCGGACAAATGTGGGACTCTGAACCAGCTGGAGAAGCCAGAAGCCTTCCATGGAGGTGAGGGCTGGGCCAGGCAGTGAAGGACACGGTTTCCAGAGGTGACAGGGGGAAATCCTGGGCATCCACAGAGAGGCAGGAAGACCATGGTGTCCAGGATAGACCTTTTAAGCCACCACCCTGCCCTGTGCTGGCCCTGAGCCCGCACCTCAGAGTCCTGCAGCCTCCTATCTCTGGTTGTGGCTTTGATTCAGCACCGCTTGCCCGCACTGCCCTTGAATACCCTGTGTCCTGCCTTGATTCTCCCGGCTTCTGGCGAGGGCCCCTCTCTCTTTTCTAGCTTCACCTTGCCCTTCTGACTCAGGGACAGATTGGATGTGGGGCCAGGTCATGGGCTCTGGGGTCTCTAGACATGGCTCCAGGACTGCCTCTGCATTTACTTGTTGAGCAACCTTAGGGAAGTGACTTCACAACACTAAGGCTCATCTGCAAAAGGGGATGAGGGTAGCCCTGGCCTCCTTGTGCTGCTACTAGGATTAAATGAGCAGACACATGTAAGGGGCTTAGCGCTGAGCCCACCTAGGGGGTTAGCTGTAACTTCAGCTGAGTTGAGACACTGATTTCTCCCTTATGCAGTGGTGATGGAGATGACATGGTATGGGGCATACAAGGGGCTTTAACTGCTTTGCACAGGGCTCAGCATGTGATAGAGACTTAGAGGACATTTGTTTTTATTTTTACTTTACAAGTGCTGCTTCTGATATCTGAGACCTGACCTTGGTGTCACTCAGCCTCCTCTTTACTCAGCCTCTGACCACCTCGTGTTCACAGATGCTCCCCTGCTGCTCAGTGTGGGGTGTCCTCTGCTCAGACCCTGTTTTCCACACTATATACTATGGTACCATGTGGAGCAGTGGGAGCCAGGCCCAAGGATCCAGGGAAACGTGTGGGAAAAGCAACAAGGGAGTTTGGTTGGGGAGGATGTCTCCTGCTTATAAGGCATGGTCTGGATGGGAGTTGCAGGGAGATACTTCACCTCCACCAGCGGTGTGGCCTGCACCCTTGCCCACCTCTGAGCCTCAGATCTGAAGATGGATCAATTGCACCTGTTGCCTGTGGTTGGTGGGAGAATTCAGAGAACCTGACAGAGCCAGAGCTCAAGCCCAGTTTCTGTCACTAACACCCCTATTTGCTTCCAGTGCAGCAAGGATGGAGGGGGAGGTGACAGTGAGCCACGGAGGGCTGAGAATGCAGGACTAATGGCATCTGAGAAAGTTCTGGCCCTCAATTCCTCACTGTGATCTTAGGAGACTTGTTTTACTGCTCCAAATGTGGTTCCTTATTTGAAAGGTGGATCTAATAATCCCTTGTCATTTTCTTAAAGAGTTGTACTGGAGATCAAAGTGCCTAATGAATGAGAAAGGGCTTTGTAAAATGGAATGAGAGGTGCGCTTATCAGGTTATTATTGTTATTATTATTGTTATTGTTGCTGTTGATTTGTTTTTCTTCTCTCTGGCTATTCCTTTTCTTCCCAGTAACACCACATTGATTTTGTTTTGGGGGACCACTCCTCTGGGTTCTGAATTCATGAGATTTGGGTTAGGCTACCCTACTCTCCTGGATTCAGGAGGCACCCAGGCCCAGCCAATTGTCAAATTTGATTTCTCTGGATTTAGTGATTGGTTTAGGGGGATGGGCATGAATCCCAAATCAGTCTGACGACTGAGTCTATGCTGGAACAATCAGGAAGAGAGTCTTTCTGCTGCAATTACAAGCTGGAAAGATCCCACAGGGGTGGTTAAAGGTGCCTGTTAAGTTGTATGGGCTCTAGAATCAAACTTGGGTTCTTATTTCCGCTCTGCCATTTACTAGCCCTTTGTCCATTCCTGCTGCCAGAACAAGATACCTTAGATTGGGTTATATATAAACAATAAAAATTAATTTTTCACAGTTCTGGAAGTTGAGAAGTCTAAGATCGAGGTGCTGGCAGATTTGGCATCCAGTAAAGGCCCATTCCTCTTCAGGAACTCTGTGTCCTTGTTGCAGAAGAGATGGAAGGGCAAAAGGGGACAACAGCTTTCTCAAATTTCTTTTATAAAGTCATTAATCTCATTCCTGAGGGCTCCACCTTTATGACTTAATCACCTCCTAAACACCCCATCTCTTAATCACATCAATAATTATGCTTCAATACACGATTTTTTGGGGGACACATTTATACTGCAGCATTAACTGCATGATTTGGGTAAGTTACTTAACCTCTCAGTGCCTCAATTTGTCATCTATGGAAAAGCATTTAAGAAGCACCCACCTTACGGAGTTGTTCTGAGTTCTAAATGACTGAATGTTTAGAAAATATTTAGAATACTCTCAGGATGGGGTAGGCAATCATGCATGTTAGCTATACCAGCTGTTAGGTTGGCCTGGAACTACCTGCAGGTATAAGGAAAAGGGTCTTTCTGGCGTTGAAGCTAGCACAGATCCCAGCCATGGCGAGACGGAGTCCTGGTGTTATCACTGGAGCACCTGGATCCATTTATGCTTGAATGCAACTGAATCTCTAGAGTTTCCAGTTTAGGCCAGTTAGAGTTGAATTTTTGTAACTTGCGACTAGAAGAGCATTAACTGTTGCAGTGAATATTTCCACATAAGAAGGCTGCTTGCTATTACAGCATTAGAACTTCTTTTGATCCCTTGTTTCTTCAGGCTAAAATTCAGATTCCTTCACGAAGCCTCCAAGCCTTCATGGCCCTGCCCTGCCTCATTCTTTGGCCTCATTTCTCTGCACCTACTTGTCTGCAAATCTCCAGCCTCTCCACACTTTGAGTACCCCAAGTCCAACCTGCTCTATCCTCCTCTGTGACTTTGCACATGCAGTTCCTGCTCCTGGGAATGCTTTTCCCCATAGGTTGCTTCTTCCTTGGGTATTCTTGCTTTGAGAAGCTCTCTTGAACACCCTGAGCCTGGATTGGGTGCCACTCCTCTGACTCTGCGTAACAGACACATCCCCAACCATCACACTCTCCTGCAGGGGCCAGTTTCCTTCTTGACTAACCTCCAATACTCAGATTTCCTTGAAAGCAGAGACTTTAGATATGAATAAAATAGCTCTGCATCTCCAGGGTATGGCACAGTGTCTGCTACATAGAAGGTGCTCAACATACATTCATGAAATGACTCACAACCACGCCTGTGAGTGGGAAAGGAGAGACGAAAGACAGACGCAAGGTGCCGGTATTTGGATATGCTAAGAACCCTTAATGTGATTTGTTATAGTCGAGCCTTTAGGATGCTAACAGAGGCAGGCTGTTCAGAAGGTCTGCAGCTGAGGTACATGCTAGACATCCACTGGTGTCTGGTTTGGCCACGCATTGCCAGTGAAACAAACTTCCACCTGACAGGTGCTTGATTTAATAAAAAACCCTAAACTCACATCAGCCCTGACATGCCCAGGGAATAGGACGGCAAATTAAAGAGATAGAAACTCCACTTTGGTGCAAACCAAGATTTAAAAGGCCCTAATAGCCCTTATTTATAGAGTTTGGATTTCCCTTTAACCCTTGGGTGAGAATGGGACAGCTTACTTGCCCTAAACACTAATGAATTTTGTGCTGTGTTCTGGCTCCTGGCGTGAAGTGCCTGATAAATGTTCCCATCTTTCTACAGGGAAATTTCTCTCCCTGCTAATTGCTGTCAGCACCCATCAGGATCACAGAGAAAGCAGTGTCCCAGCCAGAGGGGCCTTAGGGCTGAGCTCTGTCAGCAGGAGACGGTCTCTTTAGGAGGATGAGGGACCCATAAAGGGCTGCACCTGCAGGGCATGCCCACCATGGAGGTCCAAGGAGTCTAGAACAGCAGCTTCCAAACTGTGTCCCGTGGAGCCACAGGGCCCTGGGAGAGGGCTGAGAAACTGGTGTGGAGGTCCCTGGGTGGGGGGATTGATCTGTGGGGTGCTGGATTCTACCAACCTCTTAATATTACCAGCCCCATTGATCCATTTTATATCTAAATCAGTGCTAAAAGGTTTATCCAAGAAGTTCTGGTAATTCAAAAAGAAATATTTGAAAACTACAGATTTAGTCCAGTCCTCACCTTTGACAGGTGAGTAGACACAGCCTGGGGAGTGGGAGGTAGAGAGTGGGGAGGTACCACAAGGTCACGTAGAGAATCCAGTTCAGACCTGGGCCATGCGCACAGACCTCCAGATTGCACAGGCACGTTTCTGCCTTTGTGTTTTTCACTTTCCACATCCCACGTCTGCCTGTTTCGTACTTTGATTAATGCTCAAGCACCCGCCTGCCCTGTCGACCTCAGAGATTACAAGTGAGGAAGAATTAGGGGGATTGATCCTCTGCAGGGGAGGGCGTCTCATATGTGCCAGGCACAGGTTAGGAACTTCAGACTTACTCTCATTTATTTAACAAAGGTTTACTGATGCATATAATGTGTTGGGGGTTCAGGGCAAAACAAGATGCAAGTCCTGATCTTAGAGCATTTGTATTTCTATGGGAGGGAAGGGTAAGGAAACAAATAGATGAGTAAACACATACAAAAAATAATTGCAAGTGCTATCTGGTGCAATGGAAGAAGGAAACTGTGTGCATTGTGATGGAAAATAATGGAGGGCTGGAGGGGGCTGATGCGTCAAAGGATGGTCATGGTGTGGTAGCAGAGGGGGTTCCTCTCAGAAGGAGACACTTGAGTTGAGACCTAAGGGTAAGAAACAGGCAATTCAAAGCTGGTGATGAGGATTCTGGGCAGAGGCCTCCAGGCAGAGTCTAGCACCTGGAACAGAACAGTGCCCTGGAACTCACTGGCCTCTGCGTTCCTCCACCTCTTCCCCCAGCCACTCACTCCAGTGCTACACCCTGGTGTTTGCAGCATCTTTGAAATGTCCCTTTAGAATACAGTGCTTTCTGGGCACACCCCTGACCCTTGCAGGTGACAGACTCAGTGACCCAGCTCCCAATGGCTCTATTTCATTGTCATTCATCCATCTACCCCATTTTCATGATCAGTCACCCCCTCATGACCTCTTTTCCTCTCAGACACACTTTATTTCCTCTCAGACCATCATTAAAATCACTCTTTGCAAATATTTGTAATGTCCATGCACCTCTCCTCTGCTTAACTGACCCAGCCAAACCTCAACCCTGATTAAGCTCAGATGTGCACTGTCCATCCTATCTGTTCCTACGCACCTGAATGAACTGGAGACAGAGCTGAGACTGGTCCTGCAGGAAGAGTACGGCCTCTAACTGCAGATGGACACTCAATTGTGGTTGACAACCCTGCTACACTTAGATATTATTTCTCATGCTCAGAAAAGGACTTTCTCCTCAATACCCCACTAGGTTTTTCCCATCTTCATTCTCAGCTGGTTGAATTGCTTACGTAATTCAGGAGAAGCAGTCCCATTGGGACTTCTCTTCCCACCACCAGGCCCACCTTCCTTTCCTCTCTTTTCAGCTGATGAATGGCCCCAGCTTCTATCAAATGACAAACTTTCACTGTGGACTGGATTATAGGACTTTACTCCTCTATTTAGAATTATTCTTTTAGAATAATATCATTTGCTAATATATCCTGCCTTTTCATATTCCCGACTTGCTTCTGTTACTTTTATCTCCATCACAGAATCACTTCTTTCATGCATTTTTACTTCAAATCTCCCATTTCCTCTTCCACCTCCTCCAGCTGGGCTGAATGGGACCCTCCACTTGTGCTTTTTCAGGTCATGGTCAGCCTCTAGACCAGCAACTCTAAGGGTCTTGTCAGTCATCTCCCTTATTTCCCTATAATATTCCACGTGGATAATGATGTTGGCTTCACTCACACAGCACTGGCCAGGCCCTGCTCTGCCCTCCCTGGCTGTGTTCCCTTGTTGTCTTTGCTGGGTCTCCCTCCTTTGCTCTGGGTCTGAGCCCCAGTCTGACGACCATGCCAGGGCTCACTTCTGGGTCCTTTTTACTTCTTTATCTATACACGCTCTCCTTAGGTGACTCCATCCATTTCCATGGCTTTAAATACTATCTTCATGATAATAACTTCCAAATTTCTCTTCAGCACTGACACCTCTGCTGCAGACTCACATCTCCTGCTACTTGACATCTCCACTTAGATGACTAATGGGCACCTCAACTTAATATATCAAAAAGTCTTAATTTTCCCACCTTACCTCCACAGATGTTCTACCCTTCGTGTTTACCATCTTGAAATGTCACCACCATCCCCCAAATCACTCAAGCCCAAGTCCCAGGAATCCTTTGTAATTCATGTCACCACTTCACCCCCACATTCAGCCCACAAGTGAGTGAGACCTGTGGGTGCTATCCTTCAGAGAGATTCAGAATCTACCTCCTTCTCTTCATCTTCTCTGCTGCTCCAAATGCGCCAAATTCTGCCAGTGCTCCCTCCGACTTTGACAGCAGCCTCCTAATTGGTCTCTGTGCTGCCTGTGTTGCTTTCTATAATCTGTCCTCTACACAGAAGATTGAGTGCTCTTTTAAAAATGTAAATCTGATCATCACTCACCTACTTTAGAACTTCTTAAGACTTCTGCTTTGCTGCTCTTTACAGCATCATCACCACTCACTTCGTCAGTCCTGGAAGGAGCAGCACACAAGCCACTGAATGGTTTTAGAAGAACTTCCACAAGAGCTAAGCACATTCCTTCCATCTCTACCTCACGTTTGGGGTTCAGAAGCTATTTTGGTATGGAGAAAGAGCAAACACTCTGGAGCCAAGCACACTCAGGTTAAAATCCTAGCTATGTTATCCGTGACCTCTGTGATTCGGATAAATCGCTTCTCCCTCTAAGGCCCCGTCTGTAAAGTGGAGATGCAGATGATGCTATCTGTTTCACCGTATGACCACGGGTATGTGTGAGGTGTCACATGGTGCCCAGCATGCGTTCCATGATGCTGGCTGCTTCTCTCCCCGGTTCCCAATCTGTCACGGGTAATCAGCCACCCCAGAGGTGTGGGGTGGGAAACAGGGGACAGCTTAATAAAGGGGCCTGAAGAGGGAGCAGATTAAAGGCATCTAGAACCTTTTATCTTTTCTGAACTCTTCCGCAGAAATAATGCTCTGTGAGTAATCATGAGCGGAAGTCGTAAGGGCCACGGAGGACAAAGGGGAATATAAATGTTACATGAGGATAATGGTACTGATCTGAAAGCCCCATGGCGAGGAGTCTCTCTCACTCTGTAATTGTCACCAGGCTGTGTCAGTGCCCACGGCAGGGAGTCACTTCAGAGGGCCTGCCAGGAGGAGGGATGTCATATCTGTGGGGGACGCCTGCCCACGGGTCAATCCTGCAATAGTGACAGGCCAGCTTCTGCTGCAAGTGCAGCTCCGTGCCAGCTGCTGACAGGGCAGGCAATGCCTGGGGAAGAGAAGGGAAGGGGAGACCAGCCTTTTCTGGGTGCCTTCTGTGGTCAGGATGGTGGGTGCAGTACTTTACCTCTCAGCACCAGCTGGGCCAAACCATGTGCAGTTCTCTGATATGACTGGCTCTTATTGACCATCTGTTTGGAAGACATTTCATCTCCCCTACTCCTTGGAGAAACTCTACAGATAGTGCACCCTCCAGGAAGCCTTTTCTGAACTCTCTCCTATTCTAGTCTGGGAGAAGTGCCTCTCTATGTTCCATATCCGCCAAGAACTTCCTTCTCTCTCACTATAGCTTAACTTGCTGCTTACACTTTCTGAGCTCCTAGAGGCCAGGGACTATGCCTTTTTTCATCTCTTTTGCATCAACACAAAGCACATTGCTTGGCAATTAGCAAGTACTCAGTCAGTGCTAATATAGTAACTTTCTAATGCTACTTTCATAGTGAACCTGACATACAGCCTGTGAAATAAGCATTGTAACCTTCACATTTCAAATGAAGAAATGGCATGACAGCAGTAACATAATCACCCAAGGACACAATGCTAATAAATCATGGAGGTTGAATGGGAATCATTATGATCATGGTGATAGTTTCAGTTTGCTGAGCACCTACTATGTGCTAGGCCTTGTGCTTGGTTCTCACATGCATTATCTTTTGTCTTCTCACTAACCCTTGAAATTATATATTATCCCCTTTGCATATATAGAAAAATGAAGGCCCAGTGAGGTTTATTACCTTCCCAAAATTATATAGATAATGTAGTGGTGAGATGGGTTAGGATCTGGCTATGTCTGATAACTTATTTATGCTCCTATTGCTGTAACATGCTTGTTCCCATTCTATTAATGGGAGAGAAGGTGGATTCAAAGAGGGAATAGTAGATGTGGTTGATGAGTTCAGGGTATGATGGTTGAGTGTCTTCAAAGTCAGTGTATGACATGAACAGACAGAGAAGTGTATAATCTTTACTGACAGTCACTTGATTATAGCTTAACCAATGGTAGCTTAACCAATGATAGAAGATAATTAAAACAAAGGATGTGTTCCCCAAAGGGGTTGGGTGGTCAGCACAAGAAAGAGTGCAGTTCAGCAAAATTGATCAGTGTGTAGGGCCAGGAGATGTGATGCTTTGGGGCATGAGTGCAGATGCTGCTTTGTTGTTGCTGCTCTTTGCCAGCCTTCTCTGCTGGAGTTTGGACTATTGAGAGGGAGGTCTTCATTGTTGAGTCCCTGACATCTAGCACATGAATGGCACATAATAGACATTCAAGAAATATGTCTGTGAACAGGCTGGGTGTGGTGACTTATGCCTGTAATCCCAGCACTTTGGGAGGCCAAGGCGGGTGGATCGCGAGGTCAGGAGTTCAAGACCAGGCTGGCCAAGATGGTGAAACCCATCTCTACTAAAAATACAAAAATTAGCCAGGCGTGGCGGCGGGTACCTGTAATCCCAGCTACTCGGGAGGCCAAGGCAGAGAATTGCTTGAACCCGGGAGGCGGAAGTTGCAGTGAGCTGAGATTGTGCCACTGCACTCCAGCCTGGGCTAGAGAGAGCAAGACTCCATCTCAAAAAAAAAAAAAAAAAAAAAAGAAATATGTCGGTCAACACAAATGAACACAATCCTTTTGTTCGCTAAAGGATGTTTTCTGGTCTGTGACTAAATATTTCATTGGGTTTTCTCAAGGGGAGGGGAACTATTTTTGACCTCTGCCAAACCATTCTATGTTTTTGCTATTTTCCATGCTCCATGCTGCTGAAGTACTTTTTTTAAAAAAAGATCATTAGTGAGGAATAATTGATACACAGTAAACTGCATATATTTAAAGCATACAATTTAACACATTTTAGCATATGTAGTGACATGGTCTGAATGTGTCCCCCCAAATTCATGTGGTGGAAACTTAATCCCCAATGCAAGTGTTGAGAGGTGGGGCTTTTGGGAGGTGTTTAGGTCACGCGAGCTCCACCTTCATCATAAGTTAATACCAGCATAAAAGGGGCTGACTGAGGGAGTTTGGTCCCTTTTCCTTTTCTGTCTTTTCTGTGATGTGAGGACATAGCGTTTCCTCCCTCTGGAAGATGCAGCATCAGGGTACCATCTTGGAAACAGAGAACAGCCCGCACCAGATAGCAGAACCTACAGGTGACTTGATCTTGGACTTCCAGCCTCTAGATCAGTGAGAAATCCATTTCTGTTCTTTGTAAAGTACTTAGTCTCAGGTATTTTGTTATAGCAGCACAAACTAAGAGATATGTACACTGTGAAAATATCATCACACTCAAGATAGCAAACACATGAATCGGCCCCAAAAGTGTTTCTCCAGGCCCCTTTGATTTTTCTCTCCTGTTCCTTTTGCCATCCTGTCCCCTGGCAACCACTGACTTGCTCTCTGTCACTGTACGTTAGTGTGCACTTCCTAGATTTTTATACAAATGTATGATATGTTCTCGTCTGGATCTTTTCACACAGTGGAATTCCTTTGAGATTCATCTGTGTTGCCAAGTGTATCATTCCTGTTCATTGCGGAGTGGTATTCAATTGTGTGGATGTACCACAATTTGTTTATTCACTTCATGAACTTTGGGCTGTTTCCAGTTTTTGGCTATTACAGGTGACGCTGCTATGAAAAATTCATATACAGGCCTTTGTATGAACACATGCTTTCATTTCTCTTGGGTAGTGGAATGATTGGATCATATAGTGGGTATGTATTTAACTTTTTCTTTTGAGATGGAGTCTCGCTCTGTCACCCATGCTGGAGTGCAGTGGTGTGATCTTGGCACACTGCAACCTCCACCCACTGGGTTCAAACAATTGTGCCTCATTCAGCCTCTCTAATAGTTGGGATTACAGGCATGTGCTACCACGTGTGACTTTTTTTTTTTTTTTTTGTATTTTTAGTAGAGACAGGGTTTCGTCTTGAGGTCAGCCTTGTCTCAAATTCCTGACCTCAAGTGATCAGCCTGCCTTGGCCTCCCAAAGTGCTGGGATTACAGGCATGAGCCACCACACCCAACCTGTATTTAACTTTTAAAGACATTGCCAACCCTTTTACAAGGCGGTTGTACTATTTTACATTCTCATAAGCAGTATGTAAAATTTCCAATTCCTTCCTTCCAATTCCTTCACATCCTTGCCAACTCTGGGTATGGTCAAATTTTAAAATCTTCTCTATTTGAATAGGTGTGTAAGAGTATCTCCTTGTGGTGTCAATTTGCATTTTTCTAATACTAATTTAAAAGTTGCTAATGCAAATTGGAAATTGATGTTGAGCCTTCTTGTGACCATGAGGGTGTCTAGCCTGAGGAACAAGCCATCTGACTGACTGTGGCATGCTGAAAATACGATGCGGAGATTGTGGGTCCTTGTTAAGGTCATTGAGCTGTGGTTTAACCTGTGCTAGAAAACCTGTTGAGATTTGGGTTATGTGAACTTCCTTATTGCCTAAACATTCTGAGTCAGGTACTCTGCTCCTCGTGTAGAAAGCATTGTCATTGATTTGCTTGGTTTACCTAGCCTCACTCTCCATAGGCTGGAAGGGGTGAAAGCAACAATGACTTTCAGCCTGAAAAGGTCCCTGGTGAAATGGTCATGGGGATAAGGACACTTACTTACATTTTGATAGTTTTCCATAGCCCTTATATCTTTGCTCCAAGCTCCCAAGATTGTGGTGTTATCTTTGTTTTGTAGATGAAGAAACTGATATTTCATTCAAATTAAAGTGTAACAGCTTTGAGATAACAGCTTCAAGTGTGACTCCAATGAGGATGTTTTGTTTGAGCAGCAATCAAAACCCTGATAGTGAAATTTCAGGCCTGAGCCTGCAAAGGAGAGAGAGAATTGGACAGGAATTAGGACTATTTGTGTGTCCTTGAGAAAAATCATGTAAGAAATTGTGTGCTATGCTTATCTGGGTGGACCTGTGGCCAGGAATCATGGAGATTCTCCTGGATTCTTATGGGTTCTGCTGGAGAATGACTTTTTGCAATTTTAGAATAGTGTGTGATTTCACAGAAAGCCTGAAGATCTAGAGCAGAAAAGAAGCTGCCTCTGACTTGGGGAGAGGTGGTCCCGTCTGACTATCACTCTGTTGTGAGGATATTTCTAGTTCCAATGAAGAGGCTTTAGAATAAGGGATGTCTTGGGTTGGGGTCCAAGTTGCAGATCTCGATATGAGAACTTGCATGCAGGTGACTTCTTGAGAAAGTGCTCTCAGGAGAAGCTGATGAGGGAGTCAGGGAGGGAAGAGGCCAAACAAGGGTGAGATTTCAGCAAAGTCCTGAGATGGGCACCTTCAGCCTGATCCCATAAAGAAGCTATGGACACCCTTAGCCTTGGAGAGGCCATGCCCTGAGGCAAGGGAACAGGGTGATCAGTCTCCAGCACCCATGGTTGTGGTCACAGTCATCAGCTAAGGGCTGCCACGAGGGAGATACAAACTCCCAGGCATATCCCACTTTCCTTAAGCACAGGACAAAGTGGCGCCAGTACCTTGAGGAGACTCTTCTCTTGAAAAGTTTCAGGTTTAGGGTTGCAGACACAAAGCACACTGAAGCCTGGGGAAGGATGCTCGGGAAAGAGTTCTGGGGGATTTGGATGGAATACGCCAGTGTCTGCCATAGAGGAGGGGGCCCATCTCCTTCAGGTGGGTCAGAAAACTAAGAAGGGAATATACCATGCTCCCTTTATAGGTGAGACATATAGAGTAAATGCAAAGAGACACAGACCTGGAAGGTAAAGATTAGTGTTTGATTCTCGGCTTTCTTATTCATGATGCAAATATCTTGGGCAAAGCAATTAATCTGAGCCTCAGTTCCTCATCTGTAAAATGGAGTCGATCACAGGTTTACCTCTCAGGGTGGCTGTGAGTGTTAAATCAGACTAAGTGCTGTGTAATCCATTGTTTAAACATTAGGTATCAATGTTTTATTTTATATTTTTCTTGATATTTGATAGTTGCATATATTTTTGGGGTGTGCATCTGATATTTTGATAATGGTATACAATGTATAATGGTCAAATCAGGGAAACTGGGATATCTATCTGCTTAAATATTTATCTTTTCTTTGTATTGGGAGCATTACAATTCTCTTCTAGCTATTTTGAAATATACAATAAATTATCGGCTGGGCGTGGTGGCCCACACCTGTAATCCCAGCATTTTGGGAGGCCTAGGTGGGTGGATCACCTGAGGTCAGGAGTTCGAGACCAGCCTGACCAATGTGGTGAAACCCTGTCTCTACTAACAATACAAAATTAGCTGGGCGTGGTGGCACATGCCTGTAATCCCAGATACTTGGGAGGCTGAGGCAGGAGAATTGCTTCAACCTGGGAGGTGGAGGTTGCAGTGAGCTGAGATCAGATGGCGCCATTGCACTCCAGCCTAG
Source organism: Pongo pygmaeus (assembly GCF_028885625.2). Taxonomy (NCBI): domain Eukaryota; kingdom Metazoa; phylum Chordata; class Mammalia; order Primates; family Hominidae; genus Pongo; species Pongo pygmaeus. The sequence continues at coordinate 147,858,384 of NC_072380.2, forward strand.
GCAACAAGAGCAAAACTCCATCTCAAAAAAAATAAAATAAAAAGTTGTCAGTGTTTTCTAAACAAAGCTACATCCTAAATGGCTAGTGAGAATTGACTTTTGCTGCAAACCAGGCCATTCCCAGGGGAGATTCTGGGTGAAGGGATGTATCCTGATTTGGGTTAAGGCAGAACCAGAGAGGCGCAGGGTTCTGGGTCATGGTGAAAGAAAGTATTGTCCAGCTCCCGTGTGCTGGATGCCACAATAAGACATTTGCTTGTGTTATTTTGTTGACTTGTCTGATAACCCTATAGTTATTTTTCTGTTTTACAGGTGGGGAAACTGCAGCTTAGATAGAGTAACCTGGATATCTCCTGTCCTGTCTCCAAATCCTTAGCCCTGTGCTCCCAGAGCTGACCCCTATGGACTGCTTCCATGGGCCCCCTGGTCCTCCGGCTTCTGGCCGGGTTTGTCAGTGGGAGGAGAGTATGCCATGGGTTTATGCTGTGGGTTGGCTGTGTCCCTCTACTGAAGGCCACAACTCTTGTCAGGCAGCTGTCCCCACACAGTAGCCACTCCTCTTGGCTCTTGTAGCCTTGAGCCGATAAGCATCCTTGCCTGTCATTCATCCTTAACTTTCCTCAGGTCCGGCCCTTCCTTGTAAATAGTCCTTGGTTAAACTCTCCTCACCATACTCAGCTTGAGTGTGACACCTATTTCCTGCAAGTAATTGACCCAGGTCAGATGGCTGGAGCAGTGGAGCTGGGATTGGAGCCCAGGTCTCACTTTAGGCCTGTGCCTTTTCCATGCGGCATCATGGGACTGGTGTGGGGGCAGTGCCTGGATGGCCATCAGTGGGCTGATTAGCTGCGGTTCCCATTCCTGCTACAGTCAACACATCCGTGGGTCCAATCAAAGCAAGGAAAAAAAATCACCATGCCGAGGAAGAGAGAGAAGACCTCGATGGGAGGCAGTGAGGGTGACAGGTGGCCAGTCACTCAAGACCTGCATATGACACATCTGTAAGTGCAGCTTTCCTTAGAAGGCTGATGGATGCTGAGACAGAAATTCCCTGGAGGGTCACGCCATTGTTGGCCAGCTGTGGCATCATCAGCTGTAACAGATGGAGAGCCCTGCACAGCCAAGCTGACCTTTGCAGTGACAGCCCTTCAATCAGTGCAGGACAGTCTCTCTCCCCCACCTGGCCTCCCCATCTCTACCCCAGGTGAGCATTCCCCAGCTGAGCCTCTTCAGTAGGCAGATGCAGCTGAGGCTGTCCAACAGGCTCCTGTGCTGCCCTGGGCCAAGGAGCTGAGCCTGAGTGGTTTTGAGGTCCAGGGAAGGACTGGGAGAGGCTGTGCTAATATCTGGCAAGGACACTCAGGACACTGGCCTGAGGCTCTGTGGAGGCAGATTAGTAAAGACGCAGGAGGAAGAATCAGGGCCTCAGTGCGGCAACGTCCCCAATTATTAAGATCCATATGCTTTTGTCCTTCAGAGAAGATTGCCTTGACAGAGAGAGAGAAAAGGGAATTTAAGGGCTTAAGGAAAACTACCACCACCTGATGATACTGGCCAAATTTTATTTTTTCAGGACAGCTGTCCCTCCACCCCATTGAAGGCAACCAGCTTTGATATGTGAAACATAAAGTGAATTTATGTGTATGGCTGTGAAAGAGATGCAGAGAGACAGGGCAAAAAGAAGGGAGGGGGGGGCATTGAGACAGAGAAAGAGGAAAGAAATGAACAGAGAGTGACAGCAAAGCTGAGGGCATGGGGCAGTGGGGTGAGGGCGAGCAGGCATCAGGGGTGAGTCGGGAAGATCCTGTGAGGGGGAGTGTCCTCAGGAAGGCAAGCTCAGCCCAGGGCCAACTCACTGCTCCTCAGATCCCCCCTTTCAATTGATTTTGGAGAGAGGGGTCTAGAAGACCCAAGGAGAATATTGACAAGATCAACTTCCTAACAAAACAAAAGTTGATTTGCCTATTTAATTTCTTGAATAGTATAATGAATGTTGTATACCAATTATTTTTTAAAGATATATCTTGTTCTTTTATTGTATAAAGCACATGGAACCAATACTTGACAAGTTAGAAGCAGGTGTCACGTGTCACCTTAGTCATCTCTTGAATAAAAAGCCAACCTGGGCACTAGACCTAGACGTGGAGATCTGGCTGGAAGCTTGGGGCTGCCACTCGCATATGGTGCAGCCTTGGGCTGGTTGCTTAGTCCCTCTCAATCCACTTTCTTTATCCCAGACATCGGGCACCATAAATAAAGTGTTGCTGAGGAATGAATGAGAGTGTGCACCTCCAAGTGGGAGGTGTATCAGGCTTAGGGAGGACACAGACCCACAATGCTACTGAGTCCTCAGTGCTGGGATCCTCTCCTAGCCACAGGCCAGGGAGGCTCCTGGGGAAGTTCTGGGTTTTGTCCTTGCTGCCCCCAACCCAGTAGGAAAAATGAAACAAAGCAAAACAGAGACCTGGAATGAAGTTCTAAAGGTACCATAAAACATACATCTTCACTCCTCTCATGTTTAGGGTTCAAACTGAGGAAGCATATATGCAAAAACCAGAGGTCAAATGAGAAAGTACACTTTTATGACTTTGGGCAAATACATGAGGATTTCTAAAATATGGGGCCTCTGTAAAACTGACCTGGAGACTATGGCTTCTAATTGAGATGAAAGTGGATCTTTCTTCCCCTCCTCCCTGAAATGAAGAACAGCAGGCCTGCAGAGCAGGTGTGCTCTGACTTACCCATCCATTCGAGGGCTATAGGAGAGAGCCCAAGAGGGCCAGCCCACTCTGGGCCCAGGTGGCAGAAGAGGAATTCTGGCCTGTGGATAGGATTCATCAGCTCCATTTGCTGGCTCCCCCCATTGCAGCCCCCTAGGTATCCAGACAAGTTCCATCAACATTGAACATCAAAAGATTCAGGATTGGGATCTAAATAATTTCATTCTCAAGAGGCTCTTGGGTTCTTAGGCCAATATTCCTGTGTCCTTCTTAGAGGAGAAAGACCACTTCAGTCAAGTTAAAAAAGCCCCAGTGGGCCAGGTATGGTGGCTCATGCCTGTAATCCCAGCACTTTGGGAGGCTGAGGCGGGCGGATCACCTGAGGTCAGGAGTTCGAGACCAGCCTCGATAATGTAGTGAAACTCCATCTCTACTAAAAATACAAAAATTAGCCAGGCATGGTGGCATGTGCCTGTAATCCCAGCTAGCCAGGAGGCTGAGGTAGGAGAATCACTGGAACCCGGGACGCAGAGGCTGCAGTGAGCCAAGATCACGCCACTGCACTTCAGCCTGGGTGACAGAGCAAGACTCCATCTCAAAAAAAAAAAAAAAAAAAAAAGCCCCAGTGTACCCCTCCCACATTGCATTCTTCCTACTAGCTTTACATGTAAATAATTAAAAGGGCCACAAAGTGGTTTATCTAAAGTTTTGTTGTGTTCTTTATAAACATAGAAAAAAAGTAGCAGGCAACTTTCAAATAGTAACAGCTTCTCTCACTTAAAAACAGACCCCAGGACTCCAAGTCTGCCCCATCAGACCCCATGCAACGCCAATTCTTTAAGTCCTTAGAAAACTGTAGCCCACAGCAAAGAGGGATCAGAGAAGGCCTCACAGAGGAGGGGTAATCACTGTGTGTCTTCAGTAACAGAAAGACTGTAGAAAGAAAGAAAACGAGGTGAGACAGAGATTCTCAGAGGCACAACCTCTTTAAGGCAATTCTCAGAAGTGTGAATGCTCCATGTGTGTTTGGGGGGTGCTATGTAGACTGTTTTGTTCCGATTGGAGGGTATGGGAAGGTGCGAGCTTTGCTGCAGAAGGCTTGAGACTGGGAAAGAAGGAGTGTGACAGCAGATGTCTGTGACACCTTGTGTTTTCAACCTGACTGTCATCATCCGTGGGTCACCTGAACCCAGTTGTGACTTAAGCCTGAATACCCCTGCATATCTCAGGCATGGGAGTCAATCAATTCTTTCTGTTCAACTTGTTTGAGTTGGGTTTGTTTCATGTGCAACTGAAATTGCTCTAATTGGTCTCTCCAGGGGAATGTGTGTATTGGCTCCATGGTGGGAGACACACAGGGCAAGGGATCCGACAGTCTCTGGTGGATTCTTCCCTGTCTGAGACGATCAGGAGTGTTCATGGATAGAGTGTAGCGGGGAGGAAAGAACATATAATTCTAGGAACGTGAAGTTGATTTCCAGTCCCCCTGAGTCCTACAATAGTGGAGCCTCAGTTTCCACTATTGTAAGATGCAGGAAATATTGAAATATTGATATTGTCCAAGGGTCAGGTGAAACAAAATGTGTGTAGCAGCTTGGGTGCTCTGCAGTGCTCTATACACATGCAAGCAGTGAACACAGCAGGCTCTGCGGGCACTGCACTTTTCCTTTGTACGATACTTGTTTTTCATTTTGTTTTCTTCAATAGTAATCATGGTGACTACACTTTGCACATTGGAGTTTTACCCATCTCAGAGGATCATCCCATGTAGCATCTCGTTTTCTTTCAAGAATGCATTTTCCTTTGGGCTCAGGTGCCTACCGTGCCAGGGGGAAGTAGCTGGGAGATTGGGAACTGACATTTAGAAATCATCTCATGTTCTGGGCTTCATGCATATTTAACCTCATTGAATTGTCTCAACAACCCTGCGAGGCTGGGATTACCACTTCCATTCTTAGGTGGGAAACTGGGTTTCTGCAGGATTGGTTGACTGGCTTTGGGTCATGCAGCTGGCAATAGTGGGGTCTGGATTCAAATCCAGGCTGGAATGGCAGCAAAGTCCCACCTGCAAGTGGGAGTGAGAGGGGAATGGTGTTGGCTCTGTTCTGTGGCTTCATCCAAGGAGAGTCCCAGGGCTCCCAGGAGAGGTGTAAAGCAGAAGTGGGATCACACTGCCTCCCTCTCTTTAGCCCCACCAGGACCCTTGGGCCTGCAGTGCTGGTGCCTCTGCTGTGGGGTTGACACACACCCTCCTTCCTCACCCCTCTACCTGAATCTCTCTTGTACCTTCCCTGAGATAGTGGGAATGGTCCCAGTCTCTGTGTAATGAAGGCTTCCTTTTCTCAATCTAAATACTAGCAAAGCCACCTCCCCTTCGTCCCACCTCTCAGGAAGGCTGCTCCAAAGCTGTTGAGTTGACAACTCAGAAGAGAAGGCAACTCAGGCAGCCGCAAACTTTCTCTGGCAGCTGCCTGAGGGAGCCCAGAGCAGGAGGGCTGCCTGTACCTGTAAGAAAGCCAAATACTCTCCAATTGCTTTTGTTTTTAAGAAAAAAGTTTAAACAAGCCCCCACACACCCTCTTCTTACAGGGAATACAATATAAATGTATCTATTTCCCTGGGGGAAGACTGTTGGTGGAGTTTGCTCCCCTGCGCATATCAGTGCTGCTAGACCAGGAAGCCTGCCCACACTATGTATATTGATATATATATTAATAAAATATTTTATATGTTAGTATAATACCACCTACTGCACACTGGGCATTGTGCCAGATATGAAGGGCATGAAGGTGACTTCAGATATAATTCTTGACTTTAAGAAGGTCACGGCTTATAAGGATGTGGGATGGGAGAAAAATAGGCAAATAGGAGACTGTAGTCAAGGATGACACAAGTTTTTGGAGGGTGCCGGGGGGCATGGAGGCAGGGTGAGATGGTGGATGGTCACCTTGCCTTGGAAGGGAGGCTGGGAGAGCTAGAAACTGAAAAGTGTATAGGAAGTAGGATCTAGCCAGGTGCAGGAGTGGTGAATAGGAGGTAGGGAGGAAAGAGTGCTCCAGCAGAAGAAACAGCCCAGCCAAAGGCTCAGAGGCAAGAAAGAGCATTGCTTTGGGAGTATGAAAAGATCTTGGCTAGTTCTCAATGTGTTACTCTTTCTAAGTAGGTATGAGGCCCACTCTAGGAACTTTGTGATTAAGTGTGTGTAAGGAAATGGAGTGCTACCGACCAGCAACCTTATGGTATGTGGCAATTTACAAACCCTTCTGAGGCTAACATCTCAGTGGGGCTTGCAGTGGTTCTGTGAAGTAGGGCTGTCTGATCTTGTTACAGTTCCAACTTTACACCTGGGAAAACCAAAGCTTAGGAGATGGTCATGTCGCTTCTGAGATTAACAATGTTCTGTTGTTTCCCCACACTTTGTATAGGTTTCTGTTGCTGTGTAGCAAATTGACACAAACTTAGTAGGTTTAAATTACACATATTTATTATCTCAGTTTCTGCAAGTCTGGAGTCTGAGCATACCTTAGCTGGGTTCTCTGCTTCAGAATTTCACCAGGCTGAAGTTAAGGGAACCCCTTAATGTCTGCCTGTCTCACACTTCTACCCCTTTGTCTATGCAGGAATTCAGGACCAGCCAGGGCAACATAGTGAGACCCCATCTCTATGAAAAATAAAAAATTAGCCAGTGGTGTGCATCTGTAGTCCGAGCTACTTGGGAGGGTAAAGTGGGACGATCACTTAAGCGGGGGAGGTGGAGGCTGCGGTGACCTGTGATTGTACCACTGCAGCCTGGGCAACAGAGTGAGACCCTATCTCATATGAAAAAAATAAAAAAAGAACCTTCCCTGGTGTGATGGTTAATATTGAGTGTCAAGTTGATTGGATTGAAAGATGCAAAGTATTGTTCCTGGGTGCGTCTGTGAGGGTGTTGCCAAAGGATATTAACATTTGAGTCAGTGGACTGGGAGAGGCAGACCCACCCTCAATCTGGATCGGCACCATCTAATCAGCTGTCAGCGTGGCTAGAATAAAGCAGGCAGAAGAAAGTGGAATGAAGAGACTTGTTGAGTCTTCTGGCCTTCATCTTTCTCCCATGTTGGATGCTTCCTGCTCTCGAACATCAGACTCCAAGTTCATCAGCTTTTGGACTCTTGGACTTATACCAGTGATTTGCCCGGGGCTCTTGGGCCTTTGTCCACAGACTGAAGGCTACACTGTCAGCTTCCCTACTTTTGAGGTTTTGAGACTCAAGCTGGTTTCCTTGCTCCTTAGCTTGCAGACAGCCTATTGTGGGACTTCACCTTGTGATGGTGTGAGTCAGTTCTCCTAATAAACTCCCCTTCCTATATACATATATCCTATTAGATCTGTCCCTTTAGAGAACACTGACTAATACACCTGGGCTCTCTGTGGCCATCCCCACCCATTCTCCAAATTGCAGCTTCACCTTTGGAAGCCTCCCAAATGCCTCTTGCTCCATTTGCGATGCTGGTGCCCTTCCCTGTCCCGTTCCCACTGTGGCGGTTACGTGGAGATACTGAACTCTTACTGTTGATTTGCAAGTCTCTCACGCTGTAGGTGGGGACTGAGCCTTCTTTTCACTTTGGCATCTCCAGTGGCTGATGATGGTCATTGGTCAGTAAGTATTTGTGATTGATGAAATTGACCAACTAAGTGATTTGCTTCAAGTCCCAAGTCTATTTAGGGACTTGGTCTCAATTCCAGGTCTTATTTTTACCACACCTTCGCCTCTTCAATTTCTCAAAAATCCAAATCAAAGTATAGTGTCATAGATACCTCTGTTGGAACTAATTAGGTTGAAAGGGCCAGCTCCCCATAAGACATGATGGCAATGGGTGATAATATATAACATTTAAATTGTGTTATTTTCCAAAGCACCGTGATATTCAATATCCCACAGAATCCCTTCAATGTCCAACTGGGTTTAGCCCCTCATCTATAGTTTAAGTAACAGAAGCTCAGGCAGATGAAATGATTTGCTTAAATCTACACAGAGAAAAGAAACACAAAGCTGTGGCTCAATCCAGGGCTTCTGACTCCAGTCATTCATCAAATGCTTACAGTGTGCCAGTTCTGTGTTAGGCATCACTGGGGATGCAGATATAAATAGGATTACTGTCTTACCCACATACAGTTAATGCCCCCTCAAGATGAAAATAAATAGCTAAGATTGTAAATATAAGACACATTGGCAAGTGTAGTGATGGAGAGATGCACAGTAGGTTTTGGGAGGTAAGATGAGAAATATAGCACCTAGGAGGGGAAGAGGTGTCCTTAAAGTATGCACAGAAAGTCACTGAGAGTTAGTAGGCAAAGCAGAGCAGAGAGGGCATTCATAGGCTGGGTGTGGTGGCTCCCTCCTGTAATCCCAGCAGTTTGGGAGGCTGAGGCAGGAGGACTGCTTGAGTCCAGGAGTTCGAGACCAGCCGAGGCAACATAGCAAGACCCCGTCTCTACAAAAAGTAAACAGTTAGCCAGACATGGTGCTGCACTCCTGTAGTCACAGCTCCTTGAGAGGCTAAGGTGGGAGGACTGCTTGAGCCTGGGATGTTGAGGCTGCAGTGAGCCATGATCCTGCCACTGCACTCATCCTGGGCAATAGAGTGAGATCCTATCTTAAAAAAAATAAAAAGAAAAAAACAAAAAGAAAGGACATTCATGGAAGACAAAAGCCAGAGCAAAAGCCTGCAGAAAGGAATACCAATATGATGTATTTGGTGAATTTTGAGAAGTCTGGAGTCAAGGTGGAGAAAAATGGCAGATAAAACATCTAAGACACCCTCTCTTCTCTCTCTCCCTCTTGTTTCTAGAGCTTCTTCCTCTCATCAAGGCCACCCACTCCACTTGTCCTCTGAAATCTATCCTCTCCCACCTTCTGACAGCTTCACTCTGGTGGTTTCCCTTTTTCTCCTGCATCTGCAGCCTACCTCTCCCTCTCTGTTTTCATTGATTCCTTTCAACCCACTCTGGGCTGGCTTTGACCGCCCACATCCCCTACCCTCTGCACTGTGCCAGGACTGGTCTTTATCAGGTCACCCATGACCTCACATGGTGCTGAATTGTTGAATACTTGTGAGCCCTCTCCTTACAGGAGCTCTCACTGTGCTGTTGAGTACAGCAATCTTTCCTTCCAGCACATTCCTCTCACCGGGTTCTTGGTACCACTCTCTCTGGGTTACTGTCCCACATTTCCAGTTGCTCACTGTCATTGCTCTTTTGTTGTGTTTCCTTCTCTACTCTTTGCAGTCCTCTGCCGTCTTCTCTTCCCCTTATCTCAGAAGGGGGGAAGGGCAGTCTATGCAGAGGCTCTGAGGTGCAGGTCTCCTCATGTTTGACCGGGCAGGAGAAGGCCTGCATGACGAGAGCTCAGTTGGTGACAGGATGAGTTGAGTCTCAGCTGATGCTGGAGACATTGGCAGAACCAGGTCATGATGGCTCTTGTAGGCCGTTGATAAAAAATTGCATTTATCTGATAAAATCGGAAGTCTTTAAGATACTTGAAGAAGCAGGGGACACATATGATTCTCTGTGTTGCTCTGATTCCTCTGAGGAAGCTTGGCAGGAAGAAACAAGTGTGGAGGCAGAGAGACCAGATGATGTACATTAAATACAGAAATGACAGTGTACACTGATGGGCTAAAGCTGGGGGCCGGTCAGTGAAGAGCCACCCTGGTTTCTCTGTTGTTCTTCTAATTGCACAAAACAATTTCTTTCTCTTTGTTAAGGACAAGGCCAAGTTGAGGCCAAAGTCCTGACGGATTTGTCCAGTAAAGGAACAACAGGCCATGCTTAGGTTTGAGCAGTTAATTACTTATATAGTGAAAGGAAAAGCAGCCAAAGATGCCTCTCCCTGTGGTCTTTGTTCCACATACCAAGAACTCCTAAGCCATAGGGGCCAGAGGACAATGCAACACAAGTGGTGGGATACCCATGGCTGAGTGCAGCAACATGGTTCTATCTATTCTCAGCCATACCCTCGAGGGGTGGGGTAAGAGGCCTCATAACTTATCAGAACCCGAGAGGTCGTGAGAAAGTGCCTCCAGACAGCCTCTCGGGCAGATGGGGAGGTGAGTCACAGGAACTTGAGTAGCCCCTTACAAGCTACCCATCTTCCCGTGTTCTGGAAGGATCCATAAGTGTTCCGTCAAGACTCAGACTAAGTGGGAGCTTTGTCTACCTGCTTTAAGTAGATACGTGTGAGGTCAACAGGACACCCTGGAGGAACCTAAATTCTTTAGTATCATTTACTGCAACTGGAATTAATATGATGGCAGACACACAGCACTGAACTATGTTCCAAGTGCTTTACGCATACTAACCCATCTAGTATGGTTTGGCTGTGTTGCCACCCAAATCTCATCTTGAATTGTAGTTCCCATAATCCCCATCTGTCATGGGAGGGACCTGGTAGGAGGTAATTGAATCATGGGGGCAGTTACCCTCATGCTGTTCTCGTGATAGTGAGTGAGTTCTCATGAGATCTGATGGTTTCATACGGGGCTTTTGCCCCTTTTGCTCAGCACTTCTCCTTGCTGCTGCCATGTGAAGAAGGACATGTTTGCTTCCCCTTCCACCATGATTGTAAGTTTCCTGAGGCCTCCCCAGCCATGCTGAACTGTGAGTCAATTAAACCTCTTTCCTTTATAAATTACTCAGTCTCAGATAGTTCTTTGTAGCAGCATGGGAATGTACTAATACACCATTTATTGAATCTTCATAGCAATCATCTGAGGTAGGTAGTATTTTTATCTCCATTTTTCAGATGAGAACCCTGAGTTGCACAGATAATACATAATCTGCCCAAGCTAATAAGGGGTGGAGCTGAATTTGAACCATGAGGGAGGGCATTATGTCCGTTTTGGCCACCATGATTTTCCTAGAGCTTGGAGAATGCATGGCAGGCACATACAAGAAACTCAACACATATCAAGGAGTTAAGTGAAGACTAAGAGAAAACTAAGATTTAGGGTTGATAGATGTAGGACATGAAGGGGTGAGATGGGTCATGGGTAACTCCTCACCTTCTTGCCTGGTGATTAATGTGTCTGTGGTGTCCCCAGTTGAGATAGGGTATTAGGAGGAAGAATGAGTCTAAGGAGTAGGTAAGAAACTTATTTTTATATGTTGTTTTAAAGATATCTGTGGACCAATTGTGCAGTGTGGAGATGTTCAGCACATTTTTGTAAATAAAAGAAAAAGAAATACACTTTCTCCCTTTGGAATGCTCACAGAACTATCAGATATAATCACAATTCAATGCTGCAATAAAACTGGGAAGAGAAGAGGGGGAGAAAGTGTGAGAACAGGTGGAGTGAGCCTCCCATTTTGTATAATTCTTTATTATCATACCTTAAAACTCCTTCGGTGTTGAGGAGGAAGTGGAATCATTGATCAGACTTGAGGAGCTATTCTGGTCTTGACACTTAAGCGGTGGGGTGTCTGGAATTGAGCCTATTCTGGTTAATAGTTCTTCCCAATTGTTCTCCCAATTAGGCAATGTTTCATCTCTCTGTCATACCGGATTTCCTTCTTTTTTGAATAGAACCTCCCTACAATAACCCACTTTCCTTAATTAACTTAAAATTCTGTTCACCCACCTCCTAGTTGATATCTATGTGATTTTGGTAGTCAGATGTCCTGTGGAGGTGGGCATGAGAGAGAACCCATGATGTCTACTGAGACACAGTTCCAACTGGACTCCTTTAAGGGCTCAGGTAGATGAGTTATCACAAGAGATCCAGAGCTCCAAGAAAAGAAGGAAGACCTTTGAGGATAAATACTTCAGAAATGAAGGTGAAGATCACAGTGGGGGAACTTTATTCCTTCCATCATTTCTGTCCATATTTTCCTTCATCCTCACCAAGGGAGGTGGGTTTTTATGATGGGAGATTTTGAAATTGGGAGAGGACTTGGAAGGGTTAAAATGGGAGATTTTTTATTAACCTGGACTGTTTCAGTGCCTCATAGGTGAGGCACTGTTTCTGTCTCTCTGGGGCCCCTTGCCTCTAGGAGGATTGAAAATTCTCCCCAATTACTACAGCCTGTTGAGTAATCTTTGCATCACCCTGGCAATCCTGAAGACATGAGTTAATAATTGGGGATAACACTTCCACTAATAGACATGGTTCTCATTTTAGCTGCACAGCAACACTGTGGGTAAATTATTATTTATCCTATTTTATTGAATAAAAAATGGATGCTCAGAATGATAAGAGACTTCTCTAAGAGGATACAGGTGGTAATGGCAGAATCAGAACTTTTTCTTATAATTCTTGATTTTTGGGCCAAAGGTTGTTTCCACCACACTATAGTGCATTGAAAAAACACTATATTCCCTGTATATTCTCATTCTTTCATTTACTTCAATGGCTCGCTTTACCTAAGAAGGTCAAGTGTCTGATACTTGGTATGGGACTTCAAGAAAACAGAATTCCCTTTCCCATGCCCACACAAAAATCTGGCCAAAACTAAGAGGTACCTGATATGTGGGCAGGTCACAGTGCTACTGCACAATGACTGGAAGGCAAATGCACAATTGCACGATGCCCAGATAGCCATGTCACGGGAAGAAAGCACGCTGGAGGAGTTGTCAGGAGGCCTGAGCCCCAGGTTTGTTGTCTGCCCATCCCGTAAGCCAGGTAATCTCTCTGGGGCTCAGTCCTTGTTTGTCAATTAGGAAAACCAGCCTGCCCCTCTCACAGGCAGGGGAAAGAACTGGGTAAATCTGTCAGGCTCTATACAGCTGTAAAGTAGTGTTATAATTATCCTAGAGGCATTTGAACCTGAAACCTGATATATAATTGCTTCTCTCCACATGAGAAATATGATGAGACGCTTGCTTGACTCTTTCACCCACTAGGGAACAGCAGTTATCTAGGGGGCATTTGGCTTGGTTTTTAATCATGCACAGGTGTAAGATTCTGGCAGCATAGAGCCTCTCTAGATGCCCCCTTCACAATCTCTGCATGTAGAGACAGAGATAAGATTATTTACACACCATTCCATTATTCACAGCCTCTTGGAATGTGGCATTAAATAATTCAGAGACCATACAAGCTTGGGGATTGATGGTGAAGCTGATAGTTTTGCAGATACAGCATGCAGCAGCCACAGAAAAGCCAATTCCAGTACAAGTGCATGTGGGAACAATTGTTGGGTACCGAATGCTCATCAGAATCCTGGAGAAGGGCCTTCCCCGTGGTCCAAAACAGACTCTGGATCTGTTTTGGGATGGGGAGCTTTGTCTCTGGGTATGAAAATATCCACCTTCCAGCCACCTTCTAATCTAATGCTCCTTGGAGGCCGCTCATAGGAATTCTCCATCATGCCTGGTGTAGTCCAGTCCCATACAAGGTGTTTGATGAATATTTTTGATGGAATGGTCGTCTTTGTTTTATTAGCTGCTTGCTGTCCAGTAGCAATGGAATTAGCAGAGTCATCAGGAGTTAGAAGACCCAGGTCCTATTCTTCCATCTACTAGTCTGGTCACTGACTAGTAACCAGATGGAAAATCTGAGAGGATGAAGAGCAAAGAATCAAGGGAAAATTGGGTCCAGAGAAGAAGCCAAGAGTGAGAAGGATGCCAAAGAGGGTAGTTTCAGGCAGGAAGTATGGTGAAGAAGATCAAACAGTAGGCATTTGTGGAGGAAGAGTTCAGGGAAGCAATCACTGAGTTTGGCAGTGAGGAGGTTGGTCCATGCTTATCTCTGGCTTCTTAAGTAAAGCCTTCTTTCTCCGCAGGCCCATGAGCAGCAGCCCACTTGAGGTCCACCTGATACTTGGCTTCCTGGCTTCTCACTTTCTGCCATTGGCTCCTGGACTCCAGGACTCCCCGGCCTCACATGCTGACTCTGAATCCTTTCCCAGGCCTTCCTCTCAGCTTGGCAAGCTGTCCAAACCTTTCTTGGCCTTACAGACCTCTGGACCTCACTCCTTCTTGACTCTAAATTTACTCTTGATTCAGTGCAACCTGAAGCTATGGACAAGAGACCCTGATTCTCTGCTTGTCTCCCAGCCCCATGGAATTGTTACTGGCAGAAGGTGTCCAGGTCCTTGGCATCTCAAACAAAGAATTGGACAAAACACAGAAAGCAAGGAAAGCAAAAGCAGGGATTTATTGAGAATGAAGGTACATTCCGCAGTGTAGGAGCAGCCTGAACATAGGGGCTCAAGAGCGTCAGTTACAGAATTTTCTGGGGTTCCAATACTCTAGATGTTTCCCATTGGTTACTTGGTGTATATTCTATGTAAATGAAGAGAATGAAGTGAAGGAACAGAGTCATTTACTCAGAATGTGCCCTATTGTAAATGGATAGGATGTTAATTAGTGCCTGTGATCTATGTAAATGGAGAGGATGAATATGAAGTTACAAAGTGTAAAACGGTGTGAGTGGAGAGGATGAAGTTACCAAGCCATTCACATTCCTGTCATTGCTGGAGTGCTGTCATTTGATTTAGTTCCAGGAAGTCAGCGTGGATTGGCATTTTGTTCCCTGCCTCCAGGCCCTATCCTCCTGCCCTGGAATCTTCCAAGGGCAGGACGACTCCTAGTTTCAGGTTTCAGATGGACATCACTGACCACCTCCAAAAGGGAGGCTTAGGGGACTTATTAGTTCACCTGCTAGATTTTATTTTATTATTTATTTATGAGACAAGATCTTGCCCAGGTTGGAGTTCTGTGGTGCCAACACAGCTCACTGCAGCCCCAACCTTACAGACTCAAGTGATCCTCCTGCCTCAGCCTCCGTAGCAGCTGGGATTATAGGTGTGTGCTACCATGCTGGGCTAATTTTTTAAATTTTTAATAGAGACAAGGTATCCCTATGTTGCCTAGGCTGGTCTCGAACTCCTGGGCTTAAGTGATCCTCCTGCCTTTGCCTCCAATAGTGCTGGGATTACAGGCATGAGCCACTGTGACCAGCCTGACCTGCTAGATGTTAAAAAATTAGGAGTACAATAATCAGCATTCTTATGTTGCAAGTGACAGCTAGTGTTGGAGGATAGTCGCAGATGAAGCGTGAGCACTCTGTCAGGTCCTTCCTGCCAAGGGCTGGGGACATGGCTCTGTTGGATGAGTGTGCTGGGCAGTGGCCAGGGCAGGCCTGTTGCTTCTTGGAGCCAAAGGAACTTGGGCATCATGGCCAGGGTGAAGGATTGAGACATTAAGGGACAGCCTGGAGGTGCAAGCTCAATGGACTTAGGCTGAGAGGCAAGAAATGGGTCCTGTTTTTTGTGACGAGTGACAGAGGAGCATGGAAGGGAGAGGGGAGTAGGAGAGGCCCTCTGAGGCTTTCATGCACATCTGTCCATGTGAAGAGACCACCAAACAGGCTTTGTGTGAGCAATAAAGCTTTTTAATCACCTGGGTGCTGGTGGGCTGAGTCCGAAAACAGAGTCAGCAAAGGGAGATAGGGGTGGGGCCGTTTTATAGGATTTGGGTAGGTAGTGGAAAATTACAGTTAAAGGGGGTTGTTCTCTGGCTGGCAGCGGTGAGGGTCACAAGGTGCTCAGTGGGGGAGTTTTTGAGCCAGGATGAGCCAGGAGAAGGAATTTCACAAGGTAATGTCATCAGTTAAGGCAGGAACCAGCCATTTTCACTTCTTTTGTGATTCTTCACTTGCTTCAGGCCATCTGGATGTATTCTTGCAGGCTTGGGCTCAGAGGCCTGACAGAGGCGTGTTAAGCAGTGGGGGGAGGCCTGTAGAGGGTGCCTGCTGCCCTGCTAGGACGTGAGGAGGGCGAACATAGGGTGGATTTAGACCGGTCAGGCCTGAGGGCATGGGTTGAGGGGCTTGTCTTAGTAATGAACTATAGAAATGATCCCTGAAAGTATAGTCTTGAAGGGCTGGTCTTAGATAGGAGAAGAGATACCTTTACCTGAAAGGAAGACTGAAGACACAGGAGAATGTTGAGGGGAAGAGGAAGGAGCCGAGGGTGCTGCTGTTCATGGGTAGAAGGGCAGTTTTAGGGGTGCTGGATATTTATCGTGCCCAAGTCTCATGTTGAAATGTAATCCCCAATGCTAGAGGTGGGGCCTGGGAGGTATTTGGGTCGTGAGGGTGGGATCCCTCATGGATTGGTGCCGTCGTTGTAATAGTGAGTGAGTTCTGCGGGATCTGGTTGTTTAAAAGTGTGTGGCACCTCCCACCACCTTGCTTTGGCTCTCGTCAAATGACACATCTGCTCCCTCCTTGCCTTCTGCCATGAGTAAAAGCTCCCTGAGGCCTCACCAGAAGCAGATGTCAGCACCATGCTTCTTGTATAGCCTGCAGAATTGTGAGCCAATTGAATCTCTTTTCTTTGTAAATTGCCAAGCCTCAAGTTTTGCTTTATAGCAATGCAAGAACTGCCTAATACAGCAAGTTCTGTGGATGAGCATGATTCCTGGGTCAGAAAATGCTTGGCCATGTGAAATGGCTAAGAGGCTGGTACTCAGGCATCCAGATGTGAGGCAGGGAAGCTAATGTCACTCACCAGGATTCACACATTTTTGAGCTTCTGTGATAGTTCAGGAACTTGACATGGGCTGTCATTTTCGATCCTTAGAACACCATGCTACAGAAAATGTATTCTTTTGCAGATGAGAAAATGGCAGCTTAGGTAAATTAACTTCACCAAGATCACACAGCTGAAAGTGACTGAGATGAGATTTTTTTTTTTTTTTTTTTTTGAGATGGGGTCTCACTCTGTCACCAGGCTGGAGTGCAGTGGCGTGATGTTGGCTCACTGCAATCTCCGCCTCCCATGTTTAAGCGATTCTCCTGCCTCAGCCTCCTGAGTAGCTGGGATTACAGGCACGTGCCACCACACTCAGCTACTTTTTGTATTTGTAGTAGAGACAGGGTTTCACCATGTTGGCCAGGATGGTCTTTATCTCATGACCTCATGATCCACCCGCCTCGGCCTCCCAGTGCTGGGATTACAGGCGTGAACCACTGCACACGGCCCCTGAGATGAGATTTTAATCCTGATCTTTCTGTCTGTGACAGTCCTTGTCTTTCTATGATGCCCACATAAATGGAACTAAGAGTGACGTTTTTCATCAGCACATCATCACCATAATTTATCATAAACTCCATTAAACGACATGACCCAAGCTAGAAGAAAGGATTTGTAATGTTCCCAAATAAGAAAAAATGTTTGAGGTGATGGATATTACAATTACCGTGATTTGATCATTATGTATTATACATAGGTATCAAAATATCACATGTACCCCTTAAAATATATATAACTATGATATATTGATAAAAAATACAAAAAAAAAAAAAACCAACATGGCCCAGCTTCGAAACTACAACAGATATACAGCAGTTACCCTTTATCTACAGTTTTGCTTTCTGTGGTTTCAGTTATCATGGCCCAAAAATATTAAATGGAAAATTCCAGGAATAAACAATTCATAAGTTTTGAATAGCACGCTATTCTGAGTAGCATGGTAAAGTCTCACACTATCTTGCTCCATCCAGCCCACGACATGAATCATCCCCTTGTCCAGTGTTTCTATGCTGTACGCGCTAGCTGCCCATTAGTCATCTAGCAGCCATCTCAGTTATTAAATCGACAGTCGTGGTATCACAGTGCCTGTGTTCAAATAATCCATCTTTTACTTGATAATGACCTCAAAGAGCAAGAGTAGTGACGTTGGCATATTGTTATCGTTGTTCTATTTTATTATTAGTTATTATTGTTCATCTCTTATGGTGCTTAATTTTCAAATTAAACTTTATCATAGATACACATGCATAGGAAAAAACCCCAGTATATATAAGGGTTCAGTTCAATACTCAGTTGCAGGCGTCTGCTGGTTGTCTTGATACGTATCCCCTGAGGATAAGGGCGGGATTACTGTAACGTCATTTATAAAAGCATGAACCCCTTCCACTTCAGTGTTTTTCCGTCGCTTGTAATTTACTTATTTCATCAAATTTTGATCTTCACAAGATTAATTAACACAGGAAATTAGTCCCCCAGTTGTGACTAAAACTAGATTTTTTTTTTGTATTTTAATATAAGCTTTTTTGGGGGCTCATTCTGCTTCCTGCACATTATAGGATTTACTACATTTACAAGGGACTGATTAAAAGAAGAGGATTTGCCTCAGTGACTGTGTGCCTCCTGTTACTACTCCAAGCTCAGGCCTTGCCATGTGCTGCCACCTGCACTGATGGACACGGAGGACAGGGAAGAGTGTGGACTGAATGCCTGCAATGTGCCAGATTCAGAACTAACATGGGCCAGGTGCAGTGGCTCATGCCTCTAATCCCAACACTTTGGGAGGCCAAGGCAGGAGGATTGCTGGAAGCCAGGAGTTCAAGACCAGCCTGGGCAACAAAGCAAGATTTCATATCTACAAAATAAAAATAAACATAAAAATAAAAATATTAGCCTGGCATGGTGGCATGTGCCTGTCTTCCCAGCTACTTGGGAAGCTGAGGTGTGAGAATTGTAGGAATTTAAAGCTGCAGTGAGATGTGACTGTAGCACTGCACTAAAGAGCCTAGGTGACAGAGTGAGACCCTGTCTTAAACAAAATAAAAAAGAAAAGAATAACAGACATGATCTCATTTCATTCTCCAAAATAAATAAATAAATAAATAAATAAACCCGGAATGTAGGTCTTGCTAGTATACCCATTTTGCAGATAGGGAATAGCATGTCTAGTAAATGGTGGTGCCTGGTCTTGTCTGAATCTAAAGCTTATCCTTGTCCCACAGCCTGTTGGTCCCAACCACACTTCTTTCAAAATGCTTCCAGGCATTGGATGTGGAAGATCTGCTTTCAAACTGCATGGATAAGGGTTGGAAATATCACCCTCCTGGCTTAAGAATTAGGCTTCCTCTGCCCAAACACTTATCAAATTGATTGTAATGGCTGATTTCATTGCTTTTCTTTCCTGCTAGACTATAGGTTTTATGAGGCAGGGACTCAGTTTGTTTTGCTGACTATGAATTGTATGTCTCTGGTACATTGTAGGTGCTCAAGAAATATGTGTTGAATGAATAAATCCCATTTTATAGCTGAGGGGCCTCCATTCCCAAGAGGTTAATAAAATGTGGAGTAAAGATTCAAATTTACTCTCTGCCTCAGAGTTGGCCTACTTCCCACTCTTTAAAAGGTTTCGGGATGAGGTGTTGTTGGTGTTTGTGAAGAGGGAGGAAGAGGCCAAAGTTAGGAATAAATAATTAAATTGAAATGTCCTGGGGAGACTTTTGTGTCGGCCCCTCTTCTGAGGGTCACTCTGATAAGCCGACAAGGAGAATTCCCATCAGAGCTACTGCGTTGAGGAACAGGCAATCGCAAGGCCTGTGTGCCAGGAGGAGGGCAGCCACTGATTAGAAATGTCACAGGGGCTGGTGCTATCTGATCCCTATTTTCCTAAGCTCCTGCTATCCCTAGAGACTTTAGGCTGCATGGGGCATTTTGGAAGCTGCTCACTTTGGACCACACAGTCAAGTAGAAAGAGCCAGAGCATTGGAGATGTGGATAGAGCCCCAAATTCAGACCCTGCCTGTATCCTCTGTGCCTTTTTGTAGCTAGTCATTAATTCTTTGAGCCAATTTCAATAACTCCAGCCTCAAGTGACCCTGGCTTCCATCTGCCTCACCATTCCCAGGATGGCACAGAGGATGCATTAACAAGCCATCGTGAGAGTGAGCAATTGAGGCAGTTTGTCTTATAATGTGGGCCTCGTGTTCTCCATTGACCTGGAGCTTCAGTCCTCATCCTAGCAACAACTCACAAATGGGCTTTGCTTGGTGTCACTTGGTGGCACACGCATGGGACAGAGTGTGGTCTTGGAGCCGACTGCGCAGGTATGAATCCCAGCTCTCCCCCTCTGCTGCTTCATGACCTGGGGAAGGCTACCAATGGCCCACTGCCTTCCCCAGTCTGCAAGATGGGGTTAGGAAGGAAATCTCCTGCAAAGGCCTGATAGGAAAAGGAAGTGAAATTTTATATATAAAAACACTTACCCACGTGGCTGGCATATGGGAAGTTCTCAGTTCAAGTACTGGCCTCATGGGCTTTGGACTACTCTAGGTTAAATGAGATAATGATGGCAAAAACACTTTGCACAAAATTACAGGAGCTGCATGACATCCTGTGCACCATGGGACCCTGTTGTCAGTTACCAGGGGCCCCTGAACCAACAAGAATTTTCACACCTTGTGACCATGTATTACTTGTCTTCTCTGATCATAATGACAACCCACTACTTTGTCAGTCCTGCAAACTCTTACTCATCCTTCAATATTTGTGTCACCTCCTCCAGGCAGCCTTCCTTGACTTTCCCAGGCATTGTTCCTTGTTCTGTCTGCTGTTTACAAGGCCCTTGGTGTACACGTCCAGACTCACACAAGTTTCATGGTTCTATAATGGTCTGGGTAGTGCTGGCTTCTCTAACCCCAAGGCTCCGAGCTCAGAAGACTCCAAGCTCTTGGGAGGGCTCACCAATTCATCCCACTCAGCTCTGTACCCAGCATAGGGGCTGGCACATGGAAGTCCTGTAATTCATGTTGTCTTTAGTTGAAGTCTGATGATGGTCAGAAGACTCCAAGCTCTTGGGAGGGCTCACCAATTCATCCCACTCAGCTCTGTACCCAGCACAGGGGCTGGCACATGGAAGTCCTGTAATTCATGTTGTCTTTAGTTGAAGTCTGATGATTGTCAGAAGACTCCAAGCTCTTGGGAGGGCTCACCAGTTATCCCACTCAGCTCTGTACCCAGCATAGGGGCTGGCACATGGAAGTCCTGTAATTCATGTTGTCTTTAGTTGAAGTCTGATGATTGTCAGAAGACTCCAAGCTCTTGGGAGGGCTCACCAATTCATCCCACTCAGCTCTGTACCCAGCATAGGGGCTGGCACATGGAAGTCCTGTAATTCATGTTGTCTTTAGTTGAAGTCTGATGATTGTCAGAAGACTCCAAGCTCTTGGGAGGGCTCACCAATTCATCCCACTCAGCTCTGTACCCAGCATAGGGGCTGGCACATGGAAGTCCTGTAATTCATGTTGTCTTTAGTTGAAGTCTGATGATTCACTGAAATAATTTATGAAATTTGAAAAGAATTATCTGATCTTTTGCAGGCCTCAGTACAGTACTGGGCTATGAATAGAGATTTAAATTATTCACTTTCTTAGACTTTTAAAAAATCTTTTTATAATGGAAGAAAATGCAGTAACATGTTGTGTGGATGTATGTAATTTTTTTCTTCCAAGAATTTGTTTTCTGCCTCATTAATAGAAATCTCCCACGCATTGCAAGAAGAACTTTTTCTCTCCCTTGCCAGGAAGGACAGCTAAGAAATGACTTGTGCTTGTGCTTTTTTTTTTTTTTTTTTTCCCAGTGGGCATGGAATAGATAATTGCTTAAAGCTGAATTTTGGGCTGCTGATAATCCAATTAGGGTCTTGGGCATAATTGTTCCTGCATAACCTGATGCCTTTTATTCTCCATGGTTCTGACTTCTGAAGCTGGTTCTCTTGGCAACAGCATATCTTTCTGTGAGAGAAAGGAACACAGCCATTTGGGGGTATTCTTTACTCAGCAGATAAGAAAGAGGTAACACCTGAGAAAATAGACAGGAAATTGTGGGTATTACTGGATTAATGATTGAGACTTTTATGAATATGCAGATACATCAGTGTCTGAAACAGAAATAAATTTCCCTGCAACTGTGACGTGAGCCCAGCATCCCTTTCCTCCCACCAGTTACTCCTGGCATGTCAGAAAATGAGATATTGAATCGTCTCTTTTGTGCCTTGCACTCTAGCCACATGACACTGCCAAGCTGAGAGGGGAGGCTGAAGTTTGCTGCTCGCTAGGTTAGTTTATAATCTTCCATTTTCGAATCCTCTCCAAGGACTCAAAGGAGAAGTGGCCAGGTGCTATGAAAAAAGCTAGAACTGGGTGATAGGATGTTTGGGTTACAGCCCTGGACATGAAAGCCCACTCCATTCACCTCACTGAACCTCAATGTCTTAGCCTGGGATGAGGAGGATATGGGTTTGAGTCAGAGGGTGCAAACCATCGGCCCAAGGGCCTTAACTACCTTCAGACTTGTATGTTTAGCCTAGAGAGTACACACACACAAAAAAACCGAGTTACTTGTCAACACTAAAAATTTAGAATATGTTTCATAAAACATCAAATTTCTGCCTTCTTTTGGTAATGGAGAGATCTAGAAGTCGTAGGTCCACATTTCTGCAACAGAGCTGGAACTTGACAGTTCTTTTGATAAATCTCCTTTGTTTACCACAATCCCCATTGCTCCCTACTGTACTACACTGAAGTTGTTTCCCTCATTTATGTGGCCTGCCTAGCCCCTAGAGGCATTCAGTTTATGACCCCTGGAGCTTAGGGATCTTGAAGTTCCCTTCTAAACTTGTCAATATCTGGCTAAGACACATGGGTCCTTATTTGACATCGGTTCCCATTTTATGGGCCCAGCACGCTTCCACTACACAACTCTGCTATCTCAGTTCCCATTTTATGGATGCAGAAATTGAGGTTTGGCAGGGACAATGACCACATCCACGGTCATGAGGGTTATCAGTGGTGGAGCCAGTGATAGGACTGTGGGCTCTTGACTTCCAGTCAGTGGTTATCTCTAAGAGTTGTACTTCGGTTTCCTTGCCAGGACTGCCTTGGTCCTGTGTCTGTCTACACCAAGAGAAGATCAAGATGTGCACATCTAAGATGAAATGATCTTTAGAGACCACTTGGAATGAGCCTGAGTTATCACTTAGCAAAGGATTCTGGAGGCAAAGCTGCCAGTTCAGATCGATTTTGAACCTGAGAAAAACCCCAATCACTTTGGATAGTTAGAAAAATACCAAATCTTTACATTTTGAGCACTTGGCAATTTTTATAGTACTTTTGGCATTTAATAACTCCGATTCTTGAATTGGTGAATTGTGTGTAAATTTTGACTCTGCCGCTTTCTAGCTCTGTAACTTGGATTCTTGGTTTGTAACACAGGGATGGCAGTATGAACTCCTGACCTTACGTGGTTGGTATGAACGCTCAATGTGCAGTGTCGTATGAAGCTTGTGTCACCTGCATAGCACAGTATCTGGCTGATTTCAAGACCTAACTGTACACACAGGACTTGCTTACTGTTTTCCTGACATTCACTCAGTGATTAATATTATCCCAATTTTCAATTATAGAGTTGAGTCTCAGTGCCAATAAGACATTTTATTTAAGGTTATGTGGCTAAGAAATATTAACATTCTGCATAATTTCAAATCATGTAATTTTTTATAATACCCCAGTTGTTCCTCCTCTTTCTCATCCTTATGTTGTTTCCTTTATGAAATTCTGAATCAACTCAGAATTGAGTTGCAGTTTTCCTTCTGCAAAAGGAAAGGATTGCGCCAGATGAACTTGAAGGCCCTTCCCAAGCCTGAGAGTCTGTGATTTCACTAATGAATAAAGAGGAAAAGGATAACATTAAAGAATGCTTATCCTTAAATTATAAAAAATATAAATCTAAATTTTATTTTATTTTATTTTATTTATTTATTTTTTTTTTGAGACAGAGTCTCGCTCTGTCGCCCGGGCTGGAGTGCAGTGGCGCAATCTTGGCTCACTGCAAGCTCTGCCTCCAGGGTTCACGCCGTTCTCCTGCCTCAGCCTCCCGAGTAGCTGGGACTACAGGCGCCCGCCACCACGCCTGGCTAATTTTTTTTTTTTATTTTTAGTAGAGACGGGGTTTCACCATGTTAGCCTGGATGGTCTCAACCTCCTGACCTCATGATTGGCCCATCTTGGCCTCCCAAAATGCTGGGATTACAGGCATGAGCCACCGTGCCTGGCAATCTAAATTTTATTTTACTCCATTCCTTAAAAAAGGATCAGATAATTAAAATAATTAGCATGAATATAAGAAAGAGTTATTTTTTTTCTTACATTTGATTTTCATTTTCTCTATTCTGTCTCCCTTTAAAAGTTCATTTGTACAGGACAGGCACTGGGGATTGGTCAGAAATCTCTCCTTCTGTTCCATGCCCTCCATTTTGGTTCAGAAAATAGTTCCAAGAAGCCAATATTGACAAAGATTAGCCCAAGGTTCCAGGAACAAAAGCCCAGATCCTTGTATTAGCACTCCTGCAGCAGGGGACAAAAGGGGAGTGACTACAAAAGGAAATTTGAACACACCCTCTGATTTTTAAAATTAGTCTCAAGATCTGTTCCTTTTCTATTTTTCGGGGGAGATTATTACAGGGGTAGCAATGAATAGTCCTCAGTGATTTCCTTTTCCTTTTTTTTTTTTTCTCATTTATTTTGGTGGTGAAAAAAATTGTTATATTTAGGATTAGTCAGCTGGACTCTGTTACATGATCGCAATTTTGTGGGTAACATCCAAAGCATCTTAGGGCAGATCAAATGCACTCGTTTTCACTCAATCAGACCAGATCAGGGTGTCGACCTTGGCCAGTCAAGGTCATAGAGCTTCATCACAGCTTGTTTGATCTGGTGCTTATTGGCCTTGACGTCTACAGTGAACATAAGTGTGTTGTTGCCTTTGATCTTCTCCATGGCCAACTCCATTGTCAGGGCAAATTTGATGATGGATTAGTGGTCAGGCTTGTTTCCCCTGGTGGTGCTCTTCTTAGAGAATTTGGGCTGCCTTGAGAGCCACAGTATCTTATTCCATTGAAATGTGGATGATGTGCAATTTTCATTTATTTTTTGGCGTGAGTGTTTTTTAGCACTGCCTTCTTGGCCTTTAAAGCCTCTGTTTGGCTTTGGTTTTAGAAGAGGCCAAAGCTTCCTTCTTTGTGTTTGGTTCTGTCTTTGTGAAAATATCCTTTTCTTTTTTAAAATAACTTTTCTCCATCTATAAAAATAAATAAAAAATAGTATTATTTGTGGTAGAAATTGTAGAAAATAGTAAACTTTTAAAAAGTTGTTTTTTTAAATGGTGAGCATATTCCCAGATAGAACCATGATATAGATATACTTATAGATACTTTTTCTTACCATTTATTTTTCCTATAATGAATATATGCCTTGCTGAATATATAGATTTATATTCAGGTATTAAACTTAACTTTAGTTGTGAGCATTTCTCCCATGTCATAGCATATTTTTTAAAAATGTCTTTGATGACTGTATCCTTCAGGCATGGATCTACAGCAGTGTACTCCTTTTTATTTTTTTCTTTGAGACAGAGCCTCCCTCTGTCACTCAGGCTGGAGTGCCGTGGCGTGATCTCAGGTCACTGCAACCTCTGCTTCCTGGGTTCAAGCGATTCTTGTGCCTCAGCATCCGGAATAGCTGGGATCACAGGCATGTGCTGCCACACCCAGCTAATATTCTGTATTTTTAGTAGAGGCGGACTTTCGCTATGTTAGCCAGGCTGATCTTGAACTCTTGGCCTCAAGTGATATGCCCGCCTTGGCCTCCCAAAGTGCTGGGATTACAGGTGTGAGCCACCATTCCTGGCCTCGATCTTTTGTTCCATATTTAGTTTATAGTTTTTCACCAACATAGATGATGCTACCATGAATATGCTTTACATTTATCTTGATTTACATGTCTGATTATTTCAGCTGGTAAGTATTTCTCAAGGCTTTTATTGTTTTAAATCTTTTTGTTATTGATATGTAATAGATATACACACTTTGGGGTTATGTGTGATAATTTGACACATTTGTATAATGTGTAAACATTAAATCAGGGTAACTGGGATATCTGTCACCTTAAATATTTATCTTTAGGCTAGGGACATTCAAATTATTCTCTTCTAGCTCAAGACTTTTAAAGTATTGGACTGAGTGTTTCATATGCTCAACCCAAATCCTAATGATCTCGCTGCTTCTGTCCTCTCCCCCATGCACTGCCCTTGGAGGAAACCCCAAACTATTTGGCAAGTGTTTAAAGCAGGGTATGATATGGCTCCTTTCCAGCCACTCAGCCTCTTCCTCACACTATCCCCACATGTAATTTATAGTTCTGCTGGTTTCTACTGTCTGCAGCATCTACCTCATCATGCTTGTTCACATTTCTGTGTTTTAGCTCAGTGCTTCCCAAACTCCAGGCATTTAAATATCACTTTCACGATGCTGCCACTTTCGTATCCCGATTGAACCACTATTCAGTTAATATTTATTTTAAGATTAATTGTTACTTACAAAGTAGACTTTGAGCAACAATAGGTGTGAGAGCATGGGTTTGACGTAGTAGATGTGTGTATGTGAGCATATGGTGTGTGCATAGTTTTTTTTCTAATTCATATGAAAATAAATGTATAACCAATGAAATAAAAGTATAAAGGTTTTGGCTGGGCATGGTGGCTCAGATCTGTAATCCCAGCACTTTGGGAGGCTGAGGCAGGCAGATTGCCTGAGCTCAGGAGTTCAAGACCAGCCTGGGCAACAAGGTGAAACCCCGTCTCTACTAAAATACAAAAAATTAGCCAGGCATGGCAGTGTGCGCCTGTAGTCCCAGCTACTCAAGAGACTGAAGCAGGAGAATCACTTGAACCCAGGAGGCAGAGGTTGTAATGAGCTGAGATTGTGTCACTGCACTCCAGGCTGGGTGACAGAGGGAGACTCCATCTTAAAAATATATATATATATATGTATATATATATATAAAGGTTTCCCTACACCACCTAAAATTATCTTCCATGATGGCATATAATCTCTATACTGCAAAACACTACATTAGTTCTGTCTTCCTGATATGTCATTCTCTCCTGATAGACTAACTGCTATTCATCTCATGGGTCCTAGGAAGGATGCCCTGACCTTAAGTTTAAGTTAGATCCTTCCTTCCTTGGGGTCTTTGAGCATTTTGTGCTTTTTTTCATCTCAGCTCTCAACACATAAAATTGCAATTGTTTACTTATTTTCTTTATCCCTAAACAAGCATTTATTGAACTCCTATATGTGCCAGCCTGTATGTGAGAATGTAGTGATGGAAAAATAATTTTTTTTTCCTTTGAGAAGCTCAGAGACTAGTGTTGCTTCTGCTTTGGCAATGGGAACCCAGAGAAAGACTTCCAATCTAGTCAGGGACATGGGCTAGACTGGGGACTGTGTCAGGAAAGGATTCCAGGTGGAGGTAACTCTGAGCTGAGTTACGGAGAATAATAGGTTAGTAAACATCTATTTAACACAAAAGAAGGCAGTAAAGGAGAAGCAGAGCACAAAAATGACAGAAACATATAGAAAATAAACAATAAAAGGGCAAACATAAATCCAATCACATCAATTGTTATATTAAATACTCCAATTAGGAGGCAGAGATTGTAAGACTAGATGAAAACATCCTAGGATCTGACCATATGGTGTCTACAAAAGAACCACTTTAGACTCAAAACGCAAGTAGGTTGAAAGTAAAAATAATTAAAAAGATATTATCAAACAGTATCCAAGCTGGAGTGTCTGTACTAACAAGATGGAGTGGCTGTAGTAACATTAGACAAAATAGACTTTAAAACAAAATGAATGTTACTAGAGACAAAGATATTTAATAGTGATAAAGGTTCAATTTATCAGGAAGCTATAAAAATGATAAACATATATGCAACTAACAACAGACCTCTAAAACCAAAAGGATTACAAGGTTTAATAGAAAATTTGACAATAATAATTGAAGATTTCAGTACTTACTAGCAATAACTAATAGAAAATATAATAAGCAAAAAATCAGGAAGGACATGGAAGAATTAAAATAACACTACCAACTAACTCAACTAACATGACTTAACTGACCTCTGTAGAACACTCCACCCAACAATAGTAAAATGTACACATTTTTTTGTTTTTTTAAGAGACAGGGTTTTGCTCTGTCACCCAGGTTAGAGTGCAATGGCATAATGATAACTCACTGTAGTCTTGAATGCCTGGGCTGAAGTGATCCTCCCGCTTCAGTCTCCCTGAGTAGCTAGGACTACAGCTGTATGCCATGATGCCTGGCTAATTTTTAATTTTTTTTTTTTTTGTGGAGATACGGTCTTGCTGTGTTGTGTTGCTGGTCTTGGACTCCTTGCTTTCAAAAGATCCTCCTGCCTAGGTCTCCCAAAGGGCTGGGATTATAGGCATGAGCCAGTCTGCCCAGCCCCAAAGTACACATTCAAGTGTTTATTAAATATTCTTTATGTGCTAGGCCATAAAACAAGTCTCAGTAAATTTAAATAAATTGAAATAATACAAAGTATGTTTTCTGACCATAGAAGAATTACATTAGAAATCAACAACAGAGGAAAATTTGAGAAACCGGTCCTCACTGGCGTTTGCAGCCCAAATTCACCCTCTCTGGGTAGTTCAACAAAATTTTAAGCCAATAAATTAATTTTAAATGGCTCTAAGTTGATAGAACTTTCAGAAGACTATTATAAGGAAATGCAAATCATTTCTGAAAGAACTCACCTTTAACTCAGGCCTCAAAGAATTCCCACTGATAAAGTTCCAAGAAATATGAGCTGATGTTAATAGTCACAAAGCCATCCCCCAACACACACACACACACACACACACACACACACACACACACAAAAAAAAAATAAGGCATCTTGAATGAGAACCAGTAAGAATAAATAACAGACTGTGAGATCAGATATTGAAGTTATCCGAGCCAGGACACGCAGTTAAGATGTTTCTATATTTAAATAAATAAATAAATTGAAAATGAGGAAAGCGTAAGAACAATAAATGTGAATAATTAGATTTGAATAAAAAACCAAAACAATTTCTATGAATGAAAAATAATTGAAATTAAAAACTCAATAGATAGAATTTAACAGCATATTATACACAACTGAAGAAAGAATCAATTTACTAGAAGATAGACTTACAGAAATTACTCAGGGTATACCAATTAGAGATAAAGAGATGGAAAAAAAAGGAAGCAAGATTAACTTGCGTGGAATTTAAATGAGAAGCTGTGAACATCAGTTTGCAATTTCAGATGGAGAGGGTAGAGGTAATATTCAAAAAAATAATGGTTGAGAATTATCCTACATTGATGAAAGACACACATCTGCAAATGTGGAAGTTCTGGTGAATCTCAGGCAGGATAAAATAAAATAAAAAACACACGTAGGCAAAGCCTGATAGAATTGCAGAATGCCAAAGAGAGAAGATCGTTAAGAGCACAGAGAAAAAACATTCAGGTAATTTATAAAGAAACAGCAAATACACCAATAGCTGATTTCTTAATAGCTACAATGGAACATAGAAAACAGTAGAATAATATCTTCAAAGTGCTATGAAAAAATAACTGATAGTTTAAATATCTCTCAAGAATGAGGAGAAAAGAAAGGACTTTTTTGGATAGGCAAAAACTGAGAAAACTGACCACCAACTAACACTCAGTGAAGTAATCATGAAGATTGTATTTTAGGCAGAACAAAAATAATTCCAGATGGAAGGTTTGAGATGCAAGGAGAAATGATGGTAAGGAAAGCAGTAAATATATGGGTAAATCAAAACAAACCTTAATAATATAGAACAGTAAAAATGATATCTTGTGGAGCTTTAAAGAATAGAATTAAAATACATAAGCATAATAGAACATAAGATCAGGAGGGAGTGAAGGGAATAAAAATGTTCCAAGATCTTAGATTCTGAAATGCTAAGTGTGCCAGATAAACATATTAGAATTTCTAGGATGAGCTAGAAATATAGGCCATAACTTCTCATCCAGTAGATAGAAATATATGGAATGAGAAAAATATCAATTAAAAAGTAACATAAGGAAAAGGAGCAAAGGAAACATATAAGATACACATAGCACAGAATTTAATGATAGAGATAAACCCAAGTATATCCACAAGTGCTATGAAGACAAACATTATCATGCTTGTTTAAAAAAAATCAACATGATATTCATAATGACCTCAAACATAGGACATGAAAAAGACAAAAATGCCCATAATTATATTCTTGGCAAATACTACACAGAAGAACTTGGCAAAACTTTTGCAATATTAGGTAAAAATTAGTTTAAGAAAACGCTTTTGCTAGAGATAAAGAGATTCACTGTATAATGAAATAAATTTCCATTCCTAAGAAGGTATAACTAATTAAGCTTGTATCTATCAAATTACATAGCCACAATGTATATGAGGCACAGACTGACAGAACTAGAAAAATAAATAGATAATTCCAGCATCACAGGAGATTTTTAACATTTTCTCTCAATAATTGATAGTGTAAATACCCAAATCATCAGTAAGGATAAGTAAGATTTGGACAATGCAATTATTAAGCTTGAGCTAAAAGATACATCTAGGGCATTTTACCCAACAATTGCAGAAAACAGCAGTTTTTCACTCGTATAGGAGCATATGAAAACTAACATACATTAGGCCACAAAACCAAGCAAAACATTCAGATATTTGGTATCATAAAAACTATGTTTTCTGACTTCAATGAGAATAGCCAAGAAATTGTTAACAAAAATATAACTAAAACCCTCATATGTTTGGAAAACAAATCTTTGATTCTTTACAACTCATGTGTTCAAGAAGAAATATTTAGGAGAAAATGATATAAAAATATTTCATTTGAAAACATGGTATGCATCAAAATGGTTACTTGGAAGTAAACTGTAGACTGAAATGTTTGTATTAGAAAAAGACAAAGGCCAAACAATTAGCTAAGACTCCAACTGAAGAAGTTAGAAAAAGAACAAGAGTAAAGGGCTAAACAATTAGCTAAGATTCCAACTTAAGAAGTTAGAAAAAGAACAACAGAGTAAACCAGAGAAGGAAAAGCGCAAAATAATAATGATATAAACAGAAATTAATGACATTAAAAATAAAAAATAGCAAACAACAAATCCAAAAGCTAGTTCTTTGAAAATATTAACAAAATGGACAAACCTGCGGAATGGGTTATCGAGTTAGTAAAAAATATTTAAAATACATATTAAAAATATATTCAGTGATAAAATTTGTAGCTTACATGAAAAAAAAGAGGACATTATGAACAACTTATGCCAATGTATATAAAAACCTATATTAAACAGATACGTGTATTTAAAAA
This sequence comes from Pongo pygmaeus, assembly GCF_028885625.2. Lineage (NCBI taxonomy): Eukaryota > Metazoa > Chordata > Mammalia > Primates > Hominidae > Pongo > Pongo pygmaeus. Next base: position 147,889,128 of record NC_072380.2, read on the forward strand.
AAATCAACTGGTCATGTACTAAAAGGAGGGTGAGAGCAAGTCTCCTCCCGGGGGAGGAGACTTTCTTACTGACATTGTTTAGAATTGCTAGAACATGGTGTTAATAAACAGCAGACACACATTTTGTCAACTTTACTGAAGATTTTAAATTCTCTACAGGTAATACACCCCTTATTCCCTGCAACTAGGGAGGACTGATCTTATCTCCTCTCCACCTCCCACCTTAACACTTTACAGCACACAAAATATATGAATACCAGCTGTATACAACAATATGCACTCACTAGCTATGTTACTTCATCTGACTCATTTAATTTTAGAGGCTTCAGTTTTACCACATGCAATACAAAGGAGAATTGTAACCACCTAAGCATTTCAACATTTTAACCATCTGGGTCTCTTCTCTGCAAAATGGGAATAATGGGCTCTGGCTTCCCTTCAGTGGTGTCCAGGTAAAGATTTAAAAACTGTCTTCCTAAAAGTAAACAAATAAGTTACAACAGCAAGAACGAAACAACAACAACAAAAACCCCTGATTTGTAGCATTTGCAAATTTCCATGGTGTAAATACTTCCAACAATTGTAAGCTACCAATTTTAAGCTACCAACATGAAGTCGCTTGACTACAGCATTGGGATGAGGTGTGCACAATCAGCTTTCATGAGCTGGTCTGAGCCAGCTCCAGCATATCACTGTCACCCTCTTTATGTAGTTGTCAGGAACTAGCGTGACTGCCAGCAGCTGTCACCTCAAATGATGTCATAAGAAGGATAGCAAAGTTTGACCCCTAAATCAGACAAAATTAAGTTTGAAGTGCAGCTCTACCTCTTACTAATTATAATCCTGGTTAAGTCATTTTGCTTTCTATGCTGTAGTTGCCTTACCAAGAAAATGAACATAGTAATAGTACTTACAACCCAAAGTCCATTTATTCATTCATTCAACAATGTTACTTGAGCAAGATGATGTGACAGGCACAGTGGTAGGCCTATGGGGAGGATTACACTGAAGTGCTTAGCTAAATGTCAGGTGTCTTAACTTCTCTTTACTAAAAGATTTCTCCTATATTTAGTCTTTGGCTTATGCTGCAAACTTTCCACGTGTGATGTCGTCTACTCCACTGCATGGTCTGGATCTGCTCACACTTGGGTAACTTCCTAATTATAATCTCCCAGGGCACTTCTCCTCTGAGCCCCAGATCATTGTATCCATCACTTACTGGCCACCTCCCTTGAGGCACACTCCACATGCCCCCAAATGAACTCATTATCTCTTTCCATCCACTCCATCTGCTCCTCCTCCTGGGTTTCTTCCTTTTCTCAGAGAATGAGGCCACCAATTCTCCAAGTGCTAGAAACTCTTCCTTAAAACCTTCCATGGTATAGTGTTTCCTTCCATATTAAAAGGAGCTCCTTCCACTGCTGTGCTCAGATGGGAATGCTAGACTGGATCCAACCACAATTTCAAGCTCATCTTGCAGAGTTCTTGTCACAATCAATATTTTTTAATTAAATGAATAAACTAATGGTGAGAATTTCATGCACCATAATGGGATTTGAGGGAAGCTATTTTGGGGTGTAGAGAGAGTTATTGATCTCTCTGAAATCACATCGCTCAGACAATAGTACATTTTATCATGTACTGTTAAGCTGGGGCTTAATAGACAATAGAATTGGCTGAAAATTTATTTATTTATTTATTCATTATTTTACCCAACATGTACATTTTGAATACCCACTTATATGGTTTGGCTCTGTATCCCCATCCAAATCTCATCTCAAATTGTAACCCCCTGTGTCGAAGGATGGAAGCGATTGGATTACGTGGTTGGTTCCCCCCATGCTGTTCTTGTGATAGTGAGTGAATTCTCATGAGATCTGTTTTATAAATGGTAATTTTTTCCTCCATGCTCACACTCTTTCCTGCTGTCTTGCGAAGATGTGCCTGCTTCCCTTTCTGCCATGATGGTAAGTTCCTTGAGGGATCCCCAGCTATGTGGAATTGTGAGTCAATTAAACTTCTTTTCTTTATAAATTATGCAGTTTTGGGCAGATCTTTATAGGAGTGTGAGAATGGACTAATACATCCGCTCATGTGCCAGATGCTTTTTTGGGTTCTGAGGATATGGAGATGAACGGAATACAAGTCCATGGATCCCATTATCTAGTGGAGGGGAAGACATGTGAAACATAATGAAATGTGCACTCTGAGGAAGGGTTGTAGGAAGTGCTCTGTGCACAAAGAGGAGAGAGTGACAACTTCTGCCTGTGAGAATCAGGACAAACAGTACAGAGGTGGTAATATTTGTTTGGGACCTTTTATAATGTGGAAGAGTTTGCTAGTTGAAGACACGAGTGAGGGTGAAGGAGAAAAAGGAAGTCCTAGGCAGAGGAAACAGCACATGTACAATACGGAGCTGGGAAATATTCTCTTATGACGTATACAAGTGTGTGCATCAGGAATGAGGCCAGTGTGGTCCACGAGGACCAAGGGCTATGTATGTCCAGTTCAGGGGTTCTCAGGGTCAGCATGCATCAGAACCACCTGGACATCATCTAAAATAGAGGACTCCTGGATCCACTTGGGCCTGAGGACTCACAATCACTGGGGTGGCACCTGAGTATTACTATGTAGAAATTCTCCAGAGGTGATTCTAATGCAGACTCAAGCCTGAAGGTTAGCAAAGTTCAGCGCACTGTCCCTCGTCATACAGAAAGTGGCAGGAATGAATGTCCCACTCAGGTCCCTGGGGTGATTATTAGGAATCCTGAGGTCCAGGGGCTATTGGTCTCAGCTGCCTTTGTGGGCAGTGAAGCTGCCTGCTGGACTCCACAAACTGTCACAAATCCTGATTTTCTTCGAAAAGCAGCAATTTCTCTTGTCTGCCTCCAGGAAGGGCCGCAGCTGATTCCAGAGACTGGCATCCTCCCCAGCCTCATTGGGTCCTTAGATAATGACAAATCCCTTTCATTTGCTCCCATTATTTCATTGTAAATAAGAAAGTAATAAAGCAAGGCTGCGACTGGACTAATTAAATCAGCCATTTCTAATCCCATCGATCTAGGGAAAGAGTTGTGGAGGGTGGAGAAAGAGGCTTTTGATTCAGAATAAGGCAAATACATTTCTGTCACAATGTGGGTGTTGACGACTGAGAAAGAAACAGCTCTGGACCTGGGATCTGAACTCTGTGGGAGGAGAGGCTCGGCACGCCTGGGGTGGAAGGCAACCCTACTCTACCGGGCGCAGAGATGGAGCACCAGATAAAAGCACATTGTTTTCTTCTCAGGACAAAAGGCACACCACGAGAGGAGAGGCTGTCGAAGTGAGACTCTTAGTCTTTGTTGCTGGGGAATGAACATGGGGGGGTGGATAATCAGCACCAAAGGTGGCAAAAATACGTGGATAAATACATAAATTTTTAAAAAGAGACCTGTAGGAAGCCAGCAGGTGTGATTTTCATGGGCTGACTAATCAGCACTGGTCAGGTTGAGTTTAGAAATATCTTTTCTGTTGTTTTTCTGTGGAAGGTCATTTTTGTCAGTCACGTGGACTTGCCCAGTTCCTCCCAGCTGTGGTCTCCTGATTCATCTCCCTGGCCACCCCATTCTGAACTGCTCGCAATCCTTTGAAGGTGCCAGAGAGATCCATACCTGCTTGATTTTATTCATGCTACACTACATGCCTGGGAGGCTCTTCCCCACCCCTTCCTCTGGAGTGTCTCAAAGTGTCAACTGTGTGCCATTTACCTTAGAAAAACTTAGGAATTTTGCTGATAGTGAAGAACCCAGACCTTAGCACATTCCTGCTGAATCACTTTCTGGAGGCTGGAGCTCAAGGATCTGGATTTTGGCAAATATGATGGGTGATTCTTAGTAGTAATACCAGGGTGTGAGAACTGCTGGCTGCCCTGTTCTTTCCGTGTGGGAACACCTATTCCTCTTTCTCTTCACTGCTTCAATGTGTAGAAATAAACAGGGCTCCCTGTTGCTTTAGGCTTAGAAATGGTCAAAAGCATTTTTATTTGATTCTAGCTTGTTGTACACTTCTGCAGAGAGAAGACAATGAATTGTAATGTCCACCTCGAAAACGAACAGATTTTATAATGGTTGGAGAACAAATATCTAGAGAAAAGAAAAAAAAGTTTATTTTAAACTGGGCAATTTTGACTTCAGTTGTGCCTGAAATGAATAATAGTACGTAGAATTTATGAACTATCATTATATCTTACCTTAGCCATATTTTATGACTTTCCAAAGTAAGCTAAAGCATATCTTACAAACTTTGACAACCACACAAACATAAAGATTTACAACTTAGGTGAGTAAAGGCTGACTCTAATAAAATAATTTGACTGTAAAAGAATGCTTGCCTTTTAGTGGACGTTAGTCATGTTGTCTGATTGGCAACCTCTCGATGTTTGGGGGGAAATTATTGCTTTATGAGTTTCACATCATCAACACAGAATGATCAAATTTGATTTTGCAGCCTCCCTTGCAGCTCAAACCCAGACCGTTTATACTTTTAACAAATTCCACTGATCGTTAGCCCCTGCACAAGATGGGATTTGAAAGTGAGAAATAAAAATCTGACTCTCTACTGGCCCATTTTGCTGCAAAAGGTCATGGCAGAAGCACCAGCTTTGGGAGGGTCCTGGGTGCCCATCAAGTTCCTGGTTCAGAAGTTCCTTTTGCTGAGGGCCTTTGGTTCCTAGTGTTGAAGCTGGGCTACAGCTAAAAGGCAGTGAGAGCTGGAACCGTGGTTTCCCTAGAAGCCATTCAGGATGTTCCTGAAAGCTTAAGCTCGAAGCTGACTCACCAGCTCCCCTTGCAAGTCTCTGAGCTACCCCTCCCTCCACCCCACTTTCTCTAATATCACCCTTAGTACAATGATCAGAATCAGGGAATTCATATGGATATAATTCTATCACCCAAATCTATAGACATTTATCAAATTCTGATTAATATCAAAATTGTCCTATAAAGCAAAAAAAAAAAAAAAAAAACAAACAAACAAAAAACCAAAACTCAAAAGACAAAAATAAAAACCAAAAAACAAACAATCATTATTTTCTGTTTTAGGATCCAATCTATGATTACATGTGATATTTTATTGTCATAAATCTTTAGTCTCCTTCAAACAGTTCCTCAGTATTTATTTTTCTATAACGATATTTACACTGGTTCAGAGTGCAAACAGGCATTTTATTTTGTAAAAGTTTCCTCAGTTTGGGTTTGTCTGTTATTTCCTCATGATTTAAGTCATATCATACATTCTTGTCAGGAGTACCACAGAAGTGGTATCTTCTTCTTAGTGTATCATATTGGGAGGCACACAATGTTGATCAGCCTCATTACTCCTGGTGTTTCTTTGATCACTTGATTAAGGTGGTGTCAGCCAGGTCTCTTTCTCTACTGTAAAGTTACCATTTCTCCTTTTGTAATTATTATGCATCCAAACTTCTTTCAGTAACTTATTTACTGCTTTATCAGTCAGAGTTGGCTTCTGTTGCTTGCAACTAAGAGCTCTGACAGTGAAATCTCTTTATGATATAAAAAAAGGGAAAACCATAGAGGACATTTTCTGCTTAGGATCAACATCAGAACACGGTTAAATCCTGCTTGAGACCTTCATTTCAGCTCGATTAGTCAGTGTTTAGGGCAGAAGCTTTGGTTGTTTTCTTATCAGCATAACCTAAAATATTTTATAGCACATCTGAATAACAGAGCACTTTTAATCCAGGTGATTTGCCTCATAGGTTCCCATTAATTGAAAGCTGTTTCTCTTCTTAGAGGAAGACTCACATTTCTGATGAATCTTGTGTTCTCTCAAGGAAGGGACTTATCTTATCCTATAATCACAAATATAACCTGTTCTAAGAATCCTTCCTGACTGCTTCCTGGCGATAAACACCTTCTCTGAGGTCCTATTCTGCACCGTGCAGATGTAACACCCAAGAGCCCTTGGACCTCTCTGAGTAGACTGCCACCTTTGAGGGCAAGAATTTACCTTTTCCATGTTGGCATGCTCAGCACTCAATGCAGTACGTCCCTGGAATAAGTGCTCAATGGATGTTTGTTGAATCAAAGAATCTATGTAAGAACATATGATTGTGGCAAGTTTGACGTAGTCCATAGGGCATGTCCTTGCAAAGTATTTAAAAGACTAGGTTTTCTCAGCTCTGGTGGTGCCCATCTCTTCCTATTCTCTTGCACAGGGAATTCTATGGCCCTTTGGAACTATTATGGGGATTTAAGCAAAAAAGTGGCATGACTGTGTCTGGGCTTTGGACAACATTTCTTTGGCTGCATTGCAGGATGAATGGGAAGGCCAAGACTGTGGGCAGGTAGACTTGGCAGGTGATTCTGCTGTGGTCCAGGCATGAGATGCAGAAGGGTGGATAGAAGCAAGAGACAATTTATAATCTAATAAAAATGCTACAACTTATCAGTGGCCTACTCTGAGCCAGACTGTTGCATATGCTGTTTTTGTTCTTCATAGTAGCCCTGAACATTGTGTTTGATACCCCTGTTTCTTTCTGAGGGAAAAGCTGGTAGATTTGTCTAAAAACACAGCTAATGAGGGTTGAGCCAGTGATTAATTCAGAGACATCTGGCCCCAAAGCCCATGCACCTTCCTGTGGATCTCATACCTGAACCCAATGCTGATCTGATGGCCTCTGAAGACTGCCCTCCTCTCGATGTGGCAGTGACAGAAGAGACACAGCTTTGCCGTACCAGTGCTGAGCCACCTGGAAGGACAAGAGGGATGTTGCAATTTAAATGTGTGGCTGCTGCTCAAGGGGATGAGAGAAAGAGACAAGGCCTGTGGTGTTGGCTACTGCATGGGACTGCAGTTCGGGCTGAGGATTTCTGCTCCCCATCTGCCCTGGTCCAGGATAGGTTTTGCAAATGTAGCCAATTGGAAGTAAAGCAGTCGCTGCAAATTCAGACGTCCCCTATGAGCTGGGAAAGAACCATAAGGGTCATCTGTACAGTAGGGTTAAGAATGAGCATACTGTAAGGTTTCTGCTACTTGAAATTCTGCAATTCTACAATTCCACAAATTATCTCCAAGTTTTTCTCATTTCCCTTGGTGTTGCTTCTTTTTCCAATGTTAATTAATATTTCAGGAAACCTTGGTTTTTGAAGCTTAACCTTGTAATTTTGACTATTTGGCAGAGTCCCTGAACATCAATGTGATATGATAATTTGTAACTTTATTGAGGCAAAGTTTGAATTTCAAGGGCTGTAAGACCAACTAAAAGCAAGCACCCAGCTGGTAAGTGAGCCTCAAGCGGCCCCATCGCCACTCGCCACAGCCGTGTGGCATCTACGTGCTATCATGTAATAATTAAGAATAGCTGCTACCATTCTCAAGCATGAATTCTAGGCCAGACACAGTGTTACGCTCCACATGCATTGTCTCACTTACTCCTCACAAACACCTGGCAGAATGGTAAGTGTCTCATTTTGCAGAGAAACAGAAGCTCACAGGAGCTAGGTAATTTTCCCATAGTGTCACAGCCATTAAGTGGCAGAGCCTTCACCATTGTTTCTTTTCAGGCTTAGGAAGGTTCATGGTTGAGGTGACTGATTGCCATTAGGATGTCATAGAATTCCCATATTGAATCAATATTGAGTGGGCACCTACCACGTGCCAGGCACTGTTCTATGGACAGCATTATTACAGCAGTGAACAATAAAGGACAAACAACTTTATTCTCACAGAGCTTTCATTCAAGTGGGTGGAGTGGGCAATAAGCTACCTAAAACAATAGACATATTCTGTGTTGGATGGTGACTGGTGCTAGGGAGGAAAATATAGCAGGGAAGGGGTACAGTGGAGGGCAGGGGTGGTTGGGGTTGGTGGCTCAGTTTTAAATAAGGGAGACATGCAGGGATCCACACAGAGAGGGTGACACATATGCAAAGACTCAGAGGGCCACAAAGAGAGCACGTGAGGGCCAGTAGGCCAATTAATTCTACTCACCTCAGCCTCCATTTGGAGGGTGTGGGAGGTCACTGGAAAGTTTGCAGCAGACAATGCCTTGCTGTGACCTGTGTTTGGAAAGAATTACTGTGGCACGTGGAAAATTGATGAAAGGGGGGAAAAGACAGGAAGAAATGAGGAGTCCAGGTTGGAGGCTCTTGCAGGCATCCATGCAAGAGTTGACGGTGGCCTGGGCCAGTGGATGTACTTTGAAGGCAAAGCCAACAGAATTCCCTGTCTGATTGGATGTGGAGTGCAATGTTGAATTTATTTCAGTGATAGAATTTATTTAAATAGATTTTAAAACGTCCTGCATGGTTTCCCAAAAGGGTCACTGAAGGTCTAACCGGGTCTCTTAAATCTTTTGATGATATGTTACTGCACTTGGAGAAAAAAACAATTTGCCACTACAAATGTGGGGACTAGCTAAGGTCTTGGCTTGCAGTCCTCACAGATGTCTACAGTGTATGTGACTATTACCTGATTCTGGGCTTGGGTCAGGGACAGAGACCAAGAAAATTCTGCCGGGGATCTAAGAATTGGAAGCAGCAGCTCATCTTGGAAGAGGTGAGGAGCCAGAAACCAACTGGGAACAAGCCGTGGTGGTGCAGCAGCTTTCTGTGCTGGGTAAACCAGGAACCTGTTGTTCCAAGAAGAAGGTGCCTGTGGAAGGGGCGGGGGTGCGGTCTTGGCAGTACAGACCTGCAGATGTCTTTAATTTTCAGAGCAGCAGATTTAAGAAGGGGAGTATGGTTCAGAATCATAAGGGCAGGACTGGGGAGCCCAGACTGTCTGTTCTGGTAACCAAGCTGGTGAGAAGCACTTCTCACCAGTACCCAAACTTCTCTGAATGGGTACTATGGTCAGTAATTTGCTTAGGCTGGCCAGCACACAGAGATTAGTATCCACAGGAAGTGTGGTTCTTCTTGAGCGTCTGCAATAGCATTTCCAAGATGGACAATCACTTAGGTTCATTTGGGGTCATTTGGGGAATCTGCTCTAGACTTAAGAGTTCAAAATCCTGATTTTGAACTTCTGTTCTGCCACCTTCTAGCTGCGTGACCTTGGATAAATCACATAACCTCTTCACACCTCTGCTTTTTAAAAAATTATACTTTAAGTTCTGGGGTACATGTGCACAGCGTGCAGTTTTGTTGCATAGGTATACACGTGCCATGGTGGTTTGCTGCACCTGTCAACCCACCATCTACATTAGATATTTCTCCTAATGCTATCCCTCCCCTGGACCCCCATGCCCCAACAGGCCCTGGTATGTGATGTTCCCCTCCTTGTGTCCATGTGTTCTCATTGTTCAGCTCCCACTTACGAATGAGAACATGTGGTGTTTGGTTTTCTGTTCTTGTGTTAGTTTGCTGAGAATGAGGGTTTCCAGCTTCATCCATGTCCCTGCAAAGGACATGAACTCATCCTTTTTCATGTTTGCATAGTATTCCATGCACACCTCTGCTTTTTAATCTCTACAATGGGGTAGCAGAATATATCGCTGATCACCTATATTGTATGCCCCATTTCTGCAGGGAGATTACCCTTGTGAACCCATGATTTGCTTTGACCAATGAAATGTGTCCAAAAGTGACATCTGATACTTCTAGAGGAAAGCTTTAAAGAGTCAGTGCATGGCTTGCCATGTTTCTCTTTCCTAGTCTTTGTGACTGTGGAAGAATGGATCTAGGCAGAGTCTCCATCAGCCTGGGGCCCTGAGGAATTATGATGTGCAGAACTCCCTGCTGACCTGCAGTGGTCACGTAAGTATGAGTGAGAAATAAACTGTTTCGCTTTAAACCATTAAAGATTTCTAGGTTGTTTGTTAACACAGCATAACCTAACCTATCCTGACTGATACAAATGGAAATGATAATCTCGTCATATATATAGCATAATTGAATCACTATGAGAATTGAATTGAATAATTGAATTGAATAATTATTGAGAATTATTCAATTCTCTGAGAATTGAATAAGTATTCCCTTGTCCTGGAACAATTTCCTTCACCACTCTAGGCTCTTCTTCACTTTTTAGGTATCAGACAAAAAGTCCCTTCCTGAGAAACATCTTTCTGGCCCTCAGTGGGTTAGTTCCCTCTGCCGTTAAAGCCTCCTTTGTAATCTTCATCTCACCTATAACCCCTTCTTGTATAATCTGTGACATCACTCTTCTTTGACCTCTAAGAAGGTGAGCCCTTGCCTGTCTTGTTCATGTTGGCCCCCATAACCTTGTACAGAACCTGGCACAAAGTAAGTGCTCAAAGATTAAGGTTCATGACCAAGAAATGGAGTGGCTGGCATGGGGACAGCAGCCTTCTTTTTCTCTTGTCACCACCACAGCTTTGTTTATATTTCTCTTCTCCCCTCAGGGGCTCCATATTTGAAAATATTTCTGTCTACTAAACAAACTGCATTTATTATAAAGCAGTACATTTGACCCATTCGTTATTACTCAAAGACACATGTAGCTGCTGATAAGAGTTTCTGATCAGCAGGAGATAATCACCATGGCCACATCAATGAATATAATTCCAGCCCCAAGCAAAGGAAACAGATGTTTGCATTTGTACAGCTTTACAGGGCCTTTAGCTAACAGTTGCTTCAACCAAAAGGACATTCAATGTTTATGTAACTAGAGGTCCCCAGGGAGGCATTTTTGGGGTTGGTTAGGAAGCTTCACCACGTCTTTGAGGATTTTGGCAGCTTCTATCTTTCCCTGCTGCCATCTTTGCTTTCTCTCATGCCTGTTGCCTCCTGGTATTTCCAGGATGTCTGCAGCTGCTCCAGGAAGCCTGAGTGCATTGTCAGGGTGAAGGGGCAGAGCCAGGAGTCTCTCATCTCCTGTCTGTTGCTTTCACCAGGAAATCAAAAGCTTTCCCAGAAACTCCTCCTCAGACTTTGCTGTAGGTTTCTTTAGGCAAAACTGGATTCCGGGGCCACCCCTAGCTGCAAGGGATTCTCGGGAAGTGGCTGGAAAACGGCCCGGGAGTCCTCCTGAGCCGTCCCCTGGGCCTGACATATGGCATCCGGGACAAAAGGCTGGCCCATGGGCAAGGAACAAAGTCAGGAGAGCGGTTTCTGGGTGGCAATGAATAGCGTCTGCAGCACCTGCTGCAGGAATGAGGCCTCGTTATGTCTTCCTCATTCATTTAGTCAAACCCGCTCGGTTACCAGGGAAGGAGAGCAATGCCCAAGGACAAGGAAATCTTCAAGGGCTCATCTTGATTGAGGGGCAGATAGAAGTTAGGCTATCAGTCCTCAAGATCTCTTCATTCTTTTAAAGAAATAATTGAAAGAGGCTCATGATCCTGGCAGGTTGCTCAGTACAAGCAGAGAGGCTCACCCCGCCGGCCATGTGGGGAGAAGAGCACAAGGTAGGTAATCTGAGTTCCGGTCCCACTTCCGCTTCTATCTAGCTGTGCCTTGTTGGGCAATTATGTAATGCACTTTAGGCTTGAATTTGTTTCATTGGCTGTGTTATTTAATTTGATTTTACAGATAGGGAAATTGAGAGCTGGAGAGGTAAACTAACATCCCAGGGTCACACGGCTAGTAAGTGGTGGGGCAAAGACTTGAACGCAGACCTCCTGACTTCCTGTTTGGTCCTGCCCTTGATAGATGGTCTGGGAGAGCCTCAAGTACTCCCTGAGTAAGGGGTCAGGGCTGGACACCCTCCCCACTGTTTAGGACATAATTCGCTGTGTTAGGAGGAGTTGTTGATCAGTTTCATTTGTTTAAAAATGGACTTACAAAACTTGGCTCTCAACTTGTGTTTATAAAGTGACTCTTGGTAGGTGAATAGATCTGGATATTATTAATTATTGCAAAATGCTGTGTTTATATATCACCGAATCACCCACTGCTGCAATGATGGAATGGTAGGAACAGGGTCATTTTGATCTTTAGTAACAACAAAGAATGCCAATCCTGTGGCAATATTTCCTTCATCCATCTAGATATCTCTCCTGGGGAGATTTCTTTTGTTAAATACAGATTCCAGGACCACATCCCTTGGAAAGCCCAGAAAGGGCCTACAAAATTGTACCTTTACAGAGTTTTTATTGGAGATTCTGATAATCAGCCTAATATTTTGATCACTGTGTAGATAGAATACAATTTCTCAAAGCAGCCCTTGAACACCTTTGAATTGTTGTTTATTTGCTTTGCTCTCAAACAGAATGTGTGTTAGTACCAGGTAGAAGGATGTAATACAGTGATGACCAGATGGTTCAAACTTCTGAACTTCTCAGAAGCATTGTTAACCATGGAGGTGGTTTGCTGTTGCCTTAAATATATATAATTGAAAACATAGATTGAGTTCCTCATTAAGAGAACTAAAGGTACTTTGAGTATCATTATTATTTCGTTCAAATCGAGAATGCTATCAAAACAACTTTTAAATAAATGCTGAGCTGAACTCATGAAATATTATCAATGATCATCTTAGATCATTGATAAATGAGGTGAAGTGGTATTGGACAGTGCCTAAGACATTTTTTGGTTATTTATAATTAGGCAGGCATGGTGGGGTACAAGTATCTGCAGGGTAGAGATCAGGGGTGCTACTACATATCCTACAATGCACAGGACATCCTTTAAGTTTGGCATATGAGTGTGTGTGTGTGTGTGTGTGTTTGTGTGTGTGTGTGATGCTGGTCATGCCATCTATGACTCTAGGACAATCTTGTGGGAATTTATGTCACTGTGAAACCTTCTGCTCTCTTTAGGCCCTGCCTGGAAAGACTTTTGGTTTCTACTTCTCCTTCATTCCTATGTGGCCGTTAGAAGCACTAGGTATATAGTCATCTGTCTCTTTTTTGAGTTCCTAGAGCTGTTGACACCCCCACCCCCTGTGACTGCTGTAATTACACAGGTACGGCCTGTGGACTGCTCTTTCCCAAGGCGAATGACTAGCTCTGTCTACCACTCTTCTTTCTTACTTGGTTAAGAGACCTCACTCTTACCTCCTCTGGCCTGTGTCGTAGCACCAGCTTGCAGTCTCTTGTCAATCACGGGTTACTAGAAAATACTTTCTTCTGTTTTTGAAAGGCTTAGGAAAAAAGCCACAAATTGGAAAATTTCAACCAAACATAGGAGGTGTTGAAGGCATAGGCACCTATAAGTGCACGTTGCAGAAGTTGATGACAGAGGCCTGCATAGGAGTCAGGCATCTTGGGTTAGAGCTCACTGTTCACCATCAATTTGCTGAGTGGCCTTGGGCAACTTACTTCCCCTCTCTGGTCCTAACTTTACCCTGGATGGCTGAGAAGAGTTCTCAGGTCCCTTCCTGTTCTGATATTGAAAACTCTGAAGTTGGCACAAGTTTCTCTCCTACAAAGACCCACAGAATGACCAGAAAGGACACATCCTGTGAGCCACAGCCTGCACTAGTGTTTTCCTCCTAAGTATTAAGAGGAACGCTCAAGCTTCTCATTCTGGCAGAATCGTATGCCCACGCCGCTGGATGTCAATTCTGGCATTTATTAGAATGCCGGTAAATCTTGAAAACAATAAATATCTCATTACTTTGCTGATGATGTGTCTTTAAGTGCTACTTCAAAATGCCCGTCTTTGCTGTGCTTGATTTATAACACAGACTCATTTTAATCTTGCAATCTTTTATTTTTTGTAAGCACTTTCTTGGACCCTAATCAGATTTCTATAAATTCCCTAGAGCAACTGGCAATGAGGCCAAAGAGGCATCCCAGGGATGGTGTCACCCTACATCCCGACAGGTTTGACATCTGATTTTCTGACCTGTGATTTTTCAGTATATTGCAGATAAAATGATATAGACTTTAATATCAGGCAGGCCTGGATCAATGTTCCATATCCCATCTCTGTCAGGGGCTAGCTGGGTCATCTTAGACAAACTAACTTAACCTCTCTCAGCCTTAGTCCCCTCACCTGTGCAATGGGGGAATGATGGTTTCTTTGTAGATCTAAGGTAAAGAGAAAATGAATTGACAGATGCAAAGCATCTATTCTGATGACTGGAATAGAGGTGATGCCCAGGAATTGGTGAACTAGGAAACTGATTATTACTCTGAAGAAAGAATTCAGAGCTCCTTCTCGGAAAGCCCTGGAGACCAATGTCAGGGGTTGTAAATCAACTCCTCTTCTGTTTTAATACTGAATTAACAACCAGGCAGGGGGAAAAATGGAACATTTAAATATTTAAACCAAACATTTAATTTTTAAACATGAACATTCTTTTTATAACTTGGACTGCTCTTCAAGGCCTGTGGAAAATTCCCTGAGCCTCTGCTGTCAGCCCTCCTTCATGGTTCATGCTAAAGAATGTTGCTAACCTTGGATGTCTCTGAACTTGACAGGGGGTAATACATTTGTTTTATTCAGAAGAAGTCACATTTGTGTCCTAATAAAGAGATTACTGACAAGTTTATTTAAAGAAAGGGGAATAAATACCTGTATAATAATAATAAAACTAAGTTTGATGAAACTGAAGAAAATTATATTTCATGTGATGCTCTTGATTCCTGCTTTCTGCTGGAAACTGTTCTTGGCTTTTATGTTATTTATTTTAAATTGCACAAAAAACTCTGCAAGGTTTCATTTATCATCATCTTTCTGTCCATAAGCAAACTGAGTTTAGATGAGGTTATAAAGCAACACAGGATCGTGTGTTTCGGATGATGGACGTGGATGCTTGGCCCAGCATTCATATGCTCTTCTTCTTGCAAGAACCTCTGATTTTTGCTTAGAGATCCAGTCTCCTTTCCCTCTTTGCTGTTGTTTGTGGAATGAAATGCCAGTACTGTTTTTGTGTGTTCTAGATCCTATGACCTACAACAGTGGCCACAGTGAATTGTTCAGGGACAAACATGTGAATGCATTAGAGTCCAGAGGTGCATGAGACATTGCTGGGAGGTTGGAAGAGGGCATTGAGGCTGCTCTTGCTCATCTTACCACCAGGGAGGGTCTGCTGAGGAGGAAGCTGGTAGGAGCTGGAAGAAAGAGATCATAGCTAGTCTGGTTGAATCACTGAGATCATCATTTCCCTTTAAGTAAAGGAATTCCTCTCCTCTCCTCTTTATGACCTGTATTTTAAATTTTTTTTTAGGTATTACTTTCACCTAATTAATTAATTAAATAATCTTCTCTGGAGCACCAATTATATTTTGAGTGCCCTGTAAGAGCCATGTATATCTAATCTGCTGCAGGTCTCACTAATCTCTGACTACAAAATACTACGGTACTTTCTGTTTATAACCAAATTATGTCATGAGCTCATCCTTCCTCATCTGGCTGATGTCTAAGCCAAGTATCTACAGGACATTGCCTGTTTTTGGGGCACAGTGCTCCTCTGAGGCTAATCAGTACCGAGTCCCATCTTAGCCTTGATAAAGGAGGCCACATCTCTATTCCCTTGTATGCCACCTCCAAATGTGGCACACACATTTCCATTGCAGTTGCAGGCAACTGTCCTTGGAGTCTAGGGGCCTAAACCCCATCTCATGTCTCTCATGCAGTTGCTGTGTCCCCACGTGGCTCTGGCTTGCCCTGTAAGATGGCGGAAAGCATCCCCTAATCCTCCAACCAACCTCTTCTCAGGACCTCCAGGGATCTCTGAGTCTCTGGGCCAGCTCAGTGACTCCTGGGCCTCTGAGAAGCCTGAAGGTTGTTTTCAAAAGAACAATAGGTGGGCACCTACCTAAACTTGCAAATCTATGATGATCCTTCCAGAACAAGGGGAGCAGTTTGTCCTATAGACAGCTCCCCAACCTAGAAGGCAGAAATCACTTCAAAATTTTTAAATGGCCATTTTGATAGCTTCAAAACAAAATCCAGAAGAAAAACCAAACCTAACCAAGCAGCAACAGACATAACTGCAATAATGACTGGACAGCAATTCCAGTCCAGTTCCCACGGGCACCTTTGGATGGACACACACATGGCTTTAGGGATGGGACTTCTTTCTCTCACAATTCCTTCCCTTCTACTTACAGTCTGTCCCTCAATTCAGACTTCCACACCCAAGCACAGAGCTGCTTTCTGTGAGAATGTGATTTTTTTTAAGTGAATAATACTCCATTGCCTGTTATCCATCTTTGTTTATTGCAGAAAATCTTTCATCTTTGCATCCGCCAGTGAGTTTTGGCATCTCTCTCCTGGCCTTTAGCACATTGGACCTTAGTTTTCTGCCTGACTTTTCTCCTCTACTCATCCGTAAGTGTCTTGAGGCAGGGACCCACCTTGCTGGTCTTGGGGATCCTCCTTGGGGCTGAACAGGATGTTCTGCCGTATTAGCTACTCTGGGTTTAGAAGGAAGAGTCCTGGGTTTCTGTTCCAACCCTTCTGCATTTGAGCTGTGTGGCTGTGGGCAAATCACTCACCTCTGGGAACTCTTATTTCCTCAGCTGTAAAACTAGGATAACATCACTGTAGTAAAATGAAAAGTAGTTACTATTTTTCATACTTCTCTACATTTGTATTCTTTGAAATGTGACTTTGCAATTTTTTCCTTCAATGTTGGCATGTGTGTCCTTACCCCTAGAGTTGGATCAGACTTTTTGACTTGCTTTTGTTAATGAAATGCAGTGGAAATGACAGTGTGCCAGTTTGGAGTCTGAAACTCAAGAAGCCTTGCATGCTTCTTCTAGCCATCTTGGACCCTTGCTTCTTGCATGAGATTAACCCCATGCCTCCATGCTGGAGAATGAGAGCCCACATGGAGCAGAGGCAAGTTATCCCCAGTGGAGCTGCCTTTGGCCAGCTAGCCCCCAGCTGACTTTGCAGACCACATATTAATGAGTGAATCCAATAAGAACAGAAAGCCTCTCAGCTAAGTCCAGTCTAAACTCCTAACCTGCAGAACCATGAGCTAAATAAATCAGGGTTTTAAGCCATTAAGCTTTGGAATGGTTTGTTATGCAGCAAAAACAGACGAATACATTCACTCACTTCTCAGGTGATTTTGTGCATTAAGTGAGATAATGTGTGTGAGTGCTTGGTAAACTTTGTAAACCTCACTGTCTCTCTTGCCTCACTCTCAAAGACCCCTCCTTACATCAGTGGAATCAGCCCCTCTTTCCTTAATGCTGGAGACAGAGGGAGACCTGGCCACAGATGACGTCATCACCTATTCCCTCTGAGGCTTGGATTCAACTTCTCCATGTAATGAAATTTCAGACCTTCTGCCAACCACAGACTCTAGTACTTTCTCAACCCTTAATATTTGCCTTGTTGGACTGATTTCCTTAGTAGAGTGAAAACAATTCCAAAAGGACAGCCCAGAGAGTTTTGTTCAAGTTTCCAAGTTCCAACTAGCCAGTTGTGGAACCTTGGACTAGCTCTCCAAGGCTCAGTTTCCTCACATGCAGAAATGGGTCCAAGCTTCTTACCAATCCCTCACAGGAGTGTCCTGGGAATCACGTGAAAATCATGTATGTGAAAGCACTTTTTAACTAGAAAGCCCTATACAAATTCACAGTATTAATTGTCCATTCTACAAATATTTACTGAGTGCTGCTGTCTCCAGGCACTGTCCTAGAAGCTTGGAGTACATCTGAGAATGAAGCAGATAGCCACCCCTGGCCTTATGTGCTTACGCTATCATTATTTGGGCTTTCCCAGTCCTGCTGTGACCTCAGGTCTCAATGTGACTTTCACCAGAATTTACCTTTGTCTTAGCATGGGTTTCTTAGGAAACAGAGCCTGAGGCAAAACACATATGCTAAGGCTCTATTGGCGAGTAAGATCTCAGAGAAGAAAGACTGGAGGTAAAAGGGAAACTGAGGCAGGGATAGAGGGAAAACACATATAAGGTGAGGCACTGAGCTGCCCACAGCTTCACAAGAAAGCCAGCCATTTGCTGGGTCATGTAGGACATCTTTGAGAGGGCCACACAGAAACATTACATCTTGGAAGAGTCCATTCAGAGAAGAAAGGAAATAAAATTCTTGCTTTTTCCTGTCTCCCATCTCTAAATGGTCACAGGTCACCCAGTAGGAGTTAATTCTCTGGCACTGCTGAGTTTTGTTAACCGATCCTCTGGAAAGCAAGGCCCACCATAGCAGTGGTAGTGGTGACTGGGTGTGAGCCAAACATTCCCAGCCAGCCTGCAGCCTAATGGACATAGCTGGGTGAGCTGGAGAGTATGAAAGGGGCTGTCAAATGTTTTCCACCTTAGTGTTGACAAAGCTCTGCATATGAGGCAAGAGGCTGGTGGTATGAGGCATGAGGCAGGGCACTACTGGGTCAAGCCACATGACATGGGGGGCCATGGTGGCAGAAGGTCTGGCTGGTTAAGCCAGGGGAGGGGTTGACAACAGGATTGCTTCTGTAAGGCTAGTAAGGAGCACACAGCCTCTCTCTATGGAAATCTTCTCTTTTGATCTCCAAGAATATGACTGGTGGCAGGTGCTCTTCCTCGAGGCAAATCATGGCTGAGCCAATTGGGGAAGGGGCATGAAGAGGATCTGGTAAGCCTTTAAGGACTCCTTTGAACAGAAAGTAAAGCTTGGCGTAGCAGGAGGAATGGCTGCAAGCTAGAAGTCCTGGGTCCTGCTCTTCTATTAACTTGCTTTGTAACCTTGTGCACATTTCTGAACTTCTCTGTGCCCCGATTTCCCATGTGTGAAATGAGAGTTGTGTCCAGGCAGAGCCCTTTGCAGCTCTTCTGTGCTGAAGCCCTAGGGCTTTATGCAGATGAAAAGTCATCCTTCCTTAGCCCCTGCCTGTGTCCCTTGTTCTGCGTGTACAGGGATTAAAGCAGACCAAAGGAGAGGCAGGCTCACTAGGAGGGAGTCACAGAGGGTAATGAATAGCCAAGGTCGTGGGCAACTTCACTTCTTCTGGCATTGTTACAGTCCAAGTTAAATATAGCCATCCAAGACTTCCATACAACGCTGACCAACTGCAACTATTTAACACATCCTGTGGTGGAAGAAACAGCCGCCAATCACCAGCAATCATCAGCAGTGACTCTGTGAAGAAAGCTGAGGGCAAAATTTCACTGGTGTCAACATTCTCAGCCAGCATCTGTAATGACTCAGAAATGCCTGGAGCCCTGCTGACTGTATGTTTGAATGAGACTATTATTTATGAGACTACTGGGTCCTTTACCTTTTGAACTTTCTGATGGGTCAAACCTGCCAAAACATGACTCCAGAAGCATTTTGAGCAAGTAATTATTTTTTCCAAAAGAGCTAATATCATTGATTAATAACGATTCTGTATTCACTCTGTGTCGGGCACACATTTTTATGTGCATCTCTCCTTTCACCTTCACAACAACTCTACAAGTTGGGTCCTGATTTGTCCTCACTGTATAGATGAGGAGCCTGAGATTCATAGAGGTCAAATAATGTGCCCAGGTTCACCCAGCAACAAAGTGAAGAACTCAGGATACAGAATCCAAGCTTCTAACCGTTTTCTCATCACCAACACTCTAAATATAAAACTACTGATCAGAGGATGATCAGTAGGGTGATCATAGAGCTTGTCATCCAAACCAGTACACTCTTGGGAATAAAGGGGGAAGCTATTATTACCCCAGTGTAACAGGAGTAAACCAGAACTGCCCCTGGCAAACAGGCACATCTGGTCACCCTAGAACCTAGGTAGAGGGAGTCAAGTAAAAGCTGGAGTCAGTCTTGGTGATCTTATTCCTCCTCCTTATACCCCATCTGGGATTAGTGTCAGGCATTTAAGACCTATCTCTTACTGAAACCATTGTAACTGACATAAATGTGAAGATCATCGTAAACTGTAAAACACTACAGATTGAGTTAACACATGCAAATTCCCATTGATTAAAATTGGTTATTTGTTTGGCATGGTGACAGCACTTTACCTGAGTTATTTCATATTTGCAACAGCCCTGAAGCCATACCTTATTAAATTCGGCAGATACAGAAACTGGGGCCAAGCCAAGTTAAAGTGGACCAAGGGGGAGAACAGCACGGTTTGAGACAGATGGTTTTCTGTGCAAACATCTAGTGCATGTTGTCTGCATACCTTGCCTTATTAGAGGGGACTATTATGCTTAAGCAGAATCCCTGGAAGAGAGATGGTGGTTCTACCTCCTTGCCCCATCCTGGATCTCAGTTTCGTAGAGTGCTACAACCCTGACATGTCAGTGGTGCAGACATTGAATGATAGGCCTTCCCCACTGATGTGCTGGTGATCATTCCTTGTCTTTCCTGGGAAACCTCGTGCTGGGACTCTGCAGGTCAGCTGTGAGGGTTTTGAATGCCATAATATAGGAGACTTTCGGGAAAGGGTAGGGAGCTACTGCAGTGTCCTTCAAACATTCCACATGTGGGAAGTGGCACTAGGTTTTAGAAAAAGTGAGAGGCTCTGAGTGGGGGGAGCTGGCTGCTCTAACGTTAGAGCTGGTTCCAGCTCTAAATGGGCTCTGTGGTCTTGCAATCATGTTCCTTCCCTGGGCCTCAGGAACACGAAGCCCTACCTTCACACAGCATTTGGGCAAGAGCTATAAATATGTTCATGGCCTTTGATTCCAGAATTCCCTTTCTGATAATTCACCCCAAAGAGCTAATTCTAAGTACAGAAGTGGTTTCCTGCAGAGAGAGGAGGAGGAGGCCCACAGCATCAAGGAGTGCAGAGGGCCCAGCGATCTGGGTGAGAGGGTCCTGGTGCAGCAGAAACAAAATGGGCCCAGGGGCCAGACTGACATGGTTTTGACTTTCACTCTGCCCTTGATGATACCTGTGAGATAGTTGGCAAGTCACTTCACCTCCATGGGACTGTTTCCTACACATATAAAAAGGAGATAATGATGCCTTTTTCCTAGGGTTGTTGAAAGGATAAGTGGGATTATTGATTGATTAATACCTATCTTCACCAAGTATTTGAGGTATTCTATTAAAATTTTTATAATAAAACAGAAGACATAAAGTAGTGAGATAAGGTTGAATGAAAAAACGATATAAACACGCAAGCCTGGGGATTCCAAAGAGTCATGAGATTTGGGCCATGACATGGGTTGTTCTCTGCCTGTTGTTCAGTGTGAATGAGGAGGCATCTTCCATGGCAGGGGTCCTTTCATCCTTAATTCTGAGGGGCACATAACACATAAGAAGTTCCTGGTACAGAACTGGTGTCCACTGATACATTTTATTCCCTTTCCCCTACCTGGCTTATAAATATCTTGTGACCACTGGCTCATTTGAAATAGACTAGGTTTTTGTGGCTTACAGCTAGAGAGGACACACAGTGAGGCAGGGGGCTTTGGGAGGGTCCCCGTGGTCTGTTTTTGGCCTGTTTTCTTAGCTGAGCCAACGAGGATGCCCAACAGAGAAGCCGGCCTCATCTCCCACAAAGAGGAAGATTAGGATGTGGGGCTGTATTTATTTTTGCATGTTGCAGTTCCCATTGACAGAGCCCTCACTCTGTGTCAGGCACTAAACTGAACAAGCATCTTTGCTCACCTTTCTTACACCAACCCTTTGAAAGAGACAATTTTATCACTCTCATTATGTAAGTAGAAAATGGAGGCTCAAAGAGCTTAAATAACACATTAAGATTTCACTGAGCTGAACTTCTCGTCCAGGATTCTCTGGTCTGTGGACCTTATACTTAGCATTTCATCTGCACTGTCTGCCTCCTTTATGTGTTAATTTGATGAAGGTGGGAAAGTGAGTTTTATGGATAGCATCTCTTTTGAGTTTCTAACCTACCCTCTAGAAAGAAAAGAACCACACGTGCATAATACATTTTACCGGTGACCTAAGAGTAATCTCTCCATTCATACTACAAATGGTTATTGACCTCTTTATTCAGCCTCTGAGAATATAGCAGCAAATAAAAAAGACCAAGTTCCTGCTCTTTAAGTAACCTGGATTATATTGAAGGCACTTATGGATTTCAGGAAAAGACATTCTTGTCCATTGCTACTTAGGAAATATCCATAGCTCTTGCTTTCTTAGCACCACCACCTCCATTCCCACTCTGGCTGTGGGAATGAGTTATCTCGTGTTGAGCACCTACTGTGTCTCAGGAAATCTAGTAGGGGCTTTCTATATGCTGTCTCGCTTAAAATACCACAATGATCCTACAAGAAAGGTAAACCTTTCTTGGCCTTTTTAAAGGGCAAACTAAGGCTCAGAGAGGTTGGGTACTTGCCTCAGGTCACACAGTGGTGACTGGGAGAGCTTTGGCTGGAATTTATAGATCTGGCTGAATCTAAGGACCATGGCTTCTCTGTTACACCATGGTACCTTCATCCAGACTGGTCTGAGCACTGCTGGAGTTGGATAAGTAGCCTTTCTTCTTGAGACTTCAATCATCCCTTCTATGAAATAGTGGAACTTGACAATGATTTATCAGGTGCTTCTAAGTTAGCTGTTCTCTGATGGTGGGTCTTTGAGAAGGGCAAAGGTGGGAGCTCCAAGGGATGCCTGAAGCTTCAGAAAAGGCTTGTCTGGTTAGAGAAGTGGAAAAATCTGGTTCTTTTAAAGCCAACCTGGGCACCTACTCCCAGAAAGTGGAGGAAGTTTATAACCCCTACCATGAAGAGGCCTAAGGTCCACAGAATGCATGAGGTTTTCTACCTTTCTGTTCAGATCGTCCCACATTTGGAATTCAGTCAGCTACCTGACAACTCAGGTAGAGACGGAACAGCCATCACCCGGGCAACCACAAAGCCAGCTTTATTGGAAGTGAGTCCTGGATCCTATAAAAATTACTCAACTTTTGGGTTTGTTGTGACCTAATATGAACCATGCATCTAATTAAAACTAATTAGAGAGGTGACTGCATGTTTGAAGAACTAAACCTGGAAAGTAGCAAAATAAAGCTGCTTCCACTTCTTCAGCAGCCTTGAAGATGCCTTGGAGAATGAGAGGGGAGAGGGAAAATTTTCCATCCGTGTGCAACTTCAGGACATTTGCATAAAAATGTTTTTATTGATTTTATCAAATCTGTTTTGTTTTCCTTGAGGTACCAAAATAGTACTCCAAAAAAGGGCTCCAATTTCGACATGAGTCAGGCCTGGAACTGAATCCTGTCTCTGTCATCACCAGCTGTGTGTGACAATAGTAGTTAAGGTGACACTAGCTGCTATGTCGCAGGTTGATTGCAAAGATGATCCCAATTCTCAACCTCTCTCAATGTGACCTGGCTGTTTCTCCAGTGAAGAGAATGGACTACTATTTCCTCACTCCATGAATTTGGTTGGCCTTGTGACTTGGACTGGTGAATAAAATGTGGCAGGAGTGACACTGGTGAATTCCAAGCCTAGCCATCAAGAGGCCATGTGTGCTCTTGCCACTGCCATGAGAACCAACCTGGGTTAACCTGCTGCAGTATGAGAGACCACATGGAGTGAAGTGAAATAACCCTCAGCCAAGCCTTTCTAGACCAGCTATCCCACTGCCAACCTGACAATTGACCTCAGATGAATGACTGAGCCCAGCTGAGGTCAAATAATGCCAAGCCAAGATAAGCAAAACTGCCCTCATGACCCATTGATTTGTGAGCTATAATCAATGGTGGTCATTTTAAGCCACCGTCCTAGTCATTCCAGGCTTCTTTAACATGAAACTATAGACTGGGTGGCTTAAACAATAGGGATTATTATTATTTTCTTATAGTTTCAGAAGCTAGAAGTTTTAGAAGTCCAAGATCAGGATGTCAGCAGGGTTAGACTCTGGTGAGAGCTCTTTTCCTGGTTTGCTTCCTTCTTGCTGTATCCTCAGGTGGTGGAGAGCAGAACAGAAAGCAAACTCTCTGGTGTCCCTTCCTATAAGGGCATTAATCTCATAATGAGGACTCTACTCTGATAACCTAATTATCTCCCAAAGGCCTCACTTCCAAATAGCACCATGTTGGGGATTAGGGTTTTAACATATAAATTGAAGGGAGGGACATAAATTTGTATGAAGTTTGTAGAAGCCACTAAGTCTAGAAGTTGTTTGTTTCATAGAAATAGCTAACTGATATATACCATCATGAATAAACTTCCAAATCTCAGTGGTTTAACACACTGAACAGCTATGTTTTTCTCATGTGACATTTGATTGGTAGAACTCCCTACAGCATGTAGATAGTCAGAAGCTGAAGCTGGAGGATTTCAATGTTGCCCTGAGAACTCAGGGAAGAAGATGGCAGGGGACAAAGAATGGATGACTGATAAGTGTTTCGATGCGTAGCACCTGTGTGTGCTCTGCCCACATCTTTTATTGCCTAAGTCATGTTACAATCATATTACCTAAGTTTTACAATGTAGGTATATAATGGCATTGTGTCCGTTGTATAGCTAAGGATACTGAGGCAAAGAGAGCTTAAAATAATTAGCTGAAGGTCCACAGCCACCTGCTGGAACATTAATTGGCCTTGTTCCAAAGTTTTGCATCATTATGCCTCTCTAAACATAGCTTGGCTGGGCTTTGGGCCTCACCCAGTGTATCTCAAAGAAAGAAGGGAGAAAAGTACATACTCCTGTCTCTCTCCTATAAACAGGTAAAGAGCAGTTGTCTGAATTCTATTCATAGGACCTGAGAACTTTGAATCTGTAATGCTTTTTACAGATTAATAATTAACACTTGTAGAAATTAACATTTCTACAAGTAGTGTATAGGAAGATGTTATTTTATTAATCACTGCTCATTCTTAATGAAGTAATAAGGTGAACTAAGTGACCATCTGAGCTTCTGATAAGATAAAATGCTAGACTCCAACGTGAGACTTCTTAGAGCCAGTTTCCAATCTCACTGGGGGCAATTCGGTTTTCTTCCCTTGGGCAGAAAAAATAATACTGGAGCCCACAGCTGGCTTGGCATAGAGCTGGGATTTACCCCTAGGTCTGCCTGGCTCTAAGCCTTTGGTCTTCTAACTCCATTGCACTGGACTTTTGTCAGCCTGCACCCTGAGAAATGGCTGCCCTGGGGCATCAAAGTTATCTTGGTTTGCTTTCTTAACACTGTCTTCCTGAGAAACGGATGGGTGGTGGGAAAGGCATTTCAGAAACGTTGCCATTGGTTTGCAGAATGATGTTGGCAATGACTTGTAAAATGATCTAACAGTTGAAGGAATCTGTGTCACCTTAGTAATAGAGAAGGGGCTAGGTGATTTGCTGCAAGGTTCTTATAATTCCCAAATGTTTAATGAATTCAAGTATCTGGCCAGGGAAGGGCAAACAGCCAGTTCTGTTTCTCTCTTACCCTTGTTTCTTAGATTGCTTCTTCCTGAACCTTCCACCAGAAAACAATCACTTGTACCACAGTTAGTTGGGGCTGGAGGTGAGAGTGGGTGGAATAAACTAGAAAGTTTCTCTACACATGTTGTTCTAAATTTAGTCTCATCTGTAGCTCTTATTCCTCATTAAGGGCTCTCCAACAATGTTCCTGAGAGGGAGGAAGGTTGCAGGGACTCATTGTTCCACTTTGCAGTTATCTGTAACTGCAAAAATCTGTATCTGAGAAAGCAGCACTCAGGCTTCAGGTGGCTTTATAATTTTTCCTGCAAACAGGAATACCTTTAAAAGTGAAAAAGAGTATTGATACCAATTATGTTAGGACAACAAGTATAAACTAGGGCTGTCCTGGACAAGGCAGGAATTAGGATCATCCTATTCATTATGGGCTTCCATGGGGCTTTAACTGTGATACCCTCTTGAGAAACAAGGGCATACCTCAGATTTAAAATCAGCTCTGCTGGGATGGGTTGGAAAGTATTCTGGATTTGGAGTCAGACCTAATGCCTACTTAGGTACTTGGCAAGTCACTTATCACCAGTTAGTCTTGCTTTCTTTATCTATAAAATGGTATATATATTTATCCCCACATTAAAATATATTCTCAAGATTAAGTGACAGGAGCTGAGAAAAGATTGTGTAAATGTAGTTTCTCCCCAAATATTGTGTCCCACCCTGAAGTCCTCTTCCACAAGTTTTATTGCTCTTTCTACTTTTCTAAATTCCTTTGGCATTTTCCATAATGATATGGTTGGCCATGTCCCTACCCAAATTTCATCTTGAATTATAACTCTCACAATTCCCACATGCCGCGGGAAGGACCCAGTGGGAGGTAATTAAATCATAGGGGCAGGTCTTTCTCATGCTATTCTCATGCTAGTGAATAAGTCTCATGAGATCTGATGGTTTTATAAAGAGGAGTTCCCCTGCACAAGCTCTCTTTGCCTGTCACCATCCATGTAAGATGTGACTTGCTCCTTCTTGCCTTCCGTCGTGATTGTGAGGCCTCCCCAGCCATGTGGAACTGTAATTCCATCAAACCTCTTTTTCTTCCCAGTCTCAAGTATTTCTTTATCAGTAGCGTGAAAATGGACTAATATAGTAAATTGGTACCAGGAGTGGGGTGCTAATGGAAAGATACACAAAAATGTGGAAGCTACTTTGGAACTGGGTAACAGGCAGAGGTTGGAACAGTTTGGAGGGCGCAGAAGAAGACAGGGCAATGTGGGAAAGTTTGGAACTCTGTAGACACTTGTTGAATGGCTTTGACCAAAATTCTGATAATGATATGGACAATGAAATCCAGGCTGAGGTGGTCTCAGATGCAGATGAGAAACTTGTTGGGAACTGGAGCAAAGGTGACTCCTGTTATGTTTTAGCAAAGAGACTGGTAACATTTTGCCCCTGCCCTAGCAATTTGTGGAATTTTGAACTTGAGAGAGATGATTTAGGGTATCTGATGGAAGGAATTTCTAAGCAGCAAAACATTCAAGAGGTGATTTGGGTGCTATTAAAGGCATTCAGTTTTATAAGGGAAACAGAGCATACAAGTTCAGAAAATGTGCAGCCTGTCAATGCGATAGAAAAGAAAACCCCATTTTCTGAAAAGAAATTCAAGCCAGCTGCAGAAGTTTGCATAAGTGAGGAGGAGCTGACTGTTAATCACCAAGACAATAGGGAAAATGTCTCCAGGGCATGTCAGAGACCTTTGTCGCAGCCCCTTCCATCACAGGCCTGGAGGGCTAGGAGGAAAAAATGGTCTTGTGGGCCAGGTCCAGGTTCCCTCTGCTATGTCCAGTCAAGGGATTTGGCGTCCTGTGTCCCAGCCACTCCAGCCATGGCTGAAAAGGGCCAATGTAGGGCTCAGGCTGTGGCTTCAAAGGGTGCAAGCCCCAAGCCCTGGCAGCTTCCATATGGTGTTGAGCCTGCGAGCCCACAAAGTCAAGAGTTGGGGTTTGGAAACCTCTGCCTAGATTTCAGAGGATGTATGGAAACGCCTGGATGACGAGGCAGAAGTTTGTTGTAAGGCTGGGGCCCTCATGGAGAACCTCTGCTAGGGTAGTGCAAAAGGGAAATATGGGGTCAGAGCCCCAACACAGAGTTCCTACTGGGACACTGCCTAGTGAAGCTATGAGAAGAGGGCCACCATCTTCCAAACCCCCAAATAGTAGATCCACCAGCAGATTGCACTGTGCACCTGGAAAAGACATAGACACACAATGCCAGCCTGTGAAAGTAGCCGGGAGGGAGGCTGTACCCTGCAAAGCCACAGGGCCAGAGCTGCCCAAGACCGTGGGAACCCACCTCTTGCATCAGTGTGACCTGGAAGTGAGACATGGAGTCAAAGGAGATCATTTTGGAGCTTGAAGATTTGACTGCCTGGCTAGATTTCAGACTTGAATGGGCCCTCTAGGCCCTTTATTTTAGTCAATTTCTCCCATTTGGAAAGGCTGTATTTACTCAATACCTGTACCCCCATTGTATCTAAAAAGTAACTAACATGCTTTTGATTTTACAGGCTCGTAGGTGGAAGGGACTTGCCTTGTCTTAGATGAGACTTTGCACTGTGGACATTTGAGTTAATGCTGAAATGAGTTAAGACTTTTGGGGACTGTTGGGAAGGCATGATTGGTTTTGAAATTTGAAGACATGAGATTTGGGAGGGACCAGGGGCAGAATGATATGGTTTGGCTGTGTCCCCACCCAAATCTCATCTTATATGGTAACTCCAACAATTCCCACATGTCGTGGGAGGAACCTGGTGGGAGGTAATTGAATTATGAGGACGGGTCTTTCCCATGCTGTTCTCATGATAGCGAATAAGTCTTATGCGATCTGATGTTTTTATAAAGAGGAGTTCCCCTGGACAAGCTCTCTTTGCCTGCTGCCATCCATGTAAGATGTGACATGCTCCTCCTTGCCTTCTGCCGTGATTGTGAGGCCTCCCCAGCCATGTGGAACTGTAAGTCCATTAAACCTCTTTTTCTTCCCAGTCTCGGGTATGTTTTTATCAGCAGTGTGAAAACGGACTAATACACATCTGGATCACAGAGTCAAGGACTCAAATACACACTGGCTCATACCCATCTCTGTTTAACTTTCATAGTTTTGGCTTTAATAGTAACCTTGCACATGTGATAACTCTCTTCTAAAATGTATGTAGCATTTTAAGCCCTATTATTCTAATTAATACTACCTGCTACTTAACAGCTCTGTGGCTTTCAAGAAGTTACTTAATCGCTCTGTGCCTCAGTTTCCTTATGATGGGGATAACCATAGTACCTACCCCATTGGGTTATTGTGAAGATTAAACAAATCAATGCAGGTAATTCTTTACAGTAAGCATGGCACCCATCATGTGGTTCTACCTCTACAAACTCTAGATCTGGTGGTTGCTGTTAATGTAGATTTCTTGTCCAGAAGATGTGTATCTCATGGCTTCCAGGATCCCCCTGCAAGACCAGGTATCTCTTTAGGTTTCCAATTTGAGAAGGACCATTGCATGCCATGTCTCAGCACTACCTAAACCTGAGAGTTATTGTCTCTCATTCACCCAGGGGAGAAGATAATTTTGTACCTGGTAATATGCCGCTAGCACCAACTGGCAAAGTCTTTTCAGGAGCTGCCAGTTTTGAGAAGCATCACATTTTCAAATCAGGAAAGCTGAGTTAATGAAGAATGTGACATTGGAGGGCCGAGTGGGTGATCTGGTCACCAGTAGTTGGGGGTGTGTGTAATTATTTGGGCACTGAGTCTCAGCAGAGGGAACCCATTTGGCTGGTTAATTACCCTTGAAAAGTAGGGAGGTCAGAGGATGGCCTGGCTGACAAAGTCCATTGAGCCTGCTGGATGGAGGCCAATTCCAATCCACTCTGACCTCCTGTTTCTCCTCTGGAGGTGGCTGTGGTTGCTTAGGGTGTGGGTGCTGAGCAGGCACCCTGATTTCTCAGAGGTGGCTGGTCCAGGCAGCCAGAAGCCCTGGTGCTAAGCCTTCCTTTTCCACTACCTTCATGTGTGACCTTGAGGAAAGCCAGTTCTGTCTCTGGGCCCCAGCCTTCTTCTTTGAAAAGGAAAAGTTCATCCAAGATGATGCTGGGAAGGGCCTTCCTGCTCCAACACTCCTTGACTATTAATTTGGAGAAGCAGAAGCAGCACATTATCAATCATAGGTTTGGGAATTATCTCTTAAAAATCTGCCAAGAAATTAAATTGACCATATGTTAAACATGACTGAAGCCAGGTGATGGGTACAAGGGGGTTAATCATGCTATTTGCTTTACTTTTATATGTGTTTGAAATTTTCTATAATAAAGTTTTAAGAATCTGCTAAAACTTTTTAAAGTTAATGACAAGAATAATTGGATCTAATTCATTTATGCCCCAGAATTTCTGATGCATCAGCTATGGTAGTATGTGGTATAATTCAAGGAACATCTACTCAATAAAAAACTATCTCTACTATCCACTTTCATATAGCCTGGGAGGCTCCCAACATCTACTCTTTCAAGAAAGGGTATAGTATGGTGGGAAAAGTATTGATTTTTCTTTTTTTTTTTTTTTCAGATAAATTTGAATCCTGAGCTTTAGTTTCTTTTGTTGTTTTTTGTTTTGTTTTGGTTTTAATTTTTAAAATCTGTAAAATGGGCCAGGTGTGGGGGCTCGTGCCTGTAATCCAAGCATTTTGGGAGGCTGAGGCAGGCAGATCACCTGAGGTCAGGGGTTTGAGACCAGCCTGACCAACATGGCAAAACCGTGTCTTTACTAAAAATTCAAAAAATAAATTATCCAGGCATGGTGGTGGGTGCCTGTAATCCCAGCTACTTGGGAGGCTGAGGCAAGAGAATTGCCTGAACCTGGAAGGTGGAGGTTGCAGTGAGCCAAGATCGTGCTATTGTACTCCAACCCAGGTGACAGAGTGAGACTCTGTCGCAAAAAAAAAAAAAAAAAAATCTGTAAAATGATAATTGTAGTGACCTAGTGGGTTTTGGTGAGGATAAGGGATGGTATACAAAGTGCTAAGAAAATGGTAGCGCTCATTACGACATCTTGGAAATTCATAATGTGGATTCTTCAAATTACAAACCACTCAGAGAAAGGCCCAGCCTTGTAGCTGAACTTGAATGCAATTTACAAGCTGTAAAGCAGTATCTCTTAGTGGAGATTGATGTCTCTAATTTCTGGGGGTGGAAGGGCAAAGGGAGCCAGACAGGGGGCTGGAAATAGAGGCAGGAGATGGGTGCAGGGATATGAGGTGCTGCTGAGACATTTCCCCACATGGCTGCACTGCCCCATATACCCTCACTACAAACATCTATTTCCGCATTGAACCTGGATGCCTCTTTTCTTTCAGGAGCTCTAAAGCAGCATGATATTGTCAAAAGAGCATGGATTTTGGTATTGAAGAGATTTGGGTTCAAATCCCAGAGCTGTCACTTCTTAGTTCTGTGAGCTTGATCAAAGTCACTTCACCCCTTTGAGACTCATCTCTAAAATATGGGAGATAATATATTATTGAGTGCATTAAATGAGAAAATGTCATATTATCTGATTCATGGTAGGTGCTCAATAAATGTCTGCACCCTTCTCCTTATGTATTATGGGCAGCTCTGATGATTCAAGCGCTCTCCCTTTTGCCGCATGTGGCTTGTACCCATTAAACCATAATACTTCTGTCTTCAGAACATATGCCATTCTTCTTACCCATGATATCTCTTTAGAAATTTGAAAATCATGCTTACATTTTGCTAACCTATTTTTTCCAACATCCCCTCACCTCAAGTCTTCACTTTTCAAGGTAAAATCTCAGCAAATTTAATCCAATTCCCATGTGTCTAAGTATGGTAGATTGTAAAACTGAGCACAAACTCTTCTTCTCTCTGTATCTTCAAATTTACATAACTTTTTAAGCTCTTCCCCTTAAGAACTGGGAATTTTCTCTACCCTTAGAATCTGGAGCAGCCATGGGATTTGTTTGGCCAATGGGACAGCAGCAACCCTGAGATTTGAGAAACATCTACTCTCTTAGTACTCTTACTACACACATGTGAACAATCCTGTGCTCACAATGGGCCCCATGAAGCTAGGATGAGCTATTACAGCCAAACCCCTGGACATGATAGTCCAGCCAAGACCAGAAAAACTATCCAGGTCCCTGACCCAAACCACTGACCTACAGAAGAGTCAGCTAAGTAAGTAGTTGTTGATTTAAGTCATGAAGTTTTGGGGTCATTTATTTTGCAGACCATCTGATACCTCAGACTTCCAGAATATCCATTCTCGTCTGTTTAATTGTGTATGTCCATTCTGCCCCCAATTTTTTTGTATGACATTTTTGAACTATCCATTTTCTTGAAACTTTCTAAATTACTGGGTGCTTGGCACGAGAGGCTTGTTCTGTCTGTTCTTGACTTCTTCCTACTAAATTCAAACCATATGGTATACAAGTACAGATGAATGTCCAAAAAGTCTTTAGAGCCTCTTTGGAAACTTAAAAAAATCCCACCGAAGAGTTTTGCAATGAAATCGTGCTTGGCCAAGGAGAAAGAAACTTGAACAGCTTGAGTTCTGTTCAGTTCTTCCTGCAAGTGGTAAATGATTCTATACTTAGGAGAATTTCTTCTCTAGGTTTGAATTAACAAGGTGGCCTCTGCATGACATCCAATTCTAGAGGTCTGAATAGAATTTTGGAGCTCAAAGAAGCCTCAGATTTTTCTTTGGCCCAACATTATTTTTTAACATATGGAGAAACTAAAGTTATAGCAGTAGGCTGTGGAAAGTTACACTGGAGTGGAGAACCCTAGGTTCCCTGCAAAGGCTAGTACTTACAGTGGTTATATTTGAGTTTCTTTGGACACAGCCTTTGTGATCCAGATATGTATGTAAAGGCCTGGGTATGAAGGCATGGAGGGAAGGAATATGGAGTTGTTGGCATCCTACTGACCATTCACACCGCTGCTGGGCCCAACCATGAGCTGTTTGAGAGAAGGAAAGTAGTTCATTTCTCATTACATCTTCTAGCCTAGCATGGTGCTTTGCACAGTGTAGACATTCAGAGTGTTGGATGAAGCCATAGGCTATAGGGCCAGCTCTCAGGGTTAGAATCTTGGACAAGCCTTAGCAATACTTGGAACAGCAGTTCCTTTCCATTCTTTCTGCCGTAGGCCCTTTATAAGGCAGATGCATGCTTATTCCAAATGCAGTTATCCCATAAATGCAGAGATGCATAAGACCTAACTCTTGCCATAAAGGAGTGTCTACCAGGGAAGACAGATGCATAAATGGATGATTAAAAGGGACTCTTGACAGAAGTGTTGCACCTGGATCTTTGTAAGAATCTTTCTCTTAGTGAAACTAGAAATGAGTGGACAGTTGTTCAGCCTCACTCTTTGCTATATGTAGCTGCTGTCATTATGTCACTGAGATATCAGTGAGGTCTGGGATTTTGAACCTGACAGAATCCTCCACAGGCTGAAAAGCCATGAAAAGGAGAATGGAAGAACTCAAAGGCAATCATAAAGACCATTATTGTTCTTAAATCCCCATTCCCATACTGGGTTATAATATTATTTCTGAATTTATTTAAATAAGCACTGGTTTTTGAGACAAACAAGTCTGAATTTGAACCCTGACTTTGGTACCCACCTATCATCTTAGTTTTCCGAGCCTTCATTCTGAAGGCACTGTTGGTTGTCTTTTATCAGTTCTTTAAACATGTGGCTAATGAACCACTACCTATTTGTTTTAAAAATCCAAATTCCTGGGCAATATCCTAGAACTAATTAAAAAAACAATAGTGTTCCTCAGAATACATTGATGCTTAAGAACTATATCTTGTTGTGGTCATGGTTTTATTAGTTAAAGGAGATGGCTGGGTGTGGTGGCTCCTGCCTGTAATCCCAGCACTTTGGGAGGCCGAGGCAGGCAGATCACCTGAGGTCAGGAGTTCGAGACCAGCCTGGCCAACATGGTGAAACCCTGTGTCTACTAAAAATACAAAAATTAGCCAGGCATGGTGGTGGGTGCTTTTAATCCCAGCTACTCAGGAGGCTGAGGCAGGAGAATCACTTGAACCTGGGAAGTGGAGGTTGCAGTGAGCTGAGATCATGCCACTGTACTCCAGCCTGGGGCCACTGTACTCCAGCCTGGGTGACAGAGTGAGACTCCATCTTATAGGAGAAAGGATAGTCAGGAAGGGTTAGGCAAGAGTATCTATTTATAAAGTGGAAGACATCAAGAAGAGGGGGAAAAGCTAAGGAAAGACCCACTGATAATATGTTAAACTGTGGTGGGGTAGAGCTACATCACCAAGTTAGGAGCATGACAGGGACATGGAGATATTTCTGCTTTAGAAAGAGCACAAGGAATGGAAGGATGTGTGGTGGAGAATGCTAACGCACATCCAACAGTTAGGAGCCGCTCTACATTCCCAGCTTTCTGGGAAAGCAGGTTGGAACCATATTATGGAGTTCTGGCCAAACAGAGGGCAGGCAGAGAATTGTAAGCTATTTCTAAGGACTTTCTTACTAAGATCTTTCATTTCTTTCTTCCTCTTCTGTGAAGAGCTTGGAGGCCACATGCTTCAAAGAGTACAGACAAAACGTGGAAGAAGCTAGCCTGACTCACATCACATGATGGTATAAATAAGAATACTCCTTTCTTGTATCAAGTCTCTGAGATTCTGGGATTTATCTGTTGCTGCAACACAGCCTCTCCTATCCTGACTATCTCAGGGGACAAGACTAGAGATGGAGAGACCAGTTAAGAAGCCAATGTAATAGAAACACTAGTGCCAATAAGAACTTGAACTATGATAGAGACAGTGGAGAGTAGAAAGAAGAAACAAATTTCCAGAACTTTGTGGAAGTAGCATAGCCAGTTTCCTAATCTCTTGAGCAACTTGCCTGGATTAATAGAATAGCCCCTGACCTATGCCCTTGCTTCCACCTGTCTTATCTTTAACACAACAGTAAGAAATGTTTGGTTAAAATGCAAGTCATATTATGTCATTCTTGTGTACAAAACTCATCCACTGCTGACAGTCTTTGGAGTAGAAGCTGAGAGAGTCCTCTGAGGCCAACATGATCTATCCTCTTGTTTTCCTTTTGATGCAATCTCCCATCGCTGCCCCTCTCCCATTGACTGCTCTTTGTTCCGCTGAATCTCCATGTTGTTCTTGAACACACTGGCATCCTCATGCCTCAGGTCTTATGCACATCCCGTTCCCTCTACCTAAAGTGCTGTACCTTCAGGCATCTGCATAACTGGCTCCTTCACTTTCTTTAAGTCATTGTTCAAATGTATTTCCAGCGAAATACTTTACTGAGTGTTCTATTTAAAATTACATCCCACTTGCCTCCAACACTCCTGACTTCTCTGAATTACTTAACTTTAATCCATACACTTAACACTTTCTAAAATATTATATATTTTACTTGATATTTTGTTTAATGTCTGTCTCCATTCACCAGAATGCAAGGTCCAGCAGGACAAAATTTTTTTGTCTTTTTTTTTTGTACACTGCTATATTCCTAACGCCTGCAATAGTGCCTGGCATATAGCAGGCACTCAATAACTACTTCTTGAAATAATATTGAGTAAATGAATAAACTAAACCTGAAGAATATTAAGGGTGTTTAAGCATGGGTAGGAGAACTACACTTTTAAAACAACATGTGCAGTGAGTAGTAAGGTTACAGAGTAGGACTGGGAAAGCCTACTTTGCCTTCAAAGATATTCTGTTTGACAGTTTGTGCCACTAACGCAACTTTTTTTCTTGGCCATTTTGGGCTATGTGGCCAAGAGATTGAATCTGTTAACTCCCTTAAAGTGCTTTTATCTCTTCCTTACCCTAGCAGCTGTAGAAAGAGCATCACTATTTGGTGATGCTGTTGGGGCCATCTCTCCAGAGTGCCCTGAGAGTGATACGGCAGAATGTACATAAACTCATGTCTATAATGGTGCATAACATATACCAGGTGGTCAATTTACCTCCATTTTCTTCTCCACATTTTCTTCATCATTTCTTCCTCTCCATCCACCTTTTCTTCATCCTTCCTCTTTGCTTATTTCAGCCACTCAACAGAGAATGGATTGACTACTACACTTCCAGGTTAAGAATGGAGGCTGTGAAACAGGGAAGCAAGAAAGGAAGGAGAAAGAGAAGAAAAGGAAGGAGAGGTTTTGGGAGCATTGCTTATGATTAACAACTGTTTGAGTATAATGTCACTGGGTTTAGTCAAGTGTTAGGCCATCTAGTCATGATTAAAAAGATTCTAATCCCTGGCTTTAGAAAGATGATTGTGTATTCTCCAATCACTGTGACACTCAGCCTGCATGGGCTGTTGAGAAACCCCACTGCAGCATTCACTGAATTATCTTAGTCCTGATGAATTCTTCCATCTCCATCCCAGATTCAATTTGGATGTTGCAAATGCAGAAAAGATGATGAATGTGGGGGTGAATCTAATTTCATTAGCTGAAGCCATTATATTCCACATTTCCAATAAATATCGAGGCAGGTATGATGAAAATGCATGTAGCTGGTGGCATTTTTCCAGCCTTGTGTTTCCAGTGTCTTATACAGAAACCACAACAGGAAGTTACTAGATTTAGCTCAAGAGCTTTGGATTTGAGTCCTGGCTCCATCAGTTATTGGCTGGCTGACTTTGTGGGATGAGCCTTAGTGTTTTCATCTATAAAATGGGAGATAAATCAATCCTCAGAAGATCCAGTGAGAGAAAATGTACAAAGTGCATGGCACTTTGCTTCTGTTACAAATAAATTTTCGGTGCTGCAAAGAAATAGCACTCAAGCATAAATTTAATTTTCTCAGCAAGGCAATTTTTACTTCTATAGAAGGGTGTGACTCGTGAATGGAGTAATGGTGAGAGCACGCCTGAACAAGGGTGGGGAAGAGTTTTTTATCCCTGATGCAGGTAGCCCCTACTGCTGTGTTTTTCCCCTATTGGCTAGTGTTGGGCCACACAGTCTAAGCTAATTCCAGTTGACTGTTTTAAAGAGAGCAGGGGTATGAGCCAGAGTTACCGGGTGAGTAGTTTGGCGGGAAGGACAGTTAGAAACAGGTAACTAAAGGTGACTAAAGTTTTTTTTTTTTTCCAGGAGTGGGGCTGGACTGTTCTGGGCTGTTGCATCTTTTTGTCAGATCCTGCTGTGGCTCTTTGTATCAGTCAGGATGGATTAAGTCTCAGTGGCTTACAACAACCAAAGTTTATTTCACACTCATGCTTCGTGTTCATCATGGCTTGATTGTCTCCATTCTATGACATCTTCAATCCAGAATCCGGACTGATGGGGCAGGCTCTCTCATAACATGGCTTATCTCATGGAAGAAAGAAACGGGGCACAGCAAAGTACATAATGGCTCTTAAAGTTTCTTCCTGAAAATGACATATGCTACTTCTACCCACATTT
The DNA here is from genome assembly GCF_028885625.2 of Pongo pygmaeus. Classification (NCBI taxonomy): domain Eukaryota; kingdom Metazoa; phylum Chordata; class Mammalia; order Primates; family Hominidae; genus Pongo; species Pongo pygmaeus. Next base: position 147,925,734 of record NC_072380.2, read on the forward strand.
CATTGGCCAATAAGTCACAAGACCACTCCTGAGTTAATCAGGGTAGAGCTGTATAATTCTCCCATAGTGTGAAGAATTTATTAAAAATTTGGTAAAGAATAGCACAATAGAATGTTGTTATTTTCGTAAAATTCAATCATTTATGCCCCATCCTTACAATTTTACCATACTTATGTGCCAACTGACTTATTTGTAATTTTTCTTTAAAAACAAGTATTATTACTTAAAGAAGTCACCATAAAAATAAAAACTGGGAATAACAAAACAATAGTATTAGATTCTCCCTGGAGTACATGTGATATTTTGTTACATGCATAGAATGTGTAATGATCATGTTAGGGTGTTTAGGGTACCCATTACCCTGAGCATTTATTATTTCTATTTGTTGGGAACATTTCAAGTCTTCTCTTTTGGCTCTTTTGAAATACACAATACACTGTCATTAACTATATTCACCCTACTCCTCTATTGAACATTACAACTGATTTCTTCTATCTAACTTTACCTTTGTGCCCACTAGCCAACCTGTCTTCATCCCCCCATCACCCTCACGCCCTTCCCAGCCTCTGGTAACTAGCATTCTACTCTCTACCTCCCTGAAATCCACTTTTTAAGCTTCCACATAAGAGTGGGAACATGAGATATTTGTCTTTCTGTGCTTGGCTTGTTTCACCTAACAAATATTACATGTCTATTAAAAAAAATGACAAAAAGTCAAGCGTCAAGTAAAAGCTAACCAATTCTAACAAAACATAAGTGTGTATGGAAAAAAATACATTTTTTTAGATTTTGTTTTTAAAAGCTCTGGACCTAAGACAAATTTTCTCTGTCTCTCTCTCTCTCTCTCAGAAAGGAAAATTGGCAAGTTTTAATAAGATGTTACTGCTACATGGCATGAGACTGAGCCTTTATTCTCAAAGTAATCAAAGTGTTTGGAAAAACATGAAAAAATGAATGACTTTCATACTGTGCAATTCAGATATTTAATGCCCTATCTGTGCATAAAGAAAGATTCTTCATGTAGCATTTAAAATCTAAAACCACTTGTGTCCAGTTAGGACAAATCCCACAGAATTAGGAACATTCTACCATGGGCACAATGGAATGGCCTAGATCCTGACTTGTTCATGTTTATCTCACATAGTACCTGGCAAGTGTATGTTCCATAAGTGTTTATTGGATGAAGCAATGACTAATTCCTTACCTGGTACAATTCTTGCGTACAAAAGATGCACAAAAATAAATGTTTGTTAAATAAATAAATGAAAAGCCTCAGAATCCTTATAGTCCTTTCTGCTTCTGCCCAAGGTTCAGGCCCCCCGATATCCCCTTTTACTTCTTTCTGCCTGGCCCAGCAGTTCAAGTGCTGAGATGGGCTGAGAGAGCCACTAGCTATCATGACATTGAGCTGTCGCAGCCTGCCCTGACAGTAAGTGTTGATGTCTGGAGGTAACACCTCCATGACATCAAGCCAGGGGCACCCAGTTGATTTATGGAGCCTCCCTTCTCAAAGTTTCAGACTACATGGGTTGATAATCATGTATTTTCAACCCTAAGCCTGTATCTTTTCACCCATTCCCCTGCCCCTAGTTAGGTTGCTTCCTCATGTTGCTCAGTCTGAGGGGAGAAGGCAGCAAGGCAGTGGGGTGAGAGTGCAAGGAGGAGGCTGAGTGGTCACTTGTCAGAAAGCCTCATGAGTGGCATTGCTGTCATGGATTTGACTCCAGGAGCTTCTACAGGTTCTTGAACAGGAATTTCTGAGCACAATATAAGAAACTTGCAATGATGGACTGACATGAGCCAAACACAGACACACACACACACACACCTTCATATATCAAACCAAATACCCAAACACTCATTTACAAAGAGGGTCATTTCTTTTCAGTAAGAAATATGAATGTCCTATAAGCTTGTGGCTTTTTACATTCTGGGATGTGCCCTCATCATCTAAAACCACTTGCAGATTCTTCCCTAGATGGGCCCCATCAGCCGTACACAGATGCAGTGGAACTGAGAATGAAGAGTCCTTGGTTCCTGTTAATTCTTAGAATTCCATTGCTTTAAAGCCCACTTGCCCAAGCTCATATAGTTCAGGCCTCTCTGGTGGCAAAAATGGTCTTGTCCCCAGTAGATGGTATCTCTGTCTGGACAGCGTTAGGCGTACCCAGCTGAAGATAGCCTTCTTTCCCATTTTCCATGCGGAAGTAAGATGCTTAAACATTGCTGACCAAGCTCCCTTCAATCCATTTTTCCTCATGGGCCTGATAGATACATTGTCTGTTTCAATTACGTATTTGGTTATTTTGCTTAATTCTTGGAGGATGTCTCAGCTGAAGCATTTTTGCTTTTAAGTACAAGAAGATCCAGCTCACACTGGAATTTATTGACATTTAGCTGAAAAGCAGGAAGGCGGGGCTTCTGTCTGAGAGGCTTGTTCCATAGCTAGTGATGCCACCAAGTCCCTGCTCTCAGTCTATCTCTCTACTCTGCCTCTGATGGTCTCTACCTCAACTTGATGTTGACTCTTTTTTTATGGCCCCAAGCTGTCTGCCCCCACCTCCTAGGGCTCTCCCATTCTTCCTTATTTACATCCAGCAGAAAACCTGGATTGTCATTTTCCAGAATTCCAAGGAAAAGTTGTATAGTCAAATTGTACTGGATTATATTAAATGCTCATGTTATCATTCAGGGGAATGGAATGTTCTGATTGGCTTAGTGAAATCTGCATCTTCTATACCTGGAGCTGGGGTCAGCTTTATGGGAGCTGTCATGAAAGAGTAGGGGGAAACTACTGAAGAGATGCTGAAGAGACCAACAGGAAGTCTCTACTGAAGATACTAAAAGTATTTCCTCATCTCTAAGTACCTTGCCGGGGTATGGAGGGGAGGACTCACTGCCTTTTGTCTCCATTGTCCATCCCTTTTTTTCCTTCCCCATCTGTCTGAAGTAAAGGACTGCCAGTGAGGCCCAGATCATAAACTTTAAGGGAAGTTGGGGGATACTGGCTGTAGGAACTGCATCAGCAGATTCATCCGTGCTTTGACTTAAAGTTGCCTTTGACCAGTAGGGAGTTCAGGGAGGAAACACAAGGGAAGGAGAGGAGTGGGGCTGAGGAATTTTCTCTCCTGGCACCCTCTCTGTCAGCAGCACTTCCTTACCAAAGACCCCAGCTCCTGTTGGGAGGCATTCTCCATGCAGCTGCTATCTGTGGATTCTGGTAACTTCTCCCTTCACCCCTTTGCTTCTTTGGATGTGGGGGTGGTAACTGCTCCCTGCTTTTGCTAGCCCATGGGTTCTGCACTATTTCCTGTTGGTTTCCTTCCTGCACACAGTTTCATGACCGCACTGTCACACATCCAGCGTGCATGTGCCATTGTTTCTCGGCATGACTGATGCCTTCCTGATGTAGTCAGGGTTATTTTGTGGCAGGTTAAAAAATGTGCCATCCTTTGCCTACATTCTCTTTGTCTCAGGGTCTTGCTTTCTTATCAGTCTATTATTCTTTCGTTGTGATCTTAACAACACTGTAGACTACAACATTGCAGTCTTAACAACACGGTTCTTGACATAGCTACAAGGCCACCACATGTAGAGAATATGCTAGTCACCTTGCGATAATGGCTGGAACATGTACAGTTATTCACGGCTGACTTCTAATGGTCAGCCAAGGTCTGTGGAATGAGTGGGTTGACTGAGCTGAGAGGATCAGTGACCAGATGGGCAGAGAAAACACACATTTTGATATTTTAAGCATTGAGGCAGGGTTAAAGCTTGTACTGGAAGGAAAAGCTAGACAGCTCAAGTCAAGGATGGAGCCTCCAGTTTCTTGCCTCAAGGGGCCTCCTGTTTTAACTGCAAAATGCACCATTTAAAAGAGCAAGACTTCCTGGCAGTTCCTGGTGGTGATGGTAGAACTGGGGGAGAAAGGATGGGATGATGCCTGGGAAACTGTCAAACTCACTCAGCCTCCATCCCACGGAGCCCCATGGGCCCAAGCCCTAGCCCTAGCCCTAGCCCTGGAAGAGGTGCCATTTCTCCCTTTGATGCTGGGTCCATTGTCACCAGAGCTCATTATCTGCTCCGTGTGAGTCACCCATGTCCTGCTTAGCGGCCCCCACACCCTGGAGCTGGAGGAGGCTCTGTGAGCCTTCCCAGTGGGAGGACTGGGAACAGGAAAGCCCTGGGCCTAAGCCTCCTGGGATCCAGGAGGAACGTTGGCTTTCTCTTTTCTGCTTTGTAGAGATGTGTGGAATAAGGGAAGGGAGAGGAAGGAGTGAGAGAGTGGGAGGAAGAGGAGCTGCCTGTCAGTCCCTGGGATCCTGTCTCTGGAATGTTCAAGTTGCAGAGTCAGAGCAGCAAGGGACCTGGGAGATCACATGGCCCCCGATTCACAGAGGAGAAAATCTGGCCCTATGCAGACCCTATCCACATTGCATTAATTACAGCCACAACCTTACCCTCCACTCTATGCCTGTGTTGGAATCCTACTGGGCTAATCTCCTGGGTCTGTCTAGACCCCCCAGCCTGTCACCCCTGTTCCTGTTTGTTCTCCACCTCATCATGGTTGCCTCCTAACTGCATTCCCCACCCACTGCCCCCTCCAGCCCACACATCTTACTGCAGTCAAAGCACTCTAACATCAGATTCCCACATGCCAACTGTTTTCCTGCTCTCATACTTGCCTAAGGTAAGTACTGGTCCTCATGTCAGAGCCTCTAGACTGAGATCTCCCAGACGAAAAGCCTTGCTCCATTCATCTCTATTTTCCAGTACCTGGCATGGGCTAAATCAGCGGTTTTCAACTAGGGGCGATTGTGCGCCCGGGAGACACTAAGCTGTGTCTGGAGACATCTTTGGTGCCAGAATTTGGGGGATGATGCTGGCATCTAGTGGGTAGATATCAGGGATGCTGCTAAACATCCTAGGATGCCCAGGACTGCCCCTACAAAAAAGAATGAGCATCATCTCCTTGCTGCTGGTCTTGTAATAGTGAGTGAGTGAGTTACCATGAGATCTGGTTGTTTAAAAATGTGTAGCAGGTCTCCCCACCTCTCTCTCTCTTCCTCCTTCTCCAGACATGTGAAGTGCTAGCTCCCCCTTCACCTTCCACCATGATTGTACATTTCCTGACTCCTCCTCAGAAGCTGAGCTGATGCTTCTTGTATAGCCTGTGGAAGCTTGAGCCAATTAAACCTCTTTTCTTTCTAAATTACCCAGTCTGGTGTATTTCTTTATAGCAACACAAGAACAGCCTAACACACTCAGGTTTTCTCACTGTTTGAAGTCTCAGGAGTAAATTTAGAAGGATCCCTGAACTTGGTTGGAAGATCTGTGGACAGATTTGTCTCTGTCACTCTTTGACTATATTACTGGAACTTCATGTCGTTTTCCTTATTGGTTAAGTGGAGATTGTGTCAAAGTTGTGGTGAGGCATACAGGAGATAAGGCATGTGAAACTCTTATAATCTCTACAGCTCTATTCCCAGGTGTGGGGTTGGTATGATGGGTTGATCTTTGTATTCAATAGTGATTCCTGGTTATGCTGAGTAAAATAAGCCAGACATAAATGAATACACATTGAGGCCAGGTACAGTGGCTCACACCTGTAATCTCAGCACTTTGGGAGGCTGAGGCAGGCAGATCACTTGAGGTTAGGAGTTTGAGACCAGCCTGGCTAACATGGTGAAACCCCGTCTCTACTAAAAATACAGAAATTAGCCGGGCATGGTGGTACACACATGTAGTCCCAGCTACTCAAGAGGCTGAGGCATGAGAATCGTTTCAATCAGAGAGGCAGAGGTTACAGTGAGCCCAGATCGTGCCACTGCACTCCAGCCTGGGACACAGAGCAATACTCCATCTCAAAAAAAAAAAAAAAAAAAAAGGATGTAAAAGAATACACATTGGATACATATGATTCCACTTATATAAGGCTCCTAGAGTAGTTGATCTAGTTTGGATATTTGTTCCCACCCAAATCTCATGTTGAATTGTAATCTCTAATGCTGGAGGTAGAACCTAGTGGGAGGTGTTTGGGTCATGGGGACTGATCCCTCATGGCTCGGTGCTGTCTTTGTGATAGTGAGTTCTCACGAGATCCGATTATTTAAAACTGTTTGGCAGCTCCCCCTCCCCACTCTCTCTCGGTCTTGCTTTTGCCACATGATGTGCTTGTTCCCCCTTTGCCTTTTGCCATGATTGAAATCTCCTTGAGGCTTCACCAGAAGCCAAGCAAATGCCAGCACCATGCTTCCTGTAAAGTCTGCAGAACTGTAAGCGAATGAAACTTCTTTTCTTTAAAAATTACGGGAGTCTCAGGTATTCCTTTATAGCAATGAAAGAACAGCTGAATACAATAGTCAAATTCATAGCGACAGAAAATAGAATTGTGTTACTAGGTGCTGGGGGTAGGGGAAATGGGAAGTGAGTGTTTAAAGGGAACAGAACTTCAGTTTGAGAAGATGAAAATGTTATGGAAATGTGTGGTGATGAGAGTTGCATAACATTGTAAAAGTACTTGATGCCACTGAATTGTACACTTAGAAATGGTTTAAATAGTTAAAATTTATGTTATATACACATTACTACGGTAAAAATTAAATTGAAAAACTGAGTTGTTTTTTCAAAAGGATTTGTGTATTTGGTCTTATAAAATAGACTTGTTAATTCAACTTTTCATTTAAAAAATTAGGGTATAAAAATGAAGAAGCCACATGACTGGCCTAAGGACATACATGCTAGGTGGGACCATAATGAGAACAGGACCCTGCTTATGTGAATTCCAGCTTGCTGCTTTTCCTCTTGTCCCATGTGGATCCTCCTTAGTGAGTGGGGGCCGATCTCCAGAGAAGCTGCCTGGGAAGGTGCCGGGATACCATTTCCACTAAAGAGGAACCAAAGACAAATAAAAGGAATATTCACAAAGACCGAAACCAAGTCAGTATGGCCTTTTGGGCATCAATGTACTTGCTCAACTAGTAAGATGCATTTGTTTTGTTTCATGTGGCTGCATCTGCACAAGGATGTTTGGATCAGATGAGTGACGGCCGGGTGGGGCACAGCAGTCCCACAACAGCATGTCTGCCCACTGTGGTGTTGCTTTGGGCTTGGCACCCAAATGTTTATAGAGCGAATGCATAAATAAACCACATTGAATGGAAAGAGCTGGAGTCACATCTAGCATTGACTGTAAGGTTTGCTGCTTAATACCTGAGTCCTGGGTTGAAATCACTTACCCTTCCTGAGACTCAGTTTTCTCCTTTATAAAATGGGGATAAAAATGTGCTTACCTCACAGGTTCATTGCAAGGAAGAAGTACAGAATGAGATCATTTTACAATAACTTATTTATTGATATGCAATTAGCAGTAACAAGTATTAAGCATGGGTTCTCTACTCAAGACTCTTCTCTGTTCAACATGGAGTCAAAGATCCAGGTCTTCAAGGAGCATCCAGGCTAATCAGGGATCTGCACTCACTATTGAGAGCTAACAACATTTGAGGATGATAAAAGGCCACATTTGCCCACGGCTGTCCAAGATGGTGCAGAAAACACAGGACTGGGTTCTGGTTCTGTCTTTGGCTTTGTGATTTCTTAATTGTCAAGGGGGCATGATGTTCCTTTCTTCCCTCAGCCTGGCCCTCAGAATTGCTGGGATTTTCACAGGAGATAAAATCTACAAGATGGTTTTGTGTAGGGTAAAGCACGGTGAGGTGTAAGTTGTCTTCATGTCAGGTGCTGGGTGAGGAGGTCAGGCCACACCCAGTGTCTTTTGCGCCTTGTTTTTTATGTTTGCAACGGTAGATGGGGGTCCATTCACTGAGCGGCTGGGGACCCGGGTGATACTGTTCCTCATGAGCTGATGTCCCTGGAATAGCAGTGTTTTCGAACTTCTCAGGAGAAAAGCTCTGGCTGCTTGCAAGACAAGTCTATAATTATAGTTTTTGATTTAGAAAGTAGAATAATGCAAGCTTAAAGTGGCGGGTGATGTGGGTTGGCACACCTTGGTTTCTTTCCCAGAAAGTCCTCAGCTAGGTACAACACACCTTTGATGAATGTACAGTAGTTTTTTCTTTACCTGATTTCGAAGATCTCATTAATGCATTCAGAATATTAATTAATTCTATTTTCAGCTGTGGAGCATGAACTTGAAGCTGAAACTTTTCTGGCTGTTTCCCACCCCAAGTGACTTTTTTTTATCAGCCATCCTCAGCTTGGGTGCTATTAACACAGCAAGGCAATGACAATAGGAGGAAAAAGAACTCGCTGGGATTGAGGACCTACTATGCATGTGGTGCTCTGTTAATGTTATTTAGACTCTCAGACACCCCAGAAAGTTGCTTTTAATACCACTGATTTAAATCGGGTAGCCAGAACTCAGGGCAGCGAGGTGACTTGACTAAGATCATGTGGACAGTCAGAGCTGGCCTGAGAGCCAGGTTCTGCTGGACACAAGGCCTGTGCCCTTTCCATTGCATCACACAGCCTCTGCAGCTGGCATGGGTGGATGGGTGGGGGAGGGAGTGGAGAGGATATGTACCATGGGATGATCGAAATGAATGGCTGGCAACAGAGACAAAGTAGAAAAGCACCCCAGACGGTCTGGGTTCAGCTGCTTAAAATAGGCAAAGAAATTCTTTGGCTAATGCATAATCACCACAGGGATTAATGCAGTTCTGCTCCTTGGGGTTAATTTATACTTCATGAGCACTATTAGATGAGATTTCTAAAATGTATAATAGCACAAAGCTCGTTAAGGACTTTCATAAAAGCCTGGTATGGAGAGAAGAAAGGGAGCTTGGTGCCATGACACTGGCCCAGAATAACCCAGGCAAAGCTGCCTTTGGAGGCAGGTAAAGAAGTTGGCTTTGGACCTGCAAGGCTGTGTCCCCAGCTCTTTCTGCCAGCAGAGACTCCACTCCTCCTGGGTCTTTTTAGCATTGAAGGGAAGCAGCAGGGGTGGAGAGCAAGGAGGTTGGGTTCTCATCAAATCCCAGAATAGAGGATCTAGGAGGGACTTGGGGATCATCTTGCCCACCCTTTTCTGCCACTCATTAATGGACAAGTGGAGAAACTAGGCCCCTGGGAGGTGAAAGCTCACTGTCGAGTGCCTTCTTCCTTCTCCTTTCTGGATACAACTGAGCACCCTTCAGTTCTGTCAAATCATCCCTTGCTCCCACCCACTCCCCTTAATCAGTGCTGATCCTCAGGTGTGACTCGCTCAAGGAAGGTGCCACTCATTCATTTGTTCATTCACCTATTCCTTCATTCATTCAGGATGAGCGTACTTACCGCCTTATTACTGAGCGTTGTGTTCAGTTTTGAAAAACATAGTTGAACATAACACTCATTTGCCCTGAGAGAACTCAGTCTAGTGTGCAAAGCAAAGTTACAAACAATGATTTCTAAGTTTTCTTCTGGCCCTTTCTATTCAGTGAATGTCTGCTGCATAATTAAAGTATCTCCTAATTAGTTGCCTTCTCCAGTCTGTCTCTGTCTCTCACTTCAGGAAACGAGCTGTCAGATTAATCTTCTAGAAAAGAGCTCTGATTCACTCAAAATCCTCAGTGGTTTCCCATTGCCTATGACAAAATCCAAACTCCTGCACCCCTTTGGATCTCAAATCCATCACATCCTGGACAACATGGAATTCTTGGTTGGCCCCAGAGCATGCCCCATGCCATGGGTTCTTGTTGGTCGATGAGCTTTTGTCTCTCCAGGCCGCAGTTTATCCACATGGCTGGCTTCTTTCCCTGTCCACCATGCAACTCGGACCCACATTTTTTAAACTTTAATTTTAGGTTCAGGGCTACATGAGCAGAGTTGTTATATAGGTAAATTCGTGTCATGGGGGTTTGGTGTACAGATTATTTTATCACTCAGGTATTAAGCCTCGTACCCATGAGTTATTTTTTCTGATCCTCTTCCCCCTTCCCACCCTCTACCCTCTGATAGGCCCCTGTATGTGTTGTTCCCCTCTATGTGTCTATGTGTTCTTACTTCTCATCATTTCGCTCCCATTTATGAGTGAGAACATGTGGTATTTGGTTTTCTGTTCCTGTGTCAGTTTGCTAAGGGTAATAGCCTCTAGCTCCATCCATGTTCCTGCAGAAGACATGATCTCATTCTTTTTTATGGCTGCATAGTATTCCATGATGTATATGTATCACATTTCCTTTATCCAGTGGCATTTAGGTTGATTCCATGTCTTTGCTATTGTGGATAGTGCTGCCATGAACACATGTGTGCATGTGTCTTTATAATAGAATTTATATTCCTCTGGTTTTTACCCAGTAATGGGATTGCCAGGTTGAATGGTAGTTCTGTTTTTAGCTCTTGGAGGAACCACCACACTGTCCTCTCCTCTATGAAGACTTTTCTGAACATTTTCAAGAGGGGAGATCCCTCACAGCTCTGAACTCTTCTCTGAAATCTGCTCAGCTTTTGGTTTTATAATCCTAGAATTCTTAGCTCATACTTAAGCCCTACATACCTTGGTTTCCTCATCTGTAAGATGGGAAACTAATAATGCCCTTGCCACCTGTGAGGACTGACTATAGGTGTGCCAGATATAGCAGCTCATCTGACTCAGCAAGCATTAGTTACTGGAGTAATTATTCCTGCTGTTGCTATGGAGCTTTCTGATTAGCGTCACATCCATTTATTGTTACACTTTGCAGCACCCGTAGGCTGCTCCTTCCATGTAAGCGAGACCTGGTATCTGGCTGTTAAATGATACCAGGGTCATTTAAGATGCTCATCCATTGACTGAAGAAAAGTGCACTGGTTGATGACTGTGATATCCTGGGTGCTGAGGACCCAGAGGGGAAGGAGGCACAGGCTTGCCCTCCAGCAGCTCATAGTCTGGTGGGAAGATAAACACGAAGCACAAAATAGGATGCACTGGGATGGAGTCAGGGAAGGGACAGGATGGTGAGGGCCCTGGGAGCTTGAGCCGGGGACTCATTCTGCTTGGGAATAATGACAGTTACAACTAACCTAATGAGAAGGTAAATGGTGGCTTTTTGTTACCTAAATTTTGGCCAAACCTCCAGGGTTGAGAACAAGTGGTATTAAGTGGTTGCAGATCCTAAAAATTGATGATGGATAATTTATGAACTTACTAAGGTGTGGCCCCCAAATCAGTCCAAAAACCCTAACTCATCACTTCCCTCAAGGGTAGGACAGAGTCACTGAGAAGTTGATCAGTAGAGGGAGGAAGGTGAAGGCTCTCTTTAGGGAGAATGTCACGTGCTGGCGATTCCTGTGTCCTCACCAGGCTTTCCCCCACATTATGCCTGGTGAGGGAGGAAGGGCTCCCTGAGCACCCTGTGGAGAGCCCTGCCTCTGGCACTTGGAGGTAGGCGTGGTGCCTGGGAATAGAATGAGGGACATGTGGAGGATGCAGGGCAAGGGAGCCAGCTATGGGCCCAGGCATGTCCTGGGATGGTCCCCTGGAAGCTAGGGGATGAAGACAGCAGAAACCATGAGTGAGAAGTGGCATCACCCAAGCTATGGGACTGCAGTCAGGGGTCCCCAGTGTATGCATCTCCAAGCAGCTCACAAAAGAGCTCCATGAGGGAAGGGGTGAGCATTTAGACACCTGTCCCACCCATAGCACATCAGTGCTGGATGGCAACTAGAGTCAAAGAGGACATTTTATGCCCCTTATCTCTCCTCCCAGTAGTCTCCCTCCGTCTTCCCATCCAGGCCTGGAGGATCCAGCAGCCTCCAGGGTACAGGAGGAAGAGAGGAGAGATAGTGACAGAGCTGGCACTGCTCTTTTCCCAGAACAGGTGTCTCAGCCGAGGACAGGTGGATATTTGGGAAGAGATGTTTTAAATAGGATGAGGCTTTCAGGCTTTGATGTTAGACTGGACTGGACATTTTAAAAGCTACAACATGAAATGATTTGTTAGTACCTTAGGACTGTCTGAGAGTCAGAGTCCTTTCCTCCCCAAAACCAAGGAGTGAGTCAACCCCACAGGGACGAAAGGCAGAGGTGGGAAGAACAAAGCTGCCTTCTACATGTGCCCTGCTGAGACTGGCTCTCTTGGCCACAGTTACACCCTCTTAGCGGGCACCTCTGATGCCACCCGCCGGGCTGGACATTCATCTGCAGCAGTTCACTTGATCTGCACACAACCTTGCGAGAACAGTCTAACAATCCAAATCTTCACATAACGGAGGAGGATAAAAGCCCAGAAAGGTTAAGTAACTTGCCCAAAGAGACACAGCAAGGAAGTGATAAAGCTGAGTCTTGAAGGCAGGGATGACTCCCATGCTCTGTTGTATACACAGTGAGGAGGCAGAGGAGCAGACAGCACCCAGGGAAAAGCCACCCCTTCCCCAGGCTCAAAAGATAACTTAGTTTTGACACAGGACATCGGAATAAAAAAATGATTCCAAAGTGTTGAGCCAGAGACCAGTCCCTAAACTCTTGGAGCAAATGGAGAAAAGAAAGGGATCCACCCTGAGTGGGCACTCAGGCACCCCCTGCGATGGGCTGCAACTGTGCAGCCTTCACTTGCTGTGAGCTTGCAGAATCTTGACCTCGTGTCCAGGAGGAATGCCACAGTTACCACTGATGGGGAAATTGATGGTAGCTGGAACCTGCTCTACAGAGCAGCTTTCTCAGCTGCAGCACCTTGGTCAGAGCTGAGGACAAAGCAAGACTGGGAGGAGGTTGCTAGAAGTTGCTGGTGTCCCTGGGAAAGGGAAGGGCTCATGGCTGGGCTATGAATCAGAGGTGCTTACTGCTGGGGCTGTCCATGGCATCAGCCACAGGGAAGCAAATACAGAGTTGTCAGGGGAGAACTCGGTGGGTGGGGGCAGGGTCCATCCTGCAGCAATTGCCTTGGAGACTTTTTCCATCTCCAGGGCTGGGAGAGGGGAGGAAGCAGCATTTGAGGTTTGAGGGGCTTTCACATGGGCCCAGCTCCCTGTTTATTTACCGTCACTCTGGGCGGTCAAATTGTACCATTCCATTTTGGCAGAAGAGAAAAGGGGACCTTAGGAAGGGTAAAAAGCACACCCAAGGTGACACAGGTATTCAGAAACACAGCCCAGATTTGAACTCTGGTCTGTCTGACTCCAAAGCTGGTGTCCCACCATTCAGGGAGAGGAAAGAGGGCCTTTGTGGCTAGCTCAAACTGCCCCAATACCAGCGAATTTAACGGCAGGGTTGCTTCAGCAAAATAGTGACTCAGAAGATGGGAGAGAGATGGGTGGGCCCCGTAGACCAGCCTGACTCCTGGGAGCTCTGCCCTCCTTCTTTTGTCTTCTAACCTGGGAGGTGAAGTAACCTAAGGTCACAGGGCAATGAAGAGGCCAAGCTGCAATGGGAGGGTCTCTGACTGACCTTTATTTACCCGTAAAGTGAGAATGATAATCCCCTCTCCCTTAAGATCAAATGTGGAAGCAGAAGTGAGCCATGCCTTAGAATGGTGGAGAGAGATGGATGCAGAGATTTGCATGTGTTTGGAAGGAGGGTGGGGGCCCTTGGCCTTGAGGTCTGCAGGGTCTCTGCTCAGAGGAAAGACAGCAGCACCTCCTCCCCTGGAGTCCTTTTCTCTTCAACGCAGTGAGCTTGGCTTGGCGGAGGATTGGGGAGAGCAATTTCCAGGGATTTTCTAGCACTTCACTGAAGTGCTTTTAGGCAAAGCAGCAGCTGTTCACACTGATACTGTAAGCATTGGAGAACCCAAGTGTCAAAGCCCAAGAGAGCAGAGACAGAAGAAAAAGTGCTGGAGAAAGATGCAGCTGAGCAATTCAGTCATTTCAGAGCCACTGAGTCAAGCACTGCAGTTTGAGGTGGCTGGAAAGTGAGGCTTCAGGGGGCACAGGCAGGGTGGGGTGCAGGGAGAAGTTACCTGACTTGGGGAACTGCAGCTGTCAACACACATGTGTTGTGAGCTAAGCCCTGGAGGATAGGAGATGGAAAGGATGTGAGCGTAGCCCTTGAAGAGCCCTTAGATGAGTTAGGGAGTCAGAGAAATGAACAGAACATTACAATACAGAGTAATAAGTAGGGGAACACAGGGAGTGCGGGTGCTCAGGGGAAGTGCAATTAAAATAGAAGAATGCAAATAGTCCTCAGCCCGGGCTGCATATTAAAATCACTCGGGGAGATTTAAAAAGATACTGTTGTCCAGGTCCCGTCCCAGACCAATTAATTCAATATCTCTGGTGGTGGGACCTGAGTGTCAGTATTTTTTTTTTAAAGCTCCCCACAAGATTTTGTTTTGCAGCAAAGATTGAGAGGACGATATTGGGCTGAGGGATGTGGGAATGATTCTTAGAAAAGGCAGAGCTTCGAATGGTCTTTGGCAGAGGGGAGGAGGAAGATGAGGCTATCTGTGTGAAGGGCTTTCTTGGAGGAAGGGTCAGAAGAGTGCAGAACCCGCCAGAGGAAAGGCCGGCAGCTCTGAGTGACCAAGGGCAGACTCTGGTGTGAGGCGTGGTCTGAGGAAGGGGTAAGTGGGAGCTGGAGACTGCATCAGGAACAGCCGCCTGTGTTCAGCCAGTTGAGGGCTTTCTGAAAGCTATGAGTTTCAGATGCACTGTATTTTTCATTTTTGAGATGGAGTCTTGCTCTGTTGCCCAGGCTGGAGTGCAGTGGCACCATCTTGGCTCACTGCAACCTACACCTCTCAGATTTAAGCCATCCTCCCACCTCAGCCTCCTCAGTAGCTGGGACTACAGGCACATACCCTCATGGCCATTTATAAAATAAAAGAAAAAAAATTTTTTTTTTTTGTTTTTTTAGAGACAGGGTTTCACTATATTGCCCAGGCTGGCTTGAATTCTCAGGCTCAAGTGATCTGTCCGCATCAGCCTCACAAAGTCCTGGGATTACAGGCATGAGCTACCATGCCCAGCCTTGCATTTTAAGCTAGGGATGACATCATTAGGCTTGTGATATTTTTTTCAACTTCTATTATGTATTCGGAGGTACATATGCAGGTTTGTTGCATGGTATATTGTGTGATGCTGAAGTTTGGGGTGCAATTGAACCTGTCATCCACTAAGTGAGCATAGTACTCAATAGGTAGACTTTCAGCCCTTGCGCTCTCTCTCCCTTTCTTCTTTTGGAGTCTGCATTGTCTGTAGTTCCCATCTTTATGCCCATATGTACTTATTGTTTAGTTCCCACTTAAAATATGGGTTAATTTGGTTTTCTCTTTCTACATTAGTTTGCTTAGGATAATGGCCTCCAGCTGCATCCATGTTGCTGCAAAGAACATGATTTCATTCTTTTTATGGTTGCATACTACTCCACAGTGTATATGTACCACATTTTCTTCATACAGTCCACTGTTGATGGGCACATAGGTTGGTTCCATGTCTTTGCTATTGTGAATAGTGCTGTGATGAACATACCGGTGTATGTGTGCTTTTGGAAGAATGATTTATTTTCCTTTTGGTAGATACCTAGTAATGAAATTACTGGGTCAAATGGTAATTCCATTCTTAGTTCTTTAAGAAATCCCCAAACTGCTCTCCACAGTGGCTGAGCTAATTTTCATTCCCATCAACAGTGTAATAAGTGTTCTCTTTTCTTCACAGCCCTGCCAACATGTTGCTTTTTGACTTTAATAATAGCCAGTCTGACTGGTATGAGATGGTATCTCATTGTGGTTTTGATTTGCATTTCTCTGATTATCAGTGGCAATGAGCATGTTTTCCATATGCTTTTTGACTGCTTGTATACGTCAACTGCATCTCTGATCCACGTGGTCTTCCTTCTGTCACTGGAGCTGAAGGTGAAGCCCTGTCTTAGGCTTGTGGCAGAGAGAAATAATATTATTATGCAATGGCCCTTGAATGGCTTCTGTTTAGAAGTGGCACATGTCACCTCCACTCATACACCATTGGCCAAAAGTCACCCAGCCAAGCCTGGCATTAATGTGACAGGAAGTGTAATTTTATCTCAGAGAGGTGCAGCAAATATTCGAAACAAAGAAAATCTACTAGGAGGTGCAGGAGAGAGAGGGAAGACTCTATATGGACCACAAGCTTTGTGAACTCAGTGGCTGATGATGCTATACCTTTATACTGGACTCAGCTCCCGCAAGGGCTAAGACAATTTCTCTTTGCATCCATGGTACTATGAACAGCAGAAGCTCTCCATGTTGCATAGGGCAGCTCTGCTTCAGCCTGTGTTGGCCGGAAAGCTCTGCCTCATGGGTCTCCCATCTTGCCCCAGGACCAGCAGGCTAGCTGGTGCATGCCCCTCTCATGGCAAATGGTAAAACTACAAGAAGGCAAGCAGCAACATGTGAGGCCTCTTGGGGCTTAGGCTCAAGACTATGATTTTGTCATGTTTGCAATTGACCAAATCAAGTTATATGGTGAAGCCCAAAGTCAAGAGGCGGGGAGTACAGTTTTCCCACAATGAGGCCATGCAAGATGAGGCTGTGTGTGTCATGCTGATGGTGAAAACTAGGGCCAAAGATTCGGCGTCCTCCAAGTTCTCATGTATCTTCCAGACACAATAGGTCTTTAAATGTGGAAACATAGTTCCATCTACGCTTAGCTTCTTTGTTCCCTTTAGTCATTTCTTATCACAAAGGTAGCTTGGAGCTCTGGGTGAGGAAATGAAAGTTCCAGGAGAATAAAATAGGCTTCTTACATCCCACAGGGTTATAGGAAGAACCAAGTGAGGAGATTGTTATATAAGTATTTGGTAAATTATGCTGGTCTATGCATATGTTATAGTTTCTCATGGCGTGGAATATAGTATTGTATCCTGTATTTTATTAGTATCATATCATGGAATATAGTATTCATATATTTTATCAGTATCATATCAGAGCACCCTCTGGTCATATGATCCTACATGTTCACACCTTTCTGGACCTAATATCCAGATGTGACCTCATCTGTGTGGCATTACCCCTCTTGTTATGAATACAATATGCCCAGAAATTATATTCCATTATGTACACTCATGTCCCACTTCTAGCAGTGTGGTGCTGCCGAGAAATGCAGACATGCTGGAGGAAATGAGCAGGATGAACAAGAGGCCCAGGCAGTGCCACCAAAAGTGAGAGGAGGAAAGAACTAGGGGAACAGTAAAGGAATGGGTGGTACAGAGCCACAGGCCTGAAATGAAAATCAAAGCCCAGTCTTGCCCAGATGCAGATAGAGGCATCATCTTAAATGGGAATGGCACTGAACACTCTAGAGACTGAGGTACTATACTTTGCAAATTTCAATGTGTTTCACATATATGGCCTTACTGATTAGTAAGTTACCAGGAATTATAGTCAGAAAGGATCGGAACATTTTTCAATGGAAGGTAGGCAAGTTTGGGACCCAGGCCGGAAGCATGAGGGATGCTTTACAGGGTACCTCTGTCTTAGGCCAGGGTTTATACTGAAGGCCCTTAAAATCCCTCTTGATTGGAGTTCACTGATTATGTTAGCTTCTGGCACATCATCTAGAAGCCCCATCATGTTCTCCAAAGGCAGAACTGTGTTATTAGTCAAAACTGTGATATTAGGAAAAGCTTCAGGAAACTTGGGCTGTAGTCCCAACTCTGCCCATCATTTTCTGTGTGACACTGAGCAAATAGTTTAATCTCTCAGATTCATCTTTATGACCTCTAGCATGAAGGGACTATGAGAGACCTGGAGGGGTGCCATGCAGATCCTCCTTCAAGGCAAAACTAGCTGCTCAGGACCAAAGCGTGATCAGAAGTTGGCCAGATTACATTAAGAAGACAGCCTCCAGCTGTCAGCTCATTCAGGATCAGCTTCATTCTAAGTCACATCCTCCAGCGGGGGCAGCCACATCTTGTGAGAAATTGAGGCATGATATAAAGTCCTGGTCACTTGGGCCTGACACTGGACAACTCTAATGGGCAGCTTCTTCCAGAGCTCCGTGCTGTCTTGGCTGAGGCTTTGTCAAGCTTGTCTTGCAGTTCACCTTCTCCTTTTGCCTAGTCTTGCTTCCTCCCTTTCCTTTCACAGTGCAAATTCCCACTAAATGTCTCGCACCCCAATCTCCATCTCAGCATTTGCATCTGCAATACTGAATCTGTGACAGAAGCTAAGATGGGGTTTTGGAGCTGGGTCATTCACTTCCTAGCTGACCGTGTGAACCCCATTGCTGGCAGTGGCAGAGCGCAGACAGTATATCCACTTCCCATCACTGTTGTCACAAACTGCAGCTTGAAACAACACAACCTTTCTATCTCACTGTTTCTGTAGGTCAGAAGTGCAGTGTGGCTCTCTGGACCTTGGACTAAACCAAGGCCTCAGCAGGTTACCTTCCTTTCTAGAGGTTTTAGGGAGAATCTGTTTCCTTTTCATACAGGTTGTTGGCAAAATTCAGTTCCTTGCAGTTGTAGGACCAAGGTTCCTCTTTTCCTATAGGTTGTAAACTGAGGGCTGTTCTTGGCTTATAGAAGCTCCCAAATTTTTATTTTGCCCGTAACCCTCTTCCCCCATCTTCAAAGCCAGCAGCAGCAGTTGGAGTCCTTCTCACACAAGAAAATCTCTCCAGCCTCTTCTTTCACCTCTGCATGCCTCTGACTCTCTTGCCTTCCTTTTCCACAGGTAAGGACTCATGTGATTCAGTTGGTTACTGGGATAACCCAGGATGGTCTCTGCATCTCAAGGTCCTAACCTTAATCACAGATGGTGGGGGTATCAGTGATGGGAACAGAGACACCATGTAGCATTTATGGCAAGCTCCAAAGGGAGAATCGGCGCAGCCTGGAAATGGGGAGAAAGGCCAGGCCACCCCCAGCAGGGAATGCTTCAGTGATGGGAACAGACACCATGTAGCATTTATGGCAAGCTCCAAAGGGAGAATCAGCACAGCCTGGAAATGGGGAGAAAGGCCAGGCCATCCCCAGCAGGGAATGCTTCACTTTATGAAAACAATGCCTGTCATGCTTCTGGGCCCTGTGAGAGAGAAATCATCTCCCCATGAGACATCAAGCTGCCAAATAACCAGAACTGGGTATCACGAGCCGGGTCCTAGGCGACTCACTGAGTTATAGCATTGGGTGCACCCAGTTTTACTCTGCAGTGAGTCAGAATTTGTCCATCTGGGACTGAGCCTGAGTAGAGGCAGAAGGACAGGTAAGGAACATGAGTGGGTCATGCAGAAACCCACAGCCCTGTTATTGTGCCATCAGCTCCCGCCACTCAGCCCATGCCTCTGGCTGTTTGGGACAGTGCCCTATAACCAGCTGAAGGAAGAGGAAAAAGCCTGAGATTGGTCTTGGTATTGGTTGTGACTCCTTAGATCACCTCCTTAGATGTGACTGCAAACTGGAATTGATAGCCTCACTCAGGGGTGGCCTTGAAAGAGAGTGGTGAGAGACAATTACCCCAAAGGGCTGAAGTTCAGGTACGGCCTCTGGTCATCCACATTGCATGAGAGGAGAAGTGGCCTGAGGCTATGCATTAGTCCGTTTTCATGCTGCTGATAAAAACATACCCAAGACTGGTGATTTATAAAAAGAGGTTTAATGAACTCACAGTTCCACATGGCTAGGGAGGCCTCACAATCATGGCAGAAGGTGAAAGTCACATCTTACACGGTGGCAGACAAGAAAGAATGAGAGCCAAGCAAAAGGGAAAACCCCTTATAAAACCTTCAGATCTCATGAGACTTATTCACTACCATGAGAACAGTACAGGGGCATCTGCCCCCATGATTCAATTGTCTCCCACCTGGTCCCTCCCACAACACATGGGAATTACTGGAGCTACAATTCCAGATAAGATTTGGGTGGGGACACAGCCAAACCATATCAGATTAGATGTATAGAGATTTATGGGCAATGGCAAATGGCCTGGGTGGAGGTCTGGAAGGAGAGCAATTAGAAAACCAGAGCAACAGAGTCTCAGGGGGAGGCAGGTGGGTGGGTAGAGGGAGTGGGCTCAGTCTTTGAAGATCTTTGTCTTACAGTCTAATGCCCATCGGAAAGCACACACCATCAAACAACAAGGAGACGCAATGATCCCCCCATTTGACAGTGGCCTGTATCTGTCATTGTCACCCCAGCCTGGGAGGATGGGGATATGAACAAAGTGGCTGTAGTGCCTGAGAAGAATGCTCCACATGGAGAAGTGGACCTGAGAGGTGCAAGGAGGGGCCTGGGGCAGACACGGAGATGACCTCAGATCCTCCTTCAAGAGAGGATTTGATGCCCAGCTGGGGCAGTGAGGTCAGCAGGCAGCCTCCAGCCATCAGCCCCTCCAGGATCTGTCTCAACTGCAGAGAGCTGCCTCACCCAAGGTCCTGCCCTTCCTGGGGGAGCCCGCATCCGTGGCTGCGTGAGGCAGGGGTATAACGGTCCAGCCAGTTTGGCTAGATGCAGGGTGTTTCGGTTGAGCCATACTCTAGAACTCCCCCCATGATTGGCAAGACTTTGACCAGCTGGCATCACAGCTTGGCTCCTCTTTCTGCCCGATCCTGCTTCCTCTGTCTTCTGTCCCAAGTGATGATTCCTGTTATGTAGCCTACATCACAAACCTCGTTTCTTGAGAAATCGATATTGAGATACATGAATAGATAGATGTGGCTATAGGCAGATAGAGATAGAACCGAAGTGATAAAAGGTAAGTGGAAAAATGTTTTTCAATACCACAAACTTTCCCCTTTTCAAGGATACTTGCTAACAAGGGATCTAATCCCCTGCAGGCATCTGAGCCTGTGGCTAGAGTCACCCAACTCACTTGGCTCTGGACCCAAACATGCTAAAAAGATGACTTCCTCTGACTCCAAGGAAGTGGGAGCTTCTTTTGTGAGCATCCATGAAGAAGTCAGGCAGCTTTTCTTTTTCCAGGCCCTGTCTTCCAGAGGGTGTGGTCCCCTGTACTCTGAGGACCTCCAGGGCAGCAGGGAAGCCGTTGAGCTCATTTAATAGATGAAAAAACTCTAGTTTCTTGTGCAGAGTCTTCAGTGACTTTTATATTTGGGAACCTTCCTGAGGGCTGTCCGGTCAGGTCCTTCATGAGCACCACTCCTGGGGGGCCCTTGTTTAAACCTTTTCCCTTTGGAAAGATTTTCATTCTGGCACAAGTGAGTTGGTCATGGAACACCTGGGACATAGAGAAATAAACATGAGCAGCGAGTTTACCAGATCTGGGCTGAGCCACAGCCCTTTCACTTACTGTATAACTTTGGTCAGTCCCTTGACTTCTTTAACCTTCAAGTTTTTCTTTTCTGCAGTGGGGTTGCTAATAACCCCCACTCTGCAGAGTGGCTGTGAGGGCCAGATTCAATGCTGACTGCATGGCCCTGTGCTAGGAGCTTGGGCTGCCGTCCTATCCAGACAAACTGGGTGTCCTGCACACAGCTCCTTGTCTACTTCTTGCTTTAGCTTCAGTGACGGTGGACAGTTCTGGCTTTCAAACTTATCTCGTTTTGACAGCCTGTAAGCGCAGGACATTAACACCCCAGGGATGAGGGTTCTGCCACCAATGGTACAAAAAATACTGGTGGGTTAAAACTCCCACCCCACTCCTCTCCTACAGAGGACAGCTCTGGAAAGCATCTGACACATCGAATTGAGCTCCTGTTTGCCACAACCACAACCTTGAAATGCATCCTGATGTTGGCTTTTCATTTGTACCTGATCCCACACTCCTCCTTTCCAGAATCACCTCCTAAGTAAACTACCTTCACCTGTGTCTTTGTCTCAGGCTCTTTTTGTCTCAGCCATGTTAAGATGGCCCCAGGCAACACCCAGACATTGACCTTGAGGAGCTCATGGCATGGTGGTGGGGTCAGATGAGTGTAGTGGTAAATCCAACACAGTGATGCACAGCTAGTGATGGGCAAAGCAAAAACGACTTTGGGCAAGTAAAGGAGAGGTGCCTGGATCTATCTTGTGTTATGCAAGACTTCCTGGAGGAAGTGGTGTTTAAGTTGAGACCTGGAAATTGGGAAGATTCTGGCCAAGTGAAGAGCATGGGTGTAAGTATAAGGTGATAGCAAAGGGTGGAAGGATTAAAGGCTATCCAGCGAGAGGGCAGAGGGTACTCCAAGGAAGCCTGGAGACAGGGTGGCACTGATGAGGACTTGCAAAGAGTTACATGAGCCTGGACTCTACAGTGAGAGGGTACAAGTGGATCTGCTTGGGGACACTGCTATAGAGGCTGGCAGTGGCTCTCACACATGGCTTTTTTTGGGCCACTGCATCCTGAACACCATAGGACAGTACTGAAGGGGTTATTACTATGGATTCAAACTCTGTTAAAGATATGTGAATTTCAGGTGACTAACACAGGGCCTGCACAGACATTGCCTTAGTAATATAAAATGTATTTATCATTCATTCACCTTGAGGTCCTTTCCCCTGTTGCCTTTGCCTATAGTCCCTCATCCTCCCCTACAATTTTGCCTTCACTCTCAATCTGTTTTTTCTGCTGTATGGGAATATCCAACTGCTTCTAAGTTCTTAGTACACACACAAAAAAATCATCTCACCCAAAGAGAGAGTCTGTAGATTCTGCCAGCTGGTCCCTGGCTCCTTCAAAGGCAGGTAGGGATTGGTGGAGGAAAGGAAGGTCTGTCTGCCGACAGGTGGATGACATTTTATGGGGATAATAGGACAACTTTTATCAAGCAGCCATGATGGGTCCTAACAATGTTTGGGTGTGGATATTTGAGTGAGGCCCTGGGCATATGAGAAAATCCCCAGGGGGAGTTTCTTTCTTAACGTGTGTGATGTGCTTCTGAGGCTGGAGCCAGGAAGAATAATAGCACTGAGAAGAGATCCACTGGCTTCCCTAGACTGCCAAGAGGCTAATGAAAAAACAAAGATGAAGAACCCTGCCTTGAGCCACCTTTGGGTGCGCAATCCTGGCTCAGTGTCTGCCTTCGAGTGGGGATGTCATTTACAATTAACTGGCAGGAAAGGGAAGGGGTGCATGTATTTAATGACCTACCATGGCCAAGGTCTTTTGTTACTATGAGAATAATGATGATGTGAATATTGTTAGCCCCATTGAACAGATAAGAACATTGAGGGCCAAAGTGAAATGTTGAATAAAGTGGTCAAAGACAAACTAGAAAATCACCAGATTTTCACCAGATTTTGGAAAATCTGGTGATTTTCCAGTTGCCAAGACAAGATTTGTATTCAAGCTGGTCTGATAATCCCCTTCTCAATATACCTTCCTCCCTTCTCTGGAAGGGTCAAATTAAGTCAAGACTTAACATTTCTCTATCCTGTCTTAAAAATAAATCAGGGCCAGGCATGGTGGCTCACGCCTGTAATCCTAGCACTTTGGGAGGCTCAGGCGGGTGGATCACTTGAGGCCAGGCGTTTGAGACCAGCCTGGACAACATGGTGAAACATCATCTCTACTAAAAATACAAAAATTAGCTGGGCATGGTGGCACACACCTGTAATCCCAGCTACTTGGGAGGATGAGGCACAAGAATTGCTTGAACCCAGGAGGCAGAAGTTGCAGTGAGCTGAGATCATGTCACTGCACTCCAGCCTGGGTGACACAGCAAGATTTTGTCTCTAAATCAATCAATCAATCAATCAATCAATCAATCAATCAATCAGACCCCTGTGCTCATTTTTAGGTTTCCTTCCCTCTCTTGCTTTTTCTCAACTTTGACCCCAAGCAGCAAACAAAGATGCAAAGCAGCCCTGGGAATCTGGCACTGCAGCTGCATCCATGGATCCCAAGTGGCCCTAGATGCCCAAACTGAAATTATGCAATGACTTCTTTAGCTCTGCATCCTTCGAATCAGCTGCATCCTTCGAATCTCAACCAAGTTAAAGCTTATTTTCAGAGAAGAGGAGTAAGAGGATTTTATAACCTTACAATGATCAAATACTCAAATAACCATTGCAATCACATGACAGTTAAAAGTATGAAACCTAGAGTCAGCTTTCCTGGCTTCAAATGCTTGTTACTCCTCTCAATAGCTGTGTGACCTTGGGCAAGTTTCTTAACTGCTCTGTGCCTCAGTTTGGTCATCTATTAAATGGGGATAATATAGTTCTTGCCTTCTAGAGTTGTGAGAATTAATTAAAGGCATAAAGCACTAAGAATAGAACCTGGAATAGGGTTAAACACAGAATATATATTAGCTTATTTTCTCCTCCTCCTCCTCCTCATCCTCCTCCCTCTCTTCCTCTTTCTCATCATCATCATTGCATCATCCTATCCCATACCTCTCTACTCCCTAGACAGAGGCATCTTATTGGAAAGGTACACTTGTTCCAAGCTCCCAGGACTCCCTGTGCTTAATGTTTCTAGGCTCTTTTCACACTGAATTTCAGCTGTCTGCCTAGTTTCCTCCTCTTCTGAAAAGTGTGCTCCTTGAAGACTGGAGATATTGTCTAAATTGGGGTTCTTATCCTGGATCTTTTGAATTCAGGGCTTTTATTAACTTGGATGGGAAACTTACATCTTTATTTTCATAACCACTTTTATGTCAGTGGTTCTCAAATGCTCAGAATTACATCAAAGGCTTCCTCAAACACACTCTGGTGGGTCTCCACTAGGGTGAATAACCATCCTGGTTTGCCTGAGTCTAAGGTGTTCCTAGGATGTGGGATTTTTCCGTGCTAAAATTAGGAGAATCCCAGGCTAATCAGGATGAGTTAGTCACCCTACCTCTAATCCCAGAGTCTCTGATTCAGTCTGAGGTGGGGTTTGAGAACTTGGATTTGGAATGGTTCCTATATGATACCAATGTTGGGATCACAGTCTGAGGACTCTGCACCAAATTTTATATACTACTATTATAAATGGAGCAATACACTGCAATATTTTCTTTTTTTTGAGACAGTGTCTCACTCTGTTGCCCAGGCTGGAGTGCAGTGGCGTAATCTCGGCTCTCTGCAACCTCCACTTCCCAGGCTCAAGGGACTCTCCTGCCTCAGCCTCCCGAGTTGCTGGGATTACAGGCGCATGCCACTACCACCCGGCTAATTTTTGTATTTCTAGTAGCGATGGGGTTTTCCCACATCAGCCAGGCTGGTCTTGAACTCCTGACCTCAAATGATCCACCTCCCTCGGCCTCCCAAAGCATTGGGATTACAGGCATGAGCCACCGTGCCCAGGCCACACTGCAATATTATTAGTAGTACCTGTGGCTTTACCACAACCAAAAATTGTATATATTTTCTTTTCTTTTCTTTTTTTTGAGATAGAGTCTTGCTCTGTCTCCCAGGCTGGAGTGCAGTGGCATGATCTTGGCACACTGCAACCTCTGCTTCCCAGGTTCAAGCCATTCTTGTGCCTCAGCCACTTGAGTAACTGGGATTACAGGTGCATGCCACCACACCTGGTTAATTTTTATATTTTTAGTAGAGACAGGGTTTCGCTATGTTGCCCAGGCTGGTCTCGAACTCCTGGCCTCAAGTGATTGGCTCACCTGGGCCTCTCAAAGTGCTGGGATTATAGGCATGAGCCACTACATCTGGGCAAAAATTGTATATATTTTCTTATCACATTATAGTTGTTACAGATAGCTCAAAATATCATTTACATTCATTATGTTGAAATTATAGTTGTTGTGAGATAGCTTGCTCAATTTATTATTTAATGAGTTAAATAAAGATGCACATATATTACTATACTACCACTTCCATTTTTAATATTTTGATAGCTACATTTTAACATAATTGATTTCCTTTATAATCTTAAATTTATTTTTTAAAAATATTGTTCTGAGAAAGGGTCTGTAGAATTCCATAGACTGCCAAAGAGGTTGATGGAACAAAAAGATTAAGAATCTTTGCTCAGGGCCAACTCTGTGCTCTGGCAGCAGGCATAGGGACTAACATGCAGTAGGAACTCAATAAAAGTTTGATGAGTGAATGAGACATCTTCTGGGATGGTTGTCTCTTCATTAATACACAAAATATTTATGGAGCACTTAATAAGTGTTAGGCATATAACCATGAATAAGCAGGCCCACTTCCTGCTCCTCAAGCATTTATAATCCACCCAGGAACATCTATAGAGAAGCAACCAGATGACACGAAGCCCGGAGGCCATGCAGTGCCAATTTCTTTTCTGAAGTTTTCGTAATTTCAAATGCCTTCCTCACACTCCACTTCCACACCCTCATTCTGCCCTCCACGCTCTGCCAGCATAATCTTTCTAAGACACACATGGAGTCCTTTCACATCTAACCTTAATGCCATCTGGTGGCTCTCCCAGTCCAGGGGAGAAAGCACATACTTGATGGCAGGGTCACCTGGCCTCCCTGTCTGTCTCCTTCTCCCACCCTCACCCCGTCTCGAGCTTCTGGTGGTTCAAGACATCAAGTTATTCCTATCTCCAAGCCTTTTCTTAGGCAGTGCCCTCTGCCAGGAGTGGCCTCTCAATTTCTTACTCTGTTTTACCAGACTAACCCCTACCTATCTTTCAAGACTCAGGGCAAGTTACCCTTTTCTACTTGTCTACTGATTCTACTAATCCCAGCTACTCAAGTGGCTACCCATTTGCTTTTCTCATGCTCCCTCCCACCACGGTGGAACTGACCCCTCATGGGGTCATGGCCTGTCATGGTATTCCTTCTGTGCCTCCTTCTTCTTCTGACACAGCCCAGCCACCCTTCATGGCACAGAATATCCTTCCTATCTCCCCTGCGGTGCACTGCCCATCACCGGGTGGGTGATACTAAGTTGGAACTTGCAGCATATTTCCTGACACCCAAAGAGGTTTGCAAATATTACGATAATCATTATTATATCCATTCTTTCTCTACATTTCCCCCATAAGAGACAACAATTCTGGCAAGTAACCATCCTTGACAGTCATTTTGCCATGCCCTTTGCCCAATCCAGAACCTTGGATGGCATCTACTTCTTTGCTTGTCAGAACCTTCTTCTCAAGAAGGCTTTGAGGGAGCTCTGTGATCAGCCAGCTTCCTTGCTAGTCACCTCATTTTTCCCACTTTTCTACTCCAGGAAAGCAAGCCTGCCTCTTCTCTCTCCCAGGGGCCCACCAGACTAACTCTGTGTCTCCATTCATGGTTGAAATGCATCCTCTCTCCTTCCTGACTAGTCAGAAAGAATCCTGTCCCATTAAGGTGGGCTCTTTCGGATGATTTAGTGACTTGATGATTGTATTAGTCCATCTGCTCTGCTATAAAGGAATACCTGAAACTGCCTAATTTATAAATAGGTTTCTTTGGGCTCATGGTTCTGCAGCCTGTACAGGAAGTGAGGTGCCAACATCTACTGGTGAGTGCCTCAGGAAGCTCACAATCATGGCAGAAGGTGAAAGATGAACAGGCATGTCACATGGTGAGAGAGGCAGAAGGAGAGGGGGCGGTGCCAGTCTCTTTTAAACAACCAGATTGCACGTGAACTCATAGGTTACAACGAGGGTAGTACCAAGCATTCATGAGGAATCCACCCCCATGACCCAAACACCTCCCACTAGACTCACCTCCAACATTGGAGGTCAACATTCAACATAAGATTTGAAGAAAACATTCAAACCATGTCAGAGATTCCTTCAAAGACCCAGGTGTTCACCATCTCTGTGCCTGCTGTTCCAGGTTGCTGGCATCATGTTAACACTAGGAGTATGGTGGCTTGCAGAAGTTTCACATGTCATATCCTAACAACAGATTATTTAGGGGAAGAAAAAAATGTTCCTTGTGGCTCTTCCCTATGAAGGAAGAAAATTCTCCCAGATACCCTCCAAACAGGCCCCCTCATTTCTCAGTGGTCAGAATTAGGTCATATGCTTATCCCTGGACCTATTATTGGCAAAGGTCAGAATGAGCAGGGAGGCTGGGGCCAGTTCTGGAAGGTTAGTCAGTGGAACAGCAATGTCATCATCACCTGGGAGCTGATCAGAAATTCAGATTCTCAGACTCTAGCCAAGAACTATGGAATCAAAATGTCTGGGTGTGGCCTCCCTCCCAAATCTGCATGGCTATTAAGTGGGGATTCTGATGCTAATTTGAGAACCTGTTTGGATTGACCTCCTGGGATGAAAGGTTTGCTGTGGAGTTAGCTACAATGATGAATTCAACTATCTTTATCACACATCACTTTCCCTCAATACCAATCCACATGCAGCTTCCAGAATTTGCCATATTCCTCTGCCAACCTGACTTTACCCAAGTTGTCTACCCTCCATTATGCAATCTTTCCTTGACCATTGGACACATTTCTGTCCATCCTTTAAGATACAATGTATCAACCCTCCTGTGATAAGCCTCCCCTCTGTGCCCAACAGACCCCTTCCAACCTCGCCCTTTGGGCAGCCAGCATTACTTGCTGTATCTCTTTACAGACCTGTTTTTTCCTCCACTGATTTGATCTTAAAGAACATATCCTTCTTACCTTTGTGGCTTGAGCACAGAAAGAATGCTCCATACTTATTTGTGGAATGAAGAAGATGGCTTAAGTTCTTCCTTTGGGCCTTGGGAAGATGGGTGGGTGAATGTTTATCTTACATCTTCCACACCTGATGAGGATTGTAGTGGGGAGACCACAGACCTGGGAATCAGACCAGCATGACTTTGAATCCTACTCTGCCTTAAAAGCAGTGTAGCCTTGAATTAATTCAGCTTATTTGAGCCTCAGTTTCCTTAGCTGTAAAATGGGGCTGGTGATGTCTATCTTCTATGACTGCTCTGTGGATAAATGAGAAAGTGGTAACAAAAGCCCTGGAATGCAGAAGGCATTTGGCCAACAGTGGTCGATTGATTCCCTGCCTGCTCATGACTGAGGCTTGCCCCCTTCAGCCCTCTTCATCCCAGTGGTAATTTTGGTAATTGGAAGCTGGAAAATATTATGTCATTTCTTGCATTTCTTAGTCCTCTCAGTTGACTGTGGGCATCTACCTCTACTTTAAAAGGTGAGTAGTATCTGAAAGAAAGTGCTCAATGATTCTCTCTCTCTCATGTGTGTATGTGTGTGTGTGTCAGAGAAAAGAGAGAGATAGACGTAAGAACACACACACACAGAGAAAGGAGGAGAAACAGAGTATGACAATCTTCCTTTTGCGAGTCTAAACAAAAGGGTCGAATGTTGTCAATTTTACACTGTTGTTGTGCTTTGCCAGGAAACACATATGTTTCCTCCCTTGAGGGCATTGGACTGGATGCGTCTCTGCTTGCAAGGTCCTTGCCTCTTGTAAGTGGTCAGTTGTGCACCATGCTTGAGAACTCACGATTCCAGAGGAGAGTTGGTAGCTGGCTTGGCACAGACCTGGAACTAATTGATCACTCATAACCGTTGAAAGGCTTGGTGAAGAATCACTCATCAGGAATCCCAGCTTCCACAGTGTCCTCTCCTGGGAGCTCTGTACAAAAAGAGATGTGGTGTGGGATGGTGGCAAGAGCCCTAGTTAAGGAGTCTGGAGACCCTCGAGCCTAGAGGTCCCCTCTGGTCACTCACTGTCTGAGAGGTC
The DNA here is from genome assembly GCF_028885625.2 of Pongo pygmaeus. Classification (NCBI taxonomy): domain Eukaryota; kingdom Metazoa; phylum Chordata; class Mammalia; order Primates; family Hominidae; genus Pongo; species Pongo pygmaeus. The sequence goes on from NC_072380.2 coordinate 147,955,115, forward strand.
GAAAAGTTTCTCAGCCCTCTGGGATTCTGGCCCTTTGTAAGTACAAATAGGAATAGCCACGTGGCCACAGCCAACCCCATAAGGTAGTTATGATGGATAAAATGCACATATTTGGTGAAAACATTTTGAAATGCATACGCACCTGGAAAATAATAATAAAATGGTAACGACAGCAACAACAGCGATCCTATTACTAGTTACTCCTGGGGCTAACATTTGGCCGAGTGTTATGACAAACTTTTAATCAGTCAGTGTCTGAACTTTACTGCTTCCTACACCTTTTGAATTCCCCCGCTTTGCCTCAGACCTCAGAGATTATGTGTTCATGGACATGCAGCTTCTGGTGCGGCACTGTTTATCTTCATCTACCCCCATCTCAGTGTTTCCCTAAAATCATCCAGGAGATTTCCTTTCTTCCGATACCCAGGTGCTGGACTAAAAGGAGCTAGCTGGGAGAAAAAGGAAAGGAGGGGTTGACATTTTTAAAGGCAGGATGGTTTTCAAGGAAGACTTTTTTTTTTTTTTTTCCTCCATTTGCAGGTGAAGTAAAGCAAGTGAAAGGGTAAGTGGGGAAATGATTGAGGAGTGGGGAGGGGACCAGTCACTTTTTTCTCTGAGTTAAGAATATCTTCCTGAGTTTTCCTTTCTAAAGACATCTGTGCACCAGCAGAAAATGATGTGTTAAAAAAAAACATAAAAAATGCTTTTAGCTTCTAGTCAGAGCTATGCAATGTGCATACTCAGTTGCTTGTGGGAAATTGGAGAGGCTCTCTGGAAATGAGTGTGTGGCCATTCAGTCTTAGGAAACTGGGGCCTTGGTATAGAAAGTTCTTAGACTATAGTAGAAAATTGGTAAATTCATTAATTTATTACACAGACCTTTATTGAGTTCCTATCGGAGCTTGAGATATTCTGAACTTGATTTTTTTTCGTATGCCCTGGCACGGGGGCTGGCTCACCATGCAGGGATTGCAATGTTTTAAGTGCTCAATAAATGCCTCTTAGAAAATCAGATAAAAATGGATAAAGGTGGGTAAGTGCCTCTAACCTCAGCTGGCTTCAGAGGTTCCCAGTTCAATAGCACTTCCTTGTATTCCTTTACAAAGTTATTTCATGCTCCCTTCAGCTCATTTTCCCTCAACAGGAGCCTAAAGGAAAAGTATACTTCAAGATGGATTCAAAGCCATTTCCCACTGCAGTATGAATAAATGACTGAATGTGGTTCATGTTTGTTCCTCCTACAATGGTTTGTAGAGTTACAGTAAGAAATATGTTCTGTGAACTCTAGGAAGCAGCCACTCAATAATAAGAGTGTAGATGCAGAATGGAAACACTTGGGTTCTAGACCTGTCTAGATGTGAGTTGTGAGGTTACGGCCAAGTCTCTCTTTTCTTACCTATAAATTGGGTGTGATAGGCAGTGGAATGGTCCCCCAAAGTTGTCCATATCATAATTGCCAGAACCTGTGAATATATGATCTTACATGGCAAAAGGGACTCTTTGCAGATGTGATAAAGTTAAGGATCTTGAGATGGGAGGATTATCTCAGGTGATTGGAGTGAGCTCAATGTACAGTTGGCCCTCTGTATCTGCAGATTCTGCACCTGCATATTCAACCAACCACAGATGGAAATATCTGGGGAAAAATACAACAATAAAAAATAATACAAATAAAAATAATACAGTGTAACAACAATTTACATAATGTTTAATTGTGTTAGGTATTGTAAAGAACCTAGAGATAATTTAAAGTACATGGGAGGACGTGTATAGATTATATGCAAATGCTCCACCATTTGATTTAAGGGACACGAACATCTGTGGATTTTAGTATCTGAGGGGGTCCTAAGACCAATGCCCATGGATCTCAAGGGATAACTAATCATAGGGTCTTTATAAGGAGGCAGGAAAGTCAGGGTTAGAGAAGGAGATGTAATCACAGAAACAAAGATCAGAGAGAGAGAGAGAGAGAGAGAGAGAGAGATCTGAAGATGCTACACTGCTGGCCTTGGAGAAGGAGGAAGAGGTCTTCAGCCAAGGAATGAAGGCAGCTTCTAGGAGCTGGAAAAAGCAGGAACACATTCTCCCTTGGAGCCTCCAGAAGGAACACAGCCCTGCTGACATTTTGATTTTAGCCTACTGAGACGCATTCTGAACTTTTGACTTCCAGAACTGAAGAATAATAATGTGTTTTATTTCAAGTCACCAAGTTTTTGGTAATTTGTCACAGCAGCGTAGAAAAGCAATGCATTGGTATTGTGACATCTCTCAGGTTTTTGTTAGTTGCAAGTAACCCAGGCGGCAGCACCCCATGGGAGAGATTTATGAGCAGTAAACTGATACTGCACTAATACCAGCTACCATCGTTTGGATGCAAAAGGGTTTGAGTTCTAATGGAGGAACACCAGGCATCAGCAACAGGCAATGTATATTTTAAGGGGCAGCACCTCTAATTTTGAGGTGACCAGTGTAGATGATCCTGTCAGTGCCTCATCATATACCTTAAGCCATGCACTCCTGCCAACGTCCAGCACCAGGACCTCATCTTCATGCCTGAGAGATATTTGTTTCAGGAACCATGAAAAGCTCCTCTGCCTAAAATGTCAAAAATGCCAGGGCATCAGTGCTCCCGAGGAACAGCATCAATCTTGCCTGTAAATACCCCAGCTCCCTTGCCCCTCAGGTGGGATTCTTCTGAGCATGTAATTCATACAATTTCCCTGAATTTCCTGGAAGGATGAAGGCCTCATCCCATGCCCATCCCAATAGCTACTAGAGTCACTTACTTTGTTAATAATGCACCATGTATTGGCTGCCTTGTCTTCCTCCCAAATCACTTCCTTACATCAGTGCATTTTTCCTGCACTTTCCAAAGAAACTAGTTGCCCTCAGATCCTTTTTTCAGGGCCTACCTCTGGGAAAATCCAAGTGAAGACACCTTAAAATCTCACTGCCTAGGCTGTTGCTAATGCTGGCCAGTATGGTGCCCCACACCTGTGGTGTCTTGATTTTGTTTCAAGGCCTAACTTGAGTGACAGGCAACATGGCACAGAAGAAAGACCACAGAGGGGAAGGGAGCCGGGTCAGGGACTGTGCCTCTGTGCCTCATTCCCATCTGACTGGGATGTCACGGGTTTCCTGGGTAGCCTCTTTGGACCACAGTATTCACATGCGGCACTCTCCTCCAAAGGGCTGACCTAGGATTGGCAAGTTCTGAGCAATAGAGGAGAAAGGTCCTGTGACCCTTTGGTAGGCTAAGACAAGTCCTTCTGCTCTCAGCTGGCTACTCTGGGGCAACCCATTGCAGCAACTAGGATCTTGGCACGGCCATGGGACAATGTGTGCTGAGAAGAGACTCCAGAGGGTGAATGCCAGAGTGAAGGTGGTCAGAGTCTGGGGAGAAATCCAGCTTCCCCCCAGCCCCACCGCTGTGCTTCTTCTACCTTTGTTATAGTGGACAGATGCAGCTGCAAGGCATGTTGGGACCTTGGCCCAGACCCAGTTAGGGTGTGGGAGGAAGCAAGCCAGTCACTGGGGCCAACAGGGCAGATGAGGAAGCAAGGCAGAAAATGCTTCACTGAGGGCTGGAAGGAATCAGAGAAATGTCCACACAGATGTGCAGGAGACAGAAGCAGCACAAATTAAACAAGTAAGCAAACAAATCAATCTGTAATTACAAATCATGAGAGAGTCTATGAACAAGAATGGGGAGCGTCACAGAGGAAATTAAGTTTGAGCTACAGCATGAAAGATAAGAAGAACCATCCATGCAGAAGCTAGGAGCAGAGTGTCAGAGCAGAAAGAGCAAGCCAGATGGCCCTGTGGAGAAGCGAGGACATGGCCACCTTTTTCACCCTGTTCTGAAAGCAGCTCAGTGAAGCCAAGAAGGCAGAGGAAGCCCGCAAGTTACCTCTCTCTCCTGTAAGTGATCACCCCAAGCCCCAGGCATTTTCTGCAACACACAACAGGAAGGAATGAATGAAGGAAGGAAGAAAGGAAGGAAGGGAGGAAGGGAGAAAGGAAGGAAGGAAGGAAGGAAGGGAGGAAGGGAGAAAGGAAGGAAGGAAATTAACCTTTGCTGGATGCTTACTTTGTGTCTGCTGCTTAGAGATACATTTTTTCTTCAATGTATATTCACCATGACTTTGGACCTGGGTAGGAATTTGACAGTTCATTAAAAGAGCAAACTAAACCAAAGTGGTAGGCGTGGCAAAGCTGATAGGCATTGGAACCAAAATTCATCTTAGGTTCCACATGACTGTAAAGGCTATGTTCTCACTTTCCCTTGTGCTTCCTCTAGAAAGTGACATGGGGACAAATGCAGTTACGAAGGTTTGGCACCTCCTGTCTGATAATACTGTGAGGTTCATTAGCAGCTTCTTCATCACCGGCTTTGTCACACTTCCTCTCTGTCTCTTCACAAGGGTCCCAGTTTTCTCACCCACAGTCTGTTCTCCTGTTACTATCTTCTCTCACCTTGGAGAGCTATTTCCTCTGTGATCCTCGGGAGTCGGAAAGGGGTCACAGGGGATGAAGACGTGTAATGGAATGCCACAAAGGTAATAAGAATGGTCCCTTCCTGAGAGCCCACTCTGAGCCTTTTCAAGTGTTTCTTCTCATAGAATCCTCAGAGGGCCTGTTCAGGAAGTCATGAATCCCATGCATTAGTTTTATCTCCTGTGCCTGCAAGTAGTAGAAATAAGGCCAGCCTAATTTAAACCCTAGAAAATGTGTGTAGGGGTTGTTATTAAGATAAAAGAGTGTCTCGGCTGGGCATGGTGGTGGCTCATGCCAGTAATCCCAGCACTTTGGGAGGCCGAGATGGGCGGATCACCTGAAGTCAGGAGTTTGAGACCAGCCTGGCCAACATGGTGAAACTTCATCTCTACTAAAAATGCAAAAATTAGTGGGATGTGGTGGTGTGTGCCTGTAGTCCCAGGTACTCAGGAGGCTGAGGTAGGAGAATTGATTGAATTCAGGATGCGGAGTGAGCTGAGATCGTGCCACTGGTCTCTAGCCTGGGAGACAGAGTGAGACTCTGTTTCATTAAAAAAAAAAAAAATAGATAAAAGAGTGTCTCCTGCAACCTAACAGCAAGAATCAGCACACTTCAGGGAGGTGGTTGAACCACAGCCTGCAAAGCTGGGTGGTCTTCCTCCCTGCTGCCCCTATCTCTGCTCCTCTCTGCTGCCCCTATCTCTGCTCCTCTCTGAAGAGTTTTCTTTCTGTTTCTTTCTCTCTCACTCTCTCTCTGTCCAGATAAGCTTGCCCCAAACCTCACTAAAGAAACATGGTAGCATCATGTCTGTCCTGAGTTTACATGTCATGAATTGAAACACTCAAATGACCTTTCTCTTTGTTCTAATTCCAAATATTCAGGAAAGGGTCCAATCATCTGCAGCTGGGGACAAAAGGCATTGCAACAAAAACCAGGACTGCTGTAAACCCCTCATAGTGGGAGAGTGGCAGGATGGGAGAGGTGTGCAGTAATGCTTACAGAGTACGGGCCAGGGAGAAATGGCAATAGGTGGCCATTACACCCCACTATGATGGAGAGGAAATGAAGCTTTGGACAGATCAAGTTTATAATGTCATACAGCTTGTCTGTAAGCACATTGTCTAACTAGCTCCCCAGCCCTTTTTTTTTGTGCCATCCTAGTATTTTTCACAGTGTTGGACACATGCCAAAGACAGTATTTATGATGATTTTAGGTGCTACACTAATAGATACTTAAAATTTCATGTATATTAGTGATATAATTCGGCTGTGTCCCCACCCAAATCTCCTCTTGCATTGTAATCTCCATAATCCTCACACACCGTGGGAGAGACCTGGTGGGAGGTGATTGGATCATGGTGGCGGCTTCTCCCATACTGTTCTCGTGATGGTTAGTAAGTTCTCATGAGATCTGATGGTTTTATAAGCGTCTGGCATTTCCCCTGCTGGCACTCACTCTCTCTCCTGCCACCTTGTGAAGGAGGTGCTTGCTTTTGCTTTGCCTTCCACCATGATTGTAAGTTTCCTGAGGCCTCCCCAGCCATGCAGAATTGACTCATTTCATTTCATGAGTCAATGAAGCCTCTTTGCTTTATAAATTACCTAGTCTCAGGTATTTCTTTATAGCAGTGCAAGAATGGACTAATACAATTAGAAAAATGATAACTGCCACATAAAACCCATAATATAGAACTTTTTATTAAAAAATTGATGTGGTGTTGGTGAAAGAATAGGCAAATAGAGCAGTGGAACAGAATAGAGAGCCCAGAAGTAGATCCACATAAATAAAGTCAACTGATCTTTGGCAAAGGAGCAAAGGCAATACAATGAAGAAAAGATAGTCTTTTCAACAAACAGTGCTGGAGCAACTGGACATCTATTATACATGTAAAACATGATTAGGGGCATAGACCTTACATTCTTCAGAAAAATTAACTCAAGATGGATAATAGACCTAAATGTAAAAAGCAAAACTATAAAACTCCTGGAAGATAACATCGGAGAAAATCTAGATGACCTTGGGTTTGGTGATAACTTTTTAGATGCAACACCAAAGGTATGACCCATGAAAATAATTGATAAGCTGGACTTCATTAAAATTAAAAATGTCTGCTCTGTGAAACACATTGTCAAGAGAATAAAAAGATAAGTCACAGGCTATGAGAAAACATCTGCAAAGCAAATAGCAGATAAAGAATTGTTATCCAGAATATACACAGAACTCTTAAAATTCAACCATATGGGCTGGGTGTGGTGGCTCACGCCTGTAATCCCAGAACTTTGGGAGGCTGAGGTGGGCAGATCACGAGATCAGGAGATTGAGACCATCCTGGTTAACGTGGTGAAACTCCATCTCTACTAAAAATACAAAAAATTAGCTGGGCGTGGTGGCGGGCGCCTGTAGTCCCAGCTACTTGGGAGGCTGAGACAGGAGAATGGTGTGAACCCGGGAGGTGATCCTGGGCGACAGAGCAAGACTTCCGTTTCAAAAAAAAAAAAAATTCAACCATAAGAACACAAAAAATAAAATGAAAAAAGGGGCCAAAACCTTTGGTGTCCATATACCTCACCAAAGATTTTTTTTTATTTTCAAATAAGCATGTTAAAAGATGCCCATATGTCATCAGGGAAAAGCAAATTAAAACAAAAATGAGATCCCACTACACACCTATTAGACTGGGAAAACCCCAGAACACTGACAACACTAAGTTCTGGGGAGGATGTGGAGCAACCAGGATCTGTCATTTGTTGCTGGTGGAATGTAAAATGGTATAGCCATTTTGGAAGACAGAGTGGTGATTTCTTATAAAACTAAACATGCTCTTACCATATATATGATTTAGCAATTGTGCTCTTTAGTATTTATCCAAAGGAGCTGAAAACATGTCCACACAAAACCTGAACATGGATGTTTATAGCAGCTTTATTCATAATTGCGAAAACTTGAAAGCAATTGAAATGTCCTTTGGTAGGTAAATGGGTAAACCACGGCACATCCGGAAAATGGAATATTTTTCAGTGCTAAAAAGAAATGAGCTACCAAGCCATGAGAAGATGTGGAGGAATCTTAGATACAAATTACTGAGTGAAAGAGGCCAATATGAAAAGGCTACCTGCTAAATGATCCCAGCCACATACATTCTGGAAAGGGTAAAACTACAGAGACAGCAAAATATCAGTGGATGTCAGGGCTGAGGGGGAAGAGGGGATGAATGGGTGGAACACAGGGGATTTTCAGGGCAGTGGATTTCTATAATGGCAGAGTGGATGCGTGGCATTATGCATTTGTTCCAGCCCATAGAATGCCCACCACTACCAAGAGTGAACTGTACTGTAAATTATGGATTCTAGGTTATAATGTTATGCCAATGAAGATTCATCAGTACATTTGTTACAAATGTACCACTTTGGTGGGAAGTGCAGATAACTGAGGAGGCTATGTATGTATTGGGGCAGGGAGTCTATAGGAAATCTCTGTACCTTCTACTCAATTTTACTGTGAACCTAAAACCTCTCTAAATAACAAAGTCTGTTTTTAAAAATGTAAATAGAAAGCAAGCCAATTAAAAATATATTAAGTAAATCATAGTATAAATGGTGTAGTATATAGGTATGACAAAAATTGGGACAGTTGTTTGCAAAGGACTAAAGTTTGGTAAATAGCAGGGAAATTATCATTTTGCCACTGGGTCTTTTTTCCTCCAAGTCCCAAAGATCTCACTGTACTATTTATTCTTTGGTGCACCAATCTCATTTTCTCTCATCAAAACAATAACAACAGCAAAAACAAACAAACCACCAAAACCAAAACCAAATCCCCAAAGAGTGTAGGCCCTCGTTTCTACCCATGTTTCCAAAGCAAAGCAACAGATGTCCATTGAGCATCTGCCCTCTGTTCATGTGTCATGCACAGCACACCCTGGCAGGTTGAATCTTTTGAATCTTTGTGCAGGCTCCATTCTTTGTGGGAAGGGTGTGGCTTGGGCCACCAGCTGGGGTGCAAATACATACCCTAATTTATGCAAACAAATTTATCATGAGATTCCTCAAACTTCTGAGAAAGTACATATCTCTCATTAGAGGTCTCTGGAGTTAGTTGTGGGGCTTGCTGGGCCAATGAGAAGACTAATCTCTAACAGTTTCCGTCACTGCCAGAGGGTGCTGCCAATGGAAATGCCCATCCATTGTTATGCCTGCCTGGCTGGTACAGATCTCGGTGGGAGTCACTGGGGTGTACCAGAGGCTAATGTTTGCAAGCCTGGCAGTGATGACTGGATCTGGAGTGGCTTCCATGTTTAGCTAAACTCTGGTCCCAAACATCTCTCATTTACCCCTCTCTGCGCTTTGCCTAGGACAGTAGCCTAGTCCATTCTCTGCTCATCCTTGGAGTAACTGCCTTTTTTGGGGTCCTTGGTATCCTTACCTGTCAGGAGACACCATCTGGGACTATCCCATATCAACACAACAGGTTTCTTTAACTTTTCATTTCTAAACGGGATGGGACTTTTCGGTGTTTGCCTGTAGAAAGCCTGGCTTTTTTTCTGTAAAATGACCTCCAGAGCTCTGCCAACTCCAAAATGTTTAAAGGGGGCCCTGATTCAACTTGATGATAATCCATCCACTGAAACTCAGCTTGAACATTGATCAGTTTGCCAAAAGACCATTTTTGTAAATTATCAAATCTTCTGAGTAACCAAAGAAACACTGATTTTAGTGATTTGTCAGTCTGTGGCAGTTTGTGGCATGGGGGCAGGGAGTTGGTTCAATAGCTAGTTCCTTGAGAACCTTGGTTGATTGGTTTCCATTTTGTCTCAGGGCAGAGTTTCAAGAAATATTTAATTAGTTCAAAGTTTAGAATTAGGGATAGTTCAGTCTTCCTATCAACTGCTCATCCTTCTATGGGCATCCAGTAGACACACCCTTTCAACATTCAGCTTTAGCTCCTAAATAAATCTTTAACAATTTAATATGTTATAAATAAAAGAAAATCCTAAACTGGATTGAGATTCATTAAACCCAAACCGTGGAATGAAAACTATGAGCTCCACAGATTTCTAACCTAGATACAATCCTATATTTGAGAATGTATTCATAGAGATAAAGCTGGATGGAAATTGACCCAAATGTCAATGAGTTTTTTTTTTTTTTTTTTTGTCTTTAATGAAAAGAAAATCTCTTCAGTAAGTTTCATTCATTTTGTAAAGGTAACACAAGTGTGCACTTTGGCCATGTGAAAAAAAATAGAATAGAGTTGCTTATTTTCTTAATAAAGTACACCCTTCTCAACACTTTAGAAATACTGATCCCTGGGGAGGTGCGAATTCATTTGCTGAGAATGTCAGAAGCCACGGTTGACAATATAAGGCAAATGAGCCAACATTTCCCCTTTTGTGGCCGGCAGCAGGTATTGCTAATTGCAGCTCTTTCCTGACAATCTCAGAGTACCTTAAAATCTTTCTCAAGGCTTTGTTCCTGATAGAAAAGACCAAATGGTGAGCTTTGGGATAGGGTAGAATCTATTTGTCACTCTAGTGCCGATTCTGCTGGATTATAATCTTTCACTGAGCTGGTTCTACTTGCTGACATTCTTCTCCACTGTTCCATATTCCATATTTTACTCTGCTGCAATGGTTGCTTTCTTGCATAAGAATATGTACATCTATTGTAGAGAATTATCCATCATCCTGCCAGCCTTTGCTCATCCTTCTGAATTTATGTACAGAGAGTTGACAACTCCATCTCCCCTTCTTCTTAACTTGCTTCTGAAGAAACAGGGCCCAGGATGGAAGCAGAAAGCTTGCCTCCATTTGTTTTATGGCACACATTACATTACCACTGTGTCTTAGCAACACCCAACACAGTACATCTTGGGACACTGCTAAGCCGTTTCCTTGGCCACAGCCTACACCTCAGATTCCACTGTGCTCTAGGCTCTGGACCTGTGGTCTTTCCATTTATGGAGAGGCTAAGGCGCAGAATTACCTGAATCTATGTCCAAAGAGCCCCCTTGGGGCTAAACAATTTTGGTAGACAGAAATTTATTTGCCTGATCCTGCAGAACTGCCCACATCATTTGAGCAATATTTTCTTCTGAAAAGCCATGAAAGTCTCCAAAGTTATATTCAAGAGTATTTCTAACATCTTAATGCTTCATACATATCTTTTGTTTGTTTTGGCCTTTCTTGCAACCTATTTTAATTCTACGTGTGTGTATCTTACCTTCATGCTCTCACATACGTGGGGGTTGGGGAGTTATTTAGGGCAAGAACAGTTTTTTTTTTCACCTCCACATCTTAAGGGTAAGCCACGTCATCTATTAATTAGTAGGCAACAAAATATACAGGACAGAACAGTACAAAGTATACAGGACAGGCATAAGCATAAAATAAGAGATTTGGGGGTCAAATCCCAGTAATGACACATACTGATTGTGTAGTTGTGTGTGAGTTACTAAAGTCTTTTCTAATAACTTGAATAGGTCACATAGCTTTACAAAAATTAAGTAAAACATTTTTATGATGAAAATGGCAGCCTCTTCTGATCTCCCCTTCTCTGTCCTGCTTCTTATGAGCAATCACTTTTAACTCTTTGAACTATTTCTTCTGGTGGTTATCTCCAATTTCTTTAAATAATGGGCTCAAATTGCTCTTTTTGCTTTACACATTTAGATAATATCTATTGATATATTGCCATACTGTATTAGGACTTAACTCCTTTAATAAATATCCCTTTAAATATCCCCACATTCTCTCAACACAGTTACATCACGATGTTTATTTAACTTTTGTTTGTATCAGGGTTTTCAGTGTTTTAAATTTTGCTCTAGAGCCAGGTGGTATGCTGTGATTTTATTTCCTTCCTTCTGCAGTTTTTGTGCCGTTTCACTTTTTCTAAAATTTCTGATTATTATTCTTTTTTTCTTATTGCAATATCTTCTTTATAATTTTCCTCCGTATTTTCCTCGCAGAGCTCTAGCCAATCAGATAGTCTGCTCAGCATTTTTTATTTCAGTTCCTTTCCAGGTTGAACCAGTTTCCATTCTGGGATGCATGGCCATCATCCTGGAAATCCCTTGTACCTGCACCTAGCTGGGACCTCTGTTTTCTGCCTTCTACTCCCTTCTTTCTTGGGCTATTGCTCTATTTTGCTAGAGCACATCCTTCTTTGCTGCCAAATAAGCAAAAGGTAGTCAAACGTAGGCAAATTTTCAGAACCTTGCATGTCTGAACATGAAGATATTTTCTAATTGAGCTAGGTATAGGCTAGAAATGATTTTTCTTCAGTATTTAAAATATGCTCCCTGGTCTAGCATTGAGTGTGCATGGCAAGACATCCACCGCCATTTGGATTATCATTCTTCATAGAAGACCATTATAGGTTAAGTTGCAGCCTCCAAAAAGATATGTTGAAGTCTCAACCATTAGTTCTTCAGAATGCAACCTTATTTGGGAATGGAAGCATTGTAGATGTAATTAATTAAGATAAGGTCATAGTGAAATAGAGTGAGCCTTTAATACAATATAACTGGAGTCCTTACAAAAAGAGGGAAATCTGGACACAGACACAGTGAAGATGGAGGCTGTGATTAGAGTTGTACTGCTGCAAGCCAGGGAATGCCTGAAGCCAAGAAGCTGAAAGAGGTAAAAAAGGGTCTTTCCTGAGAGGCTTTGGAGGGAGCAGAGCTCTGCCCACACCTTGATCTTGGAGTTCTAGCTTCTAGAAGTAGGCAACAAAATATACAGAAGGGGAAGAATCATGTTACATCACAGCTACATCGTGATGTAACTGTGTTGAGAGAATGTGGGGATATTTAAAGGGATATTTATTAAAGGAGTTAAGTCCTAATACAGTATGGCAATATATCAATAGATATTATCTAAATGTGTAAAGCAAAAAGAGTAATTTAAGCCCATTATTTAAAGAAATTGGAGATAACCACCAGAAGAAATAGTTCAAAGAGTTAAAAGTGATTGCTCGTAAGAAGCAGGACAGAGAAGGGGAGAAAATATTCTCTCTGTGAGAGAATAAATTTCTGTTGTTTTAAGTCACCCAGTTTGGGGTATTTTGTATGGCAGCCCTAGGCAACTAAACGAATAAAGGAACTTCCCCCTCACCACCCCCCGCCCCAGTTTTCTGGAAGCTCTTATTATCTTAAGAAGGTGTTATTGCAATTGAAGTATTGCTATAGACAGTTTCAAAAGTCAAATAGTCTTAAGTTCCATAGAACTCTCTAGAAGCACAACTTGAGACAGGGATTCTTGTGGGGGTGATTTACTGAAAAAGTGACCTCCAGAAAAACCCTCCAGGAAGTGAGGGAAGGAGAGAGGCAGGTGGTTTCAGCTGAAGTACAGCCTCAGCCTTATCCCATGGAGAGATCAGAAGTGCCCAGATAGCTGTCCTTCCTTCTCTGCATCCCAGTCCTTGGCTGGTAACTGCCCACATGTGTGTGGCCGGGGTGGGGATGGGGAGAATGAACTCCCAGATATTTCCAGGTGCAGCAGTTCTTGCCATCTGAAGTCAATTCTCTCTAGACAGAGGCAGCTGTGAGCCATTAGCCATTGAGGAATAGGTATGCTGACCAGTAACAGGGATCTGGGCAGAGCACCACCAGCCTTTATTATAGTCCCCTTTTCCTCTGCCTGGTATATTGGAATTCACAAAAAATTTACTTCATCCACACACAGCTTTTCCAGGATTCTGATGGGTCATAATTTCTGGGGAAATGTAGATGAGGAAGGTCGGTGGGATGAATGACAGTCCCCCTTGTTACAATTGGATCCATATCTATTACTCATCACCTCCCTCCTCTCCTCATTCTAGATTCCCTCTCACTCAGATAGCACCTCTGCTGGGCTAAGTGGCTTCCTGGGTGGGGTGATCCAGATCTTCATCCCTGAGGGGGCTGAATCCCCGGTCATCATCATAACTTATCAGGCCATGGTTTTTATATTGCTTATTTACAGTTAAAACTGGACAAGGGAGAGGCAAGAGTTGCCAAGCAGATCACCTGAGCGCCATCTGTATTCCTTCTGGCGCCATCTTGTGGGAGCAGGACTACCTCCTCCTCACGACGGTCAGGACCAATGACCCTACCAGGGTGGTAAAGCTATAGTGGTCTACTGGTCTGCTATTATAAGGTGCTCAAGCTGACTGGGCAACAGCCATTGCTTTAAATTTAGGGGTATCTTACTCTGTTTTCAGCTAGATGCATCCCCTCCTCTCCTTCCTCCATTTTGGGAGCCAAGATCTCTCATCTCATAGAGTCCAAAGTTGCAAGGATCAGAAGTCCAAATTCCTCAAGTGGGTTACTGAGACCGATACTGGATGGGCCACTCCTACTTCTTCCCCTTGGTCACATATATGGATTCCCACACCCATATATCTCAACTACTTTTGGGCACATGCCCATGCAATGGCCGTGGTTTAAGGGTATCACCCCATCCCTACAGGGTATAATCTCCAAGCTGGTGCCTTAGCTGTTCCTTCAAGAGGCCATTCTTTTGGCCATTCAGGCCTGCAGCTTCTGGTTGGTATGGCATATGGTATATAACAGGTCCAGTGGCTTCCATGACATGCTAGCACTATACTTCCTCTGCTACACAGTGTGTCCCTTGGTCTGAGGCAATGTTATGCAGGGAATCCCAGGTCAGCAGATCAGACACCCCATGAGCCCTCAGATAGTGGTGCTAACTAAGGCCTTGTGGTGGGAACAGCAGACCCATAATCAACAACTGAGTCCATCCCAAGCAGGGTATATTGCTATCCTTTCCAGACTAGAGGGGACTGCAATGTAAACAACCATCCAAAGTCTTGTTGGTACCATATCAGGGACTCAGCATCAGTCTATGCTGTTTGAAGTCAGACTTTCAGTGTGTCAGTAGCTGGATAATGCTTGGGGAGAGGAAGCCCATGCATTTCCCCTTCCTTTCCATCATGGCTGCTCTGTTTATGCATATGTTTGTTGTACAGAACTAGGGTAGCCAATGACAGAGGCCAGGGACATGTCCTGGTTAGGTCATCCTGTCCCACAGTTGTGTAATGCTGTTTCTGTGGGGTGTTCTCTGACAGGCTTTGTGACATGCTCTGCAAAGATTCTCTCCCCTAGATCCAGCTACGTGCCTTGTTCCTACGCCTCTTTGTCCTGTGTCTTCTAATTTTGCTCCTTTTAGGTCATTGACAAACCAGCCAAACCATTTAGCCCTGCTTTATGTCTATCCTTCCTCTGGTTACTTTTCTGTCCATGTGAGTGAATGAACAGGTACTGCAGCTTCTTTGGTGTACAATACCTAGCTTTGCTCAGTAGGCAGAACACAGCCACTAAAGCCAAGCTGAGATTTGGTCCCTGTTGTTTGTCTGGTGGCCAGGAAGAAAGGCAGGACTAGGTCTTGGCTGAGACTTCAGTACAGTGGTCAATCAAGTGGGAATACTGTCTAAAAAGGGAGGGAAGGTAGTCTACTTCTGCAGGCCCTATGGATTAAGGGAAATCTTATAGTTCAAGATTCAAAAATGGGTCTACTAGCAAAACACTACCAGTGATTGGATTCACACTGCTAGCAGCTGGAAAGTAGTCTACCTCCATCATTAGCTTCATAGAACCACTAGTACCAATTGCTTGAGGATGGGTTCCTTAGAAACCAAGCCTAAGACAGGGATTCGTGTGCAAGTGAGTCATCAAGGGAGCATACTCAGGAGAAATCCATTAGGAAGTGAAGGAAGCAGGATAGGGAAGGGGGAAAACAAAGCAAAGAGGTGGCTTCAGCTGAAGTCTAAACATAGTCTTATCACATGGGGAGCCCTGAAGCATAACTGGCACCCCACAGTTTTTCCATCTTGAAGAAAGGGTGATGATAGACTTTTGAAAATTCCATATCAGGCTGTCATTACCTTGTGGCTATTCTCAGAGAGAAGGCATAGCTTCCTAGACATTTCCAGATAATGCTGATCCTGTTGGTTGAGTAAAATTTTCTGGAAAAGGGTGCAATTGTGAGCATTAGTGGCCACCGTTACAATACTGGGGGTTAGGTACATCCCCTGAGGAAACGGGACCGGGGCAAAGAACCAATGGAATTTACTAGAGGGCTACAAAGCTTATGACAAAACCCATTCACAGCTTCACAGGCCATCCCTTTGAACTCTTTTAGTCATTACTTCTAATAGGTAACTTCATAATTCTACATTTATATTTATTTATTAGGTCAAATTTTAGGCATTTCCTACTGATTTCCTCTCGTGGTAAGGGAGGAATTATGATTTTTCTCAACTTATTTACCTTATCCTCTCAATAGAGTAATGTCATATTTTAAACTCAAATTTATTATTATAATTATATACAGATTTTTCACTGCTGATCCTAGTAGTATGCAATAAATACATTTTAATTTTTTCTCTAAGTTTTCAGTTTTTCCTGGAGTTAACAACTGCCTATGTTTTTGTTATTTACTTAGTTTTATATATGTAAATTGATAAGAATCAGGGCCTGGAAAATAGTAAGCATTATTTATGTGTTTGCTTTTATCACTGGGCTGTTTTCTTACACCGTATAACAACTCTGTTATACCATATAGAATCAGCTTTTTACATTGTCAAACCTATCAAATACTTTATGCATTCTAAATTTTCTCTTAGAAATTCTTGGTGCCTCCATCCTCCTGTTGCTATATGGGACTAATTGCTGTCTAAATATGCTCCTCAGCTGTGGTCCTGGACATCCATGAGCCATGATCCTTGGTGTTCCCCTCACCCCACCCCTGTAGCGGTTTCTCTGTTCCTTGGTTTACCTCTCAGTTTTGTTGAAATACCTCCTTCAGTAGCTTCCTGAGAAGAAGTAAAGTGGAAATGTATTTTTGAAACTTAGCATGTTAAAACAAATGTTTGCTGTATGCTCGCACTTGATTTACAATCTGGATGGCTGTAGATGTTTAAAGTGTCAGTCATTTTCCCTTAGAATTTTGAAGTAATTGCACCATTTTCATAGCTCCCTATGTTCCTGTTGAAAAGCCCAAATGCCATTCATATTTCCATATATATATATACATATATATATATATATTTTTTTTCCCTCTACAGAAGCATTTCAGATTTTCTTTTGTTCCGAATTTCACAGTGATATGTGTGCTTTGGTTTGGGGCTCTGAACTTTTAAAATTTCTTTTTTACTTATTACTCAGAGAAAACTTGTGTACCTCCATTCTAGGAAATATTCTGGCATATTTTTTTTCTGTGAAAATGTCCTCCCCTTTATTTTCTCTGATCTCTTTGAAAATTTTTATTAGTAAGATGTTCAACCTCCTGGATCTTCTAATTTTCTCGTCTTTCCTCTTCTATTGTTATTGCTTATCTTTTTATTCTCCTTTCAGGGAAAATTTCTTGACTTTATTGTTATGCACTTATTTTGAATTTTTTTTTAAATTGAGTCATCATGCTTTTAATTTCCAAGAACTCTCACTTGTTATCTAAATGTACTTTTTAATGAATGCATTTTTCTTGTTTTATGGATTATAACATCTCCTGTTATTTCTCTGAGGATATTAATTACATTCTCTTTGAAGTTTTTTTTTCTGCTTTCTGCATTAATTCTGTTGCCTCTGTATTCTTTGTTCTTTGTTCGGGTTTCTTCTCCAAGTAGGATAATTTCTCCAAATTTTTAGTACTTCTCAATTGTCTGTTCACACTAATGAGTAAGATACTAAAAACTGGAAGCAAGCTGTGAGTGCACTGGTGGGCTCTACTGTAGAGCAGTGGGAGGCCAGATGACACTAATTCATTAGGGATTTGTAGGTCTTTTCCTGGTACAGGCTTATTGTTCTCTAGAAAGATACTTAAATCAAGATTCCCTCCCCCTATTTGCATATCTAGACTTTTACCTGTTTACAGACTCAATACTCAACTTAGTACTCCAGGAGAATAAAATATGATGCCTTGGGTCAGGATGGAGACCTGGGTGTCTAAATTGTTATTCAAACTTTTCAACCACACTTCTGTGTCTGGCTTTTCACTCCACCCATCTACTATTGACTTCAGTGGTACTTGGTACTCTCAGTTTCCAACGAGAGTTAGAAACGTTCTGTGTTCCTGGAGGTGGTGAATTGGGTGGCTTCCTCTTCTTCTAGGGACTTAGGGTTGAAACATTCTCTCTGCTAAGTGCTTTGCTTTCCTCCTTTCCACTCTTTCTATAGAGTGTGTTAAGAAATACATAGCTTTTTTTCTAGTTCTTGTTATTTTTGGAAGGGAAAAGTAGCAGAAATGTATTTACTCTGGCATCTCAAAATGAAAATGCTTCTCTGAGTTTTTAAGAACTTTTTTTATGGTGGTATTTTCAAATGTGACAATAAGTTAGTAAATTATTAGACCATGTCACCGTGTCTCTTTTCTTTCATACTTTTTAGTTCTTTTTATTTTGAGCTACTGTGTTTGGGGAATCCCAAATTCCCAACTAGGAATTGTGCGTGTGTGTGTGTGTGTGTGTGTGTGTGTGTGTGTGTGTGTGTGTGTGTGTTTAAGGAAATAATGTCTTTAGTTGAAAAGAACACCTTGGATGGATGTTCTGCCTGCAGTGGAGGTGTGTGGTTAAGAAGGCAGGTTATATACTTGGCCAACTAGAGATGTAGCTAAGAGGAAGAGAAGCTAGTTTGGGTCCAGTTTTTCAGGAAATTCCCCTGGTCCCAGTCCCCTATAATGGTGTTGCTCTTGGTCTCACTGAGCGCTCCCAAGTCCTGGACTTTTCCAGAGTTTTTTGTTACAAGATGTGACTTTTTCATGTTCACCTCACTATGCTAACACACAAAGCTGTGGCTCTATCTGCTTTGTGACATCAATTGCCATTCTCTGTATGTTTCTCAGTATGTTGATGAAATCCCTCAACTGCTAACGGATTTTCTACTGGTACTATCTTCATTGTGGATCTAAATACTTTTTACCTGTTTACAGTCATAATGATAGGGACAAGGGGCAGAGAAATTCTAGGCAGACAGGTAGTTCCCTGGAGAAGCCCCACTCTCAAGCTGAAAAGCTTGAGACTGTGGCCCAAAGTGAGAACTTATATCCCTGTTTTCCTGCTCAAACATTGCCTTTTCCAAAACCACCCATGGCCCTGTGCCTATAAAAACCCCATCCTGTGCCTATAAAAACCCCAGACTTAGTCAGCAGAGAGGAGAAGCAGCTGGATGTCAGAGACTACAGCTGGACATTGGAGAGAAGCATCTTGACTTCAGAGGGACAGCTTCATGATACAACTTCAGAGAAGAACCTGGCCAGAGACGCCTGGACTTAGGGGAAGATTACCTTCCTGCCTTTTCCCCTTTTCAGCTCCCCTTCCCACTGACAGTCACTTTCATTGGCAATAACATTTACCATCCTTCAATTCGTTCATGTGACTTCATTTTTCCTGGTTGCTGGACAAGAGCTTGGGAGCCACAAGTGTAGATACAAAAGAATGTCACATTGACACTTTGCCCTCACTGGCAGAAGGCAATTGCCTCATGCAAAAAGGCAGAGGGCCCATTGAGCTGTTAATACTTAAGCTGTCCATGGATGGAAGAGCTGAAAGAGCACTGTAATACTCCCTCTGCGGCTTCAGGGGTTGCGGGTGCCCCTTCAGACACTGCTGTGGGGTCTGCGTGAAGTTTCCTGCTGGTGCCCAAAGGCGTTCACCCCAGCTCCTGCACCCACTCAGCTGCACACTCCCTCCCATGAGGGGTAGAGTGAAGTGGGTCCAAGTGAGTGGAGTTCACTCCTGCTCGTGCCAGAGCAGCTGGCTGGTCCCAGCAGTCATGCACTCCATTTCCTGCCTTGTTTGCTCACTTTCTCTCTCCTGTGAGGAGTTGAAAGCTGTGGGCTGGGTACGCAAGGCACCCCTGTTGCAAATCTTGCAAAGGGGTTAGGGAAATATCCTGCTTCAGTAAGGACTAAGAGCATAAGGTCTGAAGATACATGCCTGGAAAATGCCACTACGTTTTAACTGTGTATCTTTAGATAAGGTATTTAGCATTTCTCTGCCTCAGTTTTTTCATTTGTAAAATGGGAATAATAATATGACTCTCCTTGTAGGATTTTGTGAGCATTAAATTAGGAAATGCAGGTAAATAAACTAAAATATGATATGTGGTCACCTTTCAAAAATGTCATCCATTATTATTTTAGTGGAATTTTAGGATGGAGAGAAGATAAAGGCTTGTTTCAATCCTCTGTTGTTAACTGGAAGCTGCTTGACTTCCCTGAGATTACATATTTTATGGAGTTGCTTGAGGATTCAGGGAGCTAACATTTAGAAAACACACAACACATGGCAGGCACAGAGTTATTGGTAGTTCTAGACACTTGATGGGTGATGGTTGAATGACTGCTGAAGAAAAACTTTATACATGAAAGAAATCCCAAGCCTGGATATAGATAATCTGCATTTAGTCCTGATTGCCACTCACATTCGTTTTGTGACTTATAGAAGGCAAGGAACCTTTCTGATCCTATTTCTTATCTAAGAATAGGGATAATCATGGCGGATACCTAACAATGCTATGGCAAAGATGGATATTGGTAGTGACAGGAAGCAGCAAAATGCCTAGGCAGATGGGGTGGGTACCCATTGAAACCCCATCTCCAAGCCAAAGACAGTTTAAAGCCTGAAAGCAAAACTACAAGTTATTAATAAATCCTTGGACCAGACTGAGAACTCATCTTCCTTTTTGGCATGCTGTCCTCTGATTGGTCCTCACTCTTCACCTAGTTTACGTACACCTACCCTTTCCTAATTGGTTTTCTACACTGTTGTGGCCACCTTTGAGTGGTGTCTTCACTTTAACCTTTTGGGCATACTCACAAACCAATCAGCATGCACTTTCCATCCTGTGCCTATAAAGACCCCAGACTCAGTTGGTAGAGGAGGAGATGGCCTGACTTTGGGGAAGAGACAACCTGACTTTGGGAAAGATGATCCGCCCTTCCTGTCTCCTCTCCAGCTCCCTCTCTGCTGAGAGCTGTTTTCATTGCTCAGTAAAATTCTCTGCCATCACCACCCCTCAACCCTCTGTGTAACCTCATTCTTCTTGGATGCTGGACAAGAGCTCAGGACCCACTGAGTGTGGATACCTAGAAAGGTTGTCACACTGGCCCTTTTCCCTCACCATCAGAGGACAGCTGCCCCATGTGATGAAGCAAGGGGCCAACTGAGCTGCTAACACACCACCATTTGCAGATAGTGGAACTAAAGGAGCACTGTAACACCCCCTCTGGGGCTTTGGGATCTCAAGCACCCTCACCTGGGTGCCACCACGTTCCCCTTGAGGTGACATGCCTGGTCTCCCACAGGTCCTGCACAAAACTTGTTCCTGTGTCAGCACCCAGATTGGCCAGAAACTGTAAAGTACTTTATATATCATAAGGTATGTGTAGGTGTGCATGTGTTACTAAAATGCCAGGGGTTTAGTCTAGGTCTTGTTGCTTGGGCACAGATAGCCAATCACTGAGACAATTAGTGTCACCAGGAAGCAGGGTTTTATTTGGGTGCTGCAGCTGAGGAGATGAGAGATCAGTCTCAAATCCATCTCCCTGACTAATTAGAATTGGGGGTTCATATAGCAGGGAAGAAATGCAACTACATGTGGGTAAACAGGAAGGAGGGGGTAAGGAAATCATGAGGGATGAGGGGTCTGACTTCTCATTGTCTGGATGTGGTGACCTGGTGAGTTTCAGTTCCTTGACACTATCTGGGTCCTGCAGGCTGGGTTCCTGAGGAAGGAACTCAGATAAGACAAATGGAAGTTTCAAGCTTTAAGAGCAGGAGGGTCAATTTCTATGTTTACTTAAAAAGACTGTAAACATCTGTCCCAACGTTCTGGGAACAACTGGGCTGGTTTCCCATGCCTGCTTGTGAGCCTGTTATGAGGACCAAAAGACAAAATGAGAAGGGGAAACATCTACTTGGTATTGTCTCAGAGATGCCAGGACATTCCACCTGTTCTAAAAGATGTTGCACTTTCCAGATGTGGTGACCCAGGGCCTTGTGCCCAAGAATAGCCAATCAGCACCAGGGTCTCCAGACTGGGAGTTGGTGCTCTCCTGTTGGCTGTGGCTCTTAGTGAGTCCCATCACAGGGGGAAGAGCTGCCCCTCACTGATCACAGTGGAAGATGAGTCACTTCCTACCAAGTTGCATCTTTCACTGAAATATACTGAACACAGTTTTGATGATAAGGAAAATACTAGAGGCCACCTATCTCTGATTCTTTGCATGGAGACACAAGATTACAAATCTCAATGCCTCTGAACCAAGAGAATTTTGAGTTTTTTAGGAGCAGGGAGGGGCGGGGGACTTTATCAGTGGCCTTTATTTTTGTAATTTTTCTCACTTGGCACTAAGCAATGTTCAGAAATGACCAGCAAGAGAATAAGAGAATGAGCTGGAAATCCAATCTCATCACTCCAGCAGCTCCCACTGAGCTCCCTTGAAAAGGCTGCTTATATTAACTTCTGAGAGATCAGTCCCCAGCACCCGCATCAGCTCTCCCTCCTTTAGGCAGACTCGTGCACTAACTTCCTCCATGGAGCCTGTTAACAGGGAAGCTAATTATTTTTCCTTGTGCAAAAGCCCACTTTTGACTTTGCAGCTGTGCTCAGCTTCCTAGGGGAAAACAGATCCGAATTTCAGCATTTCCGACTGTACATCGAACGGCCTAAAAATACTCACAAATTGGTCTTCGCTTTCCTAACTAGTCTGAGCCCTAATCGAAAGGCAAACTCTTCTGAGAATTCCAAGGGGCTATTACTTCCCATGGATGGCATCATCTGTAAATAGCAGTGCCTTCCAGGTAGTGAGCTGCTGGCTGGCAAAGCCCTGGGCTTGCATTATTCCAGGGAAGATTTAAGGTTGCTGGAGGATTCTGGGAGCCAGAAGCTGGCCTCCAACTTCCGGGCTTGGAGGAAGTCCCACAGAGCCTTCCTGCAGCCCCTTCTCAGCTCCTTCTCAGCCCCTTCTCAGCCCCAGCCCACCAATCTGGGCTTGTAAGACAAGCTCTGGCTTTTCAGGATCGCGTAATAGAGAGCACCACTGTCCAACAGAAACATAAGTCACGGACATAATTTTAACTTTTCTAGCAGCCACATTGAAAAAAAAATAAAAGAAATGGGGAAAACTAATTTTAATAATGTGTATTATTTAACCCACACTATCCAAAATATTATCATTTCAACATGTATTCAATATAAAAATGTGCAATACTTTACATTCCTTTTTTATATGAAGCCTTTGAAATCTGGTGTATATTTTATGTATTTAACACATTTCTATCTGGACTCCAGCGTCTCACTGAAATTACTTGATTTGTACTTAAATTTCATAAAATTGACAGCAGAAAAAGTACATTCACAACAACCCAGATTGTTTCAAACATTCCTGAAAGTTTTCCAATAACTGACTTGAGTCTTTGTTTTTAAATTTATATTTAAAATAATTAAAATTAAAAAATGTAGCTCCTCTGTTGCACCAGCCACATTTCAAAGGCTCAGTAGCCACATGTGGCCAGTGGTTGCTACACTGGACCATACAAGCTTAAGGAGGCCATAGGGTGAACCCACTTATGTGGAGTAGATCTCAGGTCCACCACTCACTGGCTAGGTGGTTTTGGGCAAATTACTTAACCTTTCTGTGTCTTCGTTTTATCATCTTCAAAAGAGAGACAACAAAAGTGCCCATCTCCGGGGTTTCCGTGTGTGTTAGATACATTGAGAATGTCAAGTGTTTGTCATGTTGTAAGTATTGAAAAAGTGTTAGCTATACTTCTTACAGTCAAGCACAGGAGATGAATGCAAACATTATTTTAATATATCATGTGTGCTGTGAGTTAGAGTCAAGTATGGAGTGCTATGAAAATACAGAGGAGGGGTATCTAATTCTGCTTGGGGAGAAAAGGAGGCTTCTCAGAGGAGGTGGCATTTAGCTGGATCTTGAATGATTGCCAGGAGTTTGCCAAGGAGACCAGAAAGAGCTGGGACGGGGAAAAGTCAGGAAGACAGGGGAGCACTGGTTGTGCCCAGGCAGGGGAGGTGTGTTCAGTGTGCTTGGAAGGTGGGAGGTGAGAGTTAGGGGTGAGTGATGAGGCTGAGTGGGCTCTGCTTCCCAAGGACCTTAAAGGGCTCGCATATTTGTTAATTTATGAAGCTAGTGTTTTTGGAGTAGGGATACAGGACCAGCAGCATCAGCATCCTACGGGAACTGGTTAAAAGTGACTGGCTTGGGTCCACTCATGAAGATCCCTTGGGGCAGGGCCAGCAGTCTGCACCATACTAAGCCCTCCAGCTGATTCTGATGCACACTTTGAAAGCCTCTGCTAGGACAACGGAAATGATGAAAGTTCCTGAGCTAGGAAGTGCCGTCGTCAGAGATGTGCTTTAGAAAGGGTGTGATGGTAGACTCCGGACAGTTCTGAGCAGATGAGTGATTCTCACTGTGGAGTTAATTGATTATTTGTCCCTCCTCATCTGTGAACTCCACGAGGGATTTGTATGTACTTGCCTTGTTCACCACTTTTATCTCCTAGCTCAGAGCTGTGTACAAGAATACTCAATCAATATATGGGTTTTTTGTCTTTAAAACGGTTTTTTTTTCCAACTATGAAGCACTACCTGAATGTGAGGAGCTGTGGCTCTCCTAGGACTACAGGGACCCCTAACAGCTGGAAGTGAGGTCATTGGAGCAGCCACCTGATCTGCAGCTGGGACTGAATGCTGAACCTCTGCCTGATTACAGAGGACTGGATCAAAAGGGATGTTCCAGTGACTAGCAAAGAGGGGTGGAGCCTTACATTAGAAGAACGGACTTGTTTCCATCCCAGAGCCAGTGGGCTAGTGTGGCATGGTGGAGAGAGCACAAGCTTTGCAGTCCCAGTTACTGGGTTTAAATCCCAGCTGTGCTGTTTACAAACTGCATGATCAAGGGCAAGTCACCTGGCCTCTTTGAGCCCCAGTTCTTTCTCGGTAGAAAGGGGCAGATGCTTGTTTTATAAGATGGCTGTGATGGGAACTCTCATAGAACCTAAATAAATAGCAGTCATGGAGTTCTGTGGTGTATTGGACCCAGCCTGTGCATGGCTTCTAATCCTCTCGGCCTCTGCTCTTATCCCAGCAGCCAATACTCTGCACAACTTCCCACCAGCTTTAATTCAAGCCTTTGCAGCCTCGTAAGGTCTTGTCTTGGGCTCAATCTCCTCTCTTTTGCTTCCTGTTCTAGGATTCCTCTGGGATGCCCAGGGTAAGCTGCTCAAGCTCTCACATGAGCAGCCCAGAAGTGCAGGGGATGTGACACCTCATGGGGCCATCCATGATGAAGGGGGATGGAGACCAGTGGCGATCAAGCACCAGTTAGCCTCAGCTGTAGCCAGTTGATGATGCAGTTTATATTGGCTTTTTCTCCTAATGAGTTTCATCCCCTGTATTAGTTTTCTAGGACTGCTGCAACAAAATACCACAAGATTGATGGCTTAAAACAGCAGAAATTAATTCTCCCACAGTTCTGGAGGCTAGAAGTCTGAAGTCAAGGTATCTGCAAGGCCATGCTCCCTCTGAAGGCTCTAGGAGAGAATTTTGTTTTATCTCCCAGCTTCTGTTGGCTCCTGGTCTTCTTTGCCTTGCGGCAGTATAACCACAACATCAGCCTCCTTCTGCCCGGGACTTCACATGCCTCCTCTGTCTCTGTGTGCCACAACTCTCTCTCCTTTCTCTTATAAGGACACCAGTCATTGGATTTAGGGCTGGCATAAATCCTTTATGGTTTTACTTCATAAAGACTTATGATTTTTTATGAGATTCTTAACTAATTACATCTGCAAAGACCCTATTTCTAAATGAGGTCACATTCACAGGCACTGGGCACTAGGACACACCATTTTGGAGGATGTAACTCAACCCACTACATCCTCCTATCCCTCATTTGTTCTTCCCATGATGGCATCCCTCATGTATTACATGCATTAAGTCTTTTGCTCAGGCTCTGCTTCTGGTGTATTCCCAGAATTCAAACAATGTTGTCTGCTATGTTTCCCAGACTCCTTGAAAGTAGGAGTGGCTCTGTTTCTTATAGCTAAACTCTGATGGAGAGAGGCATTTAGTCTACCCTGAATTGAGGGACAGTAAAATGCTACGTATGGCATTTAGGCTGGGGAGATTTCTGGGTGTTCTCAAATGGGACATAAAAGACAGATTGCAC
Organism: Pongo pygmaeus; assembly: GCF_028885625.2. Classification (NCBI taxonomy): domain Eukaryota; kingdom Metazoa; phylum Chordata; class Mammalia; order Primates; family Hominidae; genus Pongo; species Pongo pygmaeus. Next base: position 147,980,804 of record NC_072380.2, read on the forward strand.
CTGTTTTGGTGTGGTCTCAAGAACCAATGGATGCAAAAGATATGAATTGGGTTTTAATTAGTTAATTTAACAAATAGTAATTGAATAATTACCATGTAACACTTGCCATTCTAAGTTCTGGGAATATGATGGCAAACAAGAAAGAACCTTACTTTCACAGAGCTTAGAGCTCAGCATTTTGAAGGATGTTTCTCTGCGGAAGCGCTGTCCAGAAATGGCGTGGGCTTCCTCAGGAGGCTGTGTATTCTCTCTCCTGGATGCCATCTCAGTGATTTTGACAGAAGCAGTCTTTGATTAAATTTGATCCTTACATCTTTGTTTTTATTTCTTTGTTTTAAATTACTTTAGGAGTTGGGGGAGAAAGCGGCTGTCTAGGAAGGAATCTCCAGGAACAGCTCTTTGTTCTAAAATATCTCCATTTCTTTGCCAAATTTTCAGAAACATTACCATTATCGTATTCTTTAAGGCCTAAAAAGATTCTGGGTTGCTATGAGGCTTTCCTAAAGGGCAAATATTCCCAATAAGTGCTGCTGATGGAGGTGGAGGTGGAGGTGGAGGTGGAGGTGGAGGTAGCGGCATCCTCTTCTCTTTGGTTGTTTTCAGAAGGTCAAGTCGAGGGAACACCCCTGGTGGAGGTTCAGTGATGATTTCCAAGCCTTCCTAGGGGCTGGGCTGGGAAGACATAAGCAGTGTGGTGGGTTTCTATTACCTCCTTCCCTTCAGAGCAGTGCCAGAGTGCACTGAGAGTGTCAGCTCCATGCTCCCTGCCTCTGGGTACCATCCAGGGCCCAGGGTGCTGCTCTGTACATCCTGAAGTGTCCTCACAGCTCCAAAACCTGCAACAGTCTCTGTGTTAGTGCCCTGCACAGTGGTCCTATGTGCCATAGGAAAGCCCCCATTCCCCAACACTCACTGTCCTCCAAGGCCATGCCCATCACTGGCTGTCTGAGCCACCTGCCAGGGCCTCCATCAGCTCTGGGAATGACATGCCTTGTGCCAAGACAATGGTACTTGGAATGAGTCTTTTCCTTGACTTTGTGTTGTAGCAGAAGGAACAGCAAGTTCTCCCTATTGTCATTCCCCTCTTCCTTCACTCTGCCCTCCTCCACTTTGTTTCTTTTTTTTTTTTTTTATGAGATGGAGTCTCGCTCTGTCACCCAGGCTGGAGTACAGTGGAGCGATCTTGGCTCACTGCAACCTCCACCTCCCGGGTTCAAGTGATTCTTCTGCCTCAGTCTCCTGAGTAGCTGGGACTACAGGTGTGTGCCACCATGCCTGGCTAATTTTTTGTGTTTTTAGTAGAGATGGAGTTTCACCATGTTAGTTTGGATGGTTTTGATCTCCTGACCTTGTGATCCACCTGCCTTGGCTATCCAAAGTGCTGAGATTACAGGCATGAGCCACCGTGCCCAGCCCTTCTTCCCCTTTCTTGTACACACTTCTTAATCCTGCATTGTCCAAGGAATGACTCGCCTCCCTATGTGTGCCCTCAGGGGCCCTAATTCCATGGTAATAAGCCCTCTCCTTTTTCCCGCCCCTGCCCCGCAAAGAACCTCACTCTCCCCAGATGACCTTGCTTTCCAGGGATCCTCTCAGGGAGAGGCTGCCTATTCCCCACAGCTCCCATCCTCAGGTTGGAGAAGGGAGATTTCATCCTCCTGTGTTGACAGCAATTCCACTCCCTTTCACCTTTCATTCAGTGACTTCCTGGTCACCTTCTTCTAATCATTAAAACTTTCAAAGGCTGGCTCAATGGCTCAATGTCTTCCTCTTTGTCTTATTTTCTGCTATGAACAAGATGTTAAAGTTCTTCAAGACCATCCTGATTCCCCTCACCTTGGAATCCCTTGTCTCAGTGGCCTTCTCCTTCATGCTACTTTACTCTCTGTTCAGGCCACACCCTGGGCTTTGTTGCCCTCAGCTCTTCTTCCTCTTGACTCAGACATTTCACTCTGATGTTGGCTTCCTTTCCCACCCCGTCCCAGTCTCCAGTTCCACCCTACAGGCACTTATAATCTGGCCTCCTGAATGCAATGCTATGCACTGTGCAGTGCAGACACGACCAGAAATGGGAAATGAGAAATGGTGGACGAACCCTCAGGTTCCTCTCCATTTTCTCTTGCTGTTTCTTTGTGTGCTGCTGAAGCTGGAAAGCAAAAGCTATGTTTCCCAGACTCCTTGCAACTAGGAGTGGCTCTGTTTCTTATAGCTAAATGCTGATGGAGAGAGGCATTTAGTCTAGCCTGAATTGAGGGACAGTAAAAGGAAAGGCTTCACGGAGGAGGTGGCCTTCCAGCAGTCTTGATGGCTGAGTAGGCATTGGCTAAGGGAAGGAAAGTGGAAAGATGTTCTTGGGCAGGGATGTTTGAATGGACCAACATTGAGGATAGGCAGAAAGCATGGAGCTTGGTATCTCCTATAAGTTCAGTAGTATTAGAGGGTAAAGGGCAAGACAGAAATAGCAGGCGCTAGTGGAATAGAAAGGGGAATCATCAAGGAAGACCTTAAGGAGGTGCTGAGTTTTTGGGCTTGGGCTTCCATCTGCTGGAGTATCTTTGTGGCAGCTAGACTGAGCCGACAATTCCCCTATCTGGATGAGGTTTGTTGGCCTCTGTCCTGGCACAGAACCGTGCCTCCAAGGGCAAAGGGATCTCAGGAGAGCTAGACCTCATGTCTGGGCCAGAGATTCTACATTCAATGTGTTCCCTGGCACTCTTCCTCCTCCCAGGATTGAGAATGGTCACAGGACAGTTCAAAGATCAATCAGTGCATAACAGGATTTGAGAGCTGAAAGCAACCTTAGATGACTCTTCACTTTCTAAATGGAAACTGAGTCTCAGCCTAAATAAGTGATTTACCCAGGGCATGCAGGACTGAGTACTTGTGTCTCCCACTTCTTGGGCCACTGGTCTTTCTGCCTCACTGTTTATTTCTCTGGAACCTCTGAGATGATCTCTTGGACTCTGCATGATGCCTGGGGGCAATTCTGAAGAGAACAGACCGGGCACATCTGTTCATCCATAGACCCCGAGTGAAAGATGAGACTGCCCTTTCCTCTGTCTGTCTCCTCCATCTGCCATTGCTGCCTGACCAGGCATGGTACAGGGACTCTGGGGACTGCACATTCTCACCTTATCTCCAGATGGCCTCTTGGCAAAGGCAGCACAGGGGAGAGTACAGCTCAATTTTTCTCTCTGTGTTATTGTTAACAACCAATTAGAGCCAGTCCAATAACAAAATACACTTATTAATTCTACCTTAAGTTAAAAAAAAAAAGAAAGAGAGTTCTTTAAGGGACATACCTAGGACCTCTGGGAAAGCATCTCCCTCATATCTCACTTTGAATTTTGGTCAGTTATTAGGGCCTCTAAAGAACCATGAGAAAAGAATAATACCTCTGGGATAAACTGCATATTTAGTGAGCGTCTGCCACAGGTAGGGGCTCGGGGCATTATTCTTGCAACTGAAGGAGATTAAGGAGCATCAGGTAAAGAAGCATCAGCTGTGGGGAATGAGGGACACCTCACTTAGTGCAGGAGGTAGGACTGATGAAGGAGAAAGAGATTTCTGAAAATGTGGCTGGCTAGCTACAAATGAAGACTCCCCACCCCTTCTGCTGACCCAGTTGTTCAATATGTACCCATCATCAACCCATCAACCACATCGCAGGCCTGAGGAAGCATCCTGATTTTGTGTGAGGTCTCAATTCTTCTCACATCTTAGGCCCAGGTATCTTGAATACTTGCCACTGCCTCTCCCTCTTTTCCTCTTCCTCTCCCATCCTTATTTTAATCCACCCATTAACCCTTTCTTGCCACTAGGCATTCATGCACCTATACTGCATGCCAGGAATTTATGTGTTTATCCATTCCAAAACCCAGCATGGTATGGCCAAGGACTAGAGGCCTTGAGATGAGTTGTGCCTGAGTTAGAATTGTGGCTCCCCCATTTACACTGGGCACGTTGCTGAGCAATGAAAAAGACATTGAGCAAGACCGAGGGGGCTCTCTCCCCTTCTCTCCCTGGCCTGGTTCCTTTGGAAAAAAAATCTAAAGAAATCCAGGTGGCATCATCTTCTTGCCTGGCTGGCAGTGCCATCTCATCATAGCCAGCAAGGCCAGCTGGTGGGAGGTGGGAGCAGATGAGGGAAAGGAGGGAAAGGAGGCTGGTCAAATAGTCCGGGGGTGCTGATTCTCAGGGGTGGGTGATGCTTGGGCAGGAAGCTCAAAACAGATATCCCCAAATGGCAAGTCCCTTCTTATACCGCCCCCAAAACATGGCACACTGCTGGAAGGACCACAGATGGAGTCCCAGTCATTCAAAGAAGAAAAAGGGCAAGGAACTGGTGAGACAGCTGGGCTGCATCAGAACTGTTATGCTAATCCACTGTCACGCATGCTTCAACACCACTGCAGAGCCTGCTTTCAGGTAGGAGGACACAGTTGAAGTCCTGTTTTAATTTCATGTTTCTTTGGCCAACTGCATTTCTCCTCTGAACTGAAGCGAGAGCTGATATTTGTTGACAGTAGTAGGCACTTTACTGTCCTGGTTGCATTTGTTTTCATCTTTGCAATAACCCCAAGGCAGCAATTGCTATTTGCATTTCAACACTAAGAAAGTTGAGGCAAAGAGGAATTTAGTAATTCTCTTCAGGTTACCCAGTCAGCCAATTTGAATCCAAGTTTGTCTTACCTCAAAGCCTACGCTCTGTCTTTTAATTCATTTGTTTATTCATCTATTCACCCATAGAGGTAAGGAAGACAGAAAACTTTCCTGCTCACGTGGACTTTATAATAGGAGGGGTACAGCTGTTAAACAAGAAACAAACTGGCTGGGCGCAGTGGCTCATGTCTGTAATCCCGGCACTGTGAGAGGTCAAGGTGGGTGGATCACAAGGTCAGGAGTTCAAGACCAGCCTGGCCAATATGGTGAAACCCCCGTCTCTACTAAAAACACAAAAATTAGCCTGGCATGGTGGTGTGCGCCTGTAGTTCCAGCTACTTGGGAGGCTGAGGCAGGAGAATCACTTGAACCTAGGAGGTGGAGGTTGCAGTGAGCCAAGACCGCACCACTGCATTCTAGCCTGGTGACAGAGTGAGACTCCATCTCAAAAAAATAAATAAAAATAAAAATAAAAGAATAAGCAGATAAAACATTATTTTATATAGTGATAAATTTTATGAAGCTACAACATGAATGGGATAACAGTGGAGAATGTTTTATACTGAGTAAGTCAGAAAAGTCTAAGGATTTAGTATGTGAGTTGACACATAAATGAGAAGTAGTAGTCAGTCCATGAGAAGACCTGAGGCAGAGATCTTCCATCTCACCCCATCCATGTCCCGTCCCATCCCATCCCATCCCATGCCGTGTTGTCCCATGCTATCTTATCTCATCACATCCATCACATCCTGCCCCATTTCATCCCATCCTGTCCTGTCCAGTCCTGCCCTGTCTCATTATGGCCGATCCCATCCCATCTCATTCCATTTCGTGTCATGACATTCCATTCCATTTCATTCTGGTCCATTTCCTCCCACCCAGACAACCTGAACTCATATTTGTATAGAAACACAATGGCCCTCTTTTCAATCTAATCGTCAAGTTCTCACACAGTCATAGAAACTTAGAAGCCAAGACTGGGAGGGGCCTTAGCTGGCATTTCATCCCACAACATATCACATTTCAGTGCAAGGCTTTGCAATTTACAATTGTCATATAATATTTAATAAGGCACTGTCAGGAAGGAAAGCATGTATTTTTGCCCCATTTTTTTCAACTAAAAAGCAGGAACAGAGGGATTCTCCCCCACGAACAGTTGCCCCTTTCAGGGCAGGTCTTTGCACTTACAATTACTTACCCACTGGGCAGGGCAGGGACTGTGCTTATTGACTGCACCTGGCACATAGTAGGAACTCAAGGGCTGTTAGCCCAACAGGGGCTCTGAGATTGTAAACTCTTTCCTGATTGCTCAGATCCCTGTAATGCACCCTTCCTCTTTACCAGCAGAGTAAATCTACCTTCTGGAGAGCTTACTGTGCCTTAGAGTTATGCTTCTCCTTTTTCCTTCACCAAAATTACCTGATCCATGCTCAGTCTCTCTAAAACTTGAAGTGAGAGTTGTTAAATTGTAAAATGTATATATTTATTTATTCCAAGCTTCTCCCCCCACAAAAAAAGTATTTGAATTGGCTTAAAATTAAATCTTCTAACACAAAAATATTAAAATAAAATATAGAATAGAGACTCTTGGGTAAGGTAAAAGTAAAAAACTACATGCTAATCCTAAAGGAGTTATCTCTCTGCTTTCCCTCCTGTTACAGTGGAGAAACTATTTATGAACAGTCTTATGTAAGGCTAGCTTCCACTTCTGTTCACTAGACCCCACACCCTCTTACAGATTCAAGGAATCATTTCACAAATTCTCTTCTTTTCATTGGGAGTGGTCTAATTTTTCTCTTTCAATTGGATCACTCCCAACAGCACGTATATAAATTCTAATTTTGGTCATCATTAAAAACAAAAACAAACCCAAACCTTTCTCAAACCTATATTATTTTCCAGCTACCGACATATTTTGCTGCTTTTGAAAAGACTTCTGTTAGAGCATACACATTTAGGATTCACCTATTAATATTTAGTATTAGATAATTTCCCTCTTTATCTCAGAGTTTATTCCTTGTTTTGAGATAATCTGATATTTGTCAGACATTTGTCTGGTATTTGCCTGATATTAATATAGACATGCTAGCTTTCTTTTGTATTTATATGGTATATTTTTTCTCATCCATTTACTTTTAGCATATTCATTTTTAATTGAATTTCTTACAGACTTTTGTAGCATACTGTTGGGCCTGGCTTTTAGAATCAATCTGACCCCATCTGTCTTTTAATTTGTAGGATTAGATCATTTATGTTTGATATAATTACTGTTATGGTTGAATTTAAATCTAGTAGTTGTGTTCTATTAGTTTCATCTTTTTTTGTTTCTTTTTGCCTTCTTTTGCTGTCTTCTTTTGGATGACTTGAAATTTTTTTTGTGTTTCCATTTTATATCTTCTATTGGCTTATTATTTAAAACTCTTTAAAAATGTTTTACTAGTTGCCCTAGTGTTTACCATATGTATCTTTATCACAGCAAAGCTTCCAATAATGCTATATTGTTTCACATGTAATGTCAAAACCTTAAAACAGTATGTTTCCAATTTCTTCCTCCCACATTTTGTGCTGTTTTTGTCATATATTTCACTTTTACTTATGTTATAAATACACAATACATTGTTGCTAATTTTGCTTTAGAGAATCAGTCATTTTTTTAGAGCAGTTAAAATAAATCTTTTATTTACCTAAATTTTAATAATTTCTAAAGCTCTTAATTTCTTTGTGCATATCCAGATTAATATCTGGTACCATATTCCTCTGTCTGATTTATTTTCTTTAATATTTATTGTAACACAAATCTTTTTTTTTTTTTTTTTTGAGACAGAGTCTGGCTCTGTCACCCAGTGCAGTGGCGCGATCTTGGCTTACTTCAGACTCTGCCTCCTGGGTTCAAGCGATTCTTGTGCATCAGCCTCCTGAGTAGCTGGGACTACAGGCACGCACCACCATGCCTGGCTAATTTTGTGTATTTTTAGTAGAGATGGTGTTTCGCCATGTTGGTCAGGCTGGCCTCGAACTCCTGACCTCAGGTGATCTGCCCACCTTGGTCTCCCAAAGTGCTGGGATTACAGGCATGAGCCACCATGCCAGGCCATGTAACACAAATCTTCTGATAATTAATTCTGTTAGCTTTTATTTTTATAAAGAAAAATATTTCTATTTCTATTTCACTTTTATTATTGAAAGAAATATTTTTGCTAGGTATATAATTCTAAATTAAGAGAGTTTTTTGTTTTTTCAGTTAGTACTTTAAAGGTGTTACTCCTGTGTCTTTTGGGTTGCATAGATTCAGATGAGGAATCTGCTGTAATTTATATCTCCTCTTGTTTATGTAATTTGTTTTTTTTCCCTTTCACCTTTGGTTTTCAGCGGTTTGAAGATTGTAAGTATGGTTTTAAAAAATATTTTCCTTTTGGGGTTCTCTGACCTTGTTAAATCCGTGGTTTGATGTCTTTCACTGTTTTGGAAAAATTCCTGGTTATTATCTCTCCAAATATTTTAAATATTTTGTTTTCTCACCCTTGTGCTTTAGGAATTTTATTAAATATATGTTAGATGTTTTGGTATTGTCCCACAGCTCTTGGATAAGCTGTCATGCCTTTAGTTTGTACTTCTTTTTCCTTTGTTTTTCTGTTTGCATGATATCTCTTTATCTATCTTCACATTCACTGATTTTTTTCCTTAGCTATGTCAAATGTGCTAATGAGCCTATGAAAGATGTTCTTCATATTTGTTATTGTGTTTTATTTTTACTTCTAGCATTTCACTTTGATTATTCTTATAGCTTAATTCTTGCAGCTGAAATTCTCTATCATGGATATTGCCCAGCTTCCTATCAGAGCCTTTGACATAGTAATCAAATAATTTAAAATTTTTGTTTGACAGTTACAATGTCTGGGTCACCTCGGAGTCTAGTTTTGTTCATTAATCTGTATCCTTACTATAGGTTGTTTTTATGTGCTTTTTGTGTATGTGTCTCTTAAGTTTTGATTGAACACTAGGCAGGCTGTGTAGAACAGCAGGGACAGGGGTAAACAGTATTTACGTCTAGAAATAGGCATGCTTCTTCCGCTAAGCTATTGGTGTGTGGGTTTGAGTCAATCTAGTTCAATCTAGTCAGAAGCTGTTGCTATAGTTATCTTCAGTGCACAAATGGTTTCAAATTTCTCTATTGAAATAGTGTTACCTTACGCTAAGGATGGCAGCTGGGATGCTGGAGGGTTTTTCTCAATGTTCTTGCTGTATCCTCAGATGTCTGTGCCCTAGGGGGAGTTTCCTTCCATGCTCTTGCCCTTTCCACAGTGCTGAAATACTGTTGGTTGTTACTGTTTCTTAGCCCATTGGTGGGTGGGGGTGGTTCGGAGTTCTCTGTTGCTTAGATTTAGTCTCACTCTTAGGCCCTGTGTGCTTGGATTTCAGGGTTGATGCTTTCTCATTGGCTCTGCCCTCCTTTTCCATGGCAGCCAAACTCTGCTTTGTGTCTTTAGTGGTTCTCCCATGTGAGAGAGTTTTGTGCTTCTTTTCTGGTGATAAGTGATGTCTAATAGCATTGATAGAGAATTCAGGGCCCAGGACTGTTTTCTGCCTCTTCCCCTGAGTAGAAGGTTTATTCTTTAATTTTCTCCCAGCAGCAAAGAGTCTTCATCTGTGCCCTGGGGCCACCGGGTTTGCTGCTGCCCCTGCACTCACCCCCTAGCATCTCAAGATTTCGTTCATAGAGGATAACAGCCTGCGTGGAGTTCTGTGCCTTTCCCACAGGACTGCTGCTCCCTTCCTCCAGGATAGCACCATGTTGGGAGGCTCTTTCCTGTCTCCTGCACTCCCTTCAAACTTTTTTTTTTTTTTTTTCTGAGGCAGAGTCTCGCTCTGTTGCTCAGGCCGGAGTGGAGTGGCATGATCTTGGCTCACTGCAACCTCTGCCTTTGGGTTCAAGCGATTCTTCTGCCTCAGCCCTCCGAGTAGCTGGGATTACAGGCATGTGCCAACACACCCGGTAATTTTTGTATTTTTAGTAAAGACAGGGTTTCACCATGTTGTCCAGACTGGTCTCGAATTCCCAACCTCAGGTGATCCACCCGCCTCAGCTTCCCAAAGGGTTAGAATTACAGGCATGAGCCACCAGGCCCGGCCTTCCTTCAAACCTTCTTGTGGCTGCTTAGTGGAGGCCTATGGAGAAAATCCCAATAGTGGGTGCAAACTCCCCCTTGTTTGTATCTCTCAGGATTTTATAACTTCATTTTAGCCCACATTCAACCTTTACCTATTTGTTAATTTTTTAGCCACTTTTATATGGTACCCTGGATCTCTTTCTGCCCATGATCTGCTACAGGTGCACCAAATTTCAAGGTCTGTTTTTCTTTGGATTTCAGGCTACTTGGTAGGCCTATGTTCTGAGCTATCTGATGGGCTCAAGAAAAGTTATAATTGTGCGGTTCATTCAGCTTTTTGTTGTTGTTAGGGAGAAGTGATGCTTCACTGATGTGAGCACTGTGTTCTAGATGTTTACATTCTAGGTTTGAGTTCTCTGCTTGTTTTATAGCAAAACACCTGGAAAGAGATGTCTGTACTCACAGTCTGCAAAATATCTCTCTCCACTCCATCTTGGATCTACGGCAGTAAGGCAGTATCCTCATCCTTCCACAACAAATTGTTTTTTAAGGTTACCAATTAGGTCTGTGCTGATACCTGCAGTGGTTAGTTCTGAGTCCTTATCTTACTTCACCTGTCAGTATCATTTTGCATGGACGGTTTCTCACTCCTTCCTCATTGCAATACTTTCTTTCTTTCTTTTTTTTTAGTTTAGCTTCCAGGACACCACATTCTTGAATTTCCCCTACCTCAGTGGCTCCTCCTTTTTGATCATCTTTTTGGGTTCGTTCTCTTCTCTTGACCTCTAAACATCAGACGTTAAGTGCCCAGAGCTCAGTTTCTGAACTTCTTTTCTTCTTTAACTATACTTAGATTCTTTTTGTGATTTCAGCTAGTTTCAGAGTTTTAAAAAGCATCTCACCACTGACAACCTCCTCTAAACTCCAAATTTATATACTACTAGACATCTCATTTGAATGCCTAAGAGACATCTTATTTTAACATGTCTAAAACCAGATCTTCCCCCAACAAACCTGCTCATCCTCCAGACCTCCCAACTTAGTAAATGTGTTCTCAGTAAAAGTCCTTTTAGCTACACAGACCAAAAACCTTGGAGTCATACTTGGCACCTTCTCTCGGATCCCACATCTAATCCATCAGCAAATCTTGTTGACTCTGCCTTCAAAACATATCCAGAACTAACTGCTTCTCACAGTCTCCACTGTTTTTACCCTTATCTAAGCCACAGTTACTTTGGCTTGGATTCATGTAATAGAATTTTAACTGTTCCTATTTTTCTGCCTTCCCCTCCTACCTAGTCTATTCTCAACAGTGTACTCAGTAACACAAATTAATTATAATTAGTAATGTGATATTGGGCAGGCCACACTCTCCCTATATCTCATTTTTCTCATTTGCAAAATAGGAATACGGCTGGGTGCAGTGGCTCATGCCTGTAATCCCAGCACTTTGGGAGGCTGAGACAGGAGGATCACTTGAGCCCAGGAGTTCAAGCTGCAGTGAGCTGTGATTGTACCACTGCACTCCAGCCTGGGTGACAGAGAGAGACCCTGTCTATGCCTGTCTCTAAAAAAAAATGAAGGAATGTGGGCAGAATTCTAAAGTTGTGTCCCCAAAGTTACGGTTTCCTGGTTATTCAATCAAACATTAATCTAGGCAGTATTGTAGAGAGATTTTGCAGATGTAATTTATGTCCCAATGTAACCAATGTTGATCTTAAGATACAGATATTAACCGGATGGGCCTTACCCAATCAGGTAAGTTCTTTAAAAGCAGAAGGTTTTGTCCAGGTGATGGCAGAGGAATAATTCAGAGATTTGAAGTAAGGGGGCAATTCAGTGGGCCATTGCTGGCTGTGAAGATAGAGGGACCATGTCCCAAGGGATGTGGGTGGCCTATAGGAGCTTAGCGTGGTCACAAATGGTAGCCAGCAAGGGCCTCAGCCCTCCAGTCATAAGAAACTGAGCTCAGGAACAACCTAAATAAACTTGGAAGCAAATGATTCCCCATAGCCTCCAGATAAGAGCGCAGTCTAGACCATACCTTGATTTTAGTCATGTGAGACCCTAAGCAGAGTGCCCAACTGAGCCTGCCTGGAATTCTGACCTACAGAACTGTGAAATAATAAAGGTTTGTTGTTTTAAGCCACTAACTTTGTGTAATTGTTCTGCAACAATAGAACACTATGCAAGAAATGAGACACTGGTTCTTTTCATGGTAAATTCATTTTCAAAGATAGGTCAGGGTTTTTTTTTCTTCTTCCTCTGTCATTCTTCTTATATCATATTAAATAAAAGCTGAAGATGTTAAAGGCTTCTGTAGGATTTGACTTGACCCTGCCCTGTCACCTGTTTGACTTAATTTACTGCTTTCCCTCATGTTCTCTCATCTCCAGCCACACTGGAACCCGTGCCTCAGGACATTTGCACTCGCTGTTTCTGTGCCTGGAACATTTTTTCCTCAGGTATTTTCTTGTCTCCTTTCTCAGCTGTCTCAGGTGTTTGCTCAAGAATCTGGGGCTTGATATTTCATTAGCTCATTCATTGTGGAAAATCTTCAGTCATGACCTCTTCAAATACTGACTTTAACTGATTGTTTACCTCATCTTTCCCTGGGACTTTAATTACTGTTAAATCTTTGTTGATGTTGTTGTTAAATCTTTTGATCATGTGCCAACTGTATCTTATGTTTTCTCTGTGCTTTCTGTCCTTTTGTTTCTCCATGATGTAATCTGAGTATGTTCTACTGACCTGTCTTCCAGTTCACTAGTCCTTTCTCCCCTACTATATATGCTTATTATTTATGTGTTTATTTTCTGTTTCTTCCACAAAAATATAAGCTCTAAGAAAGCAGGAACTTTTATATATTTTTTCTTCCATGACTGTATTCACAGCCTCTAGAGCAGTGCTTAGGATAGAGGGTCCTTGATAAATATTTGGTTAATGAATAAAAAAGTGAATGAATGAATGAGTGAATAGTATTCTGAGTTACTTAAGAAGTAAATTTGGTTTAGATTTATTTAGTTTTTGTTTGGTGGTAGAGGTAAAAGAGAAAATGTGGTGAATTGAAATGCTCTTATTATCTGATAAAAGAAAAGATACCAATTACTCAAGAAATACAATCTTATTTCGTGGAATGACATTCTTAGGAGAATTTATTACTTGATACTATATATAAGAGCCATTTAGTGACTTAAACAAGATATTAAATGATACTTTCATAGTAGATGTACAAGTGATTTTGTATGATTTTCTTGGTGCAATTCTTAATACAGATTGAGAAAATCTAATTTAAGCTAGGAGGTAAGGACTGAAAAAACCCAAGGTAACTAGAATGGTGATATTTGTATTTCTACAGGTAATTCCTAGAAACGTAACAATTGAATCCAGTAACATTAGCAACAGAAACAACCCCCAGAATTAGCAGGATGACAAAACGCAGGCTAGTGATCTCTCTGAGCCTCAGTTTTCTTTTTTGTAAAAGGGGAAAAATGGGATCTTTACTCTTTCCAAACTGCTGTGGATATCAAAGATAAAATTTAAAAATCCTGGGTAATAAACAGCTGAATAGATTTTTTACCATTTACAAAATGTTTTTATGTGCATTTTCATCAACCCTCACGATAGTTCTATAACGCGAGTATTATTATCACTCCATTTTCCAGATGAGGACATCAGTTCTGAGAGGTCCGGCAGCACAGCCAGCAAGCTGAGCTCCATACACACAACTTAGCCTTCTGCCTCTTGATTCAGTCCCTGCAAAGGAAGGATTCTCAAGTGGTAGAAACTCAGACATCAGGGCAGAGAGGTCTGTAAGGTTCTGGAGGTCTTTCTTTCTCTTTCTTTCTCTCTCTCTTTCTTTCTTTCCTTCCTTCCTTCCTTCTTTCTCTTTCTTTCTCTCCTTCCCTCCCTCCCTCCCTCCCTCCCTCCCTCCTTCCTTCCCTCTCTCTCTTTCATTCCTCTTCATTCCTTCCTTCCTTCTTTTTTTTTTTTTTTTTAGTCTTGGTATGTTGCTGAGGTTGGCCTCAAGCTCAAGCGATCCTCCCACCTCAGTCCCGAGGCACCAGGATTCCAGGCATGAGCAACCACGCCTGGCTTTGGTGAACTCCTAATGCTCCTGTGGTCACTTCACATGGACCCAGCTCATCTGCTGTTGCAGATGTGGAAGTAGATAAAAATCCCAAGAACAGGTTCCCCCTTAATACCAACCCCAAGGTCTTGGGACCAGATAAACTCCCCCTAGTTATGAGACCTCTATACAAACTCCTATTTTTTCCTTAGGTAAAAGAAAAAGACATTTCATTTTTTTTCCTCAAGAATCAATATTTGATTTTTATTTGGAGCTGAGTGTAAAGCCCCTCCTAACGTCTGACTCAATAAATTGACTTCATCCTTCGAACTTTGCAATGGCCTCAGGCTACAAGAGTATGAGAAATGCCTTCACAAATATGAAAGATATAGCAAGGGTATCTTTTAAAATGTTAAAGCTGAAATAGCCAGGACTCCAGGGGAACAGCCTTCCTTGCCCTCCCAGCCTCTTGCTGGAGGCTGTGTTGCTACCTAGGGCTCATAGAGTCCTCCTTTCCCTGGAGGGAGGAGTGAGGGTGTGTACGCCTGGAGCCTTCCAGGAGGCTTTTGAGTCCAGGACCTGGGATGGCACATCATCAGGGTTTTCTGCAGCACTCAGGACCACAGGCAGTGGCATTTTATCTCAACTTCTAAGATCTAAAAAACTGGGAGCAGATGAAGCATTTGTTTCATGATCTAACAGATTGGTCACTATCTCAGACAAGCCAATTCTTTAGGAAAAAATATGCCAAGAAAATGCAATTACATGGAGCTGATGCTAAAAGCCTCACAAAATACAATAATGATGCCATCATTTATTTTTCATCTTTCTTTGTGCCAAATACCATATGTGCACTTTATATCTTTTATTTCACTTATGTCTCAGTTTCTGTGTGATATGCAGTATCATTCTCTGTTTATAAAGGAGGAACAAGCCTTTGAGAGGGGAAGTAGCTTGCCCTAAAGTCATGTGATAGGCAGGTGGTAGAGTTGGGATTTAAATCCACATTCTGTCTGATACCCAAAGTGGTACTCTTTCCCTTTGCCATTATTATTATTATTAGTGGTAGTGGTAGTTATTTTTAGCATCTTATCATATGTGGTGGGCAGCTTCTAAGATGGCCCCAGTGATATCTCCCTCATGGCATTCATGTTCTTCTGTTGGGTGTGGACTGCAGTTAGTGACTGTCCTCTGACAAATGAGATTCCGTAAAATGATGGGATGTCTCTTCTGAGATTATGTTACAAAGAAACTGCAGCTTCTGTCAGGGTTACTTGCTTCCTTCCTGCATCCCCTCTATAATCTTTGTTCTGGGAGAAGCAAGATGCCCATTGGAGAAGCCCATGTGAAAGTAATGGATGCTTCACAAAGCCAGTGAGGAACTGACCTGCCAACAGCCACGTGAGAGCCTGGAGAGTCAGCCCAGTCTTGAGATGACTGTAGCCACAGCTCACACCTCAAGTCCATTCCTGTGAAAGGCCCTGGGCCAGAACCACCTAGCTAAGCATCTCTTAGATTTTTGGCCCACAGAAACTGGGAGATAATAAATGTATGCTGTTTTCAGTCACTAAGCTTTGGGATAATTTGTTATACAGCAACAGATAGCTACAGCATCTGTAAAATACTCCTTATACTAATACTATAACAATTTGTTACTTTTTAATATTTCACAAGGTAAAGAGTACATTCTAAGTGCTTTACATGTAGTAAGTCATGTTATCCTTTTGACAACACTGTTCAATATCTACATTTAATAGATGAGGAGCAGAAACAGAGAAGTCAGGGAGCTGGGTCTAGAGTCTCTTACAGCTGAGCCCTATCTCTGAAAGTGAGGCCTTATATTGGGTCATTTGCCTTTAAAAGGACACAATGAGAGGAATCCACTGTGTACTGAAAGTGACTTGGCCATAACATGGCTGTGCTGGATTCTAAGCACTGGGCTCCAGGCTTCAGGCTGCAGGTGTGTTCAGGTCTTCTCCATATGTCTCTCATCCTCCTAGGACTAGTAGATACCCAGGGAAGATGGTTTTATGTGTCCCACTCTGGGGCCATGCTGAGTCAGTGGTGGCTATCTGGGCCATGCTCTTCCAAAGTGGGAATTTGAAGTTCCCTGAAGGACAAAGGGAAACCCACTAGGAGGTCTTGTAACATCTAATCTTGGGACTGGCACACTACCATGTCTGCCTGCATTGCAGTTACTGTGCAAACCAGCTGTGCATCAACGGGGCAGGAAGTACTCTCTTTCCATGAAGGCAGGTGGGAGAAGGGAGCTGCCGAACAGTAATCTGAGCTTGCACACCCTGTTCTGCAGTTGAGGGAGCACAGAGTTCAGGGGTGGTACAACCAGTAATTAAGTGCTGTTCTCTGTGGCTTCAAATCCTATGGTTTTTCTCAAAGAAAACCTTCCTCAGTTCTAATATTGTAGGGTTCTTTGGTTCTCTATGCAAGGAAGATAGATTAGAGCTAGCAACAATGTGCTCTGAGAAAAGTCAGTGAAGTCTGAATTAGTTAGAAAAGGAACTTCACCTGGGAACACTCAAGGACCAATTTGATTTGAGTAAATGGAAGAGCAAGGAGGCTGAGCCAATAGTGGACAAGGGAAGTGAGAGGTGCTCAGGCCACCAGGGAAAGAAGACCTAGATAGAGAATGTGGCATCACCCTGGCAGAGGGGAGTGGAATGGGTTGCCTGGGAAGAAGAATTAGCAGGCGCGGAGGCAGGAATCTCCTGGGTTATTCTGGGGCTGCATGGCAGATGGGAAATGTGAGCACGGCATGGTGGGAAGCTCTGTAAGGGAGGTAGTAACTCACCTGAATGATTAAACCACACCTTCCATTCTCTCCCCTCCCCAACTTCTGTAATCTAGGAAGCCAGAGAGAAGAGTCTTAGAGGAATTATTCAAAAGAAAGATGACTTTGTTGAGTTTGATGGCCATGCTTGCTGAATTCATTTATTCTTTCACTCATGAAACATTTATTCTTTCAACATGCAGTTCTGAGTCTCTGTTATGTACTAGGTAATTGCATAACATGCTGAGAGGATATAAAACCAATGAATAGGATGTGGGTCTTTCTCCCAGGGAAACCACAGTCCAGTAGGGGAAATATATGTAAACAAGCAGTAAAATATATTGCAGTAAGTCCTATAATAGAGGTGAGTACAAAGCACTGTGGGAGAAGCTAAGAGCCTTGGGGAATTATTGAAGAACTAGAGGAAGTGATAGAGGGTGCCTGAAAGATGGGAAAGACGATGCCCAGGAGAGGCAGGGCAAAGAAAGGAGCACTATAGACAGAGCTGTGTGTGCAAGGCTGTGCAGGCATGAAATGTCACTGCAAATTCTGACAATAGTAAGTTAAGCATGATGGGAATGTGGGATCCTGACAGGGGGAGAGAGGGGTGAACTAATGAGTGGTAGGAATACACCAAAATCAGGTAGGTAGGACAGTCTGTAGCATAATGTGGCTTCCTACCCACTACCTCACAATTCCTGCACTCAATGTCCTTTTCTTTTTCTTTTGTCTGTTTGAGGTTTTTTTTTTTTTTTTTGCTATGATTGAGTGCGTGGATTTTTGATGCATATTACTGCTGCTGATCATCTTTGATCTAATATTCCTTTCTACACCTTAAGGCTGTTAGGAAACCCGCCAAAGACCTCACTCTGTTGGGTTAAATAAAGCCAATTTCTTTCACTTTTTCTTGGGGCTTTGGTTTTATTAGAAGAGCGAATGAAAAAATATAGTTTTTAAAAAATGCAAATGTCCTCTCCCATGGACCTTATAACCCTTTGGACTTTGAGGTTTTATTCTTATCTCCAATATGCAAGATATGCCTGAGGAGGTGTCAGGAGACTTCACTGAATTAATCAGGGAAAGGGAAAGACATCTTCCAGTCTCTGTGCAAGGTGCTTGGAATGTGGGATTTTCTGTAATCCTCCTAGGGTCAAAAAAGGTAGGTATTTCTTTTCCCAATTTGCAGGTAAGGATGCCCAGGCCCAGAGAGGTTTATGTGATTTTTCACATTACATGCCTAGGAATAGGCAAAGCTGGGAGTCTAGACCCATGCCTGTATGAATTCAGAGCTCAAGTTCTCATTAAATTCTGCTGTTGTCCTCTCATTTGTCCAACAAAAGCTTATACACTATCAAGTAACTTGCTACTACCCAAAGCTCACCAGACCTGGATCAGAAAAATTGCTCAGCAGCAACAATCACAACGAAAACAACAACAACAAAAAATCCATAGCCACTGTAACATATCATATTTTACTTTTACAAAGAGCCACGCCAAATCACTTTTATTTTGTGTCCTGCCAACCACGTGCAAGGATAGCAGAGCTATGATTAGTATCTTCCTTGGGTAGAGGAGAAAGCTATTGGAATATCAAGAAAATGGATTTTATCTTTGGTGTTTTTTGAAATAGTTTGATAATTTGGGGGTCACAGGATTTGAAAATGTAGCCTCTATAAAGCCTTGTGAACAATGAAGACCAGAAGTTTAGGGGTCAGGGAAACTTAAGAGCTGTGTGACCTTGGATAAGTCACAAACATCTTTGATCCTGAAATTCCACATCTTGTAAAGTGAGTATAAAAATAATTAATACCTTGTGTTAGGCCACATTAAACAAACTGAATTGTAAGACTGTCAAAATACAGCAACCTTTGGACCAGGGAGGGAACAAAAACCCTGAGGCTTTCTTTCAATAGATTAAACATAGGCATCTACCTCCTCTCTTTACTCAAACCCTTAACATGAAAGTAAAGAAGTAGAAAAATGCATGAATCCACAAAAAGGAAAAAACAAGAGGTGTAACATAAGGTGAGAGGTGACAACAAATGTCTGAACATTTAAAAGTTGACGAACGAGTTAACAAAATAAAGTAAGTCAAGTTCTAAGAGCCTGGCAATAAAGGATAGTTGCATTGCCCCCACCAAAACTCAGGCATGCTCCAGGATTGAAGGAATGAGGTACAGAGAAAGGTGAGACTGAAAATGGAGGACTCATAACTCTGTAGGAGAAGCAGCAAGCTTTTCCTCAGATGCCATCCCCTACTCCACACAATCAGGTAACTATTTTCCCCTCCCCTAGAAAAAGATTTATTCTGCAGAAGTGGCTGTAGATGCTGGACACCAGGAAATGCAGAGAAGGGAATGAAAGAGCCAAACTCTCCCACCTCCTTTATTGCTGGACACTAAGAAGGTAGAAGAGACTGAATAACCCCAAAGAAAATGCTTGTAGATCCTGACATATTTCATTCCCCCAACAAACTGCTAAAACTCCATCCAACCATCCTACAATGACTGAAACACAGCTGTTACCATGCCCCACACATACCCACAGAAACTTGACAGCATTTTAGTGCCTTCCTCTTAAATATAAACAGACAAGATAGAATTCTCATGCATTTGAAGAAAACCTTCAATAAGAGAGACGAAAAATGAGGGGGGAAAAGTAACTCAGAGAAAGGGGAAATGATACAAGAAGCAGAAGAAAACTTCAAAATAACTATAATTAATTTCCCCAAAGAGCAAAAAAAGATAGTACATTAATGAAACAGGAATAGAAAGCTACACATTTTTAAAAATCCAAAAGCAAGGAAAAGAAATTGTAAATTAAAAATATTATTGTAGAAATATGTTATTCAAAGGAAGAGCTGGAAGAGTAAGTGGAAATTTAGAAAGTTCAACAGAAACGGAGTAGAGATGGAAAAATGGAAGAAGAAACATGAGTAAATTGGAGAATCAGTGCAGGGAGCCCAACATCTGATTTAGAGTCATAAAGAGAGGAAATAAAAATGTTTTTAAAAGATGTGAAGATTTCTGCTTCCAGGAAGATGGAGTAGATAAGCTTTTTCCCATTACTCCCAGTGACAGCTGAAAACTCTAGACATTGTATGTAAAACAAACATAAGAATTTGCAAGGCCGAGAGATAAGGACAGACAAGCTAGGGGAATTGTTGGGACTCAGGACCCAAGCAAAGACACTGTGGTCAGTTCTCGAGTTTTTTTCTGCCTCATATACCCCATACTTAGAGTTGGAAAGGCTGGTAATCCAGAAATGACAGTAGGCACAGACACAAAAAAAAATCCCAACAAAATCTTCTCTCTGTAGCTGAAGGATCAGAAAGAGTCAGCCTAGAAAGACAGAAAGCCTTTAGCCAACAGATGCTTCACCCCAGCTGAACACCGCAGAAAAAACTATGGCCCTGCCATACCACTGATGCCAAAAGAGATTAAATTGGGAGCCTGGGCTTCCACTCTCATGGGGCTATAGTGGGACACCCCAACATTCCAGCCAGGTGGTATCAGGGAAGGCCAAGTAAGGAGCCTAGACTTTCATTCCTGCTAGCTGGAAATTCACCCCTTCCTGCCCCCCATGATGTCAGTGGAGACCAGGTGGGGAGGCTAGATTCCCTGACCTGCCAGCTGTAATGAGACCTTCCTCTGTTTTCCTGCTGGGATGATGCCAGAGGAAACCTATGGGAAGTTAAGACTTTCATCATTGCCCAGCAACAATGAAGCAACCCCCATTAGGGTGTTGGTTGAGATCACATGGCGCTCTGGAACCCCATGCCCATCCAGCGGTAGCAAAGAGCCCTTAACTTGGGTGTCAATGAGGGTGAATCAGGAATCTGGACTTTAAATTCCAGCTGGCAGTAATGGGGTGGCAGTTCCCTCCTTCCCCTGCTGGAGCGGTGCTCAAAAAAGCCAGCTAGACAGAAGGTTTAAATAAGATCCAAAGTCTCATAAGTGAAAATGTCCAGGGTTCAATAAAAAATTAGTCATCATAACAAGAACCAGAAAAATCTCAAACAGAATGAAAATAGAAAATATATGCTAGCAACATGATGATGAGATGACAGAGATGTTTAATTATCTGACAAAGATTTTAAAGGAGCCATGATAAAATATGCCAAAATAAACAATTAGAAGGACTTCTGAAATGACTGAAAAGACAGAACTCCTCAGCAAACAAACAAAAAAAGTTTCAGCAAATACATAGAAGATATAAGAAGAACCAAATGGAAATTTGGAAATTTTAGAACTTAAAAGATATAATCAAGATAAAAAGCTCAGTGGACTGTCTCAACAGCAGAATAAAAGGGACAGAGAAAAGACTCAGTGACTTGGAAGATGGAATAATGAAAATTACCTAATCTGAACAACAGAGATAAAATAGACTGATAAAAAAAGAAACAGAGTCTCAGGGACCTATATAACCATAAAAAAGATATAACATTTGAATTATCACAGTCTCACAGAAGGAGAGACTAAAGTCTCCAAAGGAGAGAGAAGGAGAATAAAAATATAAAGGTATTGAAAAAGTACTTGAAGAAATAATTGCTAAAAACTCCCCAAATTTGTCAAGAGACATTAACTTCCAGGTTCAAGAAGGGGTGTGAACCCCAAATAGGATAAACTCAAATCTATACCAAGACACATGATAATTAAACTTCTAAACATTAAAGACATTCTGCTGATTGTTTTCTTTGCTGTGCAGAAACCTTTTAGTTTAATGTAATCTCATTTGTCTAATTTTGATTTCACTGCCTGTGCTTTAGGGGTCTTAGCCAAAAAAATCTTTGCCCAGATCAGTGTCATGAAACATTTTCCCTATGTTTTCTTCCAGTAGTTTCATTGTTTCAGGTCTTACATTTAAGTCTTTAATCCATTTTGGGTTGATATTTCTGTATGGTAAGAAATAAGAGGCTAATGTCATTATTTTGCATGTGGATATTCAGTTTTCCTAACACCATTTTTAGAAAAGGCCATTCTTCATTTATCATGTGTTTTTGGTGCCTTTGCCAAAAATCAGTTGGCTGTAAATGTATGAATTTATTTCTGAGCTCTCTTTTCTGTTCCATTGGTCTATGTGTCTTTTTATGTCAATACCATGATGTTTTGTTTACTATTGCTTTGTAGTACATTTTGAAGTCAGGTAGTGTGATGCCTCCAGCTTTGTTCTTTTTATTCAGGATTGTTTTGGCTATTCAAGGTCTTTTTGTGGTTCTATGGAAATTTTAGAGTTATTTTTCTATTTCTAGGGAGAATATAATTGGTATTTTTACAGGAATTGCATTGAATCTGTAGATCACTTTGGATAGTGTGGACATTTTAACAATATTAATTATTCTAAAACCATTAACATGGGATACCTTTCCATGTATTTGTGTCTTCTTCAATTTCTTTCATTCATGTTTTATAATATTTATTGTAGAGATCTTTCACTTTTTTGGTTAAATTTATTCCTATGTATTTTATTATTTTTTGTAGCTATTATAAATGGAATTGTTAAAGAATGAAAGAAAATATGCAAACTATACATCACACAAAGGGTTAATATCCAAACTATATAAGGAACTCAAACAACTCCATAACAAAAACAAACAAAAGCCAAATAGCCCGATTAAAGAAAGGGCAAAAGACATGAATAGTTGTTTTTCAAAAGAAGACATACAAATGCCCGAAAAGGTATATGAAAAATGCTCAACATCACTTATCATTAGGAAAATGCAAGTCAGAACCCCCATAATATTTCACTTCAACCCAATTCGAATGACTAATATAGAAAAGATGAAAGATGATGTGGCAAGGATGTGAAGATAAGGAAATCCTTGCATGCTGTTGATGGGAATATAAATAGAGC
Organism: Pongo pygmaeus; assembly: GCF_028885625.2. Classification (NCBI taxonomy): domain Eukaryota; kingdom Metazoa; phylum Chordata; class Mammalia; order Primates; family Hominidae; genus Pongo; species Pongo pygmaeus. The sequence continues at coordinate 148,003,284 of NC_072380.2, forward strand.
CATTATAGAAAATATTATGGAAGTTTTCCAAAAAATTAAAAATATTAGTAGCATATAATCCAGCAATATCACTACTGGGTATATATCCAAAGCAATTGAAATAAGCATGTCAAAGAGACATCTGTACTCTCATGTTCATTACAGCATTATTCATAAAAACCAAGACATGGAGGCAATCTAAATGCCCATCAGTGGACGAGTAGATAAATTATATGTGGTATATATACACAATAAAATACTATTCAGCCATAAAAAGAATGGAACATTGTCATTAGTGACAACACTGATTAACCTGGAGAACATTATGTTAAGTGAAATAAGCCAGGCACAGAAAGACAAATAGCATATGCTCTCATTTGTATGTGTAATCTAAAAAAGTTGATATCTAGAAGTAGAGTATAATGGTGATTATCAGAGGCTGAACAAGAGGGGATAAGGAGATGTCAATCAGAGCACACATAATTAAAGTTAGAAAGTAAGAACAAATTTCAAGAGATCTGTTGTAAAGCAAGATAACTATAATTAATAATGATATGTTGTATTCTTGAAAAATATAAAGACAATAGATTTTATGTGCTTTCACCATAAAAATGATCACTATGTCAGGTAATATATTTGTTAATTAGATAGATTTAACTATTTTACAATGCATGTATACTTCCAAACACCGTGTTGTACAGGATGAAAACATAAAATGTTATCTGTCAACTTAAAAATAAATAAAAATAAGTAAATAAAATCTAAAGACAAAAAAAATTTTGAACCCAGACAAAGAAAATGACACCTTACCTATAGTGAAAAACAGTTCAAATGACAATGAATTTCTCATCAGAAATCATGGCAACCAGAAAAAACATGGCATATGTTTCAAGTGCCCAAAGAAACTTAGTAACCCAGAATACTCCATTGAACAAACTGTGGCACATTTATACCAAGAATTATTTCTCAGCAAATTACTACTAACAGGAAACAAATACTGATAAATGAAATAACCTGAGTGAATCTCCAGAAAATTATACTGAATGAAAAAGCCAATTCCAAAAGGTTACATATGATTTCATTTATTTCACATTCTTGAAAAAAATTTTTAGATATAGAGAACAGATTAGTGGTTACCAGGGGTTAAGGAGAAGATGGGAGCTGTAAAGGAGTGCGTGTAAAGGGGCAACCCGAAGGATCTTCGTGGTGCTCTTTACTGCATCATGTCAATACTCTGGCGGTGACATTGTACTATATGTTTGCAAGGTTTTACCATTGAAGGAAAATGATTAAAGGGTAAACAGGATCTCTCTCTTTGGTCCTTTTTACAAATGTATGTGAATCTACAGTTGTCACAAAATTTAATATTTAATTTAAAAATATTAGTATAAGAATTTTTCCAAGGCAGGAAAACATAATTTTACAACCTGCGAGTATCCACCAAGATCCATCAATTTTTCATGAAATTCAAGAATGAAGTAAAGAAAGGAAAGATCCTAAAAGTATACATGTGATACAGAAAATGAGGAGAAAGAAATGTGCCAATCAACAATGAGAGTAGGATGAAAATATTTTCAGATATGTTAAGTCCTGAAAATTTTTACTTTCCATTTAGCTTTTTAAAAATTATTTTTAACTGACAAATAAAAATTGTACACATTTAAGGGATACAATGTGATATTTTGATATTCGTTTAAGTTGTAGGAAGAGTAAAACTAATTAACATAACCATCACTTCGCCTACTTATCTTTTTGTGTGTATATGGTGAGAACATTTAAAATCTCTTTTAGCAATTTTGAAATATATAATACATTATTATTTGTTATGGTTACAATAATAATAATCACTAAAACTTATTCCTCCTGTGTAACTGAAATTTTGTACTCTGACCAACATCTGCCTTTTCTCTATTTCCTTCACCTGCCTATTAGTAACTACCATTATACTCACTACTTTTATGAGTTTACATTTTTTAGATTCCACATGTAAGTGAGATCGTGTAATATTTGTCCTTCTGGGCCTGGCTTATTTCACTTAACATAATGTCTCCAGGTTCATCCACGCTGTCACAAATGACAAAATTTTCTTCTTTTTTATGGCTGAATAGTGTTTAACTGTATATATATGTATATATCACATTTTCTTTATCCATTCATCCATTGATGAACATTTAGGTTGCTTTCATGTCTTGACTATTGTGAATAGTGCTGCAATGAACTGAGAGTGCAGATATCTCTTTCACATATGTATTTCAATTATTTTGGATGTACACCCAGAACAGGGATTACTGGGATTTAGTTTCTATTTTTAATTTGTTGAGGAACCTCTATAGTGTTTTCCAAAATGGCTATTCTAATTTACATTTCTGCCAACAGTGTGCAAGGGGTCCCTTTTCTCCACATCTCCACCAATACGAGCTACCTTTTATCTTTTTAATATTAGCCATTGTGACAGTGATACAGTGATATCTCATTGTGGTTTTGTTTGCATTTCCTTTTTTTTTCTTTTTTGAGACAGAGTCTTGCTCTGTCGCCAGGCTGGAGTGCAATGGCACCATCTTGGCTCACTGCAACCTCCGCCTCCCGAGTTCAAGCGATTCTCCTGCCTCAGCCTCCCTAGTAGCTGGGACTACAGGTGTGTGCCACCATGCCCAGCTAATTATTTTTTTGTATTTTTAGTAGAGACGGGGTTTCACCCTGTTGGCCAGGATGGTCTTGATCTCTTGACCTCGTGATCCATCCGCCTCGGCCTCCTAAAGTGCTGGTGTTATAGGCAAGAGCCACTGTGCCCAGCCCTGCATTTTCTTTTCTATTTAGCTTTTTAGAGTAAGCTACTGAAGGATGTCCTCAATCAGAATAATGTACCAAGAGAGAAGATATAGAACCCAGAGACAGGGGAGCTAACACTGAAATGAATTGAAAGACAGTCCTCAGATGGCAGCTGTGCTGAGGGCCTAGAGGTTAATAAGTTCAGGCCAAAGTAGGTAGGTGGGGGCTTCAGGAGAGATGTCTTCCAGAAAGGAATTAATCAGTGAAATTCATGAAGTACTTATTTGTGAGAAAATATTATTAACATTGGAGATAAAATTTGTTAAAAAATTTGGGATATAAGCAAATTCTCAACACCAACAACTAAAAATGAAGCAGTTAGTAACTTCTTGGAAAAATTAAAAAGCTAGATAAGAAAAGAAATCCTGTTATTAGTTCATAACTTGACTCAGCTATGAACATATGTACTTATAGCAAATTAAAAAGCTAGATAATTAAATTATCTAATTAAATAATTAAGAAATTAAAAAGCTAGATAAAAAAGTAACCCTGTTAGTTCATAACTTGACTCAGCTGTGAACATATGTACTTATATCATCATAATAAGGTAAACCTTGAATAATGATTCTACCAAAAATTGTGACAAAATTATAATCAGAAAGAAGGAAGAATAAATGTGAAGGGTGTGTGTGGTGGGAGCTTTAAAGGGTTGACTCACATTTATGTAATATATTTAGATAATGTCTAAAATCAAGAAATCAAAAATGACTATAAATATTTTATGTAAAAATCTAACATGGGAATAAATGCAGAGCATATAGCTGAAAGCTGAAATTGATTGCTTCTGAGCATAGGAGAAGATGGGGAAGTCAAGTGATGACTCGATTGAAAATCTAGTAATTTTGACTTTTAAAAAATTATTTTTTAAAATATTATAGATTCAGGGAGTACATGTGTAGGTTTGTTATATGGATATATTGCAAAATGCTGGTTTTTGTTTTGTTTTGTTTTTTGAGCTTCTAGTGAACCCCTCACACAAAGAACGAACATAGCACCCCATACGTAGCTTTTCAACTCTTGTTCCTCTTCCACCCTCCCTGTTTTTGGGATCCCTGGTGTCTATTATTTCCATCTTTATGACCATGTGTGCCCATTATTTAACTCTTCCTTATAAGTGAGAACATAAAGTATTTGATTTTCTGTTTCTGAGTTATTTCACTTAGGAAAATGGCCTTCAGTTCCATCCATGTTGCTGTGAAGGATATAATTTCATTCTTTTTATGACTGCATAGCATTCCAGGGTGTAAATATATTACATTTTCTTTGTTGATCAACTTAGGTTGATTCCATGACTTTCCTATTGTGAATAGTGCTGTGATAAACATACTACTGCAGGTATCTTTTTGATAAATGGTTAATTTCCTTTGGATAGACAGTAGTTGGGTTTCTGGGTTGAATAGTAGTTCTATTTTTAATTATTTGAGAAATCTCCATATTGTTTTCCATAGAGGTTGAACTGATTTACATTCCCACCAACAGTATATAAGCATGCTTTTTTCTCTGCATCTTTGCCAACATATGTTATTTATTGACTTTTTAATAACAGCCAACCTGACTAGTGTGAGATGGTATCTCATTGAGGCTTTAATTTACATTTCTCTGACAATTAGTAATATTGAGCATTTTTCATGTTTGTTGGCCATTTGTATGTCTTTTTGAGAAGTTTCTGTTCATATCCTTTGCCCACTTATTAATGAGGCCATTTGTTTTTTTCCTTGTTAACTTAAGTTCTTCATAGATTCTGAATATTAGTCCTTTCTTGGGTGCTTTGTTTACAAATATTTTCTTCCATTCTGTAGGTCGGTTGTCTGTCTACTCTGTTGATTTTTATTTTGCTGCGCAGAAGATCTTTAATTAAGCCCGATTTGTCTATTTTTGGGTTTTTCTTTGCATTTACTTTTGAGGTCTTAGTCATGAATTATTTGTCTAGGCCAATGTCCATAAGAGTTTCTTCTACTTTTCTTCTACAATTTTTATAGTTTCAGATAAGTCTTTAATTCATCTTGAGTTAATTTTTGTATATGGTGAGAGGTAGGGATCTACTTGTATTCCTCTGCATAAGGCTAGCTGGTTTTCCCAGAACAATTTATTGAATAGGGTGTCCTTTCCCCATTGTTAATTTTTGTTGGTTTTGTTAAAGATCAATTGGTTGTAGGTGTGTGGCTTTATTTCTGTATTCTCTATTCTGTTTCATTGACTTATGGGTCATTTTTGTACCTGTACCATGCTATTTTGGTTTGGCCTTGCAGTATAGTTTGAAGTCTGGTAATGTGATGTTTCTGGTTTTGTTCTTTTTGCTTAGGATTGCTTCATGTATTTGGGCTCTCCTTTGGTTCTGTATAAGTTTTAGAATTGTTTTTTCTAATTCTGTGAAAAATGACATTGCTAATTTCATAGAAATTGCATTGAATCTGTAGATTGTTTTGAGCAGTACAGTCATTTTTAACAATATTGATTCTTCCTATTCATGAACATGTAATGTTTTCCCATTTGTTTGTGTCATCTATGATTTCTTTCTTCAGTGTTTTGTAGTTCTCCTTATAGATGTCTTTCACCTACTTGGTTAAATGTATTCATAAGTTTTTTAAATTAAGAAATCATTATTTATTTTTAATTTTGGCGGGCACATAGTAGATGTATATATTTATAGGGGTTTACATGAGATGTTTTGATGCAGGCATGCAATGTGAAATAAGCATATCATGGAGAATGAGGTATCCATCCCCCAAGTATTTATCCTTTGAGTTACAAACAATCCAGTTACACTCTTTAAGTTATTTAAAAATGTACAATTAAGTTATTATTGACTATGTCACACTGTTGCACTATCAAATAGTAGGTCTTTTCAATTCTTTCCATTTTTGAGGGGACCCATTAACCATCCCCGCCATCCTCCTAGCCCCTGACTACTCTACTCAGCTTCTGGTAACCATCCTTTAACTCTCTATGTCTATGAGTTCAATTGTTTTGATTTTTAGATCCCACAAATAAGCGAGAACATGTGATGTTTTTCTTTCTGTACCTGGCTTATTTCACTTAACATAGTGACCTCCAGTTCTATCCAAGTTGTTGCAAATGACAGGATCTCGTTCTTTTTTATGACTGAATAGTAGCCCATTGTGTATATGTACCACATTTTCTTTATCCATTTATCTGCTGATGGACACTCAGGTTGCTTCCAAATCTTAGCTATTGTAAATAGTGTTGGAACAAATATAAGAGTGCAAATATTTCTTTGATATACTGATTTCTCTTCTTTGGGTATATATCCAACAGTGGGACTGCTGGATCATATGGTAGCTCAATTTTTAGTTTTTTGGGATACCTCTGAACTCTTCTCCATAGCGGTTGTAGTAATTTACATTCCCACCAACAGTGTACAAGAGTTCCCTTTTCTCCACATCTTTGCCAGCATTTATTATTGCCTGTCTTTGGAAATACACCATTTTAACTGGGGTGAGATGATAATTCATTGTAGTTTTTATTTGCATTCTTCTGATGATAAATGATGTTGAGCATCTTTTAATATGCCTGTTTGCCATTTGTATGTCTTCCTTTGATAAACATTTATTCAAATCTTTTGCCAAGTTTTTTATTGGATTATTATTATTTTTTTCCTGTAGAGTTGTTTGAGTTCCTTATATATTCTGCTTATTAATCCTTTGTCAGATGGGTAGTTTGCAAATGTATTCTCCCATTTTGTGGGTTGTCTGCTCACTTTGTTGATTGCATCCTTTTGTTGCGTGGAAGCTTTTTAACTAGATGTGATCTTATTTGTCCATTTTTGCCTTGGTGCCTGTACTTGTGGGGTGTTGCTCAAAAAATTTTTGCCCAGACCAATGTCCTGGAGAGTGTCCCCAGCGTTTTCTTGTAGTTGTCTCATAGCTTGAGGTCTTAGATTTAAGTTTTTAATCCATTTTGATTTTATTTTGTCTTTCATGAGAGATAGTGGTCTAGTTTCATTCTTCTACATATGGATATGTAGATAATTCTTCTTTATTTGTCTGACTGGGTTAATTGGAAAGATCAATCTTCTAGCTCTGAAATTATTTCTTCTGTTTGGTCTAGTCTATTATTTAATCTTTAAAATGTATTTTGAAATTCCTTTAGTAAATTTTTCAATTTCCCAAGTTCTATTTTTCTTAAATATAGCTTGCTTATCTTTCATACCCCAAATTGTTTTCCTAATTTCTTTGTGTTGATTTTCAACTTTTTATTGGATTTCAGTGAATTTTCTTGCGGTTCATATTTTGAATTATTCATCTATCATTTCATATTTTTTTATTTTGGTTAGGATCCATTGCTAGAGAGCTAGTGCAATTGCTTGGAGCTGTCATGACACTATGTATTCTTTTACTGACAGAGGTCTTGCACTACTTCCTTCTCATTTGGAAATATCTCTGGGAAGAGTAGTGGCTTAAATCCTTGCAAGAAGGAACTGTCACTTATTTTTGATTTTGCTATCACTTGGGTGGGACTTTTAACTTTTAAAAAATTTTTTTCTCAAGTGTATGACTGTGGTGTATATTATATGATCATTTGGCTTCATTTCTGGGTGGTTTCAATGGGCCAAGTCTCTCTACGGGTTTTTATGCCTTTCTTATGGCACCTGGCACCCCTGTTGTGGGGTTCATGACCTTCAGCTCAAATAGATTTTGACCTTTGTTTCCCAGCTACAGTGCAGCTGTAGACCACAGATATGTTCCCCTGGTGGCTACCATCAAAGTGGGCTCAGGGCATAGCCTCTTACCCCAGTTCAGAGCCAACAACTCTGCAGTTTGTCTGCCCTTCATTGCCCACACACTGCTGTTCTGTGTAGGGAGGGTGAGCTGGGCCCCATCTTTCATGCAAGCCCAGGAAGCACAGAGTCACTTTCAGCTGGGGTACAGCCACTGCAAAAAGCACAAAAAGTACTTTCTCCAAGTGCACATGTACAGACTCCCGGGGGGAAAGCCTCTAATGCCTTCACAACAGTGTAGAGAGGGTAGGAGATGACCCCATTCCACGTCTGTTCCTGACCAATGATGTGAGGAGGATTTAAGCCACTACTCTTCCCTGAGAAGTTTCCAAATCACCACCAATAGTGTTTCCCTGGGTGATGAGGACAGAAAGGCTCCCCAACAGTTTTGCAGTCAGGAGAATGCCACATAGGTAAGGGGGCAGAGAAGCACTCCCACCTGCCCTTGCCATAGGGCTCTGAGTTCCTCAGGGGTTTGTCTCTGCCAGACACTTGCTGCTTTCCTTTTCTTTCTGTGGGCACTCCAGCAGATCCTGACTGTCTTTCCTCAGTTCTCCATTTGGAACATGTCCATGCATCAGTAACTTTTATCTTTTTTTCTGAGGAGAACTGGAATCCAATGTAACTAGTCAGCCATCTTGAAAAAGAAGAGAAAAAATATATGACTTTTTAAGCCATGCACATGTATTACATTGATTAGAAAAAAAAACTTAGGAAAATGAAAGGAAGAATGTGGATGTAGTTTTCTTCCACCCAGTTACTCTTTGGAGATACACTTGGTTGTGTCAGATTCATTCACTCATCTGGGGATATTTTACAATATATAGACACACTTCCAGAGAATTCCTCAGTGCCCTTCATTCACATCAAAGTTTGTAATAACCACTTGATATGGTTTGGATGTTTGTCCCCTCCAAATATCATGCTGAAATGGGACTCTCAGTGTTGGAGGTGAAGCCTGGTGGGAATTGTTTGGATCATGGAAGCCGATCCCTCATGAATAGCTTAGTACCATCCCGTTGATAAGTGAGTTCTTGCTCTGAGTTCATGAAAAATATGTTTCCTTTAAAGGATCCTGGCACCTCCTCTCTCTTTCTCTCTTGCTCCCATTCTCATCATGTGATATGTTGGCTCCCCCATCACCTTCTGTCATGATTGTAAGCTTCCTGAGGCCCTTACCAGAAGCAGATGTTAGCACTGTTTCATGTATATCCTGTAGAACCACAAGCCAATTAAACCTTTATGTTAAAATAAATTAACCAGCCTCAGGTATTTCTTTAAAGTAACCCAGAAATGTATTGACACGGAAAATTGGTACCAAGCAGTGAGCATTACTATAAAGATACCTGAAGATGTGGAAGCAGCTTGGGAACTGGGTAATGGGCAGAGGTTGAAAGAGTTTGGAGGGTTCAGAAGAAGATAAGAAGACAACAGAAAGTTCAGAACTTCCTAGAGACTTGTTAGGTGGTTGTGACCAAAATGCTAATAGAAATATAGTCAGCTAAGGCCAGGCTGACAAGGTCTAAGATGGAAATGAGAAAGTTACTGGGAACTCGAGTAAAGGTCACCAGTGTCACAACCTTATCAAAGAGCTTGGCTGTATTGTGTCCATGTCTTTGGGATCTATGGAAGTTTGAACTTAAGAGTTATGACTTAGGGTGTCTGGAGGAACAAATTTCTAAGCAGCAAAGTATTCCAGAATCAGTATTGCTGCTTCTAACAGCCTACAATCAGATGTGGGAACAAAGGAATGACTTAAATTTGGAACTTATATTTAAAAGGGAAGCAGAGCATAAAACTTTGGAAATTTGCAGCCTAGCCCTGTGGTAGAGAAAGAAACCAAGTAGGTTGTGAAACACCTACTTGATAGAGAGATTAGCATGACTGAAAGGGAGCCAAGTTATAAAATCCAACGGGAAAACCACCTCAAAGACATTTCAGAGATCTTGGAGACAGCCTCTCTTATCACAGGGCCAGAGGCCCAGGAATAAATCATTTCAGGGGCCAGGCCAAGGGCCCCATTGCCTACTCAGCCTTGGGACACTGCTACCCATATCCTGACTACTCCAGCTCCAGATGTGGCTCAAAGGGCCCCAGGTACAGCTCAGGCCATTGCTCTGGAGGGCAAAAAAACATAAGCTTTGGCTGTTTCCATTGGTGTTAAGTCTGCAGGTGCAAAGAATGCAAGCATGAAAGAAGCTTGGAAGCTTCCCCCTAGATTTCAGAAGATGTATCAGAAAGCCTGGATGCCCAGGCAGAAGACTTCCAAAGGAGTGGAGCCCTCACAGAGATATTCTACCAGGGCACTGTGGAGGGGAAATATAGGGTCAGAGCTCCCTCACTAAGTCTCCAACAGGGCACTGCCTAGTGGAGCTGTAGGAAGGGACTGCCACCCTCCAGACTCCAGAATGATAGATCCACGAAGCTTGCATCTTGAGCATGCAAAAGCCGCAGGCACTCAACTCTAACCCATGAGAGTAGCCATGGAGGCTGCACCCTGCAAAGCCACAAGGGTGGAGCTGCCCAAGGTCTTGGGAGCCCACCCCTTGCACCACTGTGCCCTGGATGCAGGACATTGAATCAAATAAGATTATTTTGGAATTTTAATATTTAATTATTTCCCTGCTTGGTTTCAGACCTATTGGCCCTTTCTTTTTGCCAATTTCTCCCTTTGGGGATGGGAATGTCTACCCAATGCCTGTACACCATTGTATCTTGGGAATAAATAACTTGGTTTTGATCTCACAGGTTCATAGGTAGAAGGAATTCATCTCCAGGTGAGACGTTGGGCCTTGGATTTGGGACTTGAGGCTTTTGAGTTAAGACTGAACAAGTTATGACTTTGGGGTACTAGTGCAAAGGCATGATTGTATTTTGAAATATGAGAAAGACATGAGATTTGGGAGGCTAGGAGTGTAATGATATGGTTTGGATGTTTGTTTCCTCCAAATCTCATGTTAAAATGTGATTCTCAATGTTGGAGGTGGGGCTGGGGGGAGGTGACTGGAACATGGGGGCAGATCCCTCATGAATGGCTTAGCACCATTCCCTTGGTGATAAGTGAGTTCTCGCTCTGAGTTCATGTGAGATCTGGTTGTATAAAAGAAGGAGTATGGCTCTCTTTCTCTTGCTCCTGCTCTCGCCATGTGACGTGTTTGCTCCCCCATCACCTTTAGTCATGATTGTAAGCTTCCTGAAGCTCTAACCAGAAACAGATGCTGGTACTGTGCTTCATAAACAGTCTGCAGAACCATGAGCCAATTAAACTTTTTTCTTTATAAATTACCCAGCCTCATGTATTTCTTTATAGCAATGCAAGAATGGTCTGATACACCATAGTAACCTGACTAGATGCTCTGTACCTGAAGCAAATAAAGAGGGCAAGATAGAAAGATAGTGGATATGCTGATACCTGTCTTTTTTGGCCCTTCTCTTTTGGTTCCTTGCCTTTGTGAAGACTGGGTTGTGGTGATAGAGCAGATCCATGTACCACCTTAATGATCCTGTTTTTCTCCTTTATGACCTGCTGAGGGCTAAGTGATTGAAAAACAAGTGTGTTAAAATTTAGCTGCTAGCACAGCTATACAGATAAAGAAGAACAGGAGAAAAAATTAGCCCCCACAAATGGTTTTTTACATCTGACCGAAGGAGGAATCATTTATTGCTCCCTCTGCTCTGGTACAGGCTACGATTTCTGATTTGCACCACACTGCTTTCATAATTTGAAAGTTTCTGCCAACAGGTAGATAATCCTTTATGTGTCATGGAGCTGAAATTCACAAAGCACCAGCTGCCTTGTGAGCAGAGAAGCAAAAGACATCCCCATTTTATAGACAAAAAAGTGAGATTTAAAATTATTCATCCATCTAGCAAAAATTTTTTAATGGGCACCAAGTATGAAGTGGGTACTTTTCTAAGCATCCAGTTATGGAGAAGAAAGTCAAAATTTTTGTTTTCCAGGGTTCAGGGTGTTATAGGTAGAGAAAGAAGTGAAAACTGTTACAGTGCTGTAGGGTAAGTACAGTGATAGAGATGCCCAGGAAGTCATGTGAGCACAGGGGAGGGGTGCTGATCCATCCATTAATTCATTTATTCAACAAATAATTATTTAGAACTCAGTGATAAGTGCTGGCTGGATGGTGGAGATACATCTGAGAATAAACTAAATTTAGTCCTTGGATTCATGAAACTTAAAGTCCAGTGGTTCTTGGCTATGCATTGGAATCACCTGGGGAGGTTTAAATATCCTGATACCCAGACCCACTGCATATTATGATGAGAGAGAGTTGTCTTAGTCTGGTTAGTGTTGCTCTAAAGGAATGCCTGTGGCTGGGTAGTTTTATAAAGTAGAGAGGCTTATTTGGCTCACAATTCTGCTAGCTGAAAGGTTCAAGACTGGGCATCTGGTGAGGGTCTCAGGCTGCTTCCACTCTTGGTGGCGGGGAGAGGGAGCTGTCATATACAGAGATCATATGGTAAGAGATGAAGCAAGAAAGAGAGAGAATGGGGAGGTGCCAGGCTCTTTTTGACAGCCTGCTCTTGAGGGAACTCCCCTCAACCAGGGAGGGCATTAATCTATTTATGAGGGCTCCACCCCCAGGGCACAAACAACTCCCATTAGATCCCACCTCCAACATTGGTGATCAAATTTCAACATGAGATTTGGAGAGAACAAACAACTAAGCTATTGCAAAAGTATCCAGGAATCTGTGCTGCCTAAAGCTCCCCAAGTGATACCAATGTGCAGACAAGGTTGAGACTCATTGGCCCAAAGGAGAAGACTGGTAAGAAATAAGTAAATGCATAATGTCAAACAGTGATGAGTACAATAAAGGAAACTCATAGAATGTGGTGATAAAGAATTAGAGGATGGAGGGATTCTCACTGGCCACCTTGGCCAGAGGAGGCATCTCTGAGGAGGTGATAGTTAATTTGATACCTGAAAGATAAAAATCTGCAGAAAGCATTAAAGGAGGAGAAATAAATGAACATCCATGAGGCCCCAAGAGGAGAGAACTTAGCTTGCGTCTGTTCCTGGGAGGCTGGAGGCTACGTGGCTGTGAGCCTCTGCCTTAGGTATGCAAAGGGGGCCCAGCCCGGGGGTTGCAGAGAAACAGGTTGCTTTACACGTGGAAACAGGAACAATTTGGTTTATGCTCTTGAAATGAGTAAGGAAGAAAGGACAAGGAGGAAAAGGAGCCACACTGCAGGAACCTGAAGTTAAAGTTGTGTGGATGGCTTGGGGATTTCTTCCTCTCTCCCTGTCCTTCCCTTCCTCTTCTTCCCAAAGCAGTTCCTTTCTCCTTCTTCCCCCATCCCCCTCCCTCCTCTCCTCCTCCTCCTCCACTTCTCTTCCTTTCTTTCTTTTTAAGAATTAAGCATGTGAGCCGGGTGCGGTGGCTCACGCCTGTAATCCCAGCACTTTGGGAGGCCGAGGTGGGCGGATCATGAGGTCAGGAGATCAAGACCATCCTGGCTAACATGGTGAAACCCCATCTCTACTAAAAATACAAAAAATTGGCTGGGTGTGGTGGTGGGCACCTGTAGTCCCAGCTGTTCAGGAGGCTGAGGCAGGAGAATGGTGTGAACTTGGGAGGTGGAGCTTGCAGTGAGCTGAGCTCACACCACTGCACTCCAGCCTGGGTGAAAGAGCAGGACTCCGTCTCAAAAAAAAAAAAAAAAAAAAAAAAAAAAAATTAAGCATGTGGAATGCTAACTTTTGAAGGATTTGGGCTGCTAAGATGCATATTCTTCTATCTCCATCAAACCTCTAGAATAGTTACACCTGGGTGTGGCTATGAGTACAGCTGTGAGCACGTACACTGTAGAAATTCAGGACACAGACGAATGTCCCATTTGGATCCATGCAGTGTAAAAGAGTCAAGCTCTAAAGTGAGCTCACCTTGAACCAGAGGCTTGTGACAGAGGTGTCCAGGGGAGCATAAGCCTGGTAGAAAGCTACAGGATTTGAGGTCAAAAATTTACAAAAGGCCATACCATTCACTGGGGGGGCGGGGTGGTGGGGGCTTCTTCTCTCCCTCCTATTACTCCCAGGATTCTGGATTCTTTCTCAGTATCTTTCTGCTCCCATTCTTGCTCAGTCTCCAAACAGAAGCAGGAAAGAGCTTTTAAAAATAGCAACATAATCACGTCTCTCTTCTGCTATTAAAAAAAAAAAAAAATCTGCAAACTCTCTTCCTGGCCAGCAAGCTCATGTTGTCAGGTGTGTCAGTCTCTTCAAATGTGTCTTCAGCCTCCCTTTGTTTCTCCTTCTCTCTGCTCTCTGTTCTTCTCCTGTAGATGGGAACTACAGGTGTGGGAGGTGAGTTCAATATACTCTCAAATTACTTACTCTGCTGGTGTTTCAGTTTCCTTGTTTTTGAAGTGGAGGTAGTAATAGTCCTTGCCTCATAGCTGTTGTGAAGCTCTAATGAGACAATGCCTGGACACAGCTTAGTCCCCTGTAGGGATCAGAGTGATCTAGGAAGGGTAGGTGCCTTAGGGGGTGGCATTATTAATTATCTGGTGCTTCCCACAACTCTGGCATGAAATCCTAAAGCAAGATATTTGTCCAATCGGGAAGCTATATTAAGTTACACAGAAAAGTAAGGTCCTAGGCAATCCCCCTATCTCTATAAGAGGGAGGAAAGAAAATAGCAATTCTTAAAATAAAATCATTTTTATCTATTATAAAAGCATCACTTAAGATGTTTGAAACTTAGAAAAGTCAAAAAAAACACATAAAAAAGCCATCCATGATTCTACCTACAAAAGACAACCATTGTTAAGATGTAGGCTCTATTATTGCCAGTTGCTTTATTAATGCACACTTTTATTTTCCTGTTGTCTTTGCTAGTTTTCAATTGTGATAATCAAACTGTCTAAAATATGTTAATCTTGATTTTTTTTTTTTTTTTGAGCCAGAGTCTCGCTCTGTCACCCAGGCTGTAGTGCAGTGGCATGATCTTGGCTCACTGCAACCTCGGCCTTCTGGGTTCAAGTGATTCTCGTGCCTCAGCCTCCTGAATATCTGGGACTATAGGCACGTGTCATCACATCTGGCTAATTTTTTGTATTTTTAGTAGAGACAGGGTTTCACCATGTTGGCCAGGCTGGTCTTGAACTCCTGACCTCAAGTGATTCACCTGACTCAGCCTCCGAAAGTGCTGGGATTACAGGTGTGAGCCACCATGCCTAGCCCAATCTTGATTTTTAAAATTTAACATTATCATCTGTTTCTTTATATTTAACAGTAAAAGTAATAACTAATAAATTGCTTACTACAGTCCAGGAACTGACTTAAGAATATTACATAAATAATGTCATTCAGTAAGTTGGATGATATCTGCATTTTGAAGTGGTTGAGGTTAAGGCTTAGAAGTTCAGTAAGATGCCCAAGGTTACGTAACATGTAAGTGGCAGAACTGTGTTTGGAGAAACGTCTGTCTGACCCAGACCCTGGATGCTCAGTTTCCACCCTTCCTTCCCTGCTACAGGCCTTTGCTTAGGGGGTTTTATGGTACAGGTTGGGCAGTGCAGGTAGGAAGCAGTTTTTGTAGGATTACAGAAAGCAGCCCCATCTGGGTGCCCTGGCCAGCAGCCCTTTGTTTTCTGCCACATTCCCCCCGGGGTGGCGGGTTCCAGAAAGAAGCATCACTTTCAGACTCACTTTTTGTTCTGCCTGTATTGAAAATTGGAGCTCAATTAATACTAGTACTGCTGCTAATTCAGCGGCATGATCCTTTTATTATTATTGTTTTTCTGAGACTTACTCCTGAAGGTTTAACTATAGAAATGCTTAAACATAGTTTTTGGATTTTTCATGGCTCAGGCAGTATCTTTTATATGCCTATGTCACCTGCTGCTGTCTGTTGTCCCTGGTCTTTAAATTATATCTGGTTCTTCCCCACTGCCATCCACAGGAAAAAGTCACTTGCAAGAAAAACGCATGCCCCACATGTTCAGAATAGTCCCCAAAGTGGCATGTACCTCTCTAATGACCACCCCCTTAACCTGGCTTATTAATTTGGATGATTTTTTGGTAAAAGTGACGAGAAAGCCATCCCATAAGCCAACAGAAAGTGTATTAGTCCTCATAATAGTAAAGGACAAGGGTTGGCTTCAGACACGGCTGCATCCAGGATCTCCAGTAATGTTATCAGGGCCCATATTTCTCCATCTTTTTGTTCTGCCCTCTTCTCTGTGTTGGCTTCGACTCTAGATAGCCTGCTGTGAAGAGCAAAGTGGCTAAAATCCTTCCACCTCTGAGTCCAGCAGAAAAGAGAGTAAACGTGTTTTTGGAGCTTACCAAATCAAGGTTAATGCTCTTTTTCTCTCCTTTTTAGTTAGATCTGCTTTTGGTGGTAGAAACTGTGTGTTATGAGAGCATAGCTGTTTTCTGTCACTGCATCTATCTTTTAGAAAAAGTACTAGAATTTGCTGTAAGCTATGGCTAAGACTTTCCAGACATGACATCACTCAATTTGGGATCTCAAGGGGTTCTCTAGTTTATCTCCTTCCTCAGGGGTATTAGGAAGGAAGGAGAAAGTGGGGGAGAGAGAATGGCTGAGCATTTTCTGTGACCAGGCACTGTACTGGCTGTCTGACTTGTGCCCTTTCATTTAAACTTGCTCGTGACTCTAGTGACTGTAAGAAGAAAAATTGAATCATCATCTCTATTTTACAGTTGAGGGAACCTTGGCTCAGTCACTAAGTAGAAGAGCTGGGATCTAGATTCAGATCTATTGACACTGGGCCTGTGCTCGGAACCATCGCTTTCCTGCCTACAGGGGGATGCTTAGCTAGAAGAGGCGAAGCCTCAACAGAAAGGTGGTTACTAACTTTCAAAACCTGAAGATGGGATGTAGAAGGGGGTCAAAGGTGGGCTGTCCATATAATTTATTCAGTAAGCTGGGGTAACTTCGAGGCTGAAAAGGGGTGCTATTAATAATTTTACCAGGATAACACGTATCCCCTGTTATCCTGAGCTAAACTGGGGTGCACAGCCATTCCAACCAAAGGCAAATGAATGAAGGGCATAGCAAAATCGCCTTGGGCTCATTTTTACATAAAAGAAAGTAGAGGCTCCAAATCACAAAGCTGGTTGGTAGAGCAGCTGGCATTCTTGTCCAGGTCTGTATGATGCCCAAGTTCATGCCCTCTTTTTCCACTACAGCCTTCTGCCTTCTGATGTCCTTGAATTCCATTTCTCCAAAGTACAGCTCCCCACTGGGCCTGGCGGTGGAGCTGGGCATTGCCAACTGCACCCCTCTTCTGCCAGCACACTGGGGACATCATCTTCTTCTTAAATCTGTTTATTCTCAGAGACATTCTGTCTTCACTTCCCCATATGGAGGCTTCCTCTGTGCCCAGCCTTGGGGACTAGGCAGGAAGAGAGGTGCTTTCCTTTTGCCAAATGCAGGCAGCACTGCTGGTCTCAGGATCCCTGTTCCCATCTGACTGCCCCATGTCTGTCTCTTCACCCAGATCCCTCCTCATGCACCTATGTGTTCATCTGTTCAGTTAATAGTTTATTAATCACAGCTTTGATTCACTGAATATTTATTCAAAAATAAGCTCTGAGCCAGGACCTCTGTTAAGTGTTGGGATTAGAAGAAAAATAAGGCACAAGTTCTCCGTCCTCAAGGAGCTCACAGCCCACTGAAGGAGGCAGAAAGCTCTCATGATCCAATCAAGGAGGTGTTGGGAGCATGAGGAAGGCCATTGCGGGTCAGTGTTGCCACCTGGGCAGGGACGGTCAGTGACATTTTCTAGGATGAAGAGGTAGAAGTACTGTGCAATTAGTTACATCCATTTATCCACCCACAACTCATCCATCTTTTCATCCAACAATTGTGCGTAAATACATTTGTGCCTAATGAGCACTGACAGCTCAATGTAATAGATTTTCAAATGTTCAAGGTCTTCTTCCCTAGCCTCTCTGCCAGACACTATATATAAAAGTGAACATGTCCTCACGGAACTTACAGTCTACTGAACTTAGGTCTATAATTGTGCTGAGCATAATAATCACCTAGGGACACTGCGGATTCCCAAACCCCACTTCTAAAACTCTGGATCATTAAATCAGGACCAGGACCTCAGAATCTTCACTGATACAGAGTATTCCGAGTATTTAACTCGAGTTAAATCCAAGTATTTAACTCGGGTTAAATCCAAGTATTTAACTCAGGTTAAATCGAAGTATTTAACTCAGGTAAAGCATTGCTCTAATTGATGACCAGCAGGCCTTGAAAAGTGAGAAGTTAAAACTCAGACTAGACATTCCAGATAGAGACACAACGTTAAAAAAAAAAATCCTAGAAGTGTGAAAGTACAGGAGTGTGTATAGGGAGAGAAAAAAATTCAATGACCAGGGAATGAGATATATAGGGTTGGGGCAAGCAGTGGGTGGTCTGAATAGAACACATTGGAAGGTAGACAGCAGCTAGATTTTCATTGCAGGGGCTGGGATTCATGCTGAGAAGTTGTGGCTGTATCTTAGAGGCAAATGGGAATGTAGAAGGTATTTTAAGGAGTCACTTAAAAAAATCTCCATGAATCTGGAGGCCTCAGACATTTTCTAAATCTTTTTTTTTTTTTTTTTTGAGATTGAGTCTTACTCCGTCACCCAGGCTGGAGGGCAGGCTGGAGGAAATTGCACCTCACTGCAACCTCTGCAGCTCAAGTGATGCTCCTGCCTCAGCCTCCCGAGTAGCTGGGATTACACGTGCCTGCCACCATGCCTGGCTAATTTTTGTATTTTTAGTAGAGACAGGGTTTCGCCATGTTGGCCAGGCTGGTCTTGAATTCCTGACTTCAGGTGATCTGCTTTCCTCGGCCTCCCAAAGTTCTGGGATTACAGGTGTGAGCCACTGTGCCCGGCCTGGCAATTTTCTTCATTTGAGAATAGTAATATCTAACTTCAGGGTGATTTTAGGAATTTGGTGAGATTCAGTGGCACATACCCTGCTCAGTAAATAGTAGTCTCCTTATTTGTGTTATCATTTGGGTCTCACAGCTTGCAGCATTCCTGAGAGGCAGGCAAAGAGGTGAGACCACTCTCACTGGCCATGCGAGACCCCCAGGGATGGGACAGGGTGAGCAGCTGACTGGAGTCAATGCAGTCACGGGAGAAGAAAAGTTGGAGAAATGAATACCTTGCTCCCAAGGCTTTTTTTGTGTGAAGAGAAGGAAATGAAGAAAAGAAGTCAAAACTTGGGAGGCATTTATTCCATACTTGGCTGTTTATAGACTAGGCTCAGTCATTAAAATGACCTCGGACTTAATAGCGACAAGTATTCACAATAATAGCAACCCCAGTAAAAATAAAAACAAAGGAGATTTGCTCACAGCCCTGGCCTCCTGGCCTTTATACCGCTTGCTGCTGGTTATGCTATCTTTCTGCTTTCGCTATATTCCTCTCCACTGCTTTCCAATCTCTGTTCGTGACTGCCTCTCCTGGAAGCAAACCTGTTCCAGACAAGGTCCCTGAGAGTCACCTGGCAGGAGCAATGCAGTCTCCTGATTCTCTGAGCTCCTGGAGGGCA
Organism: Pongo pygmaeus; assembly: GCF_028885625.2. Lineage (NCBI taxonomy): Eukaryota > Metazoa > Chordata > Mammalia > Primates > Hominidae > Pongo > Pongo pygmaeus. Next base: position 148,022,379 of record NC_072380.2, read on the forward strand.
GGCATCCTGTCCTGGGCATCTTCTCTGCCTTTTAGCTTCCAAAGCCCTACCATTTCCAGCCTCTGCCAGCTCTTCATGGCCAATTCCCCTGGCTCCTCTTTTTCCTTTTCAGCAGGGAGCTGGTTCTGGGAATAGTACCTTTGCTTACAGGGTCTGCTTCTCTCACTAATGAGTGAGTTGGGTGAGTGCCTAGAAGTCTATTAAAGTCGTTGATTCATTAATTGTTTTCTCTTTCTCTTGGCTTAAAGATTCCAATATAATCACATTGTAATTTGGTGGCTGCACCACATGACTCAGCAAAAGGGGTGATTCCTAGAGGGGAGGGGCTGCAAGACCCTCAGTGCAATCACCCTTTCGTCCCTGCCCTTTGGGGCTCATGGGGCATCTGCAAAGCAGGCTCTGAGATGAGAGAGACATGGTGCTTGCTCCTATGGAATCCACTGCCAAGTGGAGAAGATTGATGAGTAAATGAATGAACACAGGAATGAATGAATACATGTGTCTTAATTCATGCATACTGTAGCAGAGACTGTTGGTCTCTCACTCAGATGCCCTGAGACCCTTCATACCACACTGTGCACCCCTTTCTCAGCCAGAGCCTGACACTTTTCCTTGGAGAACAGCCCTTGGGCTACTGGAGCCACTTTGCCTCCCTAGACTCAGAAGCCTGGAAGGATTAGTGGTTCTTAGTCTGTGACTGATGACTTTGGGAATAGAAAGGCCCATATCCCTTGTCTTAGGTTGGGACAATTCAGAATTTACCTTCCTTAGGACTTTGCCTGAAATTTCTCCCTTTCCCCTCCCTTTCCTCCTTCTCCTGGGAGCTTCTTCCCTTCTTTTCCTGGGAGCACGTCAATAAATTATCACTTGCACACAAGTCCTCATCTCAGGGACTGCTTTAGTGAAACCCAACCTAAGATAGTCACACCCAAGCATACAGCTCCACATAAACAAGGATGAAGAAAGGAAAAATATCAGAAGAGGTGGTATTTATAATCAAGTCTTGGGGAATTACTCATGTCACCAGGAAGAAAGACTGGAGAGAGAGAGGAGTATAGTCAATGATTTTTAGAATTCCTATACTTTGAGTTTCACCTTCTCATGGTCAAAACTAGAGGTCACCTTCCAAGGCTCCTTTGAAATCTGGCCCCAGGCATGTGACCTAGACGTGACCAATCTAACCCATCCTTGCTAGACTTTCACTCCATGGCAGGAGACACATGATGACAGGGCAGGAATCTCGTTCTATGGCCATGGTGGTGATGGAGGAGGTGATTGTGGAGGTAGAAGGAGTGGTCTCTTCTCAGACCAGTCCAGGGCTGCCATGGGGTTGCTTCTGGAAGTCAGGCCTGGAGCCTGTTTTCTCAATCATTCTACCGGCTCATCTGAATCAACACCTTTTTGCCCTATTAGTTATTCAGCTCTCATTGCCTGCAGCCAAGTTTAGAGGGAAAGAAGGGAAGGAGAGAATTCCAGGCAGAGAAACAGTGTATGCAAAAGCTGGAAGGTGTGAAAAAAGGAACTGGCAATAGGCAGGGCAGCCCAGCATGGACCAGAGATGGAATGGGAGCCCAAGGAACAGATTACTGTGTTCTATTCTACACCAGTCCCCATGCAGCCATTTGCTTCGTCTGTTACCTCAGACAAGTCACTTCTCTATAGTTTCTTTTTTTTTTTTTTTTTTTTTGAGACGGAGTCTTGCTCTGTCACCCAGGCTGGAGTGCGGTGGCGCGATCTTGGCTCACTGCAAGCTCTGCCTCCCGGGTTCACACCATTCTCCTGCCTCAGCCTCCCAAGTAGCTGAGACCACAGGCGCCCACCACCACACCTGGCTAACTTTTTGTATTTTTAGTACAGACGGGGTTTCACAGTGTTAGCCAGGATGGTCTCGATCTCCTGACCTTGTGATCCTCCCACTTCGGCCTCCGAAAGTGCTGGGATTACAGGTGTGAGCCACCACACCCGGCCTTCTCTATAGTTTCAAAGCAGAGGTAGCAGGACTCACCACGTGCTCCCTCTCCAGAGCAGTTTGCCCTCTGAGCTGTAAGTTGTGAATATCAACCTTCCCCTATGCCGTTAGTTTTGGAAGGTCAGGAAGGCTCACTCTGCAGCCAGAGGAGCATCTCATCACTTGGTGGTCAGTGGGTGCTTATCATCCAGGTCCACAGGGTGCTGCAGTGAGTCTCAATGTCTCCCTTCATGTTGCCTCTCTGTCTGTGTCATGGAGGGTAGAAGGGGCTCTTTGCTGGTAGTCATCTCCCTCTCCCTTCCTCTTTTCTCACTCAATTCCTCCATCCTACATCAGGATCCTGCTTCTGAATTCTCTCACTCAGCTTCTGCCAACCAGTTTCCTCCAGTTTTCCAGTGGAGCTGATGAGCCAAGGAAGAGATTCAAGTCTTTTAGTTTCTTCCTAGGAAGAAGGTCTGTTGGGCAGGACTAGCTTCAGTGGAACATGAGAAAGCCAAGGTCAATGAGACAGGAGCTCACTTCTTTCCCATGTGAGTGAGTCCCTCGGTGGACACTGGAGGCTCAAGTGGAGTTTCCTGACCATCAGGGACCAGGCTCCTTATCTGACCTCTGCTCTGCAAAGGCTGGCTTGTAGCTGCATGGTTCAGGGGAGCTTCTTGGGCTCCAGCCATAATGTTTGCATTTCAGCCAGTGAGGAGGAGGAGGGACCTAGAAGGACAACCCTTTTCCTTTGAAGACCTTTCTGGGAAGTTTCAGAGGACAACTCTGTGGCCAGAACTTAATCATCTGGCCACATGGCAAGAGGGCCTGGGAAGTGTAATCTTAATATTGGGCAGCCTGTGCTCACCTAAAAATCAGAGATGAGCTCCTAAGGCAGGAATAAAGCAAGTCAGTAGGGACCAATTCATTTTGTGCCACAGTGGCGAGAAAGGAAAATGGCTCATGCTGGTCCAACCTCAGAGCAAACACTGACCTGGCACAGAAAGCTTTCTTCTGATCGTACTGCTACTGCCTACCATGTAACTGTGGCAGTATGACAGTGACAGTTTGTTTTCTCCGACTTCCTAGAGAATCAATTCCGTTGGCCTAGCTTGGTGTTGACCACGTTCCCCATTGGGATTTAGGGCAGGTGCTAAGTGTCCTGCTCCAAGAAGGATTTGAGATAGGTGGTGGCAAGAAAACGTCATCCCATTATTCTGAAAGCACAGTAACCTCAGCCCTCCCACACACTTCATTGAGCCCAGGATACCCTCATTGACTTTCTGGGGACCTTGACTCCACATACAAAATGCCAAGTGTAACTTTTCCTGCTCCAGGAGAAACCCCTAAAGGTTTTTTGTTTTGTTTTGTTTTGTTTTGTTTGTAAATCTTAGTGAGTGAAATGACTCCACTATTGTCCAAGCCAGGAACCTAGGCATCCTCCCACCTCTCCCTCCCTGAGTCCTCTCCCCCCACCCAATTCCCCTCCCACTGAGCACCAGCTTGTGTTCATGCGCTCTGCATGTGTTCATTTCCTGTTGTTGCCCAAACAAACTCCCACAAACTGAGTGCCTTAAAACAACAGCAAATTATCGTCTCACAGTTCTGGAAGTCCAAAATCAAGGTGTCGGCAAGGCTGGTTCCTTCTGGAGGGCTGTGAGCAAGAATCTGTCCCCTACCTCTTCTCAGCTTCTGGTGTTGCCAGTAGGCCTTGGCCTTCCTTAGCTTGTAGAGGGATCATGCCGATCTCTGCCTGTCTTCCCATGGTGTTCTTCCCTGTGGGTCTTCATACGGCCTTCTCAGGCCAAAATTTGGTATTCTACACTCTGCTTGATGTAATGACTGTCATTTTTATTTCCTGTTAATGAATATCATTTAGAGAATTTAAAAAAACAATTCTTAAAACAAAGATTTGAATGTTGGCAGATGACCTTATTTTATCTGAGAGAAAGTTGGTGCTTTTCCAAGACATAGTTCCAGTGAATTTCCTGTCTTCAATTCTGTTTCCTTTGAAGCATAGCTGTCTAGTGCTATAAAGAATTTTGATAAGATGATGAATGTGATTAATCCTAATTAAATAACCAATGATGCAGTGTGGTCTTCCTGCCCTTCCCCTCTGCCTCTGATATGTTAGGTCTCTATTGCACCTGACCTAGACAGTTCTAAGAATGCTTTACCCAGATCTCAGACTTCAGCCTTTCCAACATCTACTCTGTGCCCACACAGCTGCTTCTTCAAACTGTCAAAGAGGCACATGAGACCACGTCATCTCCTGTTTCAAACCCCACAGCTTTCAGAAGGAAGTTCTGAAATGCTTCAGCCTGAAGTTGAAACTCCATCCCCTGACAACTGGGCCTCAATCTTGATCCCAGCCACACACCCTTTTCTATGTTCCCCCCAAGTCAGGTTTGATTGCTTGGGATTAGATAGCTCATCATTTCCTGCCAGCCCTGTGCACAGAGGCATTTCCACAGCTTGCTGAGGGGGCCCTCTCCATCTGAGGTGCTTTTCCACCGTTCTCCAGTCAGCCAACTTTTTTGCAAACACTAGCACCCAGTTGTAATGTCGCTTGCCCTGTGATGGTTCCCTTGCCTTCATCTCCTGCCCTGGCCTTAACTCCAAACAAGTCAAAGCAGAATTTGCACATTTCCTAAGCTCCCTGCGCCCCATGCACGTGCTGGTGAAGCCCACACCACTTTGCTGTACAGGAGCGAATGCCTGTCTCTGGCACAGCATGAGCTCCTTATCCCAGGGGCTGGATCCTGTTCATTTCTGGAGCCTCAGTGTCTATCCCAACACATTACTCATCATACACACTACAGATACGTGTGGGATGGATGGATGGATAGTTGGATGCATGGATGCCTGAGGGAAGTTCTGACCCGTTTTTCTGAAAGTTTTGTTACTAACACAGCTCAGCTGTGAGTATCAGCAACTTTAACTTATTGAAATCTTGAATTTATAGCATAGGTTCTGACTTGTAATATGTGATATAACTTGTAATATGTTGATATAATTTGCTATTGCTTTCATTATTTTATTCAACACATAATTATTATATACAGATTCAGTACACAGCTGGATTCATATCTTTAAAATACACAAAGCAACATTCTTATGAAATTCAATGAGAAAAAGGACAGTCTGAAATTCCAGGTGACTTGTATTCACTGAGAACAATGTGAACAGGCCCCAACAGCCAGGGCAATTCGGAAGCTTCTGGGATTCATTCATGAGCTCTGCAAAGCTCCCAGGGATGAGTGATGCAAAGTTTTCACTCTCACCACACCTCATGGAGTTAATTGACTCAAAGTCCTAGAAGCCTCAGGAGGCTAATGTTGGCAAGAACTATGTTCACTGCTATCCTTCAGAGGTCCGATAAGCAAGGAGAAATATGCATGAGTGAATGTGTTCACAAGAGAACTAATGGATGGATTGAGGGGAAAGGAGGATAATTAAGGGGTTGGAACAGTTATCAGTAAAAGGCTTGGAATGCATCTCGGGGGAGATCAAAGAACCAAGAAGAATATCACTATACTTTACAAGCCCCACATGGCAACATCAGAGGTCACTGGATGAAGTGAGGAAGGGGAAATTGGCTTGCTTGGAGAGAAAGGGCTTCTCAACTTCCCTAGCCCCAGGAGAACCTCCAGGAGAGGATATTTCAAACTGAAATTATATTTTCCTCCATGACTGTTACTTCTACCTAATATTCATCCTCTTCCTCCAATAACTAACTTTCATTTTGGCTTTTCCAAGGAGCACTTACAGGCATCTTTATATCTTATCCCCATGAAGAAGCTGAGGCATAGAGGTGATATGAATGGGCTAGGGGCACACAGCAAGTTTGTGACCAGATTGGGACAGAAATGTACCATTGTCTTGGCCAGTGAAGTCTCATTCAACTCATTATGAATGAGATAATCATTCTCAGAATGATTTTGTCCAGGAATTTAAGAAAATTTTATTGAAATATAATATACCATGGAAAGATGCACATATCATAAGTTTACAAGTTGAGTGAATTTTTGCAACCTGAATATCCCTAGGTAACCAGGACCCAGATTGAGAAACTGAACATACCAGCACAAGGAAGTCATCTGGGGCCCCCTGCCAGGCATTGCCCCACCACTGCCCATTTCTAACAGCCTGAGTTAGCTTTTCCTGCTTCTGTGCATTACATAAATGGAATCAGGCAGAACCCTGGGTCTGGCTTCTTTTGTTCAATGCTGTGTTTGTGAGATTCTTCAGTGTACTTGCATTTGGTTGTAGGTTGCTCCTTCTCTTTGCTGAATAGTATTCTATTACATAAAATGCCACAATTTATTCTATATTGAGGGGCATTTTGGTTGTTTCCCATTTGGGGCTATTACAAATAGTGCTACTATAAACACTTTAATGTTTGTTTGAGTAAAGATACGTATGCCATTCTGAGAGATGCATATTCAGGAGTGAAATTGCTGGGTCATGGGGTGTGCGTATATTTACCTCTACTAGATCCTGCCAAACAGATTTCCCAAGCAGTTGGACCAATGCATTCCCACCAGCAATGCATGGCCACTCCTATGGCTTGACTATCCTCAGTACTTTCTACTTTTTGTTGTTTTAATTCTTGCCATTCTTATAGGTTGTAATGGTGTTGCACTGCAATCTTCATTTGAATCTTCTGAGAACTAATAAAAACAAACATCTTTCGTATGTTTATTAAGTCCAGGGTCAGTGTCTTAGCTCAGGTAGCTATAACAAAACACAATAGACTGCATGGCTTAAACAACAAACATTCATTATCTCTCACAGTTCTGAAGACTGGGAAGACCAAGGTCAAGGTGCTGGCAGATTCAGAGTTTGGTGAAGTCCTGCTTCCTGGCTTGCAGACAGCCATCTTCCTAGTGTATCCTCACATGATAGGGACAGAGAGAGAGAGAGCTCTGATCTCTTCCTCTTCTTATAAGGACACTAATCCCATCTTTGGGGTTTCATCCACATGATGTCAGCAAAACTTAATCACCTCCCAAAGGCCCGCTTTCTTAACAACACCACACTGGGGGCTGGGCTTCAAGTCAGGAATCTGGGAGGGTTGCGGGGCACAAACATTCAGTCTGTAACAGTCAGGAAAGGGCCTAGACTGCCCTTTCTTGGCACCAGAATCTTGATTGCAATAGTCAGTAGGAATCTACTTGCTCCAGTCATCAATCTGTAAGAAAACTTGTAGAATTTTTTAAATATAGGAATATAAAAACACAAAATAATTCATCAAATTACCTTAACTATCAAACTCATCATATTCCCTCAACTTAATTTGCTAGCATTTATTTAGCTTTTACTTCATGCCAAGCCCTGTGTGGGACTCTTTATTTTAAACCATTCCATTTAAAGGACTGGAAGCAGTTTGTTCAACTGTGGAATTAAGCAGATAGCCATGCATATGTCCACACACAGGTGTGTATGCACATGCAACACACACCCCTCATGATGCAGTCCTAGTACTAGCTTCCCCTGTTCCCCACACTCCCTTCCCAACCCCACCTGCAAGAGGAGCAGTAAAGCTCACGGGTAGACATGACCGAGGAAAACACTTGCTTCCTGACCCTGCTGAGCATCTCTCATTCATTCACTCGACATCTGTTTGTTGAGGATCATCTAATGGCAGGCTCTGCCCCATGCATAGGATACAGCCGAGAAAAACCCAGGTGAAGTCCTGTCTTCATTGAGTTTATAGTTTACCTCTCCAAACTGCAAGACGAATAAAACTATACAAGAATGACCACAGAAACCAAGCCATAGCATGATGCATCAGAGTGTTCTGTTAATTATTAAACCCGTAAACTGACAACTCCCAAATGAAGCCCGATTTGTGCTTATTTTTATGGCTTGGGAGGTGATTCAGCCTTTCTTCCTCCTCCATCCTCTGTCCCACTAAACTAGAGCTCCACCACACAGGAGAAATGGAGACAGCTTCCTCGGTGACTTTAAATTCATATTCTTTTCATCCCAGAAATGAAGTAATACTGGAGTGAAATGCTGTTTTAAAGTGAAGTTGTGGAAAGACTCACTTCAGGAAAAAAGATGTGACTGATGGGGAAGTGGAGAATCTGAAAGATTTCGGAGAACATTGTAAGTGATTATTTATGGAGTTCTGAGAATTTGCTTCCCTAATGAAAGATACAAAGAGGTAACACATATAGCTCATCTCCAGTGCAAGATAACATCATATTTTCCTAATCAAATTCTTGGAGAAAATAGCTAAGTTTCATTTTTCAAGAGCTGCAGGACTCTAGAGAAAGGGAACTAAACCTTATCTTGGGGGAGGGTGGGGTGGAGGCAAATCCCATCCTGAGGCCTATCTTTGTTATAAATCTACAAATAAGGGACCATTTTCACTCACGATTTCCTTTTAAATATTATGCAATTTGTAGTTGAAGAAGAAATAGATTCTTAACTGGTCAGTTTCTTCATTGACTTTGCTAATTGAAGCATTTCGTTAAATGAGTCTCATCCCTAATTTCCAGCCTTCAATCTGCATCAGCATGATCTGAACAAACACATCTTCTGACTTTTATTAGCCTCAGTTCATTCAAAGACCATCCATGACTCTACATTGTCCAAAAGGATAAAGTCCTCACTCCTTGTGGTTTCATTTGAAGCCCCAAAGTCTGGTCTCCACCTAGTTTTCTACCATAAACTGCTACCCCATGCACATAAGTGTGGGCAGAAAGAAACTAATCATTTTGTTGGCTGGAAAACGCCTTCTGGCTTCCAGTCTCCATGCCTTCTGTGGGGCCCTCTCCTCAGCTGAAGCATCCTCCCCAGTTGACTGCCACTTGCTTTTTCCTGTTAGGCTTTATTTGGGGTCTTCGTGTGCTTTGTCCTTCTGCTCTCACCTGGATTGTAAATGTTTTGAGGAAAGTCTGTCTTCCCCATAGGGCCCTAATGAAAATGTCTGCCCTCAAACTACACAAGGCCTTCTAGGTAGGAGTGCTGGAGAGCGCTGTAAAGCCAGATCCAGCAGGGCCCTTCCTTAACAGTCAGAGAGCCTCACTGTTTTTATCTTTAACGTGAGCATGGTAAAGCCTGCAGCATTCTTGTGAGTGTTAGGCAAGAAATCCAAGGCATTTAGCATAGTACTTGGCATGTTATGAGTGCTAACAAGTTCTCCTGGCCTTGTTGCATTCTTCAATTGACCCTCATATAAAAAAGGACTGCTTCTCTGGGATCTAGTAATTTACCGATGGCACAATATCCAGAATAAATATTACATTATTATTTACTTCTGATTGCTGTTTGTAAAGAAGAAAAATATCACAGTACAGAAAATGCAGTTGGGGTGAATGAGTGCCGCTAAATTGTAAGCAAATATGGAGCCCAGGGCAGAGAGAAGAGGGAGCTCCCTGGGGGATCCGGCAACAGCGTACAGGAAATGCAGCGGTGCATTGGTGGAGTAGGAATCGACCCCCCGCTCTTCTTCATGCTTGAGTCTGTGGAAATGTCACCTTGCAGAAGAAACAGGCAGTGCTGGGGCTTTGAGGGGCTTTCAGTTTGTTCTCACCTACTGTGAGGATAGGAGATGAAGAAGTGAGCCGCAGAACACATCGAAACCCACGGCTCTCTGCTGTGACAGGCAGCCTAGCGTTTCGGTCTCATTGGACAAGTTTTGATGATCTGAAAGCAAGAACTCTCCCATTTTGCAAGCCCAGGAAAAGATGCTGAGGTTTTTGCCAAAGTCAAAGCTGAAATAAAGACGTTCTCTGCCTGACAAGGAAAAGCATGACCCACAAAGCTCGAGGCTGAGGCTGTGCTCTAAAGGGGTTGCCCAGGGGCAAAATTAGGAAACTAACTTTAACAGTGGTTTCTTCCTTCCTCACTTAGAGGACAATTCAGAACTCATCTGGGTGTAAGTCCATAGTAAACTATGTGGTATTATTTGAGGGATCTGGGAAGGGATATTATATCTAAAAATACTACCCTCATTCTGGATTTCCATCATTAAAAGTCATGCCCTTGAATACCCAAGTGATTTATTTACTCACTTAATAAATGTGTTTATTTATACCAGGCTGCCTACCATAAAGAATTTTAAATACCTTACCAGAACATATTTACTATAAGCTAAGGCATGAAGAAGAATTCTAAAAGACCAAGTGGAAATAAAGATAGAAAATTGCAGATAGGTAAAAATAATACAAATATGAAAGGCATTGGGCTCTCTCTAAGTGCTATAATTGAATCTAAAATTTGTCTCTAAGCTGAGAAAATAGAAGACATAGCAGGTTATACAAATTTTACTACCAGGAAAAAAAAATGTATATGTTGGCAGAATAAAGGCTCTGAGAAGTCCTGCAGCAGATAACAATACAACATAAATAACATCCATTTATGATTCTCATGACATTCCAGGTACTATTCTAAGTCCATTGCCTGCATCATCTCATTTAATATCATAATAGCCCATGGAGCAGAGTGCACCTGACCCCACCTTCCTTCTGTGTGTCTCCCTGAAATGCAGAGGTTGGGATTCTGCAAGTGGAGTTCTAGTTTAGCAAAACGTGTCCCACCAGTGAGCTTCGCTGTGGTGAGATGGGGAAGGAGGAAGTCAGGCTGTAGCCACGTTCCTTGGGTGCTGGCTATTTTTGCTCTCCAGGGGGCATGATTGTGAGGATGCCAATGTCCAGATGCTTGCTTTGGGTACAGCAGCATTTGCAGCAGGGACAGCAGCATCACTGACCTCAGTGGCCATGCCACTGCAGCAATGGCACTGGTGGCTTCCTTATCCCTGAATTGTAGCTGCCATGGTGGTTCAAGTGATGATCTTATGATTTCTCACTTTTCAGATCCTGTAGAGTCTGCAGCAAGTCAGTTCCACTTTCTTTCTTTCTTTTTTTTTTTTTTTTTTTGCTAATTTCTGGGAGTCAGTCTTGCAGGTCCAGCCTAGAATTTTCCCCTCCAGCCTTTCTAGGGATTTTTGAAATCACCTAGTTCCATACATTGAATCCTTTTCTGCTTAGAACACCTGGAATGTTTTGTTTCCAACATGGAATCTTGACTGACATAGGCAGGTACTAACCTCATTCCTATTTTTTGGAGGAAGAAATTGAGTCACAAAGAGCTTAAAAAGTGCACAAAATCACATCATTCTGAATAGCCAAGCAAGGACTGAAACCTGGTTCAGTGCGATGCCAAAATCTCTTATCGCTTACTTGTTTAACTCAGAATTTCTCAGACTAATTGATCCCAGAATTTGTTTCGTCTAACACCTCTTGATATTCTATGGGACTAATCTTCAATGAGACCACTTTCAGACATTGTTTTTACAGGTACATTTGTTTTTAATACTGTGGGTTCTGACTAGGTGGGACCTGGCTAACTCAGTGGTAAGATATTAAAGGAGGTGCACCCTTCATCTAGACTCTGGAAAAATACTTGGCTTGGAAGTTGGGAGAAAAAGCACAGTCTAGCCAGCAGCACACGGGAGACTTTTGAAGTAAAGAGCATGGGGTCAAAGCGGTTCTCTATTTGAGGCAGGACTTGCAGTACGTTTTGTGGGACAGTTCATTGCTTTCTGTACCTTAGTTTATGTATCAATGAAATAATTTATACCTTTCACTCCCTGGTATTTTTTCAAGAGAGATGATATTCATAATACTTGGGTCAGAATCCTTCCTGATGTCAGCCACAGAAATCCAATTCATACTAGCTTGAGCAAAAAGACAAATATTTGGCTCCCAGTCTTCCCAGACTCCAGCTCACATCCCCATCACTCCTGCTAACTTAGGGCCAGCAGCAGTACATCTGTTCAGAAATCCCTCTTCCCTCATGGCAGTTTTATTTCAGGGGCTGCTTTGTACTTTCCCAGCTCTGGGCCAGCAGTAACTGAGTTCACACAATCAATTTCTTTAACTCTGAATTTTGCAAAGAAGGGATAGGTGTCTTGATTTAAGCTCTCCCAGGAGGCATCCATACACAATGTGCAAATTGGCTCCCTTCTCCCCAGAGCTTTGCATGCAGAAAGGGGCAGGCCTTGCTGAACCACACACAGAAACATGCTTGTAATTCATGTACAGTGGACATCTTGTGCTCTTCCTTGTTAAAGTTGGAGGTTGTTAAGGAAAAAATTTGGAGGAGTATGCTAAAAGAGGCAGATGTGTTAGAAAGCAGAGTAGAAATACTCTCGGTCCAAACTTCGCTTTGTGATTTTTAGTTGTAGGGACAAGTCTAATGTAGATCAATGCTCAGTGAATGACAGGCATTCTCAGGAGGTCTGCATGCTTTCCTTCTGGTCTCCCTGCCACCTTCTTCGCACTGGCTGTGTCCTGTTCTTGTATGTGCCGACCTCCACCTTCTGCACTCCCGCTCTGGGATTCATGGTCATTATGTTTATGTTAACGGCTTCAGGAGGACTTGACCCTGGCTGGAGGGGCCATTAAGTCTGATGCTCCCTCTGGGAAATCCTCTCACTCTGCTGCCTGGCAAAGCTTCCTGGGCTTCTCTGACAGGCGGCTGGATGAAGCCGGGGTCCTCAGGGGATCCTGGGTAGAGAGCGATGGCTGATTACCCGTTAAATTGAAACATGCACCAGGACATCTGAAACAAGGGAAAGAAAAATGTCAGAAATGTCAGTGTGGCAGAGTGTGAGGAGCATAGCCCTGGAAAGGAAGGAAACTGGAGCTGGCCTTGTCACCTCCTAGTGACCTTGGCCAAGTCCTTTTGCTTCTCTGGGCCCTGATTTCATCCTCTGTAAAATGCAGAGGTTGGAACATGGGAGCTATATAGTGACCTTCAACTCTGGGGGAGTGCGGTGAAATAGTTGCTCTGTTCTGGACGCTTTATGAACATGGTTTCCTCTGGACTTCGAAGAGAACCCATTTCATAATGAAGCACAGAGTCGTGCAGGGACTTGCAATAGAAAACTCAGAGAGAGCAGGCCATGCTGGGGTTTCAGCGCAGATTTGCTCATCCAGAAGTCTGCACTGCCTCCTCCAGGCCATCCTGTCTCCTGCACCACTCCCTGGGCAAGCTCCCAAGTCACTATGCCAAAGACCAGCCTAGCTAGATTAACTGGAATGTCAAGGTGTCATGGTGAATTGTAGACTTTATTTCTTGGTTATCTAAGGGTCATGCAGTAGGAGAACAAGAAGGTAGAGGGGAGGAAGAGGAGGAAAAGGAAGAGGAGGAGAAGGAGAAGGGGAAGAAAACAATGACTTTTGGTGTTTCAATCTGTAACTGGAAAAAAAAAAAAAGACACATCGGAGTCCATTCCTCTACCTGAGGACACTGAGCCAGTGGGTGAGAATCTCTGGGAGGGATCAGGGCCCTGCAGGCTGTGGGGTCTTACAATTATTAAGCAAAAGCTGTGCTCCCCTCCAAAGTAGTCCTGAACTTCTCCATATGCCTCAGCACAACTCTCAACGTTTTATATTGTTACTGCCTATTTCACTTGTGTCTCTTCATCCAAACCCTGAATTATGTGAGGGACAGGGTAGAAATGACAGAGTCCTAGAATCTTAGAAAGTTGCCACTATCTGTGCTGCCTGGGGTTCTTGGGGCCTCCTCTGACATAGTTCTGGACAGCTGCTTTCTTTATTTCTGAAGGTGGGGCTTAGCACCTCCCCTGCTCTCTCCTTAATAGGCAGAAAAACAGTCCCCCAAAGATGTCCACATCTAAACCCTAGAACCTGTGACTATGAATATGTTAGGTTATGTGATAAAGGGGAATTAGCTTGCAGGTGGAATTAAGTTTACTAATCCACTAGCCTTAGCATAAGGAGATTGTTCTGCATTATTTGTGTGTGCCCAGTGTCATCATAAGGCTCCTTAAAAGTGGAAAAAAAGGCCGGGCACAGTGGCTCACGCCTGTAATCCCAGCACCTTTGGAGGCTGAGGCAGGTGCATCATGAGGTCAGGAGTTCAAGACCATCCTGGCTAACATGGTGAAACCTTGTCTCTCCTAAAAATACAAAAAAATTAGCCAAGCGTGGTGGTGGGCACCCGTAGTCCCAGCTGCTCGGGAGGCTGAGGCAGGAGAATGGCGTGAACCTGGGAGGCGGAGCTTGCAGTGAGCCGAGATTGTGCCACTGCACTCCAGCCTGGGCGGCAGAGCGAGACTCCATCTCAAAATAAAAATAAAAATAAAAAGTGGAAAAAAATAGGCAAAAGATGGGGATCATAGTGATGCAATGTGAGGAGAACTCAACCCACCATTTGCTGGCTTCGAAGACTGGGGAAGATGTCAAGAGCCAAGGAACACCCCTAGAGAAAGGCCTCTAGAAGCTGGAAAGGGCAAGGAAAAAGATTGCCTCTTGCAGCCTCCAGAAAGGAGTGCAGCCCTGCCAACACCTTGATTTTAGCCCAGTGGGTCTCCTTGTGGACTTCTAAACTACTAACTGTAAGATAACTGTCTTAGTCCATTTTTGCTGCAATAACAAAGTACCTGGGCATGAGTAATGTATAAACAACTGAATTTTATTCCTCACAGTTCCAGAGATTAGGAAATCTGAGGTCAAGTTTCCAGCATTTGGTGTCCGGTGAGGACCTTCCTGCTATGTCCTTACATGGTGGAAGAAACGGAAGGGCAAAAGGGGCCTACTTAATTCTCTCCAGCCCTTTTATAAGGGACTAATCCCATCCATAATCCCATCCATGAGGTAGAGCCCTTATGGCATCATCACCTCTTAAAGGTCCCACCTCTTAATACTGTTGCATAAATAAATTTTGGAGGGGACACAAACATTCAAACCATAGCATTCTGCTCCTGTTCCCCCAAAATTTGTCTTTCTCACACAAAAATACATTCATTCTATCCCAATAACCCCAACAGTTTTAACTCATTCCAGCATCAACTCAAAAATTTAAAGTCCAACATCTCATCTAAATGTCATATTAAAATAATTTAAAAAATAAAAATAAATAAGTATTATCTAAATCGGATATGGATGAGTCTCAGCCAGGCGTGGTGGCTCACGCCTGTAATCCTAGCACTTTGGGAGGCCAAGGTTGGTGGATTGCTTGAGGTCAGGAGTTCAAGACAAGCCCAGGCAACACGGTGAAACCCCATCTCTACTAAAATACAAAAAATTAGCTGGGTGTGGTGGTGCATGTCTGTAGTCCCAGCTACTCGAGAAGCTGAGCCAAGAGAATCACTTGAACCTGGAAGGCAGAGGTTGCAATGAGCTGACATTGTGCCACTGCACTCCAACCTGGGTGACAGAGCGAGACTCTATCCCCCCGCAGAGAAAAAAGAAAAAAAGATATGGATAAGACTCAAGTCATGATTCATCCTGAGGCAAATTCCCCTCTTGTTGTAAGCCTTTGAAATGAAATAAGTTATATGCTTCCAAAATACAATGGTGAAACAGACATAGGATAGACATTTCCACTCCAAAAAGGAGAAATCGGAAAGAAGGGGTAACTGGTCCCAAGGAAATCCAAAACCCAACGAGGCAAACAACATTGACATTTAAGTATTGAGAATAATTTTTTTTTTTTTAATCAATATTTTGATTTATTACAGATTTTTTTTTTCTTTTATTATTATTATTATTATTATTATACTTTAGGTTTTATGGTACATGTGCGCAATGTGCAGGTAAGTTACATATGTATACATGTGCCATGCTGGTGCGCTGCACCCACCAACTCGTCATCTAGCATTAGGTATATCTCCCAATGCTATCCCTCCCCCCTCCCCCCACCCCACAACAGTCCCCAGAGTGTGATGTTCCCCTTCCTGTGTCCATGTGTTCTCATTGTTCAATTCCCACCTATGAGTGAGAATATGCGGTGTTTGGTTTTTTGTTCTTGCGATAGTTTACTGAGAATGATGATTTCCAATTTCATCCATGTCCCTACAAAGGACGTGAACTCATCATTTTTTATGGCTGCATAGTATTCCATGGTGTATATGTGCCACATTTTCTTAATCCAGTCTATCATTGTTGGACATTTGGGTTGGTTCCAAGTGTTTGCTATTGTGAATAATGCCGCAATAAACATACGTGTGCATGTGTCTTTATAGCAGCATGATTTATAGTCCTTTGGGTATATACCCAGTAATGGGATGGCTGGGTCGAATGGAATTTCTAGTTCTAGATCCCTGAGGAATCGCCACACTGACTTCCACAAGGGTTGAACTAGTTTACAGTCCCACCAACAGTGTAAAAGTGTTCCTATTTCTCCACATCCTCTCCAGCACCTGTTGTTTCCTGACTTTTTAATGATTGCCATTCTAACTGGTGTGAGATGGTATCTCATTGTGGTTTTGATTTGCATTTCTCTGATGGCCAGTGATGGTGAGCATTTTTTCATGTGTTTTTTGGCTGCATAAATGTCTTCTTTTGAGAAGTGTCTGTTCATGTCCTTCGCCCACTTTTTGATGGGGTTGTTTGTTTTTTTCTTGTAAATTTGTTGGAGTTCATTGTAGATTCTGGATATTAGCCCTTTGTCAGATGAGTAGGTTGCGAAAATTTTCTCCCATTTTGTAGGTTGCCTGTTCACTCTGATGGTGGTTTCTTTTGCTGTGCAGAAGCTCTTGAGTTTAATTAGATCCCATTTGTCAATTTTGGCTTTTGTTGCCATTGCTTTTGGTGTTTTAGACATGAAGTCCTTGCCCATGCCTATGTCCTGAATGGTAATGCCTAGGTTTTCTTCTAGGGTTTTTATGGTTTTAGGTCTAACATTTAAGTCTTTAATCCATCTTGAATTGATTTTTGTATAAGGTGTAAGGAAGGGATCCAGTTTCAGCTTTCTACATATGGCTAGCCAGTTTTCCCAGCACCATTTATTAAATAGGGAATCCTTTCCCCATTTCTTGTTTTTGTCAGGTTTGTCAAAGATCAGATACTTGTAGATATGTGGCATTATTTCTGACGGCTCTGTTCTGTTCCATTGATCTATATCTCTGTTTTGGTACCAGTACCATGCTGTTTTGGTTACTGTAGCCTTGTAGTATAGTTTGAAGTCAGGTAGTGTGATGCCTCCAGCTTTGTTCTTTTGGCTTAGGATTGACTTGGCGATGCGGGCTCTTTTTTGGTTCCATATGAACTTTAAAGTAGTTTTTTCCAATTCTGAGAAGAAAGTCATTGGTAGCTTGATGGGGATGGCATTGAATCTGTAAATTACCTTGGGAAGGATGGCCATTTTCATGATATTGATTCTTCCTACCCATGAGCATGGAATGTTCTTCCATTTGTTTGTATCCTCTTTTATTTCCTTGAGCAGTGGTTTGTAGTTCTCCTTGAAGAGGTCTTTCACATCCCTTGTAAGTTGGATTCCTAGGTATTTTATTCTCTTTGAAGCAATTGTGAATGGGAGTTCACTCATGATTTGGCTCTCTGTTTGTCTGTTATTGATGTATAAGAATGCTTGTGATTTTTGCACGTTGATTTTGTATCCTGAGACTTTGCTGAAGTTGCTTATCAGCTTAAGGAGATTTTGGGCTGAGACAATGGGGTTTTCTAGATATACTATCATGTCATCTGCAAACAGGGACAATTTGATTTCCTCTTTTCCTAATTGAATACCTTTGATTTCCTTCTCCTGCCTAATTGCCCTGGCCAGAACTTCCAACACTATGTTGAATAGAAGTGGTGAGAGAGGGCATCCCTGTCTTGTGCCAGTTTTCAAAGGGAATGCTTCCAGTTTTTGCCCATTCAGTATGATATTGGCTGTGGGTTTGTCATAAATAGCTCTTATTATTTTGAGATACGTCCCATCAATTCCTAATTTATTGAGAGTTTTTAGCATGAAGGGTTGTTGAATTTTGTCAAAGGCCTTTTCTGCATCTATTGAGATAATCATGTGGTTTTTGTCTTTCGTTCTGTTTATATGCTGGATTACATTTATTGATTTGCGTATATTGAACCAGCCTTGCATCCCAGGGATGAAGCCCACTTGATCATGGTGGATAAGCTTTTTGATGTGCTGCTGGATTCTGTTTGCCAGTATTTTATTGAGGATTTTTGCATCAATGTTCATCAAGGATATTGGTCTAAAATTCTCTTTTTTTGTTGTGTCTCTGCCAGGCTTTGGTATCAGGATGATGCTGGCCTCATAAAATGAGTTAGGGAGGATTCCCTCTTTTTCTATTGATTGGAATAGTTTCAGAAGGAATGGTACCAGCTCCTCCTTGTACCTCTGGTAGAATTCAGCTGTGAATCCATCTGGTCCTGGACTTTTTTTGGTTGGTAAGCTATTGATTATTGCCACAATTTCAGCTCCTGTTATTGGTCTATTCAGAGATTCAACTTCTTCCTGGTTTAGTCTTGGGAGGGTGTATGTGTCGAGGAATTTATCCATTTCTTCTAGATTTTCTAGTTTATTTGCATAGAGGTGTTTGTAATATTCTCTGACGGTAGTTTGTATTTCTGTGGGATCGGTGGTGATATCCCCTTTATCATTTTTTATTGCATCTATTTGATTCTTCTCTCTTTTTTTCTTTATTAATCTTGCTAGCGGTCTATCAATTTTGTTGATCCTTTCAAAAAACCAGCTCCTGGATTCATTTATTTTTTGAAGGGTTTTTTGTGTCTCTATTTCCTTCAGTTCTGCTCTGATTTTAGTTATTTCTTGCCTTCTGCTAGCTTTTGAATGTGTTTGCTCTTGCTTTTCTAGTTCTTTTAATTGTGATGTTAGGGTGTCAATTTTGGATCTTTCCTGCTTTCTCTTGTGGGCATTTAGTGCTATAAATTTCCCTCTACACACTGCTTTGAATGCATCCCAGAGATTCTGGTATGTTGTGTCTTGGTTCTCGTTGGTTTCAAAGAACATCTTTATTTCTGCCTTCATTTCGTTATGTACCCAGTAGTCATTCAGGAGCAGGTTGTTCAGTTTCCACGTAGTTGAGCGGTTTTGAGTGAGATTCTTAATCCTGAGTTCTAGCTTGATTGCACTGTGATCTGAGAGACAGTTTGTTACAATTTCTGTTCTTTTACATTTATTGAGGAGAGCTTTACTTCCAAGTATATGGTCAATTTTGGAATAGGTGTGGTGTGGTGCTGAAAAAAATGTATAGTCTGTTGATTTGGGGTGGAGAGTTCTGTAGATGTCTATTAGGTCCGCTTGGTGCAGAGCTGAGTTCAATTCCTGGGTATCCTTGTTGACTTTCTGTCTCGTTGATCTGTCTAATGTTGATAGTGGGGTGTTAAAGTCTCCCATTATTAATGTGTGGGAGTCTAAGTCTCTTTGTAGGTCACTCAGGACTTGCTTTATGAATCTGGGTGCTCCTGTATTGGGTGCATATATATTTAGGATAGTTAGCTCTTCTTGTTGAATTAATCCCTTTACCATTATGTAATGGCCTTCTTTGTCTCTTTTGATCTTTGTTGGTTTAAAGTCTGTTTTATCAGAGACTAGGATTGCAACCCCTGCCTTTTTTTGTTTTCCATTTGCTTGGTAGATCTTCCTCCATCCTTTTATTTTGAGCCTATGTGTGTCTCTGCACGTGAGATGGGTTTCCTGAATACAGCACACTGATGGGTCTTGAGTCTTTATCCAGTTTGCCAGTCTGTGTCTTTTAATTGGAGCATTTAGTCCATTTACATTTAAAGTTAATATTGTTATGTGTGAATTTGATCCTGTCATTATGATGTTAGCTGGATATTTTGCTCGTTAGTTGATGCAGTCTCTTCCTAGTCTCGATGTTCTTTACATTTCGGTATGATTTTGCAGTGGCTGGTACCGGTTGTGCCTTTCCATGTTTAGCGCTTCCTTCAGGAGCTCTTTTAGGGCAGGCCTGGTGGTGACAAAATCTCTCAGCATTTGCTTGTCTGTAAAGTATTTTATTTCTCCTTCACTTATGAAGCTTAGTTTGGCAGGATATGAAATTCTGGGTTGAAAATTCTTTTCTTTAAGAATGTTGAATATTGGCCCCCACTCTCTTCTGGCTTGTAGGGTTTCTGCCGAGAGATCCGCTGTTAGTCTGATGGGCTTCCCTTTGATGGTAACCCGACCTTTCTCTCTGGCTGCCCTTAACATTTTTTCCTTCATTTCAACTTTGGTGAATCTGACAATTATGTGTCTTGGAGTTGCTCTTCTCGAGGAGTATCTTTGTGGCGTTCTCTTTATTTCCTGAATCTGAATGTTGGCCTGCCTTGCTAGATTGGGGAAGTTCTCCTGGATAATATCCTGCAGAGTGTTTTCCAACTTGTTTCCATTCTCCCCGTCACTTTCAGGTACACCAATCAGACGTAGATTTGGTCTTTTCACATAGTCCCACATTTCTTGGAGGCTTTGCTCGTTTCTTTTTATTCTTTTTTCTCTAAACTTCCCTTCTCGCTTCATTTCATTCATTTCATCTTCCAGGGCTGATACCCTTTCTTCCATTTGATCGCATCGGCTCCTGAGGCTTCTGCATTCTTCACGTAGTTCTCGAGCCTTGGTTTTCAGCTCCATCAGCTCCTTTAAGCACTTCTCTGTATTGGTTATTCTAGTTATACATTCTTCTAAATTTTTTTCAAAGTTTTCAACTTCTTTGCCTTTGGTTTGAATATCCTCCCGTAGCTCGGAGTAATTTGATCGTCTGAAGCCTTCTTCTCTCAGCTCGTCAAAGTCATTCTCTGTCCAGCTTTGTTCCGTTGCTGGTGAGGAACTGCGTTCCTTTGGAGGAGGAGAGGTACTCTGGTTTTTAGAGTTTCCAGTTTTTCTGCTCTGTTTTTTCCCCATCTTTGTGGTTTTATCTACTTTTGGTCTTTGATGATGGTGATGTACAGATGGGTTTTTGGTGTGGATGTCCTTTCTGTTAGTTTTCCTTCTAACAGACAGAACCCTCAGCTGCAGGTCTGTTGGAGTACCTGGCCGGCCGTGTGAGGTGTCAGTCTGCCCCTGCTGGGGGGTGCCTCCCAGTTAGGCTGCTTGGGGGTCAGGGGTCAGGGACCCACTTGAGGAGGCAGTCAGCCCGTTCTCAGATCTCCAGCTGCGTGCTGGGAGAACCACTGCTCTCCTCACAGCTGTCAGACAGGGACATTTAAGTCTGCAGAGGTTACTGCTGTCTTTTTGTTTGTCTGTGTCCTGCCCCCAGAGGTGGAGCCTACAGAGGCAGGCAGGCCTCCTTGAGCTGTGGTGGGCTCCACCCAGTTCAAGCTTCCAGGCTGCTTTGTTTACCTAAGCGAGCCCGGGCAATGGCGGGCGCCCCTCCCCCAGCCTCGCTGCCGACTTGCTGTTTGATCTCAGACTGCTGTGCTAGCAATCAGCGAGACTCCGTGGGCGTAGGACCCTCTGAGCCAGGTGCGGGCTATACTCTCCTGGGGCACCGTTTCCTAAGCCCTTCGGAAAAGCACAGTATTCGGGTGGGAGTGGCCCGATTTTCCAGGTGCCGTCTGTCACCCCTGGAAGGGGAACTCCCTGACCCCTTGCGCTTCCCGAGTGAGGCAATGCCTTGCCCCTGCTTCGGCTGGCGCACGGTGCGCTCACCGACTGACCTGCGCCCACTGTCTGGCACTCCCTAGTGAGATGAACACGGTACCTCAGATGGAAATGCAGAAATCACCCGTCTTCTGCGTCGCTTGCGCTGGGAGCTGTAGACCGGAGCTGTTCCTATTCGGCCATCTTGGCTCCTCCCCCGTATCATACCGAGAATAATTTTTGACTCTGTGTCCCCTCTTCTGAACACATTGGTGAGGTGGTTGGGTCCTCAAGGCCCCAGGCAGCCCCATACCCACTGCTTTCCTGGGTGCAGCCCATGCTGCAGCTTTCACGGGTTGGAGTCTTTGGCCTACAGCTCTCCTAGGCTGGAATTGCATGCTGATGGCTCTATAGTTTTGGGGTCTCAGGGACTGGCCAGCCTCCTCAGATGCGCTAAGCATCGCCGTAATGGGCTCTCTGCCCCACCTTGTGGCAGTTCTCTGCCTGGGCGCAGTGGGTTCCTGAGGCCTCCTACGAAAGATAGATGGAGACAGTAAGACCCACAGTCCTATGGATGCTCTAAGCCTCTCTCTTGGAACCATCTGCATTCAAGGCCTTGGCATTCTGGGACTGTGATGAGTGGGGCAGCCATGAAAATCTCAGAAATGCCTTTGAGGTAATTCTCCCATGGTCCTGATGAATAGCATCTGGCTTCCTTCTATCCCTACTATCTCCTTATCAAACAATCACTTGGTCACATCCTTGGTGTTTTCTTCCAAAGACCCATTTTTATTCTGTATAATCTGGCCAGGCCAATAAATTTTTAAGTTTTTCTTCTCTTTTAATTATAAATTCCACCTTTAATTCATTTCTCTCTTCTTACATTTTACTATTAGCTATCAAAAGAAGCCATACAGCACCTCAATGCTTTGCTTAGATAGTTCTTGTGCCCAATATCTTAGTTCATTACTCTTAAATTTTTCCTTCCACAAAGTCCTAGGACATGGACATAATTCAGCTAAGTTCATTGCCACTTTGTAACAAGGATGGCCTATTTTCTAGTTTCCAATAAGATATTCCTTATTTCCATCTAAGTCCTTATCAGAATGGCCTTTACTACCCATGTTTCTACCCACTTTCTGATCATTACCACTTAAATAATCTCTAAGATGGAGGCTCTGTCTACAGCTCTCTTCTTCTGAGCCCTCACCAGAATCACCCTGTATGGTTCATTCATGGCAATCTAGGTTTTCTTCTAGTCTGCCCTTCCACACTCTTTCAGCCTCTACTCATCACCTAGTTTCAAAGCCACATTTATATTTTTAGGTTTTGTTATGGTAACACCTCACTTCTCAATATGAATTTCTGTCTTAGCCCATTTGTGCTTCTGTAACAGAATATGTGAGACTGAGAAACAATGGAAATTTATTTCCTCACAGTTCTAGGGGCTGGGAAGTCCAAGGTCAATGCAACACCATTTAGTGTCTGGTGAGAGCCTTCTTACTGCATCCTTACATGGTGAAAGAAACAGAAGGCAAAAGGAGCCAATGTAGTCCTCCCCAGCCCTTTTATAAGGCACTACTCCCATTCAGGAGGGCAGAACCCTCCTGGTCTAATCACCTCCTAAACCCCACCTATCAATACTGTTGCATTGGGGATTAAGGTTCAACATGGATTTTGGAGAGGATACATACATTCAAATCATAGCAATAATAAATTCGTGTTGTTTTAAGGTAATGCCTGTGTCATAATTTTCTACAGCAGCCATAAGAAACCAATACACTCTCCCAGCCCTGCTCTTAGAGATGGCCTTGCTGTTCCCTTCCTCCCTATAGCCCCCTCATCATGAAGATGTAATCTGGACAGAACTATCTCTGAATAGCTCCTTTTGGGCATGTGATATGGTTTGGCTGTGTCCCTACCCAAATCTCACCTTGAATTGTAATCCCTGTAATCCCCACGTGCCATACGAGGGACCCAGTGGGAGGTAATTGAAGCATGGGGGTGGTTCCCCCCATGCTGTTCTTGTGATAGTGAGTTATCACGGTTTTGTAAGCGTCTGGCATTTCCCCTGCAGGCACTCATTCTCTCTCTTGCTGTCCTGTGAAGAGGTACCTTCCACCATGATTGTAAGTTTCCTGAGGCTTCCCTAGCCATGTGGAACTGTAAGTCAATTAAACCTCTCTTCCTTATAAATTACCCAGTCTCAAGTGGTTCTTTATAGCAGCATGAGAATGGACCAATACAGTACATTCTTTCAGTGCTGGGAGGGAAGAATGCCTTCCTTGGTCTGGCCCTCCAGCTCACTTTCCTTCCTATCTCACTTCCCCATCTCTGGCATCAGCACTATCACTGCAGGCTCATGAAGTCCCTCACACTCTCTGAATTCTGACTCTCCACTTTCTCACTGGATAAATCTGAACGAGCATCAGTTTTGACAGAGAAAACTATGGGTTTTGCTTTCCAGCCTCCATTTGCCTTCCTCTTCATAACATTTCCCCACATTCCTTCTGGAGCATCCTTCCTGTCCTAGGCTTAGTACATGTACTTGGGATGAGTAAACTCTACCTCTGGCTGCTAGCGTAGACATGGATCCAGCCAGGTCAATTTCAACTCTGCTTTCTACTGGCCAGAATTATTGGCTTGTAAATGCCAAGTGGCCAAGTCAGGGTTAATAGTATACAAATGAACATTTGTTATAACTGCCAAGAAGGAAGCATGCACCTTTTCCTACTTACCAAGAACTAAAGGTGAGAGGAGATGGAGGCTGACCTGGACCACCATGTGGAGTCTTAGGGCCAAACCTACACAAAGGAAACCTGACTTAAGGAACAGAAGGCAAGCAAGTCCTGGTGACATCACATGAGCGCCTGGACTCAACCACTCCTGAAGCCAAATACCCCTGAAATTTTCAGTTCTTATGTCTGTAAATTTTGTTTCATGTTTGACTTAATTTGAGTGAGCTTTTTGTTGCTTACAATGAAAAATCCTTACTAAGAATTTTATTTTCTATTAGATGCAATGTTAGTCACTACTTTACAAAGTTGATAGAAGTCAATGTGATAATAGATATGTCAGTACTGTGTAAAGTGCAGTGCAGCACAGAGGGAGTCGCTGTGGTGAGACACCTGATTCTGGTGGATCCAGGGCCACGAGGCAGGTGACATTTACTGGCTCATGGGACATTAACAGACTCACTGGTTCTGGTGAGACCCCCTGCTCCTGTTGGATCCAGGGCCACAAGGTAGATGACATTAACTGGCCCATGGGAGGGTCAGTTCCAGGGCCTTGATATTAGCACAGACCTCTCATCTGCTAAAGCGTGAGAAATGCTCCCAAATTGAACACAGATATTCTGCAGACCCCAAGGGAGAAAAGGGAGGTGTTTTACCAGAAGAGCAAAGAATCAGAAGCTTCTTGTGGCAAATATTAAGCAGCCAAATGAAGCGTCAGGAAGACCATGAAGCTCAGTGATGCTGACCTGCATTTCTGATGCCAATGAACCGTGGGAAACAGACCGCTCCAGAGTAAAAGGCACTTTGTCATTCTTCTGTCACGTCTCTTTCTGGCTGTTAACACTCTCGGCTCAGACAGACAGGCTGCCGTATGGTCACATAGGAGCATGAAGACAGATGGGCTTTGTTTGCTCTGAATTTTCAAAGGGAAAACAGGGTGGTGATATTAAAATGGTACCTTTGCTCCTGAGGACAAGTAGCTAGGACTATGCATCTCACTTCAGTAGGGACAGGGGTGGAGGAGTGGGGGAAAGGGAGAGGGAAGGAGGCCAGCATGGGTGAGGAAGACAGATGTAAGCAAGAAAAGCAAGGCAGCAAAGAAGCAAGAAAGGGTGCAAGAAAGCACAGGGGAAAGAAAAGAAAAAAAAGTGAAGCCCAAGGGAGATAGGAAGAGGGGAAGGAATAGGAGAGGGAGAAGGAATAGAAGGAAGGGTGGGAGAAAGGACGGGTCTAGCCTCTTAAAGAAAGGAAAGGGAAGGCTTCTGCAATGAGGACAGGAGAGCGGCAGGCAGCGACCTCCTGCCCACTCCCGCGAGAGGCAGTCTTGCCCATGCCCTGTGAGCTGCACGCAGGGAACAGGTCAGCCACGGCTCTAACTCGTCTCCGAGAATCACTTCATTACTGCTGAGGAGGAAAGAAAGAAAATCACCCCAGTCATGGAAGTACAGTGCAGGGATTCTAGAAGAACAAATCCCACAGAGACTTGGGAAGAATGAGGCGACCTCCTTGGATCACTTGTTTTGGATTTCCGGAGCTCAGCTTCTGCGTGTGTGAAAAGGAACGAAATAGGAAGTAATTGCTTCATAAGTACAATTCCCTTCTTTTTCAAGGCCACCTCAGTTCAGGATCACACTTTCCCATCTTATCTCAATATTTCTCCCATATAAAAAGTTGTGCCGATGACCATTAATTAAGGAATAAATCCAGGAAGAAATGGAAACAACAGCTCTTCATAGCACAGGGCGATCCCCCCTCCCCAAAAGTGCCCTCTGTGTGATGAGTATGACAACAAATCTCCTATGATGAGTGAATAGATAGCTGTAAAGAGTAAGATACTAAATGTATAGGTAATTGCTTTAACACCTTACTCTCTGGGCTCAGCTACTTTCATATGTAAGTATCATTCTAGCTATTTTCATCAGAAGCCCTTTTGTTTGAAAGAGGAAGATGAGGGGACCTCCTCTGAGTATAGTTCAGGCAGATACTCATTTTCCATGGCTTGTGCCCTTTGGGTGGGCCATAAAGAAAGCAGGCTTGGCTGGGCGTGGTGGCTCACGCCGGTAATCCCAGCACTTTGGGAGGCTGAGGTGGGTGGATCACCTGAGGTCAGGAGTTTGAGACCAGCCTGACCAACATGGAGAAACCCTGTCTCTACTAAAAATACCAAAAAATTAGCCAGGCTTGGTGGCTCATGCCTGTAATCCCAGCTACTTGGGAGGCTGGAGCAGGAGAATTGCTTGAACCCAGAAGGTGGAGGTTGCAGTGAGCTGAGATCGTGCCATTGCACTCCAGCCTGGGCAACCAGAGCAAAACTCTGTCTCAAAAACAACAACAACAGAAAAAAAAAAAAAAAGGAAGAAAGCAGGCTTAGCTCTGTAGTAGTGACCAAACCAAGAGGAGAAATTCAGGGAAAAAGTCTCCTAACTCTTGGACTTGGAAGGTCTAAACATAGAACATGATGAGAACAACTATTTCTTTTCTGTTCCATCCCATCTCATCCACAAAGGTATGAATTTCAGTTTTCCTTGGCATTTCCATGCCATTTTTAACATACTTTTCTAGAATGATATACCAGTTCTAGATTAAATCGTAGCTTCTTCCTTGCAACCTGTGGTGAAATTGTTTTACTGTTATGAATCTCATTTTCCCCCTCTACGCAATGGGAATAATTCCTATTGGCAAAGACTCTTTCCTTGTCCAAACTTGAGACAGGCACCTTTTACATTACCAAGTCAGTTTACTGAGAATCCTCACCCTTGATATCTGATCACCCTTCATATCTGATCAAGATATCTCATATCCTGTCTGCCATCTTTGATGTCTAAGCCCTTGGCCTGCCTTTAGCAAGAACCCTGTTAGGCCAGTTGAGCAAGAATTTGCCTACCCTGAAAGTCTCCTCTTAGCAATTTTCCATCTACTGTCCCTGCTTACTCTGCTTGTTGGCTATAAATCTCCACCTGTCTTTGTTATATTCAGATTTGAGCTCAGTTTTACTGAAAACTCTCTCCCTTGCTGCAATAGTACTGAATATCATCTGTCTTTACTACCTTTAACTAGTGTCTGGCTCTGTTTCCGTTTGGCATTAACTCATAAGGTGATTATTGGATTAAACGATATGACTCATTTGTAGCCTGAAGATTTTTTCACCAATTTAAGAAATGACAACTACATTTAAAGTCCATGGATATCTGACCCACTAGGGGACTGTATTAGGAAAAGTGACCCTGATTTAACCAGCATCGCACCTTTTGTTCTGAAAAAGGCAGTGGCAGAGTTATTCCTTGAGACTACTTTTGGGAGTTGGATAATCAATTTTGGCCATTGAAACTTGGACTGTGTGTGGTGTTTTGAGGATTGTTCTTTTGTACCCTTCTACCGTGCCTATTTGGATGCTTTGGCCCAATACCCAATGTCTAGAGGCCAACTGGGTCTCTTCCTTCACTGCCACCCTCTCCATCCCATTTGCCTCTCTTGTTCTGTTTTCCATAATCCATGTCTTTCCTTTCTTGATCTACTCTCTTAATTTAGTCAATCATCACATCTTCCAGTAGCTTCCTGAAAAGAATACAGGAAAGATAATTTTTTGAGAAATTAAATGTCTACAAATATCTTTATTCTATCTTCACCCTATATTGAAAGTATATAATTCTAAGTTGGACACAATTTAATTTGAAAATTTTAAAAGCATTCCACCATCATTTTCTAGCTTCCAGTATTGCCATAGAAAAACATAAACTAATCCTGATTACTCATTTTTCTATATATGAACTATCTTGTTTTTCCTTTTGGAAGCTTGTATGATTGTGCCTTATTCCCTTATTCCTATTTCTTGGAACTTTTTTAATAACACAACTTGGTTGGATTTCTTTTTACCCATTGAACGGGGTTCCTGGTGCATCCTTTGAAACCAGAGACCAAGACATTGAGTTCTAGAAAATTAAAAAATAAATTTCTTAGATGATTTTTTCCCCTATGGTTTCTCTAATCTCTCTTTCTGGAATGCCTACTATTGGAATATTGAACTGCCTAGGCTATCTATAATATAAATAACATATATATATTTGTGTAATATATATAATACTTGTAATATACTAGCTGTAACTATAACTATGTATAACTATTTAACTGTAGTAATGGAGACTGCTTCAATTTCCAAGACTATTGGATTTTTACTTTCTTCTATCATGTTCTTAATTTATATTAATTCTTTTGTATTTTCTGAATGTTCCTTTCCAAAAATGGCATTTTGCAATTGTTTTGTGAAAGCGTTGTTTTTCCTTATGTCTCTAGAGACATTGGAGAAAATTTCATTTGGTTTTTTTCCTTGTATAGTTTCTGTTTCATGTTTTCTCTAAGTTGTTTAGTTCTGATTATTGTCTTCTGTGTTAGAAAATTTCCCCAAATAAGTATCTGGTGACCTCCTAGCCATCCACTCATTGATAAGAAAGGGAACCAAGGAACCAAGAGAAAGTGTGGCGCCCATAGGTGGGGCTTGTGGACATTGGGGTCTAGCATGGGGTTATACGACTAAGACTGCTTCCTTGGGGAAAACTGTAATGTCAATACTTAGTCTTTCTGCTTGAGCTGGTTACATTACCCAGATATTTTTGACCTTGGTCCTGAGCCATCAGGCCTGGCTGCTTCAGTCTAGGAGCATTCAGTATCCCCACATCTCCTGAACCTCTCTTCTCTTAGTAAGTTACCCCGTCTTCAACTGTCTCCCAGTGCAGACTGTATAAAGCTCCGGTCTTCTGTCAGGATGGATGACAGACAGTCACCATGGGGATCTAAAACCTAGACAAATCCTAAAGCAGAATTCCAGGAGCCTTTCAATTTTACTTTCAATTCCACAGATGTTTATGGATTCTGGGTTCTGGGGTATTGCTAAGGTTGCTGTATGACTTTAACCATTGCTAGGTTAGAATTCAGCTTTGTGGAGCTTTGTAGTTTAATAACCATTCTCCCATCTGCTTTACAACTCCCATTTTCTTTCCTTCTGTCTCTTCTCCCATTCTCTTTCTGCATATGGATTTATATCTTTGCTGTCCCCTTAGTGGTGTGAACCCCAAATATCTGAGACAGGTCTTAGTTCATTTAGGAAGCTTGTTTTGCCAAGGTTGAGGATGTGCACCTATGACACAACCTCAGGAGGTCCTGACGACATGTGCCTAAGGTGGTCGGGGCACAGGTGGGTTTTATACATTTTAGGGAGACATGAGACATCAACCAACACATGTAAAATGAACGCAGGTTCAGTCCAGAAAGCCAGGACAACTCAAAGCGGGGAGGGGGCTCCTGGATCATGGGTAGATAAGAGATAAGTGGTTCCATTCTTTTGAGTTTCTGATTAGCCCCTCCAAAAGAGGCAATCAGATATGCATTTATCTCAGCGAGCAGAGAGGTGACTTTGAATAGACTGGGAGGAGGTTTGCCCTAAGCAGTTCCCAGCTTGACTTTTCCCGTTAGCTTGGTGATTTGGGGCCCCCAAGATTTATTTTCCTTTCATAGTGGGGTTTTATTTTTGGAGAAGGAAACAGAAATAAATGTGTGTTCAGTAGTTTCCTTTACTTGTCAGTGCATTCTTTTAAAAAGAGATAAACAATACTTCAGTGAAATTTCTCTTTCACCATCCAGAACCTCTGGGGATGTATGTGCCTAATGTGAGCAATACTTTGGTGGCAAAGTTGAGAAACAATGAGGAGATTCTGCACAGATGGTAGTCTACTTCTCCCTTTTTTTCTTTTCTGTCAAAGATAAGTATTTGGGTTATACGAGTGACAAATCGAGTTCTTTCTCTATTTCTTCATCTTCACCCTCTGAAGCAAAGAATCCTTAGAAAGATGATCACATCTTGGCCAGCTAGACTTTTTAAGGGTAAAAGTCAATTAATTTAAATGTCAATGTCAACTTAATGTCAGGCTGTAGAGTTAGAATTCT
Source organism: Pongo pygmaeus (assembly GCF_028885625.2). Lineage (NCBI taxonomy): Eukaryota > Metazoa > Chordata > Mammalia > Primates > Hominidae > Pongo > Pongo pygmaeus. The sequence continues at coordinate 148,052,328 of NC_072380.2, forward strand.
TCTCCATTCAAAATGTCAACCACTCCCTGTCTATGATTGGCAGGAAATTCGAAATGGGTTATCTAGATAAACATACATCCAAGGTAAACTCCTAGAGAATTTAAGAGTGGGGAGAGAAAGACATTCAGTTGGAACTAGGACAGCTAATAATGTAAAAGTACATTTATAAAAATCACAGTAATTGTGTCTATTTAACTTGCAAAGCACAATATCCATTGTTATAGGATGTAAACAATTGCATGGATGGCGTTAGACCAGGAGGTATCTAGGTCCTTTTACTAGGCTTGGAAGTGAGTCAGGGCTAGTGGGCTATTCTGCTGGGTGATGGGGTACTGAATTGCAGAAGCAGCCTGAAGGAATCTATTCAGAGTGGACTCATGGATAGGAGCAGAGTTTGTAGTGAGAGAGATAATTAGGCAAAGGGTGAGGTGCAGCCATGGACAGGAGCAGCCCATGTGCAGGGGATTCCTAGGATGGCTGAGCCCAGGACAGATGGAGGAGGCCCCAGGAATTGACTGGAGTCAATTCAGGACTCAGGACATGTAAAGCCAGCAAGCACTGAAACCTCTTTTGTGAACTGCTGGCCACTTCGCTGGGGCCAATTCAATCACTTAATGAAGCAGCCCTAGCCTGGATGACCAGAATCAAAGTTCAAGGAAGGAGTAAGCTGTTTAAGAAAAAGGTATCAGACAGCATGGATTTTCATAGGATCACAGACATGTAAGAGGCATATTTGTTTAATGTCTTGATGAAGATACTGTTGCCAAGAATACAACACCCTGGTCTTGCAGATATCCATTGATGAAGCAGTTTATCGAGTAATCAATATTACCATATCTAATCTTGGAGTCTTACTCCATCTCTCATTCTCTCTCCTTTCTTTCTCTCTGTCTCTGACTTCTTTCTCCCTCGCATATACCCTGTCTCTCTTCTCCCCCATTCCTCTGTGTCTGTTGTCTGTCTTCATGTCTGCCTGGCTCTCTCTTCCTCTCCTCTCCTCTCTTCTCCCCTCCCCTCCCCTCCTCTTCTCTTTTCCTCTGTGTGTGTGTGTGTGTGTGTGTGTGTGTGTGTGTGTGTGTGTATTTCTCTTTCCCTTGCTCTGCTTCCTCATGCCAGGATTTATAAAAGATCAAACAACTCTGCATGCAACCTCGAATTCTATGCTACTCTCTTAATTACTACATAGTGAACCACTGTTTTCAAATACTAATGGAAGTGCCCCTCGGTATTTCTATGACCTCTTTGGAAGGATAACACCAAGAAATAGAAGTCCTTTCCTGGATTTTAAGTTTTAAAAAAGTAGGTCTTTTCAGAAATGGGGGGAAAAACTTGGGTAAAAATAATAAATCAGAGAAATAGATGAAGATCCAAGCCATCTACTCCCTTCATAAGCCCAAGTTAGAACTTTCTGGTTTGGAAGAAGAAAGCAATAAGGAAAAAACATTTTGGACTCCAGTGGGTTGGGTGTCTAATATGTGACCCCAGACTTTGTCCCTAGTACTTCTTCTGGATCTCAATCTTATTGATTTGGAAGGGATATGGCAGGCTACTGTGTATCTCCCAATATCCATTTTCCCTTTTCTTCAGGGATAACATTTTAAATGATCTGTGAATGTTTTTCTTTTGTCTATACCCTTGAAGAATATTTTTGTTGGGCAAAGAATTCTGAGTTTAAAGTTCATGCCACTACCCCCTCTATTTCACCTTTAAAGACTTTATTCCACTGTTTTCTCAACTTCCTCTTTCTGTCCCTCCCTCCCTCCTCTCCCTCCTTCCTTCCCTCCCTCCCTCCCCTCCCTCCTTCCTTCCTTCTTTTTTTCTTTCAGCAGCAAATTCACTTGGCTCAGCTCAAAGTACAAAGTCTGTTTCCCTTGTGGTAGGCAGCAGCTATTATAACTGTTCCATTCTTTCAACCTTATCTGTGCTGTTTGAAGTCTGTTCCAAGTAAGTGTAGTTGAGGCACCAGCCAAGGATCAGGGAAGAGTTTGTGTGCAGAATTTAGGATGCTCCCTTTCTGAAAATCTCCTTCATGTAATTTCTCCTCTCTCACTTCCCAACTGCTGTGGTTGTCTTGAACGTTGTCCTCCGCCTCTTCAACAGGACTCCAGGTTTCATCTTGAATTCTAGACTCAACTGGAAGAACTGACTGGGTCTACCCTCAGGAAAAAGTTTATAAAATGGAAAATCCAGTGTCATTTTTCTCCCGCGTCTAGAGTCCAGTTTCTGCCTGCTCTTGGTCACTCTCCAATGCCTTCAGGTAGTTGTTTTATGTATGTTTTGCTTATGTGTATGCATATACCAATCTTTCTTTCTCCAACACACACACACACACACACACACACACACACACACACACACACACACACTCTCATACACACACACGGACAGCGGTTATAGTTATCTGTGGGATGATTGGTCTAATACAAGATACTTCACCATTACTATAAGCAGAACTGTTAAACTCAATGTTACTAGGCAGTAAATGTTATGTCTAAGCCAGGGAAAGATAAACTATGGCTACATACTTTTTTTTAACTTATCGTATATGGCTGCTTTCAAGGTACAATAACAGAGTTGGGTAGTTGCAATGCAGAAGTACTAAACCAAATGGTCCTCAAAATCTGAAATATTTACTATCTGGTCCTTTGCAAAAAAAAAAAGCCTGCCAGTCCCTAATTTGCAGGAATGGATAAACTGTATATCTTAGGCAATTCTATATAAATATTACCTTTTGTTACTAGGATTTTGAAGATAATTAGATCATAGAAATTTTAATGTTACATTTTCTGGCAAGAATTTGGGCTAGAAACTGTGTATGTTGTTGATTAAATAGAGATCTATATGCCTTGGTATGTGGAATGAGAATTGGGGCTTATAATTATTAATTGAGTGCACACAGGTAGTGAGGTCAGGACATGAGTCTGACCTAGGTCATGTTTCACCAAGATTTGTGTACTTTCCACGACACCTGAAGAACTTCCTCACTCTTAGGGAAAAAAATTCTTCTAATTTAGCATTTTGTGAAACTCTGTGAAGAAAGCAATTACAGCTCTGACTGGAACTACTGGACACTCTTCTGAATCCTCCTTGGGGTAAGAACTTCTTAATGTCAGAGGCCAATGGCTGATCTCCTCCCTCCACTCCTTCTTTGCCTACTTTCTTTCCAGCTCTCTTTTAAGATAGACACATTGGCTCTTATGCTTCAATATATCAATTCCACTCCAACCAGGGGTGCTGTGAAAGATCCATGCTATTATTCATGCATTTCCATATGATATGTGTCAATTCCTAACCCTGCTTGTCTTCCACCTCCAAAAACATTTTGTTTGTTGGTTAAATTGGGTAAATGACTGCCACTTTTCAAGATTAGGAATTTTATCCAAATTTCTTTGTTCTTAAAGAGCACAGAAATGTTTTTTAGACCAATGTGGCTGAAATTACCATTTTATTTATTGACACCCTTAACTCTCTGGAAATGTGTTTCTTGATACAAAAATATTATTCATAATTTATTTATGATGTTGTTACTTGGTGAGGGGCAATGGGAATCAGAGAGGAAGAATGAGAGTGGATGAGGCAATTGTAATTGTGACTTCATCTATAGTTATTTATAAAGCCAGAGGAATTGCAAACAATTGAGTCAAATCAGTGAATAGGACACTGAATTTGGGGGAGGTCTGCATTTTTATATAAAAAAGTATTAGCATTTGTTAACCCTGGATGGAGGATACGTAATAGTTATACTTTTTTTCTGTTCCTTTGCATATGTTCCAGATTTACATCTCTAGCCAGGAACTCTGCTGTGAATTTCTGCCTTGTGCATATAGCTGCCCACCCACCATTTCCACTTACAGGTTCCATATACATCTCAAACTAAAAATGTTTAAAAGAAAAAAGAAAATTAGAGAAGGAAGGAAAGGAAAAGAAAGAGGGATGAAGAAAAAAGAAAAAGAAAGAGTGAAGGAAGGAAAGAAAGAAAGGAAAGAGAAGGAGGGAGGGAAATACTCATTCACATCCCACCCTTTAAAACCTATTCCCTTCGTTTTTCGAGATCCTCCTTTTGGAACAGAAATGCCTGTCCCCCAGCTGCTGGGAATATTGCCTGCTTATCACTATTTTCTTAAATTATACTTTAAGTTCTAGGGTACATGTGCACAACGTGCAGGTTTGTTATATAGGTATACATGTGCCATATTGGTTTGCTGCACCCATTAACTTGTCATTTACATTGGGTATTTCTCCTAATGCTATCCCTCCCCCCCAACCCCTAACCCAATGACAGGCCCTGGTGTGTGATGTTCCCCTCCCTGTGTCCAAGTGTTCTTGTTGTTCAGTTTCCACCTGTGAGTGAGAACATGTGGTGTTTGCTTTTCTGTCCTTGTGATAGTTTGCTCAGAATGATGGTTTCCAGCTTCATACGTGTCCCTGCAAAGGACATGAACTTATCATTTTTTATGGCTGCATAGTATTCCATGGTATATATGTGCCACATTTTCTTAATCCAGTCTATCATTGATGGACATTTGAGTTGGTTCCAAGTCTTTGCTATTGTGAGTAGTGCCACAATAAACACGTGTGTGCATGTGTCTTTATAGTAGCATGAATTATAACCTTTTGGGTATATACCCAGTAATGGGATGGCTGGTATTTCTAGTTCTAGATCCTTGAGGAATCACCACACTGTCTTCCACAATGGTTGAGCTAATTTACACTCCCACCAACAGTGTAAAAGTGTTGCTGTTTCTCCACATCCTCTCAAGCATCTGTTGTTTCCCGACTTTTTAAATAATCACCATTCTAACTGGTATGACATAGTATCTCATTGTGGTTTCGATTTGTATTTCTCTGATGGCCAGTGATGATGAGCATTTTTTCATGTGTCTGTTGGCTGCATAAATGTCTTCTTTTGAGAAGTGTCTGTTCATATCCTTTGCCCACTTTTTGATGGGGTTGTTTGTTTTTTTCTTGAAAATTTGTATAAGTTCTTTGTAGATTCTGGATATTAGCGCTTTGTCAGATGAGTAGATTGCAAAAATTTTCTCCCGTTCTGTAGGTTGCCTGTTCACTCTGATGGTAGTTTCTTTTGCTGTGTGAAGCTCTTTAGTTTAATTGGATTGCATTTGTCAATTTGGACTTTTGTTGCCATTGCTTTTGGTGTTTTAGTCATGAAGTCCTTGCCCATGCCTATGTCCTGAATGGTATTGCCTAGGTTTTCTTCTAAGGTTTTTATGGTTTCAAGTCTAGCATTTAAGTCTTTAATCCATCTTGAATTAATTTTTGTATAAGGTGTAAGGAAGGGATCCAGTTTCAGCTTTCTACATATGGCTAGCCAGTTTTCCCCGCACCATTTATTAAATAGGAAATCCTTTCTCCATTTCTTGTTTTTGTCAGCTTTGTCAAAGATCAGATGGTTGTAGATGTGTGGTGTCATTTCTGAGGGCTCTGTTCTGTTCCATTGGTCTATATCTCTGTTTTGGTACCAGTACCATGCTGTTTTGGTTACTGTAGCCTTGTAGTATAGTTTGAAATCAGGTAGCCCGATGCCTCCAGCTTTGTTGTTTGGGCTTAGGATTGTCTTGGCTATGCGGGCTCTTTTTTTGGTTCCATATGAACTTTAAAGTAGTTTTTTCCAATTCTGTGAAGAAAGTCATTGGTAGCTTGATGGGGATGGCATTGAATCTATAAATTACCTTGGGCATTATAGCCATTTTCACGATATTGATTCTTCCTATCCATGAGCATGGAATGTTCTTCCATTTGTTTGTGCCCTCTTCTATTTTGTTGAGCAGTGGCTTGTAGTTGTCCTTGAAGAGGTCTTTTACATCCCTTGTAAGTGGTATTCCTAGGTATTTTATTCTCTTTGTAGCAATTGTGAATGGGAATTCACTCATGATTTGGCTCTCTGTTTGTCTGTTATTGGTGTATAGGAATGCTTGTGATTTTTGCACATTGATTTTGTATCCTGAGATTTTGCTGAGGTTGCTTATCAGCTTAAGGAGATTTTGCTGAGGAGATGGAGTTTTCTAAATATACAATCATGTCATCTGCAAAAAGGGACAATTTGACTTCCTCTTTTCCTAATTGAATACCCTTTATTTCTTTCTCTTGCCTGATTGCCCTGGCCAGAACTTCCAACACTATATTGAATAGGAGTGGTGAGAGAGGGCAACCCTGTGCCAGTTTTCAAAGGGAATGCTTCCAGTTTTTGCCCATTCAGTATGATATTGGCTGTGGATTTGTCATAAATAGCTCTTATTATTTTGAGATATGTTCCATCAATACCTAGTTTATTGAGAGTTTTTAGCATGAAGGTCTGTTGAATTTTGTCAAAGGCCTTTTCTGCATCTTTTCAGATGATCATGTGGTTTTTGTCATCGGTTCTGTTTATGTGATGGATTACATTTATTGATTTGCATATGTTGAATCAGCCTTGCATCCCAGGGATGAAGCCAACTTGATCATGGTGGATAGCTTTTTGATGTGCTACTGGATTTGGTTTGCCAGTATTTTATTGAGGATTTTTGCGTCGATGTTCATCAGGGATGTTGGTCTAAAATTCTCTTTTTTTGTTGTATCTCTGCCAGACTTTGGCATCATGATGATGCTGGCCTCATAAAATGAGTTAGGGAGGATTCCGTCTTTTTCTATTGATTGGAATAGTTTCAGAAGGAATGGTACCAGCTCCTCCTTGTACCTCTGGTAGAATTCGGCTGTGAATCCGTCTGGTCCTGGACTTTTTTTTGGTTACTAGGCTATTAATTATTGCCTCAATTTCAGAGCCTGTTATTGGTCTATTCAGAGATTCCACTTCTTCCTGGTTTAGTCTTGGGAGGGTGTATGTGTCCAGGAATTCATCCATTTCTCCTAGATTTTCTAGTTTATTTGTGTAAAGGTGTTTATAGTATTCTCTGATGGTAGTTTGTATTTCTGTGGGATCAATGGTGATATCCCCTTTACCATTTTTTATTGGTCTCTTTGATTCTTTTCTCTTTTCTTCTTTATTAGGTTTGCTAGTGGTCTATCAATTTTGTTGATCTTTTCAAAAAACCGGCTCCTGGATTCGTTGTTTTTTTAAAGGATTTTTTTGTGTCTCTATCTCCTTCAGTTCTGCTCTGATCTTAGTTATTTCTTGCCTTCTGCTAGCTTTTGAATTTGTTTGCTCTTGCTTCTCTGATTCTTTTAATTGTGATGTTAGCGTGTCGATTTTAGATCTTTCCTGCTTTCTCTTGTGGTCATTTAGTGCTATAAATTTCCCTCTACACACTGCTTTAAATGTGTCCCAGAGATTCCAGTATGTTGTGTCTTTGTTCTCATTGGTTTCAAAGAACCTCTTTATTTCTGCCTTCATTTTGTTATTTACCCAGTAGTCATTCAGGAGCAGGTTGTTCAGTTTCCATGTAGTTGTGTGGTTTTGAGTGAGCTTTTTAATCCTGAGTTCTAATTTAATTGCACTGTGGTCTGAGAGACAGTTGTTGTGATTTCTGCTCTTTTACATTTGCTGAGGAGTGCTTTACTTCCAACTATGTGGTCAGTTTTGGAATAAGTGTGACGTAGTGCTGAGAATAATGTATATTCTGTTGATTTGGGGTGGAGAGTTCTGTAGATGTCTAATTGGTCTGCTTGGTGCAGAGCTGAGTTCAAGTACTGGATATCCTTGTTAATTTTCTGTCTTGTTGATCTTTCTAATGTTGACAGTGGGGTGTTAAAGTCTCCCATTATTATTGTGTGGGAGTCTAAGTCTCTTTGTAGGTCTCTAAGGACTTGCTTTATGAATCTGGGTGCTCCTGTATTGGGTGCATATATATTTAGGATAGTAAGCTCTTCTTGTTGAATTGATCCCTTTACCATTATGTAATGGCCTTCTTTGTCTCTTTTGATGTTTGTTGGTTTAAATTCTGTTTTACCAGAGACTAGCATTGCAACCCCTGGTTTTTTTTTTTTTTTTTTTTTTTTTTTTGCTTTCCGTTTGCTTGGTAGATCTTCCTCCATTCCTTTATTTTGAGCCTATGTGTATCTTTGCATGTGAGATGGGTCTCCTGAATACAGCACACTGATGGGTCTTGACTCTTTATCCAATTTGCCAGTCTGTGTCTTTTAATTGGGGCATTTAGCCCATTTACATTTAAGGTTAATATTGTTATATGTGAATTTGATCCTGTCATTATGATATTAACTGGTTATTTTGCTCATTAATTGATGCAGTTTCTTCCTAGTATCGACGGTGTTTATAATTTGGCATGTTTTTGGGGTGGCTGGTACCAGTTGTTCCTTTCCATGTTTAGTGTTTCCTCCAGGAGCTCTTATAAGGCAGGCCTGGTGGTCACAAAATCTCTCAGCATTTGCTTATCTGTAAAGGCTTTTATTTCTCTTTCACTTATGAAGCTTAGTTTGGCTGGATATGAAATTCTGGGTTGAAAATTCTTTTCTTTAAGAATGTTGAATATTGGCCCCCACTCTCTTCTGGCTTGTAGAGTTTCTGCTGAGAGATCCACTGTTAGTCTGATGGGCTTCCCTTTGTGGGTAACCTGACCTTTCTCTCTGGCTCCTTAACATATTTTCCTTCATTTCAGCTTTGGTGAATCTGAGAATTATGTGTCTTGGGGTTGCTCTTCTCAAGGAGTATCTTTGTGGTGTTCTCTGTATTTCCTGAATTTGAATGTTGGCCTGTCTTGCTAGGTTGGGGAAGTTCTGGATGATTTCTTGAAGAGTGTTTTCCAACTTGGTTCCATTCTCCCCATCACTTTGAGGTATACCAATCAAACATAGATTTGGTCTTTTCACATAGTCCCATATTTCTTGGAGACTTTGTTCATTTCTTTTTACTGTTTTTTCTCTAAACTTCTCTTCTCGCTTTATTTCATTAATTTGATCTTCAATCACTGATACCCTTTTTTCCACTTGATCAAATCGGCTATTGAAGCTTGTGCATGTGTCACGTAGTTCTAGTGCCATGGTTTTCAGCTCCATCAGGTCATTGAAGGTCTTCTCTACACTGTTTATTCTAGTTAGCCTTTTATCTAATATTTTTTCAAGGTTTTTAGCTTCCTTGTGATGGGTTCGAACATCCTCCTTTAGCTCGGAGAAGTTTGTTATTACCGACCTTCTGAAGCCTACTTCTGTCAGCTCGTCAAAGTCATTCTCCATCCAGATTTGTTCTGTTGCTAGCGAGGAGCTGTGATCCTTTGGAGGAGAAGAGGTGCTCTGGTTTTTAGAAGTTTCAGCTTTTCTGCTCTGGTTTCTCCCCATCTTTGTGGGTTTATCTACCTTTGGTCTTTGAGGTTGGTGACTTACAGATGGGGTTTTGGTGTGGATGTCCTTTTTGTTGATGTTGATGCTATTCCTTTCTGTTTGTTAGTTTTCCTTTAATAGTCAGGTCTCTCAGCTTCAGGGCTGTTGGAGTTTGCTGGAGATCCCCTCCAGATCCTGTTTGCCTGGGTATCACCAGTAGAGGCTGCAGAACAGCAAATATTGCAGAATGGAAAATATTGCTGCCTGATCCTTCCTCTGGAAGCTTTGTCCCGGAGGGGCACCTGCCTGTATGAGGTGTCAGTTGGCCCCTACTGGCAGGTGTCTCCCAGTTAGGCTACATGGGGGTCAAGGACCCACTTGAGGAGGCAGTCTGTCTGTTCTCAGAGCTCAAACACCATGCTGGGGTGAGAGTCGGGGAGAGAGTTTAGAGCCTGCTCTGGAGAAGCAGTGCCTGAGTCCCACAGGTGCTTCCCAAAGTCAGCATTTGGAATATGAGGGGGAGGCTCCACCTTGGCCCTGCTCTCCAGATCAGCTTTGGATACAGAGCTATTGTTTGTCATTGCTTTTGCTGCTGTTATTTTTTCTCAAAGTATTATTCATCTTCAGACCACACAAAGAGAAGTAATATGGGCTTTATTTGGGCACAGAACACCACTCTTAAATTTCTAACAAATAACAGGTGAAATGTCTGAAGGGGAGAAGAAAGTTCACATTTACTGAGAATCTGCTATGTGCCAGCACTTCACATACATCATTTCATTTAATTCTTATTTAATGCATAGATCATCTGAATGTATAGTTTTTTCCCCATGTAATTAAAGAAAACCTGGCTCTGTCTCTTTTTAAGTACTGTCATTCTCTTATAGATTTGGATAAAAGTGGTGGAGGCCACTATCTTTGCCCACTCTGCTCTGACTACACTTACCTCCTTGTGTTCTTCAAACACAAGAGCACATCCCCAGCTTCAGACCTCTGATTTGCTCTCTATCTCTGGCTGGCCCCAAAAAGGGCCTCCAGGTGGGCCCCTCACCTCCTCCCAATCTTTTTCTCAGACCTCACCAAGTCTCCAAGTCCTGCCTGGTGACCCTATTTAAAATCGCACCTGCCTGCCGCTCTGCCCATCATGGCATGATTAATCCCACCTCACCTAGTCTGCTTTTACTATTTTTCCATAGCACTATCACTTTCTCATCTACCATAAAGTATATTTATTTTCAGTTTATTATTTATTGATAGTCTGCTCCTTCTGGCATGTAAGCTCTGTAAGAGTAAGGAACTTTATTCTATATCTAGCAGCACAGTGTCTAGCCCATCAGAAGTGGTCAAAAGGCTTTGTTGTGTGAGTGAATGAGTGGGCTTCCTCCTCTCCTTGGCCAATTGGTGCTACAGTCCTCTTCTCTGCTGTACTTCGTCCTCTCCTTGTCTCCATTTCCACCCTAGGCCTCCACTCACTTTGAGGTTGGCCACCTCCTGGAACACGAGAGCCACCTTCTTTCTCGGATGCTTTGCTGCTACCACCCCATTGGCTTCAGAAAAGGGAATTACACATGTCTCTTCACCTCCTCACCCTAGGCACTTATTGCTGTAAACTTTAATTCCTCCAAGCCACCAATGCTCCAAGTTTGCGGCATATAAGACTTTAAGTGACAGTTTGGAGGAAAATGGGGTGAATGGCAATAACACGCTGTACAGGGGTCAACTTTAAATAAAATGTCCAATGTCACTTACTGATGCTAAACTTTTGCCAATCATTCCTGATCCACAGCAAACTTTTTGCTGGATTGCCTAAGGTGTCAACCTTCCACCATCTCCCCGCATCTCGTCTTCCAATGGTTACTATTTTCTTCCGTCCCCACTTTCCTGGGTTTTTGGCATCTGATAAATTCCATCCTCTGCATCAAGAGTGTAGCTCTGAAGTTCATCTTACTTTATTGCACAGAGTCATTTTATTTTCCTTTTTTGTCATCATCCCCATCCAAACCATTATGATGCTTCACTGTTTATAAGAAAGAGGCTACTGTATTTTTCTCAATCCAATACCCATCTTACTCAGATCTCCACCAGATAACCCGAGGAGTGGTGGGAACTTTGAAGTTCCAATTTTATTTTCTGATTTTGGGTTTTTGTAAGAGCCAGGCTGAATGTTTAGTCAGGTCTCATGACCATCTGCCATGTCCCTAAGTGGAAAACATTTGATGGGAATCTGGCTAGATGAAGCCCCCGAGCATGAAGGCTGATGTTCTTCTCTTTACCCAGGTAATTCTTAACCCTTGCTAAATGCATGAATCATCTGAGGGAGTTATTAAAACTCCAGATGCCCAGGCACACCCCAGACCAATTAACAGAATCTCAAGAGTGGGACCCAGACTCCATCTCCCGTGCTGGATGCAATATTGCCTACTCTGCAGTGGATTGAGAATCTCTGTGTGACAATTCCAGAAATTGTAAGGTGGGAGTTACCTGTTTTAGGGATGTGAAGCTGAAGATTAGACAGATGAAATAGGTTACATGGCCTGCACAGCCAGCTCCTTGTGGAGGATATCAATCATGAGAGTACACATTTCATACCCCAGAGTTCATGTTCTTCCCATTAGAAGTAACTACCATTTCATCTCATAAGGGAGTTACACATGGAAACAAACAATTTCAGTACAACTTTACAGTAGAAGTGTTGTAAATGCTTAACAATCACAGAAGGGAGATGAACTAACTTCATGTGAGAGGTCAAGAAGGGGGCTTTTGTCAACTTTTTCTTCTGCTGAACAGCCATTGACATTTTGTTTTAGCCTGGTTTGACTTGGATAAGCAGATTGAGAGGCAAAGAGAATGAAGTACCTGAGTGTGATGGTTAATATTGAGTGCTGACTTGATTGGATCGAAGGATACAAAATATTGTTCCTGGTGTGTCTGTGAGGGTGTTACCAAAGGAGATTAATGTTTGAGTCAGTGTATGGGGGGAGGCAGACCCCCCCCCCTCAATCTAGGTGGGCATCATCTAAGCAGCTGCCAGCACGGTTAGGATAAAAGCTGGCAGAAGAACATGGAAGGACTAGACTGGCTGAGTCTTCTGGCCTTTATCTTTCTCCCGTGCTGGATGCTTCCTGTCCTCGAATATCAGACTTCAAGTTCTTCAGCTTTTGTATCCTTGAACTTACAGCAGTGGTTTGCCAGGGCCTTTGGGTCTTCGGCCACAGACTGAAGGCTGCACTGTTGCCTTCTCTACTTTTGAAGTTTTGGGACTCGAACTGGCCTCCTTGCTCGTCAGCTTGCAGGTGGCCTATTGTGGGACTTCACCTTGTGATCGTATGAGTCAATATTTCCTAATAAACTCCCTTTCATATATACATCTATCCTATCAGTCCTGTCCCTCTAGAGAACCCTGACTAATACAACGAGGGATGCATCAGTGCAACCCTTCAACCTCCAAGGGACAAATCCTTATCAAACTCCCAATGAGCTTGCAAATGTCTCTCCTCTCATTAGCCAGGGAGAGAGTTTTCCCTGCTCCTGTTTCTGCCCTTCTAGGATGGTTCATTGGTTACTGAGCAGTTCTCCTTCCCCTGGGGTCTGCCTTGAGATGACTCCTTCAGGATTTCTTGACTGTAGTTAGGCTGGAGTCTGATTCCTAGAAATGGTCACCTGGGAATATGGGCCATCAGTGGGACCAGGGGCTTCTTATACCTAGGATGTTGCTAAGTTCTGCAGAAGATTATGCTTTCCTGGCTGGCTTTTTGTGTGTATGGTGGGACGGGATGGTGCAAGGGGAATAAACATAGTGTGGCAGAGACAATACTAGGTGTTCTCCAAATCCTGTTTTATTTTCCTATACCTTGGCACACTGACGACTACATTTCTCTGTTTCCACTCAAGTTAAATGGAAATCATGTGATTGCATTTTGTCCAATGGGATGTGTAGAAATGACATAAGCTACTTCTAGACCTGACCATTAAAAAAAACTCTGAGCTTCAATGTACTCTATAAAAGTGGGATGATGTGATCTCTACTTCATATCCCTATGAGGTTATACTGAGGCCATTTCTATGAAAGAATATACTGTTACCACTTGAGTACAAAAAGCATGGTTTGAGTGTCATGGTTTGATGTGTCATGCTCTGTGCTAGATGATAGAATTACGGTGGCAATGTCCTTGAGCTCATGGGGCTTTTAGTTTAGTGGAGATAACCTATATATATATATCTCAGATCCCCATTGGGGGCATTTACAAGGTCCAAAGGAGGCTTTACAGAAGGGCACTAAAGTGGGAGAGTGAAGGAAGGCTTCATAGGGGAGGTGATGGTTGGGCTGTCTCTTGAGGGATAGGTAGGAATTTGCCAAATAGATGAAAAAGGAAGAAACTGTAAGTAGAGGAGCAGCACTCACAAAGGCCTGGAGCATAACATCATGGCTTACTCTGCGGGTCTTGGTAGATGACTGGTTTTATATCTTCCATTTCAAATGTATGTTTTTTATATTTTAATATTTTTGAATGCCGTATGGGTATTGAAACTAAGGAAATATAATAGAACATGTAGGTCTTTCAATGACCTACACTTCCAAACATAAATATAAGATTTAAAAATGCAGCTTACAAAACAACAACAAAAAAATGAGGATTACTGACCAATGAGGTAGAAATCCCCATTTTGGGAGGTAGCCCATTTTTATGTTTTTGGGGCTAAATTTGCAGAGTTGGATGCATCTAATTTATGCTTTTATATTATGCTATTGAATGCAGGAATTATTCCTGAACTACTCCATCATTTACCTGAAAAATTCAAAGTCTACTTCTTCTATATGAACTCAAGGATTTAAGTTTCAATAACTCTGATTTGTGAGTCCCACCTATTGATGACAGTTATTGTAAAAGGATATTAGGGAGTTTGCAAAATAGCAGCTCTATCATGGCAATTTAGGAAATAAAGGGATGATTTCACTTTGGTTTTGGCATGGAAAGTTATTTCCTCAGACAGAAATAAATGCCATTATTTCCCATGGATTTTGACAGTTCCAAGTTTCTCAGTTCACTTTCCATGTCAAGCATCCAAGTTCTCTGCATAACCAGAACCTTGGTGGAACCTGAGTAGCAGTGGCAGAAAATTCCAGGTACAAATTAAGAAATGCATTATGCATTAACATAGGGGAGCCGGGGCAGGGCAATGAGGACAGTAAAGAGAAACTCTTCTTCATATGAGTTACCCACGAGAAAGTCAGAAGTGTTTTGAACATCTTATTGAAATTTATGAGTATGCAATGGCTGAAGCGTCTTTAGCAAATAAAAGTTATGGATAGTATAGATTCATTAGAACAAATGAAATAAATGTCATTGTTGTCTATTTCTGTGAAGGTCAAAATAAGTTAGGGTTTTTATAGGCTCGCTGAGTGCTGTTCCTTCTAGCACTCCTTTCCCATTGGGAATTATGTTTCTAGGCTGAAAATAATCCCATATTTTGATTCCAAATTTTGTTTTTGTGGTTGAAAAGGGATGAGTTCATCTCAAATTCTTGTTCTGTAGCTGAGAAAATTCTTTTCTTACATCTTCTACCTGCCACAATTTTGTTGTATCTCTGTTCTCTTCTATCCCCAAGAGCTTAGGCATGGTCACGTTTTGTTTAAGAGCCTTTGTAAAACCTAGGTCTGCTTTCTAACAATGCCGAAACCAGTTTGTCTGCACTCCTCTTCCCATTCACCTGACTCTGTTTTGCTTTTGGCAATGGAACATCATCTCCTCAAACAGGAATTGTCATCATTTCCCTTCATTCTTGACATCTTCACATTGTTTGGCAACCTGCTTGGATTTTCTTACAAGCAATGCCATGAGCCTGAACACACCTCCTTTGTGTTTTGACACGCATCTTCTCTGGGGAACTTTGCTTTGTGACAGTTATCATAAGAGAATCAATTTAAAAGAAGAGGTGCTTGACGTTGCTGCAGAAACTTCCTGAAGGCTGGTGAAGTGTGGGCAATGACAATCGTCTTTTCATTCTGACTCAGATAACTTGATTATATTTATTGTTGTGGGTTTTCTTTTTTTCTTCAAAACTGCGAAGTAGTGGGCGAGGTTGAAAATCTTCTATGTACCAGAGAATTTGCAAACATATATCAGATATTTTTCACAACAATAATCTTGTGATGTTAATATAATTATAGTAACTTTATTTTATGAATGAGAAAAATAAGAGTTTGAGAGGTTGGGAATCTTGTCCAACTCTATTCAGATCCTCTGATTAAAAAGCACCAGCAACTGAAGGAAAGAAATCAGCTCTATAGTTTTGGAAAAAGCTCTGCAAGTCAATAAATTACAGTGATCATTTTCATTTTTACATCTTAATGCTTCTTGCTTCATGTTTCTCTTTATTAGTTACAGTAAAAAGCTCTGCTAAAGTAACAAGAAGAACAGTAATAACATGGCTTAAAGGACAAAGATGTTTATTTCTTTCTCATGTAACAGTCTGAGGAAAGCATTCTATTCAATGGCACCTTTGCTCCACAGAGTCATTCAGGACTCCAGGTTTCTTCCATCTTCTGGCTCCTTCACCTCCTACAGCACATCCTCTGCACAGTCAAAGGTGGGTTACTGTCATGTCTTATGTCCACCCAGTGGGGAGGAAAAACAGAAAAGGTAAAAGAGGCTGTCTTAAGGCAATAGGTTGAAAATGACACATATCATCTCTACCGTAGTCTAACTAGCCAGTCATGTACTTGAATACACTTCTGTTAATACCGAAGAAGAGATAATTGATTTGGGGATCTATACAATAATCTACACAAAAATATTATTATCTTAAAACTTGTATATTCCAGCAATATCTGACTGCCTGTTTATTTCCCCAGAGTCGGCTAGCTGTAGAATTAATTTTCTTCACATGTTTTTCTTCTGTAAGTTTAGTGAAGGCAGACACTCTGTACTCTGCATCTAGGATCCAGCAAAAAGTCCTGCATGTCTGCATGTAATGGATATTCAGTAATTATTTGTGATGATCCCTAAGCCTAAAGAAGAGGAAAAAATCAGGAAAATTCAGCATGGCCTTTATTTTATTTTATTTTATTTTTTTATTTTTTATTTTTTTTGTAGATAGAGTCTTGCTCTCACCCAGGCTGGAGTGCGGTGGTGCGATCTTGACTCACTGCAACCTCTGCCTCCTGGGTTCAAACAATTCTTATGCCTCAGCCTCCCCAGTAGCTGGGATTACAGGCATTGCCACCACTCCCTGCTAATTTTGTGTATTTATAGTAGAGACAGGGTTTCGCCACATTGTCCAGGCTGTTCTCAAACTCCTGGCCTCAACTGATCCACCCACCTTAGCTTCCCAAAGTGCTGGGATTACAGGTGTGAGCCACTGTGCCTGGCCAGCAATAACTTAAAGGAAAAATTAAGGTGACTTTTTTTTCCTTTTCAGTTCTTGGGAGAATCAGGACAGGTGTGGATGCAAAGTGGTTCTTATCAACTGCTCCTACATGCTGGACTTGAAAGAGGACCCTAGAGCCAGTAGGCCTAGGGATATTCAGCTAATTGAAGAGAAAATATGATGAAAGGGTTTTCCTTTAAATTCAAAATAAAAGCAAACAAGTTGAGGGTCACAAACACCCAAAAATGTGTATTAATTATAAGTGCCCAAGAATTCTGCCTCCAAAGACATCTCAGCTGTGCTGGTTTTACAGTCCACTGATCCCCTTAGAAAATCTGTCCTCATTTAATAGTCAAATATGCCCCCCTCTAATCCTGCAGGTGAGAGCTCCACAGGTGACCCAAGTCAGAAAGATGAAATTGGAGTAGACTTGGCCATGATGTCTCTAGGGATCATTAGTTTGATCTTAAACTCAGAGGTCTTTAAAAAAGTCTTTCACATTCCATTCAAAAGAGATGACATCTCTAAATTGCAGCCCATGTTTGTTGTAAAAGTCTCTGGATGCTCGGGAGAACCAGCTTGTTTCTCATTGTGCTTTCCCTGCATTTCTGTGTTCAAGTGCGGAGCCTGAATCACAAAAGGTCGTCAATAAATATTTATTAAATTAATTGATTGATTAGTTACTATGAGGATGTGATAAGTATGGGAGGATGAAGCATTGAGGAGTGTCTAATGCAATCCTTTTATTTTACAGAAGACGTCAGTGGGCCTCAGTCAAAGCCCCACCATAAGTCAGCTTCAGAACTGGGCCCGGGATGCAGCTTCTTTGGGCTTCCAGTCTCAAACTCAATCCATTCTACATTAGCAACAAATAATGGTGATTTGTTAAGGTTTTACTCTGTGGAAACCATGTTCACATCTGCCTCTGTGAATGCATTGCTCATAACATTCTTACTTCTAGAAACACTCCTTGTCCTTAACTGTTGAGTTCAGGGGACACCTTTACCCCCTCCATGTGGCATTTGACCCTCCTCACTTCCCCATTCCTCTTGATTCTCTCTTTTCCTTGAATTCAGAGGTCTAGTTCTCTCTAAGCTTCCTCTTCTCTGTCTTCTGGCTGGTCCTCAGAGTCATAAGCCTGTTTGTCTTTCTCTCTTTCTCTCTCATCACCCTTGATCCCTCAACTGGGGGGCTTTGGCTAAGGTCCCTGATCTCTTTTTTTTTTGAGCAGAGGAATTACTGAAATGAATGAATGATAAATTTTGAAATGAATCGGATCGAGTAATTTATATTTGCATGCTTTAGTATCTGCTTTTATAACCTGAGTTTAAGCAACTTATGTATAGTGAGCACTGGACTGAGGTCATAGTAACACTCTATGATGACTTGTTGAAAACATGACAAAGTGAATGAAATTTAGAATTCTTCAGGTGATTCCTCTTACTAGGGCCTGTAGATTTTTTCTCTCCTTTCACTTTTCCAATTTAACACAAATGAGACCAAGATTAATCTGTGCATAGCAAGGTCTGCTTGAGTTTAAAACCCACTCCTCCTGTCATCAATAAGACTGAACAGAGGAGAATTAACAAAACAGGGGCCATCTCTCACGTCTTCTTAACAAGTAGACCAAGATTCATGATCTGGGGGGAAAGATTGGAGAAAAAGTGAGCATAGAGTCGTGACCATTTCTGAATCTGAAATGGGGGGTCTCAGGACCCCCATTTCTGCCGGTTAGAGATAAAGTCTTTCACCATCTTTGTTGGATTCCTTCATGGGTGGGACAGAAATATGCTGAAAGGGGAAAAAGGATCTCTTTGTGTTCAGCCTCCTCATTGCAGAAAACAGAGACATCCTGGTAAGAGAGATGGAGCAGAGAATTGACAGTCCAGATATGCCACCTTGGGTAAGTGAATTATTATCACCAAGCCTTTGCTTCTTTTCTGAAAAATGGGGATTATCATATCTACCTTTCAGGGTTGTAAGGAAATGAGATTAAGAACATAAAATTCTTGGCAAGGTAGCTAGCTCATAGTAAGCAATAAGTTGTAGCTGTTACTATTTTTACTATTCTATCTTTTCTCAAACTTTTTTCAATGAATATGAATTAGCCTATTCAATGAATATGTTCAATACTACAAAAAGTGGGTATGTATCAGAATCAAGCTAAGTATTGCTATGCTAACTGCATACTCTGGTTCCTGTAGAGGCAGTTCTTTTAAAGAATTGGCTCCTGAACTTGGGTTTCCCTCCCTCTGTCGCAGCCACCCTCCCTCTCTCGGGAGAACAAGCTTCCCTCTCTCCCTCCCTCCCTCCATTCCTTCCTTCCTTTCATTTTTCTCATCTATTCATTTACAACTTATAATCACCAATTTTTTAAAAAAATTGAGGTAGCTTGCACCATAAAAACAAGCAAGTGGTGACATGGTTTATTTAAACCAGAAGACTTAGACTATTTTAAGAGAAGAGAAAGAACTGGACCAAGAGCATAGGTTGATATTCATTCCTCATCAAAACTTTCAACATTCATTGATCATCTTATTAATATCAAAAAAATCAGGTAAGGAGTCAGACCGTCCCTGTCTCCCAAGAAGCTATTGTGTAAGTAAAGACAGAAAGTCATTAAAAACACGTATTTCCATTTTAATATATGTACAGTGAGATCTCAAGATTTCAATAGAGCTCTAAATTTAGCTGCGTTTCTTGGTAGCCAAGGAAAAAGTGTGTATAGAACACAGTGAGTTCAGTCTTTCCCTTTATCTGGTAAAAAGGACACATGCAAAATACTCTGGCAAGAAAGCTAAACCTGGATTCACATGGTTACTGAGTTAGCTGGAACCCCTGGCTACTGTGTTCATGCCATTCATAAACAACCCCTAATTCAAAAATAGTAGCTACAGCATGTTCTATCATCATAGGTTATGCAAACATTGTGTGTGTATGGGAGGGTGTGGGAGTTTCAGCACTTAAGAGAAATAATTATTTCATTCTAAACAGCATGATTTTGCCTTTGGAGTACCTTGGTCTTCCTTTTCTGGCCTCTCTTTGCCCCTAATTTGTTTCCCATCTCTCTTCAAGCTCCTTTCCACTTGGGATGCCCTCTGATTTCCAGGGCTGAGCACTCTGCTGCATCTGTGGGCTGCCTGCCTCTTAATTACCCTGATGTTCTCAGCCTCATTAATTACTCTCTAGTCCACCTAGGTAACCCACCCCTGCTGGCATCCTCTAGATTCTGCTCTTTGCTGAGTTTCCTCTGACAAGTGAGCCAACCCCTGAAGAAGCTGGGTGAGGGGGCACACATGGGTGTGCAGGTCTCTGCTGCACTCTGTGGCTTTCTTTTCATGACCCCCTATGCGTCTCAGGCATCGGCTCACCTCTGACCATCATATCACAGTCAGAATGATTCTTGACATGTGCAGGAGGCTTTGCAATGGACAAAGCACTTTCGCACATCCTATTCATACTACTTCAGTGAGACTATGTATATTTTTTAATCCTACCATTTCCACTTTATATGGTAACTGGTTTTTTTTCTTTTTTTTTTTTTTCAAATATCATTTTGGAAGGGAGGATGACATTCTGTCTTATACAAAGAGCAAAAAAATGCTCCATTGTTGGACAATCAGGGCATTTCCAGTCTTTTAAAAGCTGCATTACATTAGGAATTGTATAGAGATCTGGACTCCACATCTCAGATTATTTTCTGAAGCTGGATTCCTATAAGGGAGATTCTGAGTCAAAAGTTACAAAGCATATAAGATTCTTGAGAATATTTGATCTTTGCCTTATTGGTTTTATTTTCAAGTGGATCCCCTTGTGGATACTTTAAAAAATACTAGTAAGTGTTCTTCTAACTTGATGGTATGAAAATAATTCATTCAGAAAGATATAGTTGGATCTATAGACACACACACACACACACACACACACTGCTAACTATAATTCTTTTTCATTGAGCAAACGGTAAAATTTCTAGTCAAATGTGAAAAAAAAAATGTATCTGTACTCTAATTCTGCCAGAACCTGTTCTTTAGTTGTTATTCCTCTGCCTTGAATATTAATGTCCTTGATCCAGTTTGCCTCACATTCCAGGACAGCCAGTGTGTGCTTAGAAGGTCTTGCCTTGCTGGGTTGTATACTGTTTGCAGAGAATTGTTTCTATCTGCAGAGAGGGCAGACTTCCCAGCCACTATCCCTAGCTACGTCCCTTCTTAACTTGCTACTGCACCCATATGTGCAGTGATGGAACATAAGGAGGCCTGCTACCTTCAGGGAGGGCTCTGCAGAATGTTTGATTCCATTGACGATGACTGTAATTACTCTCCCTGTAGCCCGTGACTCCATGTGTATTTTGTGACACTTCCCGTTGATCCAAATAGCTCAAAGACTTGTCCCTAGGGCTTATTTCCCAGGAGGCTCCACTCCTCCCAAACATGCCTTCTTATCAAGTCACCTAGTTGTGACTGGTTTGTTGTTTAAGCATTCATGCATTTATCCGGGCTTTGCTACTCTTTGAGCAGGATTATTTGTCCAGCTTTGGCATACAGGCAACTCTTTACTTTCAAAGTGACATTGTATCATAGCAGTTGTTGTGATGCTGAGAAAGGGCTGGGTTTTCTTCTCATGTTTTGGCATTTCTTAGTCCTGAAAGTGCCTGGGACTGCAAAGTCAGGAGCAGAGTGGGGGAGGGGAGCCCCAAGGAGCAGTGAGACATTTTACAGGTAATAAAGATACCAGTACCGGTACCTCATATTTCACAGGGAAAAAAAAACGCAGTATGTTAGAAACCAAGAGGAGAATTTAGCCCATATGTTTGGAATCCATAACAAGCTAATTTGCTCCCCACAGACAGTTCTGTAAGAAGGAAAGTTGGTTTGGGCAGACGAAGCCTATTTTAAGGAGTTAGAGCTCTTAGCTCAAGTGAAATTGTTTGGGAAGAAACCCCTGGTGGAAACCGGTAAATACTTGCTTTGCAAACACCACCTCCAGCCAGCTGTTTGCTTGGAGCTGACAGGGACACTCTTAGGGGCAGCCCCCCAGCTACCGAGTGGCCACTTGGAGCTGGGAGGAAAGGGTTAAAGTAATTGAGAATTTGTTGGCTTCTGCGGGGAAGCTGAAGGGAAAACCACACAGAGGAACTCATGAGCCTTCATGAAAGTTTAATTCGATTTCGTGAAAGGAGAACAACTTGTATCTGGGCTTGCTGTGTTTAATATTAAAGCAAGAATGAGCTTCTAAGACAGGAATGGAGCCGGGTAAAACCGTAATTCAACAGATGGATCGTGTTTGTGTGTGTGTGTGTGTGTGTGTGTTTGTGTGTCTTGGGGAAGTAGAGAGACAGAGCTCCAGTCAGTGTTGGAGGGAGGATCAGCCCCAGGGTCTGGGGCGTGGGGGGATCTGGCATAGGCCTCCTAGTCACAAAGGGCCTCAAATATAGCCTTTTTCCCAAATGGCGCTTAATGAACATTCACAGGGACAGCTTGACAGAACAGATAAAAGTCGATTTCCTTAAATGAACTTTAAAACTTGCCATCAGGCCTCGGGGCCTGGTGTGCACTCAGAACTTATATTTTAAAATAGATTATATAATTATACTATATAAACCAGTTGTGTATCTTTGCATTTGTTTTTGATGCTAGAAGTGTTGATTTATTGAAAGTAAACACTTAAAACAGACCACAACTGGTAAACCTGTTGTGATGTTTTTTCATCTTTTTATTATAATCAGAAACTCAAATGGGAAAAAGCCAGGGCTGCTAAGAGGCCTTGTTTGAACCCGAACACAAATAACCACAATAATAATAAAGGTAATTGATATTAACAATGATAATTATTATTACTACTAGTTAGAGGGTCCTATGAGCCAGTAAGAGCTGGGCTCTATTGTGGGTGCTATAATACATCAGCCCCGTATGTAAAGCCTACTTTCTGAAGCCCGCCACATACTGAACAGTGGATAGGGGTTGTGGGCCACTTTCAAATAGGCACAGTCACTTTTTTCCCTACCAGGTGTGTTTTTTGCTTATTAGGAATCAGCTGTGTTTGTTCCCCACCCAGTTTATGCCAGTTGTCCTTACAATCAAATGTTTAATTAGGAGAGAACATGATATGATGGCAAGAAAAAAGTTGCTATTGTTATGAATTCCAAGCTGGAAGCTTTGGAAAGAATTTATTGGGCTCTTACTATGAACTGAGCTCTCTTCTGAGAACTTGTGTGCATGATCCCCTTTCTCCTTATTATTATAACCATTCCAGAATTCAGACAGTAGTCTACTTACTGCAACGATGATCACAGTGAAGCTCAGAGAACTTAGGTAACTTACTCAAGGTTACACACCTAATAGTGGTGGAACCACAATATGAACCAAGGCTGTCAGACTCCAAAGCCTGTGTGCTTCACCCCAGACTGCAGCGCTCAGCCCCATCTATGCTTAACACTGCATTAGGTTTGCCAGGTAGTGGTGAAAAAGACACAAGTCTTTGTCCTTGAGTAGCTCAGAGTCCTATGGGGCAGGTGGACGAGTAAACAGACCATGACAATAAAGTTCAGGTCGATGCTGTGAGAAGGAGAGACCTGGGACTCAATGGGAAGGCAGACTTGCAGCATCTTACCCAAGCTTAGGAGTGGGAACCAGGAAAGCTTCTGGAAGCAGGGCTCCTGGGCTGAGTCTTAAAGAATAAGCAAGCAGATAGCAGCCCGTGTGCTACAGATTCTACCCTGGATCACAGCAGCCTATTTGGTTAGAGCTTTTCCCCTGTGCAACTCTGTCCTCACAGCTCAGCCTGGCCAGGTACTCTGATCACCTAAGGGAATGATGAAGAAAGCAGATGGGAGCCCAGCATCCCTACATCCCCATGCCTGTGGGTCTGGATGACATTGTTGCCCCAAGGCCTCCCCAAATTTCATTCTGATTTTCTGCAAGGTAAATAGGACCCTGTCAGAAACCTAGATATTGCTGACCTTGCCTCGTTCATCAGTTTAAAGGTGACAAGTGAAGGCGGGTAGGAGGGGGCTGGGTGGAGGCTCCCAGGACTCTTCTGGGCTCATTTGAAGTAGGAAATGCTAAGTCTGCCATATTTAATGGCAGGCCTGGGAGTGTAGTTGAAAGCACAGAATCAGCGCTTCCCCTTGACTCTTCCGTGCCCTATAACACTGCCTCTGGGCCTTGCTAAGTGGTGGCTCCCTCCTCACCATGGACAGGGGCCAAGGGACCAGCAAAGATTCTCAGACAGTTCCTTGCCTGCCATGCCTGTGGATTTCTCTCTTTTTTTCCTCCCTCTTACTTTGAAAGCTATTGGCTTTTCTTCATGTGGAGTCTCTAAAGGTTCTTTGGGGGCTGTGAAAAACCTGTTCAAAAGGGAGCACTGTTGAGAGGACATGAGGAAGGAACAACCTCTAATGGAACCCGAAGTCTCAATAAATGCCTGCAGGTCCCCAGACCTCATTCCTCTATTGTCAGCTGCCTTTTAAGAGACAAAATCTTGATGACTGGTCAAGATGGCTAATTGGAAGTTATCCCCTTACACAACATTCTTGGACTAAAAGCTTTCTCAGTTCTTTGAGATTGTGGCTTTCACGGATGTCAATTTGATCCTTTGATTATGTTTGAGCTCAGCACCAGGTCTCCTGGGAATTGCTGAGTACCTTGCCCGTTTCTCCGGGGCCTGGCAACAGCTGGGATCTAAATCTGCCAGTGAAGATATTTTCTTCTCCACCTACTAACATCTGATCAAAGTCTTGGTCCATCAATTACTAAAAATAATAATAATAAATAAATAATAGTAATAATAAAATAATAAAAGCTGCAGAATCAACACTTAAACTCTTCTCCTTGCCATTTCAGGATGTCTAATTAATGATGTGAGTGGGCAATTTGCTGCAGTGCTCACTGATTAATTTATCAAATGCCAAAGCCTTTCCCGTGTGCCTCTCAGTCCAATTAGTTAAGCGTTAGATGTGACAGGCAAGGCAGTGTCTCTAGGAAACCCCCTGCCTCTCCCGATCATGGTCTCCCTGCTTTGAACATCCCCTGTGGCTCCATTTCTCTCCCTGTTACTCCTGGGTGAATAGCCCACAGTAGGTTCCTAAGTACCCAGCCCATCTCACCCTCTCTGGCATGAGTGGTTCAAAGCAGACTGTAGCTCAGGACAAAGCCACAAACTCATGAGATGTCTCAGAAGGGCCACAGCCACTGATTCCCTGATGCTACTCCCCCACCCACAACTTGATTAGACTCAGTGTAGCTCTTTACAACAGACCCACTTATGTTGTTCTCTAATTAATTACAAGCAAGGCCTCGCCTGTGCCTGGTGTATTGTCTTTTGCAGAGTGGCTTTCACACCTGTTGTGATGAAGAATCAAGGATAGTAATTATTATCATCTCTATCAGAGACGAAAACTGATGCTTAGACAGGAGGATGCCAGTTGTCCAAGTTCACTGCATCATGGATCTGATTGACAATTTTGATGTGTAACATGCCAACCTAAATCTCTGTGGCAGTCAGTAAGGAGCATTTATTCAGCTCACTTTTCTATGTGTTAGCTGTGAGCTGGCTGATTTTGACTGGATCTTGCTGGGGTAGCTTTGTTCTGCTCTGTGAGTTTCTCATTCTCCTGGAACAGAGGGTTGGCCTAGATGTGTTCTTTTCATGGTGGTGGTAGAGACACAGGAGCCTAGACTTCCTAGCACAGATTCTTATTTCTCATTCCATTGGCCAAAAGATGTCATCTAACTGAACCAAATCAAGGATTGGGGAAATATACTCTGCTCCCGTTAGTGGGAGGAACTGGTAAGTCAAAGGCAGGAGACATTCATCAAGGAGGGATAAAGAATCATGGCCAACAGTGCAGTCTACCATGGTCAGATGGGGAGAAGAAACAGCCAAAACTCTAACCATGGTTTTTCTCCATGTCTTTTATCTTTTCACTGCACAAATATTTTGAAGATGCCTACAGTATACCAGGCACTTTAAAGAATAAAGGATAGAGCCGTGAATAAGCAAGACGGTTTCTGTTGTTATAAAGGTTAATTTCTAATAAAAAGAGGCAGAAAATGATTTTTTAAAAATCATTTAGTTTTAAAAATCAGGTAGTCATATAGACAATGTAGAGCAGGAAACAGAAATCCTCTATGAAAGGCCAGATAGTAAATATTTTAGATTCTGGGGGCTGCAGAGTCTATGTTGCAACTAGTCATCTCACAGCTGCAGCATGAAAGGAGCCAAAGACTGAACAGGTGAGGCTGTGTTATAAAACTTTATTTACAAAGAGAGGTGGGGATAATATTTGGCCTGGGGGCTGAAGTGTGCCAATCCCTGATGCACAGAATTTAAGACAGGGATGGGATAGAATGAGCAGGAGCAGTGACTTCAGAGTGGGTAATAGAATGGATTCGTTTGGGGCTATGATGTTTAGATAAAAAATTAAATAACAAGAGGGAACCAGTTAGGTGAAAGTCATGTGTAAGAGGGTCCAGGCTATGGGAAGAGCTAGCACAAAGGCCTTAGGGTGAGAGGAATCTGACATGTGCTTGTGTGAAGCAAAAGACCAGTGTGGCTGGAGCGCATGGGAGAGAGGGAGAGAGGAAGAGGAGCTGATAGCTAAATTAGTACATGTGGGCTTTATTCTAAGTGTAACAAGAAGTGTAAAGGAAAAATTTTTCACTGGACACTTGTCAAAAATGACAAGATAGATTTTACTTGAGCTACTATAGTAGGAAAAAGAGGGACCTGAGACTCAATGTGTAGATGTACATACAGTATTCAGCTCTACATTGTATAATATAGAACTGAACTCAACTCCAAATAGAGCAAAGATTGCTGAGGAATTTATAGCCAAGGAGCAAAGTGAGGGGGTCATCAGATGGAAAATTACTAACAGGAGCTTGATCAGACATCAAGGGTAGGGGAATTCTTGCTAAACTATCTGAAGAAGATTCTTGCTAAAGGCAGGTCAAGGATTTACATATCAAGGGTAGAGAATGAGGAACTTCATCAGATATGAGGGTTGAGGATTTTCACTAAACTGGGCTTAGCAGACCAAGGTCAGGGTGGGCAAGCCAATGGCCTAGTCAAGAAGATGGCTCAGAGGAGCCAGACTAAAGCTTGGTCAAGGATGAGGTCTTTATTAGAAGTTCCTGTAGGATTTTGAGGAGAGAAGTGACACGATCTCATTTATAATTGATCAGATTGGCTGCTATTTCCAGATTTATTATAAGGAGATAAGAGTAGAAACAGGGAACTAGTTAGGAGAGAGGTGTTGGTGACTTAGACAAGAGGTATATCAGTGAAATGGACAAAAGTATACGGGTTAGGAGGTGTTTAGAAAGGCAGTTAATGGAAACTTCCAACTGGTTGGACATAGGAGTTGAATAAAAGGACAAATCCAAGATTAGCCCTAGAATTTGGGTTGAGCACATGGAAGGAGTGCTGTGATCTTACTGAAATGGAGAAGACTTGGGGAGGAACAGCTTTGTGGGGCAGGAAGGAATGGAATTCTGTTTGGTTCAGGTAAAGTTAGAGATGGTATTAGATGTCTATGAAGAGATGTAAAGTAGAAAATGGATCTATGAATCTAGAGTTCTGCGGAGAAGTTATTTCTGCAGATACAGGTTTGAGAAGCTATCTGCATATAGATCACATTTAAAGTCATAGGGATTGCTGAGATTACTTAGGAATGGTGTTGAGATAAAGAAGAGAAGTTCTCCAAAGATTGATTTCTAGGCCATCCTAATATTAGAGATTGGGAAAAGAAGAGGAAACCAGCTAAGAAGACTAAGAGGAAGTAACCAGTGATGTCAAAGGAAAACCAAGAGAATGAGGTGCCACACTATTTAAGAAAAAGGATGACTAGTTGACGGTGTTTGCTGTTGCTAAGAAATACAAAATGATACAGCTGAAGTTCTTTCAGCCTCTGATCACCACTTTTAGTGAGTGGTAAGGATATCACTAGTATTTAAAGCATCCCACCTATAACAAAGGTACAATATCTGTGCTAAAAGTATAAATTATTTAATAAAAGATACCGGGAATACTGACTCATGATATATTTTAAAATTAGATCCCTGCCTCACACGATACAGAAAACCTTTGTTTTCATAGAAACATAAATATGATGGGCAGAACTATAAATATATTGGAAAATGCAGGAACTTATCTTCCAGATTTTGAGGTGGAGAATAATTTCTTTGAAAATCCTTGAAAGGAACTATAAGAAAACGAAATGGATTTGGCTACATCAAGTATTAATATAAGGTTGCTGTTCAGGAATGAAACCATAGACAAAGTTAAAAAATAACCAGCTAAGACTGAGATAATGTATTTTCAAAATATATAACTGACAAAGTCTTTTGAGCATCTGAATTTTGAATATCAGCAAGAAAAAATTAGGCACCTTAAGATTTTTTCTCTGAATAACAAAAAAGGGTATGAATAGATAATTCAAAAAATACCAACCAAGTATATGATGGGTTAAGTTAATCAGAACAATGCAAATTAAAATGCTAAGGAGCCATCGCTGTAAATGATAACTACTTAGCAAAATAGGCACCACAATAGAACCTGCAGAGTATTGAACACTAGTCCTGATGAAGGAATGATTGGTTTCATGTGATAAGAGCAAGCAGCACCTACCTGGAGGCAATGCTTTGAGCTGTGTTTTGCTGGATGCATGGAAATCCAACAGACAGACAGGGATGATTGGAATCAGGAGGTGCAGTAGCCTCCTCTTATCCACAATTTAGCTTTCTGTAGTTTCAATTATCCATGATCAACTGTGGTCCAAAAATAAATGGAAAATTCCAGAAATGAACAATTCATGAGTTTTAAATTGCTCACCATTCTGAGTAGCACAATGAAATCTCTTGCCATTCTGCCCCGTCCACCTGATATTTGAATCATCCCTTTGTTCATATACACACAGTATATGCTATCTGCCAGTTAGTCGCTTAGTGGCCATTTTAGTTATCAGATGGAAAAAAGCTAGTATATACAGAGTTAAGTGCTGTGCACTGTTTTGAGCATGGACTGGGGATCTTGGAACATATCTCCCAAGGATAAAGGGGGATGACTGTAATTGATCAGAAGAATAGAGTTGCAAGTATACCAATAGAAATGATTTTTGATTACGCCTTTTGCAATGAAATGTCAGTTACCAATAACCCCACCCAATGCCCTACGGACAAGTTGGGAGGCCATGTGTCCAAGAATGACTCCTAGAAATGGCTAATGTGTGGAAGAAAATCCCAAGGGCAAAGCACCCACTACTAAAATGTGATGTTCTGAGCCATACAATTAGAGATTTTGCAACCACTGAGTCAGTGTAGGGACAGCAGGCAAGCAGATGCTCCACAGTATGCTTTGAGAGATGCTTGAAAGGCACCCAACTTCTCCAAAATCCTGAAGGCATCTAAAACTTCTGTGTTAAGTGTTAAGGCCCTGGCACTCTCAGTTAAATACGAGCAATGTCTAGGAAGAGTGAGGCATGGATCGGATTTGAATTTTGATGAGAGGGGAAAGTCTGAATTTGATGGGATCTGAGGCTGAGGAAAATTTTACAGAGCAAGATTCACAGCTGCTGGTGACACTGGGAACTTGGCAGGGAAGTCCTGATATGGGGAGTTAGAGGCTTCTGAAACACGTTCCGACGGAGTGGCTTTTAGTACTTGATGAGCTTTAGTTATTCCTCCATTCCTCTCTCAATGCATTTAGTCATTTGTCAATTAGTTATTGAACACATTCTGTATTCTAGGCCAGTTCACAGGGCACCTTGACCCTGACTACATAGAGCTTGGAGTCTAATGGGCGAGGTAGATAATACTTGTGCCAACAATAAAATTAAGCTTGCAGCTGTGATTGGGTTGGGGGGGTCACTGTTCTTCGAGAGTGTGTAATGGGGAGTTTTGACGTACTCAAGGGTATCTGGGAAGGCTTCCGTGAGAAAGTGACAATTGAGCTCTACAGCATGGGAAGGACTTGACTAGGTAAAAACACCAGGAAAGAACCTCCATGCAGAGAGACTAGCCTGTACAAAGGTGCTGCGGCTGGAGGGAGCCTGGAGAAATGAGATCAGGATGCCTTGAGCAAAACAGTAAAGAAAAGGATTGAGATGTACAAAAGAAAAGGGAGCCACATCTCCTGGGGCATTTTAGGCTGTGCTAAGCACATTTGCATTTATCCCAGGCATAATGAAAAGTCAATTAAGTGTTTTAAGCCAAGAGGTGACAGTTTTGCATTTCAAAATGATCATTTTGACTGCTTTGTGGAAAATCGCTTTAAGGGGGCCAAGCTAAGAGCCAGGTGGAGTATTGCATTGCTCAGATAAGAGACAATGATGGTTTAAGCTAGAATGGTGGCTGAAGAAATAGAGTGAAGTGGATAAATGTAAAACATACTTCAAAGATAACATAGTCAAGGCTTGGATATGGGCTGACGAGAGGGAGAGAGGTATTAAGGAGGACACTTAGATTCTGGATTGCTCAACCAGATGACAGGGTTGTTCACTAAGCCCAGGGTCCTGGAAAAGATCTAGTTGTCTATAAAATGGGGTTAACCTTGCCAATCCTGCTTTTCTCACAAATTTGCTGCCAATCTTCAATGAGATAAAGTGTGTGACAATGCTTTGTAAATGATGTGGTGCTGCAGACATATAAACTATTATTATTCACCCACTTGCTGGCCTTAATGGCTCAGCAGTACCCTGTGAACCAAATTGTCTAAGTAAATCTAAGTTCTCACTGGGGAGCAAACAAAATAAGTTCAACCCATCTTGGCAACAATCAGAAAAATCAGGCATAATAAAATCCTTGGGGCAGAAAAATGTCTTGCCAAAACTACAGCCCACTCAGAAATGTCAAGTTCCAAGTTTCCAACTCAGATGAAATCTTTTACAGTTCTACTTCTTCTCATAGTTGGCAAGTGGCAATATAGCAAGTGGAGGAAGCTTCCCTGATTATTAGACTTTCTGGACCTCTTTGGTCTTGCAAAACAATATTTTGAATGACACCCAAGTGATTCAGAAGTAAAGACTCAACTGACTTAGCAATACTGACAATGTGGCATGCATCATGTGCTATGAATCTTTCCTCCTTTCTAAGAAGACATCTTTTAGTCTTTGCTGACTTGGAATATGATGCAACTAATGGGTTTTGTTTTCATGGGGTACCTATTATTTCCACGGATAATGGCAGCTCTGAGGAAACTCAAGGGCATGGAGCCATCACCAAGTTATGTACATCAAATTTCCAGCCAGATTTATTACTTGCATGAAAAAGCCCCTTAGTTTTTAACAACACTGTGGATCTCCCTGTGCTCAGTGCATCTGAGAACAAAATTCATGCTCACACTAATGGACTATCAGGATCCAACCATGCTTCTTCTGTTTGGTGTTCTCTCTCTCCACTTCCCACAATGTCCTCTGACCCTACAGCATATTCCTTACCATGACCCATGCTGGCCTTGGCTTCTGGCTAACTTTTCATTCTTCCAAATTCAGCAAAGGCATTTTCTCTTCCATGAAGTCATCCCCAGCTCCTCACCTGAGCTTTCTTAGGAACCTGGTTTTACGTCTAGCAGAGCATATACCACATGGGTTGGGGTTTGTAGGAAGGTAAGCCCTAGTATGGAACCTCTAATTTTGCTTCACTCACTCTGTCTACAACCTTGGCTCAGTTACTGTTGTTGACTGTTGTATTAATGGTCCCCCAACAAATCACACCTGCCAATACCCACACCCTTGCATGGTTCCCCTCCTACAGTAATTCTGGGCTTGGCTGTGTGAACTTCCTTTGACCAATGGGACATCAGTAAACTCTGCCCAAGAAGAGGCTTGAGAAGCACTGGTGCATAAGATCTTGTGATCTTGGAATGCTGCTGTGACCTAAGAAACTCACTCTAAAGACCACATAGAGTAGACCTTAGGTGACAGTCTTCATTGACTGCCAGATGTGAGTGAATCGTTTTTCAACATCTCTCCCCCATTAAGCCTTCAGAATAATGCAGCCATTTGAGTGACCCTGGGGAGACTAGCCTGCCCACTTGAGCCCAGTCCAAATTGCAGAATTATAGACAAATAAATAACAGTTGTTTCAAACCAATGAGTTTGGGGAGTACTGATACACAGCAATAGAGAACTGAAATACCCAGTTACCTGGGTTCACCTCTACCAGAGTACTGACCACAGAAGTTGAGTTTCTAGTAACACCTGACTTTGAATCCCTAATTTTGCCATACTCAGTGGCTGTATGACCTTCGATCAGTTACTCTTTTTTTTTTTTTTTTTTTTTTTTTTTGAGATGGAGTTTCACTCTTGTTGCCCAGGCTGGAGTGCAATGGCACTATCTCGGCTCACTGCAACCTCCACCTCCTGGGTTCAAGCGATTCTCCTGCCTCAGCCTCCCGAGTAGCTGGGATTACAGGCGTGTGCCACCACGCCCAGCTAATTTTGTATTTTTAGTAGAAATGGGGTTTCTTCATGTTGGTCAGGCTGGCCTCGAACTGCCAACCTCAGGTGATCTGCCCGCCTCGGCCTCCCAAAGTGCTGGGATTACATGCATGAGCCACCGTGCCTGGCCTGATCAGTTACTCTTGAAGCCTTAGGCTCATCATCTGTAAAACAGGCACAATGCTGCTTACATCAGAAGGCTTTATGAATATGAAAAGAAATAATGTGGATGAATTGCTAAGTGCAGTTTCTAGCATAGAATACTCAGTAAAAGTAAAGGGAGTAATTATTATTATGTTTAAATCCATTCCTCTTATTGGTCTGGTGCTTCTCGATCACTAGAATTAATCACTAATCAACTCAGTATTCCCAGGCATATCACAGTGACTGGGGCAGATGAAGGTCTAAGTCAGTGTTTATCAAATGAATAAATGAATTAATGATGTCCTTTCTGGTTTAGTTGGGAGTTTTTACACTGATGCTCAAAAGATTGTGTTTCTATGACCTCAGTGGAAACCCATTACTAAGTGGCCTGTTGGATGAATAAACAAATAACCTCAGAGAGCCAGAGACATGGAGCAGCTACATTTGGCATTTAGACTTTCACCGATCCTGAATGAGTCGGACCTATTGCATGGTTCTCAAACTTGGCTGCACAGTAGAACCACCTGATACCTGGTTCCCAAAGACTGATGTGATTGGTCTGGGGTTTGACCTGGACATCAGGAGTTTTGAAAGCTCCCCAGGTGATTCTACTATGCACTCAAGTTTGAGAAGCACTGCTTGGGAACAGAGGTTCCCAAATTATGGATCCATTGGCCAAATCCATTCCACAACCTACTTTTGTAAATAAAATTTTATTGGAATGCTGCCATATTTATTTGTTTATCGTCTATGGCTGCTTTTGTGCTGTAATGACAGAGGTGAGTGGTTGTAACAGAGACCATGTGACCAACAAAGTCTAAAATGTTAACCATTTTGCTGTTTACAGAATGTGTACAGACCCCTGCTTTGGGCCATTGGAAGATCTTACCCCTCTAACTTCAGCTTTCACCATCACAGCTCCCAGCACCTCTTACTCAGTCATGCATGGTATCACCAGGTCTCTTTCCAACTCCATGACATTGTTATGAGAGATTTCACAGCTGAGTTTGGTAGTGTGTTATAACTACGTTTCTACATTTTCTATCTTGACCAAAATTTTCTTTTTCTTCTAATGCTTGTCTTAATTGCCTTGTTTGCTTTGGTTTCTGTGTACATCTTACAGGTTATCTGACATAGTTGTAAAATTCCTCTGGGCACAGCCAGATGCTTCAGATAGTCCCACCCATATCTTGAAGCACTCCTTTTGCTATCCTCCACACCCTTGCTCTTCTGTGCTGGATTTACTTTTCTGGACCTTCATGTCTTCCTCTTTTTTGGTTTACTCACAATTTTTTCTTAATGGTATCCCTATTTATGAAATGTCACACGTCTTCATTGCTCTTCTAGCTTTCTTTTTCATTCATTTCTTCATCTTTATTTTTCTGCTTTTTTCCTACATTTACTTTGTCTTCTATTCATATATTGAATTTTTATTCTAATGCCAAATGTTTAATTTCTAAGAGTTCTTTCCTCTTTCCTGAATGTGTTTCAAATATGTTCTTATTTCTTAGATGCACAGCTTGTGTCTCTGAGTACGTTAATGGAGGACAGGAAAAGATATAGGGAATTAGTTGGGTGTTTTACTGAATATTTTTAAAAGGTGCATTAGGAAGCTTTAGATTCCTTCTAAACTTTGAAACACTTCAGATAACTTGGGTGGCATCTATTCACTGAAGGTTTGAAAGAATTCTTGTGAAAAACTGTCAGAAACCAGGGTCCTCTTCTTAATTTTTGTTTTACATCTTCCCCAGTTTTAGCTCTGGTTGTTATATTGGGGCATTTTTTCCTTCCATGATCAATATTAGTAATTTACAGTTTTTCAGGAAATGATGCATTTTATCCAGAGTTTCAAACATTCAAACACATTATTCTTACTTAGCTCTTTAGAACTTCTCTGTATCTGGATACCTGGTTCTAATGTAGAGTGCAGGCTCAGGAGTGAGATGAATTTGCTTCCAAATCTCAGATATTTCATTTACTGGCTCTGTGATTTTGAGCAAGTCAGTCAACCACTATAAGCATCATCATAATTCTGCTGTATTGTGACAATTAAGCACACAACCAATTTCAAGTATTTAGCAAATCTTAGTAAGTCTTCATTGAATATTATCTCTCTAGTAAACTAGAGCCTCAAGATTTTCCTATGTAGAACCACAAACAATCTTAGGAGGAAGAGCAACAAAGCTTAATTGTACCAGACAAAGTGATTCCCAGCTTTGGGCCATTACACCATCTGTTTCCACTACTGGGAATGATATTCCCCCATGTTTCCACATGGCTGACTCCTTGTTGTCATCCAGATGTGATCACAAATATTCCTTTCTCAAGAGTCCTTCCCCAGGGCTGTTGCCTACAGTTGTCCATGTTGTGCACTGCACAACTCCAGTGGGCACCATTCCCATCAAAATTTATGCTAATGGTGTCCACTAAAGTTGTACAGGCACAATCAGCCCAGTCATGCTAGGTGGCCCTTGTCCTCTCTGACCATGCAATCTAATAATCCAAAACCCCATCCCAGTCATTTTTTATTTCTCATCCTTTTTAACATTTATTCACAGTACCTATCACTATCCAAAATAATAATCTCATTTAATTATGTGTTTACTTGTTTGTTGTCTACCTGCCCAAGCTAAAATGTAAGCTTCAGAAGATCACGGGTTGTCACTTTATTGCCCACGCTGTAGTCCCATTGTTTAGAAGAGTGCCTGGGACATCACAAATGTTCAGTACATTTACATTAACTCTAAGGGCCAAACTGGAAAGAGGCATCGGAGAGGGACAGCAACGAGGAAGTGAAAAATCACAAGAAACCAGTGAATCAACTTTCTCTCTCTCTGCTCTTTGTCTCTGCTTCTCCTATCTTTGCCACTTCATCTTGTTCTCTGCAGGTCAGCTGTCCAGCTTTGTGCTCTACGTGCTGGGTGGATGATGGCTGCTCCCACACTTCCGAGTTACAGTTTCATCCGCAAGGAGGACACACTCATATCTCTCTTAGGTCTGATCTCACACTTCAGAATGAGAAATTAATTTCAGTTTAAGCCATCACTGGTCCAATCAGCTATGTTCAGGAGATTGAGGCCATATGATAAAGCATAGCTAACAGTAAGAGGTAGCCTAGGGAATTTCTTGGAGAGCAGAGGTTTTCATGATCTAGATGGACTCCAGCATTGCTCATACAGGAGGGAGTGCAGCTGCAGGTTCGGGTAAGAGCTGATAAGTCCAAATGCTCAGAAGTGGTTGTGTGATAAGGATCCAGAGTTAGGTAGCTTTTGGTATTTGGCTGTGTGATATGGAGCACACATTTAGCTTTATTTTTCTTATTTGAGAAATGAAGGCACTGGATTCAATTATTTTTGTGGTTATTCCTGACCCTGGCATTTCCTGAGTCTTGTAATGTGCTAACTCCCAGGTTAATCAGCTCTCCCGCTTGCCTTCAACTCATTCTTGAATCTCCATCTACTAGTCCCACTGGCATTGGAAAGGCATAATGGAAAACTTCAACCTCCATACTGTCCAGAATAAGCCAGAAAATGCTGAGAAATCTAACTAGGGGCAAAAAAAAAAGTTAAGATTCATAAAAAAAGAGATTGCTGTATTCTGAAACATAATAAAGATCACTAAAGACGACAAACCAAAAATGTTCAGACTTTGATGTGGTTTGGATCTGTGTCCCCACCAAATTCTTCCGTGAAATTGTATTCCCTCATGTTGGAGGTGGGGCCTGGAGGGAAGTGATGAAATCATGGGGTTGGTTTCTCCTGAATGGTTTAGCACGATTCCCCCTTGGTACTGTCTTCATGATAGTGAGTGAGTTCTTGTGAGATCTGATCATTTAAAAGTGTGTGGCACTTGTCCCTCTCTCTCTTGCTCCTGCTCTGGCCATGTGATGGGTGTGCTTCCCCTTTGCCTTCCACCATGTTTGTAAGATTCCTGAGGCCTCCCCAGGAGGTGAGCAGGTGCCAGAATCATGTTTCCTGTATAGCCTGTGGAACCATAAGCTAATTAAACCTTTTTTCTTTGTAAATTACCCAGTATTGGGTAATTATTTATAGCGATGTGAGAATGGCCTAATACAGACCTCTAGATCAAAATAAAGTGAACAACCTTGAGGGAAAAGAGAAAAAAACTGTAAGGAAAGGTGAACTCAGCAGAAAAAATGATCAAGGTGCTAAAATGGAGATTATAGTGTTCCCAGGTGGAGACACTCTACAAATGGATTGGTGCAGTCCTTTCCCCCATGTTATGAAGCTCCTAGCCTTCAGAGAATGTGTTCTAAATCCTCCCAACATCCCCAACTATTACCCCATTAGTACCTTTGTGTGTGTGAGTGTGCTTTGAGACAACTTTTCAGATGGAAGATCATTAAAAACAGAGAGCTCTGTGAAGGCTGAAGATCTGAGAAGGCTTAAGGGCTTAAGTGATTCTGGCTGTGATCAGCAACTGCTGAGATGCCTGGAATCAGACACAAAACTAATTGAATGTTGGAGAGTTGACAGATAATGGAAAGAGGTACAAGACTGGTCATCTGGAGAAATACTGATGCTTTGATGAAACTTTCCACTTGTTTGCTCTCTACAGGCATGGACTATATTATTCGTGTTTCATTTTTCACCCCTATAAGCAGCTGGCAGGATGTCAGGTGTAAAGGAGGGATGATTGTATTTTTGTAGAAGGAACGTCCATGTTGGATCAGTGATGCTTATCATGCCTACACAAGACTTTACCTCTGCAGAGTCTTTCTTTGTAACTTTTTGGTCTAATGTTCCCCTTTAGCCAGCCTGGGGATTCTTCAAGGCTCTCTCACACTGCGCAAAATTCATGGGTGCTATTAAAGTTTTGATATCTGGGATAACACACTGCCAATGAAGCTTGTTTTAACAACATTGACCTTAGAAACTCTATTCTCCTTAGAAATGCTTTAATAGATCCTGATCATCTTCAGGAAAAAGTCCAAATATCTTATCATCACACTCTAGCCTTTGACAAACTCCTTCAGTTCATCTCTTACCACTTTTCCATATCAAACCTTGAAGTTCCCTGAATCTGCTATATTTCTGCTAGTTTCTGAACCTTGCACATTCTATTCCTCCCTTTCCAGGAATGCTCTTTCTCCTCCTCCTCCACCAAACTCATGCTTTGCAATTTTTTTTTTTTTTTACAATTGAGCTCAGATGCATGTCTCCCTCTGTCCTCTCATAAAACCACAGCAGTCATCATGGAATCATAGAATCATGATTCATTCCTTCCTTTTCTTCCATTCTAGATTAAAAGCTGCTTGAGAGTTAGAATTCTAACTTCTTCATCACTATGCCCCAAGTTCAAATGGACACACCTTGTTTATTCTAGGTGTTCAATAAATTGTTTGTTGAATGAATGAATGAATGAATGAGGTGATAGGCTAAAGAGCAATCC
Source organism: Pongo pygmaeus (assembly GCF_028885625.2). Classification (NCBI taxonomy): domain Eukaryota; kingdom Metazoa; phylum Chordata; class Mammalia; order Primates; family Hominidae; genus Pongo; species Pongo pygmaeus. The sequence goes on from NC_072380.2 coordinate 148,089,916, forward strand.
AATAAGAGAGCAGAAGAGCATTTCTATGTTAAAAACCCAATTCTCTTCATTTCTTCATTGACGAACTTCACTCAATCACTGTGATTGGAGCCACACTCTGGATCTCTGAAAGCTACTGCCATTATCAGAGCTTATATAGGGAAGCCTCACAAGGAAGTGGAAATTCTTAACCTTGGACTCAGGCTGATATTGACAGCATAGATAAAAAATTCAAAATAAATAAAGGAAGTAGCTGATCTTGTCTCACCTGTCAATGCTTAACATTAATAATATATAAGTCAAAAACTTTACATGCTGCAACTTTTCTCATATTGGGGGAAAGAAGGTGGAGTTGGGGAGAGACCTATCCCAGCCCATATGGAATTTATTTTTCCTATGGTTTGAAGCTCAGGTCAAACATTGGATATCCAGGGTCCTATAGCTAGTAATGGAAGAGGTGATAAAGAGTGAGTGTCTGGATGAATTGATGAATAAGCAGGTAGATGGTTGGATGGATGGTTGGTTGATTGGATGGATGGATGAATGGATGGATAGATGGGAAGAATGGTGGGAGAAAAGAAGGCACATTGAGCAAGAAAAATTTATTTAACTTGATAATTCATTATATAATGGAGATAGAGGAAGCTGAAAATTTAAATATAATTAACAGTTTCCAGCCTGGAATGCTAGGAGAATTGTGATAAAAACTAGAAAAGAGAGAAGAGTAAAAGTGCTTTAAGAGCACTTCCGTGCTTAGGCACAGATGAGAAGTGATTTTGTCTTCCCAAAGCTGAAGGATTTATTCTGATTGTAGAGATAAGAGGAGATTTTATTGGAGAAGATTTCCAAATGTTGCATTGTTCCAATAGGATCTTCAAATTTGCTTTCCACATATTTTGCTCTACTGAAAGGGTGAAAGAACTGAGTTAGTAGTGTATGTATACAAGCATGTATGAGTATAACCTGAAAATGTCCCAGGTGTTCAGGAAAACTGGAGGTTCTGGTACTTAAAGCTTTCTGGTTACAAAACCATAGCCACAGAGAGTTGCAGACATGAGTGTGAAAAGTGGATAAAATCAAAAAGGAGAATGCTCTTATATTCAACAATTAATAGCTATTGCTATAGATGAAAACAGGCAATACAAATACAACACGTTAAGAGAACAGTGAAAGGATGTATTAAGTCTGACCACGGAGAGACAGGTAAGTTGGGGAGGGATACAAGGGGTGAGCCTGTGTCATTCTGCCAGCCCTCCCTCCCACAGCCACACACAGCATTTGGCAGGACTCCAACTCTGACTCAGGAGTGCCATGGAGTAGGGTTTTGAGTGTGAAAATGATGAAGTCATATAGCATTTGCATTAATCAGAATTCACAATCATACCCACAGGGAATGAATTCACCCCTGCCAACCTCCTAAGAGAATAGCTTAAGGGCATGTTAACATTAAGCCTAAATTGGGGACTGAAACAGTACCAAGAGGAAAATTATCTGTAATAAATACCATTTGTCAAGAAAAATGGCCCAGAGTGCACAGAAGCAGGTAGACCCCTTGGCCAATGGGGGAACCCTGACTGGAGGATTCAGCAGGTGGTCCAAGAGGCAGATGGTCACTTCCTGAATCACAACCACATGTACCATGGGGATGTTTTATGGGTCACTTGAGAGCATTCTTGTCAGCAGCTCACCTGCCTGCAAGCCCAGGAAGTCACTCAAGTTTATATATCAAGGAGGAGGGGAGATATTGTTTGTCCTCTCTCCTTTTTTTTTCTGGAGAAGGGGAGACAAAAAGAGGGCAACAACAAGCTCCTTTTACAAAAACCAAGGACATTAGCTTTTATTCTTGGACTGACAAAAATAGATTTGGGAAAACATTTTCTGCAACCCAGGAAAATAAGGGAATCTGAATTAGCATTTTGAAATTCAAACTCAAGACCTAGGGGGAAGGTTTGAAATCAGGAGTAAGATTTTCCTAGACAGAGAACAAAGGCTGGAGAGTTGCAGAGGAAGGAGCTAAGATAGCTTCCGGGGATTGGAAAGAGCACCTTTCTGTGTGCTTAAGAAAGGGCACTAGGAGAAAACACTACCTGGCTAAGGAAGTCTGAGGAAATACACGGAAGGGGCTGGAACCTCAGATTTGAACACAGAGCAGCTCTGGCTTCAAACCCCAGCCAGACCATTCAGCAACAGGACAGTGTGGGAGTGATTTCTTTAACCTCTGGGCTTCAATTTCCTGCTCTGCAATATATTTGCCCTTCGTGGTGTCTGAATACACCATTAAGTCCATATGAGGCACTCACTTACCAATCAGCACAGAAAGGGAGCAGGGGAGGCTTCCTGCAGAAGCGTGGTGAAGCCTTTGAGCTAAATTTTAGAGAAAGAGTGGTGGCAGCCATGGAGCTCTGGAGAAGGATTGCAGATTGCAATTGTCTACATTCTTCCGGTGTCCTCTTCACCTAGCCTGTCTGGAGTCTCTGTGAGCTGACTCACCCCTCACCTCCCTGGAGCCTCGGAGGCTGAATTTTCAAGTGTAAAAGGCAGCCCTTCTGTCTCAAAGTAGTTTTTTTTTCTTTCCCAATAGATTAGGCAAGCTCATTGCCTGGGGTCTTTAAAGAACAAGTTGTCATCGGTTAGGCATTTTTCACACTGCCTTTTATTTTTTTTCATCTCTGATAGGTAACCTTGGACAGTCTAAGTGTCAGCTCAGGAATCTCATGGTGACAAGCCCCTCAGCAGCCTGTCTAAACTCACACTGGGAATAATCAGAGGCAATGGCTGAACTAAGAGGCCCTGGAAGTTGAGGAAGACTTGCTGGAGAGCAAGAACTCTTTGGGTTTTCCATCTCTGGAAGTTTACCCTGACAAAGAGTAAACTCGCAGATGAGGAGGAACATCCAGAGTAGAAGTTCTCCTGGCAGAGGAGGGGCAGCGTATTGAAGAGCCTGTCCACCTGCAGTGGCCACCATGACCTTTCTTTAAATACCTGAGCATCTTGCTAGGACATCTGATGTGTGCCAGGCATGGGGCTGGGCTCCAGAGCCACGAAGGTGAATAATTGTTGTCTCTCCATCTCTAGGGTTTAGACCTCTATTGAAGACACACATACACACATACATACACACACACACGCCAGTGCAGTGTGACATTTTTAGTGAATGGCAAGACCATCCACTAGAGGCTGAAATCAGAAATTTGGTTGTCATCTTTGATACCTTCCCACGTAGAAAAAAGTCAGCCCACGATGTATCTTCTGAGAAGAGGCAGTCCACATGGAAGATACGGGATGTACACTTCCTCTTTGTTGATGTAGCCATAAGACTGAGTGTTTAATGCCCTCAGGTAGAGCTTATTTATACATGAAAAGTCACTGACAAATTATCTTGGTTTGAAAAGTTAATATCGAATGTGTAAAGTTTAAAAATAAAGTTATGTTCTTAAGCTTTTACTTTCAGCTTATAAATATTATTCTTCTGTTTGTAAAAGTCTAGCAAAAATTAATCACTTATAAGGAGACCTTGATTAATACATATGTCCCATTTATAAACTTTAAGATTTTCAATTGTCTTTATAATTTTGATACATTCTATTTTTAGTACTTTAACAAAATTTCTCATGTGCTCAAATCTTATCACTCTAATAGATTACATTAAACTCATAAACATAGTGATTCTTATGGTATTGAAAATATTCAAGTACTGTATATAAATCTAGTAAAAATTCAACTTAAGTCCAAATCAGTTACTAAATTATTTGTTTTAATTGTGATCACAAAGTTTAACTGCTATTCCAATAAACCAAACTCTCTTAGGTACAAGAATTTCTATATGAATCATACATTGCTCTTAGAATAATGAATTAATAAAAACTATATATTATTTTTTGGTAAAAGTGTGTCCACAAGTATATATATATATACACACACATACACACACACACTATATATATATATATATACACACACACACTATATATATACACACTATATATACACGCTATATATATACACTATATACACTATATATATACACACTATATATATACACTATATATATACACTATATATACACTATATATACACACTATATATATACATTATATATATACACACTATATATATATATATATATATATATATATATATATATATATACTGGAATATTAGCAATTGTTAATTCTGGCTGGTGGGCTTTTGACTGATTTTTATTTTTTTATTCAAACCTTTCTCTTTTTTCCAATGAATGTGTATCACTTTTTAATCCAGGGAAAGACATAATTTTGAAAATCTTTTTAGGTGCCTGTTCTGGGATGGATCTTAGGCTTGATCCCATGGGGTGGTCCCCAGATGTCTAGACCCTCTGTGTAACCTCCTTCCTGGGTCAATTGGAGCCTCAACCCACCTGCTGCTCAGGCCTCATGGTACATGAATTTGATGACTCGTTTTGTGCACAGATACTTCTTGTATCAGGCGCTAAGATTATTATTACTATGGTTTAACAAAGAGAGGAAACAGAGCCATACTTCGTAGTCTGAGCCTTATGGGCTATAAGCAAATTCAAGTTAAATTTAAGAAAAGTATTGATTAGAAGCTGTTCCCTCGAGGCCTGGTGGACAAGTTCACTGCTTAACTGGGTAACTGATTGCCTGACTGTCAGAGTGACTGAAAGACCAATGAATAAATGAATAAAAACATGAATGAAAAAATGATTTAGCGACTAACCTTAAATGTTTGAATATATGTGCAAATGAATGGGTAAAATGACTAATTATGTAATCACCGATTGACTGACAGAAGCCAGGACTAGCTTGATAAATGAATGAGTCAAAGAGTCAAATGACTGCCTGGGGCTAAATGCGTGTGAATAATTAATTGGCTGAATAACAGTCACAATCGAATGGGTGAAAGAGTACATGACGGACAATGTATGATTGGCTAAACTGTTGACCGACAGACTGAGTCAATGAATAGGTGAATGAAAGAGTGAGTGACGGAGTGAGTGAATTAAAGGATTGTCTGACTTCCTGATTGTATGTATGTGGATTAGTTGACTGACTGAATAATGGTGCTTCAAAACAACAAAACAATTGAAGGACTGCAATAAATGAGAACCTGACTGAATGAAGGAAGGACATTTGAAGGAGAGAGGCTCTCACTGGAACTGTTTACCTTGAGGTTGTCATGCCTTCATCCCAGCACAGCGGCTTCAGCCCAGTCCTGTGCAGCCCCCTCCCTCAGCATTCCTGGGTACCTGAGTCCCACTGGGCAATGACCAAGAGCCCTCCATGTTGCCTGGCCTAGGTCCCTTTTTTCTCATTTCATTTTGTGGGTGGAAACTGACCCAGGTTTGGGCATATTCTTGCCCTTAGGATTTTTTTTAACAAGTCTTGACTTCTTGGGATTGTCCCATGATATCTAAGAACACTGGGTCAGACTTGAATCTCAGGTCATTCCACTCCTGGGCACATTGGAAAGGATCTGGAATGCAAATCTTGGCTGGGGTCCTTCCCAGCCTCTGGTGGAAGACATTGAGACCTTCGATTCTAAGGACATTCTCTGTTGGGTGAGAGGTTCTACGGCACCAGGAGCTCTGTCTGGAGGCCCAGACCTCATCCATCTCAGTACCTGGGGTCTGATGATCTGTGCGTGTTTATTCTCAGGCCTTTGGGTGGTGGGATGATGAGGACCGGCATGCACTTGTATGACTTCCTGGCACACATCCACTGAGGAATGCCAATGTTTACCCGTTCGTTCTTTTACTGTCAACTCACTTGGTTTGGTCTTATTCCCCTAGCTTACCTGAAGCAGATTAATCCTTAAAAGAGTTTTTGTTTAAATAAACTCTTCCCTAGTGATCCATTCAGACTCAGCATCTGGGGACACAGCCTCCCACCCCTTCTCTCCTGCTGGCTTGAAGCTGCCTCCACAAAGAGAAAGATTTTGCTAAAGGAGGCTGTATGTATTATCAAGAGATTAGTTAATTGGGAGCTCACTGAATGCCTCTTGTTTATCAGTTTCAAGTCACACAGTGGATCTATTTATATTTGTTAAAGGAGCATTTTAGTAGGGTCTTTATTCTTGAAGGAAAGCTCGGAGGTAAGTTACCCCCGAATCTCAGAGTGAAAACCTGCCAAAATCTATGGCAAAGAGGCTGAAAATAGACGTAATGTTTATTCATTAGGAGCCTCTCTGAGCGTGTTATCAGCTGTTGGCATGGAATTGGAACATCACCTATGAATGCCAGGCTGGAGTGAGGGTGAGGCTGACATGACCATGGAGACAGGACTTGATGACTGTTGGAAAAATCATCCTACTTGATTTAAACCTAATAAACAAGAAATCCCAATTAGATGTCGACTTTCCCCTCAGGATTTGTAGAGCGGGTTTAACTTCTCCCAGGATCTTTGCAAGTGTGAATAGTCACTCTAATCCTGGGAATAGGACAGAGAATTAAACCAAGTTTATCCCTCTCTCTATCCAGCGTACCCTTCTGCTTCCCATTCTTGCAATTCCCACAAACTGCTGGATTGTAGCTTCACATCTATTTCACTTACCCTGTGCAGTGTCTGGCACATGACTAATTTTGATAAGTGATTGTTGATGATGTCAATAAATAAAAGAAAATGAAACCCAATTCAGCCTCCAAAGCTTGGATCAAATTCCCATCATCATTTAATTTTTCCTGACCCAACTTACAACATGGCACAAAAGAAGCATCAAGAGCCTTAGAGTCAGGTCAACTTAGTTTCATACTGCAGTTCCTTCACTAATTAGTTGTGTGTTTAACTTCTCTCAGCCTGTTTCTTCTTCCTTATTATCACTATAATCACCATCATCACAATAATGACTCCTGTTGAGAGTTTATCATGTCCCAGTTTTGCACATGGCATGGGTCATCTTTTCATCTTCACAAAAATATTACATAAGTTCTAGTATCTTCAATGTACAGACGAAGAAATTGAGGCACATGGAGAACGAGCAACGGTAGTAGCTATCTCTTTATAAAACTTACTGTTTGCCAGCCACTGCTCTTAGCATTTTTAAAGCCACTCAATCATAAAACGCCCAGTGTGGGCCAGTTTGTCTACAGATATCCTGAATTTAGCACTGAAATGTCTACATCCTGAGAAAACCCTCAGTCCTGGGCAAGTAGGACAGTTGGTTTGCTCTACTCAATTCTCATAACCAAATGTGAGAAAGGTATTATTCCTCCAACTTACAGATGAAGAAACTGAGGCACAAGAGGTTAAGTAACTTTCCCAAGTCCATACCTACAGCTAATAAATGGCACAACAAGGCCATCAGTCCCAGAGTTTAGCCACTGCACTCTGCTTTCTCCCAGGAAGAAAAAGGGAAATAATTTCTCTTTCATTAGATTGTTAGAGGCCATACATACTCTCTAACATGTAGTAAGGGTATAGTATATAGCTTACTTTTCTGCCCCTTCACTTCAAAACTCCTGCTTTATCTTCCTCTTTATTTTAAAGGGCCTCAAAGAATCACACTAGCTGGTCTTCACTTTCTAATTTTCCATTCACTTCCAACCTGTCCCAGTCTTACATCTGCCTCCATTACTTGTCTGAGAAAGAACTCCACGTGAAGGTCATCAAATGGCCCATGGATTCTTCTATCCATTGGTCTCTCCAAAGCCCCCATTCTACTTCCCTGAACTATAAGAGAAGGTCTGTGTGTTTGTTAAATTAAAGCAAAATAGAAATGAATTGAATTGGAATAAATCCCAAGGTGTTTTACAACCCTGACCTCTCCTTCTTTTTTTAAAAAAATTTTTTTCCTTGGTTCCCATGACTGAGTTTTCACATGTCTGAAAGCTCTCTGTCACACTTCATTGATCCCCTTTACCTTTCATCTTCTTAAATGTTGCTGTTCAGGGCCTTCCTCTGGCCTCCTTTGTTCTTGCTATGTAGTCTCTCACTAAGTTATTTCATTCATTTCCTGGACTTAACTGCCATATTTATAATGGTAAAGTTCCCATTCCTTTCTCCTGAATTTCAGACACATATGCAAATGCATTAGTAAGAATAGCATAGGTTATGTTGCAGTAATAAACCCCCAAATCTCAAAAATTTTATATGTCAAATACATATTTCTTGCTCATGATGCATGTCCAACACAAGTCAGTCAGAGACCCAGGCTGGTGGATGCTCTGCCACCTCCAAACACGTGTCCTCCTTAGTTCCTGTGGCAGCAAAATTGTGAGCTGGAGGGTTGTGCAATAACTCTCAAATACTTTGGCCTGGAAGGGGCACGGATCACTTCTGCCCCCAGTTCATTAGTAAAAACTGGTCACATGACCCTGCTTAGTTGCAAGGATGCTGGGAAATGTGAGAAAGCTCATGGACATACAGTGGGCAGTAAATGCCTCTGCCAGCTCAGCTGGCTCCTGGACATCCCACATAGCCTTTACCAAGGTAGTTCAGATTTAGCAGTTTTGCCCACAGAAGTCAATACCTTCTACCAAACTGTTCCATCTTCTGTATTTCTAATCTTTTCAAAGAAAAGGGTCAATCTCAGCACCGTATCTGGGGCTGTAACTTGCCTCTGCTCCCCTACTTTAGGCCACTTGTGAAACCTGACTTATTTTATCTCCTTGACTTTCCTCGTCCTTGACTTCTTTGAATCTAAGCCTACTTGCCTGTTCCTAACCCATTAGTCTAAATTTGCTTCTCAGCACCTCTTTTCTGGATCTCTGAAGTGTCTCTTATTACTCCAGCTGTTCACACTCCTTCTCTAATTCATCCTTCCTAAGGCTGCCAGAGTGGGCTTTGTTTGTTTTTCCTAGAGTGCTAATCCAAGCACACAATGTCCCTGCTTAAATACCTTTAATGTCTATAACCTTTTGAAACTCAACTGGTCCAAAACCTAACTTCTTCTCTTCTCCCTCAAATCTCCTCCCCAGAAAGTTCCCCCATCTCAGGTAAAGGAGCTCCATTCTTTTAGTTGCTCAGCCAAAATCCTTGACGTTATCTTTGGTTTTTCTCTTTTTCTCACATTGCACATCCTGTCAATTAGAAAATCCTATATGCTTTACTTATATAAGATATCCAGAATCCAATCAATTCTCACTAGCTCTCTCACTCTGGTCCAAGCCACCAACATATTTCACTTGGATCAATGCAAGAGACTTCTAATTAGTCCCTTGCTTCTATTTTTGCCCCTTTCCGTCTATCTCATACAGATCAGTAAGAGAGACCCTATCATAAATAAGTCTATCAATCACTTCAGTGCTCAAAACCCTCCCATGGCTCCAGATCTCATTCAGGGCAAAAGCCAAAGACATCAGGATCTCACAATCTGGATACCAAATGATCCCATCTTGGACAGAACTTCTCTTCCAGGACTCTCCCTTTGGATCACTCCATGTGGTCACACTGATCTCCTTTTTCTTCCTTGAATTCACCAAAGTCCTTTGCTTCCAGGCCTTTACTATTCTCTTGGCCTGGTGAATAACCCCATATCCTCAGGACTGCATCCCACCCTTCAGGTCTTTGGTCACATATCATCTTCTCTATAAAAGCCTTCCTTCAAGGCTGATGTAAAATTCATCCTCTCCCATTGGCCACTCCCTGCCTTGCACGTATCACCATCTATGCACATATCACCATCTATGCACATATCTATGCACGTATCACCATCTAATGCACATATCTATCTATGCACATATCACCATCTAACATACCACGTTGTTCTTCTTCTTTATCTTGTTTATCATCTCTCTCAGGAGAAGATAAACTACATAGAGACAGGACTTTGCGGTCTACCCCTTCACTGATAGATACTTAGTGCCTTGAAGACTGCCTGGGACATAATAGGTGTTCAATATATATATTTTAAATTGTCCTGAATGTAATGGCTAATATTCTTAGTACAGCCTTCACCTATTTGTGCAGTTTCTTTGCTGGCCATCCTACCTTCTTCTTCCTGGTTGTAACCCAACATTTCCAAATTACAATCTGGACAATGCCCATCCTGCCAGCATAGATACTTTTTAAAAATGTTTGGGAAATACTTCATATTCTTCACTCTCCCACCACCCCACCAAATTGGCTAAGATTCATAATACATAATGGCATAATGGAAAATTCAAGAAGTACTGCAAAATGTTTAATTTTGTTTCTAAGCTTACCTGTTAAATAAATCCTTTTAGATGATTTATAGTAGTATCCTGTGCAATTATAGTTCCAGTCTGTGGCTTTTCTGCTGTATTGGATCTTTTAGTTATCAGAATGTATCATATTATTTATTTTGTCTCATTGTGTTTTCTCATTCTTGAATTTTCAAACGCCTCTACGCTACACGCATTTGCACACACACCCATGCACACACTCACATGCATGCACATACACAAGCACACACACTCACTGTCCAGAGCAAACAACTACTTCCTTCTTCCTTTATCCAAGTGGTCACTTCCTCTGTGAAGCCCACTTTGATCCCCTACTCCTCTAAACGATATTTTTTCCTCTCGTGCCTGCACTGTGGCCTGGACAGTTGCTGATCAGAGCATCCCACTTAGTTAATTCCAGGTATGTAATCACTTGTCTGCCTTCCTGATTAGCTGTAGCTTCCCAAGGCATGTGCGGTATCATTTCACCCTTATAGGCATGGCATGCAACCTGCTACCTCCCACATAGAAGGCTGGCCTTCATCAATAGAAACAGCAACCTTATGGGTCTTCTGGAGTTAGGCCATAAGAATCCTTGAAAGCTTCTGCCTGGTTCTCTTGCATCTCTTGCTCTCAATACTTTCCCTTTCCAAATCCGTTCACATCCACCATCTGTGAGAAACCCAAGTCATGTAAGGAAGCCTTTTGTAGGTATTCTGATAAAGAATCCCAGCTGAACTCCCAGCTAACAGCCAGTAGTACCTGGCAGCCAGGAGATGAGCCATGTTGCGCGTCCAGACGTGTTGGGCCTTCAGATGGCTGCAGCCCCAGCCACTCTCTGCCTGTCACACATGGAGACCCCAAGTGAGAACCATTCAGTTGAGTCCAGTCAACCCGCAGAATCAAGAAAGATAAAATTGTTATATTAACCCATTAATTTTGGTAATAATTTATTAGACAGCAGTAGATAAATGGAATAGTTGTCCCATCCCACCTTGCCATGCAACATGTAAAAAGCTTGGTTTAAACATCCCCTTTGTGGGCAACCCTGCTTTTTCTAATGAAGTAACTTTGGAATGTGAAGCACATGCTTTCCTATTCAAAAAGTCTTGTAAGCTCTTAGATCTGCTAATTAGGAGTAATCCCCTTTAGTCCAATTACAATGTGGTCATGGTGTACCTCCTGCTAGAGTCTGCACTAAACCACCAGATCCCTCCTTTTTCTTTTTTTTCTTTTTCCCCCCCTTTTTTTTTTTTTTTTGAGATGCAATCTCACTCTGTTACCCAGTTTGAGTGCAGTGGTGTGATCATGACTCACTGCAACCTCCACCTCTGGGGCTCAAGCGATTCTCCTGCCTCTGCCTCCCAAGTAGCTGGGATTAGGGGCATGGGCCACCATGCCTGGCTAATTTTTGTATTTTTGGTAGAGACGGGGTTTTGCCATGTTGGCCAGGCTGGTCTCAGATTCCTGACCTCAAATGATCCACCCGCCTCAGCCTCCCAAAGTGCTGGGATTACAGGCCTGAGCCACCAAACCCAGGCGATCCCTCCTTTTTCTATCTGTGCAAATTTCATCCTATTTAAGAGCAGGATGTCTTTTTAGAAACCTTACTCTGTAAATACCATCTATTTCTGTTTGGTATTGAGAAGTGCTCCATGAGCCAGTACCTCAGTGTGGATAAGTTGTTGTGACATATTATCCTTTGGCTATCACCCACAAGATACAGTAATTGGCTTTTAACAACTCATTTTAAAACTTCTATATGGCACATTCTCACTTAGGTATCTCCCCAGTTGCTCCCACATTGTGCTCTCCTATTTGCAGAACTCTTTCATCCCATGATGGCAGCATTTCATTTTCATGGTGGCTTGGTTTGCCGTGGTTTCACAGTTCAATCCCCAGAGATCAGCCTTATTTTCTTAAATTATAAAGTATTGGTGAGACAGGGTGTGCTACTTACAGCCCTCCACTCAGGACCACCTACAGCAAAGCTGAGATTCGGGGTAGGAAGAGAATTTAGGACCTGGAGACCAGCTCTGGGGCTTCCTTGATGGATGACTCTGTTCAGCTGATGAGACCCTGCAGAACATTAACGCCCTCATCTGAAAATAGACATCCTGCCTCCTTATATCCTCAGGATTATCAAATGAGATAAAATGAATTAAGCTTCAGCAAGCTCACTAGATGACCTCTAAGTTACCGTTCGCTGAGGTTCTAGCACAGGGGTTCCTTCTTAATGAAAATTAGGAGGTAGAATTAGAAGTTAAACATCCTCAAATTCACCCTTGTGCTCTTTTGCCTACATCTTTCATCTTCACTAAGTTTGCAGCCCCTGGAGGGCAGGGACCTCTGATAAATGTCAAGCCTCCTCTCCTCCACAGTGCCCCAGGCCGTGCCATGCATTTAGAAAACCTGAAAGGGATAGAAACTTTTCAGGGAAATAGAGTAAGACACAGGACAACTGGTTACATTGGAAAGGAAATATTAGATATAAAAGAGTAACCTTAGTATAATTGGGTACTTTGGATTCACCATGTTCCGTGATTTGTCCCCTGTGTCCACCAGAGACAACCACCACTGGCTTGGGAATGCAATCATTAGGTTTAAAACACATTCTGAAAATGACCAATCATTAAAGAATGATTATTGATATGGCCATGAAAAATGCGTGACTCATATTTAATAGCAAAACTAACTCTGTTGCTTTTGCCCACTGGTCCTGTTGCTGCCCACTGGAGACATTCAGGTAAGCTCTCACTTTCCCAGATACCAGGCCTCAGGGCTTTCGAAGTCAGTGACCGTGTCTCCCCACCATTTCTCTCCAGTCCAAACACCCCCATTTCTTCATTTGATCCTCAGGTAGCTCTTTCTAGTCCTGTCACTATCCTGGACTCCCTTCCAGGTGGCAGTCATGTTTGTTTCTGTCAATCTAAGCACATCTTCTCTAGCAGCTTGTATCTAAGAAAAAAAATTGTGTTGCATAAATACATCCAGGGATTCTTGGTAGCCATGGCTTGCTCAGAACCATAGGACAGTTGTATCTGAGCCCGGTGAGATTTTCTTAGTGTTCCTAAACCCCAAGAGAGACACTGTGTTTCAGCTCTGATCTGACCCAAAGGTCCATATGAGACAGTCTACTTACAGCTAGACTGATCCCTGGCTTATACAGGGCTTGCACGAGCTCTGCAGAGACAAAGACCCAGATCTCTTGCTTACATTGTAGCACTGAATGAAAAATCAGAGGGAGGGAGGGCATGACTGGAGGGAAAAGAAAAGAAGGAAGGAAGAAAGAAGAAAGGAAGGAAGGAAAGAAAAAAGAAGGGAGGGAGGGAAAGATGGAGAAAGGGAGGAAAGAAATCCTGTTTTTTCTTGAGTGTCTTCCACATTTTAAAGGCTCACAGGATGATTCTGAAGATGAAAGATCATACGTCATGACAATATTCATTGCACAGGATTTTACTGAATTCCTACACTGTGCCAAGCACTGTGCTAGTCATCATGTACATCAACATTTTAGTCATCCATAGACATAAGCAAATGGAGCTCCCACCCTAGGATCCAATGTAGTACAGAAAATAGACAGGAAATAAAATTATGACAAAGGAAACTGCAACATACACTAGCAGCAATGAAGCAATTATATGATACCAAACTGTGCTGCTGTTGCTTTGCAGAGGACTTAATGGTCTTACCAGGAAATGAGTTTCCTCCATCCTCCCCACACTCAGTCAGCCATGGCCTCCCAGGTATTGACAGTGAAGCCAAGGACCAGTTTGTAGTTATTAGGAAATGTCGCAAAGCTCGTGGTACTTGCAGCCATATCAGGCATAGGTGATGAATACAAGATGACTATACATTCTGGTTTACCCAGGACAGACATGGTTTACACCTGCTTTCCCAGTGTAATTCTTAATAGTACACTCTGTCACTCTCAAATGTGTCCCAACATGGATGGTAAATTATATGATCACCCCAGTGATAAAACATAATCTCAATCCCAGCTTCCCTTCAGGGAGAAAACTTTCCCAAATTTTATACAGCCTAAATCACACTTTATATCCAACACTTTTCCTAATTTCCTGCTTGTTCTCACCCTTTCCATCATTATTGCAAACGACATCTCATCATCAACAATGGAGGTAGTTGCTGATAGTGATTAGAAGTCAGGAGTGTTTATTTTTTCATAGATTGTGTGCATAATTTCCCTTCTGTGGACACTTACCACCCTGTGATTTGGAGCCCCCAACACTTACCACCCTGTGATTTGGAACCCCAAAGTGTCGGGTGAGTGTGCACTATATTTTGAAGCACCAAGGTTCTGCTTAGATTCATTGTTGTCTTCTAGAGTGAGTTCTCGCCCAGATGAAAAAAAAATGCCACTATTAAAAATCCTCAGTGAGAAAATATGAGGAAACTCAGACTCTCTCAAGGACTCCAATCACAAAGGGAGTCAGCAAAACATCCTAAGACAAAGAAACATTCCAAATGAATAAGACAAAAAATCCTCAGACTATGTCAGAAAATGTCACCACGATAAAAAGGGGACAAAGGGGAATGCAAGGTAAATTGGTGAAGTGGGTTTGAGACACCCAATTTCCTAAAGAACAGCAGGATAGTATACAGGTTTTAATCATTATAAAGATATTATCCAAAGGGATAAAGAAGAAAAGGAATTGCAGCAGCAAAGCCAACTATTTCTTCCCCATGTATACCCATCTTGGATCATCCACTTCCCACAGTTCTGGGCCCCTGTTTGTGCGGGCAGTGGAAGCCACTCCTAACTGGTCATGCCTGGTTGGATCAAAGGTGGACAGATGACCCCAGACAAAGCAAGCCACCAACCACCGACTGGGTTGAGCTGATCATTCTCTTTTGTACATGCATTCTCTCTCACTCTCTCTCTCTTTCTCTCTCTTTTGCCATAATTTGAGCTATGTGATACATCCACAAAGTTAGGCAGTATTAGATGTTTGCATTGTAAGATCATGAGGAATCAGGGTGACAATTTCAACCTTCTGCTTCCTCAACCAAGAAAGTCAGAGACAAGACAATATGATGACCCCCAGTAATAGAAAGTTGCTTCTAGTTCCTTATGAAGCTTTCAGCCTGAGTGTGTGAGTTGAACATTTTTTAATTTGGGAGGGGGGGTTGTTATTTATTAGTTTCTGTTTCTTACAACCAAGAAATCTCTAACAAAAAGGGGAAGGCAGATCAAAGTAGGTTTGAAATGTCAAAAAGCTACAGTAAAGCTGCCCCATGCATTACTTTACCTCAATTCCATGGCATTTTTCCGTATTAAACTTCCCCAACAGACTCCAGAAAAGTACTGACTCCTCCTCCTAGGGAGAAGATAGGACATCAACCAGTGAAAGGGACCCTGTGTTGGCAAAATGGTCCTTCTTGCCAGTTCTTGAATCCAGGACCGCTTTTGAGGTCTGATCTCACTCAAGAAAGCATTCCGCTCCATGCAGTAGTGATGAAGGCGAGCAGGCGTGTGAAGATTGTAATTTTGGCCAGTGTGGGAGCAGACACAAAGACTGGGAACTGTAGGAAGCAGAAGACTTGTATGAAGCACACAGAAATGAGGAGCTAGATTCAAGCACTGTTTTGAAGACTTTTATGTTTGCTGGCCGAGAATCATTATCAGTTACTTATTGAGGAAGGCAGAGAGAGATCAGAACTCATTATCTGTCCCATATATAAAAAGAAGAAACTGTGTGTAGTTCTATTCCACAATGTAGGTTCAGTCTGTCTCCATACATTATTTATTTTCATAAATTCATGAGTTAAGAACCCCTCCAAGCTGTGACTGAGTGCAGGTATTGCTCTGTCTAGGTAGCTGGGTACAACCACTGTAGTCACTATTGTGGGACCTCCAGGGAGAAGGCTGAGCTCCTTACCATGGACAGCCTTGGTTGAGCTATTTATGTGGTTGACCATCCATAAGGGATGTAGAAACCAAACACGGAGTTCCTTTCCTTTTACTAAACCACAATGGCAAATGTGTAGATGGAAATTCAAAACTCAATCTGCCCTCCTTTTCCACAGAATACGTCAGACATACATGGCTATCTTGGTTTTTGTTGTCTTTTAAGCAAAATTACATTGAATGACTGATCAGGGTTTCTGGTTGGTTGTCTTGGTGTTGGCCTGCAAATCCCTTGTGGCAGGTGGCACACCACACGCATGAGAGCATGGGCTCTGGAGCCAGAACATCTGGGTTAAATCTAAGCTCTAGTGCTTACTAACCACCTTTCCTAGAGTTACTTGAGTTCTCTGGGCCTGTCCCCACATCTGTGAAATGGGACATTATAACTACTTCATGTAGGTTATCATGAGGGTTCAATAAGTTAAATATGCAAAGCTTTTAGAACAAGTCATAGCAAATCTGTCCAGATGTGGAATGCTGACCTCCATGATTTTCATAGAACGCAGAAGACCTCATATGCCCAAAGCATTTATGTGTCTGTGAGTTTTACCAAAGATCTAGGGACTTAGAGCAAATACAAGTGCAGTGTTACTGCAGAGCCCAGTGATCCTAGGAGTATTTTGTCCTGTTCACTGGCCTCCTGAGGGCCCCAGCTTCATTTCGTCTCAGGACTCTTTCTTTTTTCACCTTTTTATGTATAATACTGACACAAGGCTGAAGGGACCTGCCCCTGGCCAGGGGACATCTTTCTGTTTTCAGGGGGAAGCCATGGATATTTCTGTGATCCTGGGGAGACACAGGATGGACTCTCCTCTGTTCTTCCTCAGGATGATTGCCAGAAAAAATACAGGACTCCCAGTGTATTAGTCTGTTCTCACACTGCTAATAAAGGCATACTCAAGACTGGGTAATTTATAAAGGAAAGAGATTTAATGGACTCACAGTTCCACATGGTGGGGGAGGCCTCACAATCATGGTGGAAGGCTAATCAGGAGCAAAGTCACTTCTTACATGGCAGCAGGCAAGAGAGTGTGTGCAGGGGAATTGCCCTTTTATAAAACCATCAGATCTTGTGAGACTTATTCACTATCACCAGAACAGCACAGGAAAGACCCACCCCCATGATTCAATTACATCCCACTGGGTCTCTCCCACAATATGTGGGCATTATGGGAGCTACAATTCAAGATGAGATTTAGGTGAGGACACAGCCAAGCATATCACCCAGTTAATTTGAATTTCTTTACATTTTAGTATAAGCTTGTCCCAAATATTGCATGGGGCATACTTAAACTACATTTTTTTTTACTTCATTAAAATTAAAATTTAATGAATGCTCCTGTCTTTTTATTTGACAAATCTGGCAACCTTATCTCCCAGGTCCTTCTATTTTGCTCTTATCATGTCATTTGTTTATTGCCTCTTTATGTCTCTGTCTTCCCAGTCTCATGAGGGCAGTGATGGCATCTTTTCATTTTCACATTCTCAGCATCTATACAGTCTTTATCACTTAGTAGATTCTGAGTATGTGTTTGTCGGAGAAATTATACAAGAAGCATCATTTATTGTTCTCTGTTTCCCATTCCACCTCAGGTACACACACTCACAGACACATCAACAGCTTTCCAAGCACATGGGTTTTATTTCATTTGTTGAGCAACTGCACAGTGTTTCAATGTGAAGAACTCTCTGTACCTCCCCTCCGTGGTCTCATATCATCTCAGCATCTCAGCAAGGTCTTGAAATCGTGAAAGGTCAGAGCTCTCCAATCTGTAGTGATTTGGGTCACCATTTCCTTGAGACTTCCTTCGCCTCTTCTTTGATTAAAGCTGTGTTTGCCTCGTCTCCTGCTTTTTTAGCAATTACACTAATTAGGCTAATTTTTCTTTGTTCTTTCTTGCAATTTGCATAAATGGCAAATTTATATATAGTGTCCTTAATTCTTCTATAACTGCTCTGTAATTAACAGGATGCTCAGGCTAAATATAAATAATTGCAGAAGGAAAAACAGCCTTCTGCTAAAATACTGATAAATGCTGGGAGAAAAGAAAGGCAGAAGAAAGAAAACAATTTTAAGCCCTGTTCCAAACCCATTATGCCTGATTGGGACACAGTTGGAGGACACTAGCTAAAGGTCAGCCACTGCATAAGTATCTCCAAGTGCCCTGTCTCTGGAGCAATTTCAGGACAGAATTTGGGCCATTTGCTTGCAATTATAATAACATGCAATTTCTCATGGGTGTGGAGAAGTGTGGTATGGCAGTCAGTGGGGTTGGGTGTAATGCCTAGTTCTACTTCTTACCAGCTGGGTCACCTTGAGCTGAGGAATCACAAAGCCAAACACCTGAACTTCAGGTGCTTTCCTGTCACCACACAGTAGAACACTCAGTAGCCCTATTATCCCATTATTTCTCAGATGTGAAAATATACAGTGATGTAGATGTGCTTCAAAAACAGTACTAAATCAAGGCATTCTTCTACAAATGTGAATTAAAGTAACGACACATAGCTATAAATTAGTCCTTTGTTAATTCGTTTAGGGTAGTGATTACAAAGGTGGCCTTTGCCCCAAAGTATAAGAATCCTGGAAGAGAACTTAGGAAACACCATTCTGGACATGGGCTTTGGGAAATAATTTATGACTAAATTCTCAAAACGAATTGCAACAAAAACAAAAATTTGACAAGTGGGACCTCATTAAACTAATTAAACAAGAGTTTAATATTCTAATATTCAGAATCTACAAGGTACTTAAACAATTGAACAAGCAAAAACCAAATAATTCCATTTAAAAAAATGGGCAAAAGGCATGAACAGACAATTCTCAAAAGAAGACATACAAGCAGCCAACAAACATGAAAAAATGCTCATCACTAATCATCAGAGAAATGCAAATCAAAACCACAATAATGTTGTCAAGGCTGAAGAGAAAAGGGAATGCTTACACACTGTTGGTGGGAATGCAAATAAGTTCAGCCACTGTGGAAAGCAGTTTGGAGATTTCTCAAAGCAACTAAAATAGAACTACCATTCAACCCAGCAATCCCATCACTGGATATATATCCAAAAGAAAACAAATAATTCTACCAAAAAGACTTGCATATTCATTGCAGCACTATTCACAATAGCAAAGTCATGGAATCAGCCTAGGTGCTCATTAATAATGAATTGGATAAAGAACATGTGGTACATATACACCACAGAATACATACTATGCAGCCATAACAAAGGATGAAATCATGTCCTTTGCAGCAACATGATGCAGCTGGAGGTCATTATCCTAAATGAACTAATGCAGGAACAGAAAATCAAATACCACCTGTTCTTACTTACAAGTGGGAGCTAAACATCAGGTACTCATGGACATAAAAATGGCAACAATAGACACTAGGGACTACTGGAGTGGGGAGGGCAGGAGAGGAGCAAGAATGGAAAAACTAACTCTTGGGTATAATATGGTTTGGTTTTGAGTTCTCACTCAAATATCATGTCAAATTGGAGGAGGGGCCTGGCAGGAGGTGATTGGATCATGGGGGTGGATTTCCCCTTTGTCATTCTCATGGTAGTGAGTGAGTTCTCATGCCACGTGATGGTATAAAAGTGTGTGGAACTTCCTACTTTGCTCTCTCTCTCTTCTGCCACCATGTGAAAAAGGTCCTTGCTTCCTCTTTACCTTCCACCATTATTGTAAGTTTCCTGAGGCTTCCCAGTCATGTTTCCTGTTAAGCATGTGGAACTGTGAGTCAATTAAATCTCTTTTCTTCATAAATTACTCAGTATCAGGTAGTTTTTTCATAGCAGTGTGAAAATGGGCTAATACAGAAAATTGGTACTTCAAGTGGGGCACTGCTATAAAGACACCTGAAAACGTAGAAGTGAATTAGGAACTGGGTAGTGAGCAGAGGTTGGAATAGTTGGAAGGGCTCAGAAGAAGAGAGGAAGATGAGGGAAAGTTTGGAACTTCCTAGAGACTTTTTGGATGGTTTTGACCAAAATGCTGATGGTGACATGGACAATGAAGTTCAGGCTGAGGTGGTCTCATATGGAGATGAGGAACTTATTGGGAACTGGAGCAAAGGTCACTCTTGCTATGCTTTCACCAAGAGTCTGGCTGCATTGTGCCCCTGGTCAAGGGACCTGTGGAACTATGACATTGAGAGAGATAATTTAGGGTATCCAGCAGAAAAAAAAATTATAAGCAGCAAAGCATTCATGATGTGGCCTGGCTGCTCCCAACAGCATATAGTCATATGTGTTCACAAAGAGATGGTCTAAAATTGGAACTTATGTTTAAAAGGGAAGCAGAGCATAAAAGTGGAAAATTTGCAGCCTGACCACATAGCAGAAAAGAAAAATCCATTTTCAGGGAACAAATTCAAGCTGGCTGCAGAAGTTTACGTAAGTAAAGAGGAGCTGAATGTTAATAGCTGAGACAATGGGAAAAATGTCTCCAGGGTACGTGAGAGACCTTCGTGACAGCACTGGAGGTCTGTAAGGGAATAATGGTTTTGTTGGTGAGACCCAGGGCTCAGCTGCTCTGTGCAGCCACAGGACATGGAGATGCTCCACCTCCAGCTGTGGCTAAAGGGGGCCAAGGTACAGCTCAGGCCGTTGCTTCAGAGGGTGCAAGCCCCAAGCCTTACCAGTTTCCACATGATGTTGGGCCTGTGGGTGCACAGAAGGTAAGAGATAAAGTTTGGGAGCCTCTTCCTAAATTTCAGAGGATGTAGGAAAATGCCTGGATGTCCAGGCAGAAGTCTGCTGCAGAGGCAGAGCCCTTATGGAGAACCTCTACTAGGGCAGTGCAGAGGGGAAGTAGGGTTGGAGACCCCACAGAGTCCCCACTGGGACACTGCCTAGTGGAGCTGTGAAAAGAGGGCCACTGTCCTCCAGACCCAGAATGACAGATCCACTAACAGCTTGCACCATGCACCTGGAAAAGCTGCAGGCACTCAATACCAGCCTGTGAAAGCAGCCATGGGAGCTGTACCCTGCAGGAGGGCCACAGGGGTTGAGCTGCCCAAGGTCTTGGGAGCCCATCTCTTCTATTAGCATGCCCCGGATGTGAGACATGGAGTCAAAGGAGATTAGTTTGGAGCATTAAGGTTTAATGACTGCCCTGCTGAGTTTCAGACTTATATGGAGCCTGTAGACTCTTTGTTTTGGCTAATTTCTCCCATTTGGATTGGGAGCATTTACCCAAAGCTTATACCCTGTTTGTATCTTGGAACTAACTAACTTGCTTTTGATTTCACAGGCTCATAGGTAGAAGGAACTTACTTTGTCTCATATGAGACTTTGGATTGTGGACTTTTGAGTTAATGCTGAAATGAGTTCAGACTGGGGAACTGTTGAGAAGGAATAATTGTATTTTTCAGAGTGAAAAGGGCATGATATTTGGGAGTTGCCAGGGGTGGAATGATATAGTTTAGATTTGAGTGTCCCAAATATCATGTCAAATTGTAGGAGGGGCCTGGTGGAAGGTGGTTGAATATTGGGGGTGGATTTCCCCCTTGCTATTCTTGTGCTAATGAGTTCTCATGAGATATGATGGTTTAAAAGTATGTGGCACTTCCCCCTTCACTCTCTTCTTTCTGTCACCATGTGAGGAAGGTACTTGCTTCCCTTTTGCCTTCTGCCATGATTGTAAGTTTCCTGAGGCCTCCCAGTCATGCTTCCTGTTAAGCCTGTGGAACTGTGAGTCAATTAAACCTCTTTTCTTCAAAATTACACAGTCTTAGGTAGTTCTTTACAGTAGTGTGAAAACAGACTAATGTAAGTGCTATGCTCAGTACCTGGGTGAAGGAATCATTTATACCCCAAACCTCAGCATCATGCAATATATTCAGGTGACAAACCTGCATATATACTCCCTTAATCTAGAATAAAAGTTGAAAAAAAATGGTCTTCGGATCTTGGTCTTCATTCTACCTCCGGCTCTGTGACCTTGGGAAAATTGCTTAATATGTCAAAACTCAAGTTCCCTTTTCTGTAGAGTGGGACACAACAGCGTCATGAGGTTGTTTGTAAGACTAAAGAAATATCGTTAAAACACTTAGCCTGGTGCCTGACAACTAGGAAGTTCTCAACACAATTTAACTTTCATGCTTGTCAAGTCACATAGTTCAGTCATCACTGGTTTTAGGTGAACTGATCACATTGAGTTTCATATAAGTATATGGGATCCAGACCTAGAACCTTGGGTGGTTCAACCAACAAACTCCAGAAAGACCTGTCCAGGGAGAGACTCATATTTCCCCCAGTCTTGGAGTTGTGATCATAATCATTGTTAACAACAACATCTATGCTTCATTTGTTTTTATTCCCAGAAAAGTCTATGGAGAGTCAACTCTGTGCCAGGTACTGTCCCAAACACTGGGCACACAGAGATGAATGAGACCTGTAACCCTAGTACTTGGGGAGACCAAGGCAGGTGGATCACTTGAGGCCAGGATTTCAAAACCGGCCTGACTAACATGGCATTACCCAGGCTTGGTGATGCGTACCTGTAATCCTAGCTACTCAGGAGGCTGAGGCAGGGGAATCGCTTGAACCTGGGAGGTGGAGCTTGCAGTGAGCCGAGATCATGCCAATGCATTCCAGCCTGGGTGACAGAGCAAGACTCCATCTCAGGAAAAAAAAAAAA
This sequence comes from Pongo pygmaeus, assembly GCF_028885625.2. Classification (NCBI taxonomy): domain Eukaryota; kingdom Metazoa; phylum Chordata; class Mammalia; order Primates; family Hominidae; genus Pongo; species Pongo pygmaeus. The sequence goes on from NC_072380.2 coordinate 148,112,587, forward strand.
AAAAAAAAAAAAAAAAAAAAAAAAAAAGAAGGAGACCCTGTTCTCCAGGTGGGGAGACATACAGGTAAAGAGATAATTCCAAAGTGTGAGTCAGAGCAATGCTAGTTTCAGGTGCTCAGGGAAGGTGGGGCCTCTCCACATGGATCAGTGGCCTCCAAACAAGATTATGTTTGCATCATGCACAGGTGGTCCATTTCAGTGTGAGAAGATCGCTTACGGTTTCTGTTCTCCCATTTTTTTTTATATGTGCCATTTAAAACTTATGTTTTGGTGTATATTTTATATTATGCATTATATAGTGCATTACACAGGAGTGCATGTTCACAAAATTTTTACTAAGAAAGGAGTGATATCAAAGGATACAAAGAAGGATTGGCAAAGGGAAGATCAAAGAAAGGGGAGTTAAATGAGGAAGGTTTATCTGAAGAGAAACTTGGAAGCTGTAAGCTCCATGAAGGCAGGGACTATTTCTCTCTTGTTCTTTCAAGTCCCCAGGGTGTAGAAGGATGTCTGGTGCATAGGAAACACTCAGTATCTACTTAATGAGTGACCAAGATGTGATGAAAGTGCAGGAGGGGAGATGAGAAGCCTCCTGAAATGTTCATGTGTTACGGGCTGAATGTGTCCCCCCAAAATTCCTGTGTTAAAGCCTTAACCCCCAGTGTGATAGTATTTGGAGATGGGACCTTTGGGTGGTAATTAGGTTTACATAGGGTCATGAAGGTGGGCCCCCATGATAGGATTAGTGTCTTTATAAGAAGAGGAAGGGACATCTCTCTCTCTCCCCCAAGTCTTGAAACAAGGATAGGCCACGTGGGCATGTTACAGTAAGACAGCCATCTGTAAGCCAGGAAGAGAGGCCTCACTAGTGCCCAACCATGCTGGCACCCTGATCTTATACTTCCTTCCTCCAAAACTGGAGAAATAAATACCTACTGTTTAAGCCACCCAGTCTATGGTATTTTGCTGTGGCAGCATGGGCTAACTAAAACACCACAGTTACATGACCTTGAAGTGTCTGTGAACTGAGTGAATTCTTAGATGAGGGAAGGAGGAGGCATGTTTCAGAATCAGGGAAGGGCAGGGGCTAAAGTACATAGGCTAGAGATAGCTATGTGCTTGGGGGACCACAGCAGCTTGCCATTAAGTGGGAGTTGCCTGTAAGGCTGAAGGACAGACAAGAAGACAGAGTCATGTGCTGCAGGATGCCTAGGCAGGGTGAGGAGCTTGGGCTTCACACTGAGGAAAATGAAGTCACTACAAGGCACACACAGGGAAGAGCATGTGTGCCTTTTGGCTGGCCACTGTCTAGCAGAAGTGAAGAAGGGAACACATTCACACTAGCAAACGGCTTTTGGACCCAGAATCTCACTGAAACTAGTTTAATTTCCTCAAATTGTATCATTGGTGGTGGGCTGAGACATCTAATTTTTGTCCAACATGCAGGAAGGTAACTGTTGGGGGTCCCCAAGACCACACCCAGGTTTAATGATTCCGTAGGAGAACTCAATCACAGGACTTAGCATGTAGTCCGACTCAGAGCTATGGTTTATTACAATTAAAGGAGGTAGAGCAGAATAAGAAAAGTGAGAAGGTGGAGGGGTGAAGTCCAGAGGAATCCAGGAGCAAGCTTCCAAAGCTCCTCTTCCAGTGGAGTCACACAGAACATGCACAATACCTCCAGCAATGAATGTGACAACATGTGCCAAGTGTCTACTATAATATATTATATAACTATAGAATATAATAATATTATAATACCAGGGAAGCTTGTTAGAAGCTCAATGTCCAAGGTCTTTAATGAGGGCTGATCATGTAAGATACCTACATGTGCCAAATTCCAGTCTCCCAGAAAGTAAGCAGATGTTCAGCATAAACCACAATTCTTGGACTAATAGTTAAGGCACTGTGAGTCAACCTCATCAGTTAGGAAAGAGTGGGAACATTCCCAATTTCCAGCTTCCCAGATACAAGCCAAGAACCACTTTGACAGCAGGGCTTTTTACGGATGAGCAGTTTCAGGCCTGCTGTGTTAACTCTTCTCTGTAGAGTGGCCTTGAACGTTATTATAAAGATGTACCCACCCACATGAGAAGATACAAAATGGAATGTATAAAAATTGGGTGACTAGAACCACTCTGACTTGAATTAGAATCCCAAACTGGTTTTCATCAAGAAACTCAAACTTTCAAAAAGCCATATAATAATGTTCCGCTCCTTAGTGAAATAAGGTACCACTAATGTCACAGTGTATTTATGAGAGTTAAAAGGGATGATGTATTAAAATGTCGGGTGCCATCAGTGCTGGTTTGTTTTAGCTTCCTGCCCAGCATGGTGTTCAGCACAGGAAAGGCTTCCAATAAACTTATGGATTGACGAGGTCTCTTTAAGTAGATGGTCAGCAGGGTGTCTTTTAAAAGACCAGAATCAAAGCTGGCATTGGTCAGCAAAAATTGGTGTCCATGAATAGACATTTCCAAGGATTCTTGAGTGTCTCCGAGATACTTCCATATTTTTCTTGTCTGATAGAATTCAAAGACCCATTCTTTCAACATTACATCACTGGGGAAGTACTCAATTATTTTTATTTAAAAATTTGAAGAGTTTTAAAATTTTGGTCGGGAGAAATATTTTCAATAATTTTGGGGATAGGCGAACTCTTTTTTACTAAATTATTTTGTGAGAAATATTTAATGGTGTCAATGGAGATGTGCCTTTTGTACCAAATGTAGCTCATTGCTGGCCCCACAAAGGCAATCTTTGCTAGTTTCTCCAATCTTGGGTGATTGACACTTTAGCATGATGCAAGGGAAAGAACACAGATTTTGTCTGAATTCCAGAACTGCTTCAACTCCTTGTCATCCTTCAGACCAGCTAGTTAAACTTTGTCTGAGTCTGTTTCTTCTATAAATGAGAATAAAAATAATTCCAAAATAGTTTTGTTACGTAGGTAAGGTAGAATGATGCAAAGTTTCTACATAGTAAGTGGTCACTAAATATTATTTCTCTCACTGCAGGTAAACGTTTGATTGTTTAGGATCTAAACTTAAGTAGTAGTTTTACCACCAAACCAGCTACTCGGGAGGCTGAGGCAGGAGAATTACTTGAACCTGGGAGGCAGAGGTTGCGGTGAGCCGAGATAGCGCCATTGCACTCCAGCCTGGGAAACAAGAGTGAAATTCTGTCTCAAAAAAAAAAAAAATGAACTTTTATACATGGTTCAAAATAATAATCACTACTTTTTCATTGGAGAAGATGAGGTACTCACACTGTGTTAGAAAGATTTGCTGAGGGACAACACCCAGATCTCAGCTGCTTACAGCAAATATTGATTTCTGGATCGTATCACATGCTGGAAGTTGTGGTTGGACCGTGGCTGCTGAGGTTCTGATGGGCTCTGCTCCACAAGTCTTGTTCCTGGATCCCGGCTGAAGGAGAAGCCCCTATGTGGGACACACCCATCCCTGAGACTGAGCAGAAGAGCAAGACCAAGAAATTACATGAAAAGCTCCTGCTCAGAAGTGGCAAAGTCCCTTCTGCATATATCCTGTTGATCAAAGCCCAACAGTAACAGAGCAGGAAGCACACTTGTCCCATGTGAAAGGGGAAAGTATTTGTGAACATTAATATGACCTTCTACACATCCATATTCTCCCATGCCTCTGCTCTCTATAAACGATGTTTGTACACTTCTTTTAAATGAATGATGCTTGACCATTTTTCTTGTCTGAACTTGGAGTAGCATTTCTCAAAGTATTCAGTGGGCATCATTAGTGTTTTCCAAGCTCATTGGATCATAAGCTACTCTCTCTCTTTTTTCCTGTGCATGTGATCATTATTTGGAACATGCTTTAGGAAACACTAGTTTAGAGAACATACATTAGGTTTTAAAAGAATTTGTGAGGTTCTGCATCATTAGATAAGTACCAGAGACAAATGGCTGGGGTCAAGGGCGGATTCACAAGGCCAGAGATGAACATGAGGAATTCTTTCGGAGCACAACCTGATATGATGGGCCCTGGAGCAGCAACTGTAGAGAAGGGAGGTGGGAAAAGGTAAAACCTGAATAGTAGAGAGAGCAGGTCAGCTATCAACTCCATGCCTGGCTCAAAGTATGCAGTCAACACACACACTTGTTGAATGACTGAATAAATGAATAAAGCCCAGGGAGGCTCAACTGGATAGGGCAGGCTTGGCAGTGCCAAATGCCAGTTGGAGAACAGGATCGGGGGACTGAGTTAGTTACAAGGGTGCTGTGGACCCTTTATACATCTCCTCAGCCTCACTTTCTCCTCCAGCCGTGGTTTCAGCCAGCTTCACGCAGGTGTGAGCTGGCAATATCTCACCAGGGAATCTGTCACGTGTCTCCTGCTTCTTCTCCTGGACTTCTCTAACCACATGTTGGAACCTTGGGCACTTATGCATATACAACCCAGAACTGAGAGAGAGTTAACACCCATGGAGTAATTTTGACCAATGGGGAATGGGAGCTGATGAATAAATGTCTTACCCATTGACCTCCCCTAGCTACTTCTAAGATACTTTCTATAGGTTTCTTGGGTGCTTTATGATGGAGCAACCAGTTACTGTTTGTGTCCATATTGCTAATGCATCTGATTTTGACTTTACATAGTATATTACATAATATAATGATATTATAATACCAGTGAAGCTTGTTAGAGGCTCAGTGTCCAAGGTCTTTAACGGGGGCTGATCATGTAAGATACCTACATGTGCCAAATTCCAGTCTCCCAGAAAGTAAGCAGATGTTCAGCATAAACCACAATGCTTGCACAAATAGTTGAGGCACTGTGAGTCAACCTCATCAGTTAGGAAAGAGTGGGAACATTCCCAATTTCCAGCTTCCCAGATATCAGCCAAGGGCCACTTTGACAGCAGGGCTTTTTACGGATGAGCAGTTTTGGGCCTGCTGTGTTAACTCTTCTCTGTAGAGTGGCCTTGAGCATTATTATAAAGATGTACCCACCCACATGAGAAGATACAAAATGGAATGTACAAATGGGGTGACTAGAGCCACTCTGACTTGAATTAGAATCCCAAATTGGTTTTCATCAAGTAACTCAAACTCTCCAAAAGCCATATAATAGTGTTCAGCTCCTTAGTGAAATGGGGTAGCTCTATGCCACAGTGTATTTATGAGAGTTAAAAGGGATGATGTATTAAAGTGGCTGGTGGCTGGCTGAGACATTCAATTGTCTGAGATGCAGGAAGGTAACTTGAACACAGCATTGTAGGGACTCTGCCTTCTCCCTGTTCCTCTGTCTTTAGCACAGTGGGGCAAGAGCAGTGTGGAAACAAGCTTCAGGAATTATAAGGACACAGAAAAGCAGGCTGCCCAGCGTGGGCTGTGAGGGTGGGGTGAGGGAAGACTTCTTGCAGAATGTGATATCTAAGTCCAGTCTTCTTTCAGAGAGAAGCTGTCTTTCTCAATACTGAAAATCTTGTGGAGCCTGAAGGTGAGAATCCCTTTCCCCCATCTCCTCTCTGCGGGAGAGGAGCTGATTGGACCCCCAGTTGCAATTCCTCGCTTCTCCTGCTGTTTTGAAAGGTTCCGATAAGAGGGAAAATATCCTCTCTGGGGAGCCCTTGCCCTTTCATGATTTGCCAAACACCTCTTCAGCAAGGTAGCCAAGAGCCTGCCGCAGCCAACTGAGATTCAAAGAGAAAGCAGATCTAAATGAAGGGTTGGAGTGAAAAGACTGTGTTTATTGTTGCTCCCTGGCGTCCTAGGCGATCTTCACCAGAGGAATTTCAGCAACAGGCTCACTGCCTGCAGGCAGTCAGAGAATGAAGGGCTTCTCAGGAGCAGCAGATATATCTGTTTAAATGGGAGAAAGGCCCCAGTGGTGAATTGGGAGCTGTTTGGTGCGCTGCGGGGCTACTGCCCTGAGTATTTCTTTGGTGCTTATCTCTTAGTAATGTTAGTTATGACTAAGTATGAAGCCCGTGATTTTAAAAATAAGGGAGCTTAGGAAATGAGGAAAGACCAAAACTATAGTCTAAGCCCTTCATTTATAGTTGGAATCTGAGGTCAGAGCAGGGAAATGACCAGCCCCAGGTCACAGAGTGCATGAGCAACAAAACAGAGCCCAGTTACCCATTTCCAGCCTCCAAGGCAAAGGATGGTCACTAAGCTTTTAAGCTCTGGCCTGATTTATTTCCTCCAGATGTCTCCAGACATTCTTCCAGGCTCCAATATATGCAAGTGTAGACATCCCAATGACCAGTGTTGGACAAATTATTGCTGTAAATCAATTAAATTTCACATTCACTTACTGCATGCCAGTCATAAACTTGGGTTTGTGCTACGTCCTGGATAATGAAAGGTGTGAAGTCGAAAGCAGCATCGAAACAAAACACACTCCTCTCAAATTGGTCCTGCCCTCAAGATCTCACAACTTGGTAGGAGACATAGACTTGCAAATAATCAACTATCACACACTGTGAACAACCCAAAGGTTAATATTTCAGTACAGTTATGCAGCAGAACAGAAAGCCATGAGGGTCTCCATGGTCATCCATCATTGTGCCAGATTGAATAGTATTCCACAAAAATTCCTGTGCACCCAGAACCCCAGGAGATGGCCTTAGTTGGCAAATGGGTCTTGGCAGATGTAATTAGTTAAGATGAGGTGGTATTGGATTAGGACAGGCCCTAATGCAATGACTGGTGTCCTAATGAGAAGACCTTGTGAAGACATGAACACAGGGACATCATGTGAAGACAGGCAACAATCAGAGGGATGCATCTCCCAGGAACACCAAGAACTGCTGAAAGTCACCAGAAGTCAGGAGTGGGCCATGGACTGTATTTTTTCCCAGGGCCTTCAGAGGTGCCTGACCCCGCTAACACTTTGATTGTGGACTTCTGGCCTCCAGGACTGTAAGAGAACACACTTCTGTTGTTTTAAGACACCCAGTTTGTGGCGTTTTGTTGTGGCAACTCTAGGAACCTAAGACACTCATCAAGTTAAGGGGCTTGGTTTTATGCTGCAGGGGATGGCAGGTGCTGTTTTAAATATAAGTCTGCCTCATATTTCTATGCTTTTCTGCCCTTTTCTCTACCACTCGAGCTCTACGGCATCATGGTTACCCGCTCCCCAGCATACCTACACCAAGAACTTTCTGGGCACAGCTCCCACCTATGCAGAAAATTGGCCAGGCCCCATCCGCAATCTAGATGAGTGTGCTGCCTGGACACTCTTCCCAGCCCTCCTGCCATCCATAGCTCACTCAGCCATCCTCTGACAGGAGAACTCACATATTGAGCAACTGTATCTCACTGAACTCAGTCTATCTATCAACAAGTCTGTGAAATATGGTCACTTTAATCATCCCTTCCTATAGATGAGGATGTGCCAGTTTCCACATTCCCTCTACCACACCTCAGGAATCTCCTCTTAGTTTCTTTGGCTGATATCTGATAATCCCATCAATGAATTCATTCCAGATTTGAAAGGCTGGCTATGCCTTAATATTTATTTGTCCCAGATATTTACCTTTCAACAGGGAAACCTAGAAAAGTAACACCTTATTCCAGTGGTTCCCAGCCCTGATTCTCATCCTTGGCTATGTATTGGCATTGACTCTGTTACAAGATTAGGAAAAGAAAATAGGTTCCACTCCAGAGACTCTGGCTCAGTGGGTCTGTGTGGGCTCTATCAGCTGAACTTTTTAAAAGTGCCATCCGTAGAATTCAGCATAGACTTCACAGCCACTCATTGGCTCCTGCCCTCTCTCAAAGACAAAGCTGCTTAGAAATGTGCCAGAACTGGAGAACAGACAATTAAATCTGTGTAAATTCCTTGGCTCCTACCAAGAAGACTTATGTAAATGCCTCCTTTCTTGGCCTGTAAATCCTTCTGGTTTTTTTTTTTTTTTTTTTCAGTATGACCATCTTTCTTTCTACAAAATTACTCAAAATCCACCTCTTTAATTGGTTCTCTGCAGAATCCTTGAATCCTTGTTGTTAAGACTTCATCTCCATTCATCAGCCTATATTGAACATCAGCTAGGTGTAGTTTGATGATTTACAACACATTTACCAGGTGCAACAAGCTTGCACAGATTTTAGTTCCTAGAACCCTCATAACAACTCTCAAAGGTGGTATTACTACTCCCATCCTTGTGAGGTCCAGAAAACCTCATTCTGAGTTAGCAAAACTCTTTTTATTAGTCTGTTTTTACACTGCTATGGAAAACTGCCCAAGGCTGGGTAATTTATAAAGAAAAGAGATTTAATTGACTCATAGTTCTGCATGGCTGGGGAGGCCTCAGGAAACTTACAATCATGGTGGAAGGGCAAGCAGGCATGTCTTACACAGCAGCAGGTGAGAGAGAGAGTGAAGAAAGTGAAGGGGGAAGAGCCCCTGAGAAACCATCAGGTCTCATGAGAACTCACTCACTATCACAAGAACAGCATGGGGGAAACCGCCCCCATGATTCAGTTACCTCCCACCAGGTCCCTCCCTTGACATGTGGGGATTACAATTTGAGATGAGATTTGGGTAGGGACACAAAGCCAAACCATATTTCTCCTATAGTCAGTAATGGGGAGAAGGCAGGTTAGAATCCAGTCTCTCCACAAATCCAATACTCTGTCCATGAACCACAGGAAAGAATTGTCCAAATGCAAGTATAAAAGTAAGACCTCTGTCATGTACTTCAGGAAAAATGTACATCTTGGGGTATTTATTTACTGAATAAACTTTTCCTGGCTGTCCACATGTAGTAGGTCCACTCTTCAATTAAGGATACCTAATGGATGCCCATTGTATTCTGTTCTCATGCTGCTCATAAAGACATACTTGAGACTGGGTAATTTATAAAGAAAAGAGGTTTAATTGACTCAGTTTCACATGGCTGGGGAAACCTCACAATCATGGCAGAAGGTGAATGAGGAGCAAAGTCACATCTTCCATGGTGGAAGGCAAGAGAGAGCATGTGCAGGGGAACTCTCATTTATAAAACCATTAAATCTTGTGAAACTTATTCACTACCGTGAAAACAATATGGGGGAAAGAGCCCCCATGATTCAATTATCTCCAGCTGGCCCCACCCTTGACACGTGTGGATTTTTACAATTCAAGGTGAGATTTGGGTGGGGACACAGACAAATCATATCACTCATTAAGTGCCCAGCACTATTCCAGGTGCTGAAAACAATAAAAGTCAGATAAGACTTATCCACTGCACTTAAGGGGTTAGCAGTCTATTGGGTGACACAGACCGGCAACATAGTAGCAGGACAGTGCATTGGTGCAGCCATAGAGACAGGCACGCATTATTATGGGAGCAAAGAGGAACCTGCTCCAGGAGCCAAGAGAGGCTTCCAGACAAAGTGGCCACTGAGAGTGTTTCCAAAAAATGACTAGGAACTAACTGACAGATAGTGATGGAAGAATAATTTATACAGAAGAAACGACATGGACGAAGGCTTGGAGTCAAGAAGTAGGGCTGCATGTTTGAGTGGGTGTGTTTGTGTGTATATGTGTACAAGCATATGTGGGTATGAACATGTGTGTGTACATGTGAGACAGCAACAAGGAGCTCCCTGTGGCCTGAGGGTTAAGTGTGAGGCAAGGAGAAGGAGACAGGGTTCAGTAGATAGAGTCTTGTTGCCTTTTTCCAACCTCTCATTATGTTGTTTGGACTTCATCCAGGTTGTCATGGGGAGATATAGCAAATAGGAGAAATGGGCATTTTATTATATTATTTCTCTTTTAGGAAATTTCCAATATTCAGTACATTATAGAATGTATTTGTTACTGAGCAATGGGCACGCTGTCTGACGATATGCATAGAAGTGAATACTATGGCACCAGCTTTTGAGAAAAGAAAGGCTTGATTGCAAGCAGACTGGCAAAGAGGCAGGAGGCAGCACTCAAATCTGTCTTCTGGAGCTGGAGTCTGGGGGCAGATTTTATAGGCAGAGAGTAACAATGAGTGATAGGAAAATGCAATGAGGTGTGATCTGATTGGGTCATGCAGAGGTAGTGCTAGGTCCTTGGCTTTTAAGTTAGTACTGCAACAAAGCAGAGTACCCCTCACTTCTTGACTTGGTCTCTGATCCTTGATCCAAGTACTTAGGCTCTGCACGTGGTTGACTTTGTCATTGTGGCTGACTTGGTGGGGGTCGGGGAGCGCACTGGCTTCCTCTGGACATGCTCAGGTCACTGACTTGCAACCTGGGGATCCATTGCAACTGAAAAACAACTCACCATTTTGTTACCGACAAATTGAACTGGTTCTGCAGTTACATATTGATGTGGCAAACAGTCATATACTCACCACCCAGAATTAACATAGGTTAATATTTTGTCCTCTTTAGCTTAGAACTTTTTTAAAATGTGAAACATCAAAGATAGGGTTGAGGTTCCTTCTTAAGACTTCTAATTCCACTCCTGCTCCTTGGGGACAGATACTGCTATCAATGTGCAATTAAGGATGAAATTTCCTGGGCTCACTTTGAACATTGCACTCCATGTGCACATTTCCACCTAGATCGCCTTATGAGTTTTTGAGACTTACTTAAATGGTAATATTCTGTATGTTGCATTTTGTCACCAAGTATTTTTCAAATGACATCATGTTTTCCGTATCTGTCAATACTGATACCTGTAACCCTAGTTTCCTCTTTTTAACTAGTAAGTAGTATTTCATAAGCATAAATAGAACACAGCTTAAATATTCTTTTATTGGTAAAAATTTTGGTTGTAATTTTTGTTACAAAGTTTACAATAGGTATTTGAACATGTGTCCCTGTGGTTATGTGTAAGAGTTTCTTTGTGGTATACTTCTAGGTATAGAGGCTTGGCAACTAGTTACGTGGATTTTCAACTTTACTACATATTGCAAAATACTTATACCAGTTTACCACTTATTGCAAAGGATTATACCAATATATATTCTCACCTACTGTAAAATGAAATGGTATCTCATTGTGGGATTTATTTGTATTTTCTATAGAACTGGTGACTTTGAGCATCTTTTCAGGTTTTTCTTTTTAATATTTATTGGCCATTGTATCTATTTTTCAAAGACTTGCCTATCCTTTCTTTTTTTTTCTCTTAGTTATTTTTTTCTTTGTGATTTGTAAATTACTCATTTATTCTGTACATTAACCTTTTGTCCATTACATTTGTTAAATTTTCTCTTTTGGTATGTCTCTTAACTTTTTTTTTTTTCTTTTCCTGAGACGGAGCCTTTCTCTGTCACCCAGGCTGGAGTGCAGTGGTATGATCTCAGCTCACTGCAACTTCCGTCTCCTCAATTCAAGTGATTCTCCTTCCTCAGCCTCCCACGTAGCTGGGACTACAGGCACATGCCACCATGGCCGGGTAATTTTTGTATTTTTAGTAGAGGCAGGGTTTTCCCATGTTGGCCAGGCTGGTCTCGAGCTCCTGACCTCAGGTGATCAGCCCGTCTTGGCCTCCCAAAATGCTAGGATTACAGGCGTGAGCCACTGTGCCCGGCTTTAACTTCTGTTTATGGTGTTTTTGTTGATCAAAAATTTTTACCTGTGATACAAATATCTTCACTGGTATTTTCTATAAACTGTGCTTTTTTGGCTCATTAAAGAAATCCTACCCAGTCCAGATATCACAATATTTTTAAATTATTTTTGCAAGTTATAAGCTTTGCTTTAAACTTGCTTGTGTGTAAGAAGGGATGTAATAATGTGAGGTAGTGATCTAATTTTATTAATTTACATATAGTTACTCAATTGCTCAACACCATTAATTGCATAATCCTTTCTTGCCCACTGATTAGTAATTTCACTTTATTTTTCAAGTTGATATATATGGGTGGATTTCTTTTTAGGATCTCCTTTCTCTTTCATTGATGTATATGGCAAATTGTTTGGAAAAATGGTCAGAACTTAATGTGAAAACAGTGGTAATGGTGGGTTAACAGCATTTGTCACATGATTTTACTCTTTAATCCATCAGTGTGGTAATCTGATTAATGCATTTTTCTAATACTGAAGCATTCTTCCATTGTGTGTGTGTGTGTGTGTGTATATGTGTATGTGAATGTGTGTTTAAATACCTTGCTGGAATGCGTTGGTTAATATTAGGATATTTACGTCTTTGTTCAAATGATAGTGCCAATATATTTTCCTACTATTATCCTCATTTATTTGGTATTGTTTACACTAGCCTCATAACTTAGATCTTACAATACCCACAGCAATGGTCTGAGTTTCAACCAGGCGTTTAGATTCTAGATCTGAGTAGGTCACACCTGGCACCAGGATACACAGAAGGATGTAGGCACCCCTTTTTGGTGATAGTCCTTGTAGCAGCTCACACAGCAGTCTATTGTCTAATCTCAGATCACACAAATGACAGCTCAGGTGCAAGGGAAAAAGCCCACACAAGTGGATTTCAGAGCCATCAGGTCTTAAATCCCCCACCTAAAATAAGATCCAGTATAGCTGAAACAGCTCCATGAACACAGTCTCTAGATCCCCCCAAGGGATGTGCCCAATTACCAAGTGGCTGCACACACAGGAAGGTCAAAGTTCTAGCTTCCCACCAGGTATGTATGGTCTGTCCACAATCCTCCTAGGAATGATACAACTTACCTATCACAGAGCTTTCTAATTTTTTCCTAACCATACATTATGTTGCCTGGAACAGGGCTGACATTCCACCTTTATCAGTTACCCAGGATTAGTACTCAGCCAAATTTGTCCATAGGGAAAGAGAGTTTTTTCTGGCTTTTGACCCTTACCCACAGCTAGTGTACCTTTTTCTAGTTTCTAGAAAAGCTTGCATAAGATAGGAATTGTCTATTCCAAGAAGGTTTGGTAAAATTGGCCTGTGAAATTATCTTATGCTGTTGCTTTTCGGGGGTGAGCGGATTGTTGACTACCAACTTAATTTACTGAATGGTCAATTCAGCCTTTCTGTTTTTGTTGAGTCAATTTTATTAATTTTAATTTTTCTGAAAATATGAATTTCCTTCAAGTTATCAAAATGATTGTCATAATACTATTTGCAGCATTGTTTAATGATTGTTAAATTTTTTCCTGAAGCTTCAGTTATATTTTCTTTGTTGTTCTTAGTATTGTTTGACTCATCTCTTTTTTCTTGAGCAATGTTATCAGAGAGCTGTTTTATCAGTGAACTACCTTTTTAAAAATAAACATCTTTATGATGTCCTTATTTTCTATTTAACTGCTTTTTGATTTTATCTTTAAGTTTCATTCAGTTAATTCTATTTTTTCCTAGCTTTTGAGTTAAATATGTAACTTTTTATGGTTTAATTTTTTTCCAATATATACATTTAAGAAAATGTATTTCTCTCTGGGTATTTTTTAAGTTGTATTACTCAAGTTTTAATGCATAATGCCTTTATCATCATTCACTTCTAAATTACCATTATGCTTTCTACTTTAACTCATGAATTATTAATAGTGCTTTTTCAATTTCTAAACATATGTTTTATTTGTTTCTTTGCATGACTTCACTCGAGTAAGGTGTTACCAGCCTATTCTCTTTTATAGCAATAAAATAAAAGGTGTCCAGAAAAGAAATTATGGTGGAGGCCACAGATACGTTGGGTTTATCTTACAGAACAAAAAGAAATAACCTTATTTCATAGATCAAGCATACAACTGCATAGAACAATATTTACTAAGTTTATTCTACTTTTTTATGGGTATGTTATCATTCAGCCAAGGTTTAGTTACTACACAAAATATGTGAGGAATACAGTTGGTTCTGAGGATGCACTTTATTGGAGAAACAAAACAAATATGTGAACAACTCTGTGATGGGGCCAGCAGAGAGTCTTTGGAATAGAAAAGGAATGCCCAGCCCAGAGACGAGTGGGAAATGAGGAGGGTCCACAGAGGCTTCTGGGAGAGGATGGCTGGGCTGCACCTTGATGAGGAAGCAGGAGTCTACCCAGAGAGCGGAAAATGGTTCTCCAGGCATGAGGATTAGCTGGGACAAATGTGTGGAGGAGGACAGAGTAGGTGGACTTGGCCATGACACAATACTGGCTTGAGTTCTGAGTCATTTCTTAGTGTTCGGGAATCACACCAGGAAAACAAGAGGATTAGAGGATTTGAATTAGGGTAGGCTCTTCCAGTGGTGGTTTGTATGTTGTGTTTCACTTCTATCCGTAATCCTTCAGCCTCTCTGAGGAGGCACACTGCTCCCTTGCTGGTGGGCCCAGGTGGGCCTTCCTTACCATCCTCCAAGGAATAACAAGAGCTGGTCAGTCTCAAAGCAGCTAAAATTGTTCAGCTGCCTCACATCTCCACAGGTGGAGAACAGAAACCATAGTGTACAGTGATCGGGCTCTCACCATGTGCCAGGCACTGTGCTTGGTGCCCTACATGTGTTATCGCATTAATTTTGGAGCAAGCGGGGGGCAAGTCCTGCTATCATGCTTCATATTGCAGATGAGGAGATTGAGGGTTCAGGCTGTTAAATATTTGCCCAAGGCAACTGCCATGAGCTGAATCATCCATAGGAAATAATTTCCCAATTTGGGGTGAGAATTGTCCCCCCGGAATCATATGTTGAAGCCCTATTACTTCATATGTTGATGGTTTCTGGAGGTGAGGCCTCTGGGAGATTAATAGGCTTAGATGAAGTGGTAAGGGCGGGGCCCTCATGATTGGATTAGGGTCCTTATGAGAAGAGAAAGTAGAGGGCTTGCTTCCCCTCTCTCACTTTGTGAGGACATAGTAAGAAGGCAGCCGTCTGTCTGCATGCCAGAAAGAGAGCCCTCACTGGGGAAATGAATTGGCTGGCAGCTTGATCTTAACCTTCAGGACTGTGAGAAATACATCTCTGTTGTTTCAGTCACACAGTCTAGGTGTTTTGTTGTGGCAGCCCAAGCTGACTAATACATTTTTACAGCTATTAGGTTGGTGCAAAAGTAGTTGCAGTCGTTGCCATTGAAAGCAATGGTAAAATCCGTGATTATTTTTGCACTAACCTAATAGAAAGTAGCTGAGATAGGATTCAGTCTCTTCAGGCTCAATGCAAGAGCCCACGTCTCCCTCTTTGTCTCACTGGAAAATAAGAGCATGGGCTCAATCTGTGGGCCTCGCACAGGTAATAATGCAGACTCATGAACAATTCTGAACATTGCCCAAAGCTCTGCAGCAGGTGCATGTATACAGCATGGTCTCACAGGTGAGCAAAAGCAACAGCCAGCTCACTATGCAATTTGTCAGGTAGGACACTCTCAGTTAACAGTAACAGAACAGCCAAATAAACACGACTTAAACAATAGTGTTTTATGTGCTTTTTTTTCAACAATAAGCTTCCCAGAAGCAGGTGGTCCCAGTACTGACTCAGCCAGTACTGACTGAGCGTCTTGACAATGTCATCAAGGACTCAAGTATTCTCCTGTCTTGGAGCTGTCTTTCCTGGTGTATAAATCATATTGCCATACATGGTCCCAAGATAGCAATGGCAAAAGCAAAAGGGAGGCACAAGTGCTTTGGCTTTTTTTGTGTGTGTGTGTTTTTTTTAATCTATTTTTATCATGGAGTGAGGAGGAATATTTTCTAGAAGTCTCCTCCAAACACGGGAAACTTCTCTTTATGTCTCATTGGCTCAAACAGATTCACATAGGCAAGGTGGAGAGTAAGGGACCAGTATCTTCATTCTCGTCATTGGAAGAAGGGGGGTCTGCTAGGGACAAAGAAGAGGGAGGAGAATTGTTGTTGGCAACCCACAGCGTCTGCCACAGAAGCTCAATTTAATAGACTGTTTTATTGCTGTTTGCTGCTTTCCACTTATTGTCTGTTGATTTATACACATCTATGATTAATTTAGGAAGCGAAAAAATTGCTTATTACTCTTTAAGAAAGAAAATTTGTTCGACGGAAACACTCTCAAAGCTGAGAGTCAATCATTTATTCGAAATACAAAAAAACATTTACTGAGAACCTACTTTATGCCACGCTAGGTACTGTAGACAGAGAGGTTAAAATAATTTTTCATATAGATAATAATAATAATAATGGGTTCCTTTGTGGTAGAAGAATTACAACAACCTCTTACTTTATTAGCTCTCTTCACCTCTAGGGATGACAGATCAGTACTTATCCTAAACCATTGCACTCTCCCCGTTCTGCCTCAGACAAGACATGAGCTGGAAAGACTGAAATGTGGAGCAATGCATGCACGCAGGATTTATCTCCAGGGAATTTATGAGCCAAAGCAGACAAACACCATGAGGTTGTAATTCTAGGAAACATCACATTTGCTGGTTTATTTCACAGCAAGTCCCAAATTTCATAGGTCATAACATCCTAGGTTTTCCACTGGAGGATCTGCATAATTTTAAGACTTCTTATCGTCCCAGAGTTTACATTCCATGCAGGAAGCAGAATCCCACACCTGTGATTCCCTGACAACAGTCCAGGTCCCTGGTGTCATGAGTGATTCAAGCAGAGGGAGTGGTTACTGGAGGAGCAAGCTGGCCTTGCAAGGCCTAGGAAGGGTGTGGGCAGAGCAGGGGTTCAGGCCCTTTCACCTGAGAGCTGGCTGCAAACAAGGCTTAGAGAGGAGAATGAACAACAGCAACAACAGTAATAATAAAAACTGCTCTGTAAGAGCACTCAGTATGAGTTCCACGCTAAATTATTTAACCCTTACTTCAACCTTGTAAGGCAACTAAGGTACAGAAAGATTTAGAAACTTACTAGAAAGCAAGGGAAATGGGTTGTAAGCCAACATTTACCTGCCTCCAGAACTTTAACCAACACATTGGGATAACATGAGTGCACCTGTTGTCCCGGAATGGACTGTTCACATACATGTGGTGGAAGTTAGGCCAGGAAAAGAATTTGGGTCAGATTGTCATTTATTTGAGGGATGGCCATGAACTTCTTGAGAGTAGTGTTCAATTGAACTTCTTGAGAGTTGTGTTTCATTCTTGAGAGTAGTGTTCATGAACTTCTTGAGAGTTGTGTTTCATTCAATGTTTACTCCTAATGCCTGGTAAATAACATGTGACTGATGGGTGTTTATTAATGAATGAATGGATGGAAAGATGTATACGATTTAGATCAATGGAAAGTCGAAATATGGAGTTTGGACTTGAAACTTTGGTTAGTGGGGAGTCAGGAAAGTTTCCTGAGGAGGAGACAGGAGAATAGCACTGTTTCAGGATTGAGTTGGCAGTAATGTGTAAAATTTTCATTCCCAGGTCCTATAAGGCACAGCTGATTTGATTGCATTCCACATGGGGAGTCCTGGGTCATCCCAGCCAGCTCTGCCTAGGTTGGTGATCTCGGCCTGCAGGTCCAAAGAGGTAGAGGAGTCTGGAATAGGCAATAGGGAAAGCTGGGAGCCAAGAAGTATAGCCAAATTCATCCTCCTCTGATATCTTTCCTGCCTGCTATGCATGAGTCCACCCAGACCCCCCTGATGGCATTGACTTGGGGATGCTTTCCTGGTCCCAACTCCCATTTGCCACCTGGGTCTCCCATTTGCCACTTGGCTCCCCCATTTGCCACCACTCCTATGCATTTCCTGCCTGCCATGCATGGGTCTACCCAGGCCCCTCTGATGGCATTGCCTTGGGGACACTCTCTTGTCCCGACTCCCATTTGCCACCTGGGTCTAATGGCGTCACTGTAAATTCCCTTCAGATCTAGCTTTTGCTCCCCTGCCTGTTCATTGGGCTTAGCCCTTTAAACTCCTCACTATTCCTCACACAGTCTTAGTCTCTTCTTCGCAAAGGCTGTCTTTGTTTTGTTTGAAGCATTTCCAGAGTTCTGAAATGTGTGCCTGGCTGTCAGAAACAGTGGTAGGACTCTTAATGTCTTGGTGCTTTAAAATGGATATGGATGTCTCATTTGCTTGCTTTTTTATATTACCTTTGAAGTCTTGAAAGACAGGTACCCTCTTCTCACATTTTATTCAGATTGCCATTAGTATAAAATACAACTTAATTGACCCAAATTAGGACGCACTTGTGGAATGGAAACATACATACACACACACACACACACACACACACTGGCTTTAATTTATCATTTAGTCCTGATTCTGCAGTTGAGGGCAAAGGAGCATGACTTTTGAAAGTGCCAAGGTGTATGTAATTTTTGAAGGCAATGTGCAAATTAAAAATAAGTTGCCAGCCTTCATGAGTTTTTGCATGTTCAGACACTGTTGATTGTGGGCAGTCAGGTGTACTCGGTGTTTCAGTGAGGCATGGAAGATGGATGGAAGAGAAAACATGGGGTTGTTAGCAAGGCCACTGTTTGAGGAGCTAAGAGAATTCTCACTTTCTTAAATTGGTAAAGTTACTGACAACATTTTGCTTCCAGAAAAGGAAGATGAGGAAGCTAACATTTCTTGAGCAGGTACAATGACAAACTAATTTGCCTGCAAATTCCAAGTTCCAGGGAATCTGTCCTATTCACTCTTTTCCTCTCAGAGCCTCCACACATGTGAAGGCCCCCTTCACAGGGAGCTGGAAGTCATCCTTCTGTGTAGCATCAGCCCACTGGCCAGTACCAGAATAGGGTTGCAGGGGCAAAGACAAGCCAGTGTCCTAGAAAGAAGCAGACATCAAAAGCAACTAAGCCATGTTGATCCTCGTGATCACCCCACCTTATACCCCATCCACCATCCAGATGTACCTGGGCTTGCCTGAGAGATTTCAGTGGGCCAGGGCCTGCGCAGGGGCAGCTGCTCAGAATCTGACTAAAGGCTGGGCTTTGTTCGGCTAATCGAGGTACAGGGTATGTAAATGGTTGAGATATGGAGTAGGGGCAAGGGTTTCAGACAATAGGGTGAGGAGAGAGAGGATAGCTGCTTTAGGGAAGGGAAATTTGAGGGAAAAAATGCTTAAGGGAGAAATTCAGAAATTTGGGCATTGATGTATGTGATTTATTTCTATTCTTTGTAACCTTAAATAGCCTTCAGGAAGAATATTTTTGAAGAACTCTACCTCTCTTTTCCAGGTTTTAGGAGTTGATGTATGATGTGGCAGAGAGGGGGTAGTTTTGAGGATGTGTATGTGTGTGTTTGGGAGTGTGTCAGTTTGTGTTTTGATGCTTATGTATTGAGAACAGACTTAAGTATACACTGGGGCAACCCAAGAGGTTTTAGCTAATCCAGGTTACAGCATTTTACAGACCTCAGAGTCCTTTAAAATGGCACAGGATGAAGGTGGTCAATGGAAAGCCATAACTTCCTCATCCTACTGTACCCAATTCTGAGGACTCTCTTCCTAAACACCTTCTTCGAAGAGAATCCCAGGGCAACAATGAAAGTTCCTAACAGGAGGGTATGAGGGTGCTGATAACAAGGTGACCATGGTGAGCATTTTTTCATGTGTTTTTTGGCTGCATAAATGTCTTCTTTTGAGAAGTGTCTGTTCATGTCCTTTGCCCACTTTTTGATGGGGTTGTTTGTTTTTTTCTTGTAAATTTGTTGGAGTTCATTGTAGATTCTGGATATTAGCCCTTTGTCAGATGAGTAGGTTGCGAAAATTTTCTCCCATTTTGTAGGTTGCCTGTTCACTCTGATGGTAGTTTCTTTTGCTGTGCAGAAGCTCTTGAGTTTAATTAGATCCCATTTGTCAATTTTGGCTTTTGTTGCCATTGCTTTTGGTGTTTTAGACATGAAGTCCTTGCCCGTGCCTATGTCCTGAATGGTAATGCCTAGGTTTTCTTCTAGGGTTTTTATGGTTTTAGGTCTAACATTTAAGTCTTTAATCCATCTTGAATTGATTTTTGTATAAGGTGTAAGGAAGGGATCCAGTTTCAGCTTTCTACATATGGCTAGCCAGTTTTCCCAGCACCATTTATTAAATAGGGAATCCTTTCCCCATTTCTTGTTTTTGTCAGGTTTGTCAAAGATCAGATACTTGTAGATATGTGGCCATCAGAGAAATGCAAATCAAAACCACAATGAGATACCATCTCACACCAGTTAGAATGGCAATCATTAAAAAGTCAGGAAACAACAGGTGCTGGAGAGGATGTGGAGAAATAGGAACACTTTTACACTGTTGGTGGGACTGTAAACTAGTTCAACCCTTGTGGAAGTCAGTGTGGCGATTCCTCAGGGATCTAGAACTAGAAATTCCATTCGACCCAGCCATCCCATTACTGGGTATATACCCAAAGGACTATAAATCATGCTGCTATAAAGACACATGCACACGTATGTTTATTGCCGCATTATTCACAATAGCAAAGACTTGGAACCAACCCAAATGTCCAACAATGATAGACTGGATTAAGAAAATGTGGCACATATACACCATGGAATACTATGCAGCCATAAAAAATGATGAGTTCACGTCCTTTGTAGGGACATGGATGAAATTGGAAATCATCATTCTCAGTAAACTATCGCAAGAACAAAAAACCAAACACCGCATATTCTCACTCATAGGTGGGAATTGAACAATGAGAACACATGGACACAGGAAGGGGAACATCACACTCGGGACTGTTGTGGGGTAGGGGGAGGGGGGAGGGATAGCATTGGGAGATATACCTAATGCTAGATGACGAGTTGGTGGGTGCAGCGCACCAGCATGGCACATGTATACATATGTAACTTACCTGCACATTGCGCACATGTACCATAAAACCTAAAGTATAATAATAATAATAATAATAATAATAATAAAAGAAAAGAAAATAAAAAAAAAAAACAAAAAAAAAACAAGGTGACCATAAAGATTCTGACAAATATCTCTCACACAACTTTAAAAAATGGGGACCAGGACACTCACTAAATAGAGAAAATGCAAGGGATGTTTCGCACATTCTAAGTGAATGATAAGGGATATTGTACAACTAATATCCATTCACCATTTCTTATTCCTAAGTAATTTTTGTTCCCTGGAGCTTGAAAGAGATGCTTGACAAGGTTTTATAAAATGCAGGTTGAAAAAGCACAGCTTGCAGAGTGATTAAAATGCATCCTTATTGTGTTCTCCTGCCATCTATTTAATATGTATTCAACCTTCTCCTGTCCCTGGATGAAAATAAGGCAAGCCCATGACTTGTCTGGTGACTCAGGTAACTGGCGGTTCTACAGTCATTTTAAGTCTCCACCACTGCCTTGATTCAGTAATTGAGTGCTCAAAGATATTAGCCCTATATCTCAACCAGATTTGATAGTGAGTCTTCCTCCTTTCCCCACATCAGGTGTCTTTAGGCTAAAAGCCTGTGGAGGGAATGGTGGAGACCTGGGGATTGGCTTCTCCATTTCTCAGTTTTTCCTTGAGGATTGGAGGAGAGGGAGAAGAGGTAAGAGAACAGGACAAGTCCCTTGCACATACCACCATCATCTGCAACCCTAGCACCCGAGGACCTGGTGGAGGCCTGGGCATTCTTGAGCGCTTCATGAATCCTACCACTGGGACTCCCCTGACGTTCCCCCAACCCAGATGGAAGCAACCTGACTTGGGTGGATGCTTCACCTCCTCCCTCAGATTCTAGGAATCCAGGTTGTTCATGATAGATCCCACCCCTACTTGGGGCAGTCCTATTAATTGGAATGTCCCCATCCTGGCTTTCTCTCAACCCATCTCAGTCCCATACTGACTCATGGAAAACATTCCCATGTTCCTTGTTCCAAAAAACAATGGATCCCCATGCAGCAGGTGCCCTGGGTTTTACCCCCAAAATGGCACATCAGCCCTCCTCCACCCACTGCATTTCCTGGTTAGCAGTTAGATCTCAA
The DNA here is from genome assembly GCF_028885625.2 of Pongo pygmaeus. NCBI lineage: Eukaryota > Metazoa > Chordata > Mammalia > Primates > Hominidae > Pongo > Pongo pygmaeus. The sequence goes on from NC_072380.2 coordinate 148,134,303, forward strand.
TTGCAGGGAACACATTCCAAAGGTCTTGGGGTGACCCCATGGAAGACTCACCACACTTGAGGTGACACCCGTAAATACAATTGCATCTCTGAGGAAATCTCCTCAGCAATTTTCCTTCTTTCATTCCCTTAACACTCTTTAAAACCACAAGAAGTGCTGGGTACGATGCCTCACACCTGTAATCCCAGCACTTTGGGAGGCCAAGGTGGGCAGATCACTTGAGGTCAAGAGTTTGAGACCAGCCTGGCCAACATGGTGAAATCCCGTCTCTACCAAAAATACAAAAATTAGCTGGGTGTGGTGGTGCATGCCTGTAATCCCAGCTACTTGGGATGCTGAGGCAGGAGAATCGCTTGAACCCGGGAGATGAAGGTTGCAGTGAGTCCAGGTCGCATCACTGCACTCCAGCCTGGGCGACAGAGCGAGACTATGTCTCAAAAAAAAAAAAAGGAAAAGAAAAGAAAAAACCACAATGAGGAAGAGGAGCCTACTGCTTGGGCAGGTCCTCTGACATTTCCTTCATAAATTCCATATGTGGAGACCTGGATTTGAATCTCTCATCTGTTACCTCCTGGTGCTTATCATGAGGCTTACCATGAGCCTTCAGTTTCAACATTCTGTTACAAATTTGATTCAAGATTATTCGTGTGCCAAGAGAAACTTTAATTTTTTCTCCCTTTGGTTTCCCATCCAAATGTTCTGTGCCTTTGTGGTTTTATGACTCAGACTGTAAGACACACTAAGTCACAAGATGGAATGACTCACACCTGGTCTGTACTCTCTCTAAAGCTCTAAAAACAGGATGGCTATATTGAACTAAGTCTGAGAATTCTAGAATTCTAGGTAAAGAAGATTTAGAATGGAGAGAGGTTTTTTATACTGAGAATTAAAGGAAGAGACCTCTGCATTATTCTGGGAATATGGTAGCTATAACCGGGTAAAAGTACCTGAAAAATGAAGGTGAGATATGCTAACATCTATTTGGGCATCTACTATATCCTAAGGTGAATTGCTGTGTGCCTTATATACTTAATTATCATTGAATTATTAATATTATCACTGAATCTTTAAAACAAACATGGCTGTCCCCTAGCTAACCTTCATTAAACACCCCCATCCCCAGCCTTATTGCTGAGGATATTTTAAAGAATTAAGGTTAAGCTGTCAATGTTTGACTTACTTCCTGTGCTTCCTCTTCATCAACCCTCTCCTGATGACGCAGATCTGGGCACCAGAAGAATGGAAGAGCTGTTGGGGTAATGTGGATGTAAGCAATCTAGGAAGAATCCCCTTTCAAATCACAGCATCAGCTCAGCCTGGATGATGGTAGAGACCATTAATTATGTCCCTCCTACCTTTTCCAAATAAAGCATATTTTAAGTTAGTCAAGTGAACAATCTGGAAGTCAAGTTTCTTTTAACATATTTAATTCTGGCAGCTCTATTGAGTGCCTGCAGTGCTGGACAGGAGCTGAGTGTCAGGAGGGATTACAGATAGGAGTCCTGTATCTGTAGTCCTGCCCTCCAGGCATTCATTTGAAGGGGAGCAGACAGTGTTCACGTGGGTCCCTCAGATCCAAGTATGACAAAGGCCCTTGTGAGGGTAGGTACTAGAGCAACATGAGCCCAGAGGAGGAAGCTGCTGAGGAGAGATTGGAAGGGAGATTCACCAAGGGGAGCTTGCAGTTGGAGAAGAGGTTGGGATTCAGAATCAAGGATTGTACATGAGGGTTTGTGTTTGAGGGTTCTGGGCTCACTTTCCAATTATTCCTGAACTAGCCAATGGCACAAAAGGGAAAGCCAGAGAGTTGCTACCCCTGAAACAAATTCCCTTGTGTCTTGGGGACTTGGGCATTAAATAGCCTGGCACAACGGAGAGGGTATGGAATGTTTAAACACCTTGATCTTAGCTTCTACTCTGTTGCCAATCTGTCTTGTGATGTCACACAAACACATTTTTTACTCTAAGCCTTCATTGTCCCTTGAGCTCTCAGCAACATGCAAGGCAGGCAAGTCAGGATTTATCCTCCTCATCTTGTGCAGAAAACAAAACTCAGTGTCAGGGAAGTGAGGAAGGAATGCTCTGATCTGAACTTTACAGTTGCCCTGCAAGGTGAGCTATCACCCTCAGCCTCATTTCACAGATAAAGCAACATACTAGAAAGACTAAGTTATTTTCCCCAAACTTGTGCAGCTGGCTTAGGCGAAAGCAGGTGTTTCCAGCCATGCTGGCCTGCCTCCAGACAGTGTGTTCTTCCACTTCTGCTCACACATTTGGGGCACAAAACCTGGGGTGTGATTTTCAGAAAACGTGAAACATCACCTGTTCTAGAATGAAGATGTTTCATGCTTTAAAAAATCTGTAAGGCATTCTGCCTCCTGTAGCTAATCTCCAGCTCTGAGGCTATGTCATGAGTGGAGTATCATGGAAAAGACCATCAAACTTTGTGTTGCCATGCCTTTGAGAAACCATTTTTTCCCTTTCTAAAGCAAATTAAATATGCCATCAGTGAAGCCTAATTTAATAACCCTTTGAAAATGAAGCTCTGGCCCTCATTAAAGTGAAAGCCACTCATTACCTTGTCTGTCATCATCTGGGGAAGTGTCCCATGACCTACCATACCCTGATTCACCCTAAAGCCTACAATCAAAGCCATCTTGTGCTATTATTCTTCCAAACTCTTTCTTCTTCAAATACTATTACATTTATAAAATCTTGAGTAAAATGACTTTGATCTAGTATCCCAATATAGAAAAACATCATTAATTTAGGTGTCATTAATTCATACAATGTGGAAATCTGGGCTTTGAGTGAACTGCATTTGCTTTTCTACTTTGTAGTTTTCTAAAAGCCTAATGCTTGCAGTTACATGAACTCATTTCATGTCTATCAAGTTCTCCTGGCACTTATTCCCAACTTTCCTTCAAATTGGTCCCTCTTATCTCCCTCTTTATTGTTTCCTCAATAGTCCTGGCCACAATTGTGGTCCAGTTGCCCCAGACTCTAATTTTTCCAGGCCCAAATCAAGTCTACACAGAACAGTTGGGTGATTTGCAGAAAGACCACATTTGCTCCTCACACATCTCTGGGAACCTCCACTCTCTGCTGTCTACAAGTTAAAGTCTAATCCATCTCCTTTTCCAGGTTTTCAAGACCCTTTATGTCTCATACATGCTCCTTTTCTCTAGACCCCTCCCTCTTCACTATTACCCTTACTTGAACTCCACTCAAAACATATTCACCATCATACTTTCCTAAGAAGATGACTTACTTTTTCTCATCCTGCATATCTGCTCATGTTGTTCCTTTTGACTAAAATTTTTCTCCTCTCCCACCTCTGGGAGACTGCTATGCGTGTTCTGGCTGGCCTGTGTTCATATTCAGGGCAAACTCAGAACTAAACCATAAAATCCTCTAGGAAGATTTGCCTGACCTCTTAGTCCTGAAGAGGAATGGTTCCTTTGTGTTCTCATAGTCTCTCATACTTCCCTGTTGTTGACCAATCACCCTGAACTATTTGCTGCTTATTAATTTGTCTATATCCCTTATGCGACCATAAACCTACAAGATTGGAATTACCCAGGTATCCTCAGAAAAATATCTGGTGCATGCAGATTCTCAGTCAACATTACATGAATAAACAAACAAACAATTGAAGATAGGCATATTGATGATGAACACTGCATGTAAGGAAACCACAGCTCAGTTTTAGTGATTTTAGTGATTTAACCCAACCGATTTATATTTTTCCTTCACACCATGCTTGATCCATCTCTGTGTCTCCAACTGCACCAGAATAGTGCCTTGGGCACACTAGGTGCTCAGTCAGTGTGTTTGGATGAATAATAGTGCGGGTCATGCTGGCTCTGGCTATGACCAGGTGGTTTTCTAGGGGCTGGAACCCAGTGTGGCCAGGAAGCCAGCAGAGGGAGAGCTCAGTAGTCCCAGTGATCTAAAAATGAGTCCCACTGCGTCTGTTTTTGTCCTCTCCTCTGTAGTCACCTCGAGAAGGATCGGGAGGAAGTAAAAACAGCTGGGTGATCCCATTAACAACCAATAATCTGGGAATGCTGCTGAATTCGTTTGAAACTGAACTAGCAGTAACTCCCTATGGGTCCATTAACCTGCAGCCGAAATTAGATTATGTAGAAATAACATTAAATAAAGAGCCACAGTGCTCAGTTAATTGAGAGGCAAACTTGTAAATTGTAAGATCATTTTCTTTGAAAGGCAGACTATTCTATCACCTCAAGACCCTTGGGGGCACTCAAGTGTCCAGTTTGGTGTTCATTTTAGAGAAAACGCATTTTCTGTAGAGGCACTTTAGAAATCTATTTGTTGTAGAAACAGTCTGAAATGAAAATAAATTACAAGCTTTGGAGTGAAACCGAGGTGAGGTAGATTTAAATCTTAGCTCTGTTACATACTAGCTCTGTGACCTTAGAGAAGTGACTTAATTTCTCTGAGCCCCAACGGTCTTGCCTCTTAAGTGGGGGCAATGGTGGTAATAATATGTATCTCCAAGTCTCGTGAGGGAGGCAGGCACATCTAAACATCATTGCAATACGAGGAAGGAACACATTGAGGGATGGTGTTACGGAAGCAACAAGGAGAACCTCACCTGACCAAGAGAACCAAGAATGGTGCCTCAAAGAGATGCCGCTGAACTGAATTCTAGAGCATGAGCAGGTGCAACTGGATTAAGGGTGGGCCACTAGTACTTGCCTTGGAGACCATCTAGGTTTTGATCACTAAGAATACAAGGAGATGGAGGTCAATTTACTAATCAGAACTCCTCAAGGGTGGGGAGTTTACCCCATGTGACTGAAGAAAGAGCTTTAATAATGTGCTCACAGTGAGGGACAAGCATGAATAACTATGGCTGGTTTCCAGACTGCCTTGACTTAGTTTTGCACACATTTGAGTCCAGAAGAGACTCACTAGGTCTCGGCATAATGAAACCAGGGCCTCTTGGTCATTGAATGCCCCTCAGAGCTCTCAGTCTCTCTAAACAAACACTGTACACATTTTTAAATAACACTTCGAAAAAGAGCAGCCGCAGTCCTTTGGCCGGGTGCGGTGGCTCACTCCTGTAATCCCAGCACTTTGGGAGGCCGAGGCTGGCGAATCACCTGAGGTCAGGAGTTCGATACCAGCTGGCCAACATGGTGAAACACTGTCTCTACTAAAAATACAAAACTTAGCCAGGTGTGGTGGTGGGTGCCTGTAATCCCAGCTACTTGGGAGGCTGAGGCTGGATAATTGCTTGAACCCAGGAGGCGGAGGCTGCAGTGAGCCAAGATCATGCCATCACACTCCAGCCTAGGAGACAAGATCAAAACTCCATCTCAAAAAAGAAAAAAAAAAAGAAGAGGAAATGAACCAAACTACTGGTCTGAAGGTTGCCCAGCTCCATGAGAAACAAAAGTTGCAGCTCTCTGAGCTCAGGCCTCTGGAACTGCGATCACTTCCATCCCCACTTCAGGACAGCAACTGGCTCAAGACAGCTGCCTGTCCTTACTGGTGGTCACTTCTACAGCCAAGTGCTCCCAGCCTCTTCAGTCATAGGACTTGATTTGGAAACCCATCACCACCCTGCCTGCCCTGCTCTGGCTGTCAGGTTGTCAGGGCTTCTCTCTCCTCTCCGGCATAGCCCAGAACAGAGTACAGCAGACCAACAGGGGAGACTGGCCCAGAAGAGCATGGGGTATCCCATGTTTCCAATGGGATGCTATGCCCCTCTTCATGGTGCCTAACTTTGTAGTTCCTCCAGGACTTCACTCACACTCTGAGTACATAGAGGATCAGAAGGGGAAGTGGCATGTTTTAGTGGAAAAGACAGGCTGTGGCTCAGAAAACTGATTTAACCTTGGGTAAGGCACTTGACCATTCTTGGCCTCAGCCTCATAATTTTACTTACCTGTAAAATAAGAGTTGTCGTGGGAATTAAATGACAGAGGGTGTGAAAAAGCTTGGCACCTTACCTAATGCATCAGATCAGCTCAAGAAATGGTAGGCTTCTTTCTGTCTTCTCCTTCCTTTCCTGTCTCCCTTCCTCCCACTCCTTCCTCTCCTCCTCCAGCCATGTCTCCCTCCCTCCCTCCCTTCCTTCTCTCCCCTCCAAGCCTCCATATTTATTTCCTTCCTACTAAAATTTTCTTCCACATTCCCTCTCATCCAGTCCTCAATGAAGCCTGAGGACAGCTATCAGTGGTCACTCTCTTGGGCTTGAAATGGAACAGATCTTCTTGTTCCATCTCTTTCTGATAGCGCCAGTTCCTGCTGAGGACAGAACATTGTCTTCTTTTCTCCCTGCCTCAGGCAGATGGCAGGGAGTGTTGTGTGTTCCCACAAAGGAGCGTGCTGTCCCCGCTCCCAAGTCTCTCAGCGAGCCCTGTCATGGAAGGCATCCAGGAGAATGTGGAACTCCACACCCGCTTTCTCAGAACACAGGAGCATCCATGACCCTCAGAATCACAGCATTGAGAGGTGCCACAGGAAGGGCCCTATGTTTGAATGGTCTGTGCACTAGGGACCGAGACCCTGAGGACAAGCCTGTGATTGGTGAGAAGTCCTGCACATTGCACACTGTGCTTCAGCTGATGGGGGCAGCAGGACTGATTGTCATTGTCCCTACTTTACAGACTAGAAAACTGAAGCTCAGATGGGCTTAGCAATTTTCCCCAAATTACACAGTAGTTAGGAGGTAGACAAAATTTGCATGGCTGGTCTTGGGAATCCAAGTTCAGTGTTCTTTCATTATGATGTTTTGTCTCTGTATATTTAAAAAAAAAACATGAATTTTCAACTGAATGTAGGTAAATAACCCAGGAATTTAATTATATTTTTTCCTTCTGGTTCTGGCTTTGGCTTAGCTTCTACCTGAGAATCAACCTCTCCCTACAACAACTGTTTCTTCTTTTCTGACATTCTACATTCTTTTTTGTTTTTGTTTTTGCGAGACTGGGTATCACCCTGTCACCCAGGCTGGAGTGCAATGGCTCACTGCAACCTCTGCCTCCTGGGCTCAAGTGATCCTCCCACCTCAGTCTCCCAAGTAGCTGGGACTACAGGCATGCACCACCATGTCTGCCTAATTTATTTTTGGTAGAGATGGGGTTTCACTATGTTGCCCAGGCTGATCTTAAACTCCTGGGATGAAGCAATCCTCCTGCCTCAGCCTTCCAAAGTGCTGAGTTTATAGGTACAAGCCATCATGCCTGGTCACATTCTACATCTCTGTTGGGGGCTGCACTACGGACCCATTATTCATGCAAAACCTGGCAATCATCCTGAACTCTTACTACCCCTAACCCGCACCCCACCCTCCGCCGGTCACAATGCTCTCCTTGCCATGTACAATCAATGCCAGGACCCGTACCTTTGACTTAACAAATACCTCTTGCATCTGCCCCTCCTCCCTGTACCAACTGTGCCCCCATCCACTGCTCTGCCCCAGGCTCTTCCTGACCGAGCAAAGTGCAATGACCTCGAACAGTTTGCCTTTTTTAAGGTGTTTTCTGTAAATCTATGCTCCATGCATTGGTGGGAAGATCTTTCCACACCACAATGGGTACGTTCAATGGCCTCTCAGTTCCTCAAAGAAGCAACTGTTTATGAAAAAATATTTCTGAGCCAGGCATGGTGCCACAGTTTTTGCACGCAATAGCTCTAAATCACAAAGTAACTCTAGAAAGGAAGCTTTGTTATCCCACTTTCACAGCTGGAAAGTAACAGAGCTAGACCTCCAACACAGATCTGTCTGACTGCACAACAGTGCTCTCTTCATACCCCACACAGCCTCCCAGATAAAATCTTGTTTCCTTGATATCAATTGCAGCCCCAGTCTCCTGCCTCCAGACACCCCTCATGCCCTGCTCTCCAGACACATCCCCCTTCCTGAAGTTCACTCATCTCCCGACATGGTTTTGTGTTCCATGGCTCCATTTGTGTTCTTCCCTCTGCCTAGGATGCCTTCCTCTGTCCAACTGTCCCCCCAAGCACCACTCAGTCGCAAGACTAAGGTTAGAACCCAGGATTATCTCACTCCGATCTTTTCTCCTTTCCACTGCAGAGCCCTGTCTCCCACATGGACAATTTTCACTTCATTCTAGGTTACGATGCTGTAATTGGCATGGACCAGGGTGGAGAAATGCCGCCAGGGAATGCTTCAGTTGGTAGTTAATATAAAGGGATAGGTCTCTGTTGGCTTCTTGTGGAAAATTATTTCAAGAGTTGATTTTTAAATGTAAGGGAAACAGGACTTTATTCCCTGGTCAGACTAATTACTGCACTCCTGAGTGATGCTGATGAGATGGCTTCAGAAAAACAACAGTTCTCCCACTGAGCCATAGGTCAAGGGGTTCTGGGTGTTTTCACAGAAGGTTATTGCTTTCAAGGGGGTTATCGATGGGCTGGAGTGTGAGGTTTCTTGAGGAATAAAACTGTCACAATTAATCTGTTTAGAACTTCTATGTGGGGAGGGGGTGTTATTCCTCAGCAGTGAATGACTCAATGAAAAACAGAATATTTGTGGTACATGTACTCCATGCTGTCAGGCTTGTCAATACCAAGTTTGAAGACATAAAATAAAATAAACAGAAAAAAATAAGGCTTTTTTTTTTTTTAAGTGATTAAGGATGAAAGTCCTGGCTGCTGACCTAGGCCTCTGTGAATTTAGAACCCAAGATGATCCCAGCTGTGTGATGGGGCAGGACCCTTAGTGTGGGAGCTGGGCTCTGTCCCTCACATGTGGGTAGATTATGAGACCCATATGGAGTCAGGGGACCTGAAGCTGGGTAGGGTCTGCAGCTGAGCTACTGGGGACTTTCTGGTGTCTGTTAGCCTCCCTAGGACCCACATTCAGTTTCTGTAAAATGAGGGGATTTGAGCCAATTCACTGTCTTCCTAATAACCACTGTTTTCCTGTAATCACACACCACTGTTCTCTTAAAGCTTTTCTTTCCAGTTAATTTAAATCAACCCTGTTTTAAGACTTTGCCATTTATGAAAGAATAATATCCATAAAATCATGGCTTTGATTTGCTAATTAACATGTTTTCTAATTAACACTGTATCAGTCAGAAGATCCTTGGTTGAAAGCAATTGAAAATCTTCCAGCCATCTTAAGCAGAGTGAGATCTTATTGGAGACATTCTTGGGGCTCAGGTAACTTTAGGAGGCTAGAAGATAAGGCTTGAAGACCAGTAGGGATTGAAGTTGGCCTGGTTAACCAGACAGCAGAACCACTGCATGAAACTGGGATGACTGGTCTCTGCGAAGCACCACTGCCACACCACTGTCACCACAATGAATGTGGCTATCAGACACCCATGTCACCATGTCATCTATCTGCGCAGAATTCAAAATCATGGGGACAGTGTCTGGTTGGCCAAGCTCAAGTCACACTTGCACCCTGCCTACTTTGGGACAGGTGTGAGGAGGATGAAAATCTGGTCCCTTTGACTTCCACAGGTGGCCAAGTTCCTCAGGAGGATACAAAATGGGAGATTCCCCAATAGAGAGAACAAGGTGCTAATGGAGGACAAATTGAACGGTGGCTAGTAAAAACTTGAAAATAAAGAAAAAACTCCCCAAAACAAAAAATAGGTATTTATTGCACTCATTAAAATAAATACATAATTATGAAAATAAAAAGTTTATTTGTGTACCATAACATCATAAACTCATGTATCAACCCCATGTACCACTCTGTAGGAAGCACTGGCCTCTCTAAGGATCTCTAAGGATCCTGCAGCTTTGGCCTTTATTGTACACTAGTGAATACTTCCATTTTGGAAAGTATAGACTCATTTGTCTCTTTCTGTAAAACACTGACCTTGGCTTTTTTTGTTTGATTTGCATGGTAGCTATTCTTTACCTGATGCTTCAGAACCTGTATAGAGCCATTTTTTTACTGTTTTAGGTTGACTGTCCACTTCCACTTTATTTTTGATGCGTTCAGAATATCATGCACCCACACATCTTCGCATTTTACTAGGATAAGTAGCAAGCAGTTGAAAAAAAGAAGAACCTGAACCTTTCAAATGACCTTGATATCCTGCCATCATTTGATCACAGTGTAGCTTTCTGGAATTCTGCAGGCCATGTGAGGGAGTGTATGTTCCCAATGTTCAAGATGTAATTTTACACAAGAATTCTAGAGACAACATGTTCTGCATAGGGCATCAGAAACATCCAAATAAGTCAGAGTTCATTCCACTCTTCCTAAACATGTATTTGGCACTTCCTATTAAACTACCCTAAAGCTCATCAAATAAATGTTTGTTAGTTTTGGGAGAAATCTTAGCAATAATCCTGTTCATTTGTATTGATAATGCAAGTGAGACTTCCAAGATAAGGGTACACTGGGCCTAGAATATTTTGGAATTTCTTCTGAAACCCATTATGGAACTTCAGTTGAAATAACAAGTTACTTTTTTCCTCTCTAACGGATCCCATTTCTCCTGTCAGGGAAGACCGTTCCACAGTTACCTGATACTTTATGCAGAAATCAGATTACTTTATGAAATAGGATTCTTTCTAGAGATGGAATTCTGGCTCCACAGAAATTAAATACATCTAAATGCATAGTTCCTTATCCATAAATGATAAGTAATCCCCATGCTTGTGTATAAGCGTAGCATGCACACATACACATGGTGAAGGGAGAAAATAAATGGCTCCAAATATTTGGATGTTTTGTTACAGAAGTTAATATTAAAGGCAAAAATCCAAAGTTTGGTTGGGAAGAAAAAGATTAGCAGCTGATCTGCTAACTATCCTTTTTAAGCTGGAAAATTTCAAGGAGAGATTATGAAGAAGAATGAGAAGGAGAGTAGGAAGCAGGAGGAGGAGGAAGAAGAAGAAAAAAGGAGAGAAAGAAAGAGAAAGAAAAAAGAAAGAGAAAGAAGAAAAGAAAGAAAGAGAAAGGGAAAAAAGAGAAAAAGAAAGGAAGAAAAGAAAAAGGAGGAAGCAAAGGAGGAGGAGGAATAAGAAAAGAAAGAAGAGAAGGAGGAAGAAGAGGAGAAGGAGAAATAAGGGGAAAAAAGGAGTTATCCTGGTCAAATGTGGAAAGATTCTATTCAAATTTCTGATGGTTTTTACTGATTGAATGATAATAAGAGAGTCCTTATCAATAGAATTATTTCACCAGGATATACTTGATCAATTGGCATGGTAAACAAACCTGAAAAGTATAGATTTCTGGGGCATGGCCTGCTAGAAAGTGTCAGTTTTGGGTATTTAATTATCAGAGTATAAAATGGATTTATTTAATGCTTAAAAGTTCCCTTTGGGTCAGTGATGAACGGTATGCATCACTTAGAAGCCCCATGTGTTATACATCAGGGCACATTCTGATGTGATGCAAAAGGGCCCAAGATGCAGCACTGGTGGTCTCAGACTTCTCATGCTTCATCTGCATGTTGCATAGAAGCAGAATAGCTTTTTTGTATTATTAGTAAAGTTTGATACTGAATAAGATCTCTAATTCTTATGAGTCTGATTTGGTAATTCAACCCTTTGTGCAATCCTTTTTTTTTTTTGAGACCGAATTTCACTCTTGTTGCCCAGGCTGGAGTGCAACGGTGTGATCTCGGCTCACTGCAACATCTGCCTCCCAGGTTCAAGCAATTCTCCTACCTCAGCCTCCCGAGTAGCTGGGATTACAGGTGCTCGCTACCATGCCCAGCTAATTTTGTATTTTTAGTAGAGGTGGAGTTTCACCATGTTGGTCAGGCTGGTCTCGAACTCCTGACCTCAGGTGATCCACCCACCTCGGCCTCCCAAAGTGCTGGGATTACAGGTGTGAGCCACTGCGCCCAGTCTCTGTGCAATCTTAATAGCAAATGTGGTAGAAGGCAAACATGGTCACAAACTCTTGCCCTTCCTTGATTTCTTTGTCCCTTTTCCCCCACCATATCTCCTCTTCTACCTCTGGGCTCAGCCATGTGACTTGCCTATGATGTTAGCCATTGTGACACAAGAGAGAACTGAAAAGCACTGGGCAATAGTGATTATTTTCTCTTGCTGCTGTTGGAACCCTGTGACATGTTAATGAAGCTGGACTAGCTGGTTGGAGGATGAGAGACCATATGGACAAGAGACAAGTACCTTAACTGAGGCCCCTCTAGACCACTAGCCCTGACAGCTGGTGGAGTCCCAAGAAAAAGGGGCTCACTGGTCAATGTGCTAGAAGCCAATGCTATGACACCAGATTCTGAGAAAAGAAAAGCTTTTGACTGCAAGTTGACTAACAAGGAGATAGGAATCCAGCTCAAATCTGTCTTCTTGTGTTGGCTTGAAGTCTGTAATTTGACTAGAAAAGGTTTAGGGGGTGGATTCTGAGATTAGCAGGTGATTGGTGGAAGGAAAGAGGAGGTATGGAAAGTCCTTGGGCATGAGCAGTTATCTCTTCAAGATATCTCATGGGTTATGTGCAGATTCAGGGGGAGTTAGTATGAAACGTGGTGGAGTTTCAGGCTGGGATGTCAGCAACCTTGTTCTGCACAGACTTCAGGGGGCTATATTGGTTCTAACTGATTTCAGCTAATTTTGTTCTCTTACAAGAGGAGGGAGTTTCAGCATTTCAGCAAGTTGTTTCTTTTTTCTTTTTTTCTTTTTTTTGTCTTCCATCCTGTAAACTTGAGAATTTTTGTTAGTTACTGGTTTAACTCTTTGGGGCATGGTTTAAGTGGGACATGACAGATGTATGAGTGAGTCAGCCCAGCCCAACTGCTGCCCTACAGAAATCATGAGCTAAATAAATGGTTGCTTTAAGCTATTACATTTTGGGAGTGTTTTGTTACAAAGAAAAAGCCAACTGACATAGTATATTTAAAATCCACTGCGGCCAGATTCTAGCCTTCTTCTCCCAATCCTCCCACTCCTCCTGCCTGTTCCTCCTCTTTCTATTTGGGATCAGGGCTCACAAACTGGTGGCCAAGGGTTGGCCAATGTGTCCCATGAAGAAATAGTGTTCAGCCAAGGTTCACTGCAAAGACCATACTTGTTGATTATGCTCAGTGTACATCTGATTTTTCAGGGCTCCTGCCATACTAACTAACTGCTAAATATTTTCAGTATCAGCCCTGGTCCTGTGAACAAGTTTTGTTCTATTCACAAAGTATAAATCAGAAGATTTTCCATGGAAATCTGGATTTATGGCTTCTCTATAAAAGGGGATAGGGAAGGTCTGGGAATGTTGGACTAGGATTGGGCAGGAATGACCTGGAGCTGACAATTGACTGCTCATCGTCCAGACAGGACTTGTGCTGCCAGTTCATCACTGTCCCATCATTCCTAGGTGTAGCATGCTTGTCTTGTTTCACCTATGCATGTTACCTGCCGGACCTTAGAGGAAGTTGGTTGTGTGCATGACACATTGGCTAGCATTGGTTTGAGGGTGTAACCATGTACTGTCATGTTTTTACGCATTTTGATCTTATTGCCTGGAATGTGCATCTCCTTCTTGGACACTTTACTTAACTTCTGCAAATTCTTCAAAATTTAACTTAAATGCCTCCTGTTCTATGACATATTTCTCTCAATAAGGCCGGTTCACCTTCCTCTGTGTTCCATATGACTTTGCGCATAATCTCTACTACAGCCTTAACATTTTATCCATCAGCATTGTTTAAAGACTGCCTACAACTATCATGTGACCTCCTTGAACACAGGACTACCCTCTTCCCCTACTTACCCCTTGGGTAGGGCATATGGCAGGACCCTTAATACCTGTGATGCCCCTTGGGTAGGGCATACGGCAGGGCCCTTAATACCTGTGATGGATTAAGGAATCAACTAACTGGACATTCTGGCTGAACGTCAGAGAATGAATTTAATGCAATTTGCATTTTGTGTAAAACCAAACTTATGATTCTCTATGAGACATTCTCTGAAGATTTCTTTATAATCAACAATGTTCTGCTTTGATTTTAAAGAGCTTCTTTTGGCTTCAGGACAAGCAGCGTATAAATGAAATAAAAATTATTTAAAGTATAAGAAAATCTGAGTCAAGTACCTTTGAAGAAGTGTGTTTAAAGGAACCAAGAGGCTGTTGACACCAGAATGATCCTTAAAGCTCCCCACGTTCCTAATAAAAGAGAATCTGCATTGACCAATGGAATTACCTAGTTTCTGTCAGGACAGGCGAGACTACACTTTGATAGGAATCCCCAGATCCAAGTGGTTTGACAGCAAACACACTGCTTTGCTACATGAACATCATGGTGGGCAGAGTGATCTATTCATCTTGTTCAGTCAGGAAACTGTGCCAATGGAGGCTCCATCTCAACTCATGCTTCCATGATCACTTGGGCAGAGCAAAGAGAATCTGTGGCCCATACACTGGCTTTTAAAAGTGTCACCTGGAAGGGACACATACCATTTTTGCTCCTATTTAGTTGGTTAAAAAGAGCATATTGCCAGGCCTAACTTCAACAGGGCAAGGAACAGCAATTCTTCCACATGCCAGGAAAGAGACAAGTTGGAATATTTGTGAGCAAACAAGTACCTACCGAAATTTGTGATTTTACAAAAGACCTTCAGTTTTCAAAATGTATCATCATCATCTACCTGCCAATGACCCCCTCAAGATGGATTTAAAGTAGAATTTGACCTCCATCAGCTGGGTTTGGGTGCTTCTCCACAGTTGTTTCAGAATGCAAGACTCCTTTGTTTCGAATTGCCACAAGTAAACAGAAAATGAGAAGAAGAGACCAGACCCCACCTCCAGATTATACCCACTCTGGCAGACACAGAAGCCGTCCATGGCAGTATAGGGTGGAAAAGGTGGTGTTTGGGGGGATGTTGGGTGCTGTGGAGGCACAGAAGAGGGACACAAAACTGGACTTGGGGCAGATGTGCTGCATGAGTGGAATCAAGGAAGAGGTAGGGCTTGGGCAAGACCTTGAAGGGTCCATTGCTGTTTGCCCATTGGACAGGGGTAGAGAAGATACGAGGTCCCAGAGAAGAGGGATATGGATGAGGTCCTTAGGGTCATGACTCTGGTCAAGACACGATGCCTGCCCTAGAAGGAAATTATTTACACACATGACCTTGAGCAAGCGCCTTCCTCTTTCTGATCTGTCTCCTGCTCTACAAAACAGAGGTTATAATCAAAATCCCATTTTTAAAAATAGAGCTCGACAATTTGATTCTAAATTTGCCAAGAGTATAAATTAGTAGAAATAGCTAAGAGTATTTCAAATACGAAATACAATAAGATCAACTTGTCTTATCACAAGTAAAATCATCATATTCTAGAGATATAGGAATTAATTTTGCTCAAAACCTGGCATTATCCAAAGACTGGCCAAATCAATTAAAAGAACAAAAAAGAGAGTCCAGAATTCAATGTGTGGTATTTGAGAATTTGTGATAAGAGTTTCACTTCAAATCAATTAGAAAAGAGGTAACAGTTTAAGAAATAGTTTCAACAATTTAATAACCATTGAAAAAGTTATCTTTTAAATTCACATTATATATAAGAATAATACACAGATTTATTAAATGTTTTAAAAACAAAATTTAGAAAGCGTTATAATAAATATAGAAAAATAGTTTTCTTACCTTAAGTTGGAAACATTGTCCTACAGAAGGTTTAAAATTCTTGACACCATAAACAAAAGACTTGCATACTTGATTATAAAATTTTTAATATCTTTTTTGTGGGAGAAAACATAACAAATTCAAAGAAAAGTGACAGAGTAAGAAAAATATAGCAATAGATATATAATAAATGATCAACAATCAGAATATACAAGAACTACTTATGATCAATTATTAAAAATATTCATGGAAAAAATAGGCATAGAATATAAGAGGACAATTAATCTGAGTTATGTAAAGGGCTAATAAACATTAAAAAATTCTCAATCCCACAAGATATCAAGGGCACATACATGGAAATCAAAAGATACAATTTGTATTAAGGTAATAAATTAAAAAAATTCTAGCTGTTTAAATCCATTTGTGCCTACATCACTTAAAAATGGATCTTCTCATTAAGTGACAAGAAATTCAAACTGGTAGAAACATGGGCTATGAAGCCACACCACCTGGGATTGCATCCTGCCCTGTGTGACTGTAGGCAAGTTCCTGAACCTCTGTTTGCTCTATTTTTCTCATCAATAACAGTGCCTATATTATAGAGTTATTTTGAAATTAAATATGATAATCCATGGAAAATGCTGAGAATAGCACCTGGCCCATCGTGAGTGCTCAGTGATAATTAGCTTTTATTTTTCCACTGTCAGTGAGAGTATCAAAATTAGAAATGCATATGCAACTTTATTTATAGGAATCTGTCCTACAGAAATAACCACCCATGAGCATAAATTTAGATCTTCAATAATAACCATTTCAATATTTGTAATGGTAAAATGTTGAAAACAACAGATATTAATTAAAAGGAGAGGAGTCACATAAATTTTGCCTACCTCCTTTTTATAGTAAGTTGCATTTATTTTATGTAACAGTTTACAAAGAATGAGACAGACTCCTATTTATTAAGATAGAATAAGCACTAAATATATATTATTATATAAAAAACAAAATACACTAGGCATGGTGGCTCGTGCTTATAATTACGGCACTTTGGGAGGCCGAGGTCTGAGGACTGCTCAAGTCCAAGAGTTAAAGACCTACCTGGGCAACATAGTGAGACTCTAGAGCTCTGTACAAAATAAGTAAATAAATAAGTAAATAATTAGTTGGGAATGGTAGCAAATGCCTGTTGTCCTACCTACTTGGGAGGCTGAGATGAGAGGATCATTTGATTCCAGGAGGATGAGGCTGCAGTGAGCCCTGATTGAATCACTGCACTACAGCCTGGGCAACAGAGCAAGACCCTGCCTCAAACAGTAAAATAAAATAAAAATAAATAAATAAATCAGAGATAAATTTGAATAATACAATCTTTGGAAATCATTTCAAATATAATATTTGTAAATACGTCGAATATTTTTAAAGAAAGAGTCACATCAGACTGTTAATAGTAGCTACTTTGGGGGAAGAGGATGTATTGGATGATGGTGAAGGCAGATTTAAATTTTACCTTCACTAGTATTTGTTTTTAAATTTTTTTTTTTATTTCAATAGGTTTTGGGGAACAGGTGGTGTTTGGTTACATGAATAAGTTCTTTATTGGTGATTTCTGAGATTTTGGTGCACCCATCACCTAAGCAATGTACATTGTACCCAATATGTAGTCTTTTATCCTTTGCCACTCCCCACCCTTTCCCCTGAGTCCCCAAAGCCCAATGTATCCTTCTTATGCCTTGGTGTCTCATAGCTTAACTCCCACATATAAGTGAGAACATTTGATGTTTGATTTTCCATTCCTGACTTACTTCACTTAGAATAGTAGTCTCCAATTCCATCCAGGTTGCTGTGATTGCCATTGTTTTGTTCCTTTTTATGGCTGAGTAGAATTTCATGGTAGATATATATATCAGTTGGGTTCAGATGCTTCTCCACAGTTTATATATATATATATATATATATATATATATACACATATATATATATCACATTTTGTTTATCCACTCATTGATTAATGGACATTTAGGCTGGTTCCATATTTTTACAATTGCAAACTGCTGTTATAAACTTGTGTGTGCCAGTATCTTTTTTGTATAATGACTTCTTTTCCTTTGGGTAGATAGCTAGTAGTGGTATTGCTGGATCAAATGGTAGATCTACTTTCAGTTCTTTAAGGAATCTCCACATTGTTTTCCTTAGTGGTTGTATTAGTTTACATTCCCATCAGCAGTGTAAAAGTGTTCTCTTTTCACTGCATCCATACTAACGTCTATTTTTTTTTTATTTTTTTGATGATGGCCATTTTTGCAGGAGTGAGGTGGTATTGCACTGTGGATTTGATTTCCATTTCCCTGAAAATTAGTTGGCCATTTATTTATCTCCTTTTGAGAATTGTCTATTGATGTTCTTTTTTTTTTTTTTTTTTTTGAGACGGAGTCTCGCTCTGTCGCCCAGGCTGGAGTGCAGTGGCGCGATCTCTGCTCACTACAAGCTCCGCCTCCCGGGTTCACGCCATTCTCCTGCCTCAGCCTCCCCAGTAGCTGGGACCACAGGCGCCTGCCACCACGCCCAGCTATTTTTTTTGTATTTTTAGTAGAGACAGGGTTTCACCATGTTAACCAGGATGGTCTCGATCTCCTGACCTTGTGATCCGCCCGCCTCGGCCTCCCAAAGTG
Source organism: Pongo pygmaeus (assembly GCF_028885625.2). Lineage (NCBI taxonomy): Eukaryota > Metazoa > Chordata > Mammalia > Primates > Hominidae > Pongo > Pongo pygmaeus. The sequence continues at coordinate 148,152,524 of NC_072380.2, forward strand.
CTGGGATTACAGGCGTGAGCCACAGCGCCCGGCTGTCTATTGATGTTCTTAGTCACTTTTTGATTTTTTTTTCTTGATGATTTGTTTGAGTTCTTTATAGATTCTGGATATTAGTCCTTTGTTGGATGTATAGATTGTGAAGATTTTCTCCCACTCTGTGGATTGTCTGTTAACTCTGCTGATTATTTCTTTTACTGTGCAGAAGCTTTTTAGTTTAATTAAACTATTTACATTTGTTTTTGTTGCATTTGCTTTTGGGTTCTTGGTCATGAAGTCTTTGCCTAAGCCAAAGTCTAGAAGAGTTTTTCAGATGTTATCTTCTATAATCTTTATGTCTTCAGGTCTTAGATCTAAGTCTCTCATCCATCTTGAGTTGATTTTTGTACAAGGTGAGAGATGAGAATTCAATTTCATTCTTCTACATGTGGCTTGCCAATTATCCCAGCACCATTTGTTAAAGAGAGTGTCCTTTCCCCACTTTATGCTTTTGTTTGCTTTGTTGAAAATCAGTTGGCTGTAAGTATTTGGCTTTATTTCTTGGTTCTCTGTTCTGTTCCTTTGGTCTATGTACCTATTTTTATACTAGTACCATGCGTTTCAGTGACTATGGCCTTAGAGTATGGTTTGAAGTCAGGTAATGTGATGCCTCCAGATTTCTTCTTTTTGCTTAGTCTTGCTTTGGCTATGCAGGATCTTTTTTCACTCCCTATGAATTTTAGGATTGTTTTTTCTAGTTCTGTGAAGAATGATGGTGGTATTTTGATGGGAATTTCACTGAATATATAGATTGCTTTTGGCAGTACGGTCATTTTCCCAATATTGATTCTACCTATCCATGAGCTTGGGATGTGTTTCCATTTGTTTGTGTCATCTATGATTTCTTTCAGCAGTGTTTTGCAGTTTTCCTTATAGAGGTCTATTAGGTTAGGTTTGGTTAGGTTTATTCCCAAGTATTTTCTTTCTTTTCTTTTTTTTTTTTTTTTTTGAAGCTATTGTGAAAGGGGTTGAGTTCTTGATTTGATTCTCAGCTTGGTTGCTGCTGGTGTATAGCAGAACTACTGATTTGTGTATATTAATTTTGTATCCTGAAACTGCTGAATTCATTTACCAGTTCTAGGAGCCTTTTGGATGAGACTTTAGGGGTTTCTAGGTATATGATCATATCATCAGCAAACAGTGACAGTTTGACTTCCTCTTTACTGATTTGGATGCCCTTTATTTCTTTCTTTTGTCTGATTGCTTTGACTAGGACTTCCCATACTTTGTTGAACAGAAGTGTTGAAAGTGGGTATCTTTGTTTTGTTCCAGTTTTCATGGGGAATGATTTCAACTTTTCCCCATTCAGTATACTGTTGGCTGTGTGTTTGTCATAGATGGCTTTCATTACCTTAAGGTATGTCCCTTCAATGCTGATTTTGCTGAGAGTTTTAATCATAAAGGGATGCTGGATTTTGTCAAACACTTTTTTATCATCTATTGAGATGGTCATGTGATTTCTGTTTATGTAGTTTATCACATTTATTGACTTATGTATGTTAAACTATCCCTTCATTCCTGGTATGAAACCCACTTGATCATGGTGGATTATCTTTTTGATATGCTGTTGGATTCAGTTCACTAGTATTTTTGTCTCTATGTTCATCAGGGATATTGGTCTATAGTTTTCTATTTTTGTTGTGTCCTTCCCTGGTTTTGGTATTAGGGTGATACTGGCTTCATAGAGTGATTAAAGGAGGATTCCCTCTTTCTCTATCTTTTGGAATAGTGTCAATAGGGTTGGTACCAATTCTTCTTTGAATGTCTGATAGAATTCAGGTGTGAATCCATCTGGTCCTGGACTTTTTTTGTTGGCAATTTTTAAATTGCTGTTTCAGTCCTGCTGCTTGTTATTGGTCTGTTCAGAGATTCTATATCCTCCTGGTTTAATCGAGGAAGGTTGTATATTTCCACGAATTTATCCATCTCTCCTAGGTTTTCTAGTTTATGCATGCAAAGGTGTTCATAGTAGCCTTGAATAATCTTTTGTATTTCTGTGGTATCAGTTGTCATATCTCCCTTTTCATTTCTAATTGAGCTTATTTGGATCTCCTCTCTTCTTTTCTTGGTTAATCTTACTAATGTTCTATCAATTTTATTTCTTTTCAAAGAACCACTTTTTTTGTTTATCTTTTGTATTGTTTTTATTGTTTCAATTTCATTTAGTTCTGCTCTGATCTTTGTTATTTATTTTCTTCTGCTGGGTTTGGGTTTGGATTGTTCTTGTTTCTCCAGTTTCATGAAGTGTGACCTTACATTGTCTATTTGTGCTCTTTCAGACTTTTTGATATAGGCATTTAATGCTATTAACTTTCCTCTTACACCACTTTTGCTGTATCCCAGAAGTTTTGATAGGTTGTGTCACTATTTCAGTTCAAATAATTTTTTAATTTTCATTTTGATTTCATTGTTGACCCAATGATCATTCAGGAGCAGGTTATTTAATTTCCAAGTGTGCATGGTTTTGAGGGTTCTTTTTGGAGTTGATTTCCAATTTTATTCTGCTGTGGTCTGAGAGAGTACTTGATATAATTTCAATTTTCTTAAGTTTACTGAGACTTGTTTTGTGGCCTATCATATGGTCCGTCTTGGAGAATGTTCCATGTGCTGATGAGTATGTATATTCTGCAGTTGTTGGGTAGAATGTTCTGTAAATATCTGTTAAGTCCATTTGTTGTAGGGTATGATTTAAGTCCATTCGTTTTGTTGTTGACTTTCTGTCTGGATGATCTGTCTAGTGCTGTCAGTGAAGTATCAAAGTCCCCTGCTGTTATTGTGTTGCCATCTATCTCATTTCTTAGGTCTAGTAGTAATTGTTTTATAAATTTTGGAGCTCTAGTGTTAGTTGCTTATATATTTAGAATTGTGGTATTTTCCTGTTGGACTAGTCTTTTTATCATTATATAATGTCTCTCTTTGTCTTTTTTAACTCCTGTTGCTTTAAAGTTTGTTTTGCCTGATATAAGAATAGCTACTTCTGCTCACTTTTGATGTCCATTTGCATTCAATATCTTTTTTTACCCCTTTATCTTAAGTTTATGTGAATCCTTTTGTGTCAGGTAAGTCTCCTGAAGACAGCAGAAATTTGGTTGGTGAATTCTTATGCATTCTGCCATATCCATTTAAGTGGAGCATTTAGGCCATGTACATTCAATGTTAATTTTGAAATGTGGGGTACTATTCTATTCATCATGTATTTGTTGTATATCTGAATACCTTGTTAATTTTCCATTGGGTTATTGTTATATAGGTCCTGTGAGATTTATGCTTTAAGAAGGTTCTAGGATTTCAAGGATTTGTTTTAAGATTTAGAGCTCCTTTTAGCAGTTCTTGTAGTGCTGGCTTGGTAGTGGCAAATTCTCTCAGCATTTGTTTGTCTGGGAAAGACTGTATCTTTCCTTCATTTATGAAGCTTAGTTTTGCTGGATACAGAATTCTTGGCTGATCATTGCTTTGTTTAAGGAGGTTAAAAATAGCACCCCAATTCCTTCTAGTTTGTAGGGTTCTTTTCTGAGAAATAGGCCGTTAATCTGATAGGTTTTCCTTTAGAGGTTACCTGATGCTTTTGCTTCATACCTCTTAAGATTCTTTCATTTCTCTTGACTTCAGATAACCTGATGACTATGTGCCTCGGTGATGATCTTTTTGTGATGAATTTCCCAGGTCAGGTGTTCTTTGAGCTTCTTGTATTTGTATGTCTAGATCTCTAGCATGGCTGGGGAAGTTTTCCTTGATTATTCCCTCAAGTATGTTTTCCAAACTTTTAGATTTCTCTTCTTCCTCAGGAACACGTTTAATATAGTCCCAAACTTCTTGGAGGTGTTGTTTATTTTTTAAATTTTTTTCTTTGTCTTTGATGGATTGGGCTAATTAGAAAGCCTTGTCTTCAAGCTCTGAGGCTTTTTTTCTACTTGTTTGATTTTATTGCTGAGACTTTCCAGTGCATTTGGCATTTCTCTAAGTGTGTCCTTGATTTCCAGAAGTTGCGATTGCTTTTTATTTATGCTATCTATTTCACTGAAGAATTTTCCTTTTATATCCTGTGTTATGTTTTTGATTTATTTAAGCTGGACTTCACCTTTCTCTGGTCTTTGATTAGCTTAATAGTTGATCTTCTACATGGATGAAGCTGGAAACCATTATCCTCAGCAAACTAACACAGGAACAGAAAACTAAACACTACATGTTCTCATTTATAAGTGGGAGCTGAACAATGAGAACACATGGACACAGGGAGGGAAAAATAACACACATTGGGGCCTGTTCAGGGGCTGGGGGGTGGGAGAGCATCAGGATAAATAGCTAATGCATTGAGGGACTTAATACCTAGGTGTTGGGTTGATAGGTACAGCAAACCACCATGGCACACATTTACCTATGTAACAAACCTGCACGTCCTGCACAGTATCCTGGAACTTAAAATAAAATAAAATATTTTAAAAATCGACCTTCTGAACTACCTTTCTGGCAATTCAGAGAATTCATCTTGGCTTGGATCCATTGCTGATGAGCTGGTATGATTTTTCTAGGGTGTTAAAGAACCTTGTTTTGTCATATTACCAGATTTTTTTTTTTTTTAGTTCCTTCTCATTTGGGTAGACTATGTCAGAGGGAAGACCTAGAATTCAAAGGCTGCTGTTCAGATTCTTTTGTCCTTGGAGTCCTCCCTTAGATGTGGTGTTCTCCCCCTTACCCTAGGAATGAGGCTTCCTGAGAGCCAAACCGTGGTGATAGTTTTTGCTCTTCTGGGTCTAGCCACCCAGTGGAGCTACTGGGCTCCAGGCTGGTATTGGGAAGTGTCTGCAAAGAGTCCTGTGCCCTCCGTCTTCAAGTCTTGCAGCCGTGGATACTAGCACCTGCTCCAGTGGTGGTAGGAGAGGAGTAAAGTGGACTCTGTGAGGGTCCTTGGTGGTATTTTTGTTGAGTGTGCTGCTTTTGTGTTGGTTGGCCTCCAGCCAGGAGGTGGCGCTTTCCAAGGCACATCAGTTGAGGTCCTATAGGGAGGATGCAAACTTGCCTCCGATACCTAGTTAAGTATTCAGGTTTCTCAGCCAGTGGGCAGGGCTGTAGAGCTCCCAGGAGATTATGACCTTTCTCTTTGGCTACCAGGGCAGGTAGAGAAAGACCACCAGATGCAGAGAAGGATAGGCATGTCTGAGCTTAGCCTCTCCTTGGACAGGGTTTGCTGCAGCTGCTTTGGGGGATGGGGATGTGGTTCCAAGTCCAGTGGAGTTATATTCCCAGGGGAATTATGGCTGTCTCTGCTGACTTATACAGGTTGCCAGGAGAGTGGGGGGAAAGCTGGCAATCACAGGTCTCACTCCTCTCCCATGCAGCCTGCAGTCCCAGAGGCTGGTCTCACTCCCACTGTGCCCCCATAACAGCACTGAGTCTATTTCCAGGCAGCCAGTGACCAGGGCTGAGTCCATGAGTTTCTCCACTGAGAAAGCAAGCAGACTCACAGTTTTTTGGCATCTCAGGGAGACTGCAGCAGTGATCCAGTTCCTTCAAAGGGTCTGTGGATTCTCTCAGCTTTCCTGGTTTGTCCCTGGGGTAGTTCTTGGAGCAAAAGTTCACGATGTGAATCTCCACATGCTGCTCTGTGCATCGGAGCGGGAGCTGCAAGCTAGTTCTGCCTCCTATTCACCATCTTTATCCTAGTATTTATATTTTTGTACAATATATATTTCTTTGGGCACTCAAAAAAATATTTTTGGCTGGGCATGGTGGCTCACACTTATAATCTCAGCTCTTTGGGAGGCCAAGGCTGGCAAATCACCTGAGGTTGGGAGTTCCAGACCAGACTGGCTAACATGGTGAAACCCTGTCTCCACTAAAAATATAAAATTAGCTGGGCATGGTGGTGTGCACCTGTAATCCCAGCTACTCTGGAGGCTGAGGCAGGAGAATCGCTTGAACCCAGGAGGCAGAGGTTGCAATGAGCTGAGATCACACCATTGCACTCCAGCCTGGGCAACAGAGTGAGACTCTGTCTCCCTGCCCCCACCAAAAATTAAAAAAAAACCAATATTTTAAAATTAAACAATGTGGATTGAGCCATATATGCACCAACTAGACATGCTTCTAACTCAAAGACTCCAAGTCTCTACTTCTATCCTCCGGGCGCTGGGGAGCTATGGATGGTTTTTGAGGAGTGATTGACCTGGTCACAGTCACAGGAATTCTTGAATAAACAGCTCTTTATTTTGTTGTTTTATTTTCCTCACCTACTCTTTCCAGTGTTTACATACCTTCTTCATTTTTCTTGCCAGAAATTGGCAGTTTTTCTTTAATTTTTTTCTTCACCAAGCCTGCAAGTTTATTTCTCTCTTAAGGTCTTTATTGTTTTCCTCTTTTCAGACAAAAATTAGTTGCTGAAGCTATTTCTTCTCTGCTGCTTGATAAGCCTCCAGAGACGTTGCTTACAGCCAAAGAGCTTTATCTGTGACTCCCCTAAGACAGTAACAGATGGTGGGAAACAAGCCACAGGGATCAGGGGACGAGGCTTCTGGCCCTGTCTCAGCGCTGGCCTGGGGGCTCTCCCTCCCCAAGTCTCAGATTCTGTGCTAATAACAGGGAGAGGACAGTGCAGAGATCCCTGAAGACCCCATCCTGTCATGACCATCTATGACCCCAAGGCAATGAGTGAACACTGAAGTTCAAAAACATTGGTCATAGAGAAAGCACAGAGCCCTGCAGAACAGCTTGCGTCTCTCATATCAAGAGCTCAAAACTTCCAGCCCCGTGCTGCCCACACAGAGAGTTTCTCAGTCACTGGGCAATGGCTGGGCAGTGATTTGTTCTGTGGCAGAGACCACGAGGGAACTAATGCTGCTGCACTCACCCCAGCATGCAGCCACATCAGCATCACAGAGTTCAAATCCTTTCCTTGATGGGAAAAAGGTTCTTACAGAGATGAAGGTCATATGCCTTGCCCAAGGTCATGTGGCTGGGTTGGGGGTGGGGTGCCAGTGATACAAACAGGAGACAGGGAAATACTGGGTAGAAGAGGGCATTTACCCAACAAAGGCCCCATCCTCAAGCCTGAAGACCCGCTGCCCTAAATGAGGACAGGCATTTCTGTTTTTGTGCCCAGAAGGTTGCTTTTGGCCTGCCATTCTCCCCCTGCTGCCCCCGTATAAACCTGAGACCTTAGTGGGCACACACACAAGCGGCTGAACTTTGAGACCAGCAGATCAGCAGACGAGTGGACCAGCAGACCGGCAATGGTGGAAAGATGCGGTAGGGAAAGAAAGAAGAGGAGGGATGACTGGACACTAAGGGTGTTTGGCTGGGGGCGGTCAGAGAACAGTCTGGTTGCTGGGTGACCCGACTCCAGGAAAAGACCACCTTCCCACTCCATCCCCCCTTCCAGCTCCCCATCCATCTTGCTGAGAGCCACCTCCACCACTCAATAATACTTTGCACTCATCCCTCAAGCCCATGTATGATCCAATTCTTTCGGGACACTGGGCAAGAGCTCGGGATACAGCAGGCTGTCACACTGGCTCTCTGCCCTTGGGATAAGGCAGAGGGTCCGTTGAACCGATTAACACACAAGCTGTCTGCAGATGGCAAATCTGAAAGAGCTTTGTAGCACACACCCACTTGGGCTTCAGGAGTCACAGGCACCCACCTCTTGACGTTGCAGTGGGGCAGAAGCCCAAAAGTACTCACCTCAGCCTCTGCACCTGCCTGTCTGCAGGCTTCTCCTAGGGGTTTGAGCTGCAGGGCAAACAAGCAGGTGAGCCACACCCCTGTTGCACATCCTGCGAGGGAAATCAGGGAACTCTCCCTTTTCACCAGTTCATTCAATAAGAAGCTCTAAGAAATACCACCCCAGTTCCCACTATCTCCCCACTTCTACCTCTCCAGGAAGAGTGGTCTCCATTGAATTGGCATTGGGGTTAAACAGATCTAAGTTTAAAGCTTTGGTATGTCACTGACTAGCTTTGTGATCTGATTTTTAAAAGGCTCATATCTTCACATGGGTTGTTCTCAATTTCAGATGTTCTACTCCTTCTTTGCCTACATCCATCTGATTCTTATCCTTTAAAATCTCTGTCAGGGATCTTCTCCCTGAAGCCCTCCTGCCTCCCCAAGTCAGGTTCACTCACCCCTCTTACCCTCTTGGTACTCCCTGGATTTAATTTGTCTCTCCCACTGGATGATGATGCTTTTTCCTTCAGTCTCTCCCATGTGAGACTGTGAGCTCCAGGTAGAAGAGGGCCACACCTATGTATCTCCCAGCAATGGGCACAGAGGACTGTAAAATATGAGACTTTCACAGCTCAATGAAAAGGGCTGTGAGAGCACAGAGAGGACTAAAATGTAACCATTGCAGGCTCCCTGTAGCTGTAAATTCCTTGTGGATGGCAGGTGCTCAGCACAATGCTCTGTACAGGTTGTGGCTCTCAAAATATGAAACAAAAAGCTTCAGAGATAAGTTGTTTCTATTAGTCATTTACACCGTAGTATGAAGTTGACCTTGCATTGCCTACCTCTTAGGGATGCTAACTTTTAAGTTTCTCTCCTTGAAGAATTAAAAACTTGTTCAGGATCGTGCATCCAGAAGCGGCAGAGAGGAGAAGGGAGGGGAAAAGAGAGGAGAAAATAAAGCTAAAAGATGTCAGCTTCTCTGAAAAGACATTTAGCCCTCGTGCCCATGCCTCAGGCTGGCTTCTCTTAGTAACTCAGAAGTTTTATTTCCATGAATCCTACCCCTCTGTGATCCTCCAGGAGAATAAGATCTCAGCAAGGCCCTCTTCTGATGCTGATATCTCCATCCTGGGCCTGCCAGAGGCAGTTTGTTTAGTTGTTTACCTGCTGAGAGACACAGCCTTTATTTGGCAGGAAGTGTGAACAAACAGACCCGAGGCGATTTCTTTTCATCACCACCTACCTCCTAGAACAACTGTCCCTTCCTCCTTCCTTCCTTCTTTCTCCCTCAGAGAGCTTTAATGCCAAGAATACCAAATGGAGATCACAGTTCTGGGTGTGAGTCATGGTTTCACTACAGGCTAGCTCTGTGACATTCTGCCTCGGTTTCTTCATCTGTGAAATGGGACAAAGTCCTTGTCATTTCTTCCACTATGCAGTCAGTTCAGGTAAATGTATCAACGTCATGAATTCAGTGAAATGCATCACATCTTCTTTGATGGTAGGTGCAGCAGCTGCAGAAATGCCTAAGACAAAGTTTGTGGGAAGGATTAAATGAGGCAGTGAGGAATAATGACCAAAGTGTGGAATTATTTTCCAGAGGATGCTTTGTCCATGTTCAGGACTTATGCTTTCCTGATCCATGGGGTCAGATTCACTTCCTGGAGAGCACTGTGGTGCAGGGACAGTTGTGGCATGCGTGCCTCTTTGTCCACCAACCCGTGGCAGAAATCACTGATCAACCCAATATCATCTCAGGATTCTCCTCAATACAGGGCACCCGTGAGCCACTGACCATCAGCCAGAAGCCGAAACCTACATGCTATTACAGGAAAAAACAGCACAGCTTTGGAGTAAAACTAACGTGGTTTGCATCTGGTTCCTCTGAAACATTGAGCAAGTTTGACAATCTCCTTAAATGAAAGTACTCATCCATATCTGTATAAAGAATGTATTTCTGCCTAACTCCCAGGTTTCCTGTGATAATTAAAGAAGACTAAATATCATGGAAATACATATACATAGTAGTACTCCTTTTCTTTCTTTCTTTCCTTCCCTTTCTTTCTTTCTTCCTTTTCTTTTTTTTTTTTTGCACTACAGAGTCTTGCTCTGTTGCCCAGGCTGGAGTGCAATGGCATTACCTCAGCTCACTGCAACCTCCTCCTCCCAAGTTCAAGCAATTCTCCTGCCTCAGTCTCCCAGGTAGCTGGGATTATAGGCATGCACCACCACACCTGGCTAATTTTTGTATTTTTAGTAGAGACGGGGTTTCACCATGTTGGCCAGGCTGGTCTCAAACTCCTGACCTCGTGATCCGCCCGCCTCAGCATCCCAAAGTGCTGGGTTACAGGCGTGAGCCACAGCTCCTGGCCAGTAGTACTCCTTTTCTACCCCTGCCCTTCCAATTCTAAACAGGTCTTTCCTCTGATTCTCAGTTTTTACCATCTGTAAAATATGAATAGTGCTGTTCTCACAAGGTTGTTTTGGAGTTTCAAAGTGCTGCCTCTTGCATATGACAACTCTCGGTCATATTGAGGTAAGAAATTATAAGTCTTGGCTGGGTGTGGTGGCTCACAACTGTAATCCCAGCATTTTGGGAGGTGGGCAGATCACTTGATGTCAGGAGTTTGAGGTATTTTGTACTCAAAATTCAAAAATTAGCCAGGCGTGGTGGCGTTCACCTGTAATTCCAGGTACTTGGGAGGCTGAGGCAGGAGACTCGCTTGAACCTGGGAGGCAGAGGTTACAGAGAGCTGAGATCACACCATTGCACTCCAAACTGGGCAACAGAGTGAGACTGTGTCTCAAAAAATGAATAAATGAATACAAGTCCTGACTCTCACCCTCATCACTGTCCTCCATGCACAACTAAACCAATGTGCCCCTAGCTGAAGTTCTATCTTGCCTCAGTTTCCCTTCCATCCTCTCCCCAGTTTTGAGACTCAGTCAGCATAAGTTGGGGAAGGACCATTATTTCCAAGCAAATAAAAGAGCTAGATCTTGGTCCAGCGTGTGTGTATGTGTGTGTGTGAGTGTGTGTGTTTGTGTGTTGGGGTTAGGGAGGGTGGAGACGGGAAAGATGAGTTAATTCATTCAGCAGCAGCCCTCACTACCTCCTCCTCCTAGTTTGCTCCATCCTGGGGGGTAGGGAAGTGGAGGCCAGAGCCCGAATGTTCCTTAGAACTCTTGGGAGTCTGGTTTTCCCTCAGCCCCTTTAGGACCTTTAGTACCTCAGGGAATAAATGTCCCCACTATGCATGCTCTTGGGAAGGAAGACAGCTGGTGTGTCTCAAAGGTTTCCCCAGCTGTTTCCTCTTCCCCAGTGGATCCCACCAGGGCCTGATCAGGGCTCCTAGGACACAAAATTTAAGGGCGACCTCACTCCCAGCATCCTGCAAGCGCCCATCCTGCAATTAAGAGTGAGGGCCTTCTTAAATGTAGTACTCAGTTCCTTGCCTGCCTCATTTAGCCTGGTCCTGAAAGCATAGAAAGAATTGAATAAAAGCATGAAATGTTAGATGGGAATGTTTGAAGGAGTGGGCTTTAGAGTTGGGCCTTCCAGGTTCAAATTCCAACACCACCACCACTTGAGTTATGGGACTTCCTGTAATTTAACTATATATTTTTTGCATCTGTAAATTGGAGATAATAATAGTACTACCTTCATACTCGTGCTGTGAGGATTACATTAGGGACTGCATTAGCATAACCAAGGAAGCATTAGTAAGAATAAAATAACAACTTTTATTAGACTGTATAATACTGAAAATAATAGGGATCCTGGGGAAGTGAAAGAGAACATATACCTACCAGGTGGCTGGTCCTATGCTAGGTGCCTTATATGTGTTTTTTCATGTTAAGCCCCAAAAATCTTCTCTATATCATGATGCTAAGAAATTAAGGCCACAAAAGTTCAGGAACTTGGCCCAAGATGTCCAATGGATATGAAGAGGTTGCAGTAGTTGAGCTTATGTCCCTGAAATTCCAAATTCTCTGCTCTTTCCTTTTGGCCTAAAGCCATCTTAGTGTGGAAATCCATGCACTGGGTGCATGGTTCCTTAGCTGGCTCTTCATTAGGATCATCTGTGTGGCTTTATAAACACACACTTGCCAGAGTTATGAATCTGTGTTTTGAACAGGAAGCCCTGGGATGGGCATGAACTGTCAGGCTCAGGCACCATTGCAGGCTGAGTGACCTCTAAACTCTCTCTACCTCCAAGTTTCTATGTACAGCCTCATGAGAAAATGAAAGTGATGATTAAACTGTAAGAATAAAGTGTCTTCCTAATGAAAGGCTGGCACTTTCTAAGGACATATAATTAAAGCCCAATAGATTAAGATTCCTTTAAGAAATGAGTAATACAAAGATTAAGGCATATCTGATGTAGCTTCTTGAATGGCTGCTCAAAGATTTACAGGCAAAGGATAAATCAGCTCTTCTGAGAGAGAAGAAGATACGTCTTATTGCTCACATCTGGCAGTGGAAGGTAAAGTGTGCAGAAAAGGAGATGTGGCTGGCAATCTTCAAGCAAGGCAGCGGAAGTGCTTTTGCAAATATATTCTGGATGAAGAAAAAGAAAATCCCCTTCAAGTGAATGGTTTGGTTGTCAGTCATGAGTCAAGTGACTTGGCATGTCACATTTCTTTCTTGGGCAGGTTTTTTATCACACACAGAAAATGAGCAAAGGAACTTAGAGTAATTAGAAGGTAATGAAGTTGTCAGAATAAGCTATTGACCAAAGAGTAGACAAGGGAATAGATGAAAAATTTCAACGTTTCTAATTTAGCTGATCTGGAAGCTGCACATCCTTTGGCCATAGGGGAATTATCCTCAGTGCCTAATGAATGAGTTTTTCTGGGCAAAGCAGGGAGCATCCCAGAAGACAAAGGAAGAAGGAATTGGAATTAAAGTCCAAAACGGTAATGGTGATAGTAATAGAAATTATAATTAATCCCTTACATTTTTATCTGTCTTTGCAAAGCACTTGAACATATATTACCTCATTCAATTTGCACAGAAACCTAAGAGGGAAGAAACATCCAAGGATATAAGTATGGAAACTTGAGGTCAGAGAGTGTAATCACTTGCTTAAGGGTCGCACATTACCCTCACTAGTGCAGGATTGAGACTTGAATTCTGGTCTTTCCAGCCCACAGCAAAGCCCTGTTCATTATACATTGACATGGGGAGCATTGAGGGTAATTAAAGAAATTGACAGACCGGTTAAATTAGATCTGTGCAATGAAAATTGCTAGACCCTGTTTCCTTTCTTCTTGCATCCTTCCCTTCCTGCTTCCCTGGTCCCTTCTGCCCTCTCTTCATTATTCATTATTCATTATTTTAATCTAATGAAGTGGGTTCCCTGAAAAGAATCTGGGCTTCCTCTGTTTATTCTGGCTGGTGCTGCCAGTGGGGAAAAAGACCAAAGGATAATTATTTACTTAGCACAGTTTCTGTGTTTTGCCCATGATATGATTAGGCTTTGTGTTCCCACCCAAATCTCATCTTGAATTGTAATCCCCATAATCCTCACATGTCAAGACCAGGTGGAGATAATTGAATCGTGGAGGCAGTTTCCCCCATGCTGTTCCCGTGATAGTGAGTTCTCACAAGATCTGATGGTTTTATATGGGACTCTTCCCCCTTCACTCGGCAGTTCTCCTTCCTGCCGCCTTGTGAAGAAGGTGCCTTGCTTCCCCTTCAACTTCTGCCATAATTGCAAGCTTCCTAAGGCCTCCCCAGCCATGCTGAACTGTAAGTCAATTAAACCTCTTTCCTTTATAAATTACCTAATCTTGGGCAGTTCTTTATAGCATTATAAAAATGGAGTAATACAACCCACAAGGTCTCTCTTATTCAGTGCTCAAAATCACTCTGCAAGGTAGGTGTAATTACCCCCTCTGTTGCACAAGCAAAAACTAGGACCCAGAAAGACCTGGCAACTCACCCTAAAACTCCACTAAATAAGTTGTGCAGCTCCACCCAGTGTCTCTGTAATCAGTATTTATATTCTTTTTACTGTTACTTCCGTCTGCCAGGTCATGTTAGCTGGAGAGCAGTAGGCCACAGAGATGACAATTTAGCCACGAAGGTAAAGGCTGAGAGTGAATATGGCTCAACCTGCAAGTCTGCAAAGATCCTTCCAGTCATTGGTACATTGTCTGCCCAGGCTCAGCCTGTCCCATAAATGTGCATCTCTGGAAATCTGTGCTCAACTCTGATCTGCTTGATCCACAGCCTTCCCCAATGATCTCTTCCATGTCATAGCTACAACTGCCCCCTTCTTTCTGATAACTTCTCAATGTGTTTCTTTCACCAGACTTCTTTCCTGACCTAGAAATTTCCATATGCATCTGTCTGAGCAGCCCACCTGTCTGCTTCACATCCATGTCCTACTCAGCATATGTGAAGGCGACAAGATTATACCCCCTCTTTTGGGCTAAGTCAAACCCTAAGCCTTGAACTCCTCCCTCTCCTTTGCACTCCACACTGAATTACTCATCAAGGTTGGGGTAATCCTATTTCCCTAAGTTCTCTTGAATCCATGCTTTTCCTTCTGGTCCTAATGCCAGCCTCATGTCAGCACCCCCCATTCTCTCTCACCTATACAGTTCCAATAGATTGATAGGTAGTCTTTTAGCATCTACTCTTTCTCATCTCCAGCCAACTTTTCAATGTAATGCTGGAATGATCTTTCTAAGAGGAATGAATATCTGGCTGTACCATGCTCCTTCTTGTGGTTCTCTTCAACATCATGTTAAAATCCAAGCTATGCAGTATGTGATTAAAGGATGTTTGTTACTTGTTTCTGATTTCCTTCCCTTTCTCATTGTCTATGTTTGCTATCTTCGAACTTCAGGCTCCAGAAAGCCCGAACTGCCTGCACCGCCCAAGAATTCTAGCCTCTCTCATCTCTCGATACCTGTGTGTGCTATTTCTTCTGCCTATAGCACCCATCTATTTCTTGTCCTTCAGAAAAATTTCTATTTATTCATCGAGTCTCATCTCAAGTTCTGGCTCTTCTATGAAATATTTTCTTACTCATCCAGGAAAGCTTAAGTGCTATTTCCCCTCTATTTACCCTGAACCTTGTTACGCACCTGTGTCCTGGCTGTTGGCATGCTGAGTAGCAACATCTGTAGGAATGACTGTCTTCTCCATGTGACTGGGAACTCTTCAGGGAAAACACCAAATATCTACTTATTTTGGTATCTCCATAAGGGTCAGGAAAAAAAATAAACATTTCTTAAATAAATTTAAGTAATCATCCAGTCTGTAAACCGCTGTCTGACCCAAGCACACTTCAAAATATATAGGCATAATAAGTCTTCATTAGGCAATTACTAAAGTGTTTTTCCATTTGATCAGAGAGAATAAGCTTTATTTCTGATTTTCCTCTAAATTATTGCCAAATGAAATTCTTTCTGCTTCTTTTCTCTGTTCTTAAAATTGCTGCCATTATAAATAAATTTTGCACAGATATTTTGTGTATGGAAATGAAATTGATACCATATGTACCTATTGGAATGGCTCAAAATGATAATATCAAGGACTAGCAAGGATACAAAGCAACTGAAAATTTTATGCATTGCTTGTGGAATGCAAAATAACAAGCATTTTGGAAAACAGTTTGGCAAATTTTTATAAATTAAACTTCACTTACAATATGACCCAGCATTCCTATTCCTATTTACCCAAGAAAAAGAAAGATGCATGTTTACAGAAAAGCTGTACACAAATATTTATGGCAGTTTTATCCATAATTACCAAAAACTAAAAATAAGTCAAAGGTACTTCAACTAGTGAATGAATAAACAAACTATGGTGCATAGTTTGTGTACCATATGCATAAGTGCATAAGCAATGCAGTCATTCTCAGCAATAAAAAGAAACAAACTGCCTAACACATTGTACACACATGCAGCTCAGGGTAGACCATACATGTGGACGTACTTAGTGAGCAGTGAAGCACGTGAAGGTACTTTATCATTTTCAGTCTGATGAATATTCTAACCTAGACAAAGAACTAAAACAGACTTATTTTTCTCCAATCACTGCCTAGACTTGTGCTTTGTTGAATTCCCCATCTTGTCCCTTGGCGGCATCCTAGGAAGACTCCATCACTCTCCTGCCACACCCTGGAATAAAGTCCAGGCTGGCTAGTCCAATTGAAGCTGCCAATCTCCTTCCAAATGCTACCCTCGCTTCTTCCCTGACCTGCAGCTCCAAGCTTATGTGTACCTTAGGGCCTTGGTGTGAGGAAGCTGGAGGGTGTGCACTTTTATTCCTCTTCTCTTTTCTCTTCTGTGTCCCCTCCTCTGATAGAAAAGGGATGGAGGAGAGGAAAACACCTCTGTAATGGGCCAATTTTTGGTGTACTCCTTGAAGCCCTAACCCCCACAGAGATGGTTTGTGGAGGTGGAGCCTTCAGAGAATGATGGGATTAGTGTTTTTATAAAAAAGGAAGACAGACCAAAGTGCTTTCTCTCTCTCTCTCTCTGTCCGTCTCTCTCGTCCGCCCCCCCCCTCCACACATACACATGCTAAGAAAAAGCTATGTGAGGACACAGCAAGAAAACAGCCATCTACGATCCAGGAAGAGAGCCCGCACTTGGAACTGAACGCTGCTGAACTCTGGTCTTGCGCATTGCAGCCTTCAGAGCTGTGAGAAAATAAGTGTCTGTTGTTGAAGCCACCTAGTCTATGGTATTTTGTTATGGCAGCCTGAGCTAAGACAGCTTCTAACCAGTGCTGCCAACCCTTGCTTGGCTGTCACTGGCCTCTGCTTCTTCCAAAAAGGAGTTTCAGATATGCATTTTCAACAACTCTCTTTGCTTCTCTGTCATGAGGAATTGCATGTAAGCAGTGGGGAGCTGCATCTGCAAGCTTCTGGCAGGAGGAGACATGTGAAGTAGAGCTAATTGTGTGAAGTAGAGTAATGCACATTGATGTGCATTAGATTAAAGCCACGGCCAACCAGCAGCCAATTGTAATGCGAGCTAGAAATTATCTATTGTTGTGAGCTGCTGAGAGGTAGGAGTCATTCGGCACCTCAGCAAACTAATCCCCTACTTGCCCAAGCAAATCAGCAGGTCACTACAAAAGCTGAGATCCAACCTTGGAATGTGATGCCTAGGATGCACTATTTTGATTGGCCAGTCACCTGTAACTTCTATGAGAGATTCTCATGGAGTTGCTTTCTTTTGGCTTTGGGACTCAGAGACTCATCTCTTGCCGTGTACACTGAATTCCAACTATGCTTCCCTGGGAAAATTCCCTTGATGTGCCTGTCTTCTACTTCTATTGGCTGGAGAGGGGATGGGAGGACAGGGGATGCAGCACAGCCAGCTCAGCTGTGTCTCAATAATTGTTGGAGGCATTGTCTCCTCATTGACCTTGCCATTATTTTTGGTTTTCTATAGATAGACTGTTCTCTCTCTCTCTCTCTCTCTTCACCCACCACGCGCCCCCTGCCCCCCGCCCCCCGCCTCAGCATTGGGTTCTAGTACCCAGTTCCAGGATAACAGAAAACTTCCACTCGATAGTGTGATATTACTTCTATTAACACACACCCCGAGTGATAGTTGGGCAAGACAATCAAGCCATCTCTTCTCAGGTATAGGACTGCTAAGGCAGTCCTACATTCTGAAAATATCACTCACTCACAAAATCATTTGCTCGTGCATTCATAACTTTAACAAATATACATAAAATGCCTACTGAACTTACACAGGAGATGCTTGAGAGACACCTGAGAATAAGCTCTGTAAGGGCTTTATTTGTGCAGGAAATGGGCATGACAAAGGCACGGATAAGCATGAAGCCCACAGGGGGTTACCAGAACTCAGTAGCACTGAAACATAAGAAGAGAGTTATGACTCATTCTGGTGCAAGTGAGAGAAACCCAGCTCCAACGGCACCGAGAGCAGAGGGAAGTAACGTTTTGGCCCATGCAGTTGACAAGCATGGGGTTAAGTTGGTCCAGGTTCACAAACAGAGCCGCAAGAATCTGCCTCTCTGTCTGTGGCTCTCCTTTCTTTCCCGCTGGCCTCGCTCTCAAGCACTGTCTCTCCGTGTTGTGGCCTCTAGCTGCACTCATATCCCATTTTCTTAGGTTCAAGATAAGGCTCAACTTCACTGCCAGGGTTTGTAGAATTATCTCTAATTGGCTCTGGTTTGTGCACTTTGACATTTCTGAACCAATCTCTGCAGCCAGAGGGATGCACTATTCAATTGGCCAGGACTGGGTCATGTGACTGCTCTGAAGGCACAGATGGAGTTGGTATCACCTAAATCACAGTGACTGAGAGTGGGGGAGGGTGGTCCTCTGAAAAGAATTTGGATATTTTTCAGAAGAAGGGAGAAAGACAGCTAGACAAACAGACCACAATATCTACTTTAGAGAGCACCAGGGACTGGGAAAAGAGAAAGTTGGAGGGGTGGACGGGGGCCCATCACGACAGAGGGTAAACTCTATCTTGACGGTAGGCAGGAGCCAGGAGCAGCCAATTTATGTTTTTGAAAAATCCCTTTGATGGCAAGAAAAGGATGACTTAGTTGGGTGATGATGGTGAGGGGTAAAGAGAAATTAGGAAATCAGGGGCTTTTGGGATGTTCCTTTTTAGTTATGAGGCAAAGTCCCAGAGCTGGGAAGGACAAAAGGGATGCAAAATCCTTTTACGTGTAGAATATAATTGATGTGGAGGCCGGTTGGTTGTGGTGGATGAGGGCATGGGCCCATGTTTGCAGGCTCGGGGTCCCTGGGCTCTGCAGGCTGGGGTGACTCTGAGATCCCAGGGAAGCACTGGTTTCTCCCATGCTGGGCCGGCTGAGCTGCTAACAAGCAATGCTGAAGTAACACACAATCTACCTGCTCAGAGTCATGGTCATGTCAAATTCTGGGCAGTACATTCTGGGTGGAAGTCCCAGGGGAGCTTGTCAGCTTGTCATTTCAAAGCTCTGGAGAGGTTTAGTCACCCAGCCCCAGGAAAATGCAAGCAATTTTGATGTTAGCAAAGATCTGCTAAACAGAGGCCAGTTTTCAGAGCAAGAAAAGGCAAAGCAAACCAAAGGCAATTAGTTTCACATACTGCAAATGTTACCCTGCTCCTTGGAGTTGCAAATCTCCTTCAAACTTTGTCCAAATTATGACGTTTGACTTAGCAAATTGGAGGAAACAGCAAACACGTAATCCATTTACATTTTTTATTATTGAAAAAAGGAAATGTCAGAATTAATAAACGTATACTATAATCACACACTAGTGATACCAAGGTTTGGATTCAGAGAATACTTCAATTTTAAGAGTTTTTGAGTCAACAAATATTTGTTGAGTTCCTACTGTATACCAGATACTATATAGATAATTTTGTAACTGGGCTATAATTCTCAAATTACAATTGACAGAATGGAAGCCCAGAGAAGGCCCATGACTTATTCAAGGTCAGAGAGGAATAAAATGCATGTTCACCCCACTCGGAGGGATCACATGAAGGTCAGGTGCAGGAATTAATGGTAAAACATTTTGCGAACTGCACAGGTTTGTAAAAATGGAGTTGGGTAGGCCGGGCGTGGTGGCTCATGCCTGTAATCCCAGTACTTTGGGAGGCCGAGGCGGGTGGATCACGAGTCAGGAGATCGAGACCATCCTGGCTAACACGGTGAAACCCCGTCTTTACTAAAAATACAAAAAATCAGCCAGGCGTGGTGGCAGGCACTTGTAGTCCCAGCTACTCAGGAGGCTGAGGCAGGAGAATGGTGTGAACCCAGGAGGTGGAGCTTGCGGTGAGCCAAGATCGCACCACTGCACTCCAGCCTAGGTGACAGAGCGAGACTCTGTCTCAAAAAAAAAATGGAGTTGGCTATTTTTTATTATTTTTATGGAAGTACTTGCCAACAGACCACTTTACCATGCACATCCACTGCGCAGGGAAATGCAGTAGAATGCTGGTTCGTCCCCATAGCCCCCTGAGCCCTGAGCTCACCTCTTTGAGATTCACAACTTGAAGTGCAATAATTACTTGGTGGAGAAGCTGATTCATTCTATCATGTTACTTAGCAAGACAGAAAGTAAAGAAATGAGGCTCAGAATCTGGAAGACCCAAGGAAATGAGCCTGAGTCCCCTCATGCCTCCTCCTACACCCCTGGTTAGCTCTAAACCCTGCTGCTGACCAAATGAAGCATAAACCCTCACTTTCTCTGACAACGTCTTGATGGCCTGGCCAACTTCCTCCAGAGCTCACCACTTGCTCACTCAGCAACAGTCACTTGCCTGGTTTTCTCTTCCTCGGACATGCCATGTTTATTGCCTTCTGGTGGTTTTTTGACTTTGTTGCTCCTTTTGCCTGCAATGCAGTTCCCCTGAGTCTTCACCTGGCTCTTTCTTCTCTTTAGGTCTCAGATGGGGTGTTTAGAGAGGCTTTCCCAGCCTGTATGGTGACACCAGGCCCAGACTTAGCCGTCTCTAATCTATTGCTGTCTAATTGTGTTCATAGCGCTTACTAAACTTTTCTTGTATATCTGTTTGCATACTTGCTTATTGTATTTCATTCTCATCCCCTCCTACCCACATCTGAATTTAAAAGCCCCGAGAGCAGGGCAGAAGTTGGCCTCGTTCAGGACCACAGTGCACAGAACAGTACCTGCTATGCAGAAGACACCTGATTTTTAGTTTTTACAAAACTGCTCCTTTATCACCAGAAAAAGATCCTGTAAAGTATTGCTGACTTTAAAAGCAAGGCGGGAGGAGACACTAGATGTGCTTGCATTGCAATAGAAACCCAATATCCAGTAACTACAGAATTCAAGAACCACGTCTTTGTGGAAACCTAAGGTCCAGAAATTTTCATGTCACCTTTTTTGTTCCTATTTCTTGACACCCATCAAGGAAAGCCCAGCTCTTGTTGATCTCACAGGCATCATCCAGCCTCAGCAGGGCCCCTTCAAGATGTCTACTCTCCCTTCACCATGCACAGGGCCAGAAGCTGCTTGTGGTCCCACCTGTGGATCTGCCTGTGGATGGCTACTTGCTCCCAGGAGAAGCTCCAATGGGGTGCTGCCTTCCTAGAGGATGGAGGTGCGAGAGGGCACCTTGTGAGAAGGGCTGAGTGCCTCGAAGGACCTGAGCAGGACTCAGCTTGAACATAAAAGGCCCTGAGGAAGCAGAGGGTTCAGAGAGACTGGGGGAAAGCCAGGCATGCAATGTGGTCCAAATCTCCTGTTCCCTGAGTCTGGAAGCAGCTCCACCTGACCCTTGTGCCCTGAGAGCACAGTCAGGCTCATTCCAACAAACAAAACCCAGGGTGTGGAGACTGAAACGGGGGATAGAAACAAAAGACATCTAACAAAGGTGGTTTTGGAAACTGCCTTTGAGCCCCAAAGCCTCTCCTCCAAATGCTGTTCCTCTGATCTTGTCCTATACCTGACCTCAGCCTCTGGCACCCATCGTCATACCATAGAACTTCACTCCCCCATATTCTTAATGTCATGCATTCCGGCATCTGACCACCATCCAGCTCATTCCCACCTGTGCCCCAACTGCAGCGGTGCTTTGGCAGTAGGAACTCTTGCGTTTAAAGCCATTCCGTACCCCATTAATGTCCTCTCCTCCCTCCTTTCCCCAGGGAAATTCCACAATCACTATAATCCCTTTTGCATGATTTTAGGTCTCCTTCTCTCTCTCTCTCTCTCCCTCTCTCTCTCTCTCTCTCTCTCCATTGTATTCACTTGGAAAAACTCTAACTCTAGTAAAATTCGCCTGCCCTTCTACTCCTCCCCAGCACCCAGTGTGGTCTGGTGGGAGACAAACTCACAGCCACATTGACCGGTCTCATTTAAATCTATGACCTCAAACCCTAGCACCTCAGGTGGCTTTTCACTGCTGCTGGGTAACTGCCCTAAACTTCTGGACTTTTCACTTCTCCTAGGCAACCAGCCTTGCCTTTTTGCCCGACAAGCCCCAGCACTTTTGCTCCACTCTTGGTTCCCAGTGGACAGCATTGCTCCCTACTTCACTCAGAATAGTGAGGTTAGAAAAAAAAAAAAAAGCTTCCATGCATCTCCATCTCCTGTCACAGCCCCGCACCCCAGCCCGCACCCCAGCCTGCACCCCAGCCCACATCCCAGCTGCCTCAACTGTCACTGCAACCTTACCCACCCACACATGGGCACCTGCACCACCAGTCTGCCTTCCCACCGGAGCTGCTCCTGGACCCGTCAGTCCTCACATTCTGTTTTTGCCATTCTGCTGTGATGTTCTGTACACAGAGGGGCCGTCCCTGGAGACTGCTTTTCAGGGTCCCACCTTGGCTGGCTTCCTGGTACATCTAGCCAAAGGGAGGCACAGGCAGGAGGTGGAAGGGCAGGGGAAGTGAGAAGCCAGGTGGATCCAGCTTTTCCCTGAACTTCCTGTGCTCCAGCCCACACTGCTCCATCTCCCAGTGGCTCTAACGGCTGCTGAGTCGCCCTAGTCCAGGGCATCCAGCATTTCTGCCCTCAGTCCCCAAGTCTGGGGGTAGCAATGGCTTCTTCTCGTCTCTGAGTTACCTCAGATCACTTGTCTGTCTTCTCACCTCACCCATCATCTGTGTAAATAATTCCCTGCATCAGCCATGCAAAATAAATAAGTTCTAGAGATCTACTGCACAACATCGGGCGTATGATTGACAACACTGTATTGTACAGTTAGAAATTTGCTAAGAGGGTAGATCTTATATTGTGTTCTTACCACAAAAGGAAAAACAAACAAAACAAAGGGTGTGGAGGAAACGTCTGGAGGTGATGGATAAGTTTTTGGTGTTGTTGTGGTGACAGCTTCATGGTTGCATACTCATCTCCAAGCACATCAAGTCACATACGTTAAATATCTATAGTTTTTGTGTGTCAACCATACCTTCCAAAAGTGGTTTAAAAATTCCTACTGTTACAAATATATAAACTCACCTCCTTTCTTGCTTAATCCCTGAATGATTCAATTCTTGGAAATAGAAGTGAGGTTTATCTTCCGAAAGTCTCACATAAGTGTCTTACTAAGGCATATGATTAAGTTTTTGATAACCTGAAGTTATTCTCAAGGAATATCCTGCTTCTTAAATCAGGTAAAAATATGAAGAGTTGTGATATAAATTACCCCCTCCTCCCTGTTTTTTCAAGTCATCATCGATGGCATTAATCTTTGTAATTCTCCTAGAGATGAGGTATTTGCTTCCATCCAGTGACAAATAATTGATCCTATTTTGACTACAATCAGAAAACATCAGTCTAAGAATCATGGGATGGAGTTGGGAATGGGCCCTCTCGCTAGTAATTATATGACCTACTTACCGGGTCTTTTTGTCTCGTCCGCTCAATCTTGGTCTCTGCTGGTCTAGAATTCTTTATTCCCAGGAGAGGACACTTCTCCCAGGGGACACAACACTGGTTAGTTTAACCTGGAAGTTCACAGTGCTCCAGGTTAGTTGGGTCTCCTCTTTCCACTAAACCAACAGGCCAAGAAGGGGCTCACTATACTGGATGGATATAGTGAGCCCATAGTGATCCTGATTACCAAGGGGACTTTGGGTGTTTGCTACAAAATTGGAGAGGGGAGGGTTATGCCTTTTACCAGGGGATTTATTGGGGCATCTCTTAGAACTTTCATATCTAACAGTAAAAGTCAATGCAAAACTATAGCAACTGAATAAAGGAAGGCTTGCTGAAGACTCAGACATCATCTCCTCCTCCCAGAAAGTAAAAGAACAAAACAAGTAAAAACCAAAATGCTGATTGAGGGCAAGAATGGTTGAGCTCATAAAAGAAATTACAGGTATTAACCATAACCTCAAACAGAAGCCTGAGTAGCTGGGCATAACTTTGTTTTATGTATAACAAGCAATGGATATGCTTTTCTTTTTAATTCCCCTACTATTTTGTTGAAGACAGTGGTTGTTGTCTAACTTTACAACTTATTTCCTAGGTCCCAGACCAGGAAGAGTCTGATCCAGAGCTGGGGGAGATCCTGGTCTTGAGAAGGATGTGGTGACGATGGAAATTTGTGTCTCCCCTTGCTAGGGAGAAGGGGAGAATATTCTCTTTTTAATAACAGATCATGCTTCCACCTAACATGAGAGAAAAAAGCTATCATCTGATGGCTGCAAACAGATAGAAATGAATGTTAAGGAGTGAAAGGAATAGATCATCCCGGCCCTAAAACTGTTTGACATCGAATCCCTTCCTTGCCCCTCCCTTGTGTGGTAAATTTTACTTTGGTGGCTTCCTAGTGAATCATACTCTCCCTCTGAATCTGGGCTGGCCCTTGACTCACTTTAGCCTATAGATCACAGTGGATGATATGCCATGCAAATTATAGAAATGAGCCTTAAGAAGACCTGGCATTTCTGTTTTCACTATGTTGGAATCCAACTGCCATGTGAGAAGTCTATCTACCGTGAGAACTCAATGCTGTGAGATAGTTCAAACTAGCCACTGGGAGGGGCCTCATGGAGGAAAATCCAGGAACCCAGTGACAAGGAGAACCAAGGTTCCCAGGCCAACAGTGCTAGCTGAGCTCCCAGCCAACATTCAGCAGCAATCCACCACACGAGTGAGTTGCCTCAGAGGCGGCTCCTCCAGGGGGCCCTGTGAGCCATCCTAGCTGAGGCCTTCTGAGGCACCAGCAAGCAGTGGTAATGAAGCCCTACCCTAGTAGTAGAATAATGAGCAGATACAGCAGGTTTTATGTTTTTATAGTTTTTATTTTTTTTAAATTTTAGTTTCAGGGGTACATGGGCAGGTTTGTTCTATAGATAAATTGCACACCACGGGGGTTTGTGGTACATATTATTTCATCACCCAGGTAATAAGGATAATACCCAGTAGGTAGGTTTTTGATCCTCACCTTCCTCCTTCCCTCCACCTTCAAATAGGCCCTGGTGTCTATTGTTTCCTTTTTTGTGTCATCTGTACTCAATGTTTAGCTCCCACTTGTAAGTGAGAACATGCAGTATTTAGTTTTCTGTTCCCGCATTAGTTCACTTAGGATAATGGCTTCCAGCTCCAACTACATTGCTCCAAAGACCATGATCTCATCTTTTTAATGGCTATATAGTATCCCATGGTGTATGTGGACCACATTTTCTTTATTCAGTCCACCACTGTTGGGCATCCATGTCGATTCCATATCTTTGCTATTGTGAACAGTGCTGAGATGAGCATGTGTGCTTATGTCTTTATTGTAGAATGATTTTTATTTTGGGGGTATATCCCCAATAATGGGATTGCTGTGTCAAATGGTAGTTCTCTTTTAAGTTCTTTGAGATATCACCACACTGCTTTCCACAGTGGCTGAACTAATTTACATTCCCATCAGCAGTGTGTGAGCATTCCCTTTTATCCACAGCCTCACTGGCAACAGGTTTTAAGCCACAGGATTGTGGGGTAGTTTGTTACACAGCCAAAGATAACTGGAATAACCATTATGCACCATCGGAGAAGGGCTTACACCTGCAGGCGTTGTTTCACCAGGCAGAGTTTGGCCGGTGGGAGCCTCTGGAAGGAGACTGAAAGGCTAGAGGGAGAGAGGAGCCTCAAGGGGTGTCTCTGGCAGAAGCTGCTGCCCTTCTGGTTCAAGCTGTTTCCAGAAAGACCCTCTGTGCTTCTGGTTTTGCAAGGCAATCCCAGCCCATTCCCCATTACACTGCCTGTCCCCTTCATCCCTCCAGCCTGGAGTTGGGAGTGGCTTTTGCTCTTGTTCATCACAGTCCTGTTTTCCTCAATTCTTCCATCAGTTGTGTAATTAAATGCCCACATTAAATTCCCTCTATGAAAAATAAATAATTTCTGTTTTGCTGGTTAGATTCTGACTGATACATCTCCTGTTGCAATAAATAAACCATCCCTGTTGTCTTCTACATCCTCATTCTTTTTCGATGCTCCCGATCTCCCATCAAAATATAAACGTGCTCTTATCCTGAAAGCTGGCCCCTCTGGCCTCTCTGATACATCTCTCCTCAATACTCTGCCTTGCCTTGTGGCCTTTGCACTGGCTGCTCTGTCCGCCAAGGAAGCTGTTCTCTCAGATGTGAGCAGGGCTAATTCTCTCACCTCCTCCAATCCTCTGTGCAGGCATCATCACCTTCTAATAAGATTTCCTCAATCCCTACTTAAATAGCAGCCACTCTGCCCTTCCTCTGGCCCTCATAGTCCCCCTTGTTCTGTTTCTTTTTCTCTCCTTTTTTGCAGCGCTTATCATCTGTGAACATACAATGCAATTTTCTTATTTATCCTATTTATTTTCTATTGTTTCTCTTCCCCATTCTACAGAAAGCTGATTTATCCCATGTGCCTCGAACAGGGCTGGCACATGGCGGATGTTCAGTAAACATTTGCTGAAGACATAGATGAATGTCAAAGCAGAGAAAAGCTGCACCTTTGTGGATGAAGCAGATGAAAGGGCTGACAGCCCAGGCTGCTCACTCTTCCCCTCTCCCTCAGTGATATTCTCTTTAGGACCTCATGAACATAGTTTAAAACTCACATCTGCAGAGTCCCTGAAAGCCCTGGATTATTTTGGCATATATATTTAGTGTGGGCTCACAACTTGTTGTCTATTATTTATTACAAAGTTTGTTTTACAAACACATTCACTGAGTTTTAACAAGTGATACATCCTAAGATGGTTTGGGAGGGGGTTATCTAAATAAAAATATAGAAAAAAATAGATTGTTTGCTGCAGAATTTCTCACAGCCTTTAATAAGTTCATGACTGTTGTGAATTCCCAAGGGGGACTTGGAATATTTCCCAAATGTATTCGACCACAGAACCCCTTTACTATGAAAGGTCTGGTGGGACACTTTGGGGAATGCAGTTCTGTCTGCTGATATCAGCCATCCACTCATTACTATAGTCATTTTTCATCACCATAAATATTTAACTCATATTCTTAATCACTAATACAGTTAGTAATTCTACATTAACATCAACCCTTCTGTCATATGATCTTAATGATTAAATGATCAACTGTGGTTCACCCCTCAGTGCACAGTAATGAAATTACGGTCCTAAGAAGAAGGTCAAGATGGTGGACAGGCAGAATGAGCTCTCTGTCAGAGAGTCAGACAAACTGGATCTAGTCCTGGCTTTATCACAGGTGTGTGACTTGCGGCAGGTAACAGAACACCCGTGCCTCAGTTTCTTGTTAGCAGAGCTGTCTTGAGTCAATCTAGATGTCGATGCTAAGATTCCTCCCATATGTAGCAACAAGAAAAGTAAGCACATGTGTCTCCATCCCTACCCAGAGGAGCTCTGCTGGCATTACTTGGTGTAGACCTGCTGCTGTGTATTATTCCCTCTGTGTAGGAGGCAATGTTTTAACAGTCTCTGTCACAATGCCTACAAAAACCAATGCTACAAACGCTTCAAATAAGAGTAATTAAGGAGAGAAGACTGAGGATACTTTACTCCATGAAGTTTATAGCTTCAATGCTCTGTGTAGAGCTACACCTCTACACACTCTTCTCTCTTTCTCTGTCTGTCTGTCTATCTATCTATCCATCTACCTATCTATCTATCTGTCTGTCTATCTCTAATGTGTGCATTAGAACTGAAAGACATTACGTTGCAAGAGATTAAATGAATGTAAGAGACCAGGCAAGCTGAAGGAGTTTAGAGAAAGGCGAGATTATCTTTTCCCAAGGAAGGTTGTAGGGTCAGAGCTTGAGGGTGTTCTCTACTCAGAAAGAGTATTTCCATCTGTAATGAGAAGCAGGTCCCCAAAGGTTGAGTATGAGTCAACAGCCCAGAGGTAGAATGTCAATTGGATCTGCTTGGTTGTTTAGAGGTTAGACTAGAAAAACGGTAAGAACATTTCCTTCTCCAAACGCTGCCTAGAGTCCCTGAGAAATCAGATACTAACAAATCAGACACTTACTTTTTCAGTCCGGTCCCTCCAGGTGGGACAATCAGTAGTTGAGCGCATCTTTCAAAGGAAAAGAAACAGAGCACTTGAAATAAAACAGTTCTACCTGCAATATTTCCAAGTCTTTGAGCCTCTTTGAATCCTGTAGGTGACATATTAAATTCATCTAGAGATGAGTCTGACCATATGCACTTATGCACTTGTACTCATCTGGAAATTATAAAGATTGACTCTGAAATCAATCAAGTCTGAAGGTGAAGGAAAAAAGTCTCAAATAGAGAATTCCCTTTTCAAAAACCTGAGAGAAGCTCTGACAAAGAAAGATGTTACCCAAGATTGGAGATAGAATAGGTTGTGTTCTCTGAGTTCCAGGACTTGAGCAATCTGAACCCAGGTCCTTAAAACATGCTGTCAATCAAAGCCAAGGAAATCAATCTCAGAGTAATGGGCATCTGTAAGTTCCCAAATCTGAGCCCCATGCCAAATATGAATGGGAAAATAGTGCAAAACAAATCAAGGAGGGTCCTTTAGGCAAGACCTGGCCCTCCCACTAGTTCTCCAAGTGATATTTGGCAAGTCTTTTCCTCACACTGGGCTTCAGTTTCCCCACTTGTAAAATTAAAGGATTGGTACAAGATAGATAGAATATGGTACATGCATAGAATAGATTCCAACATTTGTGCTCTTATAGCAAAGATGGGCATTGTCATTGGGTCAAAGCACTCTCATCCACTAAGCACAGATTCTGCCTTAGAACCCTTCTCAACATTGTGTTTGAAAACCTACCAGAGATCACCTGGGCGTTTTTGAATCAATATTTTCAAAAATTCTTTCTGTGGTAAACATGCTTTTTAATTCTGTGAAAAGCAGGCTTTTTTATGTCAAAGAATTTTGGCCATTCTAGCTTCTTCTCACTACATTAGTACCACCTCCACAGGTTGCCTTCAAATGTGTAAATAGTTTAAATAATGGCTTAAAATTTGTACCCAGAATGTGTATGAACCATCATTTCAAAGTATTTGCACCTGAAAGCCACTCATAACCTGAAGTCCTTGATGCTGTGGGCAATCTTCCTGATTAAAAAATCCATTAGAAAGACAAAGTCATAGGTGCTGGTGGGTATCTTAATGGCTAAATCCCAACTGCTTTTACAACCAAACATGTTTTCAATTGGACTTCCTTGGAGACCACCTCCTCTGTGGTGTCTTGAGGAATGTTCTTGCATGGTAACCTTGTGTGAAGGACACTTCACAACTTTGAGTGCTAATTATCCTCTGGAGGAAAGAGGAGGGGGACCCTAACTAGAAGCTGATTCCATAATCTAG
This sequence comes from Pongo pygmaeus, assembly GCF_028885625.2. Classification (NCBI taxonomy): domain Eukaryota; kingdom Metazoa; phylum Chordata; class Mammalia; order Primates; family Hominidae; genus Pongo; species Pongo pygmaeus. The sequence continues at coordinate 148,181,438 of NC_072380.2, forward strand.
GTCAACTCTCTGGAGTTGGTCTTTTGTTATTTCAATTTCCTCAAGCTCATTATTAGGAGGAACCTATGAACTCTTGATTAACTGGGCCCCAGTTGAACAGAATGCTCAATTTTCAGTAAGCTTTTCAGAGCTCTCCTATCAAAGAGCAAGAGGCAAATGATGGCACAACAAGTTCATGTGAAGGAATTCAGAACAGCAAAAGGTGCTTAGGGAAAAAAGCATGTGTATGGCCTTACAACATTTGTTGTATTATTATGTAATTTTGTTTGTTGATTTTAGTTGCTTAAAACAGCAACTTGTTTTTGCTCATGCTTCTTCCATGGATCAGGAGTTCAGGCTGGGCTCAGCAGGGAAGGTTCATTTGTGTTTCACATGGTATCAGCTCAGGCACCTCCACTGGGTTACAGGATCCAAGGTGGCCTTACTCACATGCAGTTGAAAGCCTTGCTTCATCTCTACCAAATATCATTCTCTCCAGATATTCTTTCATTGGCCAGGAATCTAGACTAAGCCTTTTACATGGCAACTGGATTCTAAAAATACATTTTATTTTCAAAGCTTAAATTTTTACATTCCCTGAAATATTAGTCTTTTGGGGAACATCAAGAAGTTGTGGGCACCCATAACTTTGGTAAGGAAAAGGAGTTCTTGGTTCTTACTCCTGCCATTGGGATCTGCTTACTCTCACATCCCCGGCTACTTCTGGTTTGGAGATACAAAGTAACTAGGATGCTTAGACTGGGAAAACATCCGGAAGCCTTCAATAATTGGGTTTCTTTGGTATAAGTTAGAGTAGAAGTCTCTGTGCCTCTCAGTGTGAGATTTCTCCAAACTTCTCCCTAGTACATAGCATTATGGAGTGTAAGCCATTTGTCATCCTTCAAATCCACTGCCCACATGTACTGTCTCTGAGTTTATCTCATTACCCACCTGGCTGCAGACTTCAACAGCTGTTCCATTACCCCTAAAGAATACACTTGTACCAAAGCATTAGTGAGCAATGTGGATTAATTGACAATTACAAAATGGAAAAAAATTTACATAGCACAACCCTCAGCAAAATTAAGAAGAAATATATACCCCCTGTTAGACATTTCTCTTTTCTAATTCCCATCTCCTTCACAGAATCTCTGGGAGTTTTTTCCCTCTCCAATTTCCTCCCACTACATCCAGTCTCCCTGGATCCTTTCTCACCTCTGACAGATGTTACTAGGTCCTTCAAATTCATCTTGCCTCTATCATGCAGAGTGACTCAGCTCCTTCCTCTTAAATCTTGACCTTTATATTAAAACTTTTTTCTGTTTTAAGAGCTGAGCCTATAAAACCTCCAAGGTAGAACAGAGAGGAGCATTCTGAGCCAATTCTACCAAATTGTTCCACCATCAGTATCATCTCCATCCTCACAACCAAGACAACAGCAACAAGACATGACTCTAGAAGCTTGTTCAGTGGCCTGGGTCTACTCATTTATTCATTTACTCAACAAATATTTACTGAGAGACCTAATCTATGTCAGACACTGTGCTAGTCAGTAGCACAAGGCTGAACACATGTCTGCATGGATCTCACATTCTGGTGCATAAAAACTGGCACACATAAATACAATGATATATAGATGGACTTCAGTGTAGGAAAGAAATAGTGTTTTGATAGGAAATAGGAGAACCTTTTTTAGACAGGGTGGTTAAGAAGGACTTCCATGAGGATGGGGCAGTTAGGTTGAAATCTGAAGGATGAAGTGACGCATTAAACTTTTTTCTTCATCCTGCCGTTTTCTTGCTCTCCAGGAACAATCCCAAAGAATGTTCAGAAAAAGAGAACATCAGCATGAATGACTAAATTGGCAAAGAACTTGGCATGTTCCAGGGAGAGTGTAATATTGTGAGCAAGGGGAAAATGGATCAGAGTGAGGCTGGAGAGGCAGGTTGAGTCCTACTTGTGTGGGACTTAGAGGGCCAGGTATTCCTCCCAGGGTTTGGTTGGGAAGTAGAGCCACTGCAAGTATTAGGAAATAAGGGATTTAGTATAGGTGTTTTTCCTTACACACATGTGGGAAGCACTGGGAAGTGGATGTATGGAAACAGGGAGTTGAAAATGACAGCAACAGTCACTGAAACTCCAGCAAGGTGGACAGGTTACAGCTGGCAGAAAAACCCAAATTCACAAGCATGTCAGGTGCCTAAAGTAAAACCATGAAGGGGCGCTCAGGATGGGTCTCTGGGAGCTGCTGTCTCTGGGTAGCAGTAGCATTTGTGGAACTGCTGCCTATGGAGTTGCAGCCAAGTGTCTGAGTTGTGATCAGGAGCTAGGAGGGTGAGATGGATGCAGTGGATTATGAACAAGCGGTGCCTAATGGCCTTCTCTGTGCCGTTCATGGCCTTTTATAACCACAGCTACCTTCTGAGAGTTGGAACTCTGCTTTCCTTCAAACCAGCAAGTCCCCTTCTTGGTTAACTCTGAACCAGAACCACACAGGAAATGGGATTTTGGGAAACAGAGTATCCAACCCCCGAGGTGAGGATTTAGCTTTTATGCTCATAGAAAGGAAAGCTCACTCACCTTTACCATGCCAGAGCCTATAATAGAAAACATCAGTCCCTTACCATCTACCTTAGCTTCCCCCTCCAGCCACCATATTTTTTCTATATTTGATTATGACTAACAGAGTTATTAAGCATCAAATTCTTCAAGTCTCCCCTTCTCTGATAGACAACTGAGAGTATCACATATTCTTTTCTTGGGCAGTTAAGTTCCTCCCTGAGTTTACAGATGTCAGTGCATGCCCCACCCCTTCACAGGCTTAAAGATCTTGGGGCTGGAGGGAGGACAGGTTTTATAGACTTGACTTAGGATGCCCACGTGGGTACTATCCACTAGATGGTAATCAGGGGCAAGTTACCTACATGTGCTCACAACTCACCCACCTATAAAAGGGTATGGCAAACCGTACCTCATAGAATTGTTAAGGAGATTAAATTAAATAATGCATTATAAGTGGACAGCTTGTATGCCACATGTTTTATTCACAAAAAGTGCTCAGGTAAGGTTAATTCACTTTTCCTCCACCATGCTGCCTGGAATAACACACAACTTTGGGGTTAATCCTTGCCCATTGACATTACTGATTCCTGTTTCTCTTCATTGCACACCACCAATATTGCAGCCATTATTAAGCTACAAAGGCTAAACCAATTCTTTCATTTATCACCCTTTCTAATACTTCAACACTATAATTAGCTTTCTTAACTGTAAACAGGCATGGTAATAATGGTCCCTAACTCAGATTCCTTATTAGGAGTGAATGAGATAATGTGTGGAAAGGGGTTAGAACACAGCTAGACACATAGGAAAGACTCAATGAATGTGAGCTATTCTTATTACCCCAATCATCATTACCATGTACATTCCTTTTCCAAAGAAGTTGATCAAGTCTTCTGTGGTGTGGGTGGGAGGAGCCAACAGGGCACTGGAGCCTACAGTTTCCCCATCCTCACAAAATGAGTGAGATCCTGGCTGGGCATGGTGGCTCACACCTGTAATCCCAGCACTTTGGGAGGCTGAGGTGGGCAGATCACCTGAGGTCAGGAGTTCGAGACCAGCCTGGTCAACATGGTGAAACCCCATCTCTACTAAAAGTACAAAATTATCCGGGCATGGTGGTGTGTGCCTGTAATTTCAGTTACTTGGGAGGCTGAGGCAGGAGAATCACTTGAACCCAGAAGGTGTAGGTTGCAGTGAGCCAAGATCATGCCACTGTACTCCAGCCTGGGCAAAAAAAGCAAAACTCCATCTCAAAGAAGAAAAAAAAAAAAGAGTGAGATCCCGGGACAAAGGTGAAGGAAATGCCTTGGTTGTCCACCTTAGGAGAGCTCTAAGCCCACGGGCATCCCTAAGAGGTCATGAAGTGAACTTTGTTCTATTTCCCTCTGATTTGAAACTCTGGAGCCTTGTTGCCCAGGACAAATGGGCAATTTTAAGCTCCTTGAATGACTTTTTCCAGGAGGTCACTGTCCTTATGTAAAAAGTCCAGAATTGTTAGCTGAAAGGACAGACCCATTTTATCCCTTTCTAGGATCTTTGACATATTTATAATTATTTTTCTAAGTGCTTATATATAATTTCAATAAAAACAATAATGTCCAACATTTATTGAGCACTTAATATATACTTGCCCTTATGTTGAATGCATAAGATCCACTATTTATCTCCACACTGACCAATGAAGTAGAAGTTATTATATCAATTTTATAGAGGATAAGACTGATATACATATATACATACACATATATATACATATATATGCACACACACATACATATATAAACACATATATGCATATATACATGTATATACACACATATATGCATATATACGTATATACACACATATATAGAGATGTACATATATATACATATATTTTATATATATATATATACACACACACAAATGTTTGTGTATATATATACAAACATTGTTCTAGTGGTGGCTACTTGGCAGTCTGAAATAATCCAGAACGCTTCCTGCTACTACAAATACAACATACAAATAGAAATGTTGGATAAAATGTTATAATTTAAAAGACAAAAAACACATACACGTAGCTTGGTTTTCAGGTAAAGAAAATCAGCAAGTACCGGAAACAAAGAAGGAATTGAAAGCTCAAGTGTTAAATATAAAATCTTATAGTGTGGCCACTGAAAGGTAGGGAATAGTATTGGACTCAGAAAAATGCCCAAATGTTTATGGGCCTAGATTTCAATCTCATGTTGACATAGGAGATATTGTCTGAAGTCTATGATAGGAGGAAAGTTGGAACCCAGACTGCAAAAAACTGGAACCATAAAAAACAAAACAAAACAAAACAAAAAAAACAAGCCTGAATTCTTGGTGAACATAGAATTAGAAGCTGGGTGTGGTGGCTCATGCCTATAATCCCAGCCCTTCGGGAGGGTGAGGTGGAAGGATCACTTGAGCCCAGGAGTTCGAGACCAGCTTGGGCAACATAGTGAGACCACTTTTCTACAAAAAAATTTAAAAAATTAACCAGGCATAGTGGTACACACCTGTAGTCTCAGCTACTCAGACAGCTGAGTCAGGAGGATCACTTGGGCCTAGGAGTTTGAGGCTGCAGTGAGCTATGATTGAGCCACTGCACTCCAGCCTGGGGAGCAGGGTGTGACTTTGCCTTAATAATAATAAGAAGAAGAATTAAATCAGTTTAAAAAAAGAAAAATAAACAACTTTAAAGAAAGTAGACTTAGGAAAACTCTAACCACCAACCTTGGAAATTTATTAAAAAAAAAAAACGCCTCTCTCCATCCAGGATTCTGTGGAAAACAAAAACCCTAACCCTTTGTTGCAATTGGGTTTGGAAACTGAACTACACAGTGTGAATAGTTCAGAAATCTCAACCTACCAAATTAATATAAAAAATAATTTCTGGTTTATGATACCTTTGGAGCCAAAACAAAGTGCTCAAAAACACAAATTTACTCTCCAAAATGCATGAATGTCCCACAAGGCAGAAAAATTAGCTCTTACTAAATATGTATTAACAATAAAAATGTACAAAACATATGAGGAAGTGACTCAGCACAGGGAGTTTTAATGATCACAATCATTAGGTATACCAATGCTCCCAAGAAGTTGAGACAATAGAACTGTCCAAAGGGATGATAAAATAATAACTTTTAAAAATTATTAAACAAGTAAACTGTAGGGGACAATTAGATATTTTTAAAGGGCCAGATTACTTTGAAAGATTGGGAAGTTAATTGACTAGATATTAAAAACTGTTCCTGAAATTCCATATCCAATGGATCAATTGGCTGTCAGACTAGACACAGCTGAAGAGATAATACACGAACTTGAAGGTCAGTCTGAAGAATGCCACACAGGGAATCAAGACATGAAACACATGAAGGAAGCATAAGGAAATCTAGTGGGTAGGGTAAGAAAATCCATTGTTTCACTAGGAGGATTTCTAGAAGTAGAAAATAAAGAGATCAAGTAAAGGTGATATTTACTAACACAACTATGAACTTTCCAGAGTGAATAAGATGTAAGTTCTTAGAACATAAGCCCTGAGTAAGAAGGGTTAGATGAATCTTTTCAAGGCAAAATAACCAATAAGCAGTGGAGTCTGATTCATATAGACTCAATCTGAATGCAAAGTTTTGCATTTTAACCAGCATTCCTATACTGCGAGCAAATCTTTGGTGTCTTCCTTGAGAGCTCAAATTGTGACTAACTCATGGTTTTGTAACAAGAGTCAATTTCTATCTGGCTCAAATCCAGTTACAACTATGAAGCTGCTGAAACAACATTTTCTAAATGTGTGGTTTTGTAGTTGTTGTTGTTAAATTTGTCCCATAAGATGTTCTTTTGAGGGTGGTGAAAAGTAGGAGTGGGGAGAGTTCTCTGATCAAATAAATTTGGAAAACAACTATATGTGGCGTATCTTTTTGTAGAGGCATAGGAAATATTAGTATATTAAACTTTCTGATATGTCTGGAACAAAGACATCTGTTTGACTCCAGAACCCATTTCTTCCCAAATACCAACAACTATTGACTTTCGGAAGACTGTGTGTCACAGCCCTGTACAATATCACCAATAATTATTCAACTTTGTTTGAATATTTTAATTTTTAGGTAATTCGCTACTGGCTAAGGTAGGCCTCTCTGTTTTTAGATGTCTTTTATTGAAAGTTTTTTTTTTTTTAATATTGAAGGAAAGCGTTTCATCTTCTACCCATTGGTACTAACCATACCTTGTAAGATTACAAAGAAAATGTCTTAACCAGGTTAATTAATGTTGCAGTGACAAATGACCACTAAATTTTAGTGATTTACAACAAACTGTTCTTTTTTTTTGCTCAGGTATGTATCAACTCCAGGTGAGTAGAAGCTCTGCTCTTTGATCGTCTTTATTTCAGGACACACACTGAAGAAACACCCTCTGTCTTGGTTTTGTGGCCAAGGAGAAAATGGATAGAGGAACCACACATGGTTATCAAAGCTTAATTGTGGCAATCACTATGTTCTCTCACATTTCTTTGGTCAAAGCAAGTCATATGGCCCAGGCGATTATCAGAGGATGGGAAGGTATGTGCCTTCCGAGGACAGGATGGCCGATATTTAAGAACTACCATACAGTCAATCACATAGTCAAATCTCTGTGTCAGAAACATTAGAAGACTGCTGCCATGTGCTCCACAGCCTTGTTTTCCCCAGCTTCTCCCATTTTCAGTTCTTTTTCTATTCTTTTATGACATGATATTGAGCCTCTTGGGATCTTTCTTCCTGGGAATATGCTCCAGTTAATGTGAATATTAATAACCATAATGACTGCTGGTGAATATGTCTGTGGCTATGCTTTGTCCTTTACTGGCATCATCTCTTATAACCCTCACAACAGTCCTGGGGATAGGTGTTATTATTCCCATTGTACAAATGTTCAGATGGGTACACAGAGACTCAGTGAACTATATTAATTTAACTAAAGTCACACAGCTGGCACACAGTGGAGGGTGTCTGAAAGCTCGGCTTTATAGGCTCTCTATAAAGCTCAGCTCCTAACCTCCAAAGCAGGCACTGTTTCCCTGTGTAGCTCTGTTCTCTGGATATGTAGGAGAAGCCTGAGATGAGTTGACGCCTTTCTCCTTTCAAGAGCATATACTGTGGGACATAAACGTTCAAATGTAAGAAGAAATTCTGTGATACAACAAGTGAATCAAGAATAAGAATATGTTGGCACATCTTTCAGAAATGCAGTGTCCTCCGAGCACCTGGAGGCCCTCTGCGCTTTTAATGTACATTAAAACTGTCTGTACATTCTGAGTGCAGTCATCAACAGAGCAATTTATGGACATGATCTGGATCACAGATTAAAAAACATTTTGTTTTATATATAAACTGATATTTTATAAGTGACCAACTTGAGCCCTGTGTTAAGGAGGATCTGGAAGCATAATCCAGTGGCATATCCCACAAGCAATGTCTGATAAAAAGAAGGAAGAAGGAAGCTATGCTTATATATACCAAGCATTTGTCAACCCCGTCCTAGGGAAAGCCACCCCTATGATCCAGAGAATAGATCTTCTTGGAGAAACACTGGACCGATATTTAATTTTATAAAAGGAAGGAGAAAGCTAATATTATTTTAGCACCTACCACTGAGCATACACTTCATTTCACTTACTTCTCACAATACAGTGCAAATGAGTACAGTGCTCCCATTTTCCAGTCAAGAAGACGAAGGCTCAGAGCTGCGAGCTAACTCTTTCTGAGACCCACAGTGAGTAAATGGCAGAAACAGGACTCAGTCTTAGATCTGACGGACTCTCGATGCTACACTACAGCACACCACCTTCTGAAATCCTCAGAGCTCAATAAAAAGTCCCACTGTTCTATGAATTTGTTTTGCCCAATTTCAAGATATTTAATACCGTTCTGTTCTTGCCTTTCCTCCTTCTCACTGGCTGAAGTCTCACTCTTCTCAAAACACAAATGGCTATGAGGCGAGGCACTTTGTTGGACCAGATCGTGCCTCCTAAAGGTGGCAAGTTTGCATCACGACTTTACATAAATGCTCTTGGCACTGACAGCGGGAGGCAGGCAGGAGTGCGGCTCTGCCATGTGACAAATATAGAGCTGCTGTCCTTAAAGCTCTAACAAGAGACTAACCCTCAAGGGAGACGCCATGCAATAAATAATTTTTGCCATAACACATTTCTTTCTTTGCATAAATTTAACACCCTGCTCTCTGTACAATATGTGATCTTCCTGCTAACTCCCCATAGACAGAAATAGCTCTGGTAAGATGTGATAAAAGACAAGTGGCAGAAAGGAAGGGAGACATGACACATTGGAGAACTTGACTTTAGTGTCGTCTTCTCTACAATGAATATTATCTTTTGCATTCTTCATGGTTAACAATAGACAAAGAATGACTGCAGTGGGGCAGATCATTAGTCCGATGGGATCCCCAATGCATCAAATGAACTGTTTTTGGACTGTAAGATGCTGATTCCCTGTTTTCTCTGCCAGGTGTTACCTGGCTTCCAGCCTGTCTTTCTTCTCTTCCCCATGCAACGGTCACCAGACCACTTCCTTCGCCCTAAACATGAAGGTAGCCCAGGCACCAGCCTGCAGAGTCAATCCTGCCTCCAATAAAAGGGTTCTGAGAAGTTCTAGCAAAACTCAGATATTTATCTAGCAGATCTCTGGTTTTGTGGCTCAGCTCAGATTGTTGTGGAACTTTGAATGGGGATATGCAAATATACTTGGGGTCCTTCTTTCTGGAAATCAGAGCACTAACACAAAAGTCTGCCTTAGATGTTTCCCATCTACCTAAATAATTTGTCTTATATTTTATATCCCCCAAAAAAGGCCTTTTGGCACCTGGAAAATCTTTAATTTGGGGGTAGTATCCTGTGTTCTCTTTGATCTAGAAAGCCTGCAGAATCATGGTGCTCCAATCTCAAGGGAGGAAGCACACTGTTTAGGAAGTCCTCATTCCTGCAGATAGAGGATGCCCTGACTAGGTAAGGGTGCCTGGTCAATACTCCTTTATTGCCAGAATTCTGAGAGCAGCACCTTTTCTCTTGCATTGTCTTTCTCCCATCTCATGTCATTCTGTTGGGAATGCAAATCACAGTCACACATCCTCTGCACCTCCAAGTGTCAATGTGACCATGTGAGCACAACCCCACCTCTGGAATCAGACAAGCATTTCACAGGACTAAAGTGAGGATAATCAAGTCACATGCTCAGAACTGGCCAGAGTTTTTCAGTTTCAAGTGACAAAATCTCCAACCCCCAAAATAGAACACATAGGCCTATGTAAACTGAAAACCAAGAGTAGATTTACTTCCGAAAGAAAGAGTCAAAACAAGGACTTTGAGGATGTGGTCAGGTATGGTTCTCTCTCCATGGACTTCTTGTCCTTTCCTTCACCCCCATATCCAGGTCTCTGCATTTGTCCACGTTCTTCACTGTCATGTGGCTCCTCCCGATGTGATAGCAAAGATGCCCGTGGACAGCACCAGGCTTGGGTCCATCATGTTGGCAATCTGGAGGAAGCCAAGCACTTTTTCTCCAACTGATTCAGTCCCAGGACTGGCTCTCATTTGCCCAGCTTGTGCAAGTGAGCCTATAACTAATCCCAGCTGTGATGGGTAACATTAGATGTCAGCTTCACAGAAGTGAGGGATGCCTCGTTGGCTGGTGGAGCATCGTTCTGGGTATGTCTGTGAGGGTGTTTCCAAAGGAGATTGACGTGTGAGTCAGTGGACTGAAAGAGGAAAACCTGCCCTTAGTGTAAGTGGGCACCATCTAATCAGCTGCCTGCATGGGGCATGGCTAGAACAAAGCAGCCAGAAGAAAGGGAACATTCAGCTTGCAGAGTCTCCTCTTTGTCCCCAGTTGGAGGCTTTTTCTCCTCCTGCCTGTGGACATCAGACTCCAGGTTCTTTGGTCTTTGGATTCTGGGACTTGCTCCAGAAGCCTTTTGGGAGCTCTTGTCTTCACCTTCAGATTGGTGGCTGCACTATTGGCCTTCCTTGTTTTGAGGCATTCAGACTTGAACTAAGCCACACTACTGGATTTTCTCATTCCCCGGCTTGCAGATGGCCTGTTGTGGGGCTTCACCTGTGTAATCATATGAGCCGGTTCTCCCCAATAAACTCCATTTTATATGTACATATATCCTACTGGTAATGCCTCTCTGGAGAATCCTCACACACCAACCAAATAGCTTAAGCCACCTTTAGATGGAATTCGGTCATATGCAACTGTGAGAGATGGACTAATAGGTTCCTTTCTGAGGGGTCATTGACTTAGGCCTTGGCATATCAAGAACCCACAGGAAGGAGATTAAGGCTAACAGAAGACATACCAGAGCATAAACACATGTGAATTTGGGGAGATGATAAAAAGACAGAACTCAACCCCAGCTCACCTCTCTCATCTCTTTAGAAAAAGTCACTAGCTGCCTAATATTGCATTAGTGGGAAGTTCTGTCAACCGCTGCACCTGGTATGGTACATTCCTCCCTGTGGTGGTCAAATGGGCTTGGGGTTTAAACATTTTGTAGAAGTTTACACATGAGCACTGAGATTGATACTACATTGCTTTCTACCACAGTGCTAGTTGGCATCAAAAGTCAAAAAAGCCTCCTGATGGCTGAGTATGGTGGCTCACACCTGTAATCCCAGAACTTTGGGAGGTCAAGGCAGGGTGATCACTTGAGCCCAGGAGTCTGAGACAAGCCTGGGCAAGATAGCAAGACCCCGTCTCTACAAAAAGGTAAAAAATAAAAATTAGCTGGGTGTGATGGCACATGCTTAGAGTACCCAGGCAGTGAGGCCCCATCTCTAAAAAAAAATCTCCTGGTTACTCTCAATGATTCAAGAAACACGAAAGATACGACATGAGAATAGTAATAACTAGGCTTCTGCTGCATCCCTATGACCTAGGCTTCCATTCTTATCACTCAGTCCCAGTCTAGGTCATTTGGTCCAATGTTTCAGTTATAGTTTTGGTTCCTGGCCTGATACATAAGTCCCCCTAGGACTTTGTTCCCCTAGAGATTGAAGCTGTATTCTTGAACCCCTAGCCAGTGCTGGAGAGCTACTGTGTGCTGGCATTCTTGCAGGATGACCATAGTCTGCCGTATCGGTGAAAGTCATCAAGTCCCAAGCTCAGTTACTAAACATATCCACCAATACCACCCCTGGATCAACATGCCCAGAATTAATTGCATGCCCCAAATCTCTTCTTCCTAATCTGCTCTTTCTCCAGTGCTCTCAGTTTTAGTAGATAGCATCACGATTTCTCCATTTTCCCAATCCAGAAATTCAGAGGCCATGCCTGAGTCTGTTTTTCCTTACCCCTACCCCTATATCTAATCACGCAGTCCTATTGATTCTACTTCTGATAATTATTGTGACCTGATTCTCTCTATATCCACTGCTAGCTCCTTGGCCCAAGCCACCAGCATCTTTCATCGCAACTGCAGAGTTACCAGTTTCCATTCTCGCCTTGCTCTCGCCAATTTTTCTCATAGCAGGCAGAGTGATCTTTTCAAAATACAAGGTCAATCCCACACATGCTGTCCTCCAATTGCTCCCTTTTGTCTCAGTCCCTATTCATCCTGTAGATCTTAGATTAAATACAACTGCAACAGGTCAATTTTCCATGACAACTTTTATAGCATCCTACATCTAGTCTTCATAATGTTTATCACAACTTGAATATACCAATTATTTGTGTTACCATTTTATGTCTGTTCTCCCAGGTAGATTAAATTCTATAAAAGGTAAATACTGTGTCTAGTTTTCTCCCCATTTCTCCAAAACCAAGTTCTCCATGTAGTTAATGCTCAGTAAATATTTAACGAGTAAGTTTATAAATGAATGTCACAGCACATTCAAGCAGTGTCTAAGCAGAGGCCGAATAGTCATCATTCTGAAATGTTGCAAAGAGAAATTTCTGCTGTGAAGTTTGGACTAGATAATTCTTAAAGCTCTAAGTATTACTTTGATTCCCTTTGAGAATCTCATTGTCCTAATGTTAAATACATGTCATCAGTGCTCAATGTTACAGCTTCAAACATAGAAGATACAAGAAGTAAATGCTGAGATTTCGCTATTTGTTAACCTATCATGGTAGGTACCATTTGTTGTTACAGTGTGTTCATTGTCTCATCTCATTTCCATTTTTAAGCCCTTTCTCCCAAATATGGGAGAGAGGGACAAAATTCTATTGACCTGATTTATCATCATCATAAAGATTTAAGCCAACCAATCCAATAAATTAGGGGATGGTTTTAGACCTTACGAAAGGATTCACCAAAGGGGTTCCTTGAAACAGTAAGCTCTCTGATGGCACTTAAAATTGGATTTGATTTACAAAAATTTGATTTGCACATAACTATTCAGGAACATATTGATTGCTTTAAGTGAGGTACACTGGGACATAACTACCTTTAATCTTTTATAACAAAGGCAGCAATTGAAATTGCTTTTGCTAAGCAATTTTTGAAATTGAGGGTTCGATCTCTCTGCTGGCTTTTTCTCACTCAGAAGATTCCCTGTCTCCCAACACACTTTCCTTCTAATTAAATGAGGTAACCATTTTGTATTATTTGTAGACTGCAGTGGCTGACAGAATCGTACTCGCATCTTAGGGCTACTGAAAAAGCGGCGCTAAGGGCTTAATTTCATTTGCCTCTCTCTTTGTTAATACAGACACTTCTTATTCTCATTTCTTGGAAGCATTTTAGAGAGAATCGATTTGTTGGTTATTAAAAAATGGTCAATTACCACGGTATTAGATGGACCCATATTCCCCAACGACAATGTCACTTTCATCCCATGAAAAAGTTTGCCCTTTGTGTGTATGTCTGTTTGCTTGCTTTATTTAGCTTGTGCTGTAGAGTGCCTAATAAGGAATCCTGACATGAGTTTGCACCATCTCCAGATTGAATTTCTTTATAGATCAGCCTTAGTAATTCATTTCCCAACTGGTTCTGATCAATACAGCTTGACTTGGCTTAAGGTTAGAGAAACTAGCACAACTGTGGCGCTCATAGGGTGCCTAAAAGCACCTCCTTCATAAAGAGTCTCTTTGATGGTGACCTGTTGAACTGATCCACGGCCTCTTAGTGCAGTCAAGGCCTGAGCTCTACTCAAGCCCCAAAGCTGTCATTGTCTTGTTCTCTTTGATTCTGTGAATCCAGAGGCCAGAGAGGCTTCTACGAAAACAGCATGGTGTGAGGGCAAAATCAGTAATGGCACATCAGGGTATGTGAGCCCCTGGCCCAGTTGTACTAAGAACTGACTATTGAGCTTCAGTGAGTGGCTCACGTCCTGAGATACTGTTTCAGCATCCATAGACTAAGGCAGCCAGACCTGTTGATATCTAAAGCTCCACTGAGCTCAGAAGTACTAAGGTTCTGTGTAGAGGCAGAAAGTCCTGCAGTACTTTTAAGTATTTTCCTCAATTTTCAACAGCGTACTCTGAAATGACCACCTTTTGGGTAACGGGAAGGAAAATCATTGTTTCTAGATCATAGAAAACTGCTTTCCCTCTGCCATAAGGATCCCAAACCAGGCTTTCATACTTCCCAGCTGTGTGGTCTTGGCCAAGTCACATGATCTCTTCTGGGTTCTGTTTCTTATTCGTAAAATGGTGACACATAGTTCTTCCTTTTACCCATTGAGGGGTGAGGATCAAATAAGGTCACAGATGATGTGAGAAGCACTTTGGAAGCAAAGCAGAATACATAAAAGAGACTGTTTAATCAGGTGGCCATTGCATTTCCAGAGAACAGAGGCATGAACACCCCCTGGAGCTTTATAAATCTGGCTTCCTCCTATTCTGTGTCCTCCCACCATCCCCACTGTGGCTGTAGTTCTTGCTGGGCCAGAACTCATGGCTTGTTTACAAGCTATTTGAATGCAGAGACTCATTAATGCAGGCAATGACACCCATCCTTGGGGACTACTGCAGAGATTCAGCCAAATCAACTCAGCCATCCTGTTCACCCCACCTGGACAAAAGCCCTAATATCCACTTGGTCAACCAACCAGCCAGCCAGCCAATGCTCTGTCTAACACGCTGCAAGCACAGGGCTCACAAATGCTCCAGGGCAGGATCAACCTTGAGGATGAGCTGACCTCATATACTTTTAAGTCAACAGTGACATTCATAGACTATTCAGTGATGTTCTAACAGGAGGCATGTCTATACATTTTTTTTCCCAAAATATTACTCATTTTTTTTCTTAAATGGCACATCTGTAGACCCTAGGATCTGGAAATATAACTATATTCAGCAATCATTTTTTAAAAATATCTGTAATGTCCTGCATCCTTACTACAAGTTTCATATTAGACATGTTACACACATGTTCTCACTTAATATATTCTTTGCAACATCTCTGTAAAACAGATATTCACTTAACAACATTACTTGAATGAACACATTAAAAAATTAATATAGTTAAATAATGAACACTTGTTGAATGCTTTCTACATGCTAGGCATTTTGTTAAGCAGTGGAGATACAGAAATGAGCAAAATAGGCAAGGCAGCCATTATCACTGAGCTTATGGTCTAAGTACTACAATCTCCATTTGTAAATAAACAAGTTGAGAACGCAGAAGATGAATCAACTTGCCCAAGGTACTCAGTAAGACAATGTTAGGTCAAGGGATCAAAAGTTAGCCTGGCTCTGGCCACAATGAAATGACTGATACAAATTTCCCCTCCTGACCCAAACAGTGATGAACCTATAAAAATTGTGTGAAGCAAATGTTTTCAGGCATTGGACGTCAAGCAGCACAAGACTATCACCCTGAAGGAAAGAGAATCACGCAAGATGAGCCTCATATTTATCCTGGCTTTCTGCTTGAGAGCAGTCTCTCAACTTCAATACAGAGAAGTGGGACACAAGTGAAAGAGTATTGCTAAACCAAGGAGGCAGAGATCATGTTTGTTCAAAAGAGTACACAAGAGGTAGGAGCTGTAAGAGGCACACAGGTGAGACATATGTTTGGGGATTCCCGTGGCATGCGCATCAGGGCAAGACTACAAAAAGCCTATCAGAGAGCAGCTGCTGAGAGCTGAAAACTGAAGGGAAGTTGTTGAGGTCATGGAGAGCTGAGACACATTGGAGGTTCAGCCCAGCCAGAGTAGAGACCTCACTAAGCACCTCAAGTATTCAGTTGAGACCTCAAGGACCAACTTCAGAAGGGCCAAACTATAGGAATAAGGACCCAGCCCTTGATTCAGGATCAGTCCTTAGGATAAGGGCAAAATGAAGACAACCCAAGCTTCAACAAATTAGAAAACCAATTTTACAAAGGAAAGATTTGAAAAATTCTAAAACTGAAAATTATAATAATTAAATGTGTGTAATGACTTAACAGCATATTAGAGATGACAAAAGAAAGGATTAATAAACTTGAGATAAAATCAATAGAAATTATCTAAACTGAAGAATAAATGGGAGGAAATCTTGAAAACAGGAAAAGCGCCTCATTGGCACATGGGATAATATCAAGTTCCTGGCTTATGCATAACTGAAGCCTCCAAAGGAGAGAATATGCAGGAAAAATATTTCAAGACAATTTCCAGACTGTCCCAAATTTTGTAAAAATATCAGCTTATAGATCTAAGAATCTCAGCAAACATAAAGCAAGGTAAATACAAAGAAACCCTGTAGTAGAAGGTGCTATAACAGTACTGATCTTAAAGACACCGAAGAGCTGACAAAAAATTTAATAAGCATATTTTTACTAATAAATTCAACAACTTAGATAAAATTGAGATACGGACAAATTCTTTGAAAAGCATAATGTAACAAAAGTCACACAAGTCCTTTAAAAATTGAAAATTTATTCTAAAATGTATATGGAAAAGCAAAGGACCTGAAAAAGAAAATAGTCTTGGAAAAGGAAAATTTGGAAAACTCATACTGTCTGATTTCTAGATTTACTGTAAAGCTACAGCAATAAATACAGTGTAGTATTGGCATAAGGACAGACAATTAAATCAATAGAACAGAATGAGGGAATCTACAAATAAATCTAGACATTTGGATCAATTGATTTTTTAAAAATCATGCTAGCAATTTAACAGGGTAAGAAAATTCCTTTCAAGAAATAGAGGGAAAAGAGACATTCTAACACTTTCCTAATCAAACATGAAAATCAATTTAAGATGGATCATGGACATATATACAAAAACCAGTCCTATTAATCTTTAAGAGAAGGAAGAATATTTTCAAGCTTTAGATAGAAATATTTCTTAGAAACTCTACAAAAATAACCCAAAAGAAAAAAACTGATAAATTGAACTTCATTAAAATTGAAGACTCTTAGTCACACACACACACACACACACACACACACACACACACATACACACTCCTGTTGATAAAATGAAAGGGCAAATCATAGACTTGGAGAAATTATTCACAGGACCTATATCTTACAAAAGACTCATATTAATAATATAAAATAGTATCTGCAAATTAATGATTTAAAAAATGATGTCAGCTGGGTGCGGTGGCTCATGCCTGCAATCCCAGCACTTTGGGAGGCCAAGGTGGGTGGATTACCTGAGGTCAGGAGTTTGAGACCAGCCTGGCCAACATGGAGAAACCCTGTCTTTACTAAAAATACAAAATTAGCCAGGTGTGGTGGTGCATGCCTGTAATCCCAGCTACTTGGGAGGCGGAGGCAGGAGAATCGTTTGAACCCGGGAGGTGGATGTTGCAGTGAGCCGAGATCGTGCCATTGCACTCCAGCCTGGGCGACAAGAGAGAGACTCCGTCTCAAAAAAAAATGATGTCATAAAAATAGGCCAATGACTTGAGTAGACACTTCACAAAAGATATATGAATGGGCAATGAGGTTGCAGAAAAAGCTCATTATTTTTAGTCATTAGGAAAATGTAAATTAAAGTCACAATAAAATACCACCACATACCTACTAGAATGGCTAAAATAAAAAAAAAAAAAGAAAGAAAATGTGGGTTAGAATGAGAAACAATGGAAACCCTCATACATGCAGTGGAGATGTAATGACAGACTTTGGAAAACTCTGGAATTTCTCACAAAATGAAATGTACGTCAGTCCTACAACTTAGCAATTCCACTCCTAGGTATTTACCCAAGATAAATGAAAAGACATTTCTATGAAAAGACTTGTCTTAGAATGTTTATAAAGCTAAATTTAATATCTCTAATCTAGAAACAGCCCAAATGTCTACCAATAGGAGACTGTATAAGCATGTAATATGTTAATTCAATGAAATGCTAATTAGCAATAAATGCTATGAAGTACTGATATCCACAGCAACATGAATGAATCTTAAGAACATTGTACTGTGAAGTAGCTAGACAGAGCACATACTCCATGATTCATTTATATGAAGTTCAAGGACAGGCAAAACGAATCTATGGTGACTGAAATCAGAACACTGGTTGCCTTTAGGGCAGTGAGGATTAAATGAGAAGAACCATGAGACAACTTTCCAGGATGATTAAAACATCCTTTATTTTTATTGGTATTTTTTAGAGGGGGGTATGTATTTGACACAACTCATTAAAAAATACCTTTTAAAATCTGTTTTCTTATGTATAAATTTGTCTCAGTTAAGATAACCCAGTCTGTTTGACTCCAAGGACCACATTTGTTCCACCATGCTATGCTGAATATGAGGCAAAAGTTAACACCTGGAAATTTTGCTATCCTGAAATGAGGCAGTGCATTGTGGAGAAAAAAAGAATGGACTCTTCTGTTAAATGAACATAAGTGAGCAAGCTGTTTATAAACTATAAAAGTGACAAATATGTATAATTATATTTAAATGTTATTATTACAAATTGTTAAGGCAGTATTGCACCCTACGGGCTTTGGAAACCGTGACCATTTGTATTCATTATCAATCGTTGCATAAAAATAATCACAAAACTAAGTGGCTTGAAACACCAGATTTTATTCTTTCATTTTCTGTGGTGAGGAGTTTGGGAGTGCAAACAGTCGAGCTGTCTGCCAGGGCTGCGGTCATCTGAAGGCTGGAAGGTCTTCTTCCAAGTTTGCCCCATGGTTGTTGACCTGCCTCAGTCCTTCACTGGATGTCTAAAGGAGGCCTTAGCCCTCTCCACAGACTGCCATGAGTCCATGAGACATGGCAGCTGGCTTCCCCCAAAGCAAGTAGCCCAAGAGAAAACACAAAACCAAAATGGAAGCTGCAGTGTCTTTTATACTTTTATACTCTAATCTTGGCAGTGACATGCCATCATTTCTGCAGTACTGTGCTGGCCACAGAGCCCTCCCCTGGTGCAAGTGGCAGGAGGGTGTTCCAGCATCACTATTTCAAGAGAAGCAGGGACCAGACTATCCTGGCCAGATAGTCTGCCTAAGCACTCTTACACTTTGCCTGTAAATCTGACTTTTGAAAATGGCACCTTCTAATTTAGGCACCTGAATCTAGTAAGTTCAATAATCAACCTACATTGCGTAACTTCTCCCGTCACTGTTATATGTTCCTCGTGTGTTTAGTACCTTTTTCCCTTTCCTTTCCCATTAGACTGTGAGTTCTGTTAAAGAAACTCTGTGCTTTAATCTTCTTTAAAATTTTCACAGGCACTGTTTGAAGTTCACATTGATTTTCACGTAGCCAGGGCTCAAGCTGTGCTTGCTGGTTACAAACATTTTACAAAGCAGAACACCCGGAAAGTAAAGGTAACTGTCATAAGGTATATGAATCAGTTATTTCCCCAATAATAGTGTATAAGAAACCACCTC
The DNA here is from genome assembly GCF_028885625.2 of Pongo pygmaeus. Taxonomy (NCBI): domain Eukaryota; kingdom Metazoa; phylum Chordata; class Mammalia; order Primates; family Hominidae; genus Pongo; species Pongo pygmaeus. The sequence continues at coordinate 148,200,761 of NC_072380.2, forward strand.
CAAACTTAAATCCATGTAACAACCACTTATTCCCTTGCTCATGGGTCTGTAGGTCAATTGAGAACAGGTTGATCTTGGCTAGACAGCTCCACTTCAGGGTCAGGGTAAGCTGGGCTGGGTTTCTTGCTGCAAGTTAGACTCAGGTCTATGCCACCTGGGTTCATTCTGGAACTCAGGCTGAGGGGCAGTGTCCACTCTGAGGAAGCTCCTCTCAGGTAATAGCAAAAGCACAAGAGGGACAATATAACCACGCAATGCATGTCAAGTCTTCTTGCTTTGTGAATGCTACCGTCCCATTGGCCAAAGCAGATAACATGGGTGAGCCTAAAGTCAGGAGCAGGGAAATACACACTGTTTCCAGCGGGGGGATCTTTAAAGTCACATAAGAAAGGGCATGAGCAAGGGAATAAAAATGGTGGCCAACAAATCTACTATGTGCTGGCACAAAGTTATTAGAGCTATCTAAGAACTAAGTGTTGCTGAGAATATTTGACTTTGTGGAAATAGTTGAGTATTCTTTTCCTTTTAGAACTGAGAAACCCTTGAGAAGTGAGTTAAACCTGAAAATCAACATGAGAGTGCTATGATACAAAGCATAGATTTTAGCAATCCTACTTTCCCCCACTTACTGGTTGGGGACCCTGTCACAGGTCTTTTAACTTCTGTTTTTTTGTCCAAAGTAAAGGCAAGATAAAATCTATGCCGGTTGTGAAAATTAACATAAATTAACATATTACATATTGGTACTAGATGTTCTCAATGTCTGTTTCCGCATCTATCTTGCTGGAGTGGCGGGGAGGGTGGAGGAGCTTTAATTTTGCAGCAAACTTGGGAGCCTTGGACTCAGTCAGGGAAGGACTCAGCTTTCTTGAAATGAAAAAGAGGTAATGACAGAGACTCTATACCGCATTCACCCTCATGTTGCTTAAAGACAAAAGCATAATCAACTGTCATTTATCTCGTGTACTGAAACACTATGTTATTGCCATAGAGACATCATTATGAGTAATTAAATGGAAGTGTTTTCTAAAATCTTTTTGAATTAAAGTCTAAATATCTACCTTTTTGCTCAATTCATATAAGCATAAGTTAAACACTGCAGCACATATCTTGTTTTGCTCCAGATCAAATCAGTGAGTTATTTGTGGCAATCTTATCAGAAGCAAGTGAATGAAATCCTCTCCAGCCTTATTGTGAAGGTACAGCTTCCACTCTTCCTTAGGAGTAGCATCTGGCTTACCAAAGCAAACTGCAGTATAACGTTGTTTTGTTTCTACATCTCTATAAAGGTCTGTGAGCAATTCACTAGCTTTTGAGAAAGCTCTTCCAACAACATTGGAATAAATCAGGGCTCTCTTTGCTAGAGAATCCTATAGAGGAATGCTTCAAGATTTGAAAGAGACCTGTGAGCTCTCATCACTTCTGTCTCTCTTCCTCACATGCTAGAATCAGTCCCCACCAAGCCAAAGTACATTCTGTACCCAAAACACATTTCAAATCCATCCACACAACCCCATCCGTGGCAACCTGGGTTACAACTATAGCCTTTTTTTTTTTTTTTTTTTTTTTTTGGAGGTAAGAGTCCAGCTCTGTCACCAGGCTGGAGTGCAGTAGCATGATCTTGGCTCACTGCAACCTCCACCTCCCAGATTCACTAGGTTCAAGCGATTCTCATGGCTCAGCCTCTCAAGTAGCTGGGATTACAGACATGCACCACAATACCCAGCTAACTTTTTTGTATTTTTAGTAGAGACAGGATTTCACCATGTTGCCCAGGCTGGTCTTGAACTCCTGATCTCAAGTGATCTGCTTCAGCCTCCCAAGGTGCTGGGATTACAGGCATGAGCCACCATGCCCAGCCTATAGCCTCTTAAATGCTCTCCCTGCATCTACTCTCATCACCATCCCAATTCATTTTCACACTGCAACTACAGTGGTTTTTTAAAAACCCAGAACCACATCACACGTCTCTCTGAAAAGAAGGCTGAAAAGCCTTCCAATGATTTATCATTGTAGTTAAGACAAAAACTCAAAATTGTTAAGGGGTCATCAGGGGTCCACTTGGGCCTGTTTGCTCTCCTGCTGGTCTGTATATACCTCAACCTCATCTCTAGTTACTTAACTCCACTGTACTGAACTTTCTCCAAGCTCTTTAATATTCTAGTTCTTTCCTTCTCGGGATCTTTGCATAGTTGTTCCCTCAGTCTGAACCACCCTTTCCGCTACCCTTTACATGTCTGGTTCCCTCTTATCATTCATCTCAATTTAAATTTCACCTTCGCAAAGTGGTCTTCCTTGATTCCAATAGATCTCATCATTCACTGCTACTACTCCATTCATTTCCTTTAGTATTTACCCTAATTTGTTATTGTAAATAGATTTATGATTTGACTTGTTTGGCATCTGACTCATCCATTGGATGTGCGGTCCACAATCACAGGAGTAAAATCTGTTTGTTCACCATATCACAACAGTGCACAGCCCTGTGCTTGGCCCTGGAAGATGTCCAATAATTATTTCTTAAATACATGGATGGATGAATAAATGAATAAATAAATGCATGAGTAAATGAAGGAGGCTAAGTCATCAATATTTACACGAATATCCAAAATATCTTCAAACTCCCATCAGATGGCTCTCCCTGGGGCATTGCTTGTAGAACCAGGAGTCTGCTCTGAAGTCAGGCATTGTCTCCGGGAGGACAAAGCAAAGCTTGGAAGTAAGACAGCCTGGGTTCTCCTGGTCTTTGATCTGTTTCCAATTTCCCACATTACCCTCAGCAAATTTCAGAGTCCTTCTGAACCTTAGCTCCCTTGTAGTTAAAATGAGGGTTTGCAACCAACTCAGGGATGCTTAACTACGAGGGCCATGACACCTGTGGATGTCCATCTTATCTTATCATGGGGTAGTTAGCTTTCAAATTTTAAAATGTTTTTTTACTCCAAAAAAGGTTAAGAAACATTGGATTAGGTTAACTTTAAAGTCTCATATGCCTCTGATAATTTGTGTTTGTATAAAAGGAAGGCCCATGTACTGGTCAAGGTTAGATATGGTTGCATGTAACAGAGACCCCAAACGACAGTATCTTAAACAAGATTGAGGACCATTTCTGTTCCTGTTCCCTATAGGTCTGGAGGTGAGCATTCCAAGGCTGGTAGGGATTCCAAGCTGCCAGAGACTCCAGCTGCTTCTGTCTCATTGCTCCACTGTTCCTTGGGCAGGGCCCTTATCTGAGTGGATATTTCACCCGATGGATCAATGGATATTCTAGCCAGCAGAACAGGGATAGGGGAGGGTAAATAAGGGGAGTGGACTCCATCTATAAAGACAGAAATGAAAATGTCACATAGCACTGCTGCTAACTTCCTATTGACTACACCTGGCTGAAAGAGTGGAAAATGCAGACACTCTTTTGAGTGGCTGTGAGCTCAGCTAAAAATCAGAGATTCTAACATTTTGGAAGACCAGGGCAACAGAGAGTCTTAGCCAAAATCAGGGATTCTATGTAAGTCTCGAGAGATGTGTCAGAGCTGCCCACTGTCACAGGAGATGTGCTAAGTAAAAAGGAATTTGGCTTATAGGCTGCCTTGTGTAACTACAGAATTTACAAAACTTAGAACATCTAATAGAATGTATGGCTGCAAAAGAACTCAAGAGTTGTATAATTGAGTCCTTTTGGTTTCCATCAGTCTTTCTACAGCATCCATTGTGGTTTCTTCCTGAATTTGTTTATATGTAGAATTAATTATTTATTGAGCACCTACATCTACTATGTACACAGACAGTGTTTTAAACTCTATATAAAGAGGCTCTGCTTTCTGGGAGTTTACTGTCTATTGGGGAGGCAGACAACAGATCTTCCTGTGGAAGATAATCTATTCTCATAGAAGACAGTGGGAGCAGAAAGAAGGGGACCCTATTCCACCTTTTTGGCCTTCTTATAGTTCAAGAAGGGCCCTTTGTAGGAGGATCTCAAGCTGAATTTTGAAAGATGAGTAACGGGCATAGTGCCCAGCAAGGAAGGTGGGAAGAAAAAAAGGGAGGAAGAAGAAATGGGAAAACAGAATTTATTGCATTTTTAAAAAGTCACTAGAGGCTTTCAGATTGCTGACCTGGTAATGATTATAACTGATCTTAGACTTTATAATATTTATATACACAGTATTTTTATTATTGAATAAAATGGTGGTGATGTTTTCTGGAACAAACAGGCTATGCTTTTCTTTCTGTACGCCCTTTTCATACACTCATCCCATTATTCCAGGTGTCTGTGCTGTTTGCATGTCCATCTCCTTTCCAGATGGTGAGCCTCAGAGGGCACAGGTTGTGTCTGTTTATCTCCATAGACTCAGACTCCAGCAGGGCCTGGCACAATAGCAGTTTCAATAATTGCTTGGCAAATGAGTGAATGAGCAGGTGTTAGTCGGATGAAGGGGAGCAGGCCTCCTAAGCAGAGGAAACAGCATCAGGAAAGATATGGGAGGTGGGGTAAATTCATCCCTGTTGGAGGCCAGTGTGCATACTGGGGCAGAGGAAATGAAGGCGGCTGGTCAAGAAGACCACCACTCAAATGTACTTCCTCAAATGCCACAGTCCCTTCTAAGCCCACCATCAGGTATAATGCTAATAGCTCAAGTCTTTCTTATATGGTGCCTATTACCATTTCTAACCATACAATTGAGAATTAGTGCATGGAGATTAAGAGTGCAGGCCCACTTCCTGGGCACAGATCCTGGCCCTGACACTTCCTAGCTGTGTGACCTCTGGCAAATCACTTAAACTCTCTATAAGGCAGTTTTCTCATCTGGAACATGAAAATAAAAGTGTCTATTTCATAGACTTCTTGGAAGGCCAAAATGAAAAAGATCACTTAAAGTGATTAGAATAGTGTTTTGATCATTAGTGCTTAGTAAATGTTAGCTATTATTAGGTAGATCGATAGACAGAAAATATACAGATAGATTATATTTAGAGAGAAAGAGACAGATGATAGATAGATGAATAATCTGTGAAATTAGTTGATTAAGGTATACCTACTACTACAATATAAGAAAGGGCAAGAACACATGTTACTGTTATGGAGGCAGCCTAGAAAAGTGTCTGGAATGGAGAAGATGCTTAATAAATGTAGACTGAAAGCTACATTTACTGAATGCGAAGATGTGGCTGGAAAGGTAGGAGGATGACATGGGATCTTGTAAGCTGTCCTAAGAAGCCTGGACTTTTCCCTGAGAGCTGGTCCAGGTTCCTGAAGGAACATGAAATGATCTAATTTGCAGTAACAAAGAGACTGGACTGGAGGGTCACAGGTGGGGAGGCCTGGAGACCAGCCACTCCAGCCGAGTGAACAATCCAGGCCCTGATCGATGAGAGTCTGGATTGAGGAAGAGGCAGCACAGAATGAAAGAAAAGAGTTTTACGTTCTCTGACTTCATGCAAGTTGTCTTACTCAATCTTAGTTTCCTTATTGGGAGAGCAGAGCTGAGAACACTATACTCACAGGGTTTTTGTGGGGAATATATAAAATACAGGAAGAGTGATTCACATATACTTGGTGCAGTAGACAATCAGCATGTTACTCCACTTCCCTTACCGTTCTCCATCATTAAACACATTCCTCCCCCCAAACACACATGGTTAACTTTCTTTTCATTGGTCAATAATCAGGAAAATAGAACCTAGTCTTCTAATCAGATACTCTTAAGAATGAAACAAACCTTTAAGGTCAATTTGTCCTACTTACAGATGTTTAGAAATGGAAGAGATCCTAGATCATAATTTCTCCATACACAGATAACACAAAGGATCAGAAAGCAAAGGTGATTTTCCCAACATTGCACAGCTTATAGGCATTAGAGCTGGTCGGATTTATACCCAACTGTTGATTCCACAACCACCATTTCCTCCACCTTGTCTGAAAGGTTGACCAATGTGTGGTGTGATGTGAGTGTTAACATCCAGGAGTACTTATTAACTATGTTCACAAACACCAATGTCAGTTAGCTTAAGGTGAAAAAGAAACCCTGGAACAATAATATCTATGATGTATAACACAAAAAGTGTGTTCCAGGGACCGAGACACTTTCTTTGTTTACATTCCTTCATTTCATCTTCATTACTATTCCTATTTTACAGATTTAAAAAAGCAAGTCTCCGAGAAGTAAATAATTGCTCCTAAGTGATATAATTAGGACTCAAACATGTTAATCCATTAAACAAGCTGCACTAAGTAGCTTGTATTGGAGCATTTATTGTTTGCTAGATACTCTGCTAGATACTAGATCAGTCCAACTGCAAACTGAGCTGTGTCTTTATTCCAAATCAGCGCTCAGTCATGCAAAGCCCCAGTTGAAAACACCATGTATTGCACTCCTGGGCTAATTTTTCTCTAGCATTCTGATTTTTCTGTATTAAGTATTATTTCCAACTATATTTTCATTGTTTTCAACTATATTTTAAATATCTTTATTTCCTTCCTCTAGCATGTCAAATTCAGTATGTTTAACCCAATGGATGTTTAATTGAGTCATAACTATGTAAACACAATATAATAGAATGGATTATATGTAAATGTCAAGTAAAACAGAATCCTTGCCCAGAAGGAGCTGACAGTTTCACAGTTTTATACTAGGTGGTATAAGGATTCAGTAGATGTACCAGACTGTGGGGTGGAGGGAGGAGAACAAGACATTTAATGAAGGCCTATTTTGTACCAGATACTGTTGATTGGTGCTTCCCATATATTATCATGTAAACCCTCATAAGAGTCACTTCTGGTGGAAAACAGAAGAACATTGAGGACTCAGAGAGGCTGACTAACCTACCCAAGCTCACACTGCAAGTACTAGTGAGTGGCAGAGGAGGGATTCTGTCCCCAGCCTGACCCCCAAACCTACACCCTATTTATTAGGTCACACTATCCCCAGGAAGCAACCAAATAGTGGAAGAGGAGGAAGCCATAATTCTGAGTGGGAAGCTGTATCCCCTTTAACTGTTTTTTCACTCTCATGTTTAAAATCTAGGCATACGATGTTAAAATGGGAAGGGGATTTAGAGATTATCTGGTTCTAAGAAGGCAAGTGGGTATGTGTGCATGGCCAGTGGGAAGCGTAATTCCAACCCAGCAGCTAACTAATCTTACCTTCCAATTTATGAGATGAGAAGTCCAGAGCCCAGAGAGGTAATGTCTTTGTGTATGTTGAAGACCATGAATTAATCCCAGGCACATTGATTTCTGTCCCATCCCTGCAGCTGTTGATGCAGTGTGAGTTGCTGGCATAAGGATGGCCTTGTTTAAGCTCAGGTGGCTGGAAACGGGGAAGGATAGGAATGGCTGAAGTATAAAAAAAGCCTTGGAGAAAACAGTTGAGATGGATCTGCACTTCCAGAACCAGATGAAGAATTCAGAATGGAGACATATCCAGAGGTTAGAAGAGGATGGTCAAAAAAATAGATAAAAAGACCCTGGTACTGGCAACAAAGAGGGCAGTCCTAAGACCTCGGAAACAGCCAAGAGTAGTGAGACAAAACCATGAGAAGTGGGGCTTGAAATCAATAATGAGGCCATGTCACAGGAGGCAGATCAGTCCCAGAGCTAAGAGGAAAACAAATATTAACCGGACACCATGCTGGTTATTTTTGGATGCGCTAATTTATTTAATTTTCACAAATGCATTGTGGGCTAGGTATTCTAACCACTGATATGTATATGGAGAAACTGAGGCTCAGAAAGGTAAATAACTTGTCACACAAGTGAAACTGAAATCCTGATCTTTTATTTCTAGCAAATTGATCTTTTCACTAGCCTAAGGATTCTCAATTCTGGGTGATGTTTTCTCTCCCAGGTGTGTTTAGCAATCTTTGGAGATATTTTGCAACTGGTGTTTCTACTGGCATATTGTGGGTAGAAGCCAGGGATGCTGCTAAACATCCTACAAAGCACAGAGCAGCCCCTACTAACAGAGTTATCAGCCAGCCCCAAATGACAACCATGTTGTGCTTGAGAAGCCTGGGTCTACACTGCTGGTGTCAAAAACAATATATTTTGAAGCAAGTGCTTTGTATTTGAAAGTATGCATTCACTCACTAGTCACACATGTATTGAGTGCTACTACTTCTAGGCACTGTTTTAGACTCCGGTAATACAGAATTGAACCATTAAAATTTTGTCGCCTTGGAATTGATATTCTAATGAATATACCATCAATAAATACATCAGCCAATAATAACGCCAGCAGGTAGGTAGGCAGTATACAAGCCATAGAACTGAAGGAGCTTATCTAATGACAGTGGCAAAAGCATTCTAATGGAGGAAGAGAAATAACAGAGTTCTGAGCCCTTAACATTCAGAGATTAGAAAGAGGAACAACATCCAGCAATGGGGCTGGAGAGGAGCAGCCGTGGGATAAGAGGAGAACCAAGAGGTGAGTTTCCAAGAAACCCAATGAAATGAGTGTTTCAAAATGAAGAGAGTAATCCTCTGAGTCAGAAGATGTGGATGCAAATTCTGGCCTCACCACTCGCCTCCAGGGAAATGGATCACTAGCTTCCAGGAACTCGGTTTATCTCCCAGTGGCTTAATTTGTTCTTATAAAAATAGGACTCCTGAAGTTTGCTGTGAGAATAAAATCAGTGAATGAATATGGAATATCTTTGTAAATTACCTTATGAATGAAAGAGATCATCATTATGCCCTCCAGAAAGCCTGTGTGTCCAGACTTTGGTTTCATGGTTTGTTTTACTGAAACCATAATACTGAAACCATAACGAAGTGAAGCTACTGATGGGAACAAAGGGAGACGTTTTCTGATACGGCGTAGCTTATAACAACCTGATAAAGGAGTGCAGGGACAATTTTTTTCCAAATTTGTTAAGAATGCTTTGGCTAAATATTTTCGTGTAATTTATTTTTAATAAGTTTACTTAATAAGCCATTTGCTTGGCATTAGAGTAGCGCCAGTGCAATCTATAATCACACTCCATCGTCATATAGGGAGAGTATTTGAAGGTATTTCCCCAAAGAATATTTTGGGCTTTGGAAAAGGGAAAATAAAGAAGGAAGTGCTGGGTGAGCAGCCAAAAATACTTACTAAGGTAATCACTTGTCCTTTAAATCTGGAGCAACTTTAAATAGAGATCCTCAGTTTTTAAAAATAACAAATGTTTACATTGCATTTACTATGCACCAGACACTGTTGTAAGCACTTTACACAAAAAAATGCATTTAATCTTCACAACAACCTTATAAGGTAGATACCACTATGATCATTTTACAGATTAGAAAACTGAAATTGAGAAACTAACAGAGGTCACTTCGCTACTAAAGGTCAGAGCTGGGCATGCACCCAAAGCATCCAGAGTCTGTGCTTATAAACACACTTTCACATCCCTTCTACTGTAGAGATGAGCTAACAAACACAGAGAGGCATAGGGACTTAGCCAGGCTTGCTCGCTAGTTAGTGATGGAGCGAGGGCAAGTTTGCAGTTTCTTTGTCGCATTAGTCAAGATGATCAGATAGCCATTTTTTGGCAAATAAAGATTCTAGTATTTTTAAGGAGCTGTATGAAGACAAGTGTGAATAGTGAGAAAGAGGAGGATGGCAACTGAACAGCCACTACTCATAACTACCGGAAGCTGAAAAATAATGTCCCAACAAGGCCTGACTGATGCTCTTCTGTTTGTGCCATCCCTAGGCCACCAGCTCTAGTGGGCAAGACAGCCTGGATGGCCTATCACTTGGGGATATCGTCAGTATGATTTCGATGTTTTCAAAGGCTAAGCACCCATGAGAAGCAAAAGTCTCTGCCTCTGGCAATTCTGCAGCATTAGAATTCCTCAAGTACAGCTTCTCTGGCCATCCTGGGGAAATCGGTGACCAAATCAGCCAGATAAGTGTGACTCCCTCTGGAATCCATACAGGCTACAAAAGAATTAACAAGGCCGAATTAAGGGTTGTCAGAACTTGGGAAAGTCAAGCTATTTCCTACCCAGGAGCAATCAGTTAAGACCATAGAAATCTGGACAAATAACTAGAAAGCACATCTCAGGGAACAATTTCAGACCAGTGAGCAATACAGAATGATTGTCCAGCTAAGCCTTGTCCATCCCGATTACCTCCAATCCTATTATTGGCAGGTCTCTGTGGAACCATCTACTCAATATCATCTCACCACAAGGTGCTACCCTGGATCTGCCTGAGGAGTTAATCCTCTTTCTTTTCTCTGCTTCCTCACTCCTCCCACTCTGTCCAGGAGAACTTCAAAACAAATTCTTCAAAGAGCCACATACTTTATTTCTGATAAATTCTGCTTTATTATAAACAAAGAGGGATATATATATATATATTATATTATATATTATTATATGTATTATATATTATAAACAAAGAGGAAGATATACATATATTATTAGCACATATATATATATTTATTTATCCTTAGCATACATGTATGCTAAGGCTGATGGGAAAATACAGGAAAGGGTAGAACTGTTTCTGTATCTTTGACATTGAAAACCTGTTTTTCCTGATTGATCTTGGAGCTTACATTTTTCACTAATCAAGGAGAGAGGGCTTTTTAATACATTTGTTGTTTGTGTTTAACAATAGAACAAAGAACATCAGCGGATTCCCTTGCTTAATAAAACAAAACAAAATTTTTCCCTATCATTGAACATTTATCAAAATATACAGATGGATGGATGGTGAGTGTAGGGATATACATAATGGAGCTTGAGGTTTACCGAGTCATTGAAGTCTGATACTGAGTCAGAGAAAAAAACTATTAGAATATCACTAAACTACAGTTATTTTTAGTTACCTTGAGTGTCTACTATGTGCCAGGGATGGTGTCTGAGGCTTTACAGGACTCTTAATAACCCCCAGAAATTGGTACTATTATTGTACTCTCTTATCAATAAGAAAATATAAACTCAAAGATTGGGTAAAACCAAAATTACAAAGCAAGTAATTGACAGAGCCAGAATTTAATCTTAGTTTATATCCACCCCACCTCTCCAAGCACAGGCTCTTATCCATAAAGTCTTACTGTCTTCTACCAAATGATAATAGGTATTTATTTTGCTGAAATACAATAGATCTCATCCATCATGTAATCAGAGCCCTTGGTTTAATGGGGAAAAAAACCATGAAACTCACACTCACGAAACCTTATATTCACATCCCAGTTGTGACATTGATAAGGTTCAGGACCTTGGACAAGCCATACCTTTTTGAGATTTGATTCTTCACGAAGTAAAGAAATGGAACTGCAATCTCTCTAAGATTTATAAACATTTGTACTGAATCAGATCTCATGTACCACTTCCACTGTCCTTGGCTACATGTCTCTTGGGCCATACTGTAGTTCCGAGGGTCATCTGGTCACTGAGAGCACAGACCCCAACCCCTGCTTTGGCCATTCCCACACAGCCAATCTGATCAGTTGTACTCATGGGGTTTTGGTTCCTTCCATCATTTCTACACTGGATGAAATGACACCATCCCTTAAGATGAGGGATCTGTCATTTTGAACAGCCACTAAAGAAGCCAGGTGCTACAACTCAGAAGGGCAGGTTAGTTAGCTTCTAGGGCTTTCATCCAGTAATGGGGTTGGGAGGCATATTTGTGAGTTATACAGTCATCCAAAGAATGAGAAATCCTCACTCCTTTGCCTCTAGGAGCTTTCAGTCTAGTAAGAAATTATAAAAGCAGAACTTACCAAAAGCCATGACAAATACAGCCTTATATTAAACTTAAATAGTTTGTGCTAACCTGTTTTATATTTTCTGGGACAGTTTTTTAAATTATCCATTCACTGGTACTGTGGGAATTCTAACCCAGTAGGAAGTTGTTGCATTGGACCCTATTAACTCCAATAGGGATGGCACCAGGTTCAGGAGGGTGAAGAAGAGACCTAGAGTCAGCATATAGACAGGGTTTTACTAGTAGGAAACAGACATGCGAAGAAGTCCAGTGGTGGTGAGCTGAGCAGGAGAACCACACCTGCCTGCAAAAAACATGCAGTTTATATAGCATTTTCACTTAGCACCTTTCCCCTAACGACCTCCACCTGACAACCTTCATTTAACCCAAAACAAAGGGCCTCAATCCCGTGTACTGCCCAGGTTCCATGGGAGGGTCCAGGGGCTCAGATGTTCCTCATAGATAAACATTGGATATATGAGTTGGCTACTCCTGGATCGCCTAGCTCCAAACTCCAAAGACACATTCAGGTGCATCTGCCATACAGGGTCATTCTCAGGGTATGCTCAAGTCAAGTTATTGCTGTCAAGTCCATCTACCGTACAGAGGTAAAACACAGGGGAAGCCTAGCTAATAAATTATCCCTGTATCCTCCTTGCAATAAGCTGCTCCACAGTGGGACTTCTCCTACAAAGCCCATTGTATTAGTTCATTTTGCTTTGCTATAAAGAAATACCTGAGACTGGATATTTTATAAGAGAAAGAGGTTTAATTGACTCACAGTTATGCATGGCTGAGTAGGCCTCATGAAACTTACAATCATGGCAGAAAGCAAAGGAGAAGCGAGCATGTCTTATATGGTGGCAGGCGAGAGAGAAGAATGAAGGAAGAACTTCCAAACTCTTATAAAAACCTCCAGTCTCATGAGAACTCACTGACTATCATGAGAACAGCCTGAGTGAAGCCACCCCCATGATCCAATTACCTATCTCCCTTGACACACGGGGATTACAACTCAAGATGAGATTTGGGTGGAAAAACAGAGCCAAACCATATCATTTCAAAACTAATCATGCCTTCTCAACAGTCCCCCAAAGTCTTAACTCATTTCAGCATTAACTCAAAAGTCCACAGTCCAAAGTCTCATCTGAGACAAGGCAAGTCCCTTTCACCTAGGAGCCTGTAAAATTAAAAGCAAGTTGGTTACTTCCAAGATACAATGGGGGTACAGGCATTGGATAAATGCTCCTATTCAAAATGGGATAAATTAGTTCAAAACAAAGGATCCCATGCAAGTCTAAAATCCAGCAAGGTGGTCATTAAATATTAAAGCTCTGAAATATCTTCTTTGACTCCATGTCTCACATCCAGGGCATGCTGATGCAAGCAGTGGACTCCTACAACCCTGGGCAGCTGCTTCTCAGGCTGGCATTGAGTGCCTGTGGCTTTCTTAGGCACACAGTGTAAACTGTCAGTGGATCTACCATTCTGGGATATGGAGGACAGTGGCCCTCTTCTCACAGCTCCACTAGGCAGTGTCCCAGTGGGGACTCTATGTGGGAGTTACAACCCCACATTTCCTGTCTGCATTGCCCTAGTAGAGATTCTTCATGAGGGCTCTGCCCCTGCAGCAGACTTCCGCCTGGACATCTAGGCATTTCCATACATCTTCTGAAATCTAGGCAGAGGCTCCCAAAGCTCACCTCTTGTCTTCTGTGCATCCACAGGCCCAACATCACTTGCAAGCTGCTAAGGCTTGGGGCTTACACCCTCTGAAGCAATGGCCTGAGCTGTACCATGGCCCCTTTTAGCCATGGCTAGAGGTGGAGCATATGGGATGCAGGGTATCAAGTTCTGAGACTGCACAAAGCAGGGGGGCCCTAGGCCTGGTCCACAAAATCATTTTTCTCTCCTAGGCCTCCAGACCTGTGATGAGAGGGGCTGACATGAAGATCTCTGATGTGCCCTGGGGATATTTTCCCCATTGTCTTGGTGGTTAACATTAGGCTCCTCATTACTTATGCAAATTTCTGCAGCCAGCCTGAATTTCTTTTTGGAAAATGGTTTTTTCTTTTTTACCGCATGGTCAGGCTGTAATTTTTCCAAACTTTTATGCTCTGCTTCAACTTTAAACGTAAGTTCCAATTTCAGATAAACTCTATCATGTTCAAAGTTCCACAGATCTCTAAGGCAGGGGCAAAATGCCACTAGTCTCTTTACTAAATCATAGCAAAAGTTACCTTTAATCCAGTTCCCAAAAGGTTCTTTATCTCCATCTGAGGCCACCTCAGCCTGGACTTCATTGTCCTTGTTACCATCAGCATTTTGGTCAAAACCATTCAACAAGTCTCTAGGAAGTTCCAAACTTTCCCACATCTTCCTTTCTTCTTCCGAGCCCTCCAAACTGTTCCAACCTCTGCCACTACCCAGTTCCAAACTCACCTCCGCATTTTCAGATTATTTTTATAGCAGTATCCCACTCTCAGTACCAATGTAATGTATTAGTTTGTTTTCATGCTGCAGTAAAGAAATACCTGAGACTAAGTAATTTATAAAGAAAAAAGGTTTAATTGACTCACAGTTCTGCATGACTAAGGAGGCCTCAGGAAACTTACAATTACGGTGGAAGGTGAAGGAGAAACAAGCGCATCTTACATGGCAGCAGGTGAGAGAGAAGAATGAAGGAGGAACTTCCAAACAGTTATAAAACCATTAGATCTCATGAGAACTCACTCATCATCATGAGAACGCATGGGGAAAAATGTGCCCATGATCCAATCACCCCGTCCTTCAATGCATGGGGATTACAATTCGAGATGAGATTTGGGTGGGAACACAGAGCCAAACCATACCACCCATCATTTCAAGATAACCAACAAGTGGAGCAGATCCCCTGCTAAGCAACCTGCTGCATCTCCATGCAGATCATTAAGTGCAATGGTCATTATGCTACTGCATGCTTTGCATTGCTTCCATCCTTCTTTCTACCTTTCTGTCCTTGTCCTCAGCATTACTGCCCTGAGTGTGCAACTTCCAAATATAAAGCATTAATACTTAATCCTCGTCTGTGGCACATTTTTTCTAGGGAACTCAAGAGTAGATAACAGTCATTGATACTATGTTTATATTTGAATTCAGTGTCCATCTGGTTATAACAACCCTACTTCTCACTCCCAGTCTGACAGAAATCTTCAGTAAACTCATCCTTCCTTCCACAGTGTGGCTCCATGGGAAGAATAAAGCTCAGTAGTTGGAACATTTTGGTGATACCCCTTATATCTGTCAGAGCTCCTTTGAAATATTCTAGTACCAGTGAATTGGAAAATGGCCCTAGAATACACAAAACAGGTCAGTGCAAATTGTATAAGTTTAATATAAGGTTATACACATCATGTTTTGTTTTGCTTTATTTGAGACAAGGTATCTCTCTGTTGTCCAGGCTGGAGTGCAGTGGTACAATTATGGCTCACTGCAGCCTCAACCTCCTGGGCTCAAGTGATCCTCCCACCTCAGCCTCCTGAGTAGCTGGGACCTCAGGCATGCACTACCATGCCCAGCTAATTTTTGTATTTTTTTGTAGAGATGGGGTTTCTCCATGTTGCTCAGGCTGGCATATCATGGTTTATTGTAAGTTCTACCTTATTAATTTCCCACCAGGCTCAAAGCTGCTTGAGAGAATGAACTGAGAATTTCCCATGCTGTGGAAGACTATGTAGCTCACAAATATTCTCCTCCACTGCTGCATACTAGATGAAAGCCCAGTGGCCATGTCTATATCATATAACCCTAAGTCCCAGACACAGCTTTTTGATCCCAGAGAGAAGATCCAACCCTCTCTCTTGTGAATTTTAAGGTTGGAACGGAAAGAACAAAACTAAAAGGACATTCAAAAATTCTCTCTTTACCAACAACTAATGCAAAATGTGATTATATAAAACCACTACAAGAGCCATGTGGCAAGACAAGGTCAATGATGTAGAACAGTCAGGTGTTCTCCTAGCAGCTGAATGTCTGCAGACAAGACACAGTCATGGTCCCCAGTGAGATCAACAAATATTAATTGAAAGGACAAAGAAGTGAATGAATGAATTGGTGATGGCTTCTATGACATTCTGTTAGAGGCAACTTGCCACCTCCCCTCTGGTTCTCACTCAAAGTCTACTTGAGGAATCTAAACTGTTCCTCAGACCCTGAGGATGAAGGTCTCCTTCTAGCCAGTCCTTGACCTGGGTGTTAGACCTTAACTGGCCCTAAAACATGTGGACAGCTCTCAAAATGCACAAGTGAGCTTAGACTCCTTGGTCTTGTGTGGCAGTTTCCTATAGATTTGTCTCCCCTGTCTCTTGCACCCGCCTCCCACCTAATTTCCCACTCCCGTTACACTTGTCATCTTCCCCAACCCAATGAATGACAAGTGCCTGATCATCTGTGGTTAGATATTACTTTAAATTGGATTCAGTGCCTGTCTAATGCTCATTCATTCATTCACTCATTCAATAAATACTTATTGAAAATCTACTATGTTCCAGGCCACTGCAGCTAGAACAGGGAACAAAAAAATAAAAATTATTTTCCTTTTGGGACTTGCATTCTAGTGTGGGAAGACAGGCAATAAACAAATAACCATAACAGTTATGAAGAGAAATGAGGCCAAGTAGGTAGAGCTGGTGAGTCATACCCATTCATTCAATAGAGTTGTGAGCACTGACTGCACAGGGACTCAGAAGGAAACAGGAACACATCTGGACTTCAAGAGGCTCAGAGGCTGGGAGGAGCAGAGACCAAGGGCTGCAGGAGATGTTTGTGCCAGTTCAAGTAAAGGCGAAAGAAGGGAGTGGTCACTTCTACTGAGGGGAAGGGGATGGCAAAAGAAGCTAAGGAGGTCTTTGAGAAGCAAAGGGTACTTAACCTGAGCCTTGAATTAATTCTCTGAGCAAACAAGGAGGAGGCCTATCTTCCACTTTGAAGGATATTCTACTTCATAGCCTTGCCACCCAAAGTGTGGTCTGCAGACCAGCTACATCAGCATCACCTGGGAGCTTATTAGAAATTAAGACTCTCAGGCTGACCCCAGGCCCACTGAGTCAGAATCTTTATTTAAATCAGATTCCCAGGTGATGCCTATGCAAACTAAACTTTGAGAAGCCCTTTCTCAACTAGTGGCTTTCAAATTTTGTGATACATTAGAATTGCCTGGGTTGGGGAAGGGGCAGAATTTTAAAAATCCTGATGCCTAGGCTACAGCCCCTACCAATTACACCAGAATACCTGAGAGTGGAACCAGACACAATTAAATTTAAAGCTCCTCCTGGGGTGAAAGCCCTGCCTGATAAAATTTCTTTCTCACCTCAACCTATGTGCATTGTCCTCAGTAAATACTCAAGGGTCACACAAAGGGACTACTTTGTGAAACAAGAGATTTTAACTCTCACTTGACAAATAGGGCTACATTGGTCATAAACCCCCAGAATGCTTAATCAGAGAAAGAAGAACTTCCAACTGGTAAGTGGGGGAGGATGCGAAAATTTTCACCGAGTGTGAAATGGATTTCCCTGCCTGGTGACAAGCTGGCAGATCCGGCCTCCTGCAGATGGCTGGGCTGCTGCACACACAGTGCCGCATATCTGACACATACGTGTTGGGCTTAGTGTTCCTTCCTGCGCCAGAGCAGACGGATTTGGGAAGAGAGGACAGCGGTCTTTGGCGGGAAGGAGAGCACGCTGTCCCAAGTCCTCATCAACAACAGGCTCTGTTCTTGAGGAGCAGCCAAAACACGCATTTCTCACCAAAACTGAGTCATACTGAAAAAGCAAGAAGTGGAGCCAAGATGTAAACTTTTCTCAAGAACTTTCTTCCCAGATCTGCATTGGGTACCACTTGCCTATGTATATATTTTGAGCCATTCCTCCTAAAACTCTCCTCTCCCAACCTTAAATCTATAGGAATTGACCAGAGCTAAAAGCATGGTAGAGTGGAATGCTCTGGACTGGAGCATCTGAGACTTTGATGTGAATCTTGGATCTGGCAGTACTTGCCATTACACCTTTAAAAACTGATGCAAATCTCTGAATCTCTTTCCTTGGAATGCTGTAAAATATAATTGTCCTCATCATTTATACTTTCTGTTCTTTCTCCTGTCCCTTTTACCTCACTGTTATCAAGGTTGGGGGCCAGAGATCTACTGGCTCTTCCAAGAATGTGACAATTTAAAGGCAAAGTCAGAGGCCATGAATTTCAGAATGCTGGATGGTTTCAGCCATGAGTCAGTCTACCTCCAACTCTCTAGTTGCTGGTTTCTGTATTCTTGTTCTATGCTAGTTAGCTCATCCACTCTCATGGGTCCATCTATGTCTTTATCCCAGTGGCTCACACGTCTGTGTCTCTGGTCCCAGGCGTAAGCTCCTGATTCAGGCTATCCAATTGCCTCAAATTCGAATGTCCCAAACTAAACACTAAACACTGTGGTGTCTCTGTTACACACGCACACACACACAGACATCCATGCAAGCAGAGTCACACTCGGCAGAACTTGGGCTTCCTCCAGCATGCCCTTTCAGAGGAAGTCATCACTATTCACCCAGTTACTTGTCAAAACTTGGCTCTCACCCTTGATTCCCTTCCCTTTCTCCCTATAACAAATGGATTACCAGCCCTTATGGATGCCGCAGCAGAAATATCCCTCCATTCCTGTGCATTCTCCTGTCATGATCCTAACCCAGACCACTGTCCTCTGCCACCCAGAGCACTACCTCAGTCTCCCAGGACTGTCCCAGGCTTGAGTCCCTTCCATCCACTGTTCTCAGGGGAGTAGAGTGATAGATCTGGAATGCAAATCTGATTACGACCTTCCTTTCCTAGAGACATTCCTATGGCTTTCCACTGTTCCTAGGATCAAGCCCAAGCTTGTCAGCCTGCCTTCAAGGAAGACCCTTCGGGAACAATAGCAGGTACCTTTGAAGCCTCAGCTCTCACTACCCCTCCTCACACAGGCTGCTCTCAGCATAGTAAACGTCTTTCTGTTTCTCAAATGCTCTGCATACCCTTTCTCATCTCTAAATGTGGGTTCATTTTCCTTTCTTTCAGTGCTTTTTCTCCCAGCTAATTTTTCCTGTCTTTCAGGCCTTGGATTTAGTTCTGCTTTGTACAGGAAGTCTATCCATACAGAAACTGGACTGGGTGCCCTGTTAATTGTTCTCATATGCTTCTGTGTCTTCCCTGTCACAGAGCTTAACAGACTGCTACTGTTTACTGACCAGAGCCTGGACATGATAGTAATCTCCACGAGAAGAGGAGGCTTGTCTGTAGGGTAATAGCTCTGTTCTCAGCACCAGAACAGACACTTATCAAATATTTATTAAATGACTGAAAGTCCCCTCCTGATCTCTCAATACCACATGAGGACAAAGTCTCATCAACCCTTAGTAGTCTGCAAATTCCACTGCAGCTCAGCTAAGACTCTCATCTTTTAATCAAGCTCCTATCACAAGACCCTCCCCAAATATTTTTCTCTCTTGAATTTGGCCTGTTTTCTACCCAAGAAGCATCTTTCTGCTTCCATATCTCTTTGATCTTTTCTCTTTCTCAGTTAAAATCTTTCTGTAGATAGCCATTGTCTTCAGGATAAAATATAACCACTTCAACATAGCAAACAGACCCCTCTGAGACCGGACCCACAGAGTCCATCACCTCACCTTCATTGTTCATCATTTTCTACCTTCTTCACATCTCATTTTTAGGTTCCCAAATACTTCAGGGCTGCAGGGCTTTCTTAGGCTTTTAAAAATATGGCTCTTTCTGCCTGCAGTGGCCTCTGCCTTTCCTTGTTTTCTCTGTCCTGGCTTGTAAACACCACATTGTCTTCAAAGATTTATCTCACCTATTTATAAAAGTATTTACTGGCCATCTACTAAATGCCAGGGCCTGTACCCAGCACCAAGAGCACGTTGTTGAGCATTACCCCCGATAATTTGGAATCTCCTGGGGGAAAACCAGAGGCCTGTGGTTGCATTCCTAAATGTTACCTTTTCTGCTACCTCTTCCCCTACTTTATGCCCTGCTGTGCTTGTTCACACTTCTATTCTTGTCTCTGTTTACTTGGCTTATGTAAACAAAACCACGCAGGTCATGCAGGAAAGGGACCATGCCTGATTCATCTTACAGCCCCCACGCTGAGCTCAACGTGGTCGATATTGAATAAATGTTTGTGAGATAAATAAGTAAGAAGTTAATAATTTCTTAGTTTTTATCAGTAATTGAGGCTCTGATGAGACACAAAATTGGTAAATGTGATGAATGAGATGGCATAAAGATGTTCCTCAGAAGAGGGATGATTCAAGTTGGGCATTCCAGTGGTAATAGCTCTATAGACAAGGGATAGCAGAAAGGCATTACTCCGTGAAAATGAAGGTTGTGACTATGACAGAATGGAGGCCCCTCCATCGAAATCTGTATTTTCCTACTGGACTGTCAATCTGCATTCTTTCCCCATCTCTTGCATATATTAAGATGGGCTTGGTTGTTGTGAGTTCAGAGCAACACTTTCAGTTTTTATAACCTAATCATGATTTAGCAACCTTGAAATACTAAGATTCGATATGCCTTTGCCACATGACCTATCAATATTTTGGCAGTGTTGTGCTAATGGGAAGCTGAATGTAACTTAAGTGTGTATTACTAAGGAAATGGATTAATATAATATAGTGGATACGTGATTCAAAATTATAATCAGTAGTAAGCAATGAACTTGATGGGCTTGCAATAACATGGATGGTCTTAAGAACACAGTAGAGAAGTAGTCAGTTTAATAAAAGGAAAAACAAGATTTACAACACAATAACATTTATATACTTAAAATATATACACTCAAAATGCTATACATTTTTAAAAAGGATACAAGCATAATTAAGGAACATGTATCACACATTAAGGTGGGTAACTGTAACTGTTCAAGGGGAATGAAGAGATTGAGGAACCAGAGGAAAAATAAACTGGAATGGAATCTTAAACTGAATGATGATGTCAATGTAATATCAACTAATATGTTACCTGTCCCTAAGGCTTAATTTTAAACATTATTGCAAATGTATGGGATTTTGACCCACTATCAATGTGATATAAAGTAGCCTCATACTCTAGATGTTTGTTGAGCTGATCCCTCTGCCCTTCCCTCTACGCCAGCCACAGTCTCAGATTGTTGAAGGGTACAATTATTCTTGGCTCAGACCCAACCTGGCAAAGAAGGTGAATTAAATGTAAAATCTTGCAAGGCTCTATGAGAAGATATAGCATAGATTTTAAAAAGGAGTAAAATCCCCCAGTCCTAGAGGACCAAAGCTTTTAAGCCTGAAATGAGTTACTGTCTCCTCAGGAGCATCTAACCAGATCCCTCACAACAAAACCTTCTGAGGCACTGTGGAGCTCTCCTCGATGCTGAAAAAGAAGTCCCTCTGGCGTCTTTCCTGCCATAGATCCTGGTTTTGCTGGCAGAGACCTTCCTGTCTGACCCTACTCTGTGACGGCTCTTAACCACAAGGGTTTACTAAAGGCAGAGGTTGAATCTAAAGTCCCTTTAATTTCCTTTATAATGATAAAATGATTCCTAGGTATTAAGCACTGGCAAGGTTGGCCATGATACTAAACATTTATATGTATGACCTCATTCATTTCTGCCAAAAGCACTAGAAGGTAGACACTGTTACTATTTACATGACGCTAACAAATTTAAGGAAGAGGCCAATCAAGCTCTTGTCTAAGGTTACACAGTTGATGAGTGGTAGAGATTGGATTCAAATAAGTTCTAGTTTTATCCAAAACCTCTGCTCTTACCATTCCTCAGTAGTTCTTTAACCAATCTCAAAATAGGTAACTCTAAAGTTCTCTCTTTCATCTTGAAATTGTCCTGATTTTTTTTCACTGTAAGCATGATCCTAGGACTGAATGCCTATCTTTATAGACTCTGCTCCAGAAATTCATTCGTGTTTTGTCATTAGTGGATCAATGCCTTCTTTAATAACATTTACCTAGGTGTCTTGGAATTGAATCAAGGACACTATTGGAGTTTTTCATCTTAAACTCCTTTCCCATAAGTAGGCCTGCAGGTGACCACAGAACAGACCAGGAGGAAAAAGTGGAAGCTGTGATTTCCACTGGTATTGGTGGGGGATGGAGAGAGAGTGACAGGTACATCATTTGATTGATGCAACCTGTAAGCTGCAAATAATAATATCTGGCAAACTACTAGCTTTTAAAATAATTTCCATACTGTGGAAAATTGAGGAATAAATATTAAAGATGATGTCTCTGATCATCTTTCCCCCTGGAGGTCACTGACCATGGAAATGATATGGTTGGCTGAATATTTAGATGAGACAGCGTACCCTACTCAAGTGGCAAAGGCTTGATCCAAGACTCCATTTATTCCCACATGCTTTTCCTTGTCCTAACTTCCTTCAGGGACATGAGGATAGTTTAGGGAATGATCTCATACAGAGGCAAAGAAAGTAATTTCCTGACTGATGTGATTTACCCCCTAACTTTCCCCACAGTTGCTCCATGAAGACTAAAATGTTGTCATTAGAGGCACAACTTTAGATGGAAAGACAGCATTGTAAAGTGAAAAGATCATGTTATGTCATTAAGTGTTCTTTGCAAATATGACATTTAATAAATGCATAATATTCCATTGAATATTTGTATTATTGAAAATTAAGATTATTTCCATTTTCTACTACTTTAATGCTGCACTAATTTAATACTTTTATATATACATCTCTATAAAAATCTATTATTTACTTAGAAGCGTATTCTAAGAGTGGATTACTCAGTCAAAAGTTCTAAAGCTGGTGGAGATGTGCATTGGTAAATTTTTGAATAACTTTTTTCCAACCTCTACAATTTTGAAACTTTTCAAATACTTTGCATATGGGTTGCTGTTAAACCAAATCCTCCCTACCCCCTACTTGTGCCATTGGTTTTTTGTGCCTGTGTTCATTTAGCACATCAGGTTACCCTTATTACCCTTGTTAAATGCACTCTTACCAGTGTGAGCCCATCACCATAATTGCCCTTTAGAGTTTTGCTATGGCCTCAAACATATGATCTCCCCCTCCCAACATTGGGTCAAGACTAAGTATGTCTTCCAAGCCTCTGGCTGGATCATAGTTGAGGCACAGCACATGAAGCCTTTTTCTAGGTGGAAATGAATCCATTAATAGAGCACAAATGTTCATCCAGCTCCACGTCTATATCAGTACATTGTGAGTAACAGACTGTCTATAAGGGTGCCCTTGAAAATCATTTCTGACAGCCCCTTGCACACCATTTCAGTGACGGCATCAGTAATGGAAAATTACCTGACACAGGGGGTTGCATTAGCTCCTGGGAATTACTATTTCTTTTATGTACATTACCACTACCCCCTCTTCCATGTACACATAGAAATCTGCAGAATACTATGTCATAGCATGTTTCTGGGCAGGAAGTGATGTCCACTCAGAGGGTATGATAGTTAAACTTAAGACATGAATAAAAAGGAGGGCCAGTCACAGGAACATCGTGGGGAGAGCAACATCGACGTTGAAAACTCGCAGTCTCCCAGGACCAGGGCAGAGGACACTGCAGGACACTGACTGGTGGGTTTGACAGAGAATGGAAAACAAGGCCTGAAAGCTGTGGCAAGAGGAGCCAAGAGAGATACCATCTGGCCAGAGCTGACAAAGAAGGAGAGTGGAAGGAGCAAGCAGTGGGTGGATACTGTTTTTATGACATTTTCTTCAAGCGGTTTTGAGTTCTAAGATTTTGTTCTCCTTCAATCCAGAAACAAATCAGAATTTGTTTTTCTATTACTGATGATGTTACATGTCATATATTTGTTTATTCCTTTTTAGTTTATGCCAGAAGGATTCTTTCCAACTCCAAACATGGGGGAGTATTTGTGTGTACGTGCATGTGTTCTTTAAGAACATGTGTATGCCACCCAAGGTCTGGCAGAAGAAGATTTGCAAGTCAATGTTGAAGCATTACAGGAGACCAGGGCTGTCCCTGGCACCTCTCTGTGAAATGGAAGGGTCAAGTGGGGCTTTGCCAAATTTGGCCAAAGGTGCCTCCTATTACTAATGAACAAGAGTTTTGGAGTCAGGAGACAAGGGTTCAAATCCTAGCTCAGCCACTGTGACCTTGACCAGCTTACTCCACCTCTGCCTCAACTATCAAACAAAAATTCTCTGGAAGAGTCTAATAAACCCACTTCTATGCCGTCCTAGTCAATAGAAGTATACTGTCTGCTATAGCAGAAATTTGAGTCATTGTTCTAAAACTCTCCTCCTGCTCATATCCCATCCCTATTTTCATCCTGATGAGACCTACTTGAGTCCTTCCCCCTAGTTCTGAGCTCTGGATTTCTTACCCTGTACTGGATGATGCTCTGTCCACCCCCAGGCTCCACTATCTTCTTGGTTCTTCCAGGCAGATGCACCAATTCTTAGGAGCTAGGGTGTAGGCACCCCTCTGGCAGAATGCAGCAGGACAAAGGAGCCATGGCAGTGTGCTAGCTATCACTTGAGCAGAAGTCCAGACTGTGTATGCCAGAAAGTTTTTATATGCTTCCTGGACTCTTTCTGTGTCTTTATCTCTTGCTCAACTTACTATTTATTGGAGGTTTGGAAGATTCCACTGTGGCTCAGCTGTGCTCTGAGCACAGAAGTGGAGTTCTAGCTAGGCATAAACTAGAGCATTGAAGACAGGACAGCAGTGCCTTGGGACTGGTGGTGGAGGAACATTTACTCCCATTCTTTGAGTTCTACTTTAGGCATTTCTCTGACCCACCCTAAGCCTCAACCTCTACCTCCACTTGAGGAAAATCAGGAGAGAAAGCCAAGGATCCAATGAGTGAGATGGGGCGAGGCCACTGAGTTTCTTGGCAGCCTCAGGACACCCACATTTTCTGCAAATCTATGTGATTAATTCAGAAGAGTACCTGACTCTCTGCCCCTGCGGTGGGAAGGCCTGAAGGTTGGGCTGGCCAAGTTAAATTTGGTGGGAGTGGAAGGAGTAGGAGACTCAGTGTGTCACAGCCACAGATTCCAAACCCACCTGTTCACTTATAGACCTGATATTTTTATCTTCATTTCTCTGACTCTTGCATGTCAACTCCTAATCTATTCCAAATTCGAAGGATATACAGGTGTTATCTGTCATCCTTCTTAAAGTTCCACATGTTAAAGATTTGTGTGGAAGCTTCAGAGATAGTCATTGGAATTGTCATTTGGAGCCCCAAATAGTGCAGAGAGACACCGTTTCTAGCACAACCAAGGTGGAGGCTTTGGTGCTTCAGAAAACCTTGGTCTTACAGGATTTTCACCTGTGGTTTGCAGCATTTTCTACTATGGCTTTGTGTGTGACTGTTAAATGACACCAGCCAAAGACTATTGGTGAAACTTGATCCTGGAGTCTTGCTGGCTGATTCTGACTAGAGGAGTACCACTGAGGCAAACATCAACTTATAGGAAAAGGAGTCTTTTAGGCTCAGGGAAGGCCTAGCTCAGTGCAGGCAGAGCTTCAGTTTATGGGCTTTTTAGTCTGCCGTGGGAGGAAATATATATATGGTTCTTTTACCATATTTCTTAGCAAGAACTCTAAGCCAGGACTTAAAATTGGAAAAGCTACAAAATTCCACGTGGATGACAGAGGCACTAATAGACGAGGATTAGACCTTAAAATGGAAATGCTGAGGCTAAATGAATCAGCTGCCCCACGCATGTTCTGCGAATCAGTTGCACCCTCACACGGATATGTTAGTCCAGGCTGTGATTTGGATTTCAGAGTCCCAGATTGTTGCTCCACCCACTAACCAGTGATGGATTCATCCGTGACAGAAGGAGGAGCAGAGCCCCATAAGGCATAGGGTTAATATCAATGTCTCAGGTTGAATCAGAAGACAATGTAATAACAGTTTCACAAATCTGATAGACAATAAAGATACTAAAAAGTTCTGTGTATAGGACCCTTTCCTTCTAAAATCATAGAAGAATTCAACTGTTTGAAAATAAACACCAGATTTATTGTCAAGCAGGGAATAAAAATGAGGATGATCATTTTTCTTTATTATCAAGCAGGAAAGAAAAATGAAGGTGATGAAAACCCAGGAAAAATGCAGGTGATTTTTGTAGTGTTTGAGATCTGGGTCAAGTCTAGATAGCCAAGAAGGTTAAGTCCCAGAGGACAAGCTGGACAGGTGTGAAAGAAGGCAAAGATGTACCTGGGCCCCACATTCTTAAAGATGGAGCCAATGGGAAGTAAATGGTTTTGTTGTTACTAGGTCATAGAAAGCAGTAAGGACCAAATAAATCTAATAAAAAGAGAAAGAGTCAAGAACTGAGAGAGAAAACCAGAGTGACTCTTAGAAAAGGACTCTAGGTCCAATAAAGTGTTTAGAATATAATTCCCGAAGCTCCAGGTACAGACCACAATTGGGGAAATTTCTTGGACTCCAGGATAGCCATGCCAAGTGGTTACACAGGTCCGAGAGGGGTAAACTGAGGCAGCTGGCACTATTAAGTAAGCTCAGGCGGAAATGGTGTAGAGAAATGTGCCCTGAGGATGAAAATCAAAATAATTTATGGAATTCGGACCCAGGGAAGAGGTAATCCTTATAAGAATACTGGAAAGTGATCAAAAATTATGTCAAGGCGTAGACCACCTGTTGGCCTGATGGAGGAACCTTTTTTAGAAGGGATGCAAAATTCAGAAGGGGACATCTGGTCAAGAGTTGTTCAAACTATGGATGATTCTGGAAGGCTCAGCTCTCCTTGACTTCATTGTTTTTGCTGTGTTGTACTCACAGGAGAAAATCTAGATGATGCTTGAAACCAAATTCCCTTGTCAGTAAGACAGCCAATGAAAAGAAAAAGGAAAGAAAGAATTTCAGCCAAGAAAGCATAAAAGGAAAGGAATCCATTTAAGATTAAATATGTTAAAAGTTCAGCAATCAATTTTGAAGCGAGTTTAGAAACAAGGAGAAAGTGGACCGTCAGAGGCACATGCCATGACTGCAGGGAATGCATGAGAGAGGGCATGTTTAGCTGCTACTGAAGTCGTACCGATTACCTAGACCTGAACAATTGCAGAGCTAGGGAAAATTAAAGCTCTGGGCATGAGGCCATGGCAGAGGCACCAAAACTCCCCAGGCCTGTAGGTTCAGAACTTCAGAAGCCTGACCTGCATCTCCAGCTGAGGAATCCGCTAAGGATGCTTCTGCAGCTGCAACCAAGGGATGTCACATTGGAGGCAGGGGCGCAGCCACTGCAGCTCAAGCCTGGACAGAGCTCACACTCCTTGTGGCAGAGTGGGCCAAGGTTACCCCAGAACTAACAAGAGGGATGAGCATGAAGAGTGAAAGCAAAGCAGCATGAGAAAGTAGAGCGTCTTAGGAGGTGGCCTGCAAAAGAAAAAGTATAACACACCAAGGGAATATCTCAACTTTACAAGCAGACAGAAATATCTCAGGTGCTACCTTCCAAGAGCAGAGGCAGTGTGTATAGGGGGATATGGTTAACACAGCCCCTAAATTAACCTCCTAATGGGAGAGTTCTTTGCTCACAGCTAAGGAATCTGGATAACTGTCTTAGACTTGTCAATATCAAGAAACCAAGTGTTTCTTCACTTTCCCTAAGATATCCCTGAGATTTTCCTCTGGTCTTTGACAACAGAGATAATATAGTCTAGATTAGGAACGAGGCCCTGGGAATATCATTTTTCTAGGGATAACTAGTACAGGAGTTAAGATTTTCTAAATTGATTGTGGGGTGGGGATGGGGAACAGTTGGGGGAGATTGGCACTGTGATGTTGTTTTATTAATTATTTAGACTTCTTAAATGGTAAGACACATTTAAAAAGATAGTTAGGTTTCAATGAACGTTGTGGCCTATATGGGCATATACCCATTCTAGTGAAAAGTTGCCGAGGAACAAGCCCAGGTAGGCTGGTGCCAGAGGGTTCGTGTGTCCAAGTCACCTCCCTTGCAGGGTCTTTATGTCACCATTTAATCTCAGTGCAGAACATCTGGGGGTTTCCATTGGACAAGATGCTGGAGTGAATAACAGAGAGTAAATTTTTTTTTTGCCTAGAGTTCAGGGAACCTCACTTTGGGTCTTCTGTGGAAAAGGTTAAACTTCTACCAGCAGTCACAGGAGGAAGAAGAAAGAAGAATTTGGGGGAACCTATAAAGATGGGGGCAGTGCTTTCAGATCTCTTCCAAATGTGAGAGCTGCCACCCTGTCTGATCATCTCACTGGATCTGGAGGACAAGGAGTCTTCAGTAACTATTTGAGGGAAAAGCATTCCCCTTTTGGATCAAACATGCACTTCCAGCTGCTCTCCAGGTACTCAGTTTTCTGCCCAAGACAGGAGAGAGATTTATCTAACTGGGGAGACTGGGTGGAGGCAACGGGCATCTTGTTCCTCTGTTAGGGAACCCTGCCAGGTCGAATGCTGCTCTTGCAATTTGGGATTTTCAGGTTCAGTTTAAAGGGAGATAGATTAAGAAGCCCAAGTATCTTCACACAGCTAATGTCCATTCTTCAGTCCTGCTTTTCCATAATAAAACTTTATTTTTAAATCTCCCAATTTGCCAACTGTTGTGAACTGAAGTGATGTTATGGATTCTGCTGTCTCAGACCTCAACAGTAACTTAGTGAGTATCAGGGATAATATCAGAGATTGTGGAGGGACCTCCGGAAAAGTGGAACTCTGGGGATGAGCCAGTGCTGCTTGCCTCATGTGCTTCCCACACCCCAAGACTACTTTCCTCCTTCCAGCACTCCAGACCCTCTGTGATCTGATATGCTGAGAGGCATTCCCCTTACACAGCATGATATCCCATGATAATTTATCAATATGTCAGGTACAAGGCTACATGCTTTGTTTGTGCCATCCTACATGAATCCTATGAGGAGGTTCTATTTTTATCCCCATTTTATAGACAAAGAAACTGGCTCAGAAAAGTCACATGACCTGTCCATGTTTACAATAATAGCAGGCAGCAGAGTTGAAGATTCAGCCCTGGCACTGTCTGACACAGGGCTTATGCCACTCCATTCTAGGGTCTTTCCTGACACTTCATAGAGGCAAGGATGAGGTCTATAACCTCCAAAGTAACTTCCACGGGACTTTCAACCAACATTGAAAAGGTGGCAGTGAAATTAAAAACAATGAAGAAACTCCCATGTTGTCCAGAGCATGGGCAAACAGGAGCTCATATATACTACTGTAGGCATTTAAGCACAATCTTTTCAGAACTCAATTTATTGATGTGTAGGAATTTGTTCTAGGAAAATAATTATAGCAGTACACAAAGATATATGTGCAAAGCAGTTCTCTAAAACATTATTTGTAACAGTTAAAAAATGCTTTAAACAACCTAAATATCCATCTCCAGGAGGACTGGTTAAATGCATTAGAGTAAATCCATCTGATGTACTGCTCTGTGACCATTTACAATGATAATATAGATCTATATGTATTGACTTGGAAATATGTTAACTGAAAATGGCAAGTTACACAACAGTATGCATAATAGCATCTCATTTCTCCGAAAAAATAAAAAAGTGTAAGTGAGTCCACATAAAAAAGACTAAGAGGACCCAGAAATCAAACCTCAGCAATGAGGTAGTCTGCTCAGTGGTAATGAAGGAGGGCTGTAGCCAGGGGACCTAGATCCCACTCAGTTCTTGCTCGTGACCATGGACAAGTTCCTGAATCCTCTCAGCCTCAGTCTCCTTACCTGAAAAGTAGAGATTGCTGTTGCTGTTCTTATCTTTTGCTGTTGACTTAAGGATTAGATGAGATGGTGCATGTCAAGTCTCAGCATAGACTATGGCACATGCTAGATACTTAGCACATGGCAGCACTCTTGATATTTATGGGGGTACCTCTTCCAGTTATCTAGTGTGGTATAAGTAACTTCCCCAAAACTAAGTGGCTTCAAGCAATAACCACTTCGTTATGTCTCACTAAGTCAGTGGGTCCCAAATTTGGGCGGGGCTTGGCTGATTCTTTTCTCTCTGTAGCATTGCTTGGGTTATTTAGAAGTGCTTGGCTGGTGGATGTGCTGGTTGGAGCATCCAGTGTCATTTCACTCCCAAGTCTGACACCTTGGTGTGGATGGCTGGAAGCCTGGGCTCAGCTGAAACTCTTGATTGGAGTACCGATCTTTGGCCTCTCTAGTATGATGGCCTCAGGGTAAATGGACCTTTTACATGGGGGCTGGCTTCCCTTAAAAATACTGTTGTTGACATCTTTGGAAAATATAATCTGCCACAGAACCTATATCTTACATCTCAGTGTTTTGCAGATATAAAATATACACATCAATAATATAAAGTGTATCTCTATAGACAGAGCTTTAGGAACAACTTTATATAACTGAGCACAAATAGAGACACATATAAAGATAAGTATACATTCTGTAGCAGAATTGCCTTGGCTGAGGAGGCTGGCCTGTTGCATGTGAAGTCTGAAATGTTTGTGCAGAAAAGCGATGGAAAGAAGAAGGAGACGCTCGCTTGTATATATAGCGTAGGTTTTGCCCTTTACAATAAAATGATGTATTTCATTTTGCTTCCCCTGTTGCTATGGTATCTGTCACTTTATTTATAACTGTGTCTGTGTGGTTGCATCCATATACTTCAGAAGCTTCTCTGCTCTAAGAAAGAACCACAGCAAGCATGGGGGGTGCACTGGGGTGGGG
Organism: Pongo pygmaeus; assembly: GCF_028885625.2. NCBI lineage: Eukaryota > Metazoa > Chordata > Mammalia > Primates > Hominidae > Pongo > Pongo pygmaeus. Next base: position 148,231,206 of record NC_072380.2, read on the forward strand.
CGGGGGGTGTGGTCAGCTTACGCTGTTTCTCTGCTCTCCCTGAGTTGCCTTTCCAGTTCCCCACAGCCCTTAGGCAGAGGGGTCTTGCATGCATCCTGCACTCCCCACAACTGGTCATGCATGTCAGAATTGAGGTCTGCCCTGAGCTCTCTGTTACATCGCTAGCTGTGTGACATTGGGCAAGTTACTCAGTCTCTCTGAGCCTCCCTCTTCTCTCCTATCTTCCCTTGGTAAAACAAGAAGGCTTGAGCAAAACTTACTAAGGCCTCTTTCCAATCTACCACCCTACATGGTTCTCTCAGTTTCTGGAGAAACCTGATCCCTTTCCACTTGATGGCCTTCGCCTACCTGCCTTCCTCTGCCTGTTAGACTCTTCTTCTGCTCCTCATCATCCTTAATGTCACTTCTTCTGAGGAGCCTTCCCTGATCTGCCCATCTGTCGCAGATGCACTCAGTGCTTCACCCTTAGGCTCCCATTTCCTTAGATCAGATTCTTGGCAGTCTTTGGCACACTGGCTTCCTAGGTGTATTCACTTTCATCAGCCAGCGCCGGAGCCTCTTCAGCCTCAGTCTGCTCTCTGGTTCCCAGAAGCCCACTTGTCTGAATGCAAGGCCTTGGGGATGTTTGTTCCCAGGGCTGAAGGGTGCAGAAGTGTACCTGCTTCAGCACCCTCATTCAATCGGGAAAACTCTGACCTATGCTATGTCCAGAGCTCCCCTGTTGATTGACAAGGATTTGGCTTGAATTCACTCACTTGCTCATTTCCTTCCCTTCTCCATTATACCTACTGTCCCACTTCCCCACTCACCAGGTTGCCCTGAGAAGACTTCATAACACAGGGCTCTCACTCACAAGCTCTTCTCAGGGTCAACTTCTGGGAAACCCATCGTGGATCACTCTCTGAACTAGCTGAACTAGGTCCCTCTGCAGTGCTGCCTAACTCTGCATCCTTTTTGTTTCCAGGACGTCAGGCACATAGCCCAATCCATATGCACTTTTTTAACTTTATAAATCTCTCTCAGCCCCTCTAGGCTGTGTGTTTTGTGAAGGTAGAGGCTATTTTTATCATGTGTACTATTTTGTGACATGATGTAGTTTTTGGAACAGGAAACGTATGCAACAAATGTGTTAAATGAAAAAAATAAAGAATAATAATTATCTTTTTATGATGCCCACCTGGGCACCTTCATCTTTGTTCTCGTTGCTGCCTAAGATATCCTCCCTACCATGCTTCCATCTAAATTCTTTTACTAATTACAACCAGTAAATAGATGCTTGGAAAATGTCCAATGTCACTATTAATTTACAAAAGCAAATTAACATTAAACCAAACATATAAAGAGCTCTTACAGCTCAATACGGAAAGGACAACCCAATTAAAAATGGGTAAAGGACAGAGGTCGACATTTCTCCAAAGACATACAAATGGCCCATAACTCTATGAGAAGATGCTCAGCATGACAATCATCAGGAACATGCAAACAAGACCAGGCCTGTAAAGAAGACTGCTGGGATGTGGGCGCATAGGATGTTCTACTCTGTGCTTCCAAATTTTCTGTAATGTTGATATATTCATTTTATACTTTTAAAAATATCCTATAACTTCTCAAAGCTCAATGCCAGTCCCAACTTCCATTTGACACCCGTCCAGAATAATCCCCCATGCTACATCATTCTCTCACTTTTCCAAATTTTTAGGTGATTTATGGCTTATATGACACAATCTGGCTTGTGATTAAGAATAATGATATTGATACCAATCATTTATTGAGTACCTTCCAGAAGTCAGACACTTGATATAGAATATCTTACTCAATCTTCTCAATAACCTAAGTATGTAGGTACTTTTATACTCCATTTTTGGATGAAGCAATTAAAGATGAGAGAAGTAAAGTAACTCATCCGAGGCCATACATCTGTTAACAGTGGAGCTCTGACACGATCCTGGGCTCCCTGGACCTTTCCTCTTTAGCAGCCCACCATGGCATCTCCAGAGTTTCTACAGGACAGACAGTAACAGGCACCTTTGAGGCCTGTCCACATGCTATTAGTGCTTGTCTTCCCCACTGGAAACTTTTTGTTCCAAGGGGGTGGGACTCTCTGGCTGAGGGATTCCTCTGGACTCAGAGCATGGCCCCCCATGCAGAGGGCAGGCCAGAAGTATGGAGGGTGAAGAATTCCAGGAGAGGCCCTCGACCCGTGTGAATTGGAGTTGGTGGATAAGTACCCCAGCTTCCTCACCCCTTAGGTAGAATACACCAGAGACATGTTCCGCCTGGTCTCCCAGAAGTCCCCATGGGATTGGGCTTCAGTTGCCCACAGCAGTGCCCTGCTCACAGATGCACCATGTGTTGGCTTCCTTCTCTTTCTTTGGGCCCGTCCCCATGACTGCTTCCTTGTATTCACTTCCAAAAAGAAAAAAAAACACCTACTTGCATCATATCCTTGTGTCAAGGTCTGTCTAGTGGAACTCAACTTAGACAAGGGTCATGAGGAGGGACTTACATCTGGAAGGAAAGTGGGTCTAGGAGCCTTGACCTGATAAATTTTTTTTTTTTTTTTTGAGATGGAGTCTCACTCTGTTGCCCAGGCTAGAATGCAGTGGCACGATCTCAGCTCACTACAACCTCCACCTCCCAGGTTCAAGTGATTCTCCTGCCTCAGCCTCCCGAGTAGCTGGGATTACAGGCACGTGCCACCACACCCAGCTAATTTTTGTATTTTTAGAAGAGACAGGGTTTCACCATGTTGGCCAGGATGGTCTCTATCTCTTGACCTTATGATCTGCCCGTCCTGGCCTCCCAAACTGTTGGGATTACAGGCAGGAGCCACCAGGTCCAGCCGCAACTTTTACTTAGTTGTAAATGTTATTATTGGGGGTGGCCTCAGGGGAAGGCTAGTAAAGATTGTGGGTGGGGGGCAAGGCAGCCATAAATCTCTCCTGATTATCTGCTGCAAACCAGCCTCAGATACTCAGCCTATGAGCACCTAGATAAGTCTCTGTTGTCGCCTGCCCCTCAGCACCTGGCACAGTTCTGACCACCTAGGAGTTATTAAGCACATGGTTACAGGTTTCACATGCCGACCTTATTTTGCTGAACTGCTGGCTACTTTTAGGATAAGAAAGAAGACCACAAGTTGAGAAATCACATCTCCAAGCCTCAAAGAGTCCTGCCATGTGGAAATGCAGATCTGCTCTCCCAGCAAGCCTGGGTGGGCATCCTCAATCTTCTGCTTCCAAGCTGTGTGACCTCAGGTAAGTCACTTGGCATCTCTAAGCCTCAGTCCCTAATTGTGTGATGGGAACATAACAGTGCCTAAGTGAGGGGGTGAGTCTGGCGAATGAAGGGGAAATTGGCATGACGGGAGTGCTCAGGATTGGTGTTCACAAGTAAATATTAAGTAAAGTCTGCTGCTGTGGGTTGCTGGAGTATTCTGCAGCTCTGCCTGCTCTGCCCTGGAGCAGACTCTTGACCCTGAACCCCAGACTTGTGACGGGGGCCTGTACTTCAAGTAACCTCTCACATCCACTTCAGCCCAGCTGAGCTCCCCTGGAGCCCACTGGTGTCCGATGCCTCCTTGGGGCCTTTCTCTCTAGGGATGCTCCTGTCTCCTCTCAGCAGCTGTCCTCCTAGGGTGTGTGCTAGACCTTGGCTGATAATTGGGCTGCTCCAAGATGAAATAATAGTAATAGTAATAATAATTACTATTATTATTTATAAGCTACTCTGTATTGGGTATTGTACATCTATTCTCTCCAGTTCCCTAATTATTATCACTGTTTTACAGATGCATCCAAAGGCAACGAGTGAGCAAGGGGCTGAGCCTACACTGGAGCCCAAGGTCTTCCCAGACCCAGAACTTCATGGCCTCGTGGACTCATGGAGCACATCATCAAGTCAGAAGTAGCTCCAAGAAGCCCTTTGTCAGAAAATGTCAGAAATTGTCAGTTCATCCCGGGTCCACCCTGCATGCTTTCTGTGTTGTGACCCCAGGTATGCACACAGGCTTAGGAGAGGTAGGTGAGGCCCTTTGTGCTTTGGAGAAGCCCAGGACCAGAACGGGTGTGCAGCTCCACAAACATAATGCTTCCCAGTACCAATTGCTCACATTGGGCAAATGAGGTCTGAAAACAAATACAAACCAGCCTACCCATGTCCTGAATTGCAGCCTTGTCTAGGCACTGCCTCCTGGCTAATTGCCTTTCTTAATAGTAGACAATAAAGCTGTAAAATCCATTAACAGCTCAGGGTCCTGCTGGGCTCCCCATGCCCTGCAGCCTCTTAGGCAAGCCCCAGCACCTTGTGCAGATAATAGAAGGCATGGGATGCTGTGGGCCAGCATCCTACCCTTCAGAGGAGGGGGTCCCTTATTGGAAGGCTCTAGATATGGGATAAGAGGGGATTGGATGGATACTTGGAAAGAGGCTGAGTCCCAGGCAGACTGACACTGGAACACTGGTCATCGTCATTCACGAGCTGTGACACCTGGTTTGACTCACCTCTTCTTCTGTCCTCATCATAGAATGGGGATAGTACAAGTGCTACTGTGCATCTTCCTGAGGATCCTGTCTGAAAATCTGAGAATCTCAGGTACAGGACCCAGCACAGTGCCTGGTATGTCGACAAGTTTGGGGCTTCCTGTCCTTCCCTAGCAATAAGCCCGAATTTTGCCTTCAGGCCTAGAATGAGGACTTTTGAAAGGATGAAGAGAGGGAACTAGAGTTGGTAGGGGAGAGCATCACAAAGCAGAACCATGGGCTGGACCTTCTGGAGCACTCCTCCTTCCCCCTCATCAGTTTCTCCATCAGGAAGCAAGACCCCTGGGACCAGGAGGGCCCATAGCCCTGCCACTGAATGTGGCAGGGATAGGACAGTGATGGAGGCCAACGCTCTGTGCCACCTTGAGAGAGAGCAGGACTGAGGAGGGGAGGGGCTGGGAGGGGAAGGAGGAAGTAGAACAGGGCTGAGCTGTGGTGCCACAGAAGGAAGCCAGGAACCTAGAGGCCAGGAATCTTGGGGAACCTAGGTGTTCGACAGTGCCAGGTTCCCCAAAACAGAGACCCTTCCAAACAGGACCACCAGACCCTGGTGCCTCCCACCCAAGGGGGTTGGGACTCCCTCTCCTGCAGCTAGGAAGCATTTTTTCACAGATATGAACAAGGGAAGGACAAACAGCCTCACTGGCTCAGAATTCCTTGGGGGCTGTCAGGGAGGGATGCACCCAGGAACCCCCTGCTCTCAGGACTGTCTCCACTCACTCTCTCCTTCTTTGCCTGTGAATTTCCCTGCCTTTCCCGGTCTGTTTGTGACTGACTGATGCCAACTTCATCATCTATCGATACGCTCAGTTCCTGGAGCCCTTGGGAGGCAAAGTACTCTAGAGCCTTGTCAGATCAATACACAAGGGTGAGAAATTGTTGGAGGATTATAAGTAGTGGTTTACGCTGAACTCTGCCTACTGCAAAAAGAAAGGCCTAAAGGGAAATAGTTTACTTTCACTCCTGTGTGGCTTTGCCATTTCAAAAGACAACATGAGTTGCTTCTAGCCCATGAGTGGCCCTTGCCTTTCCAACTGTAGATACCTCTTCTAATGGAAAAATTGCACAGATACGGGGTTCCCACCCCTGCTAACTAAAGGGTAGCTGTTGATCCTGGAAGAGTCACTTATCCTCTCCAAATATCAGGTGCTGCTTCCATAAGATTTTGATTGTATTAATAACTAAATTACATGGAGGATAGCATTTTATTTTTATTTATTTATTCATTTTTATTTTACTTTAAGTTCTGAGATACATGTGCAGAACATGCAGGTTTGTTACATAGGCATACATGTGCCTTGGTGGTTTGCTGTACGTATCAACCCATCATCTAGGTTTTAAGCCCCCCATGCATTAGGTATTTGTCCTAATACTCTCCCTCCCCTTTGCTCCCCACCCCCTGACAAGCCCCGGTGTGCATTGTTTCCCTCTCTGTGTCCAAGTGTTCTCAGTGTTCAGCTCCCACTCTCAGTGTTCAACCTGCATGAGTGAGAACATGCGGTGTTTAGTTGTCTGTTCCTGTGTCAGTTTGCTGAGAATGATAGCTTCCAGTTTCGTCCATATCCCTGCAAAGGACATGATCTCATTCTTTTTTAGTATTTCATAGTATTCCATGATGTGTATGTGCCACATTTTCTTTATCCAGTCGATGATAGCATTTTAGAACTATTTAGATGTTAATTCCTCCTCTGATTTTTCTCTTATGCTCACTGTGAACTTTCTGCTTGTCCAGAGACTTTAATCCCCTAATTATTAGTAATGCCTTTGTTTTCTAAGCTTCCATCTGAAGAAGAATTAACAATATCATTGAGAAATATTTGATGAATAAATAAATAAATGAATGCCTTCACCAGTTAATCATAACCTATAAAATTGATGATGGGAATCCAGAAGTGGACTAGAAAGCTTCCTTAAAGTTTCAGGACTGCTATGTGCCTGGAGAGACCTTGGCCTTAAATGGAGAGGAGGATGAACATGAAGACCAGAAGGAAAATTTTTAATCTCAAGGTAAGCTAAACAGAGACAGACCTTTCAGAACACAGACAGAGATGGTGGTTGAGAAATGGGGTGGGAATAGAGAAAAGGAGTTGGGGGGAAAAGTGGAAGGGAGGTGTAAAAGGAAACCAAAGAGCCCAAAGCTAAGGTCCCACACTCAGAGGGGCTGAAGGTGGGTACCAGGGATGGGTTAGGCCATGAGAGTGAATTGAAGGGAGGATAATATAGCATCAACTATCTGCATCTGTAGTGGTGGTCCAAGCTTTGATCCCATCATCTGACCTGCTGTGGTGGGACCCTAGGGGGAAAGCATTGATGTCTCAAGTCCTTTTTGGAATAAACTGCGATGGAAAATATTAAAATAAAAGTAGTAAACAACAAAGGAGATAGAAGCTCTGATTCTGTAAGGTTGAAATCCACCATCTGAGCCATGGTAGGCTGTCCTCGGCAGTCCCTGCCTACCCCGTCTACTAGATGACAGTAAAGCTCTTAGGCAGAGCTAGGGCCTTCTGTCTGTCAGCAGGTGTCAGGCACCAACAGTGTGAGCACTAGTCCATCCCAGTGAGGGAAACAGGAATGGAAAGCCTGGCCCAGCCCTCACAGGACTTCTGGCCTAACACGGCATCAAACACAGCATGACAGAACAATCCAGAGAGTGTGGGCACAAGGAAATGCTGTAGCAGTCTCACTCAACAAACATACCAACTGTTTTAGGATTCCATGCCTGTGCAGGGAATCTCTGCTGCTGTGCTCTCCCTCCTCTACCAGTGGACAGAGGCTACTCACCCTTCATGTTCAGATGGCAGAGCCTCCCTCCAGGAACATACTATACCCACTCCCTGTGATGGAGTAATGTAGTTGTGGTTTTAACCCTCTAGCATGGGGGCTTCCTGAGGACAGAAACTGGAGCACACATGGCTAAATAGTTGTTGGATGAGGCCGGGTGTGGTGGCACACACCTGTAATCCCAGCACTTTGGGAGGCCAAGGCGGGTGAATCATGAGGTCAGGAGATCGAGACCATCCTGGCTAACACGGTGAAACCCTGTCTCTACTAAAAATACTAAAATTAGCCGGACGTGTTGGCGGGCGCCTGTAGTCCCAGCTACTCAGGAGGCTGAGGCAGGAGAATGGCATGAACCCGGGAGGCGGAGCTTGCAGTGAGCCGAGATTGCACCACTGCACTCCAGCCTGGGCAACAGAGCAAGACTCCATCTCAAAAATTAGATAAAATAGTTGTTGGATGAATGAATAACTGATGGGTTTCAGAGCCAGCAGTTACTAGCCGTGAAATGCTCGATGTGGTTGGCCTCTCCTAGTCTGAGTATCCTCATCTATAAAGTAAGAAAGTGGATAGAATTTATGATTTTTTAACCCTTGCCCCACCAATCACAAAACTTTATCCAGATTTGCTTTTGCTGTGGCTTGTACTGACCTCCCAAATTATGTTAACTTCATAAATGTAAAGTTATATGATAATATTTAGTATGATTTTATAAACTACAAATTCCACCCCCCCACCCTGCCATCCTTCCCCTCTTGAGAATCACTGGTCACTCATGGCTCCATCCTCTCAATCTGAGGGTATCTCCAGTTCTCAGGGGCGATTTTCACCAGTTTCCTTATTCAATACAAGTTCATTAAGCGTCTATTATGTGCTCTGTGTTGGGATAGTCTGTGAGCAGAGTGTCTGCTTTCATGGAGCTTACCAGCCAGCAAAGAAGGTAAGCAATGAGCAGGCAGCAAGGAAATGGTTCCACAGCTGTGGCTGTGATGAAACCAACATAGATTGAAAGCTTATGTGAAACCAGGCACGGTGCCAAGGGCCCTACGTGCAGCATTTCATTGCAACCTCACAAAAGCCGTGCAAAAGCAAGTGCTACCATCATTTCTTGTCTTATTATTGTTCAAACTGAGACTCAGAAGGGTCAGGCCATCAGTGTAAGGCAACAGCTAATCAGTGGTGGTCTTGCAGTTGGACCTGGGATTGAACATGTGTGGTCTGTCTTCTGCCTGTGTTCTTAACACCTAGACCAGATTGAGTCCTATGTTGGAGAAGTGCAAGAAGCTATGGGAGCCAGAGAAAAAGCAAAAGCCTTTCAACAGCATGTACAATGCCCCAAGGCACAAGAGCAAAGTCTATGTGAGGAAGTTCACTACCACTACAGTGGAGGAGGGTCAAGTGCAAGGAGGAGAAAGGCCAGATACTGGACAGGCAGCTCTTCTCTGCTCCTCCTTCTGGGTTTGGGAATCCTCAAGCATCTTTTCTGGTCAGGCACAGTGAGTTGGGCCCAGAGCCATCCTAACTAATTGCCTAGAAGTGCTATTTTCTTTTTACCTCCTGCCTTCTGGTCCCAAGACCACTCTTACCTTAGCAATTTTCCTCTCTCTCTTTTTTTTTTTTTTCATTTTTTATTAACCAGACCTGACAGGCACAAGGATGGAGCCACTACTTGTTTCCATAATCGTTTGACGAGCACATAATGAGAATCGCTTATCAGATAAATATGCTGCAATTAGCTTGGAACCACAATGCCATCTGTGTTTTTTTTAACACCCAAATGTGGTTGAAGTTTACGGCAGGAGCTCTTCTGATAATGCAGAGACAGGCAGGATGACACCTGAGGGGGATCCCAGGAAATTACATGGCCAGGTGTTAGAGACAGAAGGCTGAAGAGTCTGGGACCTTTCCTGGTGACTCGGGGCTGTAGGGTCAACTCTGGCTGGGGATCTGAAAAGAAACTGTCACTTCTTAAGGTTCTGAGCTCCGGAGGAGAGAGAGGTGGGCCGAACACATCTGTTCCTTTCTTTCATCACTTTGCTAATTGGCTCATGAAGGGAAAGAGTCTTTCCTCATGGAGAACACAGTGTATTGTTCATAGCAGTCAACGAATAAATATCTTCAAGATTGAACTGCATAAAGGTTTCTGTTAAGTCTAGACTGACTCTCTAGAAGTCTTGGGCAAGATGCCTGCGCTCAGAGAGTTCCTCCAAGTTTATCACCTGGAGGTGAGTGGTGGGAAGGATCCACGTATCGGAAGTAAAACAGATCCAAACTTGGAGAAGCATAGTTTTGTTAGGTTTGCTTTTGAACAATTAACTATGAAATGGGATTGTAAGATTTCTTAGCATCCCTGGGAAAAATTGTGGAGCTGATTAAGTTTGTCCTTCAAGGCACCTGCTCCTCTTATCTTCATCTCCCCTTTCTCTCTTTTTGAGCTCCCAAAGCAATTCCTGGAAAGCTAGTTAACACTGGTCCAAAATGCCAGCCTCTGTTAGGGCTGACGTTTGGCCACATGAAATAAGAACCCAGCCAGGGTGACATAACCAAATGAGCATCTGAAAAGAAGTACATCCTACTAGACATCAGAGAAATAAAATTAAAGCACCAAGAATCTACTTTTCTCACTTAGCAGACTAGTAAAGAGCTAATATTTGTGAGACTGTGGAGAAAAAAGAAATTTTATACATCACTGGCAGTGACACAAACTAGGAAACCACATAGGAAAGCATAAAGATGATATCTGGTGATGTTGAAATAAGCCTGCTCCACTGTCCTGCAACTCCAGTGCTAGCAGTGCCCTGGGGAAACACCGCAGGTGTGCCCAAGCTGTCATGCCCAGGATGGGAAAGCCAGCATTGTCTGTAACAAGTGAAAAAGAAGGAAAGTGGGGGGAGAGAGGGAAGAAAATAGGAAGAAAAGGGAGGGGAGGCGGGGAGGAAGGAGAGGGGAGGGGAGGGAAGACTAAGGAAAGAAAAGAAACCTATTTATTTATCAATAGAGAAATGAATAAATTGTTATACAGTTGTAAAATGCAATACATAGCCATTAATGGACCAGACATACATCTGTCAACATGATATTGAATGAGAAAAGCAAATCGCAAGATCCATAAGTATAAAAACCATAAAAATATATATGTAAATATTTTAACATATACAAAACTATTATTGCTTCCAGAACCACACATACATAGTAAAAACATGAAGCCAGGGTTCAATAGGAGGGTTACAAGTTTTAGAACCTGATTACCACCAGGGATAAGAGCTGAACGGAGGGGCTTCCATTTTATTTATGTTTATTTATTTTACCTTTTAGTAGTATATGAAGGAAATGTCTGATTGGAGAATTTTTGTTTATCATTTGCTGTACTTTTTAGTGTAATTTTATAATTTAGGCAATTAAAGGTGAGCAGATGCTTGCATGTGAGGACCCAGTGAAACCACTGGTCCTCATCTGGCTAGGACAGGAGGTCTCCACCCTTTTCTAAGGAGTGAGGTTTGGCCTCTCCTCCTGATTCACCATATCTCATTTTCTTGGGTTTCATCTTTGAGATTTAAAACATAATCAGCACCTCCACGTCAAACCCCAGATATTTCTGGCCATCTCTTACTTAATAGATCTAAGATTGCCTCTGGCTTTTAAGGATATTATTTTATTTACTTTTATATACCAGGTAGACTGGATTCATAGCCAGGACCTTAAAAGGCTATATACAAACAAAATGAGGAAGTGCAACAGAGGTGTTCTATAGCCATTTTGTGGAAGATAAAAGAGAAAACAAAGGAAAGTTTTTATGCAAGTATCTGGTCCCCTAAACCTATCCTACCTTTAAATGAAGTCGAATAGGGGCAAACAGGAAGAGAGTCCTAAATACTTCCTGCCTATCTGCACAGCTTATTTTGTTTGAACACTAAACTTTCATAAGCCTAATATCCTCAGGACAGCTGATCTCGTCTTGCAGATAAACCGATTCGCATTAATATTGATAATAACAACCATGGGTAGGGTCCTTCCCACTTGCCAGGCACCGTGCTAGGCATTATACACATTGTCCCATTTAATCTCCACAGCTGCCGTAGGGGAGGGGATGCATGTGCTTTTTCTTACTGTATGTCTGCAAAGAGGTGAAGAAATGTGTCCAAGGGCACATGACTGGTAAGTGGCAGAGCTGGAACTCAACACAACAGCATAGCTTTGTGTGTTTGTGTGTTTATACATTCCTTATTGAATAGTGCCTGTTTATGCCATTCATACACTGTAACAAATTGTATCTGTGGTCCTTCATGCTCCCTCTGCTCCGCACTGCCTACCTATCATCCTCACTGGAATGTCTAATACACATGTTGAATTTAATAAGGATTCCAGGAGTGTTTTCTTTCACAAACTGTTTCTCCCTCAGTCTTTCCTGTTTCAGTAAATGGCATCAGCATCCACCCAACAACCCAGACCAAAAACTTAGAAGATGCCTCAGGTTTTCTCTGTTCCTCAAGCTCCTTCCCATCCATCAGCAAGTCCTGATGTCTTTACCTCCAAATAATGATACGGATCTGGCCACTCACTGCCCCGCTACTAGATTCCATTCCAAGCCACCATTGCCTCTTCCTCAGAGGACAGCAACACCCTCCGAGCTGGTCTCCCTGCTTCCATCCCTCCCTACTGCAGCCCCTCCAACCCACTCCTTCAGAGCAGTCAGTGATTTCAGTGAAATTACTCATTGTACCCCCTGATTTCTACTCCCCAGTGGCTTCTTACTGAGGAGACTACATGGTAAGTACTGGCTTACCCAGCCCTATACACAGCCAGCTTTGCAGGTGTGCAACCTGTACAGCCATGCTCAGAAGGGCCCCTTGGTTTAATGCTCTGCTGTCGCTGTCCTGGAATTCTTAAAAATATTTGAACAAAGGGGCCTGCGTTTTCATTTTGCACTGGGCACTATGAGTCATGTAGCTGGGTCTGTCTACACACTAGTGTGAAAGTTGACATTTTTTTCACTCTCTCTCTAGCTCCATCTGGTCCAGTGACACTGGTCTCCTTGCTGTTCTTCAAACTCACCAGGCTTATGCCCTCAGCAGGGACTTTGTCTTTGCTATTGGTTCATCCCAAAATGCTATTCCTCAAAGTGTGTGTATAGTTCCCTTCTTCCCATCATTCAGGCATTGGCCCAAAGGCCACTGCCTCAGAGAGGACTTCTCTGATCACGCCAGTGAAGAAAGCCCATTTGTATGCCCAGTTACTCTCTATCCCATTACCGTGTCCTACTTAATGCATAGTAATTACAACTATCTGAAATTGCCATATTTATTGTTTTACATAATTCTTATCTGTCTTCTACTAGAAGCAAGTAGGCACAAGGTCTTGGTAATTTTAACCAGCACTGAGTAGGCACTTGGTGAATATTGGGGGAGTGAAGAGGGAGGAGAATGGAATGGACCAGCCCAGGCCATTCTGACTCCAGAACCCTCACTCTTGTCCCTTTAGGATATGTAGAATCTCCTAAAGAACCCTGCTTGCTCACTGCAAACTGGCTCCAGCTTCTGGAGATACAGCATCAGAGTAATAATTTCGGCATTTTGCAGGTCTTCACCAGAACACAAATAAAAAACCCTGCCCTTTCAATGATCCTACTGGGCATTGCACTGTCTTCAGCCCACCTGACTACGAAATTCTACCCGTAGTCATTCCTGTAGCCATAGTTCATTCCTTATGTAATGACGTGCTGGGATGAGTAACATTTCCCATAGATGCTACAATCCATATGGGTCCCATCGAAAGTTATTAAACCACTAGGAGAACTCCCATTATGCAACACTTTCCCCATTGAATGTGTGTTCTGATTCCTCTCACAAACCTGGCAGATAATGAAGCTTACTGATATCATCCTGGGCAATTCAGCTTGCTCTTCAATAACTATTCAGAGCATAGCCAAGGAGTAGAACACAGAGTCCAGTAAATGTTTGCTTTGTAAATAAATTCATGACCACCCACTATATGTCAGACACTATGTTACGTGTGGGAAGCATATATTAATGGAACATGGAAAGAGCCAGAATCAAGTGAGAATTACATTCGGCAGGAGCACAAGAAAGGACTGATCCATTCTTGCCATGAGGAATGTGAATTGGGTCTAAAGGACGTCTAGTTTGTGCCAAGCAGAAGGGCAGACATCCCTGGTAGCAGGAAGGTGCATGTAAAAATCTGAGAGCTCAAACTACCCAAGAATCTCTGCAGGCATTTTTACAAGCCCCTGCAGTTGGTAGCAATTAGAATCATCCCCAGTGTACAGATGAGAACACTGAGACTCAAAGAAGTCAAATAACCTGCTCAAGGCCATGGAACAGAGCCTGGTTTGCCATCTTTTCAACAGTGTTTTCTCAGGTCGTCTCTATCTTCTGGAATAGGTCTGCACTTGTTCCTTGACCTTTCAGGTCTCTGTTTGGACATCCAGAGCTTATAGTGAAATGAGCTGAGTTAGAGCAGGTGCTACAGCAGAGAGACTCAACAGCCAGAGTTGTGGACATGATTCATCTAAATAGTCTGCATCTTTAATTGGAATTTATTGGGGAGTTTAAAATCCTGGTTTGAGCCCTGGTCCTGGCACTAGTTTGCAGAGTAATCTTATGCATACTAATTGCCTGCTTGCCTGCTGAGCTAGTTTTCTCATATGAAAAATGGGCTTACTCCCATGACAGAGTTAATCCAATGAATAAATAGCATACTCCATGTGATGGTATTCTTTGTGCTCTAAAGAGCTGTATACATGTTGAATTTATTATTGTATTTTATTATTATATATCATAGTATATATTATGTTATAATATGCTAATGTCATATTATATGTATCATTAATAAAAATATTTTCACAAGGAAAATATATTTTAATAGGGGATTGCTTGGGACAAAATACCATAGCTTAGAGGAGTTCTTCAAACTTCAGGTCACAATTCAATCACAGGTCCTGAAAACAAGGTGGCATTTTTTTTTTAATGTAAGAGAATACATTTCCTGATACATAATGAACTGTGACATAAAATTTAGCACTGCTGAAGGATCTTGATCATAAAACTCTTAAAATTTCTACAGTCAGAAGAAAAACCTAGCAATGTTAGAGACCAGTGATTAAAACGGACCTTGGAGATGGTCAAATCCCACCACCTCCGTGACTAGATAGAAATCTGAAGCCCAGAGAGGGCATGATTTGATCAAGGTCTTACAGCTGTGAAATGGCAGAGGCGGCTCTCAAAGCCTGGCCTCTGGATAAGGCACTAAACCAGAAAAAGACGAGCTTAGAAATGAGAGTTCTTGCCTTCGAGGAAATGTATTCGAGTATTTAATATTTATTGAGCAGCTACTCTGTGCCTAGACCCGTGCCTAACTTCAAGGAGTTGCTTATTTTTTAATGAAAGTTAGAAAAATATTAACAAAAATAGTAAACTGAAAAATAGAAATTATTGCTGTTTGAAATAAATTCAAGGAAGGAAACAAAGGAAGAGATAAAGAAGAGTGGGGTAGAGTCTACTTGAAGGTGGTCAGGGAAACCTTTATAAACAAGTGACACCGAAGTCAAAAGCTGATGGGTGGTGTCTCTGAGCTTGTCTTGGTCTTTTCTTCACGATCACAGGATGGCTGCTGCATGTGGGGTATCACGCTCTGTTCAAGTCAGGAAGAAGGGGTAGGGGAGGGACAAAGGCGATGCCATGTGCTTATTTATTTTTAATGAGAAAACAATTATTACTGGAGGAGAAATTTCTGATTTTTTTTTAGATTAATATGTGTGACCTGGCTTTGCCCAGCTGCAACGGATGCTGAGAAAGCAAGGATCTCATTTCAGCTGATCACGTTGCTTCCAAATGAGAGTGGGCTTTGATCATCAAAGAAGAAAAAGATGATGTATATTGGGTAGGTGGCTAACAGTGATTGCTACACATATCATCCTATTACCTATTCCTGTGCATTTGTTCATGGAATTCCTTCTACTCAGCACATGGCTTTTTTATCTAATGAAAGAAATTAGCCCATGGCAACCCTGTTTTCCCTTCCCTCGCCCTTCTTCCTGACTCACACAGAGCACGGCGCCTCACATTACAGCAGCCATCCTGTGACAATAAAGGAAAGACCAAGATACTCTCAGAGACTTTCATTCTGATATTGACAAGCAGTTGAACCAAGACGAGCAATAGGCAACTTCCAGATGTCTCTTTTTATAACAGAAACAAGGTATACACTTGTGTAAGCCACTGTGTCCAGCTTTCTCTTACTTTTAGCCAAACAGAATCCCAACTGACCTGCGGCAGAGTGAGAAGCAACTTTGCACACCATGAAGGACACCCATGAGTTGCCTTCCTTACGTGATGTGCCTTCACTTACCTGTGCACCTTGGAGAAGGAGGGCTCCACATCTCCCTGGAATTCATTTCTGCACTGTCACTCCGGTGTCCAATGTGAAGTCAGAGCCACCACAGAACCACGGTCTCCAGGACCAATGTGATTCCTGCTGCCCTGCCTGCCTGCCTGCCTGGCTGAGAGCCACTGACCTCTGATCTTAATCATCCTGCCCTGTGTGATGTTGGACTCCTCCACAGCTTTTAATCTCAAACCCGTAAGTCTGGAAACCCCCCAGAGTCTGTTGTCTCCCATGTCTCATTCCTCATCTACCTTAACTGCCCCAGTCTTGGTTTCCAGCTGCCTTTAAGAAGGACCCTGGAATGATATGACCATGCCTGATCGTATTTTAATCTATACCCTGTAAGATAGTGAATTTTGTTTTTCTAACAAGCAGCACATTTCCTGATTCATAATTGATTATACATTATTAGCCCCAGCTTTTTGTCAGCCTGATTGTTTCACAAATTGCAGATTCCCACTTTAAATTAATGTTGATTAGGACTTTTCCAGGTGCATTATCTTACATTTATCTATATTAAATTTCATCTCATTTGCTTCCAAAAGCTCCCATTCTTCTCTGTTCTTTAGTCTCTCTGACGCTTGTTGTTGTTTGGAATTTTGTAGCATCTGAAATGTAATCAACTTTTTTTTCTTTCTAAATCATAAATGAGCTTAGAATAAATGTCTCTAACATGTATAGGAGAAGAACCAGGATTTATTGCCTACTGACTAGGTATCTCAGCTGAGATTCCCCCAAAAGTGCACACTAAGGTGAGGATTTGGCACATGATGTTTATGTGGAAAGTCAGTGAGGGGATGCAGGAAAGGAAGCAAAGGGTATGTAACTGAGGGGGTTATTGAGACTAGCTTCTGGGGCTCAGCCTACTGAAGACCCTCTGGGAGACTTCATAAAGTACTCCTCATGGATTCCTGCTCACCATGACTTGATGGTTACTTGTGGTGGAGTGTAGCGTGGTTACCTCTTTGGCATTTACAACTGAGCTTCAGCCTAGCAAGCTCCTGTAACCAGAAAATGCTTTCAGGCAGAGATGGACACGGATGTTAGAGCAGGAAGGCTCGTCCACAGGGCTGTGGTGATCTCCGCTCTGTGCTAAGGATATATGAGCAGCTGCTGCAGTTCACCCTTTGCACCACTCAGATCCACTCTTGCCACCCATTAAGAACACTTTGTCTTCCCACTGGCTCTGCAAGGAATACTGGATATTCCTTATCTCCCTTCTCTACCATTCATTCAGGATTGTCCTCTGCATTGGCCGGTACTTCTGCTGGTATAAGTTGTTTTTCCAGTGGGGAACTGAGAGTTTCATCATTGAGGATTAGGAACTCCTGACAGTATGACAATGTGGCAATGTCTTTGTCACATCATGGCTGATGCACTCCCCATTTACAGTTATGTCCACCGGGCATGGAAGCACCAAGAAGCATGCCAGTGAATCTGTTGAACTCCACACTTACTCCTCTCTGCCCCTATTGTAACCAGCAGCCCCAGCTTTTCCTGATAATCAGTCATTTACCTTTGCAAGTACAAGAACTCTGTTTTTGTTTTTTCTTTCTGGTCCACCAGCATGAAAAGTCCAACATAACCAGGAAGCAACAATAATCTTAGGGTTAGTAGGATTCTTAATGTGTTACTTGGAAGAAACATCCTTGTCCTAGGAAATATGACCTTTAGTCCATCAGGGCCAACAGTTGTGGGTTTGGGAGGTAAAAAAATTTCCCAAGAGATTTACAGGGAGTGATGGTGACAGGCCAACATGACTGATGCTCTTCATGTCTACTCCGTGGGTCTATCCACATGCGTCTTCCCTAGACTTCCTGGCCTTCAATCCTCCAATCATATGTCTTTAGATTTCATCCAACCAGTGACGCTATTCACCCCTGTGTATAGCCTTTCCTCAGACCAGTTCCACCTCCACACAAAGCAGAGGCATGCTGAGATGTCCCCTCCCCACCTTCACAGACACTCCTGAATGGGACTGAGTGTGGCAGCAGACTGTGGTCAGCACACTAGCAAATCTAGGCAGCCCGCTGAATAATTAGGACTGGGATTTTCCTGCTCCTTTACTGGTCATAGGAGGCCCTATAGGACAGCACAGGTGTGAGTGGTGGGAGAGATTCTGTTGCAACAGAGGATCTGGGTCAGCTGTTCATGCAATTTATCTGTGCCCTCCAGACCTGCCTGAGGTTGACCAGCATGGGCCATTTTCATCATAGGATGATTGTTGCACACCTGCCCACCTTCATGACCTGGTAGATCTGACAATACCCAGCTCCTGCTGAGCAGCTCCAACTGCAGGGTTATTTGATTTTCCATGATCAGATATTCAGTCTTTACTGAGATCCAGTAACATGGCAGGATCTGCTTTTTGAAGAGTGTATAATTCTCTATGATAGAAACATATCTTTGATCCAGAAACCTAAATGTCTACTCTGAGATTACCCTGTTGAGTTTGTCAGACTCCCCTCACAGTGTCCTTATTTACCTTGGATGGGTTTGGTATCATAAGATCTGCCATATTACGTAGCTTCATGGCAGAGAAACTTACTGTAGTCTGAACCTGTTGCAGAGCCCTCTCTTTCTTTTGGCCCTAATAAAAACTGGCAGACTTCCAAGGCATCCAATAAACTGTTGGAGCAGCATTCCGAAACATGGTCCATGCACCTTCGAAATTCAAAGAGGCTCACTAATACTGTGCCCATCTTTTATTTGTAAGAAACTCAAGGTGCAATAACTTGACCTGTAGTTTGGAGGGCATGTCCAGATACGCCCCAGATGATTAGACACCTAATTTCACTAATGTGGCAGTCACCAGACTCCCCATGAGTTTATCTTCCATCCTTTAGCAGTGTCAGGGGTACAGAAAATGATACCCCAAAGTATGGCTCTGTGACATGCTAAATACTTTCAAGTGAAGGCTATTGGGAGGGCCTCAGGCACAAGGTCTCTCTGATCTTCCAACCCTCCTTTCTTTCTTCCATACCCTTTTTTTTCCCAAGGGGAATCATAGAAACCAGAATTCCTCCTGTCCCCCAATGCAAGCCATATAGCCTAGAAGCTTACCCTCTGAGCTACCTCCCCTGAAAATGGGTCATGTGATCCTCATTATAGGGGGTCCTGCCTCATACCCAGGGTGATATGGTTTGGCTCTGTCCCCACCCAAATCTCATCTTGAATTGTAGCTCCCATAATTCCCATGTGTTGTGGGAGGCACGTGGTGGGAGATAATGGAATCATGGGGGCAGTTTCCCTCATACTATTCTCATCATAGTAAGTAAGTCTCATGAGATCTGATGGTTTTACAAAGGGGGGATTCCCTACACAAGCTCTGTTATTCTCTCTTGTCTGCTGCCATGTAAGATGTGCCTTTCACCTTCCACCATGATTGTGAGGCCTCCCCAGCCACGTGGAACTGTGAGTCCATTAAACCTCTTTTTCTTTACAAATTACACGGCCTCAGATATGTCTTTATCAGCAGCATGAAAACAGACTAATACACAGGGGAAAGGAATGCTACACAAAGAGGCCAAAAAGAATCTAAACAAACAGGCCTTGCTAGGCTCTCCTCCCAAGTGCATTAACATTAGATCAGACCCTTCTTATCCAATCATGTTTCTCCACAACTTTCCACTTCTTTCTTAAGATTTAGCATAGAAATACGTCATTTTTCCCTGGCTCTTTGGATCTTCACTTCTGGAGGCTCCTGTGTCACACAAATCTTTGTTAAATAAATTTGCGATGCTTTTCTGTTACTACACTGTCTTTTGTTATAGGATTGTCAGGCATGACCCTTGTGAGGAAAAGGTATTATCTCTTTGCCCCTACAACAGTCATGTGAGTTTTGGTGAAGACATAGCAATCTCTGGCATGTACATGGATACTTATACATATGTGTATATATATCTAATTGTTTAGTTTTGTCAAAAAGTTCATCCCAAGCTTTGACAAAGGGAAGCATGAGCAGAAAAGGGAAGAATGAGGATTGTCCTTCTCTTCCATACAAGCACATTTCACTTCAATTTACCCAGAATTACAATAACATCTGAGTGTTCAATATTATGGATTCACTGAGGTAAGAATCCATTCACTGAAATCCAGAAATTATGTGGAACTGTACAGACTAAACAGACTTCAGCACAATTAATGCAGTTAGTAGATTCACCAACATTCCAGTTATTTGCCAATTCCATAATAGTATAAAGAATTAAAAGCAACAACAAAAATTAGAAATTGAGGATGACATATGTATTAATATCATAAAGGAGTCAGAGGGAACTTTCTAAGCAAGTTTTAAGCCACCTAGTTTGTGGTGCTTTGTTACAGCAGCCCCAGAAATTATAAGTACAGAAAAGAATGTGCACAGACTACAGAAGAATTCAATTCTTTTGCATGTCAAGAGGGTATAAATCAAAGTCAAAAGACAAATGATAGATTGGGGGAAATATTTACAACTCTTATGATAGATAAAGCCTAATAGAGAGAGCTCTTACAAATTAACAAGAAAAATGCCAGCAACTCAAAGGAAAAAATAAATGGGCCAAGGATAGGAATGGTTAATTCAAAGCAGAGATTATCCAAAATGCCAATAGACATAACAGCTCCTGGATAGAAACTGATTCATTTCAATATAAAGCCTCCTCTTCTGCACATTGGAGAATAATTTCATGCCGAATAGAATGGAAATAAAGTGGCTATGCCACTTGGAATAGGGACAAAAGGGGTGCAAATGTGAGCTCTCTCTGATTTGAGCTCAGTGGAGCAAAACAGAGCTCCCAAGTGAAGCTACCTGGGAGACTTCCAGGCACCAAGAAGTTGCTGGAAGGACTTAGGAAGGCACAGAAAAGCTGTGATCCGTGATTCCCATTTTGGTAAGTAAGTACCCACTTACTCATATGCAGACTCCATCAAGTTTGGAGAATGGAAAAGAGCCAGATCTATATTTGAGCCCATCACTGACATTTACTAGCTAAATGGCCTTGGCAAGTGTTATGGATTGAATTGAGTCCCCAAAAAAGATACAGTGAAGTCTGAACTCCAAGTACTTTAGAGTGCCACTTTATTTGGAAATAGGGTCATTGCAGATGTAATTAGTTAAATCAAGATGAGGTAATAATGGAGTAGGGCAGGGCTTTAACCTATGTGACTAGCGGCCTTACAAGAAATGAAGAAGAAACATGGAGACACGTAGGAAAAATTTGGCCATAGACAGCAGAGGTGGAAGTTGGAGGGATGCATCTAAAAATCTAAGGAATCACAGGGATTGCTGGCAAACACTGGAAACAGGAAGAGGCAGGGAGGGATTCTTTTCCCTTATAGGTTTCAGAGGGAGCACAGCTCTCCTAACACTTTGATTTCAGACTTCTCTCCTTCAGAACTGTGAGCCAATAAATTCCTGGGTTTTTGTTGTTGTTGTTGTTGTTTGTTTTGTTTTGTTTTACAATTCCAATCCTTATTTATCAGAAAATAAAAGCTCTCTCAAGGGTACAAAACAAAATGCAGCTGAGCATGATATGCAGACAACATTTTCCATTTTTATATAAGCAGTTTTTTCCTTGGGACCAGAGCATTTCAGAGAGGTGTCTTATTGTGGTCTCTAAGTTATATTTGCATAACCGAAGATCTGGCCATGGGCACATCCCTCTAGTCCCTTAAAGGCAGAGTCTTTCCATTGTTTTAAGCCACCCAGTTTGTAGTGCTTTGTTACAGCAGCCCCTGGAAACTAATACAGCAAGTGCTGTGAAGGTAGACGCCGTGTTAGGTACAAGTGCCTCCCACATAGTAGCCTCCCCCAGAACTGTGTCTTCTTCAAGTGTACATGTGTTCAAAAGGAAGATACAATGCTGACCTTCTATTTTCTATTAACATGTATATAGAATACATTTTAGAAATTAAAAGTGCTAGAGTGCAGTTGGGCACGGTGGCTCATGCCTATAATCCCAGCACTTTGGGAGTCCAAGGTGGGCAGATCACCTGAGGTCAGGAGTTCGAGACCAGCCTGGACAACATGGTGAAACACTGTCTCTACTAAAAATACAAAATTAGCTGGGCATGGTGGCACATGTATGTAATCCCAGCTACTTAGGAGGCTCAGGCGGGAGAATCACTTGAAACTGGAAGGCAGAGTTTGCAGTGAGCTGAGATTGCACCATCGCACTCCAGCCTAGGTGACAAGAGCAAAACTTCATCTTGAAAAAACAAAAGTGCTAGAGTGATGATTCCCAAATTGAATTTTAAAATAAGAAATTTTAGGCCCTTCTTTCTTCTTTGGGATCCAGGATGTCACATCTTATTTCGAAGGGCCCAGGAGATCTGACGTGCAGTCACATTTTGGGAATCACTGTGAGGAGGTAGAGGCTATATAGACATCTGAGGAGTACCAGTAACAGTGGGATAGACCACACAGCAAGAAGTAGCAGGTTACCATAGAAATAATACTAGATTTGGAGTCAAAAGACCTGAGTTCAAGTCCCAGTTCTTCCATTTCCTGGCTGTGTTTCATTAAGTAAGACATTTTCATTAGTTTCTAATGTCTGTTGTAACAAATTAGCACAAATTCGGTGGCTTAAGAGAACACACATTTTATTTCTTGTATTTCTAGAGGTCAGAAATGTGAAACCATTTACTGGTCTGAGATCAAGACGTTAGCTGGGTTGCTCACCTTCTGAAGGCCAGGGAAGAATCTGTTTCTTTGCTTTTTCCAGCTGTAGAAACTCATTCCTTACATTCCTTGGCTGTTGGCCCCTTCTTCTACCTTCTAAGTTGGCAGGGTACCATCTTGCTTCAGTTGTTCCATTGGCTTCTTCTTCTGTGGTCACATTTTCTTCTGATTCTGTCTTATAAGAACACTTATTATTACATTTAAGACCTTCCCAAATAATCCAGGATAATGTCCCCATGTCAAAATCTGTAATTACATTTTCAAAGTCCCATTTGCCATGTATGGTAACAATCAGAGGCTCCAGGGATTAGACCTGGATTTCACTGGGCCTACTACAGCCTGAACCTCTCTGAGCTTCAGTTTCCTTAAAACTGGGATAATGATGCTTACCTGTTAGGATTGCTGATATGAGTACATCGAGTGATACATTTGAAAGCATCTGGCACAGGGTGTGGAAAATAGAAGCTGAACAGCATATACTAGTTAGCCTCTGGGAATCTTCTTGCATGGCATGTAGGTCGGGGTTGTGTGAACACACACTCTTGGTAAATCCCGTTGCCATGCTGCTCCTTTCATAGCTGGTACATCCCCACCTGCTTTAGCTAGGGAAAGATGCTCTTGGGTTAAGAATAGCATTCAATTTCCAACACACATCCAACGGGACTATGTGACAAACCAGATTCTTCTTTCTCTGAGTCTTGTGTGAAATGGATCTTGCGGTTTTATTTTATCAAATAGAAATTGCTTTATCTTTTATTGCTCTTTCAACCTTTAGGGAAACATAGTGCTATTTTTTTTAATTGTCAAAACCTTTTAAGATGAATTTGCCAGAAGACACCCATGGCTTCAAATAACTCTCCAACACTGGGCTCCTTTCTTTTAACAGTTCCTATTTTTCTCTTTTTCTCTCTGTCGTAAATCTTCATTCCCTTTGTTTATTCCTGATTCATTCAGGTAGACACACTTTTCGTACTGCATTCTTGAGCCAGAGTTGTGTTGTTAACCTGTTTTAATTAGATCCCTGCTTAGAAATTTTAGAAGGCACATAAAATCCCAATTTTTTTTCCTTTTAAAACTTTATTTTTCTTGCTTTCAGCTGGGATTGCAGCAAATACTCTCTATCTATCAAGGTTGACAGGTCAATTGTGAGAACCTTTCCACCAAGTCTCTGTAAAAATACCATGTGTGAAGACTTTCAAAGAGAATTCCTCAAAACTCAAATCAGCTTGATGCACTGGCTAATGCAGCTGGGTAGCGCAGAAGGGGAAAAGGAAGATGCAGCCACAGGGGCCTATGCTTGATCGTTCAATGAAGCTGTGTTCCGTGGTTGTTCTGCAGTTTCCTAACTAACCGTGTGACCTTGGGCAAGTAACTTAGCCTTTCATTTTCTCAGGTTCCACATCAATAAATGCAGGTAAATTCACTTTCCACAATGTTGTTGTGAAAATTAAACCAAGTAATAGACATGGAGTACCTGGCACAATTCCAGAGATGCATATGTATGTACATATCTCTCTCTGTGTCATCTGTCCATCTCTTCATCCATCTATCTATCTGCCTATCTATCTATCCATCTAACCATTCACCCATCTATCTATCTACCTACCTGCACATCCATCCATCCACCTACTTGCCCATCCATCCATCCATCCATCTACCCAACCACCCACCCACCTACCTGCTTATCCATCCATCTATCCATCTACCTACCTGCCTATACACTATCCATCCATCCATCCATCCATCCATCCATCCATCCATCCATCCATCCATCTATTCGTTTACCTATTTATACAGATAGATAGATGTAGATATAATATAAATAGCTATGGCTATGGCTATAGACATAAATGTAGATAAATGTTTTCTTCCACCATAGAAATAGGTAAATCATTACAAGACATATTAATGTACTCATCAATCACTCATTTACTCATTCATTCTCTAAACATTTATTAAGCCTTCATTGTGATGTAGGCTGATGCTCAGGGATGTAAACAGGGCTACAATTCTGGCTTTTCTTTTCTGGCAAGCACTGCTAGTTGCCCACTGTAGCAGATGCTGTTAGTGCCACACCCATATCTCATCCCCCTTATCTTTCTTGTTCATGTCAGCCTCACTTCCAACTGCCAGCATCTGCATCTCTTTTCCAGAGGGATTTTCCTTGCTCCTGGAACCCATTTTGCTGCTGGCATGGCAGGAAAAGCACCAGGGAATTGGCATGCCTCTGGGAGTCGTTCTCAACCAATCAATGACAGGAGCTGGTGTATCAATGCCCCAGCTCCCTCGGCACGTGAGTAAGATAACTCTGAGGTGCGTATGTTTAACATGACTTCCAGAGTTCCCCAGAGGGATAACTGCATTATGCATAGTGGTAGATGAATAGATAACACAATCTGTATTGCCTGTCTTTCCTTCCCTGTCTCTCTTCCCTACTTCCCTACTGTTGATTTCTTAGCAATCAAATTCTGCCCCAAGGTTGGTGCCTAGCTACCTTCCACTAGTTGACCCCTGGTGATTAAGCTTCAGCCATTCAGATGATGCCAATGTGCTAGGAGAAAAAAAGAGTCACAGAATGAAAGGAACCTGGGTGCCTGAACGACCTGGGGGCAAGGGCTGCCTGTATCCATGGGCTGCTCATCTCAGAACTGCTATGTGAGAGAGAAACAGAGGTATAGTTCTTTAAGACATATGCCATCAGGTCTGTTTGATACAGCAGCCGATGCTTTTATCTTAATTAGTACATCCTCTAGGAGCTTTCAGTCTAGATGGGGAGAAAAAAAATGATGATATAAATTGTGCTCAATAAATGCTAAAATAATAGTGTGTATAGGTTTTCAGAAAAGCATATGTTTCTTTCTTTCATACATTATCTCAGATAATCATCCTGTAGCTCTATGGGGTGGGTGATTAGCTCCATTTCACAAATGTTTACTTTCTAAGCCCCTGAGAAACAGAACTTCTTTCTGTCCTTGAATGCGCCATTTCCTTTTGTTTCTAGGCCTTCTATCTGGCCTGACCTTGTGTGACTACTGTTAACTCCACCCCCTGTGCAGCCTCTAGCTGACCACATGGATCCTCAGGTCTCAGTATATTTGAACATCTTAAAGAGTCTTTGCTGATCCCAGGAGAGGTCAGCTTTCCTGATTCGGGATTCACAGAGCAGTTTGGTGACATTCATCACGCTTGTCTTACCTGTTTGACGAATTGCATCTGTGTTGCTCACTGTTTCTTATAGGATTAATATTCAAAAATTTTTTTTATTAATTGAGCTCAGACAGGCAAAGAGATTTAATCAAGTTACAAGAGGTAACTTAGAACACTGCCTGGCACACAGGGAGATTGTTAGCTACTATTATATATTTGTTGGTATCATCAAAGCTATACTGCTAGAACAGAGCAGGGCCAGAACTCAAATTTCATTTCTCTCCTCCTATTGATTCCCAGACTGAGCAGGAGGAAACCCTCCATTCTGCTTCTCCCATCTCCCTCTCCTGACACTGGTCGTATCTGCCTCTCAAGGATGCTGTATGTGTCTGTGTCTTAATTCCTCTGTTAAATGTGAGCTCAGAACAGGGGCTGTGTCTTATTTGTCTTTCTATCCCAAGACAGGTGTTCAGTAAATGTATGTGGAAGGATGAGAGAGGGGAAAGAAATTAGTGGAAATGGAGGAAAAGAAGCAGAGGGAGGTGTTAATGATGGGACATTGGTTCCCGAGGTGCCATTTCTCCAAGTTAATGAAAGTTCTCCATATAGGATTTTCAAGTCCTTTTCCACTTTAATTCAACAAACTGCAGTGTTGCCGACAGCACGGCACAGTGAAAAGGGGAAGACTTTGGAGCTAACAGGCCTGGGTTCAAATCTTAGCTATACTACTTCTAGCTGTGTGACCTCAACCTCTCTATGCCTCAATCCTCACATAGTGAAATGAATAACCATAGTGTGGTTATGGTAGTTAGATGAAGTATTTTTGTAAAACACGTAGCTTGGAGCCTGGAACACAGGATGTACTCAATAAATGGCCGTAATTAGTACTCCAGTATTTTTTTGAGCCCCCATTATGCGAGTGGCACCGTGAGGGCTGTAGCATGAACAGGGCTGAGACCCTGGGAGAGCAGGCAAGTAGCAGGTTTCTGCCACATTGCAGTCGTATCCATTTCCTGTTGCTGCTGAAAGTGACCACACACTCAGAGCCTTAAAACCACTCAAACTTGGCTGGGTGCGGTGGCTCAAGCCTGTAATCCTAGCACTTTGGGAGGCCGAGGTGGGCAGATCACAAGGTCAGGAGTTCAAAACCAGCCTGGCCAACATGGTGAAAGCCCGTCTCTACTAAAAATATAAAAACTAGCCAGGCATGGTGGCACACACCTGTAATCCCAGCTACTCAGGAGGCTGAGGCAGGAGAATTGCTTGAGCCCCGGAGATGGAGGTTGCAGTGAGCCAAGATCATGCCAATGCACTCCAGCCTGACCGACAAAGCAAGACTCTGTCTCAAAAACAAAACAAAATCACTCAAACGTGGAGGTTAGAAGTCTGACATAAGCCTAACTGGGCTAAAATCAGGGCGTCAGCAGAGTTGAGTTTCTTTCCAGAGGCTCTAGGGGACAATCTGTTTCCCTACCTGTTCCAGCTTCTAGAGGGAACCCAAATCCTACAGTCAAGCCCAGCAACCCTGCTGCAGCTCTCTATGCCTTTCTAATGCAGCCACACTCTCTTCTATTCTCCTGTCCTGCCTCTCTCTGCCACTTTTCAGGACTCTCATGGCTACATTGAACCTGCTCTGATAATCTAGGATAATTTCTCTATTTAAAGGTAGGCTGATTAGTAACCTTAGTTCTATCTAGAACCTTAATTCTCTGTTGCCATGTAAGGTATAATAACATACTCGCATGTTCTAGAGGTTAGGATGTGGACATCTTTGAAAGCCTTTTTTTTTTTTTTTTTTTTTTTGCATATTAGCATATTACAGTGGTTAAAAGTACTGGCTCTGGAGTAACATGGACGTTGGTTCTGAGTCCAACACTGTCACTTGCCAGCTCTGTGACATACTGCGTTAGCCATCACTTTAACACTAATAAGTTTAGAGTCTTCATTTATCAAATGAGTCTAACAACAACCAGCACTGAGTTATTATTAGAAACAAATTAGATAATGCCCAGTATCAGGTTTTGCTGTATAACAAACCACACACAATTGAATGATTTAAGACAACATCCATTTATTTATTTCTCAATCATGCCAGACAGTTCTTTTACCTCAACGTTATTAATAGGATTACATGAAATAATGTAAGTCACATAATATCAGACTTTGCAAAAAGTAAATTCTGCATTGTATAGACTGTAGCTATTGAGATGATAACAGAATAAGCCCTAGACTAAGAGTCCAGTCTCTGGCACTTATAAGCAGTGTGACCTGGGGCAAATTATCTCAGCACTCTATGTCTTAGTTGCCTCATAAGTTGAGTGTGAATAAGAAAGGGATACCTGTCTCACAGGGGTGGGAGACTTAAAAGAGGCAGTGTAAGCAAATGACAACATGATACCAAAGCTTCCATGGTTACAAGGAGAGGCCCAGAGTGGGTGTCAGCAGGCCTGTGTTGGATGCTCTGCCTGCCATAATAAGCTGGTTCACCCTGGGGAAAGCCCTTCTTTTAGAGCCTCAGCGGCCTCTAGCAAAACAAGAGGGTTGGACTCAGGGGTCTCTAACTGAACTCGAGATACTCCTCCCATGGAGCTGGCCACACTGTAACATGCAATGAGAGTGCCTTTGGTCCCATCCCATCTCCGCCCTCTTCCCACTTCTCAAGGATGAGATGCTATAGTTCTTCTTTGGCAGGGTGACCAACTTGTCCCTCTCTGCCCAGGGCTTTCCTGGTTTTAGTAGTGAAAAGTCCCGTATCCTGGGAAACCCTAGTTCCCAGGCTCCTGGAGTCTGAGGGCATGGAGAGCAAGCAGTCCCCTTGGAGAAGCCTGTCCATTTCTGAATCAATGAGGGAAGACTGAAGGAGACATGAGGCCGGAGCCTGTTCAATGGAGTATGACCCAGGCTGATTCCGAACTTCATAAGGAACACAGTGGGGAGACTACTGGGCTGAGTCAGCCAGGACCATCCTACTTAGAAGCAACTTCCTGAGACACAGTGCTACACTCTGTAAAAAGCCCAAAGTTGGAGTCAGCCAGACCCATGCCCAGGTTAATAGGGTATTTGTGTGACCCCAGAAGAATCATAAAACCCCTCTATAAGTCAGGAATAATGACTTGCCTCTGCCTGCCTTTGTTGGAGGTTGATATATGAGGATCAAATGCACAGGAAAATGCTTTGCAAACTGCAAAGAATGCAGAAATGATAATACTGACTTATTTTTTAGATAACTCAGGAAACATGTTTAAGTGGGAGTTGGGTGAGAGGTTTCAGAGCTGTTTGTTTGTTACACTATCGACTTTAGTTTAGAAAACATAAACTAAGCCACATAAGATCAAACAGGAGACAATAGAAGCCTGGTGACAAGAGAGATCCTAATCCCAGAGAGAGGAAAAATCTAAATCCAAATGAGAAACAAATTCCAGTTAATGAAAAGGCTGCCAGTTATTTACTCAGGCTGTCAATGTAGCTTATCCAAGAATCAGGACCAGATACGCCTTAGAACAAGGGTACAGGCATTGCAGTGAAACACACTTAAAAACACCTTTGCTATTTATTTACATGGCCAATAAGCAGCAGAGAAATCGATTTTACTCTAACCTGCAAGGACTCACTGATGTTATCCTATAGTCTTCACAGACGGAAATCTGAACAGGCCCTTGGAGATCACCCAGGGCAGGTGTGTGCTGCCATTACCCCATCCTGTGCCATACACAGGACATTTCTGGCCTGCATTGTCTAGACCGAGCCTCAGAATCCTTCTTAACATACCCAAGCTTTCATTTTTTCACATAAGCAAACAGGCCCAGCAAGCTTGTATGACTTAATCAAGCACTGTTTTCTCTCATGTAAGCTATGAGAAGAAAAGGATCAAAGGAAAACATTAAAAATAACACAATACAGATTAATTATACTCTACAGTTAGTTTAATTAAAACAATTCTGTCAGAAAAGAGTTAACTTTCCATCACTCTTTGTAAACATACAAATTTACATTTATGTGACCTAGTTGAATCAGACTACATTCTATTTTCTCTTCTGTTCGCTTTACTCGCCATCATTCAATGCGTGCAATTGTGTGGTTACTCTAGAGAATTTGTATTTTGACAGCTGTCTATGAGTTCATTACCTTGAGATATCAGACTTGGCTCTACAGTCATCCTCTTCAAAGTCGGTGACTGTAAACTGCATGGCTTGTGAGCAACTTTGTACAAATGGCTTCCATATTAGTTTGCTCAGGCTGCCAAAACAAAGTCCTACAGACAGAGGTGACCTAAACAACAGAAATTTATTTTCTCACCATCTTAGAGGCCAGAAGTTTGTGACGCACGTGTCAGCAGGGTAGGTTTTCTCAGAAGTGTTTCTGCTTAGGTTGTAGGTGGCCATCAGTTCCCTGTGTCTTCAGGTGACCTTTACCCTATACTTACCTGTGTCCAAGTCTCCTCTTCTTATAAGAACAGCAGTCATATCGAGTTAGCACCCACCCATATAGCCTCACTTTGGCTTAATTGCCTTTTTAGAGATTCTTTCTCCAGATAAGGTCACATTCTGAGGTACCGGAGGTCAAGATCTCAATGCATGAATTAAGGATGGGGGCACAATTCCATCTGGAGCAGCTTCTTTTCCATCTGGGCTTCATCTCTGGGTTTCTGGACCCGGAGCAGGCCTCATCTGCTTCCTGCTTGCAGCCTCGTGCTCTCTGCCTGTTGGCGCCTCTGTGACATGACCTAGAGATACATATATCCAGTGGCCAACCCCTGCCCAGGGAGCTATAGGAAACAATGGGAAAGTGCCTGTAGAGAAATCTCTTCCTTCCCACCGCAGTAGACCATTCTAAGACACAGAGTCCAGGCACATCCCACACAGCCAAGAATCCCGCTGCATATTTTTGGGAACCTACAACTACCTCAGTAATGGGCCACTTTGTACCTTCTTATCTTCCTTCCCTACCTCACTGCCCTCTTTCCTGCTGTATTGACCAGTGTTTGTAATGCTTTGAAACCTGGGGTTTTACTGACCCTGGTGAGGCTGCCCCTCCCAGGACTTCTCAATTCTTAGAGGAAGCAAGTGACTCACCTGCAAGGGGGCCTTTCCCATGCAAACCATCCAATCCAGAGCCCACACCCACCACCCCTTCTAATGAGTTCTTACCATTCAGGCTGTTATTCATTCACTTTGCCCTAATTACCCTAGGGCCCAGTATCAGACCATTAGAGAGCCCCTACACTCCAGAGCCTGCTGAAATTATTCAAACCAGCCAATCCTAAACCTGTTTACCTTGCTTCACTCATTCCATTCCTTCCCACAGAATCCATAATAAAGGCGTTTGTCCCCCAACCTTCCTCCACCACCAACTTCCTGACCAACCTGCAGCTTCCCTGTGTGGTCCTACATGGCATGGCCTGTACCCTCCTCTTGGGACCTGTAACAATCTTTTCAATGACAGTCATTTTCTGATCTGTTGGCCTCACTATACCTGAATAATAATCAAACCTACACTGTAAAACAACTACCTCTTACTATCCTAGGATTTTATCTCCAAGTGAATATTAATACACCAGATGTGCCTCAGGCTCTATTTTTCTAGGATGACTGGGCTAAGGTATTACCCATAGGGAAAAAAGACATAGCTTCCTTGCTGGCCCGCGAAGTTCCAACCAATGTACTCAGACCATCATTTATTTAATTTCATTTGAAGTAATCCAAAGTAATTTACAAGTCAAAAAGCAATAGTTTTATAGGTGTCGTTACCTATTGCCTTTCTCCAGAAAGATCAAGCAATGTAAAACTCATGTTTCTTTCTATCCCTGACAACATTTGTTTGCTGTTGTTTATTCAATAGAAGTTCACTAGAAAATTAGAAGGGGCTTTTATTTAATGTTACTTTAATTGCTATGAAACTATGCATTTTACATAAGCATTTTTCATTGTTGTTGTTTTACTACAAAGAAATACATTGGGTATAAACTTCCAACCTTGGGTCTGGTGGCACAGCAGACTTACAGGGACTTACCTAGCTGTTGTAGTGGAGTCATTACTGAGAACTTACTGACACCGGAGAGACTGCCCCTCCCAGGACTTCTCAATTCCTAGAGGAAGCAAGTGACTTACCTGCAAGGGGGCCCTTCCCATGCAAACCATCCAATCCAGAGCCCACATCCACCACCCCTTCTAATGAGTTCTTACAATTTGGCTGAGAACTGGTCTCAGTCAGAAAAGAGTTAACTTTCCATCACTCTTTATAGACATACTATCTCCACTAGAGATAGTGGAGGCCCAAATTCCTGACCTTCTTGGAACGGCATATATCAGGCTGTGAGACCCTCTGATTTGGAGGCTGTACACCCAGCTACCAGGCCTTTTGGTGTGGCAAAGCTGCTGCAATCTTACCACTTCTCCTCCTGAGCTGCATCTCTGGACCAGGGTCTCCTTTAACCATGCTGACTTTACGCACAACCTGGGACGTCAATCCAACTGGGGGCCTTTGAACCTCCCCTTTAGAAAAATAATGCTTGTTGGTAAAGCACTTTGAGATTGTTCCAAGAAACCCAGATTCTTGGGACAAGGTGTTATTATTTAGTTGATGAGAAACAAATGCCCACCTAATAACCATAATTATATTGTCAAAACTGTTTAAAATATTCACCCTGCTGAGATGACAGTGATGTCAGGGAGTTTTGTGACTAATAAATTGGAACATTATCATGAAATTAAAAAAGAAAAGTTACATTACAAAGTAATTCATTGGAATGATTTGATATTTCAAGGATAACCACCAAGTAATTTCAGGAACATGTAATTATTTTTTCACTTACTATTTTATGATGCATTACTCAGTAGCTGTGTGGTTGACTGTGCCTTATAAAATAGAAGAATAAGAAACAACAAGTCATTAACAGATCAAAGTCTAGGTGGGAATACAGCTTGGATTTTCTTGAGCTTCTCCTCCTTTTGGAACTAGGAAACACATGTGGTGACAGCATTCTGTAATCTCTCATACCAGAAGCCCATGGAACATGGCCGCATATAGCCAGGCTCAGTAGACGCTGACGTGCTAGTGGTGTCCTCATT
Source organism: Pongo pygmaeus (assembly GCF_028885625.2). Taxonomy (NCBI): domain Eukaryota; kingdom Metazoa; phylum Chordata; class Mammalia; order Primates; family Hominidae; genus Pongo; species Pongo pygmaeus. The sequence goes on from NC_072380.2 coordinate 148,263,797, forward strand.
ATTTGGTGTATTCGCTAGTCTCTGTGCTGTTGCACATGCTACTTTTGTTGCTGAAATCCCACTTTTCCCTCTGACAAACACTTAATTACTTGATACTCTTCCAAGCTTTATGCCATCTGCAAATTTAATTTCTATCATCTATGTCTTCATCAAAGTCAGCCTTGGTACAGTCACTTCTATTCTCTTTCTATCTATACTGTCAACATCTCCCTGTTGTCCAAGGATTAACAATCCAAGGAAAATCTCCTCTGCAAAGCCTTCTCTGACTTTCCTGGGTTGATTTAGGTATTCCTTCCATGGTATATCACTGTCCCATATACACACTCCCATTTTAGATTTACTGCATTGAATAGAAATGGTTTATTCCCCTACCATATAGCGAGTTACTTGAGGGAAGTGGTTGCCTGCCTTCCTGCCTGACTGCCATGAACAGAAATTGACTAAGCCCCCATATGGGTTGGGCACTGTGCTAGGCACTGGGGATACAGTGGAGATAAAGCTAGATATGCCTCCTGCCCTCAGAGAGCTTCTGATTTCATGACATTTTATTTGACATTGCAGTCTGAGCTTCTGGAACAAAGCCTTTTTAATAAATGTTCAAGGAACAAATGACAAAAAGATGAAAGAAAGGAAGATGGAGGGAGGAGAGGAAGAGGGAAGAGCTTAGAAGGATCTTCACAGGAAGGATATCAGTAGAATATGAAATGTGATTTCATGTTCTGAAGAAGAATGGCCATATAGAAGACCATCTCTACTTCAGTTGCTCAGGTGGCAGAATGTAGAAGACCATCTCTACTCCAGTTGCTCAGGTGGCAGAACTAGGGCCAAGAGCTGGAAGTCACAGGGAACAGAATAACCGTGTCAAATACCAAGGGACATAGAAAGAAGAAGCTAAAGTGTGTCCTCTCCGAGATGCTATAAATGCCAGAAGATTGCCTAGCCCAATGCCTCTACATAGTAGGTTTCTGTAGAAAGGAAAATATGGATAAAAGAAAAGAACAGGTCTCCTACCTAAAATGAGACCATTCTTGTGAAACTGCTCAGGGCTGACTGGAATAACTTAGCTCCACTAGGGTGAGCAAAAGTGGTTCTATGGCCATGGATCCAAGATCAACAAAGAATATGATCACCCACAGTCATTGTCATCCTTTGTTCCAGACCACTCCTGCATCCACAGAGCTGTGTTAGAGTTGTGTCTTCTGGTGGGAGAGTTCCATTGCAGCAGGATCACTTTAGGCGATGTAATGGAGTAAGTGAACCAACATGGTCACTAAACTACATTGGAGGGTGAATGCACAGATGGATAGATTCTTATGGACAATATAGGCATTCATTGACATTGAGGGTAAGCCTTAAAGACAAATCTCAGCCACCTCTAAGAAGCCCACCGTGGTATCTGACACAAAATCTTCATTGCATTTCCTTTACCTCACTTTGATTATAACCAATGTTATATTTTTAGATGTAGAATAATGCAATTCTAGTTCTGATACCTTAAAACGTAGAATAATTTTTGATATTATTATTTTCCCCATAATTCACACAAAAATAACAAATCTCATCATTTTTTTTTCAGAACATCTCTGCAAAGCAGGAAAAGGGTATGCAAACAACTCCAAATTACAACTGCCTACATATGATCAGACAACTTGACCCTGTGCACATGACATTTGTCCCCAACTCCAAACCCAAAACCTCAGACTTCCCAAGGAGAGACCTGGTAGCCATTGGAACACTGAAGGCAGACATGGAGGAGGAATTAGGAGTTAGTGAAAACCCAGGGGGGTAGTGACAGTATAGTTAGAAAGAGAATAGAAGTTACTGTACCTGGGCTGACTTTGATGAACACTTAGATGATAGAAATTAAATTTGCAGATGGCATCAAGCTTGGAAGAGTATCAAGTAATTTGAGTGACAAAATTGACATTCTAGGAGAGTAGGTGGCCTGGCATACAATCAAGATATAACAGAGTAATGGATAAAGGAAGAAGAGAATATTCAATTGAAGCAAGGAGAAGAGAGGCTAAGCCCAGCTAGCTGTGATAGGTTTAGACAAGAGTGCAGATCACTTCAAAGTCCAGGCAGGGCACACAGTAAGTTTCTAGAGATTGCGTGTCTAGTACCAGAACAGGGCCCTTTGTAAATCTGCTCTCTGCTCCTAGGTCTCCTCTTTCCTGTTTACCTGAACTTGAGGCCCTCAGTTACCTTATTGCATTATGACACTGGCAATGTACAATAATAATAGTCATTGTCATTTACATAATCTCATTTAATCCCCTCTACAACCTTGAGAAGAAAGTCTTTTATCCTTAATTTTCATATTAGAAAGCCAAGTTCAAGAATATTTAAATGACTTGGCCAAGGTCATACAGCTTGGAATTGATGAAGAACATCATTTTCAAGTCATGGGCAAAATATAATAATATGAACTCAATTGAGGCAAATGTAAGGTCTTGATTGGGAGCCCCACAATTATGTAAACCCAGGGGAGATATGACTTAGCAAAAGTACATGGGGAGACAACTCTAGGTTTTAGTTTATTGCATGTTTAATCAGGAGGGAAATCAACTCAACTGGCAAAGGCATGTGTGTGATCTCAGGCTGCATTGATAGATGTTCCCTCTGTTGTCAAGGTGGATGACATGACTGACCATACTGAAATCATGAGTGTCTTACAAGTACAACAGTTGACTAAAAAGTAAAAAGACTAAAAGAGATTGTCAAGTCAACATTGTGAACTTGCTGACTTTGAGGCTGAACCTCCTTCCACAACCAGTGCCCTTGTTCCCAGACTGTGGGAGAATACTGCAGGGTGCACTAGCATTAAACAAGCCCACTGTCCAGATACCTGTCTGTTGATTAAGACACCCTGAGTTGTTCCTTTTATAGTTAGATTTGTATTATCATGTAAACTTGTCTTTTCAGAAACATCCTGATTCTAGTTCAGACAGAGCAGTAATCCTGTTACATATTTTGCCCATCTCAACTTCAACACACATGCCGTATGGCTCTGCAATGGGCTATATTGTGTCTCTCCAAAATTCCTGTGTTGAAATCCTAACCCCCAGTGCCTCAGATTGTAATTGTATTTGGAGATAAGGTCTTTAAAGAGGTAATTAAGGTTAAATGAGGGCATATGGATGGACCCTAAGCCAATATGACTGGTGTCCTTATAAGAAGAGGAAATTTGGACACAGTGACACACAGAGGAAAGGCCACGTGAGGACATGGGGGGAAGATGGTCAGCCCCAAGCCCAGGAGAGATGACCCAGAAGAAACCAAGCAAATCAACACTTTGATCTTAGAATTCTAGCCCCCAGAACTGTGATAACATAAATTTCTCTGGTTTAAGCCGCCTAGTCTTTAGTGTTCTGTTATGGTAGCCTTGGGAGATTATTATAGGCTCCAACACTGCAGAACATGCTTAGTCATCTAGCATAAGTAGTTCTCCTATTATCGACTTCATCGGAAATCCCTCAGTAATTGATTTTTATTAACGACTTCATTTGAAAATACCACGACTTCCTGCCAAGGGCTGTACCGGGAATCAGATATGACCAACTCCCAAGAGAAATGCAGTTCCTAGAAAATGAAAGGAGGTATTGTGTTCTGCTTTGGTCTGCTCAGATCCTGCTTGTCTCATAATATTTCTTTCTTATGCTCAAAAATTTATATGAATGTGTCTATTCATCTGCCCCATTAGACCATGAGCAGCTTCAGGGTAGCTGTTCTCTTAGCCGTTGTTGTAAGGTAAGTGCTATTCTCCTTACCTATGCGAGTGCACACACACACACAGGCACACACACAACCCCCACAACATACAGAGTTTCTGGTTCAATGAACATTAGTTGAGTAGATGAATAAAGCCCAACAAGGAAATTCCTGAGAATAATTCTATTTTCCGTAATCTTCCTCATGTAGAGAAAATACAAAGGCCAAGATCCACAAATCCCCTTGTAATTTAGGCCTCTGAACAGGAAGCATGCTTTCTCATTATAACTTAATCAATTGGTCTCTATTTATCTATCACTATGATTGGTTCAGAAAGCATCAGTCCCCCTAAGAATGCATGAGCTCTGTGTAAACTTTTAGGATAGAGTTCCTGAAAAGCTAAAGAAGGCAGCTGAGCTCAGGTCAGACTTTGATGGGTGGTGACCTCTGCTCAGATATCATCTCTGCCTCAGGCCTCACCAAACCAGACTCTCCCTTTTCTATTTCTTTTGTGGCCATAATTACCATGATCTTCCTGGGCTGGACACCAAAGGCAGGCACTTCCTCCAGCTCAGTTCAGAGAGCTCCTGTGTGCACATCTGTGCCAGCTTAAAACTCTCAAAGGTTCTCTGTGGCCTCTAACAAGCAGTTTTTCAAAAATGTCTGAGAAAACAAAACCATGCTTCACACTATTGTTTCACTATTTTGGTGACAATTCAGAACTTATCTTGCAATTTTCAACCGTGTTAAAGGAAGATATGTTATTTTAATGTCTGTGGAATAAGGAAGGTAAAACTTTGTTAAAAGGCCACATTCCTTCTGATGTCTCACAAGCATGACCTGGCTCCTACTTTCTGTCTCTCAGCCTCACTGGCCCCTTTTTCCTACTAGTCTTACAACTCTGAAGGCAGCTAGACACTTGTGTATCCCATGGCATTGCACACTGTCTCCTTCCCCTGGAACTCTTCCTTGGTCAATCCTGCTTATTTCCCGAGGCATAGTCCTCATCACCCAAGAGAAGCTGCCCTAGTTTCCCTGCCAGCATCTTGATTGTGCCCCTGTGATGGAATTTGAGCTAGTCTTTGTTTTGGAGCCTTTCTCCCATTAGAGACAGACAGTGGCTCTCCAAAACCTGAACCTCCATGCCCAGGACAGTATCAGAGACAAGGTGGGTGTTCATGGATGTTTGGTGGAGGAAGGAATGAGAGCCAGAGAGAATAGGAAACACATTGGAGAGGGAACTCCCAACTCACACTCCTTGAACCATGCAGCTCCACCTGCCTCTTAAGTCTTCTGAGGCCTCTGGGGGGTCCCTAATCCATTTTACATCTTAGGGTCTGTGATGTAGTCTTGAGGCATCTGCCTAATTCACTTACGTTAACTCAGTTTGCTTCCCTGGGCTCGCTCCCCTCACCAGGCTGTTGTGCTTGGTGTTTGTTCACCAAGTCTATCAGCAATGTTGGAAATTTAATCGAGATGTATGAACTAAAAGAGAATGTACAGTATTAGCACATGTGTATGTTGGGGTCAGAGCTAGAGACATCAATCATGCCTGAAAACTTGTCAACAAGGTGAAATAGCCAGATGCCTTATTCTCACAATTTTGTAATTCTCTTTGAACAATAACAACAAATGCGCCATCCAGAAAACAGTTTTTTGTTCTAATAGATGTCACCTCCAACTACAACTGTCTACATTAAAATAAAATGTTCTAGGTACCCTCTAACTCTTCTTGCTCAGGCCTGATTTAGGCCCAAACAATGGGACTTGGGAAAATAGAAAGAGGGAGATGAAAGCAAAGTTCTTAATGGAACCAAGAATGACAAAATAGTGAAATAGAAAGCACCATTTATCATATGAAAAAAGGATACATCATAGCTGCATACTTCATGTACTCAGTAAGGCTACATATGGTCTTGTCTTTAACTCTTATTCCCAGAGACTCCACTGTTGGGACTCCTTTCAACATGAACAGCTTCTAAAAGGGACAGTAAACATAGTAGATAAGGAGACACGGTTTAGAGTCAGAAACAACTTTGGATGAGGGACTTAAACACACTGAACTTCAGTTTTCTCTTCTGCTAATTTTGGTCAATAATAGTATTTATATCTTTCCACGGGAATCAAAAAGGACCATTCAGGAAAAAACACTAATCAAAGTATCTGGTACCTAGTAAGTACATTATGATTAGAATATACAAGTCTGAAATACAAAATATGCAATGTAACAATGGCATTTAGTAGGAGAAAAATCAACAGTGCCATATGGTTCTCAGTAATGATGAAACTCTGTCTAGTAAAATTTTTGAAAATAGACTTTCTGGAAGAAAAGCAGAAAATGCAGGATTCTGTGGACACACAGACCTGGGTTTGAGTCCCAGACACTCTACATTTTATTTTGTAAACTTTTTCCTATCTTTATACTCAGTCTTTAAAATGGGTTTAATAAAACCCTCCTTATGGAGTTAATGTGAGAATTAAAGTATAACACGCAGCAAGTGTCAGGGTTAGAGCCTGGCATGTGTTCAGTAAAGGGCAGTCATGATTATTAACATGAATCCTGTTGAGTTTCCACCAAAGGTACAATAAGAAGAGCACACCATACTAAAAGAGGAATCCTGAGTTGAGCCCTGGTTCTTTTACCAGAAGGGGTTGGATATGTATTCTTTTAGAGGCCTCAGTTTCCTCATCTGAAAAATGAAGTCAACTATATCATTTAGCTTATTGCTGCATAGTTACCCCCAAATTTAGTGGCTTAACACAACAGTTATTTATTTAGCATTTGTTGCTGTGGATGAGCAATTTAGGCTGGGCTGAGTTGCGTGGTTCTTCTGGTCTGGGCCAGGCTCCTTCATGTGTCTGTGGTCAGCTTCAGACTGGTGAAGCAGCTCTGTCTTCCAGCTGGAGCTCTCCCCCTGTGTCTTCTATCATCCAGCAGGCTAGCCCGGGCTGGTTCACAGGGCAGTGGTTGGTTCCAAGAAAGCAAGAAGCAACACATGTGGCCTCTTGAGGTTTAGACTTGGAATGGTCAAAGATCACATTATATTAGCCACAGTAAGTCATGAAACCAACCAGATCCAAGGATTGAGAAAACAAACTCCATTTTTGATTATTGGAAGAGCTATATAAAGTCACATTGCAAACAAAGTGTGTGGATACAGGAATGTCATAACTTCGGGTAATCAGTGTAACCTGCCACATCTCCCCTCACTCCTGTGACTCAGAAATATCTCCCTCTTTCAGTTCCCCTAGCTTTTACCTTAATTCAAACCCTTACCACTTTTATTGTGGACAACAATAATAGCCACCTATGTGGTCTCCCTCTCTCATAAAATGTACCCCTTTGATCTACACTTTTACAATATATAGCAAATCATGACACAGTACTACATCAAAATTTTGATGACTTAGAGATGGAACCCACATTGCTTCCTGTGGCATTCAGGGTCCTTCACTGTCTTCTTTTCCATTCATGTTTTCAATCAATTTCACACACCCTCATATCCTGCATTGCAGCTCACCTGTGGCTTCTAATCACCCCTCAGGTAAGCTGAGATGAATACGTTCAGATCATCTGCCCATAACCCCTTTCCTAGGAAGTGGCTCACTTATTCCAGCAGGGATTATAAGAAGAACTGTGTTGATTCAACTTGGACCAAGCCCTCTGGCCACAGCTGATGTGTTCAAAGATAAACATATATATAAAGACAGCCCAATGAGAGTCAGAGTCCCTTCCTTGAAATTTTTGGAATATGGCCCATAGGAATAATTTAGTGAGTCTATAGTTTAGGCTGTAAATTGAGGGGCACTCTTACCATTGGAGTCTTTTGTTCAACCTATCTTGGAGCAGTTTCCCTGGCTTGGTTAGTAAACCATAATATTTTGGATTTTGTGAGACAATTTTTTCCCTCTTTATCTAACTTTAGTTTTTCCTTTTTGGTCACTTGTAATCAGAAGAGTACTGAGTGGTACCAAGGTCTTGTATTTTTGCCCTCTATGCCATTTTTTTTTTTTTTTGAGACAGGGTCTGACACTGTCACCCAAGCTGGAGTGCAATGGTGTGATCTTGGCTCACGGCAATCTCCACCTCCCGGTTTCAAGTGATTCCCATGCCTCAGTCTCCCAAGTAGCTGAGATTACAGGCATGCACCACCATGCCCCACTAATTTTTGTATTTTAATTAGAGATGAGGTTTTGCCATATTGGCCAGGCTGGTCTTGAACTCCTGGCCTCATGTGATCTACCTGCCTGGGCCTCCTGAAGTGCTGTTTAATAAAATCCTCCTTGTGGAGTTCATGTGAGAATTAAAGAAATAACACACAGAAAGTGTTACAGGTGTGAGCTACTCCTCCCGACCCCTCTATGCCTTTATTCAACTCAAAGAGTCTCCCTTCTCCCACCCTCTCACTCACTCTTCAGGGTCTGGTGCAGATGGCGGCTCCTCCATGACAACTCCCTGCTTTCCTAGCACAGCTGCACCATTGCTCCCTCTGCGAGATACCAGAACACTGCTGCTTCTGTTAGGGAGCTTCCCACTGTCTGGGTATAGAGTCTTAGCTGTGGCTTTCTCTTCATTCAATTATGTCACCCATTTATTACTTATTATACATCTTAGCTTAAGTTCCCACAGAAGGGAGAACCAAGACAAGGACCCTGTTCAGGTAAATTTTTGGAAGGCAATCAGGCGTGAGGAAACACAGGAGTGAGAAAGGAGGAAAACCGGACATAGGATGTGTGGATGTGGGCACCACTGTGGGAAATAGATTGGATCTGTCTGCGGCCCCCGGGGGAGCAGGCAGACTACCTCTGGGAATTGTACCCACGCAGTGGAGTGGGAGAAATGCTTATCTAGGTGCATCTATATCCTGTTTGTGCCTTTGTGCCTGTCAGTGAGTTTTTTCCAATATGCGCAGCACCAGAGAAATCCTGAAGTAGCAAATGGAAGAAATACTGTGCATTCTTGGGATGCGAGTTATCAGTCTGAAGTGAGTAGAAGCTTGCAGGAAACTTTACACTGCCATCAAAGCTGAAAGGAGAGGCTGAGAGGATGTGGGTCAAGGCCTGAGCACTGTCTGGTACAGTCCACCTCATACAGCACTCAGATCTGTTTGTTTACTACGTTAAATCCAGTCCATAACTGAGCCTGCAAGGTGACAGTCAGCTACGCTCTTAGGAAAAGTCTTTGTACATCAACCTTAGTTGAACAAGCTAAAGGCCCCACTGCCAATGCTGGGTCTGAAGCCATAATTGATTTCTATTTTCTCCCCCATCTGCCACACATTACAGGTGCACTTTCAAATTCATCATTTCTGTTGCATGATGGGTGGCTACTACTCCTGCTTACCTTAAGGCTTTCTGAATTTGACAATCCTGCCTCTTGATGGGCATCTCCACTCACATGGTCACTTAAGTCCTGTGGTTAGTTTCTCAACCTCTAATAGGTCCTAGTAGCACATCAGGAACTGGTTTTTCCAAAGGCAAATAGTTTCCTGACACAGGAGGCTTGGTCTTTCTCAAGGACCTTAGTGGTCTGAGCTATGATTCTTGAACTGGGGCTTCCAAGAGACTTCAAATTATATACCCTGGAAATGCCTAGTACCATTGAGTCTGCTGGATCACATGGCCTAATAAGAAACCTTACTCAGTAACCTGGAACTGTTACACCACTTGAAACTAGGAGCCTCTGAGCCGGGCAATAAATGAGGCATTGCAGTCCTCACAAGTGTGGTCACTGCTGCCTCCCAGTTTCAATGAGGGATCCATAGGTTGGGTTTTGCTCTTAGTGGTTGTAATACAAGATGAACATATTGCCTTACCTTAGAGGGGATGTGCTGGAATACCACAGACCACTGACTCCCAGAAAACTTCACCAATATGGCAGACCGCTGAAACTTGGTAGGTTTACTTCCCACCATCTGGCGATCACTCATCCTGTCAGGGGATCCAGGTGAATTTCTCATTACTGCTCACCAAGCTTAATATGATTTCATCAATATAGAGAACTCTTGTGATGTTCTAAGGACTGTCAAGATGATAGAGGTCCATGCAGAATATATTATGATAAACTCCTTTTGATCCTCCTTAGAGATGAGGCTTGAAAAAATGCATGACAGATTGATAGCCACATACCAAGTACCACAGCTGCTGTTTCAGGAAAGGATACCATATCTTATACAGTAGTTTCAACTGGAGCTACCCTTGGTTAAATTTACTATCCCTTGGCATACAATCCATATGCTTTCTTTCCAGATATCTTACTAGTGGATTGAATGTGAGATAGATGGTAGGGAAGATCATCTCTTCCTCCTTTATGTATTGATGGTAATATTAACACTATAATTCACCCAGAATTTCACATTGCTTCTGATTTATTCTTGTAGATATGTAAGGGTTATGATTTCATGAACTTCCTCTTGGAGAGAAGTTTCAGGGGGTTCCACTTCTGGGGGAAAATCTTAAGAGCATTCACTTCACCATTTCTATCTTAATGTCTCTTATTACATAGGTCAGGGAATGAGTGCCTGAGTTATTCCAGCTGCAAGGGATCTCCATCCCAATTATACACTTGGAAGCCAGGAAATAACCAAGAGGGTAGGCATGCACACCCACTGCACACAATGGAATGGACTCAGACCAAGGCTCCTTCACTGCTTGGCCCTCATAAGCCTCCCATTTGGCTGGGGCAGGAAGGGTATGATGGTATTTCAGGTCTCCTAGTATGAGTGTCAACTCATACCACCAGCCCTCAAAAATATGTGGTATTTCTCTTCCCGCAAGTTTCCAATTACTCCAATACAAGTTCCTTTGCAGAAGGATCAGGGAAATATTAGTTGAATATACTTGTGATGATGTTGCAAGTATATATGTGTGTTCTGAACTTATGAACTGGCTTAGATCTGGAAACTAGGTGAGGAAATTTCATTTTTCCATTGTGCTTGACAGCTTTAGATTTCTTCTGTTTATATGAATCAAGCAACAACTCATTGGCTGCCAATCTGTCTTGCTACTAGGAACCCCTTGATCTATTAGCCATTGCCTTATGTCCCTAAGAGTCAGCGCACACTAGTTGTCCTCTGCTCTCACTGCTCATGACAGCAAAGATGAGTATTTTGCCTCTGATGTTTAAGTGCTGCCATCTGCTATTCCAGAATTGGACCATCCCTGTTAACACTAGGCAGCCTCATTCCATAACAGCATCTTCTATGGCAAAACCCTAACCTAGAGGATAGCTACCACTGAGATCCTCAACAAAACCAGCGCCCTGCTACTTTTCTTATTGTCTAAATGAAAAGGTTGTCCTCTGGACTCTCAAGGAATATTGTCAGGAAGTGAGTTCTCTGTTCTTCTAGAATAACCCATTCTAACACCCCTGCTCTGTGAGCCTTTTGACCTCTTTCTCAATATTCTCTACCCGTTTACTATAGCCCATCATGTTGTTCCAACTTCACAAAGCCATTAGCACAGTGTATGAGGGCCAGCTTTAAGTATCTTTCCCAGGATATTTAAACCCCGAGGCACAGGAGAATATTCACATTTCAATAAATTCTTCCCCATCCAGACCTCAATTCTGCCTTCTCTGAACCAATTCTGCTTGCTTTCTCCACATTTCTGCCAAGTGATATATTGGCTAACTCCTGTCATTTTTTTTTTTTTTTGCATTCATGCTATTTCCTTCTAGTCTAATACTGAATTCCTCAAGTTATTAACTTGGAGCCATGATGAGAGGCTGCTGGATATTGAAGAGAGCAACCATAATTTTGTGAGGCACTTGCCTCAGGTGTAAGGTTTTCAGGTCTCTCGAAAGAAAGAAAGAGAGAGAGAGAGAGAGAAAGGAAGGAGAGAGAAGAGAGAAAGAAAGAAAAGAAAGAAAGAAAGACAGAAAGAAAGAAAGAGAAAGAAAAGAGAAGAGAAAAGAGAAAAGAAAGAAAAGAAAAGAAAAGAAAAATAAAAGAGATTTGTTCTTCTTATAAGAGAGAAATCTGGGCTTCTTCCAGCCCAGGGGTTTTATGGAAATCAAGAGGTTAAAGGTTCTTGGGTTCTCCACCCAATTTAAGTCTTGGGGTCCTGAAATTAACATAGAAGACCTATTGATGCTATGAATTGAGCTTTATCTGCAGATCATCATCTTTATAATGAAACCCAGGTCTAATTTTTAGTGTAATATTTTCTGCAACTGCAAAAGATAAGGGTCTCTTACAATAGAGTACAGAGACTTTCTAGTTTTCATTGTGAGCTTTGAATTAATAGGTAGCTGTCCTGAACCTGTTATTTTTTTTTCTTCAAGGCTACTAACACAATTAAAAGAAAAACAAAAACAAAACAACAAAACCCACGGTAACTATCGGCCCATGGAATTACCATTCTTCATTGGCTTTCACATAATCCACAATCTTGCCTTCCACCTGTGCCTCTTTCTGATCCACTACCAATGTGAGTCTTCAATATTATGGTGTTATTGCACACCAGTGGTTAACATCACCCCACCCACTGCTGAGACTTTCATCTCACCAATGAGTTTTCCAGTTCCAGAGCCCTATCTTGAGAGACTGCTTCTAGGACCATTCCTGGTACCAACTCTTTTAGTTTGAGCTTCCTCTGGAAACCAGGGCCTGAGAAAAGGACATGTGAGCTGGTGGTTTAGTTGAGATTGAATCCAAGGGAGCAGGAGTGAAGGGTCAGTGAGAGGAAGGGAAGGAGGAAGAGCCAAGGCGGGGTGGGTCAGTGGGATGACTGCTATGGACAAATGGGGCCCATCCTTCCTGAGCACTGCAGAAGAGTGTCCAGAATGCCTCTGAGGGTTTTCTTCCCAAAAACAAACCAGGAGAAGCAGGATCACCCCATGTTCTAGAGGTGCCCCTGTGGGCACTAACCCCTATGTGTTTCCAGGTTGCTCATGGGCCTTGCTGAGGAGAAGTCTACCAGTATCAAGGAATCAGCGTGGACCAGAAAGATGTATGATGTGAGCTTGGTAGGAGAAATAGCAGCATGAGGGGATTCCAAGCCTGCATGGCATTTTTCACCCTATTAAGGTCTTGGACAAGAGAGGATTCTAGCCAGGGCATGAAGGGATATGATGCATTATATGTGGCAAATAATTTTATTTCTTTATTTTCAACTTTTCTTTTAGGTCAGGGGTACATGTGCAGGTTTGTTATATAGGTAAATGTGTGTTGCAAGGATTTGTTGTACAGATTATTTTGTCATCCAGGTACTAAGCCTGGTACCCAATAGTTATTTTTCTGATCCCCTCCTTCCCACCCTCCACCCTCTGATAGGCCCCAGTGCATGTTGTTGCCCTCTGTGTGTCCATGTGTTCTCATCATTTAGCTCCTACTATTAAGTGAGAACACGTGGTATTTAGTTTTCTGTTCCTGTGTTAGTCGGCTAAGTATGATGGCCTCCAGCTCCATCCATGTCTCTGCAAAAAACAAGATCTTGTCTTTTTTATGACTGAATAGTATTCCATAGCTTATATGGACCACATTTTCTTTATTCAGTCCACCAATGATGGGCAGTTAGGCTAATTCTACTTTTTTTGTTTGTTTGTTTGTTTCTGTTGTGAGTAGTACTGCAATGAACATATACATACATGTGTCTTTATGGTAGAACAATTTCTATTCCTTTGGGTGTATACCCAATAATGGGTTTGCTGGGTTGAATGGTAGTTCACTTTTCAGCTCTTTGAGGAATTGCCACAGTGCTTTCCACAATGACTGAACTAATTTGCACTCCCACTAATAATGTATAACCATTCCCCTTTCTCCACAACCTTGCAAGAATCTGTTACTTTTTGACTTTTTAATAGTAGCCATTCTGACTGGTGTTCGATGGTATCTCATTGTGGATTTGATTTGCGTTTCTCTAATGATCAGTGATATTGAGCTTTTTGGGGTATGCTTGTTGGTCGCATGTATGACTTCTTTTGAAAAGTGTCTGTTCATGTTCTTTGCCTACTTTTTAATGGGGTTGTTTTCGTAAATGTGTTTAAGTCCTAAGAGATGCTACATATGAGACCTTTGTCTGATGCATAGTTTGCACAAATTTTCTCCCATTATGTAGTTGTCTGTTTGCTCTTTGGTAGTTCCCTTTGCTATGCAGAAGCTCTTAAGTTTAATAAGATCCTATTTGTCAATTTTTGCTTTTGTTTTGACTTTATTGTGTTGTGATTTTGTTGTGAATGGTAGACTGAATAAAGAAAATGTGGTACACGTACACTGTGGAATATTACACAGTCATAAAAAAGGAATAAGATCATGTCCTTTGCAGTCTTCATCATTAAATCTTTGTCAGTTCCTATGTCCAGAGTGCCTATGTCCAGAATGGTATTGCCTAGGTTGTCTTCCAGAGTTTTTATAGTTTTGGGTTTTAAGTCTTTATCCATCCTGAATTGATTTTTGTATATGGTGTAAGGAATAGCTCTAGTTTCAATCTTCTGCATACGGCTAGTCAGTTATCCCAGCACCATTTATTTAATAGGGAGTCCTTTCCTCATCGCTTGCTTTTGTCAGCTTTGTCAAGGATAAGATGATTATAGGTGTGTGTCCTAATTTCTGGGTTCTCATTTCTGTTCCATTGGTCTATGTGCCAGTTTTTGTACCAGTATCATGCTGTTTTGTTTACTGTGGCCCTGTAGTATAGTTTGCAGTTGGGTAACATGATGTCTCATTTTTTTGTTCTTGTTTTTGCTTAGGATTGCCTGGGCTATTTGGGCTCTTTTTTTTTTTTTTTTTGGTTCCACATAAATTTTTTAAAAAATTTTTCTAGTTCTGTGAAGAATGTCATTGGTAGTTTGATAGGAATAGCATTGAATCTATAAATGGCTTTGGGCAGTATGACCTTTTTAATTATAATTGATTCTTCCTATCCATGAACATAGAATGTATTTTCATTCATTTGTGTCATCTCTGATTTCTTTGAGCAGTGTTTTGTCATTCTCATTGTAGAGATCATTCACCTCCCTGGTTGGAAGTATTCCTAGGTATTTTATGCTTCTGTGGTAATTGTGAGTGAGATTGCATTGCTGATTTGGTTCTCAACTTGGCTGCTGTTGGTGTCTAGGAATGCTAGTAATTTTTGTATATTGATTTTGTATCCTGAAACTTTGCTGAAGTTGTTTATCAGCTGAAGGAGCTTTTGGGCCAATACTATGGGGTTTTCTAGATATAGAATCATATTATCTGCAAACAGGGATAGTTTGACTTCCTTCCTTCTTATTTGGATCTTTTTTATTTATTTCCTTTGCCTTACTGTGGCACATAATTGTGGATTGACTCAAATGTTTGAACCAAAATATTCCCTTCCAGTTCTATAAATTTGATTTGTCCTACCCTGAGTTGATACAACAACAACAACAACAAAAAGAGGTGTTGAGCAAAAACATCTTTCAATCAAGTATGTGATGGCAAATTTCTAAAAACATCTGGATGCTTAGTAAAATTTATATTCAGTTTGCTCTCCTGTTCACACATACACACATACATACACATGGAGAGAGAAAAGAGGGGGGAAAACATACAAAGAGAGAGAGAGAGGAAGCCGTAGCCTCTGAGCATCAGAAACAAAGGGGGAAGTGCAGCCTCCCCATGATCATCCTACTTCTCATGCTTGAACTCACACCTACAGGCCAGTGCTTGGGAGGAGGTTCCATTTTGCAGAGACTATGATATAGGGGTAGGGACAAGAGGTATCTATATATAGAGCTTTGACTAAATCATTATCCTAAGGAATTCTCTCATTTCAAAGCTTTGGTAAATTATTTTTTACCAGAAGTGAACAATTGAATTCACCTTTGGAGCAGACCATTCTTTGTTGTAGGAAAACTACCTTGAACATGGGAAAAGAGGAGCATTGCCCTTCAAACATGCCCTTCCTTGCTGCTCATAGCTACGTGTACATAGAGCAGAGGTCCCCTCTCAAGTGAAGAGTTTAAGATGCTCTGGATCCTAGCAGCTAACTAAATCTGTATGAAAAGGCACTTGTATTGAGGGCAGAGTTGAATGTCTACAACGTGTGTTTCCTAGAGAGAATGTTCTTCTCTATATGGCTTTTAAATTGAATTTTCTAATTTGTTCCTAGTGGGATGTGTGTGTCTGTGTGTAATCTTTTCTCCATGGACAGAAGGAACTGAGACCCTGAAGATGCAGGAATGGCACAAGTGCCTGACCAGCATCTCCGGGTATAGTAGAATCTGCAATTTACCCATATTAGGTGGCTGATGCCCTGTATGTGGTATAATAGAGTCAGGCAATTCCAAGATGAAGATCACCAGCTAGAAGCCTTGTACTGCTTTGGGACAACTGGATTCTGATGGGACTATCTTGCTGGAAGATGCAGCACAAGGCCAACCCACATGAGGAGGGGTATGCAGGGCTTCCGAGTGGCAGTGAGCTTTCTCTGGAAAGAGCAAATCTGAAAACGGGGAGATGTGTCTGCAGGCAGATCTTACAGCAGGAAAAAGAGAACTTGACCCCATGGAGGGACAGAGATGTTCTCAATGTCTCACTGAGATAATGTGGGGAAAAAGCCTGACTTCTGCTTAGTGAGATGGGCCAGGAGAGGTCATAAGGCACTAAATACAGGACCAGCCCCTGGGGAGAGGCTCTGACAGCAGAATATGAAAGTGGCTTTATCCGGTGTAAGTGCCTCTGAATTGCAATTCCTTTGTGTTATGCTCAAGCCTGCAGGCAGGTTCTGCTAAACCTCTCAGAACCACAGACTTGGGATGGTGGCAGAAAGAACATCCTCCCTTCTCCCCAAGAGGCACTGACCAAGCAATGAGGGTGCGTCTGGCACTGCAGTGTCCTATAGAGACGAGCAATGAGGGTGAGTCCGGAACTACAGTGTCCTATAGAGGCGAGCAATGAGGGTGAGTCTGGAACTGCAGTGTCCTATAGAGACGAGCAATGAGGGTGCATCTGGAACTGCAGTGTCCTATAGAGGCGAGCAATGAGGGTGCGACCGGAACTGCAGTGTCCTATAGAGACGAGCAATGAGGGTGCATCTGGATCTGCAGTGTCCTATAGAGGCGAGCAATGAGGGTGCGACCGGAACTGCAGTGTCCTACAGAGATAAGCAATGAGGGTGCTTCTGGAACTGCAGTGTCCCATAGAGACGCCATCACAACACAAGGAGTGACAGATGCTCACCCCAGCTGGGAATGAGATGGAGCTACAGCGGGAAAACACCCAGGAATCCTCAGACATACAGAGGGAAGGACTCTGAAAAGAAGGGATGGGGCAAGAAGGAATTCCTCCATCCTCCAGTAGGGCCACAGGAGCTGCAGGGGTTGGATTTTCTTCTTTTCCCTTCGAAGTATTTAATAGTCCAACTCAATTCATTACCAGGCTGGTCTCTCCTTTTAAGTCATCTGAAACACAGAAAGCCAGAAAATTCCTCCAGAGCTATCTGATGTGTGCTGTTACCATCTTTAGGTTGAAAAAGGAATAATGAAACCCATATCTTCAGAAACTTAAGTCGTATTTTTCACCCTTTCCATCTCCCTTTACCCTATTTAATAGAGAAATTGAATCTGAGCTGAGATTTTAATTAAAAATCTCATAATAACATACAAAATCCAGAAGATAAGGAAATTGAATTTTAAATATGGATTTTTTTTTCTTTTCTCTTCCTTTCCACATTTCCTGTTGTTTGGCATGTACAAAGTTTACTAGAACAAAAGGAGACAGAAAAACTCTTGGCATAAAAATGAACGATGCTGCAGAAGGTTTATTTTGGTGTTGAGAATCATTGCCTTTAATTCAACAACCCAGACCCAGACCAAGGGCTGGGCACCCCCTCCTAAACCTGAGAGTTTGGAGACCCCTGGGCCACTCACAGCTTGCTAAATAAATGACAGTCCATGCCAGAAGTTGAATACCTCCGAGGGTCGGAGAGGGTAGGGGTGTGACATGGGGGTTAAATGGACTAAAGTCTTTAATAGAGGGGGAAAGAAAGATTCCAGGGAAGAGAAGCTCTTCTGACAAGTAAGAATTTTCCTCCATTCACCTAATATCTGACAGACTAACAGTAACATTGTTTAATTATGGGATATACAACCCCTTTCTTTCATGATAGGGAGTTTAAGACTGCAGTTGCACAAGAAAGAATAAAAATAAATCTCCCATAATCCCAGCACTTTGGGAGTCCAAGGCAGGAAGATTGCTTGGAGCCTGGGCAATAAATGGAGACCCTCTCTCTCTCAAAACAATAAATAATAATTAAAATTGGCCAAGCATGGTAGCATGTGCCTGTAGCTCCAGCTACTTGGGAGGCTAAGGAGAGAGGATCACTTGAGCCCAGGAGTTTGAGGCTGCAGTGAGCTATGATCATGCCACTGTGCTTGCTCCAGCCTTGGTGACAGAGCAAGATACCATCTCTTAAAAAAAATTTAAATGTTTAACGTTTATAAATGATGCTTATTACTTTGGTTACACAAAAGTTTTTAAAAAGCAAAAATGGCACTATATTTCAGTTTCATAGAAAATTCCAATATATTATCAAATTATTGATGAATAAAAGACTCTTAGTCCCTTATTTTACATCCATAGCTCAATAATTCCTTCAGGTATCTGGGACGAGAAGCCTTAGAAGTTGGGAACACTGACTTCCTGTTGACATTTTCTGGTGTTGTCATAAGCCAATTCATGGATGGTATCATCACAAGATTTTAAAATCTACAGTGGCAATCCCTGATATAAAGAACCATCTGGAATGACAAGGGTAGTATAAAAGAAAAAAATTATTCAATAACACTTGTTAAAGCATGGTAAGGTAGACTTTATTCAGGACCATCGCCATTAATATAGGGGCCACCGCAGTGGGATCTTGCAGTGAGGGATCTTGCAGTGGCTCAACTCTGAATACAGCATAAGCAAGTGGGAATTTATAGCAAAGGAACACTGTAGGGGCCAGTGGATAAAAAATTACTAAAAGGAAACATCGAGGTACAGGGATTCTGGCTAAACTGGATTCTTACTGAAGACAGGTCAGAGTTTTCAGGTATCACCTGGGGGATGGAGGAAGATAAGGAACCTGATCAGATATTGAGGATGATCCCATATCAAGGACTGGGGTTGGGGTGGCGGATTCTTGCTAAATTAAACAGGGTTCTCTGCTAACATTTGATTTTACAAGGAAGTGAACAGATAGGCCTAGGAGAAGATTCAAAAGCCAGACTAATGTTTGGCCAAAGAATCTTTATCAGTAGGTTAGCGTTTCCATGGGGGATTGAGAGGAAACAATGATAAGAAAAGCTGACATTTTAAAGCTTGATATTGTGAATTCAGAAGGACATATTGGTGTGTGTTTGCCTATACCCAACCTCATTATGAAAATAATTTGAGGAAGTTCTTACATATAACACAGCAAGACAGAGAATAAAAATACATTTTAAAAACTGAGGCAAAGAGAAAATAAGCTGGAAGAAGAAGACGAAAACAAAATTTTAAAAAGTCATCAAGCAGAAAAGCATGCTGTGAAATTCTACGTGATTATTCCAATTGGGCCACAAACTTACTTCTTAGCAGGATGCACTAATTTTGGGAAGGCACATAGGCCAGGCTTAAAATTAGCTTTTGGGTTCATTTCCATGCAAGGGGTAAAGCTAGATGAAAACTTTATTCATTTGAGGAGCGATCTGTCCCTGGGAGAAAGAGCCACATATGTTTTTCCTTAAAATTTTTTTTAAACTTTAGTTTTTATTTGATCTGGGGGATATCCATGAAAAAGCTTCTAAGCCACTTTGATGTATTGTAGATGGAGGATTCATCACTCATTCAACAATGATGTGTTGAGCACCTATTATTTCCCAAGATCTGGGTCAGGTGCTGGGGATAAAGGAACAAATAGCCAAGCTCACTACCCACATCAAGCTAGGGGAGCCAGACAAGCAAAAGGCTGATGACTCAGCAGGGGTATTTCCCTACAGTCTGGTATGGGTGTGCAGAGTTGGGGCACCCTCTAACGTGGGGAGGGGGATGTCTCCCTGCAGTGTGGTGTGAGTGTGCAGAGTTGGGATACCCTATAATGTGGGGAGGGGTGGTGGGGAAAGGGCAGTTCCAAAGAGGTAGAAACTGATATTCCTTTGGCCTCTGTGGATTTATTTCATTCACTCATTCTTTATTCATTCATTCAGCAACACCAGAGAGTGACAGAGCCACAATTCCCTGAAGATCTCAGTCAACTGACACATCTTGGCACTTCATGCCTTTCTAACTCTCTCACATCCTCATTCCTACTACACCTGCAATCACAAAGAAATTGGTAGTCTTACATATTTCCAATATAAGAGTGATTTTTATTAGATAATTTTTACTCCTCTAACAAAAGCAATTTTGCATCTGTCCCACTATCTGCTATTGTGGCATTACCATATACCATAAAGGGAAAATGTCAGATTGGAAAGTGTCCTGGAACCTGGGAGCAGAGAATCTTCATTCAGGTCTTCCCTGAGATATTTTTACTTGTGTGACCTTGAGCAAGTCAGCTGGCCAGCCTCTCTGAGCCTCAACATCTCACCTGTCAAATGGGGATTAAACACTACCTGCCTCACAGAATGAGAATTAAATGAAATAATGGATACAGAATGCTTAGTATCCAGAGAGTGTTTGAGAAATGTGTTTCTTCTTAGGCTAGAAGGTGTCTTGGAGAAATGTTCCTGTAATCAATTCTGTTTCTCAACAAACATTCATTTTCACTGTATGTCAAGCAGAGCAAAGAGAATAAGAAGAAATATATAATCCTGCCTATTGGAGACGTGTCTAAATGTCCACCGGTTCAATTGCACCCGCCTCTGTGCTCATAGGATTCCAGGGCCTCATTCCCAACTCCTACGTGAAAATTGTTTCTCATGTAAAAGATATATTTTTTCCCAAACCAGTCTGCCAGACACATTCATTACCCTGTATAATAGTAAGTCTCCAAATATGGCCTGCAGTGATCACCGCCTCTTAATAATTTTGCCCTCGTGTAAATCCCCTTCAAAATTAAATCTGAGCTTGCCTTGTGACTCGGTTTGACCATTAGAATGTGGTGGAAGTGATGCTGTCTTACTTCCCATGCTGGGCATTACAATACCCCCAGTTTCCCTCTTATCTCCTAGAATATTCTCTCTTGGAACCCAGCCGCTATGCTGTGAGAAGCCCAAGCCACATGCAAGGCCACATGGAAGGGAACCTGGCCCTCCAATCATCAGCCGCCACTGAGCTCCCGGCTGACAGCCACACGCTCTGCTAAATATGTGAGTTGGCTGTCTTGGATATTCTAGCGTGGTTGAGCCCACTTGTGATGGCAGCCGCAGCTGGCACCATGAAGAAGGACCATCCTGTTGAGTTCAGTCACACCACGGAATGTAGAGAGATAATGAAATGGTCGTTTTAAGCCTCTGTGTTTTGGGGTGGTTACATCACACTAGATCACTGAAATAACTAGAGTTTGCCATGTTTTTTGTCTCCCACTTGTCCTTGTATAATGCTGGCAACGACATCCAGAGAAGTCCCATGGACCCTCCTAAGGACTTGAATGTCCATAGCAAGGGTTGGGTGCTGAGGATCCCAACCCTTCCAATGTTCTGCCTTCTGTGCAGAAGTAGAGGAAATGCTGCTGCCTTTGACATTGGGGCTCCATGGTAATTCTGCATCAGCCCAGAGTCTCACAAAGTCAGTCTTATTCAGAGACTGCTTTCAACTCTGTCTCCAACAGGACCCAAAATTAGTCCAAGGGGATTGTAGTGGGTGCTGTCTGTGCCCTGCTGAATGCGTTGTGGCACATAAGGCAACTTCCAACTGCCAATATGTGGGCAGACAGATTTTTCTAGGACTTTGGAAGGCTGCTCTGCCCAGTGCTTATTGGGGTTTGGTGCATAAATATCCCAGTTCCCTCTCCGCTAGAGTAAAATAATGCAAAAGCATATGTTCTATATCATTTTCCAGAGCTTGCCTATGAGATTAAGCTCCAGTGCCTGCTATGGTATTTGGCTTTAAAATTCACCCTTTAGTGGCTTACTTCTCTGTGGAAACTCAAAGAGAGTCCTTCATGCAAGACAGATGCCATTCTGTTTCTCTCTAAAGCTTCTCCACACCTTAGCACACATAAATTGATTTAACTTTAAATAAGCTAATAGATACTTATCTAAAGATACTTACCAGCTCAGTAAATTCAGTGACTGAATTCCAATTTCTTCATTTGTATAATGGATGCCTAAAGATATTTACCAGCTCAATAAAGCCTCTGTGTTTTGGGGTAGTTACATAGCAATAGATCATTGAAATAACTAGAGTTTATTAACAGCTACTATGCAAGCTATTCTGAGGTTACTTGTAAGCCTCCATTAAAGCCCCTAATGCTCTCTCCACCATGTACCAGGTGTTCAAGGAGAGGACTGTATATAGATTGAGTACTTACTATAGTACTAATGCATTGTAAGCATTATACAGACATTAAGTCATTATCTTTACAACAGCCCTCCCAGGTAGTTTTTTTTTTTTTTTTTTTTTTGAGACAGGGTCTTGCCTTGGCACCCAGGCTGTGGTGCAGTGGCACAATCACGGCTCACTGAAGCCTCGACCTCCCAGGCTCAAGCAATTCTCCCAGCTAGCCTCCCAAGTAGCTGGGACTACAGGCACATGCCACTATGCCCAGCTAAATATCATATTTTTTTTGTAGAGATGGGTTTTTGCCATGTTTGCCAGGCTGATCTTGAACACCTGGGCTCAAGTGGTCTGCTTGCTTTGGCCTCCAAAGTGCTGGGATTACAGGTGTAAGCTATTGCACCTGGATTAAGGTAGCTATTATTATCATCTCCATTCCATAGATGAAGAAGAGGAGGCTAACAGAGGTGATGTATCACCCCATGGCCACACAGCCAGAGGTACAGCTGGGATTTGAACCCAGGTTATATGACTCCAGAGCCCACCCAGGTAAGTACAGTGCCATGCTACTTCTTACCATGGTATAACTATTAGCTATTAAAAGAAATAAATTGACCCTAGGCTTTAAATGCACTTTAGATGCAGTCAAAATATTAAAATTCAAAAGTAAAAGGACAAACCTACTGTTTTGTTAAGTTGATCTATTATTTAGCTATCTAGCTATGTAAACTCATCCCAAAAATGACTTAGACTCTTTTCTGAGTAAGCCCAAAAGCCAAGAATAGAAAGTATGGAATGACAAACCTTGGGTCATTATATAGAAAAGCTTTCTAATGGTCAAAAATGTTCAACAATAAGACAAACTGCTTGAGCAATTTCTGGATCCTTAAGAGCATTCAAGCTGATGTTACAATCACTTCTCCTGATATTGTGCAGGGGTTTTGTGCATCCAATCGTGGTTAAACTAGGAGACATTTAAGGCCATTCCCCGAGATTCAACAAGTCAAATTAGTTGGTGCTTATTCCTTTAGAGTAGGAAAGCGTTTGTTGTGTGTTTTCGTGAGACACTACCATCTCTAATGTGGATCTTATTTTTCTTCACATCTCCCTTCCATCCTCCCTTCCTTGCATGATTGTTACAAATAAGAAATGCTGCCTATGATAGGCAAGTGAGGTGGGACTAGCAGAGGGCGGCTGTTAGGACGAAACATGGATGCTCAGTTCTATATATTCACCGCATAGTGGCCGATGCTGTGCTAAACCTTTGAGGAATGATCCCTTTTTCTTTCTCCCAAGAGCCCCCTGAAGTAGGATTCTTATCCCTATGAGGTAAGAGCATTGAGGCCGAGAGAGGTGCCCAAAGTCATGTCAATGGTGGTGCCACATCTGCCTGATTTCAGAGCCCCTTCTCATCCCTCTAGGAAGCCTCTCTCCACAGAGAACGGTTAGGCCGCATGAATTGATTGTTATCCACTGCTCACCACGACTCTGAACCTATTCTAAAACAATCTCTCCTGAGTTTTGCTAAGAATAACAGGAGTGACTTAATTGAAAGGAAGGGCATTTTGAGGTTAGAGAAGGTTGTCATTTTGTTTTTTGATTGTCAGCTCCTAAAACATACACACAATTAGTGAACTCACTAAAAGCATTGCTTCTCAGATTGTTTTTCTCCTTGCTCCCACTGAAATTGTGACTGTTTTACAATAACTGCTATTGTGACACAAATTACCTTTAGCAAACATCATACATGCTTAATACTTTCACCAAGTGGAGGGGCTGCCTGTAGAACACCCCAGCCAGGGAGAGGTTGCCAGTCACAGCATGGGCTTCAAAAGTGAAGCAAACTCTACCTTTGAGCATCAAGTACAGACTTACCCAGGTGAGCTTCTTTTGAAATCAAACTTACGGATTGATATGCAACTTACAAATATTAGCTGGAGAGGTTTTTTAAAGTTTTTTGTTTGTTTCATTTTTGTGAGGGTTGTTTTTGGTTTTGTTTTGTTTGTGTTTTGCCAAAGATGTCTTTGCTTTGTAATGATTTTGCTTAATATTCTTCAAATTGCAGCCCTGCAAAACAGTGCAAAAACTCTAGACTGAGATGTAGCAACACTGGTTGCCAAAGCTAACCTTGTGCAAGTCATTTAACTTATTTGGACCTCATTTCTGAAGGAAAAAGGGGAGGAGGGGGAGAAGAGGAAGACAAATGAAGAAGAGAGAGTAGTAAAGGAAGATGGAGACAAGGATATGAGGGGGGAGGAAGACGAGAAAGAAAGAGAAGGACAAGGAGGAGGAGAGAAAGAAGTGGAAGGTAAAAGGAAAAAAACATCAAGGGATTGACTATACACCTCAGGCCATCCTGGATCCAGAGGTCTGCGATTCTCTAATAGCACACAAGATTTATTTCCTGTATCTGATTGACACACACAGTTTTAGGTGCCACATCTGTCATTGAACACAGGGTCATGCAAATGAACCACATGGTAATATGGCCATCAACCTCAAAACTTGCTCCCATGTGGACCACAGCAGATCTATAATATCTGACCTAGAATTGCAGTAGCTGGAAACAGTTGCATAGTATGTAAAACCAATATAAAAACCTCCCATTGCAAGGGCATCAGGCTTGGCCATGCGCTTGGCTGTGGCCAGTGGGACATAGGTCCAAGTGATGTCCACTTCTTTCAGAACCTCCTGTGCTTTGGCACCTGCTCCTTTTCTGTTCCTCAGGAATGACTGTCCCTTCATTCTGGTTCCAGAGCAAAGACATAAGTAAGACAGCAGCAACCAGAATAAGGTCTGAACTGACCCAGAAGGGACGGACTTCAGGAGTGAGAAACAAACCTTATTGTTGTAAGCCACTCTGAGTGGGGCTTGTTTGTTTCTACAGACTTATTGTGTTATTCTAGGAACTACTAGTCACAGGGAACCTCAGGGCTAGGGGCAAGTGTGGAGAAATCACATGCTGTAAGAAGTGGCAGGATCCAACACTCCTCCAAACTCACTTCAATTGATGCCCAGCTTAGAGCTTCCGACTCCCACTGAGCTAGTTCCCGCCTGCATATTATTGCTCTAGGTGTCTCTCTCTTTCTCTCCCTCTCCCTCCCTCTCTCTCTCTCTCTCTCTCTCTCTCTCTCTGTCTCTTTTTCTAAATAAGCTTGCCCAGCCTCCCATTAGTTTCTGATCCTGCCAGCAGGGAGAAGCCAAACCACGCTTTCTCCCAGTGGCTCTGTTCTCAGTTCTAGACCTCTAAAGAATATAGGCGAGAACTTTCAGGTTGAAATGTGAACTCCTCTGTGGCACAAAGGACTTGCCTGAGCGTTGTGCTGAGAGACTCAACTAAATTCCAGGCTGGCTTCCATGTACACTAAACCTAAACCGTGTCTTAAAGGTTTCTATTTAAACCTAGGTTTCTTGGCCATGCCAAGTCTTTAACTCAAGAAAATGCAAAGCAGCCAAACCACAAGATGTATGTTGTCCCAAAGCACATTGCCATATCATTTCCAGTATTTTTTCCACTTACCCTCCTTCTACAATCTTCTATTTACCCATAGCCTCAAATCCCTTTTTGGTTCCCCCCGCCCCCCCCCAGCTTTTTTCTTTTTTTTTTTTTCTTTGAGACAGAGTCTCACTCTGTCGCCCATGTTGCAGTGCAGTGGCGTGATCTCTGCCTCTGGGGTTCAGGTGATTCTCCTGCCTCAGCCTCCTGAGTAGCTGGGATTACAGGTATCTGCCACCACACCCGGCGAATTTTTGTATTTTTAGTAGAGATGGGGTTTCACCATTTTGGCCAGGCTGGTCTCGAACTCCTGACCTCAGGTGATCCACCCACCTCAGCCTCCAAAGTGTTGGGATTACAGGCATGAGCCACTGTATCCGGCTGATTCCCCTTTTTTCACTTTCCATAGCTCGTTTTTGTTCTCCCTTTACAAAGCTCAGCCACCTTTGTCTTAGTTGGAGTTGAGCTCAGTTTATAGTAGTCTGTCTCTCCTACTGCAGTCATTTAAATAAAACCTGTCTTTCCACCTTTAACAGGTGTCCAGTGTGTTTCTCTTTGACATCAAAGACCCCTGATGGGCACCCCCATCGAGTATCTTCCATTTCTAGGACTCACACTGGAAGTTTCCATTTCTTCTCTGAAAGTATCTTGTTTCCATCAATATACACCACCACCTGGCATGTGAACTCCTTCATAAACTGGTCCCTCTGCTGGCCTTCCTGACTCATTCCAACTGCCTGCCTTTGCATCTGGCATGTTCTCTGCCTATGGGACCCCTGTAGATATGCAGCATCTAGCCTAGCCTTGGAATCAAGGGTGTTAACCTGGGGAAGGAAACAACCAAGCTGAGCATTAACACCTGACAAGGAACTAACTGTGGAGTAGGTCAATGCAAGGAGATGCATGTATCCCAGGCAGAAGCAACAGCTGGAGGAAGGTCAGGAGGCAAGAAAACAATGCATGCAAGCAGGAAAATGTTAAGACATTTTAAGAGAGGCCAGGGAGGAAATGAGACTGCAGGGTTGAGCTAGGCCAGAGCCACAGGAGGTCTTTAAGCAGGGAAAAGTCAAATGAGAGGTTTGGAAAGATCAAAGGGCACTGGGAAGGGAAACATTCATTTCATTTACTTCTCACTACCCAGCACTTAGCAGAGTTCTTTTCCAATTATTCCTTAGCTTATTAGCAAATGTCTGAACACTAACATTTAACCACGGGCTTAGTCCTTGCCTCATACTTTGCTAGGTGCTCCATGAACACCTCATTTTATGTTCAAAACGAGCCTAAGGGAGAGGCATTGTACTTGTCTTCATTCCACAGAGGAAAAGCTAATGCAGAGGTTGGTGCCCTAATCTATACGAAGTTGAAGAGTAAGAAAGTAGTAAAGCTGGGGTCAGACTAGCTGGGGTTCAATTTAAAGCACACACAGTCCCAAACACTGTTAGGCGTCTAGTGTTCTCCACGCTCCCTGATAAAAGTCACCTGGGGGCTTTGTTAAATTTACAGATTACCAGGAGGTCTCAGCTGGGTTCCCAGCAGTCTGCCACTTTGTACTAGGCTGTTAGTTATTGCAAGAGCTCCAGGTGATTCTTGCTTACAGGGAAGTTTGGAAAACATCGGGTAATAATATTTGTTGAAGTGAACCACCTGGATGAGAAATGACAGTGCAGAAAAGGATTGAGGAGATGTGTGAGTCCTGGCAGAGGGCACGAGGAGAACAGAGGAGAATTCGGCCCTCTCTGAGTGTCGATGCAACCTCTCAGTCCCCTCCAAGATCTAAGAGGCAGGCAAGATCCATCACGCCCAAGTCATCACCACAAACATCCAGAACCTCAGACAGAAAGATGCAGTAAGACCTGGGTACCTCTCAGCAGCAAGGAGCCTTCTGAGATCCTTCCCTGGTGTCAGACCCCGTGTAAGCTGAGCCAGTTCTGCTAAGGATGCACTCCTAAGTTCTTCCTGGCGCAATCAAGCTCACCACCCACAGCTATTAGGGGTGTTTCTCATATCTGGCCCAACCTTCTCCTGAAGGCAGCCTCACACTTCCCCCAGTGTATCATCCCTGGACATCAAAAAGGACCCTGAGGTTGCTGGGAATTGGCTGACTTCCTACCCAACCTCCAGCCCCCACCCCACCTAGGCTAGCAGCCCCTGCTGCTTATTATTTCCATAGTAACTACCACCTACATAGCAATCATCTGCATCTCCTCACTGAACACAGAGCTCTCTGATGGCAGGAGCTGGATCTTCTAGCTTTCTCTTCCCAGCCACTGGTACATTTCATACTAAGCTTTCAATTGGCATATGCGGCATGAATTCATGCAATGAATGAACGCAACCTACCCAGGTAGATAAAATTAAGTGTATCAAAGACCTAGAGCAGGAGTTGGCAAACTTGTACTGTGAGCAGCCAAATAGCAAATATTTTAGGCTTTGCCAGCCATATGGTCTCTGTCACAACCACTCAATTCTTCTGTTGTAATATGAAAGCAGCCGTAAATGATACACAGATGAATGGGTGTGTCAGGGTTCCAACAATATTTACAAAACAGGCTGTGGGTTGGATCTGATCCAAGGGCCATAGTTTGCCAACCTACTGGCCTAACAATTGTCTTGTTAATTTGAACAAATTACCAACTTGTATGTTTTTTTGCAGTGTCCATCCGTTATTTTACTGAATTTATCAGACCTATAAGAATTACTGGATAGAGGATTAAATTAATTATCTCTAAAACAGGGACAAGGCCCATCCACTTCTACCTCTTAATTCAGCTTATGACACTCCTGCCTAAAAGAAAGTGGTATCACTCTATGCTTAACCAACATTGAGACTTGCGCCTTTCCCGCAGATTCGGCCTTGGTTCACCGTTGCAGCTCTTAGCTTTCCTCTCGACTCAGAAAAAAACCTTAGCCCAAGGCCTCAGCTCCAAGAACCAAATCCCCTTTTCAACTCTAGCCCAGGCCCAGCCTACTCTCCATCACCATCAAAGGGGAGCTCAGGTGAATGTTGTCAAGAGGGGCCGACAGCAAATCTAAAGCACGGGTAGGGTGCCTGACACTGAAGGCACTCTTAATTTTCCCTTCTCTCCTTCTTTCTCCCACTGTCAGCGGGAGGAATATGTCACCCGCCGAGAAGATGGGCTGACTGGAGAGCAGCGGTGGCTGTTAGGCAAGGGCTCTTGGCATCCCTGGGAGAGTGACAAGAAATGTAACAAGCTCCAGATCACACCTCCTTGTCCAACTGTTCCCACCAGATTTGCTTCTCACTTTGAAAGATTCCCCAGGCAGGCGGCTCAGGACAAAGAGACACCTCTGCGTTTTACTGCAATCAGCTTCGGTCGTCCTGCGTTCTCATCTAACACTTGACACTTCACACATTTTTCCTGGAGCCCTTTGACCTATTCCATTGTTTCCCAGATCCAGACCAGTGCAGATCTGTGATGTTTCCACCAGTCCAAGGTGAAATGAAGGAAATAAAAGTGGCTGAAGAGCCCTTTCCTGTTGCATTCTCCATTTAGTATATTCAATTTTAATTCTTGTCCTTCCGAGGACTTGTCAGAACCTTTAATTATATATTTATATTAATAGCTGTCTCCCTAGCAGTCTGTATTCTTCATGAAGAAAAGACCATGTTTGTTTTCCTTTCTGAATGGCCAGTGTGAAGTGTGATTTTCACAATATATCCCAGCTGGCATGGAATGCCAGGTCCCGATGATGGGGCATCACCATCGTGGTCAGCACGCTGTACCGGTGGGTTCCAGCTGACTGTCAGCCCTGCCCAAAGCCAGGCATTGTGCTTGCTATGTACTAAGTTGCAGCAAAGTAAAGTATTTATTTATATCAAATATCAGCATCTTGGGGATGAATGTAGAAAGTTTTTCATAAAGCTAAGTTTAGTCAATTTAAATAACTTTAAGACAATGTCCTTTCCACTTTCTGATGTGAAAATACTTTTCCTTTTAAAAATGATGGTAGTAAGTTATTCTTTTAATATCCTGTTTAGTAGAATAAAATTATTGGCAAACCATGTTGGTCCTAAAATCATTTTGATTCATTAGAAGTTCATCAAATCAAGGATTCAGGGACCTTCTGCCTGACAATGGCTTTCATTATCATTATTATTAAGCTACAATTCACATACCATATATTCAAAGAGTTACACAATCATCACCATTATTTAAATCTGGAACATTTACATCACCCCAGAAGACACCTGGTACTATTAGCAGTCAGTCCTGATTTCTACCCCTAACCCCTTCCCCTGTCAACCACTAATCTGTTTTCTGTCTCTTTAGATTTGTTTATTCTGGATATTTTATATAAATTGAATTATGTACTACGTGACCTTTGTGTCTGGATTCCTTCAATTAGCAATATAAGTTTAAGGATCATTCATGTTGTATCATGTACCAGTACTTTATTCCTTTTTACGGCTGGAAAATATTCCTTTTGTATGGATATATCACATTTGTTTATCAATTGGGTTGTTTCAACCTTTTGGCTATTATGAATAATATTCTTGTGAACATTTATGCACAAGTTTTTATTAGAAGACCTGTTCTAAATTCTTTTGAGTATATACCTAGAAATAGAATTGTTATATGGTAACTATGTATTTAACAATTTGAAGAGCTACCAAACTGTTTTCCAAAGTGGGTGCCCCATTTTGCATTCCCACTAGCAATTAGGGAGTTCCAATTTCCCTACATTCTCACTAGTACTTGTTATTATCTGCCTATTTAGTCATCCTAGTGGGTGTGGTGTGCTATTGCTGTGGTTTTGATTTACATTTCCCTAGTGGCTGCTGATGTTAAGCATCTTTTCACATGCTTGTTGACCATCTGTATATTTTCTTTGAAAAAAAAAAGTCTACTTAAATCATTTGCCCATTTTTAAACTGGGCTATTTGTCTTTCAGTTGTTGAGTTGTAAGAGTACTTTATGTATTCTCGATATTAGTCCCTTACCAAATATGAGATTTGCAAATATATTATTCCTACCTATGGGTTATTTTTTAACCTTCTTGACAGTGTCCTTTGCACGAAAGTTTTTATGAAATCTAATTTACTGATTTTTTTCTTTTTTCACTGTGCTTTTGGTACCATATCTAAAAACCATTGCCTAATCTAAAAGCTTTATAGTTTTAGTCTTACATTTTGATCTGTGATTCATATTCAGTCTATGATCCACTTTGAGTTAATTTTTATATACGATGTGAGGTAGGAATTAAAATTTATTATTTTGTATATAGATATTTAGCTATTCATGCATCATTCGTTTTTTGAAAAGACTATCATTTCCTCTATTGAATTATCTTGGCATTCTTGTCAAAAATTAATTGACCATAGATATGTAGGCTTATTGACATACTCTCAATTCTATTCCATTGATCTGTGTCTATCCTCATGCTAGGAAGGACCACACATATTAACTACTATAGATTCATGGTAAGTTTTAAAGTCAGAAAGTGTAAGTCCTTCAACTTTGTTTCTTTTCAAGATTGTTTTGGCTATTCTGGGAACATTGCATATCTTTGTGAATTTTAGGGTCAGCTCATCAATTTCTGAGATAATGATTTAGGCCATGATCTGTAGCAGTGCATGAGATAGCCTGACCAGAAGCCTGAGCTTGTCCCAATGCCAGTTCATCTCTGGGAAAACTACAGGCAGGCTGGGGAAGCCTTAGCGAATGGAACCCCACATGGATAACATGGGGCTCCTAATCTTGAATTCCACTTTTTACCGAGCTTCTGATCCTTACATTTCCAGGGTTTCTACCTTTCCTGTGTCTTTGACCAAGGGAAAAATACCAGTGATTGTTAAAGAACCTTGCTACCATGGATGCCCAGAGCACACCATGGTTGCCTATCATGGTCCTCATTGTACTATTATCATTGGTTAGTCTTTTTCTCTTTTGGGAAACATGGCAGAGACAGAAACAAAGCCCTTTGTGGTGGTCATGACTGTTCTTCCCAAACTATGTTCTTCTCTGGGCTCTGGTAAATAGAAGTCACTCTGAATGTATGGTTGCATCCTCCCAAGGTCCCTGGATGCTTGTCTTCCTTCCAGGAGAATGCAAGACAGTTATGGAGAGGCTGGGGGTAGGGATGGGGGGGATCACAAATTCACAGAACATCAGCATTCAAAGATATCCTAAAAACTGGCCAGCTTGGTATTATAAATTGGGACAACTTAGACAGCTATTAACAATCTCTAATAAAGCATATGCATAAGCAATTCCTAGACATCCACTTGTTAGTATACTTCCTGGAAAAATGCTCCAATATAGACACAGAAGACACACACAGGTTTTGTGAGAACACACACATGAGAAGCTCCCTAACTGTCCTTCTATAAGGAAATATACCAGTGCCTTGTGGTCTTGTAGTGCAATGGAATACTACACAGAAGACAAAACAAATGCACTGATATGCAAGTCAAGGCACAGGTATATTGAAGATGTACTGTTGAGAGAAAAACAGCAGGTTACAGAAAAACACAAAAGAGGCTGTGCTGCTCACTTAGTTAGCCCAGCCTGCCCTAACTAAATACCACAAACTGGGTGACTTACACGGTAGAGATTTACTTTTTTCACGATTCAGGAAGCTGGAAATATGAGTTCAGGTTGCCAGCATGGTCAGGTTCTGGTGAGGGATGCCTTCCAGGCTTGCAGACAGCTGCCTTCTCACTGTGGGCTTACTTGGTCTTTCCTCAGTGTGTGTACACAGGAAGAGTGAGAGAGATATATCAAAGTCTCTGGTGTCTCTTCTTATCAAGGCACTGATCCCATTCATGAGGGTTTCACCCTCGTGACCCAATCGCCTCACAAAGGCCCCACCTCCTAATGCCATCACATTGGGAATTTGGGCTTCAACATATGAATTTGGGGGGAAAACATGAAATCCATAATAATTGCCAATTCTGGCCCCCCACTAGGCAGAATGGAACCATGTGGGACTAAGGCACAGAGAAGGTCATTAGCTTGCCTATGGCCCCCAGCCAGCCTTCTCGGCCCAGCCCAGTGCCTTCTCTGCCATGCCATGTTGGTCTTCACAGCCACGTCCATTCCTGTCTGCCTCCATGATTATACTTATAAGAATCTGTGCTATTATCATTACTTTCTTCCTTAGTGCCACCCTCTACTCTCCCCACCCCAATTCTACTTGCCTTGGATTCCACCAGGACTTCTTTTACTCTTCACCACCTCTCCTATCCTCAGCAAGGAGACTTTCTTTGTCCTTGGGTTGCCTTTGAGTCCTTGTGTCTTCTCCCAAGAGCCATTTGCCCACATGTATTTATTTAGTCCCAATGTGTGTTGAACACCTACTACATGCCAGATCCTCTGCCAGCTCTGGGCATTCATAAATAAGATGTGGTCTCAGCTCTAACAGTGTTTGAGGTTTAGTGGCAAATAGATGTAAAACCCTTCCTATATGCCAGACATTGCTATAAGTGCTTTCCAGAAACAAATTCAATTAATACATTATCAGTCCCATTTTATAGATAAAGCAACCAAGGCAAAGAAGTTTAGGTAAAATTCTTGAGGTCACACAGCTACAAGTGATACAGCCAGGATTTGAACACATGGAAGGTAGTGCCAGGGTCTAGCCATGAAGAAAATAGGCATGTAAGCAACAAAGACAGGTCAGTGTGATGAAGACTGTGAGACCCACAGCTCAGCAGGCTATGGGAACCCAGAGACAGAGAATGTTCAGGGAAGGCTGCTTAGAGGAAGGGACCTTTGAGCTGAGTCATGAGGATGGTTAGAACTTAGCCAGGTGAATTAGACACGTGTTTTCCAGACAAAAGAAAAACCACATGAAAATGTCACGGGATCCCTGGGGTGTTGCCCTTCCAGCTAGAAGCTTCTGTAGCCGGTGGTGCCTTTGCCCAAGTTTTGCTCAGGCCTGTTGGACTCGAGCCTGGCAGGCCCTGCTCAGCTTGTGCTACCACCCCAGATCCCACACATGCCAAGGACACAGAGCGGCAAGGGCTGCATGAGTAAGCGAGTGCAGGGTCCAGCTACTGTCCAAAGCCAGGTACACTGGCTGCTGTGGTGTGGTGGGCAGCTCCAGGCACCAGCACACATGCTGGCTCCGTGCAAGGCTGCGGCTGGACCAGGTATACCAAAAATGGCTTATACTTCAGGCTCCAGGGAATGCAGTGGCACCCAAAAGCTTGAAGACATCAGGAACTGCAGAGCCCCAAAGCGGGTGTCACAGCTCTGGCTTGGGGAGACCCTAGGTCTGGGTTCCCAAAAGGGCCACGGCTCTTCTCTCCTTCTTGTTGCCTGTAACGTGATGAGCAAGGAGGCATGTTTCAGCCCTATTTGTGTTATAGCTCTTTGAGTCCTGCCATTTGGCAGGTCCTAAGTTCTTGTCCCACATCCAGGAAGAATGAGGTACATGGACAATTGGAGGGTGAGCAAGGTGCAGAGATGCTTTAATGAGTGATAGAACAGCTCTCAGGAGACCTGAAGTGGGTAGCTCTTTTCCACAGGCAGGTCATCCAGTGGAGTCTGCAGCCCTCAACAGAGAGGAGACCTAGAGTGGGTAGCTTCTATCACAGGCAGGTCATCCTGACTTCTCTGCAGCCCTCAGCAGAGAGGAGACCTGGAGTGGGTAGCTTCTATCCACAGGCAGGTCATCTTGACTTCTCTGCTGCCCTCAGCAGACAGGAGACCTGGAGTGGGTAGCTCCTATCTGCTGGCAGGTCGTCCTGATGAGTGTACAGCTCTCAGCAAGGAGGAGACCCACCATGGGTAGCTCCTCTCTACAGGTTGTCCTGTCATCTGTCCAAGGCTGGCTGAGTCCAGGGCTTTTATGGGCTTCAGAAGGGAGGAAGTGCATGTTGATTGGTCCATGAGCAGCCATGGGCAGGCCAGAAAATAGCACCATAAGTTCTCACTCCAGTCTGCGGAACTGACAACCCAGCCCCCAGGCTTCAGGCCATCCCTGGCTTGAAAGTGGGGCTTCACTGGGGACCCACTCCTTTCTACCCAGAACCCTGTCTGCCTCCTGCCACCATCAACCTGCTGCCCATGGAGCCCAGGCTGTTCGTACAGAGAGGCACCTGCAGGCCTGCACCGAACTGCCCTCAGCCCCACTCAGCCTCCCTCCCATGCTCATCAGTGCCAAAGTCCAGAGGGGGCTGAGACAGCAGGTGGCTGGCATGTCAGTGCTGCCCTGAGCACACGCACACCCAACTGGATCATGACAGTGCCTGGGCTTGGCCTCAACTTTGCTCCAAAATTAAAACAGGCGCCAGAGCAGAGAGAAGCCAGGTAGTGAGAGCAGGCGCTTACAAGCTTGCTGGAGGAGGTGGGGTTCCTGGGCCCCTGAGAGCACAGGGATGCCTGGGTCTGCAGCTGCAGCTGGGAGCATGCAGCCGCACCTGGTAGGGTGGGGCTCTTGACCCTTCAACTTGGAAGAGGATGTGGCTCTCACCTGTTCCAGGCTTCCACCAGCTCCATGGAGTGTGCAGCCCTGGCCATGCAGGAACTGGAGTTCCTGCTGCAACTGGAGTCTTCATGGAGGCCACTCCAGACAGGCTGCCACTGCCATCACAAAGAACCAGAGTGCCAAGGAGTAAGCATGTCAGCATCCTGTGAGATGTTTGGTAAGGCAAGACCAGAAGGATTGAGAGAAGAAACTCGTGGAGGGCAGACAGAAACCCAACATGCCATTGGTCCATTTCATATCCTTGCCCTTTTTTTTTAAGGCAACATAATGTAGCTTAATGGCTAAGTGCCCAGGTTTTGAATCCAGAGATTGCTTGGGTTCAGATCTCAGTTCTAAAGCTTCTGAGCTGTATGAATTTGGAGCTCATCATGTCTCATTTCCTCGTCTGTAAAATGAGAATAATGTTGTGCCTGCCTCACAGGATTGAGGTAAGAACTGAATAAGTTTATACATATAAGTTAATGCACTGTCTTACAGCAGTGTTTTGGACCTGGTACGTGTTCTTTATCATCATCCTCATCATCATTATTTGTTCATTTATTTGTGGAGCACACTTATTGTGTTACAGGATCATGCAATTGGAGGATGGAGCTATGGGGGTAAGTCTTTAAGCTCATGCTTTCAGCTATTCTTGCCAGAAAGCGAACTCAAGGCTAGTGAGGGGGGATATGCTTCCAGCTTGTCACTTGGAGTAATGCGAAATGTCCCTACATGTCCCATCCTGATGACAGCAGGCAAGGCCACTGCTGAAAGACAAGGACTTCTATTAACAAGAAGCACAAAGGAGCTCAGCATATTAACATTTGACTTTGCAGAAGGAAAGACAAGGGCATCAAGTGGGTCTCAGAGGCAGATACGACCTCAGAGGACCCTAGTGGGATCACAGCCAGTAGAGAGATGCTCTCCAGGGGCCTCTGGCAGCAGGCGACCCTGAAGCCCACAGAAAATACCCCAATGGTAATGATCACAACATTAATATTATTACTGTTTTTGACACTTCGGTCCTAACTTACATACCTAGGATGTTTTACATTCGATTAGCACTTACATCTATTAGTGTATTTGAACATCACCATACCCATGCAAGTGAGCAGAAGCTGGTCTTATTTTTCCTGTTTTATTGATTTGTAAACAGAGGGCCAGTTAAGTGAGGTGCTTAGTGGCAAACCTGGAATCCTAATCAAGACTCTCCACCTCTCAGGTCAAAGACTGCTTTACTATAAATATATCCCTCCTCCTCACTGATTGTTCCTGAAGAACCAGGCTAGTTTGGGGCCAACTTAAAGAGGAGAATTCACCATCCATGCCATTGACATGAGCTGGCAGTGGCATGGCTGCTGGAGCCTGAGCACTCTATCCTTGAGATGCTGTAGGGAACAAGAAGTCCTACACACCACCCACAGGAGGCTGCACTAGGTCAAGGGTTCCCAGACTTTGGAATCTGATGGATCAGTACAGTTTCAAAGAATATTCGTAAGGTCCCCAATTTTGTGTTTTGTAAAGTGAGAACACGCACAAAAAAAACAAATACTAAGAAAAACTCGACCATATAATATCCCAAAGAAAGAATATGTCAGCATTTCCTCCAAACTCCCCATAAAGGAGAAATAATTCAATATGAGAAAAAGGATATTCCCTGCAAGATAGCAAGTGAGGACCTTACACTGATGCACATCCCATTCAGGGCTGCTGTGTATGTTTGTACAGGTTGTGCACTGCACAACTCCAGTGTTGGGGGTGCCATTCACTAGAATTGTCCCTATTTTGCCCCTTTTTTCCTCATTTTCCCATAGACCAGCAGAAACTCTTTTTTTTTTTTTCTTTTTTGAGAGATGGAGTCTCGCTCTGTTGCCCAGGCGGGAGTGCAGTGGTGTGATCTTGGCTCACTGCAACCTCCGACTCCTGGGTTCAGGCAATTCTCCTGCCTCAGCCTCCTGAGTAGTTGGGACTACAGGTGCATGTTGCCATGCCTGGCTGATTTCTTTTGTATCTTAGTAGAGACGGGGTTTCACCGTGTTGCCCAGGCTGGTCTTGAACTCCTGAGCTCAGGCAATCCACCCAACTTGGCCTCCCAAAGTGCTAGAATTACAGGTGTGAGCCACCAAGCCCAGCTTGGAAATTCTTTTTAAGAGGTAAACTGGCAGGTTGGAATACCTTCTACCATGTCAATTCTATAATCTGCTGTGCTCCAAGGGAATATAGAAATCATGTGGTCCAGAAACTTCAATTTGTGCTTCAAGAATCACAAGGGAATCCACTAGGTCTTTTCAAGGGCCACTTACTCTAAGCAGAGCACTAGTCCTTTTTGTCTGATAGCCTTGCATGCAAGCATTTGTTGAAGAAAGTATTTTGCAATAACACATTATTATTAACTAAAGTCCACATTTCACTCGATTTCCTTAGTTTTTACTTAATGACCTTTTTATCTTCCAGCATCCCCTCCACATCCTACCCCAGCCACATTTTAGTTGTCATGTCTCTTTATGCTCCTCTTGGCAGGACAGCTTCTTAGACTTTCCCTGTTTGTAATGACCATGACAGTTTTGAAGAGTACTGGTCAGGCATTTTGTTCTTCACCTGGGATTTGTCTGACATTTTCCTCATGATTAGGCTGTTATTATGGGTTTTGAGGAAGAAGACTACAGAGGTAAACTGCCGTTTTCATCATATGTCAGGGGTATATACTATCAACATGACATCACTGTTAATGTTGACCTTGATCACCTTGCTAAGGTAGTATTTGCCAGCTTTTTCCACTCTGGTCACTCTTTTTTCACACTTTCTTATTATACTGTTTGAAAGAAAGTCACTATGTATAGTCTACACTTCAGAAGTGGGGTGTTATGCTCCACTTCCTTGAGGGTAGAATATCAATATAAATTACTTAGAATTCTCCTGCACTGAAGGTTTTTCTATTCTCCCCCCATTTATTTATTTATTCAATCATTTATTTTTATCAGTATGGACTCATGAATATTTACTTTATACTTTGGGTTATAATCCAGTACTTTCTTCCTCCCTCCCTCTCTCCTTTCCTCCCTTCCTTCCTCTCCTCCTTCCTTTGTTTAAATTCTTCCAGCTTTGGTCACTGGGAGCTCTTTCAGTGGGTTCCTGTGTCCCTTTGATAGATCCTCATCATTATGAACTCTTTTTTAACACTTTCTTGCTTTTTGTCATTACAAAGTTTATTTCGTATATTCACTGCTCAGTTGTGAATCAGCTGTTTCTCCAAGGAGCTCTGATTCCTTTTATTGGAGAATGGTATTAGCAACCAAGATCTGGGCACTAGGTATGCTGTTGCTACCAGAGTGTTATTGCTTTTAGATCCTCTCAACTGACAAAAGAAGGAATATATGTGTATATACATGTATATACATATATATGTATATATAATATATATGTATATGTGTATGTATACTGACAAATCTATTTACGCATATCCATAAATATTTCTAATATAACCACCCGTATCTATATTAAACTAAACTTGAGTTCATATGGATGCCTCCAACTCTAATTCATCACTGCATCATTCTAGCCTTCCACTCTATTAATCTGTAACCTCCCACATCAACAGTGAAAAACTTGACTCCCTCTGCTCACCAGTCGTTTACTTAATTGTTACATTCCAGTATTCATGATGGTGGTATCAGAATTGTTGACCTGTAACCTCATAGAAGCAACTTTATCAACTAGAATACGATGTTTATGTGTAGTTTGTTTGCCTTTGGTCTTGACAGATTCCACTCATTTTTAAAGCATATTAGGTCACTAACTTTTTTCCCTGTCTCTTTCAGTGAGGTTGTCTCATATATTTGTGATACAGTTAGACTGTTTTGTCACATTCTTCATTCCATCCTGCCATCTACTGACCTCCTGTTACTTGCATATATTAACGTTCACTTTTTGTGTGTTAAGTTCTATGCGTTTTGACGAATGCATAGTGTCATGTATTCATCATTAACATATCATACAGAATAGTTACACCACCCTAAAAAAAACTCTCTGCTTTACCTATGCAACTTTCCCTTTTCCCTACCTTCCAAAACCTCAGGCAATCACTGATTCTTTAGCCTTCTCTGTCGATTTTCCTTTCCCAGAATGTCATGTAATTGGAATCATAGAGTATATAGCCTTTCGGGCTGGCTTCATTCACAATATACATTTAAGCTTCCTCCATGTCTTTCATGCCTTGATGGTCTATTTCTTTTTACTACTAAATAATATTCCATTGTATGGCTGTATCACAGTTTGCTTATTCATCAACAAATGTCGTTCTATTGAAGAACAAGTTGCCTGTTTCTAGCTTTTGTCAATCATGAATAAAGCTGCTACAAACTTTCGTGTGCAGGTTTTTTAATGTGGACATATGTTTCCAGATCAATTGGGTTATTTACCTAGGAGCACAATTGCTAGATCAAATGGTAAGACTGATCTTCACTTTGTAAGAAACTGTCACAGTGGCTGTATCATTTTATATTCTCACTGGCAATGAATGAGCCTTCTTGTTGCTCCACACCTTTGCCAGCAATTGGTATTGCCAGTGTTTTTGGATTTTAAATACATGCGTAGAGCTCTCCATTGTTTGAATGTGTAATTCTCCAATGGCCAAAGATGTTAAGCATCTTTTCACATGCTTCATTGCCATTTGTGTATCTTTTTTGATGAGGTGTATGTTTAGATCTTTTGCTTACTTTTTATTGTGGCAAAATATATGTAACATAAAATTACAATTTTAATCATTTTAAGTGTACAATTCACTAGC
Organism: Pongo pygmaeus; assembly: GCF_028885625.2. Lineage (NCBI taxonomy): Eukaryota > Metazoa > Chordata > Mammalia > Primates > Hominidae > Pongo > Pongo pygmaeus. The sequence goes on from NC_072380.2 coordinate 148,303,590, forward strand.
ATTAAGTACATTCATAAAATTGTGCAACCATCACCAGCATCCATCTCTAGTACTTTTTTAATCTTCTAAAACGAAAACTCTATACTCATTTCACAATAACTCCCCATGCTCTCCTCACCATAGCATCTAGTAATCATGATTCTTCTTTCTCTGTGAATTTGACTACTCTATGAATTTCATATAAGTGGAGTAATAAAATAATCTGTCACTCTGTGTCTGGCTTATTTCACTTAGCATATTGTCTTCAAAGTTCATGTTGTAGCACATGTCAGAATTTTCTTCCTTTTAAAGGCTTAATATCATTTAGTTATATGCATAGAGCACATTTTGCTTATTCACTCATTGTTCATGAACACTTGGGTTGCTTCTATATATTGGCTGTTGCAAATAATGCTACTATGAACCCGGGCATACAAATACCTCTTTGAGTGCCTGCTTTTAAATATTTTGAGTACATACCTAGAAGTGGAATTATTGGATGATATGGTAATTCTATATTTAATATTTTTGAGGAAGCATTATCCTGATTTCCATAGTGGCTGTACCATTTTATATTCTCACCAATAGTATACAAGGTTTTTAATTTCTTCACATCCTTGCCAACACTTGTTATTTTCTGGTTTTATGGTTAGTAACCATCCTAATGGATGTGAGATAGTGTCTCATTGTGGTTTTGATTTGAGTTTTTCTAATGATTAGTGATGCTGAGCATCTTTTCTTGTGCTTGTTAGCCAATTGTATACTTTCTTTGAAGAAATGTCTGTTTAAGTTCCTTACCCATGTTTTAACTGGGTTGGTTGGTTGTTGTTGAATTGATTGCATATTTTTTAAAAGTGAGTTGTTTTATAATGGTGGCTTATAGAGTTATTTGTATGTTTTGGACATAAGTCATTTATTAGATAGTGTTTTGTAAGTATTTTCTTCCATTCTATGACTTAGCTTTGGAATCTCTTAACAGTAACTAACACAGAGCAGAATTATTTAATTTTAATAAAGTCCAGCTTATCAATTTATGTTCATGTATTATTCTTTTTGTATTGTATCTAAGAACTCATCAGCAAACCCAAAGAAATGTAGATTTTCTCCAATGTTTTCTTCTAGAAATTTTACAGTTTTGCATTTATACTTCATCTTATTCTCCATTTTGAGTTTATTTTAGCAAAAGGTGTAACGTATGTCTAGGCTTATTTATTTTTTATTTACTTGATATGAATGCTCAATTTTTCCAGCACCATTGTTTGAAAAGACTATCTTCTCTTCATTGAATTGCCTCTACACCTTTGTTGAAGATCAGTTGACTATATTTGTGTAGCGCATTTCTGGACTCTATTCCTCTCTGTTGACTGATGTATCTATTCTTTCACCATTACCATGTTGTTTGATTACTGTCATGCTATAGTATGTCTTGAAATTGGATTTTATTAGTCCTCCAACATTTTTTTCTTCTTTGTTATTTTGTTGACTATACATGGTCATTGGCTTTCCATATATACTTTAGAATCATTTTGTTGGCGTCTACAAAATACCTTGTTGGGATTTTGATTAGATTTGAATTTATAGAAGAAGTTGAGAAGAACTGACAACAATACTGAATATTCCAATCTGGGAACACAAAATATCTCTCCATTTATGTAGACTTTTTTTTTTTTTTTTTTTGAGATGGAGTCTCGCTCTGTCGCCCAGGCTGGAGTGCAGTGGCACTATCTCGGCTCACTGCAAGCTCCGCCTCCTGAGTTCACGCCATTCTCCTGCCTCAGCCTCCTGAGTAGCTGGGACTACAGGCGCCCGCCACCATGCCCGGCTAATTTTTTGTATTTTTAGTAGAGATGGGGTTTCATCGTGTTAGCCAGGATGGTCTCGATCTCCTGACCTCGTGATCCGCCCGCCTCAGCCTCCCAAAGTGCTGGGATTACAGGCGCAAGCCACTGCGCCCAGCCTCATGTAGACTTTTTAATTTCTTTCATAAATGTTTTGTCATTTTCCACACAGAGGTCTGGTACATATTTTGTTAGATTTATACCTAAATATTTTAGTTTTGGGATGCTACTACAAATCATATTAATTTTTAAATTTCAAAGTTCAATTGTTCACTATTGGTATATAAAAAAGCAGTGGACTTCTTGTGTTAATCTGTTTTCCAGCAACTTTGCTATAATCACTTACTGTTTCTTGGAAACTTTGGCCATCCTTTAGGATTTTTTTACATACACAAACATGTTGTCTATGAATGAAAACAGTTTTATTTCTTCCCAATCTGCATATATTTTTTATTTCTTTTTTCTTTGTTTTTCATTTCTTCGTTTTTTTTTTTCTTTGTCTTATTGCACTAGCTAGGATTTTTTGGTGTGATGTTGAGTAGAAGTGGTGAGAGAGGACATCTTTGCCTGGTTCCTGAGCTTAGGAGAAAAACATCATTTCACTTCATTAAGTATGACGTTAGTTGTAGGTGTTTTTTGTGTTTCTTACTAAGTTGAAAAAATTTCCCTTTATTTCCAGTTTGCTGAGAGTATTATCATGAATGTGTACTGTCAAAAGCTTTTTCTGCATCAATTGATATGATCGTATTTTTCTTCTTTTACCTATTGATATAGTAATTATTTTGACTATTTTCAAATGTAGAGCCAGCTTTGCATATCTGGAATAAATATCACTTGGTCATGGTGTATAATTCTGTTTATCCATTGTTGCATTTTATTTGCTAATATTTTGTTGAGAATTTTGGCATCTATGTTCATGAGAAATGTTAGTCTGTACTTCCCTTTTGTTGTACTTTCTTATTCTAGTTTTGGTATTAGGGCAATACCAACCTTATAGAATGAATTAGAAAGTTTCTTTCTGCTTCTATTTTCTAGAAAATATCGTGGATAATTGATATCATTTTTTCCTTAAACATTTATAGAAGTCACTGGTGAAATCATCCAACCCTGGTGCTTTCTTTTTTGAAAGTGTATTAATTATTGACCCAAATTATCTAATAGATAAATATAGGCCTAGTCAGACTATCTATTTCTCTTTTGGTAGCTTATGTCTTTTTAAGAAATTGGTCTATTTCATCTAAATCATCAAAAAAAGATTCATAATATTTGTTATCCTTTAACATCAGATTAGTAGTGATGACTTTTCTTTCTTTCTGATATTGGTGATTTGTGTCTTCTCTCTTTTTTAAAAAACTTGGTTAACCTGGAGAGAGGTTTATCAATTTTATTGATATTTTCAAATAACCAGCATTTTTTCTATTGTTTTCCTGCTTTCAATTTTATTGATTTTTGTTCTAATTTTTATTATTTATTTCCTTCTGCTTTAAGCTTAAATTGCTCTTCTTTCTCTAGTTTCTTATGGTGGAGACTTAGATTTTTTTAATCTTAAATCTCTCTTATTTTCTCATATATGCATATAATGCTATAAATTTCTCTTGCAGCACTGCTTTTACCACACCAATTTCTGATAAGTTGTATTTTCATTTTTAATTAGTTCAACATATTCCTTTAAAATTTTTCTTCATATTAGGAGAGCTCTCAAGGTGAGGGCATTCTAGGTTATGGGCACAGCCTGGTAAGGAGAAGTGAGAGAATGTGCCATGTTTATAAAACACAAATTTATTTCGTATGACAACAATAAAATATGGGAGTGGTGCCCAACAAGGAGAAAGACTTAAGAAGTGAGAGGACAGATCATGAACACCCTCATGTGTCATGATATAAAGTTCAGATTTTATCTCAGAAGTAATGGAGAACCAAACATTCTACTTATTAGTTTTCAATGTAGATACTACACTTCTATCAGAACTCTATGTTGTTATGTATAAGTTTTATCACCCAGCATCTAATCAGTGTAGCTTACGAAGGACAATAGTCACAGTACCCTCGTGTCAGGGAAATGTGGAATGCTAGTCCCTCATATACTACAGAAGCCTAAGCAAAGGAAACAGGATATGTTCCTCCTCCCCTAGACTATACCAGGTCGTCCAGCTATACACACTCAGTCTACTCCAGAATTTCCCCTTACATAATGTGCGTCAGCATTTTTTACATCTGTCTTCCCTCACTGAGAGTTTGGATTAGAGTGCAGTGGGTCCTGACTTTTCTTCTTTAGCATTTCCAATGACAGAGCAAAATTCCAATTGCCTGTATTAAATCCCTTCCTGCTCAGAATACCTGGAGGGATTTATCTTTTCCTGAAACACATCTGGTTTCAGCATTTGATACAGCATTTGGCTCCAAGAAACAGGACATCTGATGTGGGTTAGATTTGAAGGTGGTAATGGCCCCATCTCCAGTGGAAAATCAAATGTTGGGAGTGCTTGGCTAATATTGGCCATTTGACAAAGCACTGCAAAAACAAATTGTGCTCAGGAGACCATTAGCTGGTTTGTAAGCAAAAATAAAAGGGATAGAATCCAGAAATATGGGACCTTGAAGGATCAGAAAACCTGATTGATTCTAAACAGGAATCAAACGGCAGAAAATATGATTGAGAAAATCTTTGATCTACATAGGCAAACAAGCAAACAAACCAAACTTTGCAAGAAAGATCAGACTAAGAATGTGGCCTGTTCACATAACTCTGATAGTCTCAGTGAACTATGAAATTGAGAGAGAAAGGCATGGGGAGGAGGAAGCGAAGAAATAAGGTAGGCTTGAAAAATACATCCAGGAAAGATCTTTGGATGTCGTGATTGGCACTTGGAACTGATTGGAAGCAAAAAGTTTAGAAGTTGACGAAGATTTTGGGAGGATTATATTATCAAAGAAAACACAAGTCTAGACAAAAAAAGTCCTTAACAATGTAATAATTTAACAACTATTAAAGCAAACCATTGAACCTCCAAACTTCCATAAGCAAAGAGCAAGCTCCAAAAATTATACAGCCCCCAAGAAGAGCTTCTTCTCAACAGCTACTTCAAATGTGCTCCTGGAAGACAGGAAGCAAGGAAAAAGCTCCCAGAGAGTTAAGTCAGGGACATTGAGGAAAATGAACATGGTAGTTCTACTGAAGGAGCAGAGTAAAAGTCTAGGGAATTCACCCTCTGCTAGGGCAAGAAAGCTTCACAATGTCTGCACTGCACTGCAGGATTTCCACCTTGCTATGGTCCAGCAACTGTTGTATGCCTTCTTTTCTCTCCTTTTATGAATGGGAGACTTTACTGTGTAATTTCTCTCTGTGGCTCCATTGTACATGAGGAGAAAGAAATAATTAGTAATTTTAGTTTATAAGTCCCCAGATCTTTAAGATCTTCTGTGTGGTCTTCCATGCCACCTGTCTCTTTCCTACCTGCAGCCTGGAAGTTAACACCCAGGATGACCTTGAGAATCTTGCACTGCATGTGGCAGTACCCATTAACCTGGGTCCCTGAATGACCATGTGGAACAAAGCCTTCTGCTGATCCACATTATATGGTGATATGAGAGAGAAATAAATATTTATTGTTTTAGGATATAAAAATTGTGAAATTGTTTCTTACAGCAACTGGGGTTAATTACCCTGACTAATAAACACATTGAGCAACTATCTAAAGCCATGCAACAACTCAGAAAAAAATAAGCCCTGAGCCCCGGTCTCTTGATCCTAGTCCACTAGGTTTTCTACTCTTGGACTATGTCTTGTGCTGAATCTAAAATGACAGGGAACTCACTCCCTCGAGGCCCATCTTTATTCACTAGAATAATGGCATGGTCCTGTTGTTTTTCAGCTGACCAATCTTGTCTAGGTTAGCAAGCATGATGGAGGCATCGTCTGCTGACCCAATTTCTTTCCCTCTCCTGTGTTGAAAGATTTTATGAAGGACTGTAACTACACAATCACCCTCCTCCTTTATGAGCTTAGACAACATTTCCCCCTTTTTTATTACATTTACTGTCCTTGCTTGCCAAGGCACTTTTATGACTGTGGGAGCGATTGCCTCACTCTTGAGAAACTCAGGAATATCCCTCAGTGCTTCATATACCTTGTCACAATATTTTTAACAGCAATTCTTCTTGTGTTTCTCTGTGAGAACCTCTCACCAGCATCTCCCCTGATGACACTGTGAGGGGCTGGAGGGCTCTGGCAGCCAGCATTGCCATTCTTGCAGCAGCAGCAGCAACACCTATTTCCCAGGGCTGCGTCCATACCCAGCCTCTCTGCTGTCTTAAACTTGCCACCCATGGTCTCCTGAATGTAAAGGCTTGAGGTTGGAGTTTGGGGCTTTCTTTGCATGGGAAGGGAAAAGACATGCATCATCCTGAAATAGAATATGAGGTTCAGAGGAGCAAGAGCAAATGCACATCCTTATATATAGCAGCCATTGTATTAACAGAAAGCATTTGTTTACAAAGTACTTTCATATGTAATCAATTTCTACCTGGTACAACAGTCTGGGGATGGGGACATTACAATTTGGTGCATGATCTTCAAGATTCAGACCTTATTGGTCACCCAGGGAAGACTCTGCCACCTCCACCATCATCCCCACTTTATTTAGATGCCTTTGTCTTGTCTGTGTTCTCCCATAATACCCAATGCTTATCTCTCTTGCAATATGTATCTGTTTTGAGAACAAAGAAGCCATTCATCTCTAAATCTCAAACACCTTAACCAGTGTCCGACACATAGAGAGCAATCAATATTCATTAATCCAACATCGATCGAGCACCTACTATATGCCGGGTTCTGAACTAGGCATGGATGATACAGGGTGAATAACACACACAAAGCACCTGATCTCAGGGAGGTTTCATTCATGGGGGAAGATATACAAGAAAGATGTTTAAAAAAGTAAACAAGAAGGAGCATGTCTAGGAGTGACAACTGTCATGGAAACAATATGGCGGTAATGGTCAATGGTGAATGGGCAAGGAGGGGAAACTTGGTGGCTAAGGAGCCTCTTTAAGGGAAGATGTGCGAACTGAAAACTGAACGAAGGGAAAGAGGGAGCAGGAAAGATGTGGGTAAAGAAAAGTCCAGACAGAGGGAACAGCCAAAGTCCTTGCTGCATTTGAGGAATAGCACAGACAATTTTGCCAGGTTGGAATGATCCTCAGTAGATGAAGCTAGACAAGCAGCTGGGGACCAGGCCATGCCAGGAGCCATAAGCCATCATTCGGAGAACAAAAGGAAGCCATTGCAGGGTTCAAGCAGGGGAGCATCATGATTTGGCTCGTGTTTTTAGAATGATCCCTCCAGACTGCTAGGTGGGGAGTGGTGGGCAGTGTTAAGAGTGGCCACATGAACACCAGAGAGGAGTCTGCAGCTCCCAGCAGGTGCTGAGGGTTTGGATGAAAGCATGGGGTGGGACTGAGATGTGTTTTCAAGGCAGAGCTTCCCAAAGCACAGTATCCTGCTGAGATGGAGATAATCCAACCCCAAGCATTTGATGACATTTGTAAAGCATCTACCACACGGCAAATGCTTTATATTTGTTATTTCATCCTTGCATTTATGTAACATTTATGGATCATCCTAGAGGTCAGGCACTAGGAGGTAGAAATTATTGTCTCCATTTCAACACTTCGGAAATTCCGTGTCAGGAAGAGATGTAACCAAAGCCCCTGAACTGGAAACAGGATACAGGTCTAGCTCCAATGTGCATGCCATTTCAATTACACAAAACTATATTCCCTCCTACGGTTCTCAGTGAGGTAGAAACTCCCGGGGCCTTATCTCCTTCCTAAAATCACTATAACTATGAAGAATAATCCTACCTGACATTCCCTGAAACTTACTATGTACTGGGCTGTGAGCCCAGAGAATGATGTACATCATCTCATTTAACTCTTGACAAGCCTGTGCCGAGAGGATGGAACTGAGGATCAGAGAGCTAATTAATTTGTCCAAGGTCACTCAGAAGTGACCTTGCAGAATACTAACAATGCAGAATATTTGCTAGTACTACAGAAAATTACTTAGCAGTAGAAGCAGATTTTAAAACCCAGCTCTGTTGGGCTCTTTGCCGTCATGATTTTCTGTCTCCAGTGATACACAAATAGCATTTGTATTGCTCCCTGCTCTGTGGTGCTTTCTCAGAAATCGCAGCAACTCCTGTAGGAGTTATTAAGGTTGGTGCAAAAGTCATTACAATTTTTGCTGTGACTTTTAATAGACCGTGGGCCAGCTCAGGCTCAGGTAACCAAAGGACCTAGAGACAGGGGGAGGCAGGGCTGATGCGGATGCCCGCCTGGGCTCCCGCTTGTCCCACTGTGTTGTTTTTCAGAAGTAAAGCAGAAACACAGCCCAGGGTTTACCCATGTGGGTCAACTTTCAATAAGCACATCAAAGCACCTGAAAATATATCCCAGACAGATCTTTTCAGGCTTACATAGGAGAACCACCCCTGAAAATATTGAAAACATTGCCAATGAAAGTGTTGAGCCACTTTTGCAAGTGACCCAAGACTAAAACTTTTTTTCTTCTTTGCCTAGAACGGCATCCCCTTCATCTGTCTTACATTGTAATCAGATACAACCTTGATAGAATGAAAGCAGAGGTCACACTGAACAAACTGCTACTTTACGTGCTCGGAAAAAGTCTCCTTTGTAACAGAGAAATTACAGCATTTCTATAAAGGGATTTTTCTTAAAAAGACAGGCTGCTTTGTTCAAATGGTGCTGATTTCAGCACTCTGAGGAAATGGCCCTTTCAGACTGTCGACCTGCTGAAATTTGTGGGGTTCCTTTTGTTTGTAGAAACTTGCATATATTACAGGCAGTGTATTAAAATAGAAATTGTAAACAATTGTTAGGCAATGTTTTGATTGTCCAAAAAAAGTCAGATGAAATATAAACTGGTTCCCACTTTATAGTTTGCTTAGTGTCAGACGTCATATGGGCATGTATAAAATAGAGATCAACAGATCTCTGTTGCTGCAATCATGTTGATCCTTTTAAAAAGAGAGTCAATATTTTTAAGCAATAGTATTTTAGATCATAGTATCAGACTTGCATTTAAAAGGAAAACAACAGGGTATATGCCCCAAAGAAAGGAAATCAGTATATCAGAGAAATAGCTACATGCCTATGTTTGTTGCTGCACTGTTTACAATAGCTAAGATTTGGAAGCAACATAAGTATCCATTAACAGATAATTGGACAAAAGAAATGTAGTACACATACACAGTGGAGAACTATCCAGTCATAAAAATGAATGAGATCCAGCCAATTGCAACAACATGTATGGAACTGGAGATCATTATGTTAAGTGTATCTGATAAGCCAGGCACAGAAAGACAAGCATCACATGTTCTCACTTATTTGTGGGATCTAAAAATCAAAACAATTAGAGTTCATGAACATAGACAGCAGAAGGATGGTTTCCAGAGGCTGAGAAGGGTAGTGGAAGGCTGCGGGGGATGGTTAATGAGCACCAAAAAAATATAAAAAAATGAATAAGACTTACTATTTAATAGCACAACAGGGTGACTAAAGTCAATAATAACTTAATTTCACATTTTAAAATAACTTAAAGAGTGTAATTGGATTGTTTGTAACTCAAAGGATAAATGCTTGAAGAGATGGACACACCATTCTCCATGATGTGCCTATGTCACACTGCATGCCTGTATCAAAACATGTCAGGTACCCCATAAATATATACACCTGCTATGTACCCAGGAAAATTATAAATTAAAAACATAAATTAACAAATGGTAAATAAGAACATTTAAAAATGTTTATAAAAGAAAAACAATAACAATAACAACATAACCAAACTCCTGAGTAATGTAACGCTTCCTATTACGTACAGGAAGAAGGGAAATGTAACTTAGAACTGTGGTGCTTTGCAATCAGCTGGAGCCAGGCCAAAATTTGTGAAATCATATTGCAAATCCAAGTGTGAAAATACGAGATGCGTTTGAGCTAAAAAACAAGGCTTTGTGTCAATCGAAATGCCACACATGTCATGTCTCAACATGTAATGCTATCAAAAATTAAGCAAAGTGTTTCATTTTCCCGGTGTCAATTTTAACACCTAAAAATATTTTTGGCATTGTAATTGCTGTTTTCATTCCATTAGGCCTTCTATGAGTAGGAATGTTTTGTCTACAATTCTAATAATCACTTATACTTTTCATGAGCAGATTTATTGCTTCATTAAACCTAATTGTTTATAGCTAATAATAAAAGTTTTACCAAACCTAGTGAACCTCACAATTTGTGCTTCAAAAGTGTTTGTTTCTCACCCCCTTAATATGTTATGAATGAAATCAGTATTGTCATTTTTCACAGATTGACTGTATGTCATCGTGATTTTCTGTCTCCAGACATGAAAGTCTCATTTTAGGTAAAATAAGAGTTCTAATCTCCTCTTGCAGGTATTAAAAAAGAAGGAATTCAAGTATAATATTCTTTAATTTGATTCGCAGTGCAGAATGTTTTGTAATGTAAATCTAGGTGAGGAGGAGCTGCACTCTCTTTAGTTTCATTAGTCCATTGTATTACTTGCTAAGAAACAGGGTAAAAGTTTCATTAATGGAAAAATTATGAATGTCTTCTGTGCACCAGACCATAGTACAGAGGAAAGATTCAATCCTGGAGGTAGCAAGATGAGTTTGATCTCAGATATACTAGGAAAGACCTACCTACAGCCAAGAGAAAGAGCACCCCTACTACATCCATACTTCAATGCAGCCTGGATTTGCATCACCAATAAACTTGCATCATGTTAAGTCACTGAGCTTTCTGGGTTTATGCACTACTGCAGCAGAGCCTAGCCTGTTCTAAGAGATACTTACTTCTCCAGGTTGTCATGTGTATCAAATGAGATATGCATGTAGAATGTCTAGGGCACTGACCAACATCTTGTATGTGCTCCTCAAATGATTCTCCCCCTCATCTAACCCATACCTAAGTTGGGTCATAAGAATCAATGAAGATAGAAAGGCTCAACCATGGTTCAAGTGGCATGTTATTTTTGCCTCGCCTCTCTGAATGTCATGACAGCCCAGAAAATGTTATAGAGCCTACGTGGCCATATGCAAATGACATGAAACTGCCAGGTTTACAGCAAATTATAATAGAGCTCTTGGGCTAACAAAGGCAGCCCTGGTCTGAAAGGTTGGAGAGCATTTTGATGAATATATATGAAGAGATGTTTTTTCTCTCCCTGTCAGGCCTTCTGCAGCTGAGATAATAAACATTTGAAGCTGCCTGGGCCATTAATCAGATATGACATTCAATGGAGTTGGGATCACAGGTCAGCCTGATGCTGGCCGTGGGCAGAGACAGTCCATGAGTTCCTACCAGACCACTTGCTCAGAGTGAGGAACTAATTCCAATTACCCCAGGAGGAAATAGATTGTTTCTTTCTAGATAATAAGGGTAGAGTGCTGGGTTCAAGTTCCTTCTCTGCCTTAACCAGCTGTGTCCTTTCGGAGGATTGGCTCTCTCTAGGACTCCCTTTCCTCCCTGGTACTTGGGTGGATGGGAATAGAGAGCACTTTGTACATTTCATGCAGAAACAGCAGAATCCACTTTTCAAGTAAAATCATTATGCATAAATTTAACATAAAAAATGTAAAAGTAGAAATGTTTAGGTTGAAATAGGAACAAGGACGGGGAGACACTCCCAAGAGCCACCTCAACAGCCCCCAGGCAGCTCCACAGCAGCCCTTGCTCTGCAGGATTCGGTTTGAAAACTTCAGGCATGGATCATCTCTCGGGTTTTTTTGAGTTCTACTGCTCTGTGACTTTCACTGTTTTTCTTCCACACCATTTACTGCGAGGTTTCTGCCCACAGTGGGGGCCTTACGCGGCCTGCTCTCATGCTTCTCACTTTGTAACAGTCTGTCTTGGGTTTTTCTCAAACAAAGATGGGTTCCTTTTCTTGATGGTTTTTTTTTTTTTTTTTTTTTTTCTGACAGAGTCTCGCTCTGTCACCCAGGCTGGGGTGCAGTAGCACGATCCTGGCTCACTGCAACCTCCGCCTCCTGGGTTCAGGTAATTCTCCTGCCTCAGCCTCCTGAGTAACTGGGACTACAGGCGCCTGCCACCACGCCCAGCTCATTTTTGTATTTTCAGTAGAGATGGGGTTTCATCATGTTGGCCAGGCTGGTCTCAAACTCCTGACCTCAGATGATCTGCCTGATTCAGCATCCCAAGGGTTCCTTTTCTTTTAAGGATCTGGAAAGAGGTTGTTCAACAACTCTAAAGTCGCATGTACCCCTGAGGCTCTCCCCTTCTCTCTTTCCCTACCTTGGAGAAACAAATAAGATAATAATATGAACCGTTCCCTGTGTGTTTATAGGACTGTGTTTTACATAAGTAATTTTAAAGTTTTACTCAGCTTAAGGGAAATATGAAAAAGAATGAGTGCAGGTGAGCCCACCCCTCTTCACCTGCAAGAGGGTCCCCAGACAACCCCCAGAGTGAACCTCCTCCAGGTGTCATCACCAGCCTTTCTCTCTGAGCCCTCTCACCTGCATCCTGCCTGCATCCTGACTTCTCTCTCCTGCTGCTCCAAGTCTGACTGCCTCCCTCTGGATGTTGCTTTAGCTGTAGTCGGCTTCACTCTCACTTCCCACTTTGCTCTTCCAACACTGGCTCTGCTCTGTGTGGGGTAATTCCACCCCACGCCTGCAGAAAGCAGGCCGAACCTGGTGCCCTGCTCTTCCTTGACAGATTAGGAGACCCTGTCCCCACTCCAAACTCATCCTGGGCACCACATCAGTTGAGTATTCTTGTACCACAGCCCCCAGGCCCCAAAACTCCATGCTGCTCTGAGCTCTACCAGCTACAGAGCTGCCCCATCCTTCCTGTCTGGTAGGACATACATGCAGTCTCCACCTCTCCGACTTTGAACTCTGCATACAGTCAGGCTTTCTCATCCTCCACCTCTGATGATAAGCCTTGGGAAGTGTCTGATAACCCCCTCCAATTTCATCCGTGATGCCTGAGGTGAAGCCCTCGCCTGGCTCTCCTTGATTCTGTCTAGAAGAAAGTGGGAGAATAGAAGGAAGAAGAGAAGGTGGAAAAGGTGGCTTTAAAGTGCCCTGTAGCCCTTGAGATGTGAATCTTGTACCCTCCTATTCCCCTAAAGGGAAATGGGAACAATGAAGAGGATAAGTTGGTGGGTAAAACAACAACAACAACAATTCTAATAATTGCTAAAACATATAGTGTTTATTTCGTGCCAAACATTCTAGTCTCACTTGTTTGCCATTGGATCCTTACGACATTGCAGAAAGCACTGCTGTTATTCCCAAAGGCATTATTTTTTCAACGTGATGTAGTGAGGTCTGGTGTCAGACAAACATACATTCAAATTCAGCTCTGTCATATTTTAGTCTTTTCACTTAAACAAGTCATTTCATTTCTCTAAGCCTCAGTTTTCTCACATGTACAATGGGAATAAGAATGCCATGTGTCTCATAGGATAGCAAGAGGGCTAAAGGAGATTTGCCCATAAATGCTTAGCACAGGACAGGACATAATCCCACCACACTGGCTTTTTTGTTTATTCGGAAGGTATTCAAAGTGAGCATTACAGAAATTAACATACCTAAGTGACAGGGTTAAAATATAGGAGTTAAATGAAAAGCTCAGTATTTTCTCCAAGCTATGTGGATCCCAATTCATTCATTTATGCATCCATTCATTAAATAGATACTTTTTGAGCACCATCTGTGCTTTAAGCACTATTTTAGGTAGGTACTAGGAATACAATAATGAACAAGACAGGCAAGCCCCTACTTTTATGGTGCTTATATCTAGTAAGGTAAACTGATAATAAACAAGTAACAAGAATATGTTAAGCATTTTGAAGTAGATACAGCGGGGACAATTTAATCTATCTCCATATGCCAATACACGCATGAGCACACATATACATGCACACACATGCACATAACACATGTGCACGCCCAATCACAGGCACATTTGGATGCAAACTCACACCCACACACCTTTGCCTGTGTGCTCTTTCAGTGTCTCCTTTTACATTATCTTTACCCTACTCAGCCAGAGAAATCCATTGCCTTAGGGAGGATTAGGAGACTTACAGCAGTAATACTGAGAAAGCATCTATATGGAACTTTTGATTCCCAAAATAGTCACCCAGAGTATGCAGAGACTGGAGATGTCAGGCAAGACTTCTCCCACGAGAGAAGAAGTGGGATACTTTCTGTAGCAGAAGAAGGCAGAGCGCTCTGTGGGTCCTCATCCAGGATGGAGATGCTGCCTTGGTCTCTGAAAATCATCCCCAACACTCAATGCTGGAGCCTCAGCCATAAGATGGGGTGATGCTGCATAATCCCTGTGTATGTGAGGGCTCCTCTTCTCCACCATGCTCACATTAAATCTGGATTGGTAAGCAGCAAGAAAAGAGCGAAGCGTGTAGAGGGGTGGCCCTGAGATGCTGCTCCAATCTTCCCATTTCTAGGAGATAAAGAAGCTTCCATGTGGACAATGAGGTCCTGAGTGGACAGTGGACAGTCAGAGGCCTGAAGCTGGAAGAGGAGCCACTGAGAGCTGGGATATCATGGCTAGAGTAAAGGGTGGTCTCTACCTAGAGTGGAAAGTCACTGAAAGATTCCAGTAAGGAAATTATATGATCCAATGCATATTTTTAAAATGTTGCCTCTGGTGATGTGTAAATAATACTGTAGGGGAACAAGAGTGGAGTGGAGATTTGTCAGAAGGCACAGCCCACGCAAGGGGCGTGGCCATAGCCACACAGCTAACAGCTGAGGCTGGAGCAGCTGGAGCCCTTTGGGTGTCTCTGGTACTGTGAAGTCTCTCCATATGTCTCTTCCAGCATGACAGCTTCAGGGTCACCAGGCATATGCGTATCAGTCTCGTACTCCAGGTCGTGCCATAAGAGAGTAAGTCAGGTGGAAGTTGCATCACTTTTCTAACCTAGCCCTGGAAGCATCACTTCTATTCTTCAGAAGCAAAGTACTAAGGCCAGCCCATATTCAAAGGGAGTGTCTTCATCCATTTGTGCTGCTATAACAAAATAGCTTAGACTGGGTAATTTATAAGCAACAGAAATGTGTTTCTTCCAGTTCTGGAAGCTGGGAAGTCCAAGATCAAGGCGCTGGCAGTGTCAGTGTCTGGTGAGGGCTTGTTCTCTGCTTCCAAGATGGCGCCTCTTGCTGCATCCTCACCTGGCCGAAGGGGCAACGCTGTGTCCTCCTGTGACAGAAGGGCAGAAGGGCAAAAGGAGGTCTCACTAGTTTTCTCCAGCCCTTTCATAATGTCCCTAACTCCGTCCATGAGGACTGAGTCCTCATGGTCTCATCCCTTCCCAAAGGCTTCACCTCTTAGTACTGTTGCATTGGGGATTAAGCTTCAACATGAACTTTGGAGGGGCACAGACATTCATAGCAGGGAGACACCACCTTTCGTGTAGTCTGTATAAGAAGAATGTAGATATGAGCACATGAGAACTTGGCTACCTTAAGACTGCCACGCTTGAGAGGCCACGTATCGACGCTCCAGTGAAGAGGCGAGGTAACACCAGCTTCCAGCCATCCCACTGAGGCACCAGATGTGTGAACCCCCAACCATCCTGGACCCTCTAGAACAGCCTGTCTACCAGTGGCATGCCATCTGGTGGACCTCCACCAAAGCCTCGTGGAAGAGTTATCAGCTGAGTCCTGCTCAAATTCCTGGTCCACAAAATTATAAAATATAATTACATGATGGTTGTTTTAAGTCATTAAGGTTTCGAATAGTCTGTTACTCAACAAGAGATAACTGTAGTGTTGGGGAAAATCCATTATTTGGAGGCAATGAAAGGTTGGGAAGAGAGAATCAACAGTCCATTTGTAAACCTGTTAGGCTTGAAGTTAATGATGTTGTCAATAAGGCAGTTGAAGAAGTGAGGCTGGAGCTGCAGGGAAAGGCTGTGTGGGACCCATGGGCTGTATAAGTGTCAGGGGCGGCTATGATTCAGCAGGGAAGCACTGACTTGCACACTCCATAGAAATTCTTGGATCCAGTTCAGCCACTCATTCATACATTCATTCACGGTGTAGGCCTGGGTAAGGTATTTCACCTTTCTCATTCTCACTTTCTTCACTTGGAAAATGAAGAGTTCTTGTGCACATGTGAACCAACACTATCTGTATAAAATCACTCAATAGACCGAGCACAGTGACCATGGCTGGAATCTCAGCACTTCAGAGACCAAGGAGGGAGGATTGTTTGAGGTCAGGAGTTCAAGACCAGCCTTGGCAATATCACGAGACCACCTCCCCCACCACCGTCATGACCCCGTCTCTTCAAAAAATTTAAAACTTGCCTGTAATCCCAGCTTCTCAGGATGCTGAGGCACGAAAATCGCTTGAACCCAAGAGGTGGAGGTTGCAGTGAGCCAAGATCATGCCACTGCACTCCAGCCTGGTGACAGAGCTAGACTCCTTCTCAAAAAAAAAAAAAAAAAAAAAAAACTGCTCAGGCTTGGTGGTGACACATGCCTGTAGTCCCAGCTACTCAGGAGGCTGAGATAGGAGGAACACTTGGGCTCAGGAGATTGAGGCTACAGTGACCTATGATCACACCACTGCACTCCAGCCTTGATGACAAAGTGAGGCCTTGTCTCTAAAACAAAGAAAAAGCACCCAAAACAGCCTCTTTCCCTATGCCTTCCCTCTAAGATACAAGAAACAGCCTAAACCGAAGCCCAATATGAGGATGGAAACCCTCATATCCATCTGTGGTATTAATGAAGTAGGAAATATGGCTATTTATATTGTCATTGTCCAGGATAATACCTTGAAAAGGTAATTTCTAAATTAAAAAAATTTTGAACATCCAGGTCTCAGGTGACTCTCCCATTTTGTGGAAACAAGCAGGAAGCCCACGTTATGATTTTCTTCTTTACTCAAAACATCGAGGAAAAAGAAATCTTCTTTTCCCTTTTTAGTCCTGAACCACATTCACATCCCTGCCTCCCGTGGAGACTTCTCTTCAGCTGCGATTTACAAATATGAAAAGCTTCCCTCCAACCCCCACCCGAGACACACTTTATTTAGGAATAAGAAGGAAGGAGGGCCCTGCTGTGTCCTCCTTTTGTCTCCGTCTTCTTTCCTCTCACACGGGTGACACAGAAAGAGAAGGAAAATTACGCATCGAAGAAGGCCCTGAATGCAAGACTAAACAAACACGCTACAACCAAAACTGGGGTCAGAGGCCTGCTTTCCAAACTCGGTCTTGGGGGTGGGTGGAAATCGCGGGAGCTACTCTATTGAAATTTGCTCTGGCTTCTGGGAGCCACATATCCTGTCCAACATCCCCACCCCCCACAACTCCCCACCACCAGACAAAAGAATTCCTCTTGTAGAAAAACAAGATCATAAGACCATAATTGTTTGATTTTTTTGTTGTTGTTTTCCCTAAGTAAAACATGGCAAGTGTATGTTAATGTATTTGGGGAAAGGGAGATTTGGCTGGAGGGCGCAGGAGGCTGGAGGTGTATGCTAATTGCATGTTCTCTATTAAATCCTCCAGGTCCCTAAAGCTCCCTCCTCCCTGGCACAACATCACAGAGGTCTCAGAGGCTGCTTTGAGGCTTTTGCAGAGGCTGGAAGACAACCCTTTGGAGTTCAGGTGTGATGATGACTGAGTTTTATTCTGGCCCCATGGTGATGGGCTATGCCACTGAGCCTGCCTTCTCCTGGAGAGAAAGGTGCTGATTACAGGCGGCAGGGTGGGGACAGCACAACAGGTGGGCCAGAAGCTCTGGCCCAAGCTAGATTTGGACCTAGAGGGCTGCTCGCAAATGAGCTCAAGCCTTGCATGCGCCTCAGCCGCCGGCATGGACTGTTAGGGGCTTTTTGAAGTAAGACAAATATATCTCCCAGCAGCCTGGGATGGAGGAGACAAAGGAACAAAGATTGAAGTGACAAGGCACAAAGTGAACAGCTGCTCCTGCTGGTTTGGCAAAAGGAAGGGTGGAGAGGTTTAGGGAAAGATACACCCTGAGCCCCTGAGCCTTAAAGATGCCATCGGGGAGCATGGCCTTCCCAAAGCCACGGTTCACCGAGGTATGGCAGCATAGGGTCGAAGGGACCTTCCAGGCAGTTTGCACAAGCCTCTCCTCCTCCAAGGATGGAATCTCCCTGCCAACCACACTGCCGTGTCTCTGCCCGATTCCTTCGTGAAGGGCGACAATGCCTCCCGGACACACACTCCATATTTCCAAGGCTCTGACAGCTTTGTCCTCCTCATGCAGCCTTCAGACAGGCGCCCTCCCCACCTTTCTCCTGGCACTCCGTCGCTCCCACTGACCACCATCATGCTATACCATGCTGGGTTTTGAGGGGTGAGCTGCTAATGGGAATGAGTGTGGCTTGTATCATGTTTAGGAGGAAAGCATCCCCATCTGGTATCCAGAGGCTGGGGTTTAGCTCAGCTCCCCTCTGGCTCTGCAGCTATAGGAAAGTTGCTCCTCTGCTTTCAATCTGTTATCCATCTGTAATGGTGGGATGACCTGGGTGATCTTTGAGTGCCCTTGTCCCTTCAGCCCCAGTGATTCTGTCTGCCTGGTACCATGATCACAAACTGGATATTGGGCTGATGGGTTTGACCCAGCATGGCTCTGATGCCGGTAGGCTTGGTGTTTAAGGCGAATTTTAATTATTACTCTAGGAGGGTGCAGCACACATCAAAGCACATCACAGAGAAAATAGGAAGCAATTCATCAGAAAACACAAGCTGTGAGCTCTGGAGACAGAGAGTAAGGGCTGTGTTAGTTTCCTCTTGCTGCTGTGACAAATAACCACAAACTTAGTCGCCTAAAACAACACGCATTTACTCTCTTGCAATTCTGGAGGTCAGAAGTCCAAAACAGGTCTCACTGGCCGAAGTCAAGCTGTTGGCAGGACTGTGTTCCTTCTGAGGGTTCTAGGGGAGCGACCATCTCATCCTTCCAGCTTCTCAAGAGGCCTCCGGCACGCCTTGGCTCATGGCAGCTTCCCTCATCTTCAAACCAGCAGCATAGCACCTTCCAATCGCTCTCTGACTCGGACAATCACTCTCAGACCTCCCTCTCTACATTTAAAGGATCCTTGTGATTACACTGGGCCCTCCCAGGTAATCCAAGATAACTTATTTATTTTAAGTTCAGCTGATTAGCAATCATGACTCACCAAGCCTCCACAATTGCATGAGCCAATTCCTTAAAATAAACCTCTAGACAGATAAATAGATAGATAAACAGGTAGATAGGTAGACAGATAAATAGATAGATAGACAGATAGAGACACACACACACACACACACACACACACACACACACACCCTATTGATTCTGCCTCTCTGGAGAACACTGACTAATAGAAACTGCCCCAAATGTATTATAATTCACTGTCTAATACCTGTATTCCTCATTAGATTGTAACTTCCATGTGGCAGAAAACAGGCTCTGTTTTGCTCAATCTGAAGCACACAGGGTACCAGTCAGCATCTGCCGAGACTCACAGCTCCGTGAGTTATGATGCTTTCTTCGATGCTGCAGGTTGGATGCAGGTTCACTCTTATATGCGTTTTCGCATTTAAAGATCCAGCCAATGGCAGAAATGTATAATCCTCTTACAGGGGAAAAAGCAAGTAATTGAGAAAAATACAATCTACACTATGCAGGATAGTACCTGACATAAATAGTATTTATTGAATAGTGGTATAGATGAGCTGCCTCTATAAAAGAGGGAAGAGTTGGGAAGGATTGGGTAGGCCCTGTACATTACCATCTCTTTTAATCTTCATAACAAGTTTTCCAATAAGGACTTGTAATTTCTATTTTGCAAACGAAGCAACTGTGGGCTAGAGTGAAAATTAAATCTAGTTCTCTCTGGCTCTAGCGTCCAGACTCTTCATCTAATCTTTTTACCCTGAAGAATTATTGGGAGGATAAAGCATGGCAAAGTGTTGTCTTAAAGGATTGACATTTACTATATAAGCACAAATTATCATTAGCAGTGGGAAGTTTGATTAATATGAATACGGACTACAAAAACAGTAAAAAGCTGATTGATTAAAACTCTCAGGCCCTTTATATCTTATGAATGTAAAGAAATGCTTGAAGTGAGAGCTAGAATCCAGGTTTCTCCTCCATCCAGGTCCTTTCCTATCACATCTCTCTAGGCCAGAGCTTCTTTTTCCTATGGCAACACGGAGTAGTTTACATGTAACTGGCGAAAATTGCATTTGCTTTTCACCGTCTACTAGGATAAGAGAGGCAATGATCCAGTAATCCAATTGCCAAGTGCCAATTTCATTTGAGATAATTGCTGATAAAATCAGAAAGAAAACTCCAGCAAATCTGAAAACAGATTATGGCAGAATTCAGTGGCACAATGGGCTGATATTAAATATTGTTTCAGTGCTTGGGATTAGACTTCATATTGACTCTAGATGAACACTGGGCCACGGGATTTGGATTAAAGCCAGGCAAAGCCAGGTCTCCTGTTATTTATGGTACTTGGATTCTGAGTTGGAAGCAGATTGCTAAAGCAACCTTACCTGTTTCCACCTGAAGCTCACAACTATTACAGATTTGGATTCAAGAATAGCTTGACCTGAAATTGCAGTAATCTCACTGTCTTTGCCACTTATGTACTCCTGCCATCACTCCTAGCCTCACATCCTAGGAGGTGGATATTACTTTCTTCACATAACTGCTGAGAATTTGATTCTTGCTCAAGTTCACATTGATAATAAGGGACAGAGCTAGAATTCAAACCTAGGTGGTTTGTTTTAAGGGACTTGATCTCCCTATTGGACCACACTGCCTCTTAATACATTCTGAATGATGGTAGCCATATCATATAATTGAGGGTCAAAAATCTACCTTGGATAATCCTATTTAGCTTTCTACTACGATTAGTTTAATTTTATTACTGCCACAGTCCGCTTCATAAATGCAGCACAGAAAAAGCCGAATGTAATTAAAATAGCTAACTATTGAAACAGATGTGCATCTGCAAAGCTGAGCGCAAATTGAATTTTTAAGCAATATATCATATTTTATATGCAAAAATATCTCCATTAATTTGTTCATTCAACAAACATTTATTAGTGCCTTGATGCCAGCAGTCACTTTAATAGACCCTGGGAACACAGAGATGAATGTGACTCTGTATCTGTTTTGAGAAGCAGAGACTTTAGTGAAGGGGGATGACCAAAGAAATCATGTGATGACAAGCCTACTCCTTAGTCACCCCTCTCCTTTCCACCCAAGACCACCCTTCTCACAAGGCTTCTATCCCAGGGCCATCTGCAGTTCTTTCCTGCTCTCTGGCTGTGCCCATCCACACTGTCCTGAGACTGTGGCTCTGTGAGCTCATCCTTGTCTTCTCTGCAAGGGTCCAGGTTAATTCTGAGCATCAGTAGTGGCTTCTCTAGTCACGTGACCCAGAGAGACCTGGATGCGATCGAGTCAGACATATTTCTGCTGCTTCCCTTGCCTCACGGAAGTCTAGCACTTGCCTATGCAATTTCTGCTAAGTCTAGGAGGCTCATTTTCTCAGAGCTTCTTCAGCCTCTTATGCTCCTATTTTGTGTGCTGTTTCTGTCCTACATCATGCTGACCTCAACATGAAAGCAAGTTCATTCCTAATTTCTGCATGCATGCACACACATGTGTGCATGTAGGCACACACATGCACACGTGTATACACAGCACACATATGCTCACATTTGCACAAACACATGTACACACAAGCACACATACTCTGATGGATACTTTTATGTGTCAACTTGACTGGGCTAAAGGGTGCCCAGATAGTTGGTAAAACATTATTTCTGGGTATGTCTGAGGGAGTGTTTCTTAAAAAGATTAGCATTTGAACCAGTAGAGTGAGTAAAGAAGGTCTGCCCTCAATAATGTGGGTGGGCAACATGTAATTCACGGAGGCCACAGATAGAACAAAAAGGCAGAGGAATGACAAATTACCTTTCTCTCGCCTTGTGCTGGGACAATCACATTGTCCTACCATTGGACACTGGAGCTCTTCAGGACTTCGGACTCTGAGACTTCCACCATTGGCCGCCAGGTTCTCAGGCCTTTGGCTTCGGACTGAATTACACCATCAGCTTTCCTAGGTTTCCAGCTTACAAATGGCATATGTGGGGCTTCTTGACCTCCATAATTGTGTAAGCCAATTCCCATAATATATCTTCTCTTCTATATCTGTCTGATACATTCTGTTTGTTCTGTTTCTGTGGAGAACCCTCACTAATAAACGCACACACACACAAACACACACACACACACACTACTTATAATAAGCATTCATGAGTTTGGTAAACTTTACTGAAGATTTGGTGCTGCAGGTGCGGGGGCTGGGGATAGCATCGCACACCACACAGCTCCCAGCTATCTTATTTTCCCACCTGCCCTCCTTCCTGCCATCCCTGCTCCCTACTATTTCCCCCCAGGATTGTCCTGGGATACTTCGATTCTTCTTTCCTTTACACAGAATAATTCAGCTCCCACCCGCTGCATGTCCTCACATATCTATCCCGCCAAACCCGACAAGCAGAGCAAAAGGCTTTCCACATGACGCTTTCACCTTCTATACACAGCCCTTGTAATTTTAGCTTAAAAAACTTGTTTTTCTACATGCTGCACTTGTGGATTCATTCGCTTAGCAAATTCCCTGAGCACTTACCCTGTGCTAGCACTGTGCAGGGGCAGTGAGATGCAGCATTCAGCGGGACACTCAGCCCCTGCTTGCTCTCAGGGAGCCCATTGCCGGGCAATTACAGCACTCAACTGCCTTGGTTAGTTTATCACAGGAAGGGGCATTAGGTGTCCCAGAACTTTCCACAACCAAGGTGTTGCTCTCATCACAGCCTGACCTTCAGCACAGCTTTGCCCCTACTCTGCCTCTTTCTGCTTCCGGATGAAGGAGTCCTTGGGGTCCTCAGAGTGGCTGACAGGTGCTCCAGATGTCCACTGAGCAGGCTGAAGGTGGGGGCCAGAGGAAGAAAGAAGCAGACAAGTGTTGGTGTCCAGAGGTTCTTTCATAGACAATGAGACAGATTGGTGGAGAGAGTGACAGAGTATCCTGGAGGAGGCAGGGAGGCAGGCAGCCTCAGGAAACCCATTACCAAGAAGCAGGCCAAAGTCCACAGTGGAAGCATCAGGCAGCCCAGCCTTGGGAGAGGGAGGGAGGCAGAAGAGCGGGGGCCACTGGTTGGGTAAGGCTGAGCCACAGATCTCTGCACCTTCCCTTTGCATAGCACACAGGGCCTCTCCCGGCATTCATGCTCATTCTTGGAACAGAGGAGGACTGCAGACGGCATTTTGTGGCTTTAAGGATACTTTGGGAAACCATTTGGAAAATAAATTAAGCATTGGCAATGGGAAAAATCACTCCAGAAGCGATTCGGAATTGGGCCTTCCTAGAATGGACTTCTGAAAGTAGGGACTAAAGATTCTTTCTAAGAGGACAAAGCTGCTGTTTGTGAAGACAGAAAACTTTAGGAAACTTCCAGGGGAGCCAGGTAGGAAGCAAGTGATGGTTTCTGGGCCCGGGGAGGAGAAAGCAGACTGAGTCAGTGTCCTCCAGGAAGATGTAAACATGCACACACTGATTCCTGCATGTAGGGATGGAGAGCAATGTTAAGGGCCAACTTAACGACTGCTAAAACACGTCCTGTGAATTAACCCATTTAATACCCACAGCAACCTATGAGACAGGCCTGGGGTCACAGTACAAAGGGAGACTCTTACCTCATCTTCATCCTTAGTCTGTCTCTTATCACGAGGAGGCAGACATTCAGTGTATGGACTGTCCAGTCACAAGTTAAAGCTCAGTCCAGAAACCTGTCGCAATCAGCAGCCCCTTGGACACCCTGCAGGCCTAGGAGTGTCATGGCACTGTCTGCCCTGAGAAGGACAGGCCAGGGAAGAAGCCGTGTGGGCCCTGAAAGGCCATGGGTTAGAGGCTACTTAGGCCAGGAATTCCCAAGCTCCTTACACCTAGAACATGGTGTGGCAGCGGGTATGGAGGATCCTGGTGAAACTTGCCCCCAGTCCCCAGAGAAGGGTGTGGCTGGAGGAGGCCAGAACGAAGCTCTCCAGAACATGGCCTAGGCTGCCCTGATCTAAGGCAGTACAGCTTGTTATTATTGGCTCCATTCTCACAGATGAGGAAACCCAGGCCCCAGAAGGTCAAGTAACTTACGCAAGGTGAGCGAGCTAAGAGGAGGCAGACGTAGGATTTGAATGCAGGCGGTCTGACTGGCTCTTACAGATGGCTCCCCCTGCCTCCCAAAACCTCAAGGCTCATGATAAGTGTGTGTGTGTGTGGGGGGGGGGGGGGGGGGGTGTTAAGCAATTACTTAAAAAAAATTCTGTTTATTAATTTTGGGGGTTACATAGTAGGTGTATATATTTATGGGGTACACGAGATATTTTGATACAGGCTTTCAATGCGTAATAATCACATCAAGGTAAATGGACTATCCATTACCTCAAGCATTTATCCTTTCTTTGGGTTAAAAACAATCAATTAGATTCTTTTAGTTATTTTTAAATGTACAATAAATTATTGTTGACTGTAGCCACCCTGTTGTGCTATCAAATAGTAGGTCTTATTCATTCTTTCTAACGAGATTTTTGTACCTATTAACTATCCCTCCTACCCCCACCCCACTATCCTTCCCAGCCTCTAATAATCACCCTTCCACTCTCTATATCCATGAGTTCAATTGCTTTAATTTTTACCTCCCACAAATAAGTGAGAACACGTGAAATTTGTCTTTCTGTGCCTGGCTTATTTCACTTAACATAATGATCTCCAGTTTTATCCAGGTTGTTGCAGATTACAGAATCTCTCTCTCTCTCTCTCTCCATATATATGTACACATATATACATATTTGAGATGGAGTCTTGCTCTGTCACCCAGGCTGGAGTGCAGTGGCACGATCTTGGCTCACTGCAAACTCCGCCTCCCGGGTTCAAGCAGTTCTCCTGCCTTAGCCCCCTGAGTAGGTGGGATTACAGGTGCCTGTCACCACGCCCAGCTAATTTTTGTATTTTTAGTAGAGACGGGGTTTCACCATGTTGGTCAGGCTGGTCTCAAACCCCTGACCTTGTGAACCACCCGCCTCGGCCTCCCAAAGTGCTGGGATTACAGGCGTGAGCTACCGCGCCCAGCCAGAATCTCATTGTATTTATGGCTGCATAGTTATCCACTGTGTATCTATACCACATTTTATTTATCCATTCACCTGTTGATGGACACTTACGTTGCTTCCAAATCTTGGCTATTGTGAATAGTGCTGCAATAAGCATGGGAGTACAGATATCTCTTTAATGTATTGATTTTGCATCTTTTGGGTATATACTCAGCAGCATGATTGCTGAATCTTATGGTAGCTCTATTTTTAGTTTTTTGAGGAACCTCCAACTGTTCTCCATAGGGGTTACACTCACTTTAATTCCCACCAGCAGTGTATGAGGGTTCCCTTTTTTCCACATTCTGGCCAGCATTTGTTATTGCCTGACTTTTGGATGAAAGCCATTTTAACTGGGGTGAGATGATATGGCATGGTAGTTTTGATTTGCATTTCTCTGATGATCAATGATGTTAAACACCTTCTCATGTACCTGTTTGCCATTTGTGTGTCTTCTTTTGAGAAATGTCTCAACCAAAACAAGCCACGAAAGTGAAAAATGTGTCTGAAATGCCAAGTTTTATTTAAAAAATGTAAAGTTTGCACACTAGACCAAAATATCCCAGTGTTTGCTTTAACTTAACAATTATGTTAAATTCATTAATATTAAACACAACCCATACTCCAGGAGGACTTTCTGTATTGTGCTGTGTCCTGCCCAGCATGCTGCTAAGCTCTCCCAGTTGAGAGCATCACAGTGAGTGATGGAAGTCCACTGAGGGTGTAGGGCAACTTGATTAGATGTCTCTTTTTAATTAAAATTGTTTTCTCTTGGATTATCTACACTGATAAAATTAGCCATCAACTTCCTCTGTTTTGAGGAGCATACACTACCTGGCTTCTGCCTACAAATTTTTATTCTTCAGTCCTATATGAGGCCACCTCAATGAGCTATGGCATGAAACATTTGAGCATCAAGCTTTCCTGGGAGATCACTGTATTTGTTTGACTCTATCACTTATCACTTCACCAACTAATGGGAGTAAAGCCTAAGGCAAGTGACCTGGAGGCCTAGGAACCCAGTCCCCTCCTGTCTCCGATATTCATGGTGACCTCAATCTCAGTCCATTTCCTCTCATACCCTTCCTTGACCCACTTCCTTAACCTAGAGCCAAGATATATTTCCATCTAGAATCCCGAATCTCCAATGTTACCCCTCTCCCTGGGTTTTACGACCTACTCTGTGCCAGGACACGTTTCCTGATTTCTTTGTCAATCCAGAAACAGCTGCTGTTGTGGATGGTCTTCAGGACAATCTCCATCAGTGTCCTTCCCTGATATGTGCATGCAGCTTCTCACATCAAGGGATGCTGTTTCATACCCATCTTCTTGAATGTAGCCGAGGTTTGGAGACTTGTTTGGATAACAGAATGTAGTGAAAGTGATATTCTGGGACTTCTGTGGTGGGATCAGAAGCAGCCTTTCAGCTTCCACCCAGACCTCTTGGGATGCTCATTGTTGGAACCAAGTTATCCTGCTGGAGAACCAAAAACCAAATGGTGAAGCCATGTGGAGGTGCCCCATTTGGCAATCCCAGATGAGACACCAGCCAACAGCCACCATCATCTGACAGCCACATGAGTGAGCCGGCCTGGACACCTGGCCTTGGAGAGCCCTCAGGTGACTGCAGCCCCAGCTGACATCTGACTGTGTCCACATTGGAAACCCCAAGAAAGAACTTCTCAGCAGAGCCCAGTCAATCTGCAGAACCAAGGAGGAAAATAGAAAGTTTTGGAGTAGTATGCTATAAAACAATAGCTCCTTGAACACGATTTTAGCCAGTAACCTTGCTCAAGGCAGTTTGAATTGAGTTCATGTGTTATCTAAAGTTCCTCTTGCAAACTCAGGCAAAGGGGCTAGAAGAGAACTAGATCTTGCATTAATACAATCGTTCTGAATACAGTTCTTCTGCAGGGATGTAGGGGCTCTGGGGACCGTGGATAGCCAGGCACTGTGTGAAAGTGTCAACTAATGGGGAGTTTTTGTGTTTTTTTCCAATGGCGGTAAATATATTTAACGTAAAACTTACCATTTTTATGTGTATCGTTTAGTGTCATTAAGGGCATTCACAGTGTTGTGCAACCATCACCAATGTCCAGAACTTTTTCATCTTGCCCAACTGAAAGTCCATTCCCATTAAAGACAAACTCCCTGTCCTCCTCCTCCCAGCCCCTGGCAGCCACCATCCTACCTTCTGTCTCTATGAAAGAGACTGCTCTAGAACTTCACGTAAGTGAAATCAACCAGTGTTTGTCCTTTCGTGTCTGGCTTATTTCACTTAGCATAGTGTCTTCGAGGCTCATCCATGGTGCAGCAGATGTCAGAATTTCCTTCTTTTTTAAGGCTGAATTATATTCCATTGGATTTACCACATTTTGTTTAACCACATAAACAAATTATATTATATTCCATTGGATGTACCAAATTTGGGGTTTTTTTTTTCAACTTTTGGCTATTTTGAGTGGTGCTGCCATGAACATGGGTGCATAATACTTATTAGAGTCCCTGCCTTCAACTGTTGGGGGTATTACCCAGAGGTAGAATTGCTGGATCATATGTTACTGACATGTTGTTTTTATACAAAATTAAAAAGAGTAATAATGTAGTCAATCATTTTGAATATAGTCCTTCCACAGGACTGAGAGGCTGGAGCAGGGGCTTGACTATCGTCAGCCAGCGAGGGTCCCTCTCCTGTCCAAGGAAGTCCCTGATCCCTTAGGATGGATAGTAGACAGGTATTATGTACAATGTTTACACAGTCTTTAGTGATACAGAAAATGGTTATTCTCCATAAATTATAAAAAACAATAAAAACTGTGTGCATTTGGCCTGAGTGGAACAGGAATCTCTCTTATGCCTACCTGTCTTTCAGGGAGGGGTTCCCACTCATTGAATTGGTCAGATTCCAGGCAGGTGATTCACTGCACCCTGCAGGTCAGGACATGAGTGTGATCCTGTTTCCTCTCTCTCTCTCTCTCTCTCTCTCTCTCTCTCTCTAAATGGGTTCTTGCTCCCTCTCCTCTTCTACACCCACAGTAGAAGTAGTAAGAGGTGCTCTTTCCTGGACTTACAGATGATGGTCAACAGGTGATAAGATTGGCAGTCTGGTTTTGGGGTGGGGTAGTAGAAACCCCTTGGACTCCTACTTGAGGCCACCTGACTTAGCTCATTTTATCAGAGTGCTTTGCTTTGGGGGCTGGAGCCCACATCACTAGGCAATCAAAACTCACATTTAGTTTTGCCTCATACTGTTTCCTGTGTGTATGTCTCCCTGTGGATTTTGTGTGTATGTCTTGTGTTTCTCGTGTGTATGTCTCCCTGTGGATCTCACTGGAGGGATGTCTCTGGCTTGGACTAAGATTCCGATGTGCCTGTACTCCTCAGCCATAACATCATCTTAGTGCCTTGGAAAAGCACCCCAAGCCCAGCCTTATTCCTTTATTCAAAACATGTGTATCGAGCACTTACCATGTGACAGGCGCTGGGAATATATCAGAGAACAAAGGTGAAAACTGCTAGCCTCATTTTAGGGGAAAGGGAAGACACTTGATGGCAAGATGAAAAGGCAAATTATATATTATATTATAAGGTGAAAAATGCTAGTAGGTGTGATGAAAATAAAGCAGGGCAGGGGGACAGGGTCCAGTTTTAACTGGAGTACTCAGGAATGGCATGACCCGGAAGATGACATTTAGTCCAGTTTTAACTGGAGTACTCAGGAATGGCATGACCCGGAAGATGACATTTAAGCAAAGATGCAAAAGAGGTGAGCCCAGGCCAAGTGAGCTGTGGCTAAGAATCCCTGAAGACGGAAGGCAGGTTCTGTGCAAATGCTGGGGGCAGGACAGGGCCGGATGTCTGGGCCAGGAAGAGAATGGAGGGCCAGGCCAGGAAGGGCCTGCAGGTTTTTTCAGGACTGTGGCCTTGACTCCCAGTGAGGTGGGACCCATTGGAGATGAGCATAGTCTGAGGTCTGTCTGCAAAGGTGCCCCCTGGCTTGCAGAGTTGAGGAAACAATCTGGGGAGCAAGGTGAAAAGCAGAACAGTTCAGAGACCAGCAATTCCTGAGAGTCTACAGTGAGGTCATGAGGCATGGTTGATTCTAGATTAATTTTGAAAGTAAAGGCAACATGGTTTTTTGATGCATTAGGTGTGGAGTATGAGAGAAAAAGAGTTTTCAGCTTGTGGAATGGAAAATAGGACTCATCCTTGAGCTGAGATGGAAAAAATTGTGAAGGCTCAGGTTTGGAGGGCAATTCCCTTACACTTCATCCTAAATAACATAATTGTGATTTACAGGGGTACTGTTTTGGAATTGGAATTGGGATCTGCCTGTTAGTAATGGTACAAACATGGTCAAATCATTTAACCTCTTGAGGCTCCATTTCCGCATCTCTCACCGGTACAATGGGAATAATACTTTACAGGTTTGTTATGCAGACTGGCCGTAACTTGGTAAAGTGCCTTGCGTGGTGCCTAACACATAGGGGATGTTCGATTAATGTTAGCTGAGTGAATGCTTGAATAAAAGAATGAGTGAATGAGTGAAATGCCTGTGGACATGATAATTAAGTAAAGAAAGGCCAGAATGTGAAAATTAAGCTGGAAAGGCCAGAATTATGTACACTGTGTGTTCATTCATTCCTTTTTCTACTGTGCATTTAGACACATAGGAAATTTGTAGGCAGCTGTGATTCCTAGTTCAGCCGACATTCTGTAAAAAGGTGCACTGCTTTGGTGTAGATTTTAAACCTGTAAGAAAACGGGAAAGCAGTTGGTGACTTTCTTGTCCTACCTTTTTTGGCGATGAGCCAGGAAGACAAGGCAGCAATTGTTTTTTATTTCTTAACCAATGTTCCAGACAGAGAAAGCAGGTTGTTAGATTAAAGTGTTTTACTCTTCTTCTCATTGGCATCCTGGGCGGTCTACAGCTGGTCCAGTTTGTTACCAAACAATGAGATGGATTAAATTATCTACTAGAACATAACGGGTTACTTGCTTAAGGGATAGAGCCCTGTTTTTAGCTTTTTCTTCTATCCCACATAGCAGCAAACCTGAGCAGGTAAAGTAGGTGCTTAACAAATACACGCATGGAATTTGGTTCATTTAGCAACCACGTGTCAGGGAACAATGCCAAGCCTTGAAGTTATAACTCAGAATGTCACCCTCCAGGTGGTGGAGGTGCTAATGTTCTTACTGATTGTAAACAGGTAATGGGCACCTGTTATGTGTCAGATCCTATAGGAGAGCTGATTATGATGTCATCTTAAACTTTCACACCAATCCAATGAAGTATTATTATCCCTATTTTTAGGATGAAGACACAGAGGCTATGAGAATTAGATGATTTGCCCACAGTCCCACCATTGCTATGAATCGAAGTCAGTATATTAACTTATGTCATCCTGACAATTTTCATTACATCATGAAAAGAAAAGCCTCACTCCTGCTTGAATAAATATTTCCTCACCAGCCTGATGAGTACAGTGGGACCAGACTCAAATTCCGTAGTTCTCATCTAGCAAGTCTGGGTTTAATTCACTTCAATTGGCTTTCTTATTTAAGCAAATAGAGGGCACCAGGAGCTGTTCCATGCACTGTGCAGAGACGAGGAAGAGACTAAGCCCCATCTATGGCTGACATCGTGTCTAGGTGAGTGGAAACCCCAGTGTCATCCTGAGTCCTGCAGGGGCTTTGCCAGCTCCGAGAGGATACAAAACAGACAAAGGTGGCAATGGTTTATCAAACTCCCTATTCCCATTTCTACCAAAAATATTGAGATGTTTTGATATTTTGAGTGAGAGGGAAATGGATAGAAAAATGAAGAGACAGAGGGAAGGAAAGAAGCAAAGAACAATAAAAGGAAGGAAGAAGAGAAGGAAGAAGGAAGGAAGGAGGGAAGGAAGGAAGAAGGGAAGGAAGGGAGAAGGGAAGGAAAGAAGAAAGGAAGAAGGAAGGAAGGGAAGGAAAGAAGAAAGGAAGAAGGAAGGAAGGGAAGGAAAGAAGGAAGGAAGGGAAGGGAAGGAAAGAAGGAAGTAAGGGAGAGAGGGAGGGAGCAAGGAAGGAAGGAGGGAAGGAAAGAAAGAACAAAGGAAAGAAGGAACAAAGGAAAGAAGGGAAAAAGGAGGGAAAGAAGGAAAGAAGGAACAAAGGAAAGAAAGAAGGAAGAAGGGAAGGAAAGAAGGAACAAAGGAAAGAAGGAAGGAAGGAAGGAAGGTAGGCAGGCCTAATGAAGGAAGGAATACTAAATGCCAACTGTGTGAGAGACTCTGTGATGGGTGACTTATATGAAGGAAGGAAGGAAGGAAGGAAGGAAAAATGTGAGTTACTTCTATCAGAGAATTTCTGTTCAATTTAAAACAAAGCCTTAGGTACAAAGAACAAAACCACCACGGTGAAAACTCAGAGAACAGTTAGCAGAAGAAGACCATATTCAGGGATTTGAGACACATTCCAGAGATAACTAAAATTGTATTATGAGGACTCTGTCTATTTTAAAAATTTCTTTGCAGCCATGTACTACAGAGGGGAAAAAAAGAGGGATCAGATGCAGGAGGGGAAAGCACTTTGTATTGGAAAAATAATGGTGTTGATACTCTTTAACAGATCTTCAAGCAGTTTGTTTCTTTGCTTAATTAATTGTAGATTGCAGAGAACTCATTCTGTGACAAGACTCTGTTCAATTGACATGACTACCTAATGAAATATAGATTATTTTATACTATTTCAGAAATATAATCTACTAGATGTTGATTATATAGATATTAAAACAAGCGTGGGTTATTTGGCCATATTTTTCTTTCCTTGAAATTTTATCCTCATAGGTCTTCAATCAATTGTTTTGTTCTGTGTTTCTTCCTGTTAACACAAACCTCCTTTTCAAAGTTAAATTATGCTGTGGAAGAAGAATGCAGCTTTCAAATATTATAACAAAACATATATGAGATAAATAAATATCTATATATTTAGCATAAAAATAATTCTGAATTATTTTGGGGATGGTAAATGAAATCACCATCATTGTTTTTTGTCAGTGATTCATAATGGAATCAGAATAAAGGGAAATATTCAGAGGGTGTCTATTTCAATAGATTTAATAAAAGAAGTTCATAGACTGTTGGAGGTAGGAAGACCTTAGAAATAGCCTTATTCCATATTCCATCGTTTTGAAGATGAAGCAATTAAGCAAGAGAGGCCTATGACAATGAGTCACAAGCTCTTAGGCCTCCAGTGAGGTAGGTGGAGGACTCATGACAAAGGGTTCTCCCTGTAGCCTGTTCCTTTCCTGAGCATCTGAGTTAATTGGGCCACCCACTGTTCTTCATTCAGAGCATTTATCACCACTTCTCGTTTCCATATTGATATGTGAGCTTATTTGTTTCATCTATGTCATCCTCAGAGAGAAGCACCAGGAGGATTCCATGAAGCCACAGCCATTTCCCTGTTGCTCTTCAGGCCAGGCACATGGTGCTCAATTATTGCTGAATAGATAAATGAATGAATGACTGAGACACATTCTGATCATAGTAGAGGCAGAGATGATAACCTGAATTTTCTGAATACCAGTTATAGGAGGAAGAAAAATAACACCTTTTTTGGCTCACATAGATTTCACTTTTATTGAAATAGATGTGATTTTTTTTTTACATAATTGGCTTTCTAGATCTGATATATAACAAACTATTAAGTAATTTCGCATTCTCTTTCACACTTGGAGCTGCAAAAGCCCTGAAACTTGATGCTTCTCATGAGTACAGGAAAGTATGCCGTGTATTTAAAGCCCTCCCCACCTCCACCGCCTTAAAAATTCTCCGGGTAATAGCTATAGGCATTTTTTTTTCTAAATGCTGAAACTGATTATTCATAACTAGTTTTCCTTTTCTTTTGTGTTTTAAACTACCACAGCTCAGAACAAAGCAGCCCAGTATGAATATGTTGGATATGAAATGTAGGCAGATGGCTTAAGTTACTTATATTAAAATGTATTTTTTGAACCTATTAATGGAAATACTTGCCACAAATTCAGGGCTACAACAGTGATGAGTCATTTGTTCATCTGTTCAGCTAACATTTACTGAGAACCTCTGGGCTCTGGCCTCCAGGAAAGCACAGCCCAGTAAAGGGGATGGATGAGTGAGCAGCAGGCGGCCATGCCATGAGGAAGCCCAAAGCTCTGGCAGCCCAGTGGAGGGGCACTGCCTCCAGGAAGGGCATGGCAACAAGATGAGTTATGAAGGAACAAGCACAAGTGTGAGGGAGCCACGGGAGGAAGGAGGGGAGTGTGGTGTCAGCTGGGGGACAGGAAAAATGATCCTTTAGAAGGGAGAACAAGGGCAGAAAAATGTGGCTGTCACAGACCCCGGAGTACAAGCATTAAGTAGACAAGCTATAAATGCGGCTATATTAGTCTGTTTTCACGCTGCTGATAAAGACACACCCGAGACTGGGTACTTTATAAAGAAAAAGAGGTTTAATGGACTCACAATTCCACGTGACTGGGGAGGCCTCACAATCACAGTGGAAGGCGAAGGAAGAACAAAGGCACATCTTACATGGCAGCAGGCAGAGAATGAGAGCCAAGAGAA
Organism: Pongo pygmaeus; assembly: GCF_028885625.2. Classification (NCBI taxonomy): domain Eukaryota; kingdom Metazoa; phylum Chordata; class Mammalia; order Primates; family Hominidae; genus Pongo; species Pongo pygmaeus. Next base: position 148,337,276 of record NC_072380.2, read on the forward strand.
AGGGGAAACCCCTTATAAGATCATCAGATCTCATGAGACTTATTCACTACCACAACAACAGTATGGGGGAAACTGCCCCCATGAGTCCATGATGTCCCACCAGGTCCCACCCACAACAAGTGGGAATTGTGGGAGCTACAATTCAAGATGAGATTTGGGTGGGGACACAACAAAACCGTATCAGTGCCTCACAGTCCAGGGGCTAAGAGACAAGTCAACAGACAATTACATTATAATAAGATGAATGCTTTGTCTGAGGAACTTCAGGGAATTAGCCCATACCTAGGAGGGGCTCCGTGGAGTGATGAGGAGAGATTATGGTCATACATAGACCATGCTCAAATGAGCAGTTACGTGAGCTCAGGAAGTCTTATGATGGGCCTGGGAAGACAGGCTATGAATACATATAGGGGTAATTCTCAGAAGGAAAAGTTTCACCATTTAGTGCAATGCCTCATCGACTGAGAAGCTGAATCATCTTTGGCCTCAATTTCTTTATCTGTGAAACAGGAATGATACTATCCTTTGACAGATGCTACACAAAAATCTAATTTCAAGTACTGCCCCAGCCCCCAGCCCAACCTCAACATTCCCAATGTTTTGGCCTCTTGACATCTTCTCAGCTTCCTTCTCAGAAATGTGTCTTAATTCTTGTTTCAGAAAACATGGCTTCTTCAGGAAAAGCACTGTTTTAGCTCAGAGACTGTTCAGACATTACTTCCAGCTGTGAGGAATCAGTGCAATGCACTCATGCTGGAATCACTGGAATTGTCTCTCCTCCTCTCCCTTGCCTCTCACGCAATGTCATCAGGACTTGACAATTTACCAAGTCCCCAGATCTGTACAATGCACAAAGGGAGATAAAGGAAAAAAGAATAAAAGAGGAGGGAAAAGGGAAAAGGACAGGAGGGAAGGGAGGGAGGGAGGCAGGTGCAATTTCAGCCCCTTGAAAAGCTAAATCTTTCATAAGTTAACAAAAAGACATCAAGACTAAGTGTGGCTAAGGTCCTGGCTTTTTCAGATCACTTCAGATCTCTGTGGCCTGAAGCAATCCAGTACTTTCCTGAAAGAAGTGAACACTAATCAAGAATAAGACTGAGCACAATAGGTGTAGGAGACTGAGCACATAGGAGAATGCCATCTCCTGAAGGAAGTCCACACATGGGCCAGGGACACAGGAAGCAGGCTGGGACACCCTGGGCAACCAACTCCTCAGGGATGCATGGGCAGCCCCATCACTGAGCAAGTTAGCACAGCCTCAGTTCTCAGAAAAGAACAGAATGGGGAAAAATAGAATCCTCTTTACTGAGATATTGTGAAGAGTAAAGAGAACATTCATGAAAAAGGCCTGGGTTAGAAGAAGTGCTCCACCCACTGGTTAGCTACTGTGATGATTCTGGATTTGACTGGTGAAGCAGGCAGGACCCAGGGTTTGGAGTTAGATCCGCTTGGCTCTGAAGCCCTGAGACTTACTGGTTATGTGTGTGATCTCAGGAGGCAATCGTTAATTTTGGAGGATGCTTAGCATAGAAGAGCAGATGGACAGATAGAGAGCACCCTGTGATTTGTTAAATGCCTACTGTGTGAGATACTCTGTGCTTGGTGACTTATATGAGTTATTTTATTTAAAATCTTCTACATTGATAATGTTCTCTCTGTTATTGCTATCCCCCATTTTTATATAATGAACATTGTAGTTTTCATTTTGTAGATGAGGAAACTGAGCCTCGGAGAGGTGACATGACTGGCTGGAGGACACACAGCCGGAGAGCTGCAGAGAAGGTGTTGGAACCACAGTTGTCTGTCCCAGAGACCCAACTTTGCTCTGCTGCATCTCAGACTTGACCCTCGGCCTCTGCTGGCCATCATAGTCAATTCCTTCACATCTTAATGATTCCCTCATCAGAGGGCCTTTCCCTCAGCACTCCACCTAATTTTGAGATGTTCCCTGAATCATCTTTATCATTGCACTTGGTCTTTCCCTTTCAGAGAACTTATAACAATCAGCAGCTACATTCCTTTGTTACCATAATAAAAATATGGAACTAGTGTTTATTAAAGATGGATATCATCCTAATATTATTCTAAGCACTTGTCTTGTATTATCTCCTTATATTTCACATCAGTCTGATGAGGCCAGCTCTTAGCAACTGACGTGTTAGTTTATTTCATTCCATAACAATGCTGTGAAGATGACACTGATACTTTAATTTCTTAGATAATGGAACTGGGACACAAGAGGCTAAGTAACTCCCTCAAGGCCATGAAGCTAGTAAGCAGTATGCATGCCCCTCCACTGGACTCTATGCTTTTTGAGGGCAAGGAACTTGTTCCACAGCCTGAAATAGTAGCAGGCACATCATAGACAGTCAGTAACACTGGAGTCAATATAGAGATGAGTACCAAGGGAAAAGAACACAAAGGATTTATGATGCTAGCGATGAGATTTTTTCTGTGCTCAGAAACAGTTGCTGTATCTCTGACTACACTGATTTATTACACTGATTTACTGAGCTTTGTAAGTGCCCAGGTGCTGGCTTAGGTGCTGCAATCTGGGGAGCAGTGTGGGTGTGTGTACTTGTGTACATGTGTGATGGGCTGATAGGTTAAGGTTGTGGAAAATCTGTTGACCCTTAGTTCACCGTTTATGAAGTTCGGGCAAAGGGACCAGAACTTGAAACTATATAAGCCTATGCCGCCCCCAGGGAGAGAGACCAGCCACAGAAGGAACTGTTTTCTTGGTGCAAAGAAGAGAGTTATGCAGTAGAAGGAAATGATGGAAATGGGTTAATAGCCAGAATCAGAGGAATATTAAATTTTAATGCTATGAGCAGAAGGGAGCCATTCCAGGCTATGGAGCAGCCACACAAATCATTTATGATACATTCCCCAAAACCCAAAGATCTATGTGGCTGGCATAATATTAGAAGAAATTGTCAAAGTAGGCACGACCAAATCACACAGGGCCTTCCTGGCTCAATAAAGAGTTTGGTCTTCATCTAAACCAACGGCACTGGAGACCCCTGAAGGGTTTTAAGTGAGGATGAAATAACCAGACTTGCATTTTTAAAGATCAGTCTTGGTACAGTGTAGATAACAGACAAGAGGGAGGCCAGAGGCCATGAGACCAGTGAGAAGACTCTGGAGAAGAGAGAGTAGGGAGAGAGAAGTGCAGTGAATCCAGAAATATTTAGAAAGAAAAGCAACAGGAAATGCTGACAGTCCCCGTGGGGGTGAAGGGGAGGGGGTGGTATTCAGGTTTCTTGAATAATGGAGAGGCCATTCATTGAGATAGAGAACACTGAAAGAGAATGAGAGTTGGAGACTAGGAGAAGAAGAATAAAATAAAAGCTATTTGTAAGAGGATGGACAACTATTTTATGAAAGGTAGAGATACAAAGGCAAAAACACGACCACAGTAATCCTTTAATCAGGGATTTTGTTTGTTCTAACGGGTCTTAGGCTAAATGGAGGGGCCTGTTACAAGAGCAAACTTGACATCTTGGAGAAACTATTCAATGACTGACCACGACAGCTCTCCCCACACAGCCTCAGGTTCTCGGCTAATTTTAAAGGCCCATCTAGAAGCAAATTTTCCAGCACTAGGTGTAACTCTGTGGCTTTTGCTTGAAGTAAATTGTTCTCATGTCATTAAAACTTAACAGCTTCTTCAACAGAAGTGGCATTATGTATTTGGAAAGTAATGTTTTATTCCTCCCTATGTTTTAGAAAACCTAGAAAATAAATCAGTGCAAGAGCAATTTCTGGAGATGTTTTTCTTTATCTACTTTATAGATATAGTCTGTTTGATTTGATGAGAAGCTTAATTTTATTCAAGGGGACATGAGCTTACTATGATGATTATCATTTACTGAGCCCATACAGTGTGCAGGCAATGTATGTATAAAATATTACTTAATCAATCCCAATATTTTTGTAAAATCAACATTTACCATTGAGGAAAATGAGGCTTAGAAACGTTGTCACTTGCTAAAGGTTATCACATGACTTGGCATTGAAAAGCTGAACTCCAAAGTCTGCATTTCCTGCTATGCCTCCGAGGAAGTGGCCCTTTTGTTCAAAGTAGAACAGTAGAGACTTCTTTCTGATTAGCACAGGAAGGAAACATTGCCGTACATTGCTTGGTCAGGAAAACAAACAAACCCTGATGGACATTTGGCTTCAAACTTGTTGATGCTTGACTAACTGATGCCTTCTGTGAAATTCAGTCTCCAAAATTAGATTTTTTGTAGACTTTCTCCATATTCATAGACGTTCAAAGATGAAAGGTAGAAGGAAACCACTCCCATTTACTAAGTAACTGCTATATGCCTGTAGGAATATTTGACATAGGAATTATTATCCCCATTTTATAGTGAGAAAATGGAGGCTCAAAGAAAGTGAAATAACTTGACCAAGTCATACAAACAAGCCAGTAAAGGCCGGGCGTGGTGGCTCATGCCTGTAATCCCAGAACTTTGGGAGGCCGAGGCGGGCAGATCACAAGGTCAGGAGATCAAGACCATCCTGGCTAACACGGTGAAACCCCGTCTCTACTAAAAATACAAAAAATTAGCCAGGCATGGTGGCGGGCACCTGTAGTCCCAGCTATTCGGGAGGCTGAGGCAGGAGAATGGCAGGAGCCCGGGAGGCAGAGCTTGCAGAGAGCCAAGATTGCACCACTGCACTCCAGCCCCGGCGACAGAACGATACTCTGTCTCAAACAAACAAACAAACAAACAAAAAAACAAGCCAGTAAAGATGGAGCAAGAATTTCATTCCAGTTGGCTAATTCTGTTATCCCTTGATCAGGAAATATTGCCAAGGCTTTGTTTTGTCTGTGAGAGTTTTAAAAAATGAAATTATTCTTAGGCTATAGAATGCTAAACAGTGGATTTGAGTGACTCCGTACAATGTACGGCCTCTTGATTTTGCTGACTTAAGCATTTTCTATCTTTATCCTGGACAGACAAGTACAATTTTTGTTTGATCTCAGCACCCAAGAGAGGACAGTACTCAGACCAGTACTGAACACTAGGGAAATCAATTGGGCAAAATTTGTTTACTGAACTGAGATTTTTCTATTCATTTAAGAAATCTTTATAAAGCATTTACTATATGTCTTGCCCTGTTCTGAGCACTTTCAAATATACTAATTTCATCTTCAGTGAGGATGAGGTAGGTGCCATTGTAATCCTCTTTGTACAGGTGAGGAAACTGAGGCACAGAGATGTTAAGTAACTAGCTCAAAATCACACTGCTAGAGTGAAGCTAGCTCTTTAGTTAGGATCTTAACTGCTACGCTAGGCAGCCCTATACTTGGAAGAAACCCAGTTATTTCTTGGGCAGAGGCGTCGGGGCTGCAGCTCTTGTGCTTTCCTTTGCCTGAGGACTGTGAGCCATCATCCATGGGCCCTACTGTATCCTTTGTTCCTGCTCCAATGCCCAAACACTTGCTTGTCTTGGATCTAACAGGGCAAAGGAAGTTCTGACTCTCAGAGCTCAACAGGGTGCTGTCCATGTGCTCAGTGCTGATCAGGCCTCACGTTTCCCTTGAAGGAAAGAAGAAGGGAGTTCAACAGGTATTGAGCACACACTGCGTGCAGCTCGGTGCTTTACATATAGTTGGGGACACTGAGTGTTGGCAAGTGCCACACACTGTCCCAATTACTTTTCATGTCATTGAACGTTTAATTCTCACAATCACGTTACATGGTGGGGACAATTTCTCTCTGTTTTGTGGATAAGGAAACTGAGATACTAAAAGATTAAGTAATTAGCCCAAGGACGCAGAGCCTAAAAATGGCAGAGATGGGATTTGAACCCACAAATGCTACCTTGAGAACCTGAGCTCCTAGCCATTGTGTCTACAGCTTCCACAGGGTAGCAGAGGCATAGAAAACACACCACTTTAATGTTCACAACTACCTAGCGAGGTGACCGCTTTTCCTCCCATGATACTGATTAGAGAGCTTGGTTCAGAGTGGCATGTTAACTTGTCCTAGCTCATATGATGAGTTAATGAGAGAGGCATAGAGTGAAATTCCAGGAGAGCCCAGAACCTGCGCTCTGTCTGTGGCACCAAGATGCCTCTCTGTCTCTGGCTTCTCAACCAGAAGCCACCTGTATGCATAACCTGAATGAGGATACCAAACACTGCAGGGAGAAAACATAATTAACCAGAGTAGAAATCCAGTAAGCCAGTGCCAGATATTTCAGGTAAAATTATTTACTACAAGCCAGTGCCAGATATTTCAGGTAAAATTATTTACTACAGCACATTGCAAAAGGGTTTGGTCTTCTTTGCCTCCTCTAGATCTACTCTCCACCTTTTTCAACCTCAGTCTCTATCCTCAGAGGTTTGCCTTTATGGAATACATCAGTTGGGCTCCCCAATCCCTGACTTTGGTTCCAACTCAGCCAGTGGGAGGCATTCACAGGAGATCAGAGGATGGAAGAGTGAGGTCAGGGTGTTTAGTGCCTTGGCTCCTTCCTGGATCTGCCCCTGTTCAGCAGGGCTGGTGTCTTCTATATTCAGCTACAGCTCCTGCTGGAGGCCTGTTCCCGTCTCCACAGCTCTCTCAGGTTCTGACATCTGCTCTTTCCTGACCTCTTTAGGCACAGGATGAGAAGGTCTCCCACTGGTGGCTTAGACGGCCAAACTCTTCCCTTTGTATCTCTTTGCCTTACCCACACCTTATAAATAGCTGTTTATGAAACTCTCTTTAATGACTCCTTTTGAGTGCATCATTTGTTTCCTGCCAAGATTCTGACCAATATATGAAATAATAGGATACAGGAAAGAAAACACAAAACTCACTGTAACATGATAAGAAAAAACTCAGAGGCCAGGCGCAGTGTCTCACACCTGTAATCCCAGCACTTTGGGAGGCCGAGGCAGGCAGATCACAAGGTCAAGAGGTTGAGACCATCCTGGCCAATGTGGTGAAATCCCGTCTCTACTAAAAATACAAAAATTAGCTGGGTGTGGTGGCCTGCGCCTGTAGTCCCAGCAACTGGGGAGGCTGGGGCAGGAGAATCACTTGAACCCAGGAGGTGGAGGTTGCAGTGAGCCGAGATCCTGCCACTGCACTCCAGCCTGGTGACTGAGCGAGACTCCATCTCAAAAAAAAAAAAAAAAAAAGAAAAGAAAAAAGGAAAAAGAAAAAGTTCAGAACAGTTTTTTTGGAAACTATGTGCTGGGGGAAACTGAGTATTTTGTGTGCATTAGTTCATCTCAGCCTCACAATTGGCCTGTGAAATGGTCATAATATTGATCCCACTGTGAGGTTTAGGTTTTCAGTAACTCTCCAAGAGGAAACAAGACCATATCTAGGTGATGCTGGGGTTCACAGTGCATCTGTTCCTGCTCAACAATGAGCAGAGGCATAGTGGGGAGACGAGAGCACAGGGAGTCAGCATCTCAAGAAAGACCTCCAAGCTACAGCTGAGCCCATGGAAATATCTCTGGTGCCTGGAAGAAAGAAACGGCCACAACAGGGGGCACACACCTGCCTTCCATCTAGTCCCTCGCCTGGTTGCTTACAGCTAGTCCCCATCCAGCACTAACTTGAGCCGCAGCTTCTCCCTCAGCCCCCAAAAGGAGGGACTTCCTGCTCACACCACACCTTGCTCTGGCTAGAAGACTCTACTTCTTCCTAGTATCCAGAGTCCACGCAGAAAGGCAGTCCCGTCCTCCTGCCCTCCCTTTCCTGTATGTTCTGGTTCCCTGGGTCATACCTGGCTGAATTGTAAGATGCCATGCAGGAAAGGGAGTTTTGTTTTCTTGAACCAGCAAAAAATGCACAACCCTATTGTTTTATTTCTTTAAAGATTGTGAGTGCCTCCTCCAGATCATCTGAGAATTTGATGGTAGTTGTCCAGTAATAGAGCCAGGAGTTGAACCGGTCATGACAATTGCAGATGCCACCTCAGATAGAGGCTGTCAGTTGCTTCCTAAACATCAATTGTCCTCTATTCCTTACTGAGGAACTCTACTTTTGTTGGAGGATGCGATGTGTCCAGGGAAAACACTATAGTTACCAGTTCTGCCCCTTGCAAATAAGTGTATCCATGTGTGATACAGTTTGGTTAATGATGCTTAAGCAAAAGCCATTTGATGAGGCTTCCAACAAGGAGTCCTATCAGCTGCACAGACTCAACAGGTGCTGAGAATTTTCCCTTTAGCTCTTTCCCTTTTCTTTACTCCTGCCTGGAATCAGGTCATGATGCCCATGGTGGAATGAAGACAGCCCATTTTGGCCCCCCAAGTTTGATGAGGCAGAAAGATCGCAGAGGCATGGCACACTAAGGACATCTTGTAGCTGCTGCCCTGGGCCTGGGCAGCCTACTCTGGGACTTCATGGGGAGGAGGGTAAGACAAGGGTGAGCCTATTTGGTCAGGCACTTACAGGTGGGTTTTCTAATCCACGTCCCAGAATATCTTCTGACTCTCTACTGTCCAATACCAGAGCCACCAGCCACATGTGGCTAATGAGCATTTGAATTGGGGCTCTCATTAGTGAATAATTGGTTTTAATGTTATTTTAATTAATTAAAGTTAAATTTTAAAATAGAAGCAGTGTAAGATTTTTTCCATTAAACACAATTTTATAGTTTGGATAGAACCACATTTTACCTTTCAACCAATGTTGAAAATTTTACATTGGATTGACATGTACTGTAGGTGCAAACTACACATCAGATTTCAAAGACTTAGTCAAAATAAATAAGACTGTAAAATATCATTAATATTTTAAAATTATTGATGATATATTGAAACAGTATTCTGGATATATTGGATTAAATAATCTTATAGAAACTAACTTCATCTGTTTCTTTTCACATTGTCAACTGGCTTCTAGAAAATTTAAAATTAAACATGTGGCTCACATTATTTTGGGACAGTGCTGCTCTACTGATACTGCACCCATTCTGTGCCCTTGGAGTGTCAGGCTCTGTGATAAACACTTTAAATACATTCCACTCATGGAGGTCCTAAAGTAACTGTTTGCAGGGGAGGGGGTAGTACTGCCTTCATTTTGCAAGTGCAGAAAGAGAGGCCCAAAGAGGCTGCCTTGCCCCAAAGCTCCCAGATTATTAGGGGCAGGCGCACAGTGGCATCAGACTCCTTAACTTGTGGCCTCAACTGCTATATGCTCAAGGGTAACTTACTCTTGAGCTGTGCACAGATCATGAGAGTCTGTATATCTAAGTTGCTAATGCTTGCAGACCAACAAGTATGGCTACAAAGACTGAGAGAGAATTTGCTCTCAGGATAAGATTTGCCAGAGGAAGCTGGAGCGTTCCACATGCCAGCTATCATTAGAGGCGTGATAAAGTTGATTGAGGTTGCCCAGGTATAACCAGTAACCCCCATCTCTCCATTAACAACAAGCAATGGATTTTGAGGCATTGTGTCTCCCCTTGGTATAAATCCAGGCATGGTGGTGATGAGGGCTGATATTAGTGGGAAGGCTAGTGCTACGCTAGAGAGACGCCAAAGAATGAAATTCACAGAGACGTTCAGCGAGTTTGCAGTTGAGTTGCCAACAAAAGTTGACTTTGATTTTGAGAAAAAATGTTTCTCTTGTAATTCAGTGATCTAACTTAAGTCCACAATCTCAGCTTTATGTCCATTCTTTTTCCACAGCCATTTTTGTTAAGTTTGTTTCTTCCTCTCTTAACTAAAGAAAAACACAAGCCCAAGCTGGCATTTTTCTATGAGACCTGGATGTGTTCACATTTGCAGTGGACACTAAACACTTTATCACCCCCTTGGTAGCTGTTCGGACACTAAGGGTAACTTGACGCTGACAGAAATATTTTGTTTCTGATTATTTTGCCAAACTCAGATATGTGCAGTTTTGCTGTAAAACATTCAACTAATGTGTACAGAATTGTTTCGTGTGTATCTCTATGCATCCTGACAAGAAATAGTGGACTAGGAGATGGACACAGATATTTTTACTACTGTGGCAATAATGTTTTACATTTTGACAGTGCTTTCCAAATCACAGCATCTTCCAAAGCACCAGAGGTGGTGATAACTTGACGCATTGTTGAAATACAGCAAGTACTTTGGCACTCCAGCATCACATATAACCTTTTAGACCAGGAAGCAAAGGATGGAGGGTTTTTGCTGCATTGAGAAAAAATAATAAAACACATTTCTGTGATGGTTATGTCCAAGAGCTTAGAGCACTTTTCAGGGTTTTCTCTGCAAATCTTTATTGTTCTCATCAGACCTCAATAAAATAGGAAAGAACAACTGCTATTAGCTACCCTTTACAAGCTCAGAAATAGGGACAGAGAAAGCTTTGGATTCTGAAAATATTACCAAGTCAGGCAGTGATGGAGTCAGATACAAGCCCTGTCCCCTCTCATCCTTGGCTGGTCTGTCCCCACCTGCCTGTGTACAGGATGACCAGCTGACCCTGGACACACCAATTCGTGTTATTTTCCATCATTACTTTTTGTGCTTATATTTGAAGTAGAGAAAGACTTCACACTGAGAAACATCCTTCCTTTAAGCTTGCCTTATTTTTTCTCTCTCTCCTCCTATTCTATATATCTTTCTTTAATCTTCCTTTTGTTCTCCTGCCTTATTTTTCTCCATCACATTTGTCTTTCTTCCCCCCTTTTCTTTGTCTTTTTCCTTTTTCACTGTCTTCCACATAAGGTCATCTTTCACCATCCTCCTTCCTAGGATGGAGTTGCAGTCCTATCTGGGGTTTCCTTCTTAAACCCAAGTGGTTATCAACCCCAATGCACTTTGTGGGGCATGTGTTTCCACATGTGGCCACTAGGGGGTGTGTGCACAATATCTGTGTGTGTGGTTTTTTAAATTTTTTTTCTTTTTTTTAAGCTGCAGAAAGAGCCAGGATGGCTCGATTCTCTTGTCAAAGAAGAGAGCTGACGAGAGAAACTGAGGTTTCCATCCACCAAATACTGAGAGGAGGGTATAGATTTGCAGGGCAGATGGATAGAGACAGAAAGACAGGTGTCTTCAGGTATGTGAGTGACTGGATTGAAAGTCTGATTCTATCCATCCTCACATTGGGGGGAGTGTGTTTGTGCGTGTGTGTGTTTGTGTGTGTGCGCACGCGCGTGCATGTGTATGTGTGTGTGTATACGCATGCAAGCATGTGTCCAATTCTCCACTTACTATCTCTGAGTCACTTAAACCTTCTGAGCAACAGTTTCCTCATCTCTAAAAAGTGGTGGCTTGTGACTACCTGAATGAGGGAGATTTTTGGAGCTTGTTTGAGTAAAATACAAGAGAGCCACTCACAGACCAAATAGTCCTTGGTGAAGGCACTCCAGATCTACATGGGGCTTTGAACTGTGTGAAGTCTCCCAACTTTGAAGAGTTGCTTTGTGTCCTCCCCCACTTGTGTCAAGGCTTTTCAGCCACAGTTACAAGTTTTGAAGAAGTATTTCCTGCTGTAACTGACTGGAGTCAGGGATCAGAGTGAACACTCTTATCTTCCTCCCTGACACATAAATGACTGATTTCTAGGTAAGGATGTGCCATCTTTTGGTGCCTGCCTTACATGACAAATGAATTGGCCTCAGATGGCTGGGTAGCAGTGCTGTTCCGGGACTGCATTTTAGGAGACACGGATCCAGAATGAATGCTGAGTGCTTGCTGTGAACTGACCTCTGGACCAGGCACTGGGCTGGGCAGCTGAGCAGGCTCTGAGGACAGTGTGAAGGCAAAGGGGTCCACAGATGACCAGGGCCAGATGTGTTAAGTGTGACCAGGAGCACAAACAATGCTGGTGGAGAGGACGGAGAGTGGAAAAGCTTTAAAATGCACGTGGTGCCTATGTGAGCTTAATGCTTCAGTTTCAACCTCAAAATGATCCTGTGAGGAGGATAGTAAGCAAGGCAGCTGGGGCCAAGCTGAGGTCTCTCTGGCCTTTGGTGCAGTCAGATTAGGACTTCACAGTATGGCACTGCAGAGTTCTGGAGTAACTGGGATAGGATTCACCTTTCTTAAACAAAAGGAAGAGGAAGCTTGTAGTGTAAGCAGCAGTGAGAAGCTTGTAGCGTGAGCAGCAAATATGAAAACTTCCTCATAGACGCACTCCCTACATTTTGTGTCTCCTCTGATGACATCGAGTTGCTGCAGCTGTGTCTGACTTATTGCAGTTAGTGTCATAAAGGCCAGGGACTTGTCTTTCTCTCCCCAGGAGTCAGTAGGTGCAGGAAGAGGAGGCAGGTGTGGATTCTGACAGACAGTGCCATGGCGGTGGGCTGGGGCCACAGGGACTTGCTGTGTTTTCTGAGATGGCCCAGTGTCACTGGCTGGGGTGGGTTTGGGAAGTACCCTTTTGTCTCTGGGGCTGAGAGGCTAGTCCCAGACCTGGATGTGAGAAGAAAGAGCAGCCACAGTTCCTTATTGCAGTGCGGGGCTTCCCGTCCAGACCTGAGCGTCTGGTCAGTCTAACCACAAACTCTGCAGATGGAGTAAGCAGCCCCAGTGCCCTGGCCTTAAGGGCCTTTGGAGAAGTCTGTTCTGTCCATGGCTATGTCCCCTGTATCCAGAGCAGTCTCTGCACATAGTATGTGCTCAGTGAGTACTGGTGTATTCTAGAGAGACCTCTTTCAGCCTGGAAGCCGAAAGACCTGAGTGTGAGTACTACCTGCAGCTGCTTGTAGGAAAATCACCACCTTTCCCAAGACCTGATTTCTCCTTTTCAAAAGAATCAGAGGGTTAGCGCCTGCAGGACGGTGATCTCATGAAGATGAGCAGAGTGTGCAGCATGGCATGGAGGTGCCCCACAGCCAACAGCTCAGCCAGGTTGGTGGGTGGGGACAATTTCCTGAGCATCTCACGGAGACATTCATCTCCCTCCTCCCTGGAGGACCTTGCATGAGCACTCACAGTGCTTGGCACCTGCCCTCTTGGAAGGTTCTCGGAGAAGGAGGGTCTGGAGCAGAAGATTCAGTGCCCTTGCTGTCAGTTTCCCAGTGCATAGCCCTCCTCCACAGCTGCTGGTGGACTGACTCTGCCAGCTCAGATCAGGGAGGGATGAAGAGCCAGTCAGGAGCGTCCCAGATTGCCACCTGGGAAGGCAGAACCAGCAAGGGAGAGAAAGAAGGGTCAGAGAGTCAGGTGGGCCTAGGATCCCCGCTGACAGCTGTGGAGCCTTAAGCAAGGTGGTATTAAACTGCCCCGGGCCTCAGTTTCCTTCTTTGTAAGTGGTGATCAATAGAATTTTCCTTACAGGGTGTTGCGAGGACCATAGTGAATCCGAAGACGTAAACATAGGGCTGGCACTTAATAAAAATAGTGATTCCTCAAGGTCTGGACTGTCACCGGGGCAGATGGTCTGAATGGAAGACACAGAGGGAGAAGAGCTGTTAGAAAAGAGAGTCTAAGCGTTCCGATGAAGCCACTGGGCATCCAGGCCCCATTCTCCTCTTCTAGCCTCATCCCAGACATTCTCTGTCTCCCTTTCCCCCTTTACAAGCAGCTGTCAGGGAACCCTACCATAGAATGTAAGTCCTGTGACACAGTAATATAAGCCAGAGGTGTATGCTTCCCTTCAGTTGTAAAAAGAAAAGACATTGTCCTATGAGTCCCTCCTGTTGCACCGCAGGACTACTGGCATAACCCTGGTTTTGGGGGTGTGGACTGGGAAGCTCAGGCTCTAAGTTAACTAACAAAGCGGCATAGTGAGGCAGGTAGCAGCTAGGATGCAGCCATCCACACTCCTGCCCTTCTGGGTGAGGGTGGTTTGGGAAGTGCCCTTTTTGTTCCTGGGGCTGAGAGGCCAGTCATAGACCTGGGATTGAGAAGAGCAGCACAAGCAGCCTACAAGCCTGACGCTGGGCCCAGGTCAGAAACAGAGGTGCGACGGTCACAGGTCCTTCACTCAGTTGGCCGGGCCGGGGCGAAGCACCATGTCCAGCAGTGAGGAGTCCACAGGTGGGTGTCTGCCCAGCGTCCCTGGAGTTACAGCTGAAGGGAAGGCGAAGGAGGCTCAGAAGGCCCAGAGGACAGCCTTGCAGCCGGAAAAAACCCAAAGCAAAGATCAGCTCAGCATTTCCGATAGGCAGAATGCTGTTTTGGGTATTTCATTATGAGTTAACATATTTATTCTCATGAACTTCTTATGAAATAGGTTTGGTTGTCATCTCCACTTGACGGATGAGGACCCTGAGGTGAAGAAACTTGCCCAAGGTCACAGCTAGTGAGCAGCAGACCCATGATTCCAAATCCAGGCTGTTTAACCCCAGAGGCTTTGCTTTTAACTGTGCTATTTTTCTGCTTCTTGCAAGTTTAGACTGAAGAGAGCCATGAGGAAGACTCTTACTGGGGACTCTGAAATGGCACCTTACCCGGGGGAGGAGTGGAGCCTTGAGAGTGAGGGCAGTTGAGTACTCGGGTCTGGGACTTAGAGCTTCCAAGATTTCTACCACCTCTCACTCCCCTCGGGTTTGTAAAGCTGCCTCCATTTGCACTGGGAGTGCGGGGGCTGCCTGGGGGACTGTGGGGATTGTCCTCAGGCTATTGGCTGGGAGTGGCATGCCACTGACTTATTCCTCCAAGAGACATTTCTAGTACCCTCCATCCCTGCCCCCTGTACTACACGCCGGTGACCTTCCCCCTCAAAAACAAAACTCAAGCTCTGTCCCTGATGCTCATGGTCCACTGAAAACAGAATTACAGCTGTCTGTGAATGACCTCTGACCAAGCTGAGGGGACACAGAGAAGTGACTTGTGACTTGCTTTGCCAGGGAGGTCCTGAGAGGCTGTCCAGGCAAGGTGACATTGAAGCCGGGACTTGAGCTGGGTGTTTGAAGGCAGGAAAAACGGCAGGGCAAGGACTGGAGTCCTTGGCCTTCCTGGGGGACGTTTATTCCACATGCCTCGGGAAATCTGAAATGGCCTTGGAGAGCATTTGCTGGGGGTTGGGGGTGGGCGGAAGGGGACAGAGGGCATTGCCACCGACAGGCGGGGCGTCCCAGGGCCTCTCCCCAGGAGCGGATGAGCTCAGACGCGGCTCACTCAGCTGTGTTCAGGCACAGCCGGTTTATGACCTAAGAGAATGACAACCCAGGAGCAAGTCGGGATGACAAAGACGCCCAGAAGGGCACGCGCTTTTATGTAACCGACCTCTGAGCTGGAGGATCTCAGGAGGTTGGCGCTCTGAGCTCAGGCGCGGAGAAAGGACGGCGCCCCTGCCTTACTCTCTTAAAAATACGAGGGGACAGCAACGCGACATAACTTAGAGAAGTCCAGGGAGCTTTAGAGAGCAGGGCGGTCCCGCTGCTTTTCCCCAGTGCGCGGCTGGGGCGAACTGGGGCGCCCTTCCCAGCTCCAGCTCGACCCTTGTCCCCTCTTCCCAGGATCACTCGCTGGGTGACCTTGGGCGAGCCACTTGAATTCTCTGAGCCCCAGTTTCCCAGTCCGTGCATCTGAAAGGCTGTAAGAGCGTCGTGAGGCTCCCCACTCGACCCTCAGGGCCAAAGGTGGGCGCCGGGCACGCGGGAGGGGCCCTTGGACGCACCCCTTCTCGCAAACGCCGGGTTAGGCAAGGCGGACTCGCAGCGGAGAGCGGCCCCAGGAGGCAGCGCGCGGCGGGGCGCTGGGCGCCAGTGCGCAGGCGCGGCGCGGCAGGGCGGGGCGGCGGGCGCGGGGCGGGGCGGCGGGCGCGGGGCGGGGCGGCGGGCGCGGGGCGGAGCCGGGCGGGGCGGAGCCGGGCGAGGAGGGGCGGGGCCGGCGGCAGGCGCTGGGCGCTCGGCGGGGTGGTTCAGAGTGCTCTGGGCGGCGCGCGGCGTGCAGGTCGCAGCTGTGGCTCGGGTGCTGGCAGGTGCTGGCGGGACTGGCGGGGATCGCCGTGGACTGCCTCAGGGGCGCCGCCGCCCGCCGGGCCCGAGGGCCCGCCTAACCGCGCCGCCCGCGCCCGCTCCTCCTCGGCCCGCGCCCGGGGCGCGGGGGCCGCCGGCGCTGGGCACTCGGCGGCCACCGGGGATCGGGGCTGAGCGGCCGGTTCCCGCCCCCGTGCCGCCGCCGCCGCCGCCGCCACCTCCCAGCCGACCGCCCGGCTTGGCCGCCGCCGCCCCGTCTGGCCCCCGGGTCCGCGCCGCTGGGGGCGCGGGCGGGGTCGGGGGTTGCCGGGCGCCGCCGCCCGTGCGCCTGGAGTCCACGTCTCGGGCCCGGCGGCCGGCGAGCATGGAGGAGAAGTACCTGCCCGAGCTGATGGCGGAGAAGGACTCCCTGGACCCCTCCTTCACGCACGCCCTGCGCCTGGTGAACCAAGGTGAGGCGCCGGCCGTTAACTGCCGGCCGGCGGCGGTTGGGGGCCGGGTGGAAACGCGGGGGTCCGGGGGGCGCCTCCGTACCCTCTGCTGTCAGCGGACGCGGCGGAGACGGAGGCGCGGGTGGCCCCCGGGGTCGTTTGCACGGGGATCTGGGAGGCTGTAGGACACCTAGGGGAAGACCCTGATGTGAATTTTGGGGACTTGGAAGGAGAAGGCTGGGGCGCATGGGTGAGAGTTGAAGGAAATCTTTGGGGACTCGGGGACACCCAGGGGAAACTTCTGGGTGGGGGACAGCGACCATCTGGGGGCTTCGTTGGGGACGAGTTTGAATTATGTCATGGAAGGGGAGCGTGTTGGACTCGGGGAAGTAGGGCGTTTGGTTTGTCTAAGGTACTGGAGAAAAAGCTGGAGGAAAATGGAAGGACTTGAGGGACTCAAATGCAGAAGAGGCGAAGGGAACAGGTGCTTGCATTGTTAGCGAAGTTTGGGGACCTTGGAAGAGGGTTGGGGTCAGACCCCAGCACCTGAGAGGAGAGGAGCTCCATGGTCCCAGGGGAGGAGCCCAGTTCCCCCTCCCAGCCCTTTGTATCTCCTGTGACCAGGCTCCAGCAGCCCTGGCGGGGCAGTCAGCCCTCCCCAGGGGTGGGCAGCCCATGCCAAGCCTTGCAGGCTGGCCCTTGGAGAAGTCAGTAGGGGAGAAGAGGCCGGCAAAAGAGCACCGTTCCGGAGGGCGTTGGGTTGGGTGACCCTCACTGGTGGCTGGCTTGAGGTTCGGAACAGTGGTGAAGGGAGTCCTTGCCATTTTCACACGACTCCAGCCAGCTCAGGGTGTGAAAGGTCCTAGGACGTACTGCGGGTCAGGGATACAGAGGTTTCTGGAGGCACGCCTACCCGGGACAGTGTTCCCCTGGCTTTCTCCTTCTCTGGCTTCCTGAATCATCTGCTGGGATGCACGGTAAATTAAGCCTTCCTTCCCGGGAGCAGTCTTCTGCTTTTCCTGGAATATGTGTTTCAGATGAAGATGGGTGTGGGTGCCACTGGTCTGTCTTTTCTCTGGGAAATGGCAGCAACATGATCTGGTCAGATCTGTTAACCTTTTGCAGGGATTACTGTGCACTGACAGCCTGTGGTTCCCTAGTTGAATCGGATCTGCTGCTCTTAGTGCTCGCCCTGGCTCTTTTATTGTTGGAAGTGAAAGATGAGGCAGACATATTCTATTTGTATATAGATACCTATATTTTAAAACAGTGACCTCCAGTTTTTGCCTGTTTCAGCCAGTTCTTCAGAGTAGAGTGTGTGTGTGGTCGACCGATGGTGGTGGAGAGACTCTTACTGTCTCCAAGAATTTAAGAATATTTGAATTGTTGAACAGAAATAGACTTATGGAGCGCCCTCATTTTATTTTAATTGCAGGCTTATTTTTATTTCTTTAATAAAATGGGCTTGTGAAAAAGTGAATGGGCATGCATTCCTAATTAAAAGAAAAAAATTTAAGTTTTATTTCTATGCCCTCTGAACAGTTCTGCAGTTGAGTTTGTACTCCTTGTGCCTGATGATTTACATGTATCTTTTATTGCCTGCTGGGCTGTCATCTCTGTGAAAGAAATTTATTTGTAACATTGCATGAGATCCGTGGCATTGGAAATATTCTGGACTGTGGACTCAAGTGCATTTTTCCTGATAAAGAAGCTGAATCAAAGTTAGGTTGTACTCAATTAAGGAACAGTTAAACTGAAAGTATAGTGCGTTATCTTATTTTAAAAGTCAGAATTATTTTCTCTGCCATGTTGCCATAATATTGTGTTGCTAAAACGTCCAAAATTCTTTTGGATTCTGTGTTTTTACCAGTGTTAATGGCTTCCAGTTACTTGAAACAGATATTTACTGGGGAAATGTTGCCATTTAGTGTTTTTTAGGTATTAAACTTGATAAACTTACTTTTCATAAAAGTAATTCTTATAAGAAGTATATTTCTCACATGTGAAGGAAGGAGGAGGTGCTGCTCAGAATCTTACCTTACTGTTAATTTAGATTACTTCAGACTGAAACATTTTTCTCTTAAATCACAGGCTGATATTCAGAATGCAGAGCTTTATCATTTAAAATATTAATTACACTCTTATGTAACTCCAAAATTACAAGTGTTTTAAATCTGAAGCTACATGATTGTGAGGAAGCTTTGATTTTAAATCCAACCATCTTGTTATGGGCTATTTTTTCTTATTTAGTTATTTTTGTGTTTGCCTCTAATGCAACTGTGTTTTCAGCAGTTATTCACATTGGAGTTGGTATTTCGGCACTCAATTGTAGAATGGGCCAGCATGGCAAACCTTAGCGTGCCATGTAATAGATATGTTTTATGGTATCTCTAAAGTCTAACAAGGCCTTATGTTTGCATAGTATTTTAAAGTTTCCAAGGCGCTAGTTTCGTCCTCACACTTGCATTCCAGTATATGTTCATGTCTTCTCTTTTCAGAGAGGGAGCTGAGGATCCCAGCTATCTAAGCTTGTGGGCAACTGAGATTTAATTTGAACTCTCAGGTCTTCTGTCTCCGAAGACGTTGTTCTTTCTTATTTTGCCTTCCTAAAATGTTGGAATGAAATACTTCTCACTTGCTGACTTCAAACCCTGCAGAAATCAATATAATTAGTATGAGTGTTTCCAACTGACTTAAATGTATAGGAAATAATATATATCCTTTAGGAAGTTTATCCTGATTTTTACAGAAAGTTTCTGTCTGCACTTGCCTTCTTTGAAGAAGCAAACATTCACGGTAGATTTGTCTTCCAGGATTTTGATGCTGAGGCCAAGAGGCACTTTTGAATTAAAGCCCTCCTGTGACTAGTATATTAGTTTAATAATCAATGCATTATGATAATGAAACAGTTTATAGATGAGGTGTAGTCGTTCTTTAAAAATTCAGTGTTCTTAAAGATTGATCAACTTTCTAACTGAATTACTCTTTTTCTTTCTTGAGCTAGGATGACAATAAGAGATATACTCCTGTCTGGTATACATTGGCTTTTATATTTTTCCAGACTTGTGTTTCATCGTGGGCATTGATTGCTGATTTTATTTTCATTTTACCAGAATAACTGGTTCTCCTCCTCCACCTCCTAAATGAATTTGTTTCCTGAATATTTATTTATTTATTTTTTTGAGACGAAGTTGCCCAGGCTCTGTTGCCCAGGCTAGAGTGCAGTGACACAATCTAGGCTCACCGTAACCTCTGCCTCCCGGGTTCACGCAATTCTCCTGCCTCAGCCTCCCGAGTAGCTGGGACTGCAGGTGTGCGCCACCATGCTTGGTTAATTTTTGTATTTTTAGTAGAGATGGGGTTTCACTGTGTTGGCCAGGCTGGTCTCGAACTCCTGACCTCGTGATCTGCCTGCCTCAGCCTCCCAAAGTGCTGGGATTACAGGCGTGAGCCGCTGTGCCCGGCCTCTGAATTTGTTTCTCTAACAAAATTAGTGGTTAATGTTTATTTGATGTTAAAACTCAGTCAAAGAAAATAGGCTTTGGGATCCCACTCCGGACCCCACCTTGGTGCCTGTTGGGTGAATTGACATTGCAGTTCTTGCCAAGGAGAGGTTAATTGGAGATGAAAGTGGTGTTGCATGTTTTATATTTGCTAGTAGGGGATGTGCTGACTCTTACTAAAAAACATCTTTAGAAATGTCTTATGCATTATAATTTAATCCAAGTCTCTGATATTGGTTTGGATGGTTTTCAATACAAGCCAAGTAACCATTAAATAAGATTACATAACGCTGTATTTTTAATTATCTGATATAATGTATGGATTGGTGGCTGGCTCACTGCCAAGTTACATTTAGTTGTCTTTGATTACAAGAGAAAGTGGAGCAGAGGATTCAAGATTAAGGTGGTCCAGATATGTGTCTAGGTTGATAAAAGTTTTTTGTTGGTATATCAAAATGGTTTTTATATCAGTTTCTCAAATATTACAACTCTTAGCATTACTTAGAATAAATATGGGGGATAAAAATATATTAAGGAAGGATTATTACTTTACTTTATGTACATCTCTTTGTAATCCACAAAACCCAGGGGCTTAAAACTTGATTTTTGGGGACCCCTTTTGGAAAACATTTCGGATTTGCTTGAATGTCACAGACTTGTAAAGTAGAGAGTAAGAATGAGAACTGCAGAATTGTATTTAGGTATGGTGCCTTCATGCTATAGTTTGTGATTTTCTGTTTCATCCAAAGGAGGATGTGATTATTTAGTTTTTAGTTTTTTATTGTTTTTCTTTGTGTTAATCAGTTTTTTTGTTTTGTTTTTTAAGAAAATGCGATCACTCACAGTGTTAGATATGCCATTTCTGAGTTTTATAGAGTGTATTATGATTAAAAGTGACCCAGTGATTGTGAGTTACAGGGTTTTGGTATTGGACATTAGTAACAGGCTTATAGAGAACCTGCCATGCCGGTTCTCTGTGTTGGGTCCTAGGGGTAGGGAGGAAAAACAGTCTGCACTGGTGAGAAGCTCCTGCTCTCCTCTGTGTGCGTTTGAGAATGAATTTTTGGTTTGTAGATGCCCTCTTTCCTAAGGAACATCTTAGTCCTTCAACTACGCTGAAATATTTAGTGATTGGATGGCTTAGATTTACTGTTAATAAATCAGCCTGTGGACATTTTTGAGGCACTTGTTGGTACTGGGTCATGTTTGTAATCTTGATACTAGTAACAGCTCAGAGATGAAGAGGTTATTAGCCCAGTTTTTCAGTTGTAGAAACCAAGATTCTGACAGCTAAAGTGACTTGCCCATGGTGACATGCTTATAATAAAATGTCAGAGTGAAGGGTCAAGCTTTGTTCTTTTACAGGTCCATTGTTCTTTTTACCATGTCCTGACTCTCAGTAACACTGAGAGTCTAAAGGGCTAAGTTACTGGTCAACCTGTGATGTTATAATTAGTGAATGATAGAAGGAGAATGAAAACCCTGGCTTTTTTATGTGCAGTTTGTTTTTCCTCTAGCCTGTGCTGAATTGAAAGATAAATTATATAGCATCCATTTTCATACTTCATTCTTCACATTTCTGCCCAAAGATAAGTCCTCTGACCTTTTTCGAAATGGGTTGGATTGCCTATTTTCTGGTGTCACATAACACCTGGTGCTCTTACGGTGTGATCCTCATCACACTGCTTTGTTTGGATCTTTGTCTTTCCTGGTAAAGAGTGATTTCCTCGGAAGACAGGGCCTGGTCTTTCCTCTGTGTCTTCAGCACCTAGCATACGTCTCAGCACAGGGCCCTTGGGAACTCCTGTCTTCATTTCAGTGTTACGTGTTAATTATCATTAAGGGTAGCAGAATCAGAAAGTATATTTGGAATTTAGCAGTCAGTAAAGAGCTTTGCTTCTTACGGCTTTAGAGGACCTGAATTGGAGGTGGGGATGAAGTCAACAGTTCTGCCCGTATCAATGAAAGAAGGTTCTAAGTGAAATGCAGGGCTGAACAAGCAGAAAAACATCCCAGTGCTCTTTAAATGCAGTTGCACAGTAGGGATCCTTCTCTAGGAGATAATGAGAAGATGTTGTCAGATCTGCTTTGAATCAGATGTTTATTTACTTTTATTCTTTCTTAAGGAATTTATGAAATCACTGCACTCTTATCAATTTGCTCTCCTTCTCTAAACTCCTAATGATATTTCTCATGACAGATTAAAAACAGAATTTTGGAAGCCCTAGTCACATGCCAGATAAGGTTTCTTACCTGAGAGAGTTATCCACAGTTTCAGATGCCGAATGGAGACTCAGAAAGCCAGAGGAGCAATTGAAACCGCAAATTGAATGCCAGCAGCAACTTTGATATCAAAAGCCCCATTTGCCTGTTGTCACCAGCCCCACTGAGTGAAGATAGAATGACTTATATCTTCTACCAAAACAATAGAAGGAGAATGTTCCTTGGCGTTGGGGATGATGATTATAAAAGCCACCAATTTGAGGCTCTTCTGTGCCAGCTGCTTTCTGTGCATTCTCTCGCATCCCCACAAGATCTTGCAAGGTAGGAGGTTTTATTCCCTGCACTCCTCCTTTATTTTTTTCAAATGAGGCCTCTAAGGCTCAAAAACACTAAGTAACTTGCCCAGTCAAGGTACAAGGTACACAGCTTATAAGTAGTCGGATGAAATTTTAAATCAAGTCTGCAGTGTTTTGTTAAGATACTTTAAGAAAAGAGATAAAAGGACAGAATTCAACATTGTTGTTTTTAAATAAAAGTTTCATTATAGCAGAAGCCTCTTAGAGATTTCCATTGGTGATGAATTTTTAAAAGGGGCTACTGAAAATGTGTTTTACCAAAAACGCAAGCTCACTTTTTTTCTCCTGTGCTCTCTGGCAGTGTTTTTCAGTCTTCAGTAGGCATTCAAAGTAAGGATTTTTAAATATGTATATATTTCAATGACCAAAAAGAAAATAGAAAAATATTCCATATAGAAAGCCAGTGAAATTCTTGCTAAAGTTCTGTCTCTTGAGGGAGCCTCCTAGAGGTGCAGTGCTCTTTGTATTTTAATACTTTATCACAAAAACAGTCGAGAGTATGATATCAGGGATTTATAGTCAGTTTATGGTATATTTGTGAATTCTTCATTCTCTAAAAGTAGGTTTACAAAAGAGAAAAAGTATTCCCACAGATAATGCTTGTGGCTTTCTGGAAGGTGGGAATATGTTTAAATATACTTGCCCTGCAGTTGCTAATGATAGTAGCTACCATTTATCTAGAGCCTTTTCTGGTTCCCATGCTTTATGTATGTTATTCATGGAATTAGTTTAACAGTCTTAAAAGAGAGTAAGTCATTTTACCTTATTTTATAGATGAGAAAACCGAGGTCAGGCAGGTCACATAATTTGCCTAAGAACACATAGCTGGTAACTGGTGAATCAGGATTCAGATCCTTGTCTGCCCAACACTATGACACTTTGTAGGGCACCTGTTAGCACCAGATAGAGGTGGAAGCTTTGAATATGTCTTGTTTTTCATGTTTTACTTTTGTGGGGAATT
The DNA here is from genome assembly GCF_028885625.2 of Pongo pygmaeus. Lineage (NCBI taxonomy): Eukaryota > Metazoa > Chordata > Mammalia > Primates > Hominidae > Pongo > Pongo pygmaeus. Next base: position 148,360,575 of record NC_072380.2, read on the forward strand.
TGGATTATGCAGCTCTTCAAATTAAATGCCTAGTATTGGACTGGGTGAGCAGGGTAGGTTGCATACCGTACAGAGGGCACACAGGGGCATGGCAAAACGGCATAGGAACTTTCTGACCAGTGGCAACATCTGGTGGGTAGCATTTACTTGGGAAACAGTGTTACTCAACAAGGAATGAGCTGGTGCAGAAAGAGCCATGTGATTACAGGTGACAGCTTTCTAGTCTGTAATCCCCTGCAAGTTACTTTATTTCTCAGAGCCTCAGTTTCCCCGTCTGTGAAATTGGGGACCTTATGCCTTCTTTGTAGGGTTGCTGTTTTAGACGTAAGTACAGTGTCTAACACATAGTAGGTGCTTAATAAACGTTACCTGCAATTTTTATAAAATGTTCTAAGACAGATGTGTGAGTATCGGCATCACTTTTCAGATATAAGGTATATAATAAAAATTCAATACATAAATCATCTACTTTCATTTCTTAGGGTAATTTTATGTTGTTAGAATTATTTTAGTTTTCCAATCCAGGAAATATTGAAGGAGAAATTCAGTCTTTAGGAAGCTTCTTTCATTAATATCATGCACAAAATTAGCAGCAGCTCTGATTGATTTTTATTATGCTATTCAAGACACAGCACCTGAAGCCTAAATTAACAAATGAAGCTTCCATAAACAGTTTTATGACTGCATATCTTAAAACATGTCTGGACACCCAGCAGCCTCTCTCCACAAGCACAAGATACCTTACTCTGAATTGGTAAGCAGTAAATTTCCATAATTTTTTACATTTCCATAATTTTTCACCAATCAGCCCCTGCTGCTATTTTAAGAATTTTAAAAGGTGCTCCTAGCATATTATCGATGTTCTTCCTTGATATGATAAAGGGCAAGAGTGTGTGAGGGCACCCTTTTAAATGTCTCTTTTCGATATATATCTTACACTTGGGGTCACTGTTGATTCGAGCTCCCATGGGAGAAAATATGGAAATTATGATGAAGATAAGGGGCAGTTTTCATTTTCATCATTTTTCCTTGTTCTTTCTCTGCTTCAATGTTTGTGCCGTTTGTGCTCTGCTTTTCTGCCACTAGATGGCACTCCACATAGCTAGGTTACCTTCTTTCTTTCACACTGGTAGCTATTTGAACTGAAATGAGTCTTGATCGATAAACGTGCATTGCTTTTGATTTTCATGCATTGGTATTTTTCATATTATTGATATCTTAAGAGGCGTACTTGTTAATCAATATTTTCAGAAAGCCATGCGTTTTTTTGTAGCCACCATTGCTCAAGCGCCTAAGGTATGCCTGGCACTGTAGCTAGGTTCTTCACACATTTCTTCATTTAATCCATGACTTTCACGTGAATTTAGTTTTGTTGTTTTCATTTTACAGGTAAGAAATGGAGGTTAGAGGGATTTATAACTTGTTCGAGATCACAAAGCTAACTTATATTATAGGGATCAGTGTGCCCTAAAGAAAAGTATACTCCAAAAACATTAAATTGAAAGCTTTTGTCAAATAACTTGTTAGGGTAGTCTGACTTACGGTTACAGGCCATGGTAATATGTTTATTCTGGGGGAAAATTATACTCCTCACAGTTAATTTGCTTTGGAGTATATAAATCAAATTCCCAAATCTGATTTGTGTAAGAAAGCACACAACAGTAACAAAAGATTTGTCAGTTGGTGTGGAAATTTCTGCTTCCTCTTGCCTTCTGTTTACTGACTTGAGTGGGCTGAGACTTGATGAGTACTAGCTATAAAATGTGGGATGAATTTTGGACAAAGCCAGGCTTCCTGTTTTAGTAACTTTTAGCAGGGCTGAATGCTGTTAATGAGTCCCCAGGACTTAAAAAATTTATCCTTTCATTTTATTCGTTTATTCAACACATATTTGTTGAACTGCTAAGCTGACCTGTGAGTTCTGGACCATGACTTTACCTCACCGAGCCTCTATTCCCTCATCTGCACATGGCAGAGAGGATGCCACCTCAGTGGTTGTCATACATTTTAAAATAACTAAAAGAGTATACTTGGATTGTTTGTAACAGAAAGGATAAATGCTTGAGGTGAGGGATACCCATTTCTCTGATGTGATTATTATGCATTGCATGCCTGTATCAGAATATCTCATGTGCCCCATAAATATGTACACCTACTGTGTACCCCCACAATTAAAAATTAAAAAAAAGATTAAATGACAGTGGTTTCATATTTGTTTAATTTCACTATACATTTTTAACATAGAATATATTTGTTGTATCTAAGATGAGATTATTACACATATATTTCTGTTCCTCGTATATCATCTTTTACAAATGAATACTTAAATACCTTGGCATGTATTTATTAAAAATAAGGGCCTACCCTTTCATAACTGTCGTACAATGATCCAAATTAGGAAGTTTAACAACCATACAGTGCTGTTATCTCATCTACAGTTCACATACTGATGGCACCAGTTGTTCTGGTTTTGTCTTTTACAGGACCCAAGTCAAGATCACACATTTCGTGTAGTGTCAGGCCTCTTTAGTGTTTCAGTTTGCAGTAGCTGCTTTGTCCGCCTTTGCCTTTCGTGATAGGCATTTTGGAAAACTGTACAAAAACTATACAAGGCCAGTTTTTTGTAGAATGCCTCTCCATTTAGGTTGTCTGATGTTTCCTTAGAGTTAGATTTGTGTCACACACTGTCTTGGCAGGAATGCCACCGAGGTGATGGTAGGTCCTTCTCAGCCCCTCATACCGGGGCCCACAACGTCTGTGTCATTATTGGTGAAAAGTTCCATCACTTGGTTAAGGTAGTGCCAGTTTTCTCCTCTGTGAAGTTACTGCTTTTCTTTGGTAATTAATTAATACTTCTGTGAGGAGATACTTTGAGACTATGTAAATAAATATCCTGCTCCTCATTAAACTCTCCCTCACATATTTTAGATCCATTAACATTTCTTACCTGAATTATTACTATGATGGTTGTAAAATGGTAATTTTCTAACAGTCATTCCATCTACATTTATTGGTTGATATTCTACTGAAATGGAATCTTTTATGCTCCTTCTTTCTGCCTCTTTCTCTTTTTCAATCCCTCTCACCCTCTTTCTTATTCAGTCATATCTGTCTTCTAAATTCATGCATTTTTCTTTAATTCAGTGGGTTATAATCCTTTACTATCACTGTGTAAATTGAAGCTCAAATTGTTTAAGATTTGGCCATTGAGAGCCCTTTGCTCTGGCTCCTGGGTCCATTTGAGAGGATCATCCCCTAAATTGGCTTAGTATTTTTTTAATCTCTATAACAGCAACTTGTTCCATGCTCATCTTGTTCTTGCTCTGCCCTAGCCCTCAAATGAACCATTTTCCTCAAAGGCGCCCTCATTTCCTTTTAGCGTGGAATGTTGTTTAGAAGCCAAGATCTGGAGTGCTGGTAGTCATTGCTTTCTGGCTCTTTCACCGGACAGCTGGGAGGTAGATACCTATCTGTGACTGTACCTTCATTGTCTTTATGCTAAACTCTACGCCTAGGGCCAGCAAACTTTTTCTGTAAAGGCTGAAGAGTAAATAGTTTGTGGGCCGTGCATTCTACTCAACTTCTGCTGCTGTAGCAGAAAAGCAGCCACAGGCAGTATGTAAATGAATGGGAATAGTTGTGTTCTGATAAAACTTTATTTATAAAAACAGGCAGTGTGCCATGGGCTGTGGTCTGCTTACCCTTCCCTGCTCTCAGCAGAGAAACTAGGGGCCCAGGCTTTATTACCAAACTTGGTAAAATTCATTTGTACCCATGCCTTCTAAAATAGGGGCACAATAGAAGTTATTTGCATGAATGAATTAATGATAATTGTGGGCTCTTTCTATTGCAGACCTCTCATGGCTCTTTTGGACATCAGTCTCTTATGACTTGTCAATTTGTTCAGGTCCTTATTTAAAGATGAGAGGCTTTTAGAAACATAATGTGCACAATATGCAAAATAATACTGAGAAAAATGATTTTATAAACTCGTGAGGGTATTTTTCTTGTCATGATGAAATAGTTACCTTTCCTTAATGAAAGCATATCTGAAAGCATAGCCATACTGCAGGCAGAGCACATGGCCCCTGCTTTGGTCTGGTGTCGCTGCATTCTGCGTAGGCTCGACTGAGAAGCAAGACTTCAGCACCAATCAATTGGGTGAAAAATTTCAAAGTTATACCCCTTTTATTGTCTCAGAATAGATTTGTTTCTTCACAGTTTTCTTTATGTAATTTATTGCTCTAATTCATTCAAAAAAGGATTTTATTACAGCAGTGACAAATCAGGGAGTGATCCCATTCTCAGAGAAGAGTATGCCATTAGGATGGACCACCTATTTTTTTTTTTTTTTTTTTTTTTTTTTTTTTTGAGACAGAGCCTCGTTCTGTCTCCCAGGCTGGAGTGCAGTGGCGTGATCTCGGCTCACTGCAAGCTCCGCCTCCCGGGTTCATGCCATTCTCCTGCCTCAGCCTCCCGAGTAGCTGGGACTACAGGTGCCCGCCACCACACCAGGCTTATTTTTTGTATTTTTAGTAGAGATGGGGTTTCACTGTGTTAGCCAGGATGGCCGTTTTTTTTTTTTTTTTTTTTTTTTTTGAGACGAGTCTCGCTTCTTCGCCCAGGCTGGAGTGCAATGGTGCAGTCTTGGCTCACTGAAACGTCTGCCTCTCAGGTTCAAGCAATTCTCCCGCCTCAACCTCCCCAGTAGCTGGGATTACAGGCATGTGCCACCATTCCCAGCTAATTTTTGTATTTTTAGTAGAGACAGCGTTTCACCCTGTTGGCCAGGCTGGTCTCAAACTCCTGACCTCGTGATCCACCTGCCTTGGCCTCCCAAAGTGCTGGGATTACAGGCGTGAGCCACCGTGCCTGGCCAGGACCACCTATTGTTAATGCACAGAGACTGCCATCAAGGTGATGTCTGACACTGGAAAGAAACCAAGCGCTAGAGTACATCGCAGCTGATGCCAGCAGCTTGAGCATAAAGATGGAGGTTCATTCAATTTAAAGTGTCTCTGATGACTCTAAAATAAATTAGGCTTTAATTACTGCTTAAATTTTTATTTAATTTCAAAAATTCAAAAGTCGATTTTAAACCTGTTGGTGTGTAGCTTCTTTGGTGTTCAGCAGGCCATTAGCCTTCCTCTCTGTGAGAAGCAGCATGAGGTTCTGCTTGCTCCTTTCTCTAGAATCCAAAGGAGTGGTTTAATGTTCTGGGTCACAAAACAATCCTTGGATCTGTGGAGCGTCCTGGAGTGCTGATAAAGGAAACCGAGCAGGCTTCTTTCCTCCATGGCTTTTATCTTCTGGGTCTTGAAGTGCCTTATAAGATTTTGATTTAACAAGTTTTACTTTTTTGTTTTGTTTTGTTTTAACATGAGAAGTACTAAAGTGTCTCTTTCTCTCTTAGACTCATGAGGAATGTCTCCTTTTTGACATGCTGCCCATCGTTTGGTGTACCACCAATTCAGAACCAACAGCGATAATCCCCTGCCCTGTGTTACACGGTTTCTAATAGCTTCAGAGAATAAGGAGACAAAAAAAGAAAGTCATGCCATTAACAGTCGATTGATTGTATTCTGGATTGTATTTTTCTCATCCCTTTTTCCCCCTTGGTCGGGGTTTTGCTGCTTCTTTTTTTTTTTTTGTCTTCCCCTGAGACAGAGTCTTGCTCTGTCACCCAGGCTGGAGTACAATGACGCGATCTCAGCTCACTGCAACCTCCGCCTCCCAGGTTCAAGCGATTATCCTGCCTCAGCCCCCCAAGTAGCTGGGATTACAGGTGCCCGCCAGCACGCCCAGCTAATTTTTGTAGTTTTAGTAGAGACGAAGTTTGACCATGTTGGCCAGGGTGGTCTTGAACTCCTGAGCTCAGGTGATCTGCTTGCCTCGGCCTCTGAAAGTGCTGGGATTACAGGCATGAGCCACCCTGCCCAGCTGGGTTTTGCTTCTTAAATGGGTGAACGATGTGTTGCTACCTGTGGAAATAGTAAGCTTGAATAGCTTCAGTTTCTTCATGTATAAAATGGTCATGAGAAAATCTGTGTAGCATGTCTGGTGTATCTGTAAGTAATCAAAAGTTAATTAGGCGAGCAGGACAAGTTTTCTTGTTTTCCTCCTTCATGGGGCCCAGCATGGAATACTAGGCACAGAATTGATATTCGCTGTGTACTCCTTGAAATGTTAACTGAGAAGAATGTGTGTGAATTCTTGTCTCACCTGTTTTAGGTAGGGCACCATGTTACTTCCAATAAAAGGTCTGTGGCAGAAAGTAGTCTTTTAGGTTTGGAGAGTGAACATTAAGGCAAAAGACTAGCATAATCTATTCAGGCTTCAGACTTTTAGACCCTTTCAGGACATCACTATTTATAGACTTCTGGGGGAAACACCCGTAAGAGAAGACTGGTTGGGTGTCTGTTTCTCCACAGTCTTTCCTACTGGATTGGAGGAGTTGCTGTTATTTCTCCCCTTTTTCAGTAAGGATCACATGCTTAGGCTGGGCTAAGTTCTGGGATGCAGAGCAAGCTAATACTTTATGCCTGCTTAAAGAGTGTTCAGCTCAGTGGGGAAGTGGCCAAATTAAAAGACATTTATATTGTGGGGTGGAAGGGCTGTAATGAAGACAAGTGCACATGGCACTATGGTGCTGCATGGAGCTTTGTTATTCCGATTTGGTGAGGGAGTGGGGACTTGTGTGTGACTCCTCACGTAGTGGTAGAAACATCCTGGGCTCCAGAGTGTGATGGAACTAATGCAAGTTCACTTCTCAGAGTCTCTCTGCTTAGCATTAAATCATGACATCTCTGAGCTCGTAGGGCTCCCTGTCTGGCTTACAGTGTGCAGTGAATGCGTCCCTGTTCTCTTCGCTCACTCTCTGTGTGCCAGCTCCTAGTGTAGTACCGTCCTCTGTGCATGCAACATTGCATTTATCACACTGCGATTGTGATGATTGGGTGGGAGTTCTTTCTCCAATGAGAATCCAGCTGCCTTACAAGCAGGGAATCTGACTCATTACCTTTGATTCCTTCTCCAGTGCTCAGCGTGGTGCCTGGGAGATAGTGGGCACTCAGTAAGTGTGTATAGAATGAATAGCCAGTTGGTCTCAGCTTTCTCATTGTGGATGACAGCAATGAATTCATTCTTTCAGAATGCAAGTGAAAGAAGATTGAAAAAGTGTTTTCTCTTTATTAGAACTTCCAGATACTGATTTTGAGGAGAGATCTGCCATTTTTCAGATAGGTGTACCAGGAGTGTTCACTCTATGGCAGTGTAGGCACTGGCCTCGGCTCTGGTACTCAGACTCAATTGGAGGTACCCTTCTGTCACGGAAGAGTTATTGGGCCCAGGTACATACCTTCACCGCTCTAAACTCCAGGTTTTCACTTTGTAAAATAGGCACGACGCTACCTCCCAGACACCAGACACACGATGAGGATTCAGTGACCTGCATCAAGATGGTGCCTACTAGACTCCAGGCCCTAGAGAGCTGGGGCATTTATCCTTGCTGGGCCTCCAATGCCCAGAGCTGTGTCTGAAATGCAAAAGACACACTGTGTTTGTTGAATGAATGACATATGTGAAAGCTCTTCCTAGCAGTCTTATTTGGAGAATAAAGCAAATGCAGGAATGTGTGGAGAAATGGGACAAGAGGATTAGACAGGGACTAGGATGAAGGGCCTCATGCATGGGAGCACGAATGTGTTTTAAGGTTCTGGATCACAGTTGAAGGATGTCATGCAGGAGAATGGCGTGCTCAACTCTGTTTTAGACGGATCGCTTGTGGGTACTCAACAGGGAGGTTGAAACGTTTTGTATTATGTGAGTTTAGAATCACATGTGGTCTTTCTAGATACCAGCCTTACTAAAATGCATTGCCCTGCCTTTGAAATTGTGGCTGAGGATGAGATCACTCAGGGAGTGTGTGGAATCAAAAGGGAAAGGACAGGAGAGGGATCCTTGTGGCTCTATCACCATTGAAAGGTTGGGCAAAGGAAAAGAATCCCTCAGTTCTTCCTTTCCTTGCTTACTTAGCATAAGTAAATAAAAAGTTTACTGAATTGTGTAAATTACACCTAAAACTGTTTATTTGAAAAGTTTTTTTTTTTTTTGATTATGCATTTTTTAAGTAGGAATCTTAAAACTCGTTACTTCCAGTGATGCTTACCTGTATGCTTCTTGAGCCCTAAGCTGATGAGAATTTGGAGGAGAGACCTTTGGTACAGAGAGCTCAGCAAGTATGGTGGAGTAGCTGGGGTGTCACAGGCTCTTCCGTCCGGAAAGCTTCCTGGCTCCTCAAAGCTTCTCTTCATTGGTGACCACGTGGCTTCCAAATTGACTTGGACTTGGTTCACACTTTCCATTTAGATGATGCGCTTTGTGGCTTCCCGCCCGCACCAGCATATGCATGCTGAAATTGCTGCTTTCGTTCTGAATGTTTTTGGTTAGTGTTGCTACTTCTTCTGGTAGTGGTTGGACTTAGATCTTCATGTCTTGAATATGAATCCCGTTGCTTGATGAGGGTCTAGGTCATGCCTCGGGGATATTCTGAGGATATATGTGGAGTGCAGAGACAACATTCTAGACAGATAAACACTTTTTATTATTAACAAACTTTGGCCACAACTTTTGATGTATAAACTGCCAGATTTCCCCAGCTCCTTTCATTGCGGCTTTGGACAGGAGAAGGCTCACTTGTCTGCTTCAGGCTGCCTTTCTCTTGGGTTGCACCTCAGTTCTTAATTATTTATTTATTTTGAGTGGAGCATAGGGGCCTCTTCCAAAATGGGTAGAGCTCAGGGGCTTTCTTATTGCAATGGCCACATGATAAAAACAGACTGAAAAGGGAGAGTTGCAGGAGAAAAGCCCAGAAAAGAGCCCCTCCTCAGAAGACAGCCTTTAAGCCTCTTGCTTACTGCATGGAAGCCCCACCTTCTAGCACTGAGGCCCGATCTGATCTTCCAGAGGAGTCGGAGGAATCCGTGAGAATGGCCACTGTTCTTGCTTGCTGCTGCTGATGTTGCAGTTTTGAGAGAACAGCAGGATCCTTGTTGTCTTCTAGAGGCTTGAGTCTATCACTGACATTTTTTCAGTTCCTTTGCTCATAGACCATACCAGGAATTAGTGATGTGTCAGTTGATAGTTCACAGTCTCATAGTTCATTTAATTCACTTTAAAGTTGTCAGTTTCTGTGTGAGTAACCTGTAAAACTTTCCAGAAAAGTTTTGCCATCTGTTTCAAAAAAAAAAATCTTTATAAACTTTCCTAAGTATCTGGATTTGGATTCCTTATTTGGAGAGAAAATGTTGGCCCCAGCTCACATCACATTTACATAGATAAAGCAGTATTTCTTCTGATTAAACCAAATCCCAATATTCACAAGAGATTTCATACCACAAACTTTGCCCTGAATCGAACCAGATGCCCAGTGGAAGTATGCAGTATGTCTTGTTTAGTTTCTAAGAATTCAGACTTCATTTGAGTTGGCTGATTCTCCTAAACTCAGGTACTTCTGTGCTATGTGTTATCTCTTGTTTAACACCGTTGGCCCAAAATGTTAATGAGCCAGTTTATATTGTTTCATAGTGTCTCAATTCTTTATGGCAAGTCCTTGAAATCAAGCACTATTAAGAAGATCACTCAATTTAGTTTAATAAGAAGTTATATTCTTAATAGATTTTATTTTAGGATGAGGTGTATCTGTGTAGAAAAAAAGATGCTTTTTCTTTTTTCAAGTTTCAGATTCAAATGTTCTTTGAGACCTATTTGAAATAAGATGGAAAAACAAAGTGAGAGTATGCTGGTTTTCTATGGCTGCCATAACAAATTGCTACAAATTTGGTGGCTTTATGATCGTAGGGTCCTGGAGCTCAGAAGTCCACATGGCTCCCACGGGGCTCATGTTAAGGTGTGGGTGCTTCTGTGCTCCTTTCTGGAGGCTGCAGGGGAGAGTCTGTGCCTGAGCTTTCCAGCTCTGGAGGCTGCTCACATTCCTCGGCTTGTGGCCCCTTCCTCTGACTTTACAGCCAACAACTCCAGGCTGAATGTTTTCGCTCTGCCACCTCTCTGCTCCTCTCTCTTCCACCTTAATTTTCCATTTGTAAGGTCCTTTGTGCTGACATCAGCCTCACCTGGATAATCCTGGATAGTCTCCCTATCTTAAGGCTAGGTGGTTACCAACCTTAGCTCCATCTGCAGCCGTAATTCCCCTTTGCCGTGTGACTTAACATTTACAGGTTCTGGAGGTTAGTATGCGGATGTCTTTGGGGGAGACATTATTCTGCCTACCACAGAGGTATGACTGTATGTGGCAAAAAACTAATGTTTATCAAGTACCTAGTGTATCTTCGGCCTGTTTTGTTTTGTTTTTGTGAGACGGAATTTTGCTCTTTTGCCCAGGCTGGAATGAAGTGGTGTGATCTAGGCTCACTGCAACTTCCACTTGCCGGGTTCAAGCAATTCTCCTGCCTCAGCCTCTTGAGTAACTGGGATTACAGGAGGAGCCCGCCACCATGCCCTGCTAATTTTTGTATTTTTAGTAGAAACAGGGTTTCACTATGTTGGCCAGGCTGATCTCGAACTCCTGACCTCAAGTCATCCACCCTCCTCAGGCTCCCAAAGTGCTAGGATTACAGGCGTGAGCCACCACGCCCGGCCTTCAGCCTGGTTTTAAATCTCAAATTATACATCAGGGGTCCTAGAGACATTAAGTGACTTGTCATTGTCAGATAATTATTAATAATAATGATCTGGGATTTGTTGAGTTCTTGCTAAGTGTCAGATACCATACCAGGAGATTTACAGGCCATATTTTTCCCAACCTCAATATACCCCTCTTAGATGCATGACATAAGTTCCATTTTACAAGTGAGAACACAGGCTCTTCTGGAAGTTGTGACTGATGCAGTGTCACATGGCTAGCTGATAACCGAATGCTTTGGACTTCACCAGTCTGATTCCCAAACCCATGCTGTTTCTACTAAATTACAATAGATTAAAATGGAAGGGCCTTACGGAGTTACTTTGTCTTGCATCCCACATCACAGTGCAGTCTTATCTGGACGATCTGTGTAGTATTCAGAGTGCCTGTCAGGGTATTTGTCAGGTTATTTGGTATCATATGTCAAAATGACCAGGTAGTTAATTCATTGACTTGACAAATTTTCTTTGTTTTCCTTCCATCTTCCCACTTTTTTTTTTTTTTTTTTTTTGAGACGGAGTCTCGCTCTGTCACCCAGGCTGTAGTGCAGTGGCGTGATCTCGGCTCACTGCAACCTCCGCCCCCCGGGTTCAAGCGATTCTACTGCCTCAGCCTCCTGAGTAGCTGGGATTACAGGTGCGCGCCACCACACCCAGCTAATTTTTGTATTTTCAGTAGAGATGGGATTTCACCATGTTGGTCAAGCTGGTCTTGAACTCCTGACCTTGTGATCCCGCCTCAGTCTCCCAAAGTGCTGGGATTACAGGCATGATTTACGGCACTTGGCCCCCATTTTTATTAATAAGAATGTATTGTGCTCCTCTTTAACTGCTGCATTTGTTTTTCCCTCAAACAGTGTCTTCTCATCTTAATACACTGCAGTTTGGGAAATGGAAATCAGTGTCTTTGCACTTGCTTTTCCCTCTGCCTTTTCATGCTAGGTGCGTTGTATTATCTAATGCTCCTTTTAGGTAATAACACTATTACCATTGAGTAGATGGGGAAACTGAGCATCAGAAAGGCTAACTAACTCTCAAGATTATGTAGTATGTGGTAGAGCAAGAACTTCAGTTTGTGTCCATTTGGTTTCAAGGCTCCATCTGGTTTCCATTTGGTTTCAAGTTTCCATTTGGTTCCATTTGGTTTTCTAGTTTCCATTTGGTTTCAAGGCTCATGGCCTCAGAAACTTTTCACATTAGGTGGGTAAAAAGTATATAAAAATATAAAGTCAGGATAAAAACGGTAAATGACATTGAAAGATGGGAATAGAGGAAATGCTGAAAGTATAGTAATTATTTGCCAAGTGAATTATACCAGCAATTGATATAGTAGAAGTTCAGAAGAGAAAGATTGTTTCAGGCTGTGGTCATTGTTGATGGCTTATGAAAGAGAAGAGATTATTATTTAATTTCCATAAAATTTATTCTGGGATATTCATAATCAGAAATAAAAATATGTAATAATGACAGTGATAACTACTATTATTTATTGCACATGCAATTCCAGGATCTGTTTTCCAGATCTTTTCATGTATTATTTAATCTTTGCAATAATGTATATATGTTACGTATACAGATAGATAGATAGATACAGCCATATATGTAGATAGATAATAATTATCTTATAGGTATTGTTTTATAGGCAATGAAACTAAGCCTGAGAAGTTAAACCTTAGTGTTTACTAATATGTAGCAGGGCACTATTAAAACTGAGCTCTGTTTTGACTTCAAAACCTGTGCTTTTTTTGCTGTGCTATAAAAGGTGTATCTTATTCACAGATTTTTGCTTCCGTTCTGCATATTCAACACGGTCACTTGAAATGATTTCATAAAATATTGGAAAAATATAGAGAAATGAAAAGTTTCTGACATAATAAGTAAACAGATGTAAAGAATACTCAGAGAACACAAATATACATATTTAAAAGTAAGGCTAAAATGTACTCGACTTATATTGACCCTGATGAGCTCAGTGACATGAAACAAACTAGGACTTGATTCAGTGATTTGTTTCCATTGCTGTCTGCAGTAGGTTGAATTATGGCCCCTAAACATGTCCTTATCCATTCTCCACAGTTTGTGAATGTTACCTTATATGGTAAAAGGTGCTTTGCAGAAATGATGAAAAATCTTGAGATGAAGAGATTATCCTGGATCATTTGGGTGGACCTGTTATCACAGTGGTCTTTATAAGAAGGATGTGCAGGAGTCAGAGTCAGATAGAAGGAGTATCACAACAAAACCGGATTGGAGTGATATGGCCATAAGCCATGGATGCTGCAGTTTTCAGAACAGGGATACCGTGTTCAGATGTGTCCTCAGGATCTGTCCATGGCTTGTAAGGAACCGGGTGCACAGCAGGAGGTGAGCGGCTGGTGAGCGAGCGCTGCCTCCTGTCAGATCAGCACCGGCATTAGAGTCTCATAGGAGTACAAACCCTGTTGTGAACTGCACATGTGAGAGGTCTAGGTTGCATGCTCCTTATGACAATCCAATCCCCCTGCACTCCTGTCTATGGAAAAATTGTCTTCCATAAAACCGGTCCCTGACACCAAAAAGGTCGGGAACTGCTGTTCTAGAAGATGGGAAGGGCAAGGAAGAGGATCGGAGCCTCTAGAAGGAATGCTGCCTTACATACCCATTTTAGATTTCTAGCCTTCAGAACTGTAAGATAATAAATACATTTTTGTTACTGTGTTAAACCACTAAGTTTGTAATAATTTATTACAGTGACAATGACTTTAAATCATTATGAACTTTTTAATAATAATAGTTGGAGACTTCAATACCCCACTTTGAATGATGTATACAACAACTAGGTAGAAAATTGGTAAGGAAATAGTAGATTTGAACAACATTGTAAGCCAACTAGACTCAACAGACATCTGTAGAATCTGCCCCCTGGTAACCACAGGAAATGCATTTTTCTCAAGTGCGCGTGAGGTGTTCTCCAGGATAGACCACATGCCAGTTCATAGAACAAGCCTCAGTGAGTTTTAAGGGATTGAAATTATGCCAAAGATATTTTCCAACCACAGTAGAAGGGGATTAAGAATCAATAACAAAGAAATTTGGGAAATTCAAAAATATGTGGAAATTAACAAACTCTGAAATAACCAGTGAGCCAAAAAAGAACTCATAAGTGAAATTAGAAAATATTTTGACGTAGATGAAAATGACACTACATGTCAAAACTTAAGAGATGCAGCAAAGCAGTACTTAGAGGAAAAGCCCTATGTTAAGAATAAAGGTAAATCTCAAATCAGTTACCTAACCTTCCATCTTAAGACACTGGAGAGCAAATCTGAAATAAGCAGAATGAAGGAAATAACACAGGTTTCAATGGAAATTAATCAAATAAGATAATAGAAAATTAATAGAGAAAAGTCAACAGACCGAAAGGTGGTTCTCTGAAAAGATCAACAAAATTAACAAAACTTTAGCTACATTGACTAGAAAGAAAAGAGAGAAGACTTAATGTTCTATAGATGTCTGTTAAGTGTAAAATTAGGAATGAAATCAGAGGACATTCCTACTGACCTGATGGATACAGAAAGGGTTATAGGGAATACTATGAACAATTATATGCTAATAAATTAGATACCTTAGATTAAATGGACAAATTTCTTGAAAGACACAAATAACTGAAACTTGAAAATCTGAATATACTGGTTTATACATCAATAAACAAGAGTAAAAAACCTACTCACTAAGAAAAGCCCAGATCCAGGTGGCTTCACTGGTGAATCCTAGCAAACATGTAAGGAATAATTCTTAGTTCTTCACAAACTCTTTCAAAAATCAGAAGTGGAGGGACTACTTCTGTCTTAGTCCTTTGGCATGCTATAACAAAATTTCTTAGACTGAGTAATTCATAAGCAACAAAAATGTATTGCTCAGATTTCTGGAGGGTGGAAAGTCCAAGATTAAGGTGCTGAGAAATTCCATGTCTGGGGAGTGCCTGTTCCTCATGAATGGCACCTTCTATGTGTCCTCACATGGTAGAAGGGTGAAAGGGCAAACAGGCTTTCACAAGCCTCTGTTGGCACTAATCCCATTATTCATGAGGGCAGAGCCCTTCTGACTTAATCACCTCCGAAAGGCCCTACCTCTTTATACCATCACCTTGCAAGTCAAGTTTCAACATATGAATTTTTTGGGGACACAAACTTTTAGACCATAGAAGCTTCCCAACTCATTCTTTGAGGCCATTATAACCCTGGGTCCCAACTCAGAAAAAGACATCACAAGAAAACTATACACATCAGTATCTCTTATGAATTTAGATGAAATCATTTTCAACAAAATATGAGCAAACCAAATCTCAGAACATAAGAAAAGGGAGGATTATGCACCATGACCGTGTGGGATTTATCCTAGGAAGGCAAGGTTGGATTAGTATTCAAAAATCAAGTAATAGAATACCTCACATCAAAAGAATAAAGGACACAAACCTCATAGTCATTTCAGTGGATAAAGAAAAAAGCTTTTAACAAATTCTGACCCCTTTCATGATAAAAAACACCCAACAAATTAGGAATAGAAAGGAACTTCTAAAAGCTGATAAAGAACAATATATGAAAACCCACAGGAACCATTATATTTGTGAACGGATCAGGAAGAAAGCAAAGATGTTGTCTTTACCACTTCTATTGCGCATTGTCTTGGAGAGCCTAGTCAGGGCAGTTGGAAAAGAAAATAAAAGGCATACAGATTGGAAAGGAAGAGGTACAACTAAGTATTTGTAGGTGGTAATCTTGTGTGTAGAAAACAAGGAATCCACTAAAAAACTACTAAAACTAATTAATTTTAGGACATTTCTCCTTCCCCCTCCCCTTTGTATTTAAATTTAAAATGGAATATTTCTTCTGATAATAAATGTAGTATAATAAGTTTCCAAGATTCTTGTCTGTTTTGTGGAACCCTGTATAAGTACCACCTGTACAAATGTCTAGTACATAGAAGGCACTCTTTACGTACTTGAATGAATGCTTATTATAGAAAAAAAGTGGAAGATGTAAAAAAGGTAGAAAGGAAAAAAAAGAGAAATGTGCTTTCCGTAAAGCAATCAATTTGAGATAACTATTGGTTATATTTTAGACAATTTTCTTCATTCTCCATATGAAATTTTATATTATTTTAAGTTTAATAGTCTGTCGTAGTCATTTTCTTAAGTCGTCAGAAAGTTGTGAATACTGTTTTTCATAGCTGTGTAGTACTCCATGTTACGTATGTCATCATATTGTTAACCGATTCTTCACTAATGAGCATTTCCAGTTTGGGAATGATTAATAATCCTGATTTGTCTGTCCTGTCTTTACACTCTGTCCATCTCTGTTCTTACCTTGATTGGCTTGCTAACCGCCAGCATTATTTTTCTCCCTTTTTAGGTTTGCAATTTAAAAGGTAACAGTGCAACAAGCAAATCCAATGAAGTCATTCTTTTGTTTAAAAATTTTTCGTTAGTTATCTGATTAGATCTTCAAGATTGTTTTAGGATGGTATTCACTGCCCTGCTTACCTGTCCAGTGTTATTTCTGCCACTCCTCCCTTTGACCCTGAGGTTACAATCATGCTGGATTTCTTGGATTTCTTGTCTGATTCATGAAAGCCACTATATATATATATATATATATATATATATATATATATATATATATATATATATATATAAAATATATAAAAATAAATATATATATTTGTATATATATTTAATGTAAGCCTTCTGTGTACTGTTTTTTTTTTTTAAATCACAGGTGCTTTTTTATCTTATGTGCCTATCATGTGCATATGAACTCATATTCTTATGGACTCAGTTCAGGTGTCATCACCTACAGGAAATTGCTTTGTCACCCACTTTAAATTATGGCTTGAGTACCCACTTCTGATCTCTTAGAGCACGCTGCATACCTCTGTCATAGTCTCTGTCACACTGGATTGGAATCTTCTTTATGTCTCCCCTGTAGAGGGTATGCTTTGTGAAGGCAGGGACTGTGTATCCACGGTGCTTGAAACAAAATAGGTCTTCCGTAAACGTTTATTCAGTAAATTCTGCAGTAAAGCTCTTTGTACCAGCCAAATAATTTCTTAGGAGAGCTTTTTAGAAGTTGAATAACTAGGTCAGAGTTAATCAACATTTTAAAGGTTCTTGGCTTACATCGTCGACTAACGTTGTCAAATTGATTTATAGATGAGTTGTATTAGTTACACTCTGCCATCATTGCATGTGAGCACTTAAGTGGGGCCTTCTAAATCATATTTTGTAGTAAGATCTTTTAAGGTAATTGGTGCTGTCACTGCTTGGGCCATGGCTGTTTAGGAAGATACCAAGTAGAAAACATTTATTTGGCAGGCTTGCAGCCTGTCACCGTTTATGAGTGCTTGATAATGGGAACAAAATGTGCCAAACTAGAAAACTGAAGGTTTGGTTTTCCATTTCCCATCCTGGTGTTTGGTTGCCTTTCAAACAGAATTTGTTGTTCCTTGGTACTGTTAAATGGGCAGAGAGCTTTCTTTGGCACTCAGCATAATGATCTAAACAGTAATAGGCACACTGCCAGAATAATGCTTTTCAGAATTTGGAAAAGCTGTTGGAGAAGCACTTCTTTCTGGTTTTCTTCCGGGGTTTGTGAAGTTAATAAAAGATGTCATTAATGTCATTGGACATTACATTAATGTATAACCTCAGAGTTGCTGATTGGGCTGATGAACTTATAGTGGCTAAAGTTGTCCGTAGGCAGAAAGAAAAATAATTAACAATAATATATGCAGTCTTTGGATTTGCATTTGATAAAACCTGGAGTAGGATTACAGAGCATTTCCCAGTGTTGCCCTGGGAAATGGTAAATGGTCAGATTTTTCTTTTTTAAGCCTTAGTACGTAAGAAAAGAGGGGGAGGGTAGAATGAGCTCTTGGTTACCAGACTGGTTTCTGGAAGAAACTTCGTGTCCCCTGAAATAATTCTTTATCAGTTACATGCTCAGATTGTCCTTATGCTTCTGCAGACCCAAATGTACCTACGTGTCATCTTTTTTTCCCAATCTCCATTTACTTTTTTGAGTTTTTGGACGTGTGTGTATGCTGGGGTGGGTGAGAAGTGGCATTAGAGACTGGAAGCTTGCTGTTTGAGATGATGATTTCATTGTTTGGACAAGGGGTCTGATAGAGTGGATTTAAAATGGGCTCTGCAGCTATTAGCTGTGAGGATTTGGGCAAGTTAGTCTACCTCTACAGCACTTTGCACCTCTGAAAAGTTGACTAACACCACCTAAGTAGGTAGCAGGGATGTTGGGAAGTGTGTGTGAATGTCAGTGGCAGTAAATGAAGTATTTGTGAAGCACTTTATTAAATTAGTACCTGGCCAGTAGTAGGTACCCAACAAATGTTAATTCCTTTCTTTTTCATAAGGCTGTTTCCATCAGAACATCTAGGAAAGAACGATGTGCGTTAAATAACAGGTAGTGCTTTGTTGTTCTCATGCCTATTCCTGGAGACAATATCATTATTTGTTTTTTTGTTTCTCAGCATTTCTAGACATCAGGTATCTTTCTCCCCCCCAACCCCGTATCTCTTTTGCATTAAAAAGAAAGGTCAAAACTGAAGGGTTTTCTCTATCGAATTGTATTTATTAATTAAATACTCTTTGCAACTGGCTGATATTTGAAAGTTGCTGATTATATTTATGGACTCTTTTCTTCTACATTAAACATGTGGCACAATGGTCTGACCTGTCTGAAAATATCTTCTTCTCAAACCAGTAATTATTCCAGTTGCGTTGTACAGCACTGAACCCAAAGCATGATAGATTGTGGCAAGTAAACACATTCTGCTGCCATTAGTGGTTTGTTGTGGTTTGTAACTGCCCATGCTGGCTGTCATTGCCGTCAGATTGGAGTGTAGTAAGATGTTGTCATGGTAGCTGTGGAGGAAAATGGAGGGAATTTTCTGCCCTTCGGAATCTGAAGCTAATTAGTCTTTGGAACTAAATAGTATAAAGCATAGACTTCAGATTCGTACTCTGAGTTTGCATTATTCTTTACTTTTCCTTTATGAACAGAGGAGGATATTCATGTCATGAGGGTATCATATCCTTATGATAGAGGATATTTGTGTGATGAGGGCAACAGCCTTAGGTGCCTGGATCTGTCCCCTGCCTGGCTTCCTCCTGTCCATCTGCTGTCTCTTGCAGGGCTGAACTTAACTCTTCCGGATTTGGAGATACTTGGAGTGTTTGATGCTTGAATCCTGTCATGACCTGCTCATTCTCTCTCCCTATCTAGGGCTGTTGGGACTGTCTGTTTCTGGGCCTGGACAGGACATTTTTAGATACGTTTAGAGCATAAATGAAGAACTCCCATTGGTTTTGATGTAAGATGACTTTGAATGTTCACTATTTTTGGAAGACAGAATAGCATGGTGATGAAGATGAGGCCTCTGGAATTGGACCGCCTAGGTTTGGGTCTGTCTTATTCCTGTGGCTTACTAGCTCTATGTCCTGGGGGAAGTAATTTAACCCCTCACTACCTACATTTCCTCAGTAAATTAGAGGTAAAATGTGGAATAGGTAAAAATAACCAAGAGTTAATGTGAAGTAATATGCTAACATATGTAAAGCATTGAGAAATAAAAATAAAATCCTAAGCCACCCAACTGACTGGGCAGACCCCTCTTGGCCAAGCGGACCCTAGAAAAACTTTAAAAACTAAGTTTCCCAGCCAAGATAAGATAGAAGGCCGATCACGCCTTAGTACACTCCCTTCCTCATCATCGCTAGACCTTCTTCCCTAAGAGTTAAACAGGAACCAGCCCTGGAAAATGAAGAATGGAAGACTTTGGCTGACCCACTGCCTGACACCTGGGCTAGGCCCCTCCTCTCCGCTGGCTGGGCCTGGCAGCCACCTGGTTGTGGTTACAGAGCTTCCCTCCTGAGACCTGACCATTGCCATGAACTGGCTCTGGCCAGTTTCCAGAGGTTGCGCACAACCCGCCTCTGTGTCTAAAACTTCACCTTTGGACATTTAGAGCTTAATTTTACTCATTTTAATATTAAGTCTCTACTGCAAAGTGAACATGGCATTTAGGTAACATGTATGTTTGCTCATTACACATGTGACTCCCCTTTCATGAATATTTACAGCTCCTCCTATAAGCTGTTAAGTGTGTATGTTTGGCCAACTTGCTTAGCATAAAACTTCTGTTCTCCCCTTTCTTCCTCAAAGTCCTGCTTTAGATTTCAGCCAGAGGCTCAGCCTGCAGGTTGCAACCCTTAGAAAGTTCTCCTTTCCAAATTTATATATTTTAGGTTGACAATATTTATTGCCTGGGAGGTAGTAACATTTATTAAATGCTAGCTATTATTATTATTATTTTATAGATGCTATTTGTCGAGTGCTGTGCCAACTGTGGAGCACACGAAGATGAGAAATAGCTCCTGACATCAGAAACTGCAGTTGACCAGGATGTGTTCAGTGGCACTGTATACAGTGTGATAAATGCTGTGTACAGAAAAAACCCTGTCTCTCTATCTCAATTATCCTTCTTACTCAGTTCAGTTTTCTTGAGTGCGCTCCTTTGCCATCTGACACATGATCCATTTATCATGTCTGTCCCCACTACAATATCAACTCTGTGTAAACAGTACTTTGCCTGTTTATTGCTATATCCCAGCACCTACAGCAGTGACTGACATGAAAGAGACATTCAATGAAAGATATTGAATGAATGAATACTGAAAGTGCTCTGGGAAGAGAAAACAATAAATTAATGTGGATGAGACAAGAAAAATTACAGAGAATGGTAGTTTTTAAGTTGGGCCTTACAGGATGAGTAAGAGTTTGCCAGGTATCCACACGGTGGAGAAGGACATTTCAGCCAGAAGAGCCAAGGTTTAGAGATAAAGTATGACAGTCTATGGCATGAGTGAGGGGAACGGGTCACACATGTTGTCACATCAGATCATTTGAGGGCTAGTTTTCCTGGATATTCCTTTTTCTATTTGATTACTTTTTGTCAATCCCATGTTCTCATCTAAGTTCTTGCTTATTGCAGTTTTTTTTTTTTAAATATGATAGGTTTATTTTTCTGTGTGAAGTTAATTTGCAAAATACCAGCTATTCCTCAGTGATATAATAACGCACAAATAGGACTAAATAATGATGATAAAGATAAGGGTGATGACGATGATGATGGCATTTGCGAAGTCCTTCACAGTGCCTTCAGCCAAGCATTTTCACCTGTTACTTCATTTTAGCATCCTAGTAACACTATGAGGTATGCAGGATTGATTGGCATTTCCAGTTTATTTATATATATACATATATATATATATATTTTATTTTTCTAGAGCCTCAAAATACAATGTTTACAAAGATACACCAGGCAAGAATACTTTTAATACTACCAAGGGCCTTAGCTCCCATCTGGTGTCTTTGTTGTTGACTTGTGTTAGGCAGTAGAGCAGTCTGGACCAGAGGGCGCAGAGCAGCATGCCAGAGACTCCATTTGGGTTCCCACTCAGCTTTCTGAGAGTGGCTGTATGCCCAGTTATGAGGCACTCCTGGACTCATCCTCTTCATGTGGTCTAATGGTTTGAGAAGCAAAGTAGAAGAGGTCAGTGAGACAGGGGGTGATGAGGTGAGTCTCTCTCCAGTACATTTCTAATCACTTATTTTCTCTTTAAAGGTACCATTTTTTTCTCTAGAATGGAAGCTCTATGAAGGAAAGGTTTTTGTATTACTCACTTTTGATTCCAGATAGTCAAAACAGTACTTGACATGTAGAGAATAGCAAACATTTTGGATGAATGGGTGCTAAATAGGTGGTAGCTCAGTTTGTCTACAAGTAGTAGTACATTTTGCCCTAGGGCTCATCTGAGCTCCAGTTCTTGGATAAAGGGGAGATGAGGGAAATTTACACACAGCCCAGAGATTAGAGGTTTGCTAGTAGGAAAGGCAGATGCTATCTTCATTTTCTAAGTGAAAAGACTGAGACTTAGAGAGGTTAAATAACTTGCCCAGGGTTATATGACAGGTTAAGTGGAGGAACTATTTTCAATCCCAGGTGTCTGATATCCAGTTGAATGGCTTCCTCAGCTTCATTAGAAAGGATTACTAATATTTGTTTATATGGAATCTATGCATATTTAGATATGTATGTTTTGTGTTTTGTCTCCCAGATGTTTTCAGCATATTAACACAGTTTGAATAATATTCCTTGGTGTTGTGTACATTCATTAAAAATTGACATGCTTAATTGTGACAGAAATTGATGTGGAGAAATATTGTTATCAGATAAGATCAAACATGAAGCTAACTGCACACAAATACTTATATTAAAAAATATATCTGATGAAAGATACGTGTTTAAAAGACTCTTGTCTTTTATTTTATTTTCTTAAAGAGGATGGTTTGAGCTAATGTTTGGACAAAATTATTTTTCTCTCCTATCAGGTATTTTGACCATAAACCTTTAGACCTATTTAAAACAAATTTTTTCCTTTATTCTTTCCTTTATATGTCTTTAATTTTTCTCAGCATTTTATATCTTTTAAATGTCATATATTCATTGTCTAAGTATATTTGTTATTTGACACCATTTGTATTTAACATTACACGTAACACACGCTTCTTATGTTTGCTAGGCTGTAGTATTTGTTCACAAAAAGAAAGGTATTTTAACAGCTCAGTAAATGAAAGAAACGTGGTTCCTCCTGCAACCTATCATGTATACCTGGTAAAGCTACTTATTTAGTAAGTAGCTTAGAGGTGCTGCTGGTTCCCAGGAGGGCCATTCTTATGTCTCTTTCTGCTCATTGTTGGTTTCCTAGCACATGGTGGGCTTTAAATGTCTGTAAAATAAGTGAATTTATTAAATACCTACTATAGTAGATACTGTTCTGGGCTAGATAGAGGAGAGGAGGGGAATAAAGATGATATTCTGCTTTCAAGATGTACACAGACATGAAAAATACATTAAGAGAATAAAGTGTTACCATGGTGATCCTATCATGGTGGACGCGTGCCCCAAGCATGGGGAGAGCCCTTGGAGAGCACAACTCATGGATATGTTTGGAGGGAGTTTTCACAGGAATGGTACATTTGAGATTGTGTTTAAAGTGTAAATGGGATGGAAGGAGAAAAGGGAGACAAGATAATAGCACATACTAAGTCATGGAGCCTTGATAGTCCATGGTGGATTTCAGAATGGTGAAGAGTTATGGGTGGATGGCTGCTGTAAGGAAGGGAGAGAGCATGAGCAAGAACGTTCAATGTGACTAATTCCACCTGGGTATCTGTACTGATTAATGGAATGTAGACATTGCTCTAAAAGCAAGCAGAGTAATCTTTGTAACTCTGTTGGATTTAAGGGATTGTTCATAAGATGATTAGATCTTGTTACACAGAAGTGCTTCAAAAATTATATCAAATCATTGTTAAAAATTTTAATTTTAATGTGTTTTATTGTTTTCACAAATTGGTGCTGTGTGTGCATGTGCATAGGTGCATATGTCTGTATATACATGTGTATGTATAAGTGTGTATGGGGGACATCAGTATTCAGAAAACATCTCTATATAGTATATAAATATGTTTATATGTAAAGTTGCATATATAGTTATATGTAAAATTATGTATTTTATATAGTTAGATATATTTGATTTTAACTGGTACATGTGCTGATACTGATCATGCTTTGCTTAAAGGAAGATTACTACCGTATTGATTTCAGAAACAGAACTAAGAGGGGAATGAATTTTTTCTTTGGGTTGTTATTGCCAAATTATTGAATAAGTAGCATTGTCAGGTATACGTGATAAGTTGCAGGAGGAACCATATTTATTTCATTTACTGGGTTGTTAAAATAACTGTCTTATTGTGAATAGATACTGCAGCCTGGAGAGACAAAAAGTTTGCAGACCGACTTCAGATTCAGCTTATTAGGAGAAACACTTTAAAAAAAAAAAGAATTTATGCTCTTATGTGTACTGGTGTTTGGATGCAGCATCTAGAGATTAGAAAAAGTTAAGGATAACAATTCTCAGTGGAGTTCCAGGCATCCTTTTGAAAAATTATGTCATCCTTAACAACAGGGTGGGTTGATAAATAGACCAAGATGAGGAAGCAAGCCTACTGATATTCATAGTATAGATTTCATATTTGATCAGGAGTCTGGCTGTTACCAGAAGCATAGAAAGAGTAGATGTACAATTTACAGCTACTAAACAGCATCCATGATTTGAATACTGTATGGCATCATAACTTAAGGAAAAGGGACTTGATTCTTACTGTAGTCAGCATCAAGGTAGTTCCTGCCTTGCTTAATAAGTGATGCTTATGCTTAATAAACATTTTCTGAATGGCTGTTAAATGTTTGTTCCCAGCTAAGCCTGGGTGCTTAACCCAGCACTGCTAATTATTAGTTGTGCAATGTTGGTTACTTTTTTAAGCCTTCTGTATTTTTCTGAAAAATAAAGGAACTATTGTGTATAAAAGCCCAGTAATGTACCTGCTGGTAGTAAATGACCATCCAGTAAATGGCAGCAGTTGTTAGTGTGATTAATATTTTTAAATTATTGTCAAATTTTAGCTAGTAATATATTTAGAGAATTTCTTTTTTCTTTTTTGGTAATTCTGTCCAACCCCTTCCCCAACTCCTTTCAAAGTTTGCCTTACTAGCTAGACTCTAAACCCCAAGAGGACAGGGCCTGTTTTTTTGTTTGGTTTTGTTTTAAATTTACCACCATATCTGTCATGGTGCTAGACAGGTAATGTGTGTGTGGTAAGATAATGTGTGTCTGGCCTAGACTTAATATGTGTGTATTTGTACTCGTTTTTAACAAAAATAGTTTAAAAAGTAAAGCTATTGGCTGGGCTCGGTGGCTCACGCCTGTAATCCCAGCACTCTGGGAGGCTGAGGCGGGTGGATCACGAGGTCAAGAGATCGAGACCTTCCTGGCCAATATAGTGAAACCCTGTCTCTACTAAAAATACAAAAATTAGCTGGGAGTGGTGGCACGCAGCTGTAGTCCCAGCTACTCAGGAGGCTGAGGCAGGAGAATCGCTTGAACCCAAAAGGTGGAGGTTGCAGTGAGCCAAGATTGCGCCACTGCACTGTAGCCTGGCGACAGAGCGAGACTCCATCTCAAAAAAAAAAAATAAAGTAAAACTAGAGTCAAAAAGTTGAAAAACAAAAGTTTATAAAGTAAAAAAGTTATAGTAAGGTAATATGAATTATTTATTGAAGAAAGAAAAATATTTGTTAATAATTCAGTGTAGCCTAAGTATACAGTGTTTGATAAAGTCTACAGTAGTGTACAGTGATGTCCTAGCTAGGCCTTCACACTCACTCACTCTTCAGAGCAACTTCCGCTCCTACAAGCTCCATTCATGGTAAGTGCCTTATACAGGTGTTCCTTTTTTTATCTTTTATACCATATTTTTACTGTTCCTTTTCTGTGTTTGGCTAGATTTAGATACACAAATACTGTTGTGTTACAGTTGTTTGCAGCATTCAGTACAGTAACATGTGGTACAGTTTTGTAGTTTAGGAATAATAGCCTACACCATATAACCTAGGTGTGTAGTGGACTGTACCCCTAGGTGTGTGTAAGTGCACTCCGTGATGTTCCCACGGAAACAAAATTGCCTAATGATGCATTTCTCAGGACAGATCCCCATCATGAAGTGACACATGACTGTTTGTTACCAGTGTGGGTCTTTCCTTCCCTCCCCTTCCTCTCTAGTGGCTTTTAGAAGAGAATTTCTTGCTTTTCACAATACTTTAGTGATGAGAAGTGATTTATCCCTAGTTCCTGGTCATCAGCCTAAGAGCACATCCCCTGTTTTCTCCTGTCTACCTACCTCTTACCTGGCAGGGAGAAGCTCCTGCCATTCCCGTCTTAATAGTGTCAAAGTCACTTTTTTAGGTTTATAGGCTGCCTATACCTGTTGAAGGTTAGAGCCAGTTTTTGTCCTCAAGTTTAAAATTCAGTAGGGACTAAAGTATGGACAGTTGGTTATCAATATTAATACCAGTATCTTCAGAGTTAATATACCTTTTCAGATAATAGTAATAAATGAAAATAATATGACTTACTAAAAATCAAATGGGAAGTTTCTGTTTTTGTTTTAACCAAAGTTGTGTTTGTTTCTGAAGCTCCCATCTGTAGGTAGTGTAGAATATGAATCACAACACCAATTCCTGATTTTTTATGATTAAAGGGATAAGACAAAGCTTAGATAATACAGAAGAGAGGATAATAGCTTGAATATGGAGTCAGTGAGCAACATGCTGATAAAGTGTTCCTGGCCAGATGAACCTGCTCTGTGGAAAGAATTTGTACTCTGTATTGTGTGCTCCATTTAAAAATTAGTAATACATGTAATTCAGAAACCAGGAATTTTTATGTTGGCATTATTAAACATTACTTGTCAGAGATACAGGTGTTTCTTTGTGTTTCTTTGGTAGTCACAGACTTAGGTATCTGTTTCATTCTGTTGCTGAAAATGTGACTTCAGCCTTAATTTGTGTATATTTTTCTCCTTTAATTTTAAGAACGCTTTTTCTGCATTGATGCTTTATTATTTTGTACTGATGGTATTGCTCTCCTCTGCCTCATTTCTCCAAATAATTGTGAGCTTTGGAGTTGGGGGTTTTTGTATGTGTTTTATGCCTGTCTGTATCTCTTTCTTGAGAGGAAGATGGATAGAAAGATACAATATCTTCAGTTACTTTTCATGTCCCTAGATAATTGTGAGGTATCTATTTTTGTGTATGTGGCACTTTACTTCTCCAACCACCGTTAGGTATGTAAGGAGGGAAATTCTTTAGGTTTTAGGAAAAACCAAAGCAGCTTCCCACCTGCCCCCCCCCAAAAAAAAAAAAAGAAAAAAAAATGAACTGGAACTCATGCATTCAGTTAGCTTTATTCCATTTAGGTAACTACTTAGGGCTGGATAAAGGTAAACAATTCTACTGTGTGTATCTTTGTGTGTATACATTTAAGTTTAAACTCGATGCGAGAAAACTGCCCTGGTTTACAAAGCTAAGGACCAGAGAGCCCCAGGAGAGAAGAAGGGGCAGTGGTTTTCTTGGTTGGAGAAGCGAGTTGACATTCATATTCATAGATTAACGCAGTGGTTCTGTGTCATGCATGAAGCCCTGGAGGTTCCTGAGATTCTCACAGGGGGTCTTCAAGGTCCAAATGATGTTTTATAATCAGACAACATTGTTTTAGCCTTTTTTACTATGTTAACATTTTTACTTATAATTCAGAAGCAATGGTAGGTAAAACCTAAGCCTCTTAGCAGAAATTAAGGCAGTGGCAAATTAAGGCAGTGGCACCAAACAGTACTGGTAGTAATTTTCTTTTTCACTGCCTGGTGCCAACTTCTTTTTTTTTTTTTTTTTAAGCCAATTTTACTTAAGAATTTCCTTGATGGAGCAAAAAAAATTGTTAATGTTATTTAATGTTGTTCTTTGAGTACCTTTTTAAAGAAAAATGTTTATTTGTGACAAAAAGAGAAGTCCATATGCATTACTTCTTGTGGATACCATAGTACTAGATAGTTGTCTCAAGGAAGGTATCAAATAGAATGCTGATAATTGTTTGGCAAAATTCAGGGATCCCTATGATCCAGTAATATGAGATAATGGATATGAAAGTACTTTAGGTAGTAGATTATTAGGATTATTAGCACTAGATACGTGGAGTGTAGTACTTAGCTTTGCTTTGTATTTTTTTTAGCTGAACTTTGTGTATCTTAAAATGCATTTCACATTTACTTTATGACAGTAATTCAAATACTTGTATATCTGTGGAACTAATCAAGATAGAGACAGCTTTATGTCTGGAGAAAGATGTAAGATATATTAAAGAAATTGGGAAGCAAAAAAGGAATATTGAAAGATGTGTTCTACTTCCAAATTAATCTGCATATGGTGAGGATCAAAATTCATTAGTTTACATATATATATTTCCTCTAAAACCATTTGTTAAATGAATGTATTTTCTCCACTGAATGCCTCTCTGTCAAAAATCGATTGACCGTATGTGTGTGGGTCTAATTCTGAACACCATTCTGTTCTGTTCCTCTGTTTGTTTTTCCTTAAGCCAGTACCAAGTTATATTGATTATTAGAGCATCTTAGTAAGTTCCTGAAATGAAGTAGTGCAAGTTCTTCAACTTTGTTTTTGTTTTTCATAATTTTCCTCCCTGTTTACATAAGGACCTTGTATGCAAGATCCTTTTGCTCATGTATATGTGTTTTAGGATCAGCTTACTGATTTCTGCAAAAACACTCTACTGTGCTTTTGATAGGGATTGCATTAAATTTATAAATCAGTTTTGGAAGAAATGATATCTTAACAATATTGAGTCTTCTGATCCATGGACATGGTATATGTCTTTATTATTTACATCTTTTACAATTTCTACCAGCAATGTTTTGTGGTTTTCAGTGTATAGGTCTTACACACATTTTATTAAATTTATCCCTATTTCATATTTTTTAATGTTACTGGAATTTTTTTTTTTTTTTTTTGAGACGGAGTCTCACTCTGTCCCCCAGGCTGGAGTGCAGTGGCGCGATCTCGGCTCACTGCAAGCTCCGCCTCCCGGGTTCATGCCATTCTCCTGCCTCAGCCTCCTGAGTAGCTGGGACAGTGGGTTTGTTGTAGACTCCTTCAGATTTTCTGGATAGTTTTTTTTCTCCCAAATCTGAATTACTTTCATATTTCTCTTTCTTCTCTTATCCTACTGGCTAGGACCCCACTGCAGTGTAGAGTAGATATGGTAAAAGCGGACATTCTTTCTTTTTTTGTGATCATAGGGAAAAATCATCCAATCTTTCATCATTAATTGTGATATGTGTAGGTTTTTCATAGATGTTCTTTATTAGGTTGAAGAAGTTTCTTTTTATTCCTGTTTTGCTGCAAATTTTTATTATAATAGTTGTTTAATATTTTAATATACTTTTCTGCATCTCTTCAGTTGATGATATGGTTTTATTGGTCTGTTAGTGTAGTGAATTACATTGAATATTTTCCAGTGTTAAGCCAGTCACCTACTTGGGGTGAGCCACACTAGGTGATCATGTATTATTCTGTTTAAATATTGCTAGATTTCAATTTGTTAAAAACTTAGTAATAACTTTTTCATCTTTCTGTATGAGGAATGTTGGTATGTAGTTTTCTATTTCTTATAAAACTTTTGTGATTTTAGTATTAGGCTAATAAAATGAGTTGGGAAGTATTCACTCTTTATTCTGGAAGAGTTTGTGTACAAGTGTTATCATTCTACCTTACATGAGTTCACCAGTGAAGCCATTGGGCCTAGAGTTTTCTTTGAGAAAAGCTTTTAAACTATGAATTTAGTTTCTTATATATAGAAGGCCTATTCATGCTATCTTTTCCTTTTTGAGTGAGCTTTGGTAGTTTAAGGAAATAATCTCATCTGAATTATCAAATTTATTGGTGCATAACTGTTAATAATATTCTCTTATTCTTATAGTGAATGTAGGATCTGTGGTGGTGTCAGTGTTATTCCTGATACTATTAATTCTTTACTCTTTTTTTTCTTAATCAGTCTGGCCAGAGGCTTATGAATTTTATTGAGCTTTCCAAAGCATCAACGTTTGGTTTTATTATTTTTTTCCAATATTTTGTACCTGTAATTTCATTGGTATCTTCTTGTTATTTTTTCCTCTTCTGTTTCTCTTATTTTTTTATTTTTATTTTTTTTGAGACAGAGTCTCACTCTGTCACCCAGGCTGGAGTGCAGTGGCGCGATCTCGGCTCACTGCAAGCTCTGCCTCCCTGCAAGCTCCGCCTCTCGGGTTCACGCCATTCTCCTGCCTCAGCCTCCTGAGTAGCTGGGACTACAGGCACCCGCCACCACACCCGGCTAATTTTTTGCATTTTTAGTAGAGACAGGTTTCACCGTGTTAGCCAGGATGGTCTCGATCTCCTGACCTCGTGATCCACCCACCTTGGCCTCCTAAAGTGCTGGGATTACAGGCTTGAGCCACTGCGCCTGGCCCTCCTCCTTTTGTTTCTTGAGCTTGATTTACTAGTTTCTTCAGTTGTCAGCTTAGATCATTGAACTGAACCATTTGTATCAATGCAGGATCCTGAGCAAACTGGTTTTCTGCCCTTCCTCCAGAGGCAGATAACCTTTAGTGTTGGTGCTGTATGTGTGTGTAGGCTAAGTTTTTAAATCTTCCATAGTGAGTTCAAGAGAATGTCTTCTTATCCCCTCCACCATCGCCATCCTCTCACGCAGGTGACCTATGGCTTTGGTTCCAACCCTTTGGCTGGAACCTGTGGAGGTGGAGGAAGGCATTGATTGTGAGGGTTACTTACCTTGCCGTGGGGGTAGATGGTTTTTGCCTTGATTGAGAGTCTGTGATAATGCAAGCAGAGTTTGTTGTTGTTGTTTTTTTTTTATCTAATCTCCACTTGTACCACCTAGAGGAACTCTTAAGTCCCTTTCTCCTCCCCTCGTCTTGCTTGTGAGCATCTAAGTGGAATTCTGTGGAAAATGTTGGAGAATGAGTGTTTTTTCCCAGGTATTTTAAACTATTACAGGAGCCCACATTTAGCCTCTGAGGATTTGATAAGATTTTGATTGTTTTCTTTCTGCTTTCTTTTGTAGCTGCCACTTCTGTGCTCTGCCAAAGGTGAAGCATTTCTTGGGTCTCATCTCTCTTTGGAGGGGCTTTAGAATTCAACTCACCTGTTTTTGTGACCGTAACTCTGTGATGAGCTCAAAAATTATTTTGTCAATTATCCAACTTTTTGTCATTATTATGGGGCAAGCTATGTTCTCTTGCTGTTTTCTAAATCCTAAGTAGAAGTTGAATCTCAGCCTGCTAGGCTTTTAAATGCAAGCAGTTAATTACCTCTAGGACTCAGAGGAATAGCTGAATTAGAGGTAGGGGAAATATATCATGACAAGAATTAATTATATGAGGCAGAACATGATATCAGTGAGAAGACGATATTTTCTTCTTCCTGAATTTGTGCCAGTAAATAGCACTTTTACTCCCACTTCACCCTAGTGTCTGTTGGTCCTTTGCAACTTCTTATTTCACTTATCATATTCCACCATGATTTTTTTCTTTACAAGTTTGTCGAAGCTGCCAAAATCTGAATTCCTAAAGGTTAGGGGCTTATTTTAATCATTGTTTCCCTAGCTGCAGTTTAGTGCCAGGTCTGTGGGCCATCACTGGATGGATAGGTAGATAATTGGAGGGAGAAGAGTGGTGAAGAGTGGAGAAGAGTTGTGTAGGAAGAGCTGATCTTGGCCTCTCCGGAGGTGATTAGAGAATTGGGGGAATGAATCTCTGAGATGGAAGTAGTTACTTGGGTTTTAAGTGTAGATATGTGGCATTTTTAGTATTTTAGAAAGTGTAGTTTAAGCAAGTAAATATTACTTTTGAAATGTAAATATGTGCTACAGAGATATGTATTCCCTTCTAGGGAAGTAAAAGTAGACTCTGCAGATGAGCCAAGGGCTGTGTTGGAGATAGAGCACACTGAATCCTTGAGCTGAAGGGTGCATTTAACTACAGCTAGAGAGATATATGGGCATGGATCTAGTATGAGAAAGCAGAATTAGGAAGGAAAACTGTAGAGAGAGGGAAAGGTCATGCAAAAAAAAAAAATTAGCAAAAGATAATCAGTGACTTGAAGAAAACTCTTCAGAAGCATTTTTTTTTTGAGACGGAGTCTTGCTCTGACACCCAGGCTGGAGTGCAGTGGTGTGATCTCGGCTCACTGCAGCCTCTGCCTCCTGGGTTCAAGCAATTCTTCTGCCTCGACCTCCCAAGTAGCTGGGATTACAGGCACATGCCATCTCACCCGGCTAATTTTTGTATTTTTAGTAGAGATGGGTTTTCGCCATGTTGGCCAGGCTGGTCTTGAACTTCTGACCTCAGGTGACCCTCCCGACCTCAGGTGACCCTCCCGCCTTGGCCTCCCAAAGAGCTGGGATTACAGGTATGAGCCACCATACCTGGCACAAGCATTTTTTAAAACAAGTAATAGGGGTTTGAAAAAAAAAATCTGTAAATATCCACTAGGCTGAACATGAAGGAGGCTACTTAATAGGCAGGTGACTGCCTTGGCAGTTTCTTAACTTAAATTTCCATGTCCTGATGTATATATTTTATTTATTGCTATGTGATCAACTATCTCAAACAAAGTGGTTTAAAACAGTGTGGTGTGAACCCAGCTGGGCCGGACACTCAGCATGGCTCATCCCATGGCTGCTCGTTGGCTGGTGGTCAGTGGCTGGGAACTCAGCTGGGAGCTTAGCTGGAGTTCTTGGCCAACTAGCTTGCCTATTGCTTGCCCATAGCTTGCCCATAGCCTTATCGTGGCTTGGGCTTCTTAGAGCACAGGGGCACAGTTCACAGAGGGACTGTTGCAAGGGTGAGCAATCAAGAGGCTAAGACAGGATCGAAATGCATCTTATGACCTAGACAAGGAAGCCCCAGAATGCTACTTCTGCCACATTCTTTTGTTTCAGTCAGTCAGTGGAGTGAGCCCAGACTGAAGAGGAAGTGAATTAGACACCTCTGTCCTTGGAAGGAGTAACAGAGGGAAGTTGGGACCATCTCGTCATTTGAATGGTGATGAGCACAAACAAGGCTTCACTCTTTTACAGGGCATACTAGCCTTTAGAGCCCATTGGTATCGTCCAGTTTGAATATCCCCACTTCATTCCTGGACTGCTCTGAGTGCCAGTTGAGTCAGAAAATCGGCTATGCTGTTAACAGTGCATATGTCGGAAATGCTCCGGCGGTCCTAAAGGCAGGTTTAGAGGAGTATTTCTGATGAGGAGATTGTGTCTTATGACCTCAGCAGCCCCTGCTTGCATGTCTTTTTTGCCTCTTCATCACTACATTTTAATGGCTGTTTTCAAGGCCTTTAGGGTTTGTAAATGTTTCTTTTCTGCATGAATTCAGCCTTATTACCTTTTATCACAAGCATCACAAGCATATCTTGTGGTCTCTTACTAATAGGAAGTGACATACCAGAAAACTCTTTTCTTGGGTGTGAAGGGGGAGTCACAGGCACAAATTATAAGGTTATTAGGACAAAAAAAGTAATATATCAAAATAAATTGATAATGTTTTACTATAAATGCCTAAAACAGCAGACATTTATTAATGTTTTCCATATATCAAGCACTGTGCTTAGTTGCTCTTTATGCACTGAAGTTATTTAATTTTTTTCAGTAACCATGGTATGTAAATAGTATTTTCCTCCCTTTTACAAATGAATAGTGTTAACCAAGTGAGTAAGTTACCTATCTGAGGTCGTAAAAAGCTAGAAATTAGACATTCTGTTTGTATTATTCCATTTGACTTCTCAAAAATACATTCTTATTCTGTTAATAATTGGGCCACTGTTAGAGGATTTACATGTGATCATAGGAAGCAGTGCTGTCCTTTTGCACTTAATTACCATGGCATGATGGTGACTTCCTTCCTTGATGCTGCCCTGTGAACCTAGCTTGGTGGCTGGATTCTTAAGCTAATGTGTTCATTAAAGGATGATGCATGGCTCTGTATGAAGCGGATGAATGGGTTAGAAGACGTTCTCAACCTCAGAGATGAAAAAAAAATACAGTTCTATCTATATTGCACTGCTCCAAGGAATTGAAGCTTTAATACATAAAACACACTTTCCTTGGGGATTCTTTTGGGGATGACAAATAAGAGAGCTTTTTAGTTTTAATTAAGGAATGCCTCAGCAGCTGTCTTCTAAGTGGTTCAACTACCGTACTGCATTATTTCTCACGAAGCAAGCCATCCTCCCTAGGGTGGCCAGAATGATCTTTTATCAACCAGACCTGATCACATAATTCTTGTGTTGAAAACTTTTCTAGAGATCTTAGTTTACATGTCCTTTCTTTGATCTGAAGTGAACTGGATTGAGCCCATCTGCTGATAGATTTCATAGCCCTGCCTACACACCTGTTCAGAACATTCATTAACCTTTGCTGTAATTGTCTCCCTAATGGCTTCCTTCCCTGCCTGCTTTGTTTCTTGAGCATCAAAACTTTGTTTTTCTTGTTTCTGGAAGAATTCTGCAGCCAGTATATAGTCTCCAAAATGTTAGAGGTATTCAATAAATCAATGAATGAAAATGATTTCAAGTAATGGTGAAAAGTTGTTTTTTCTTCTTTTTTTAAAAATATCATTATGTATGCATAATCATTCATTTAGTCATCTAAAATATGTTAAATATGTACTCTGAAATACGGAGGGTGCAGAATTAAGAAAGCCCTTGATATGGCCCCCATGCGCACAATCAAGTGTGTAGACAGCACTAATACCTGTGGTAAGCGTCGTGGAAGCATTGCACAAATGTACCTGTCATGGACAGAACTGGGTATTGTTTTAAACAAATCTGCATTACTGTACATTTGAGTTAGATCCATTTTAGAGTGGTTTTGCTCGTTTTATATACTCTTAGAATTGACTGACCTAATATTTCTCATACCCTACAACCACAGGTCAGTTTTGGTGCCTATTCTAGTGGGCAGGCACCTGATTATACAGGTAAAAGAGATGGAATATGGCAAAGAACACGAGAGAGTGCAGTTGTGGTTGGGAAGGGTAGGTATTTTCAGTGTCTTTTTTTGGTGTCATTGTGTTGTGCATACAGGAAATATAATGACAATACATATAGGTGATACCAGTACCTTCTATGAGGCATTGTTTATATTTGTTTTCTGTTTTAGCTCCTTACAACAGTGCTGCATATTAAGCATATTATTATGTATATTTTGTCAATAAAGAAACAGAGTGTCAGAAATTAATTTTGCTAAAATTATGCGGCTGCTAAGTGGTGGAGCTATAATTTAAATCCACTTCTGCCTATTCTTGAGTCAATCTTTCTCCTAATCCACCTTAATGCTATTAAAACTCCTGATAGACTTGGCTACCTGTGTGTACGTTCTTTTGTCTACACAAAATGCAAATTGCAACCCTTTTCTTATCTGGAACTTGGTCTTTCATTTTAATTTCCTCTTTTTGGAGATAGAAAATCTTAGATACGGGATATAGCCAGCAAGCAGCATTTTTGTATGACACATTATCTACACATCTCAGTTTGTTCTTTCATTGCATTTTTTAAGTTATTCATTTTCACTCTAGAAGCATCAGAATGTTTTAAAGGCATTATCTTATTTACTTTCTCTTCCTGAGTTTTTAACCCTGCCAGGAGGGAGGAGACTGCTCTGAATTTTTATTTGATCAAAGAGACTTTTTATATCATGTGACAATGAAAACTATTTTTAAGCAATTCCATTTTTTCTTTATCTGGTCATTCCCATGCTAGAGTTCTTACCCCCTTCTAACCTCACAAAATTAAAAATAAAATATAAAGTTGTTTTGTGACATTTAAAATAAAGTTTCCAGTTGTTAGCCTATAACAGTTACAGTTTACAGTTGCAAGTTTACAGGAGTTAAAACTATATAATGGCTATAATTACCTTCAGGACTTTAAAATGGAAAATCATGTTTTCCTGTTTAGTGATTTTTTTCATATCATTAATTGAAGAAAGTGTATCACTCATCCCAGAAAATCACTGCAGCTGCTGATAGACTTGGCCCCCAAAACATGGATTTTAAGAGGAGATGAAAGTTTAGCACAGAGGTCAGAGGTCAGCGAGAGAAAATTCAGTTCATTGTGAGGTGCCATAAGCCAGGATTTGGTAGTTTGGTTCTTTTTGTTTGTTTGTTTGTTTTTGTTTTTGTTTTTGTTTTTGTTTTGTAACTAAAGGGGTTAGAAGTAATAGAGTGGAGCACGTACTGTGGTGCTTCATATTGTGTCTCTTAAAGTTTTTTGTTTCCAAAGAGTAGAAACTGACTTTGGCCAAACAACAAATTTATCAGAAGGATTTGAGGAACTCCTAGGGCTGATGGAAGACAATGGAAGTAGGTTTTTAAATGCCAGAACAGAGGCTACTCTGAAGAAGAATTATCTGGAAAGGAAGCAGAAGTTCACCTTACTCTCTTCACGGAAGGCAGTTAGCTCTTAACTACGGGCCTTGGCTGGGCTGGGTGGGAAGAGGCAGGGAGCTCTGAAGATACTTCCTAGAAGAAATTAAAAATAAAGCTCAGAAAACTTGTGGTTTAGTTAAGGTCACTCAACTAGTTTATGACAAAAACCAAAAGAGATCTCACATCTGCTGATGGTTTAAGATTCTTTCATGTATTCATTTCTTCATCCAGTACTTGCCAGGCTCCAGGTGCTCTGCTGAGGGCTGGCATTTAGCCACGAGTAAGACGGATCTAAACAATTTATGGTAAATGCTACAAAGTAGTATAGGGTGAATGCTTTTGAAAGATGAGTAAAATGATTAACTAGGAATTAGTGGAACCTTATATTAAGTATATCACGCTTGATTACATATTCTCACTAAAGAATGTGGTGACCATTGTTTTAGCCAAAAAACATGGACCTTTTATCAGATACAGACTCAGTGCCTACTTGTTCCACTTAGCTTGATAGGGAAAAAAAAGACCCTCCTGCATTTGTTTCCCTCCTTTGAAGATTAATTAAGATGGTATATTGAAAAGTGCCTCAACTGTTTGTCTGCTGTTTGGTAGGCTCTCAATAAATGCTGGTTCCCATCTCCTCCTGTCTTTAAACCATAGCTAGAACAGTTTGTGGTTGAAAGAGATTTAACTTATAAAACAAACAGAAGCAAAATAGCTGAATTCTGAGCCCTTTTTCTTTATTCTGTTATGTTTTCTTAGAATTTAAGGTCTTCAAACATATCCAGTTGGTGACCGTTCAGTGTACATAAAGGCAGGATGCTTTGGCTTTCAGACTTTTAAAAGGCTGCATAAAATACCAGTCATGATATGGTTCATGTTTTAGACAAAGTTTTTTTCTTTTAGCATATTGTTTCTATGAGTTGCAAAAATTATTTCCTGAAGAATCGAATGTAGCTATTTGCCTGACAAGAAAATTAAAAGATATCAAAGAATGCTTAAGATATCTGAATACATTTGAAAGAACACGAATTAATTCAACAGATTTAAGCTGGAAGTAAGATTAGAGGAAAAGAAACATAAAGTCATACTATATTTTTTACCCATTGTTTAGTAAGATTTATAACTTTTACCAGTTATCCAAAACTGTAGCTTATCAATTTTTTTTCTCTATCTCACAGAAAAGTTTGAGTGTAGGGATTTTTTGTTCTTCTTCTTCTTTCATAGATATCATATAGTAGAATTTTCTTTAATGTCTTACATTTAGTCTCAGAGAAGTCTTGTCCTTGCAAAATGACCTTGTAATCACAAGAAGACATTTTCAGATGCTGTTGTATAGTAATTCTCACTTTTTGCACTCTTCAGTCCTTGGCCTTATAATGTATGAATTCTTTCACTGAATTCACACTGTCACATCTTGCACTTTTTGCATGCTTTATTGAAGCCTTTTAATTTGCTTCACTCTACTAACATAGGTAGTTGCAAGACCTGTAGAGGATTTTAGAACCACTTTAAAAAATACATATATTTTTATTCCTGAACAGTCTTGTTGAGATATTGTTGTTTGAGTTGTTTAACCTTAATAATATTAATAGCATTTGACACTAAGTCATCAGAACAGAACAGTCACAGGGCATTGCCATTAGGTGTAGTTTTGTCTCTTTCCGAGCTATGAATCTTCCTGCTACTGCCCTATATAAATGTCTCCCTAGACTTCCCAGTCCTGTCATAAAGGAACTTAGCATAGCATTAAAAATCCTTCCCAATCTGTCTACCTTTTCAGCTTTATCACCAGATACTCTCCCCTTGTACCTTTATGCTTTTGTCTCACTGCTGTTCTTTATTCTTTGAGAACATGGATATATCTATGAAGTTTTGCCAATGCTGTTCGCTATGCATAGGATACCCCTCCACATATCCAAGCCCATTTGTTTGGGCTCTGCTAAAATACTACTCATTCTGAAGTTTCCCTTGATTTTTTGACCTAGAAGTGTTTGTCTTCTATATATATTGTAATATTTTATTTGTACTTTTTATAAAAGTGCTTACAATTTAAATTTATAATTTACATTGTGAGTATCCACATGTAGTCTTTATTAAATCTGTGTTTCTTGAGAATAGGGTCGGCATCATATTACACAGTAACATAACTACCATTTATTGAGCTCAGCGATGCCTGTCTCCAAAGTCCATGTGTGCTTTTTCCATCCTATTGAGCTGCTGCTTAGAATTATTATGTATTAGGGAACATTGAGAGCACGTTGTAAGCACTCAGTAAATTCTGTTCAATGAAAGAATAAATGTCTCAATTTCAGTGGCATCTCTTTCTGCTGGTCCTCTTTTTCACTTCCTTTTTGGTTTTTAGGTGTATTCTAGATGTATTCTGTAGTAACCTCTAGCCACATGAGGCAATTTAAATTTAAATTAATCAGAATGAAATAAAACTAAGAATTCAGATCTTCGGTTACACTAATCACCTTTCAAGTGCTCACTAGCCACGCATGTGGCCAGTGGCTGCTATGTTTGACTGCACAGACACAGAGCATTTTTGTGATCATAGAAAGTTATCTTGGACAGTGCTGGTCTTCATGTTTTGATTGCCATCAAGGTCATCACTGCACATCTGTGGTATGACTGTGTGATACAGTTTTAGGACAGGAATAACATAGTAGACAAAAGCGTCATACAGAAATATACCTGTGTATAATATAATAGAACACTTTTCAATGTTAGGTTATTCCAGAAGGACATTTTTCTGTAGACCTTGGGCACGTGTACAGTTCTCTTAACTGCTTTAGGGAAACTGCTTTATCCAGTTGCTACTGTCACGGCACTATGGAGGGAAGCCAACATATTTTTTCCCTGAAGCTTTGAGCTTAACAGAGCTAGCCAGGCTACAGAAGGCCTAACTCTGTAGCCCTGGTTTAGTTGGAAAAGTTCCCTGTAATGAACCTTGTTGTGTAACTTATATCTGAGGATTAAACGTGGCCTCCTGGGTTGGAATTGCTTTGGGACCCTTGAAATGGTCACACTGACATAGGAGTAGCTCTTTCAGGTTCTGAAAGTTTTTTTTTTTTTTTCCCCCCCATGAACTCATTTAGTTCCACCTCAGCTAGTGAGGTAGTAGGTGATCTTTATGTTACAGATGCGAAGCTGAGTCTCGGAGAGCTTAAGTAACTCACCCAAATAAACCCAAAGTATAAGTTATGATAGAAGAGTTCTGGAACCTCCAACTTCAAGTTCAAAATTCTTGTAATTTTACCATGTCCATACCCTTGTCAATGGTAGGACTGCCACAATTGATCGGTTTTCTGAGTCAAGAGAATTTGGAGTTACTATAATGATACTTTAATCTTTTTTTGTGATCAACATATTTAATTCTAGTTATATTCATATTTAAATTTTTATTACCTCTTATTAGCTCTCATAAATATGCAGAAGTGTAGGGTGCAGTAAGTTAGAGTTTGTTATGTGTGGTTTCCAGACATGACACTTGAGGTGTGCTGTTAATCACAACTCTAGAGGTAGACCTCAGCCTGCCTAAGCAATTGTCAAGAGGACCGAGAGCCTTCTGACTTGCTTTTTGCTTTTTTCTCAGTGTCATACTGTAAGTAAGTGCTGGCCTGTGATTTGAACTTATGTTTTTATTAGTTTTTATTACTTCATGTCTCACTAAATTAAGCTCCTCTTTCCATATCATTATTAATTTCGACTCTCACTGCAGGTGTCAAAAAGCTAGACAGTTGTGCTTGTCTGGAGGCTGTAGGTTAATATGCTGTTCTGGGAGTGCCAAAGCAAAAACAGGTGACAAAATAGCTCGATTAAACGGTCACTTAGGGCTATTTTTGCATTTTCCTCTAAGGAATTTAACTTTACATTCATTTTATGCCTCCTGTTTTGGCTTCATTTGTTCCCAAGCTGGAAATCATGGAATTTAAAGAACGTGGCTGGTTGTAGCATTTGTATGTAATACCTGTAATACAGTTTCTTTGTCAGAGGCATAATTAACAATATGATTTGTACATCTACTGCCTTCTGGTATTCACAACACAGTTTGTAAACTTAATTAGTTCTTGGAATAGCAAATGTTTTGAAGATGATAAACACTTTCCCTCTGAATAATGTGTTGAATGGTTATACATTCATAGAAATTTACTCTATGCTACTCAAATTAGAATGCTGATAGGTATGCTTCTCAAGGTAAACATCACCTGCAGTTGCATATTCCCAGATTATATTGTCTTCCTGTGCTTTTCACAGGGGAAATCAGACATTTAGCTCAGATAATTTAGCCTCCAGGAATATTCATTATGGCTTCATTGTATAGAGAACATCTATGCTAATGTCATTACATAGATGCCATTTTCTCAAACTTTGATGGTGATCATGATGATATATAGTAGGGGAGGAGTGGGTAATAACCAGGCACACCACTATAGCAGTACTTCACTTATCTCTGCTCTCAGCTCTTCAAGATGTAGTCGAGACCAAAGAAGTAGCAAGAAAGCACTCTCAGCAGCTCAAAGAGATGCTGCAAAAAAATATGCTGATGCCCAGGAAAGCTTGTCTCGCCTTTTCTTTAGGGCCTTCTTAACCATCAGTACATCACAGTTCTTAAATAGTTTAGCTATTTGGTTTTCCAAAATGCAATATTGAAGTAGAGGGAACAAATTAGAAAGACCTCAATGCCATTAGACTAGTGATTTTCAACCCTAGGAGTTGGGGATGGGTCATACATGCCTGCGTTTTCCCCCATTTTTATGCATGGAGAAACTAGAGCTCAGCGAGGCCAAGTGATTTGCCAGAGGTTCTCTAGTGCTGAGGCTTGGTCTGTCCTCCAAAACCTTGGCCTGTCAACCACTTCCGTGCCCTGCTTGTGGTCCCTTGGGACCCTTGAGGGATCGCCTTCAGGGCTAGCATAGTATCTGGCACATTGTACTTAAGACCTCCCGCCTGCTGATTCCCAGGTACTTTCCACTATACTTCAGGAATTTACCAAGAGGTTGTATCAATCAAGTAAACAGAAATCATGCCAGGTATTTTAGCAGAGAGGATTGAATAGCAGGAATTGGTTAGATAGGTACTGGTTGACCCAAAAAGCAAATGGGGAGTACCGAAGCGATACAGAAATAGTAACGAAAGGTTAGCAGCAAGCCATCACCCTCAAGGCTGGAAGAGCAAAAGAAGTAATTTAGAGGAAGTGGGACCAAGACCCCATTAGTATTGTTACCTCAGGAGCTTGAAGAGGGTCCTCACAGGGCTGGGACTCAGACCTCCAAGAAATGGGTCCTATCTTGCTGAGGAGGTATGGTGAGCATGGTTCTGGGAATGTAGGGTAAAAAAATTACTGTAACTGCTAGAATTTAGAACCATCACTCTGGTCTGCTGCCGGGAACTGGAAACACAGTAGGAAGGAACAGGCCCCCTGCCTCACATTCCCGAATGGCAGAACCTCATAGGGAGCCACTGGCAGAGGAGAAATGAGGTTTTCCGAATCTCTACCCAGCATTCCAGGATAGCGTATAGGCAGGTAGGTGTGGAGCTAAGAGACCATAGCTTAATAACTGGCATAGATGGCTTGTTTGTGGAAATGAAAGATGACTTCCACTTTTGTTAATTCAAACCTTGGGTATTCTTAAATGTTCATCAAGTCTCACCATGCTTTTTCATGAAGAATATCATCATTTATTTGCTTGTATTCACTCAACAAAAATTTCTGAATGTGTGTTCTATTCAAGGTGCAAAACTAGTGACTGGGGATAAGATGATGGATAACACAGTTTTACCTGTCAAGCGCGTCAGCAGGACAGATCATAAAAATGTGTGTAACTCTTAGGGTTGAAAGGAACCTCCAAGTCCAAGCTTCCATCAGATCATTGGATCCTTCCTTCTGTAACATTCCTCTTTTTTTTTTTTTTTTTTTTTTTTTGTGAGATGGAGTCTTGCTCTGTTGCCCAGGCTGGAGTGTAGTGGTGCTGTCTCGGCTCACTGCAACCCCTGCCTTCCAGGTTCAAGCAATTCTCCTGCCTCAGCCGCCCAAGTAGGTGGGACTACAGGTGCCCCCACCACACCTGGCTAATTTTTGTATTTTTAGTAGAGACGGGGTTTCACCATACTGGCCAGGCTTGTCTCGAACTCCTGACCTTGTGAGCCACCGTGCCTGGCTGAACTTAAAAATATTTTAAAGACAGTTAGTTCCATCCTTGGTCAAATTTATTGTTAGAATCTTCAACTCAGTAATTTGTACTGGACCTCTTTTCTCTATAATTTCTATCTTTGGTCCTAATTGTACCATTGGTTTTTTTTACTGACAAATCTAACCCCTTTTTAACATAATATACAAAACTATTTGTGTTATAAGTTTGATTCTCTCCTGAATCATTTATCCTGTAGGATAAACATTTTTGTTTATTTCAGTTGGCTTTCCTAGGCAGTGCTCCTCAACTTTTTTCTATTGTTGCCTCTTTTATGGAGCCTTTTAGACATCTTTTTTCCTAATTATCTGCCCACCCCAAATAAATAGACTGCAGGATATATTTTATATTTGTTTATGTATCATGGGCCTTTGGTGAGCTGGCAACCGTTGTTTCTATAATTATTGGCAAATTCTTCAAACGGATCTAACGGAATACTTTTCTAGATTCCTGGCCCTGTTATTAGTCTTAGTGTTACTGTCTTAGCTAGTCATGTGTAATAAAGATCATCAAATTATTCCACCTCCTATTTTTAAGATGAGAATAGAAGACAGTCAGATATCCATCTGAGGTACTTATTGTTAGTTGTAGTCAAAGTAAAGGTCTGTATTTATTCTTTGATTCTGTCTCATTTGCCCAGACAGGCCATGTGAAATGACTAGTAATCTGTATATTCAGCCCTCAAGTAGATCAGTCTGTTTGCAGTAGATTTGGCAAGTGGAACCCTCTAGAATGCGTAATTTTTTAACTAAACACTTTATGGTCGAAGGACAAAATGAAAACAAGTGCCATTGGCTGGCTATGGTGTACTTATTTATTTTTTTAATGAAATCCCTATGTTTTTAACGTGTAACTTGCTTCAGAACATGAATATCTACATTTAACTTGACAACATCCCTTAAAGGAAACCCCCAGTGGGAATGTCCACTGTGAAGAGATAGCATCTGACTCTAGGCGGAGCAACAGATGCGACTGGAGAGTGACCTAGTATGCATAACACTCCCTGCCTTTAAATTGACATGAGAAGACGGGTCTCATTTTCAGTAATTCTGTAGCTCTATGCTGAGATATTTCATTTCCATAGACGCTGTGACTATTAAAGTCTGTGCAAATTGATTTTTCATCAGTGTCTTAATTTTCTATCATGATTAAATCTAAGTGACGATGTATATTTCTGCTGTAATTGTGTTTTGCTTTTAAAAAGTGTTTTATGCCTGTTTGGCCATTTTCAGGTGGCTTAGAAAAAAACATTGAGTATGAGTAGAATTCTTTATATAAAGGTGACCCCCTTTAATATCATCATGCAGAAAATATGATTTAATGTCTTAAGGTTATTTTCCCGCCCTCAATTTACTCTGAGCCTTTACTGTGTAAATAGGGACTGGTTCAGAAACTGATGTAAAAATGTATGGACATAGAGTGATAAATCCTATTTTGAATTTATTTTAAATAGTGTCAGTGTATTATGGTACATCTAACCAATAGAAAATATTCATTTGTAGTTCTATTAGATATGAAAGTAATAGAGAATAAGGTGCTTGTATTATATGGTTGTTATAGAATATTATTAGTACAGTCATATTTCTATCTCAAAGTGTGATAATGCCAGCGGGATAAATGAGAAAGACATTGAATCTTCACACAAAGGAAATGGATTTTATAATGAGTGCAGTCTGAACAGAACTAATCTCTTTCTTGGATCATTACTTCACCTAATCATAAAACCTTTTTTAATTCAGATCCTTGCAGGATTCTAATTGGTGACCTCTGGAGCCTGATAATTGTTTAAGGTAGCTGGTCTTTTGCAGTATACTTAATGATGTTTGCAATTAAAAGTGAGAAATGTGATTTAACCCATAGGTGTAAATAAAAATGTAGATTTTCCTTTTTCAATCTTTAATAGTTATTCCCATCCTCTCCTTCCCAAAGTTAGTGACTTAAGTCATTACTAACTTGAATTAGTCCAGTGCACTGGTTACCTCATTTAGTCTGTGGACTTACTATTTATTTGATAAATGCATTGGGTTATATTAAGAATAATACTCAATTATTTAGAATAGCTAAGGGACTGGTCTGTTTGGGAAGACAGGAACTCCTAGCTAGCCTCTTTTTTTTGTGTTGTTTAGGTATACCTTCCTGCTTGTCATTTTTGATTTAAGTAAAAACTTAGCCAGTCTTTCTAGCCAGTTTCAGTAAATATTTATTTCAGAACTTTCCTGACTACCAGATAAAAATGAGTCATTAGAAGAGAAATTCACCAGTATTCACCATTGGGACCAATAAATCTGTAGGTGAACCTCAATCTCAGTCATTTGTTGTCCTCACCACTGTGCATAATAGCATAATATAATTTAGTTTGTACTATTGTACATTTATGATGTTTTTGAGTTCCTCTTTTACGTATCTTAGTAAATGGGGATCATTAAATGAATACAGTTGACTATCCCAATAGAATTCCATATATTTATTGGAGGTGAAACTTAATCTGTTTCATTGACTTGTTTCTTGGAAGGTTTTATTTTGTTTTGAAGCCAGCATTTTGTAATTTGGTATCTGGGGAAACAAGCAAAACCTTTGAGAGTCGGACAATGCTGGAACCGAACTTTAGTTCTGCCATTTATTAGGTGTGGGAAAAAGGGAGTGGTAATTTCTGTCCTGGCACTCTGAGAAGTTATGAGGACTGAATGTTTATAAAGCCTCCAGTATAGTGTCTAGAATATGATAATTATTCAACTTGTTAGATTCCTTCTACCAGTTTTAGGGAACATCCCATCTTCAATTTCTACTCTTTAGTCCTTATGGTTTTAAAATTTTAACAAACCTATGAAATTTACGAATTTATTTAAAATTGTTAGAATATAGTACCAAAATCCAGTAACCTACTCATTTGTGAAGACCTTTGAGTACTTCCCCTTGTTTAAGGGATACATTTTTATC
The DNA here is from genome assembly GCF_028885625.2 of Pongo pygmaeus. NCBI lineage: Eukaryota > Metazoa > Chordata > Mammalia > Primates > Hominidae > Pongo > Pongo pygmaeus. The sequence continues at coordinate 148,405,417 of NC_072380.2, forward strand.
TCATTGAAGCATTGAATGACTATGTCTTATCTTTGTGTTTCTCTTTCCTGTCATAATGCCTTTCATTTTGTGAATGACTATATATAATTAAGGAGAAATTAATGTGACAAATTAGTTTTCTTAAGAAATTTACAAAATTTTAGTAATTCTGAGTAGTGTTTGGAATTTTTAAATGTATCTGGATTTGGTTCTCTGGAATCATTCTGGTGTCACAAATTCTTCTGAAATCCATTCTATAACATAAGAGCTGTTGAGAGATAAACTTAGGTACATTGAAATTTTCTTTTTCTCATTTTTTTTTGGTTTTTTTTGTTTTTTTTTTTTTTCTCTTAAAGACCTGAGTCTCTCTCTTTTGTCCAGGCTGGAGCGCAGTAGTGCCGGCATAGGTCACTACAGCCTTGACCCCCTGGGCTCAAGCGATTCTCCTGCCTCAGCTTCCAGAGTAGCTGGGACTACAGGCGTGCACTGCCATGCCTAATTATTTTTATTTTTTGTAGAGACATTTTTCAGGCTGTCTTGAACTCCTGGGATCAAGTGACCCTCTTTCCTTAGCCTCTCAAAGTACTGTAATTATAGGTGTTAGTCACAGTGCCTGGCTAGGCACATTGAAATTGTAATGCCTTTATTTGAGCAGACTTGAATTGGGCAGCATCGGAGCTCAAGTGGTTCAGGGTTTCACCAAAGGAGCGTGAGGGCAGAACTTCTATAAAATGTTTGTAGAAACAAGACCAAGAAAATATTTGATTGGTTAAAGTGGAAAGTCCCTAGTTAGAGGATAGTTGATGGTGCTTTTTCTGAGACGGAGTCTCACTCTGTCGCCAAGGCTGGAGTGCAGTGGCATAATCTCAGCTCACTGCAACCTCCACCTCCTGGGTTCAAGTGATTCTCCTGCCTCAGCCTCCTGAGTAGCTGGGACTATAGGCACACGCCACCATGCCTGGCTAATTTTTATATTTTTAGTAGAGACGGGGTTTCACCGTGTTGGCCAAGATGGTCTCGATCTCCTGACCTAATGACTGACCCGCCTTGGCCTCCCAAAGTTCTGGGATTACAGGCTTGAGCCACTGCACCTGGCCAGTTGATGGTTTTTGTTTGGTAGTCTCTAGTTCCAGGTTAGTTGGTGGTTTCTCATTGGTTAAGCTTAAGTATTCTCTTCCTAGTCTGTGGTCATTCACTCTGAGTTGTGTTTCAGTTTGCTTCCGTATGAACCCAAAGTTCTGGAGCCATCTCAGTGTACTGGCCTCCTCTCTCCCCGCCACCTTTTTTAACAGTATAAATAAATCATCACAAATTAGGAATTGTATTTTAAATAAACCTATATTTGCTTTGTGTGTTGTAGTTTCAAAGCACTTCCATAGGCATTTCTTTTGATACTTGTAATAACTTGGTGAGTTTCCCCAAAATGTAATAATCCAAAACATTTTTTCTCACCCCAAATCAAGATCTCTCTGCTACAGTAATACTAAGAAAGTAGAGGAAGCATGGACACAGGAATCAGATAACCTGGGGTTGGAATCCTGAATCTCTGTTGGATGTGGGACTCTAGCTTAGTCACTGGATGTCTATAAATAGTCATCTCCTTTATGTCAATGAACATTGTATCTATTTTGCAGCAGTGTTACAGAGATTGACTACTTGGAAGATAGTTGTTAAGTAAATTCCAGCTGCTAATATCATTGTAATATTTTTGTTAGTTAGCCATAATGGGTAGAATTAATTAATTTCTCCTCCTCTCCATCCTCCTCATTATTATTCTTCCTTTCTTTTCCTCCTGTCTTCCTTTTTGGAAATTTGACTGTCATTTTCTTGTGTGTATGTTTTAATCTTATGTGTTGTATGTATATTTAAGGACATTTTACGTACAAATATTTGCTCTGTGTTTTTTCTGTGTTTTGTTGTTGTTGTTGTTTTTGGAGACAGTGTGTAGCTCTATCGCCCAGGCTGGAGTGCAGTGGCGCGATCTCGGCTCACTGCAAGCTCCGCCTCCTGGTTCACGCCATTCTCCTGCCTCAGCCTCCTGAGTAGCTGGGACTACAGGCGCCTGCCACCACGCCAGGCTAATTTTTTTGTATTTTGAGTAGAGATGGTGTTTCACCGTGTTAGCCAGGATGGTCTTGATCTCCTGACCTCGTAATCCGCCCGCCTCGGCCTCCCAAAGTGCTAGGATTACACGCGTGAGCCACCGCACCCAGCCCTGCTCTGTGTTTATAAAAATCAGTTTTCCAAGCATTTGTAATATTTGGAGTATCGAGTGTTTCTTTCTCCCTAGATGGTATATTTATGCATATTTATGATGAGCTTATTTGTACCTATTAGTGATATGTGTCTCTACTCTGCTGTGCCATTTGTTCATGGAATATTATTTGCAAGATTAGGCACTGTATGAATCAATCTAGTTTGGGTAGTTATAGTGTGTTCAACTCTGGTTTGAATGTAATGGGTATTCAGTTAGGTTTGGATTGCTTAAATAAAATAATTCTTTACTGAAAACATTTGTCATGTTGGAGGTTAAAAAAATTCCTTTTCAGATTAGCAGCTACAGTAACATTTCAGTAATTTGTCCAATAGAATTTACAGTGGCTGTAAATACTCTATATTTCTTTTAAAAACAATTTAAATACTCCAGCTGGACTGTTGTACTATTTTGAAATAGATTTCTGAATGCTGAGCATCTTATATGAGCTTCTCATTTTATTAGAGATTTGGGCCAATGCCTTTAATTAAACTTTACACAAGAGTTAAGGTGTTTGGAAAAGTGGGTGGGGGGTAATAACTCTATTGATTTTATTTATTTCCACACTAGTAGGTCATTGTGCAGGCTGATTTGAATTATTCAGTTATTTTCTGACCCTTTTATGAACTTCTATTAATAGCTCTTATAAAACAAGTTACAGTTTTTAGAAGAGCACTTTTCAGCAGTGACTGCTACCTAGCTCTTTACAAACTCACTATACTCCTTTAAATTATTTTAAACATTCATTCATTCATTTATTCAACCATTTAGTAACCATTTGTGCAGCCGTTGTCCTAAATCACTATGCTAAGTGTTAGAATATAACAAAAATGAATAAATAGATGTTCTTAACCTTCTATGAGCTTACCATCTTGTTGTTGAGCACAGGAAGTGTGAACAATGAGTATATGAAAATATACTCTGTTGTGGTACAAGTTTTATACAGCAAAACAGGTCATTGCGAAGGATATTATCAATTCATCTGTGGGGTGAAGGGGAAGTTGATGTTTTAATTAAGAGCTGGAGGCTGGGCGCAGTGGCTCACACCTGTAATCCCAGCACGTTGGGAGGCCGAGGTGGGCGGATCATGAGGTCAGGAGATTGAGACCAGGGTGAAACCCCGTCTCTACTAAAAATACAAAAAATTAGCTGGGCGCGGTGGCAGGCGCCTGTAGTCCCAGCTACTCAGGAGGCTGAGGCAGGAGAGTGGTGTGAACCCGGGAGGCGGAGCTTGCAGTGAGCGGAGATCGCGCCACTGCACTCCAGCCTGGGCAACAGAGCAAGACTGCGTCTCAAAAAAAAAAAAAAAGAAAAAAGAAAAAAGCTGGACACAGACTTGCAATTTCTAGGTTGCTCAAGAGATATAAAGTTAAATTAGATAAAATCTCACCCCTAAAGAACTTACTGTCTAGTATAGGCATGTATAGTATTTGGCAAATGCCTATATAGAACTTAACTGGACCAGGTATTGTTGTTCTTTGCAAATATTAAATTATTTAATCCTCATAAAAACCCTATGGGGCAGGTGCTGTTATTTCTACATTTCTTTGATGAGGAAATTGTGACTTAGATTAAGTTACTTTCTGACAGCCATATAATTAAGTACCATAGCAGGGATTCAAACTCAAGCAGTTGGAGTCTGGCTGCATTATTTCAAAGACTCTTACTCTCTGAGGTTTTATGTTTTTGTTTTTTTTACTGAGAAAGTTCTTATTACTTAGCAGTTAAGAATTCAACAATCAGCAGTGTTCAAAAGGTGTCTTGGGTGCAGAAAGTGGACCCTTTTGCCATTATTTTTATCTCTTCAATTTTGGGGGCCAGAGTACCAATTTTTACCTTAACTTAAAACCATGGAAATTGACCGGTTACATTAGGGGATAACAATGCAGGACCTTAGAGTATTTTTTGATTTAATCATCTTAGGCTTCAGCGACTAAAGAGCTATAGTCATGTCTCCTCTGCCCCTCTTTTTTTTTTTTTCCCCTTCATCTACTTTATGCAAAGATTGCTTCTGTTTGACTCCTTTGTACTCACTTAACTCTATAATTTGCTTATTTTGACATTAGTGGAATTTATATTTTCATTTGGATTTGGACCTAGATCTGTCCCTGATATCACACAAAATTCCTTCAGCCGTTCCTTTAAGTCCACTTTGAGAGCTCACTAAAGATCACCAGTACTGAGGTTCTGTAATTTCAAGCTGTTCTCTATACATTGAAGCAGTACTTCCCGCAGAATGACTTGGCTGTAGGAGAATAAAGTGAAGGGATAAGCAGATGTGGCTACATTAAGAACGTCCAATACTTGTGATTTACAGCTTTAGAACATTTTCACATCTCACTTCAGGAAAGAAGGAAAAAAGAGATTAAAAGGTGTAGTCTTTAATTATTCACAATAGGTAAGAGGTGGAAACACTCCAAATATCTGTCAACTGATAAATGGATAAACAAAATGTGTTATATAGCTACAGTGGACTATTATTCCGCCTTAAAAAGTAAGGAGATACTGCCACATGCTGCCCCATGGATGAGCCTTGAGGGCATTATGCTAAGTGAAATAAGCCAAGCATGGAAAGACAAATACTGTATGGTTCCTCTTATATGACACAGCTAAGCAGTCACATTTATATAAACAAAATAGAATGGTGGTTACCAAGGGCTGGGGGGGAGGGAAAATGGGGAGTAGTCTAATGTGCATAGGGTTTCACTTGTGCAAGACAGAAAAGTTCTGGACATCTGTTGCACAACGGTGTGGATGGACTGAACAGCATACTTAAAAATGGTTAAGACTATAAATTTTGTGTTTTTTTAATAACAATTTAAAAAATAAAAGGTATGGGCTTGAAGTCAGATATATCTAGATGTGAATTCTGACTGTGCTATTAGCTCTCTAACCTTTGCAAACTTCTTAACCATTTCAGTCCTCAGGATCTCACTCTGTAAAATGCAGGTGACAGATCATATATTTGTTAGCATAAAGAGATAATTTAAGTCAAACACACAGCCCTGTACTTCGTGAGTTATCATCAACAAAGTAATAATTATAATTTAATTACTACTGGTATAAGTGACATCTAAAATAATTTTCATTATTTTTCAATATTTTGATGTGTAAATTTATGTGTGGTGAGCTCAGGTGGATACTTTTGTATGTGAAGGAGGTATTAGAAACTCCTTTTAAAGATTCCTTGTGGGCCTGGGCGCGGTGGCTCAAGCCTGTAATCGCAGCACTTTGGGAGGCCGAGGCGGCTGAATCACGAGGTCAGGAGATTGAGACCATCCTGGCTAACAAGGTGAAACCCCGTCTCTACTAAAAATACAAAAAATTAGCCGGGCGTGGTGGCGGGCACCTGTAGTCCCAGCTACTGGGGAGGCTGAGGCAGGAGAATGGCGTGAACCCGGGAGGCGGAGCTTGCAGTGAGCCAAGATCACGCCACTGCACTCCAGCCTGGGCGACAGAGCGAGACTCCGTCTCAAAAAAAAAAAAAAAAACTGATTCCTTGTGTTTGCTAAAGATGAAGGGTTGGAGTTTTATTGTTGTTGTTGTCGATTTTTTTTGTTTTTGCCTTATCAGGTCCTCTTTCCACCCTTCCCTACTCTGCTCTGTGCCCAGAGGCTGATAAGCATGGTCCAAGACCTGTATCATAGATATATTTACCGTCTGGCTTTGAGCTGGGTTAAGAGCTATCCACTAGTGGTCAATAGCAGAAGCTTGGCAGGAGAGAGAAGTGAGCTCAGAGTGTATATTTGCTTTGGCCCTTCCTGCTGTGTCACCACAAATTAACTGCTTTCCTGTGTGCAGTCTGTGGCCCCATCAGGCTACCATATTAGTCTCTTTTTCTTTTCCTTTCCCGGCCCCTGCATGCCATTTTAGATGGGTAAAATATTCACATGCTTCAGAGACTTAAAGCAGTGCAAAAAGAGATACAGTGAGAAGTATTTCTGTACCCTATCTACTTTGTTCTCTCCATGCCAAATAGATAACTAGTTTCTTATACCGTCTTTTGTTGCTTAACCACAGGGATGTGTGTTCTGAGAAATGCATCCTTAGATGATTTTGTTGTTGTGGACCATGATAGACTGCACTTAAACACACCTGGATGGTGCAGCCTGCTTGCTGTACACATAGGCTAGGTGATATAGCCTGTTGCTGCTAGGCTACAAACCTAGACAGCATGTTGCAAAGCCAGAGTACATGTTACCATACTGAGTACTTTAGGCAGTTGTAACACAATGGTAAGTATTTTGTGTATCTAAACATAGAAAAAGCACAATAAAAATACAGTGCAAAAGATAAAACATGGAATACTTGCATAGGACACTTACCATGAGTGGAGCTTGTGGAACTGGAAGTTGCTCTGGGTGAGTCAGTGGTTGAGTGGTGAGTGAATATGGACTGGGTCATTACTGCACACTTTTATACATCTGGCAGCGTGGAAGGTTTGTTTACACTATCATTGCCACAAACATGTAATGTTTTGTGCTGCGAGGTTACCACAGCTAAGCCATTACTAGGCAGTAGGAATTTTTCAGCTTCATTGTAATCTTACAAGACCACTGTCATATATGTTGACTGTAATGTCGCTACATGATGTAAAACTGTGTATCAATAGGGAGATGTTTTCTGTGTGTAAGTAAACTAAACATTTTTTTCTTACATTTTGTGTGTGTGTGTGTGTAAGTAAACAGTGCATTTGGTACCGATCTTTGACTATCAGAACATGAACTTTCCTCATTTTGTGCAGTAGCCACATGCTATTTTATTCCAGGGTGTGCTCTAGCCTACTTACCCAGCTCCTGTTGATAGACATTTAGGTGGTTCCCAGTGTTTTGCTATTAAAGACAATGCTGTAGTGGATAATTTTGTGAGTAATATTCCACATCTATCTAAGTATATATGTAGGTTAAATTTCTAGAAATGAAGTTGCTAGAACAAAGGAAAAATAATCTTTGTGTTTGATTATATGAGAGAAAGGAAGCTACTTTAAAAATTTTACATTACTAAAATTTTTATATTGGAAACTTATTTAGATGCAAAGATTATTTAGCTGTTTTTAGAAGATTAGTGGACTTTAGTATATCTGGTACCTTAAAAAGGAAAAGAGGCCATTGCTTAGGAAGTTCTGTACTAGATCAAAGCAAAACAAATGAACAAATGAAAAACAATACAGATATTATTACTGAAAACAAGAATTCTGCAGTGAGAGGTTTGGTGTACATGGTTTGAAAACATAGCATTTTAATCCCCTACATTATCTAAAACCTTAGTCACACATTTGCTTATTATTTCTGAGCTGGGAGATGGTATTGGTACCTTAAGCTGTTTGGTACCAAATGAAATCTGGGGATTAGTGAAAGTCAAATCCCCTATGCATTCGTCCTTGAAAATCTGATTGGGTTTTCTCTATTGGTGGCCTCACTTTGCCACAGTTAACTAGAGGGTCACATCCATCTTGGTGGATCTCAAGCATCTTTCCTCCCTCAGGGAAGATGAGAGGGGTAGTAGCAGGGGTTTTTGAATATGCAACTCTCAGTTAGGGACAAGCATAAATCCTTGAGACAGCTGTCTCAAAATTTCATAGATAATTTTGTGCAATTCTCCATTTTATGTATTTCTGGATTTCAAAAAAAAAATTAAGCTACTTATAATCCTCATTCAAGTAGAAAATAAAAATTGTTGATTGAACATCATCTGCTAAAAACAAGAAAAGTTTCAACCAGTTTTGAATTGTATATTGGAAGGCACAAGGGCCTGAGAAAAGTACAGCATTCATGATTTAAACCAGGTCTGTTTGACTCCCGCGATGGGGCTCAGGGCTCTTTGCATTGTTGTGTGGTGCTTTAGGCCTGTTAAATGCAAACCTACATGCTTCTGATATGGCATCAGGCTTAAAAAATTAAAAAAAAATCTTAAAATATTCCAACGTCATTCAAAATTTAAGATAGAAACAGTGCATTCTAGCAACTTAAGATTTGTAGGATGCTGTGTCTATGTAGAGAGGAAATTAGATATTTTATATAGATTTTCTTTATATAAAATCTATATAAAATCTTTATATAGATTTTCTTTCATTTTCCTTTTTAAAATAATAGATGATCTGAAACTGCAATATGTGATAAAATACGTAATTCCTAATTTTTAAAAGCTTACCTATATGATTTTCTTACGACAAAATGTTAAATGACACGGACAGAAGGAAGAACGTGTGGAATTCTGAATTAATGGATTTAAATATTGTACATCTGGTGTGAGTTTTCAACAATTACTAAACTACTTTGTTTTTTTGTTTTGACACAGAGTCTTGCTCTGTCGCCCAGGCTGGAGTGCAGTGGCACGATCTCAGCTCACTGCAAGTTCTGCCTCCCGGGTTCACACCATTCTCCTGCCTCAGCCTCCCCAGTAGCTGGGACTACAGGCGCCTGCCACCATGTCCAGCTAATTTTTTGTATTTTTTAGTAGAGACGGGGGTTTCACCTTGTTAGCCAGGATGGTCTCAATCTCCTGACCTCGTGATCCGCCCGCCTTGGCCTCCCAAAGTGCTGGGATTACAGGTGTGAGCCACGGCGCCCGGCCTAAACTACTTTGTTAATTGAAAAGGAGGCAGTTGAATCTATTTTGACACACATACACATACTATACAAAAAAAAATTTTAGGACGTTTCAGTGTACCTGATTTTGTTGAATCGTCTAACTATGCCAAAGGTATTTCTAATTATTGCATAAATAGATAATGAAAGGTGGGATTTATTTTCTTCTAATTAAAGCTGAAGTCATTAATTGTTATACTCGGAGCAGCTGATGTGAGACTTACTGCTCTTTACTGAAGAAAACAAAACCAGTGTAGCTCATTGATACCATCGGTGCTACAATTTTCAAACTGTGTGTGTGTGTGTGTGTGTGTGTGTGTGTGTGTGTGTCTTTTCTATTGGTGGAAAATTTCCTAAAGAGTATATAAAAACAGTTGATTATAATTATTTCTGGAGTTGGAGTGATAGGAGAAACCTTAAAAAAATTTTACATACTGTCATATTGTTTTAAATTGTTACTATGTGCATGTATTATTTTTATAGAAAAAAATCAATAAAATTAAAGGTACTCTTCTATTACTGTGTATATTTTTCCTTTACAGGTTCCACTTAAAATTAATTTTTCAGGATCAAAACATAGTGTAGTACAAGAAAGCAGACAAAATGACAAATTCATTTATTTGGTGACTTACTCTTTATCTCTTCTCGGAAGCTTTGATTAGAAGCTGCAGATATAATTTGCTGTTTCCTTCTCTTAGCCATCCTTTCTTATCTTCAGTTTCTACCCTGCTTCCTTCTGTCTGCCCCACCTCATCACTGTTAATCCCTATTGTATAGTGTTTTCAGACACTAACCAATTCTCTGATGCCAGCTGTGTATCCAATAATTCAATTCTGAAGCTAACTGCAGGAGTTAGCATCAGACCTCCTCCCCTCCCCACAGATCAAGGGCTTAATCCCACAGGACTGCTGCCACTTCAGATGCCAGCCACAATGTAATGCCCAGACTACCCAGATTTCTGCCTAACTACAAATTTGGAGGCTCCAGGATCCTTCCTCAGGTTTGGTAATTTGCTATAATGACTCACAGAACTCAGGAAAGCGCTTTGCTTACTGTTAGTGACCAAAGTATCATCAAGGAGTGAGAGGCTTTGTCAGCATTTGTAAGTCACATGAGATCCTAAGGTTTTAGAACCAAATCGTTGGATATTCTAGTTCCCTTTTCTCATTTTAAACTTGAAGAACCTGCATCCTAACTGATATACTTTTTTCTAATTGCAAAGACAATTATTAGCAGATCTGAGATGAGAATCTAGAATTTTTATGTCCCATTTAGTGTCCTTTAAATTGTAATAATTCTTTGTTGCTCATTCAAAACCTTGTTTAATAGACAATCATTTAGTTAGAAATGGGTGGCTGCATATTACGATGGAGTGAAAGCTCCTCTGTGGTATTATGAAGCCCATTGGCTGTTTCAGTGGTGACAGAGGCCCCAGGCCCAAAGCCTCTAGCTTAAATAAATCTTTCATTTATCCCAAGATACTGTAAAAATCTTTCTTACTTTTTTTTCTGATATGACATAAAAATGGTGGGAGAGACTGCACAGGCACCTTGTCTTTGGAGCCAAACAAATCTGAGGGTAAATCTTAACCTTTGCCATTTATTGTGAAGTCACCTCTTTGAACCTCCTCTTTGTCATCTGTCTTGAGGATTGAATTATGTCACGAATGTGAGATATGTTGTTCAGGGATGGCACATATTAAATTCTTAAATGTTCCTAGCTTAACAAGCAAAATGGATAAATACATGTATTCCTTTGTACAGCTGATGCCGTCTTTGATACCTTCTCCAGGCTGTTCTTTATCCTTCTCTGAACCTGGGTGTCTATAGGTTGGTGCTTGGAGGTAACAGTACTCATTCATTCAGCAGTCATGCAAGCACCTAATTTTGTATCTCTTGTGCAACCAAATACTATGGGCCATAGGGTGAATGAAACTTTATGCTAAAATTTTCTGGGATCTGGAGCTTGCTTAGTTTAAGATAGTTATGAGTGAATAAATAGATTTTTACCTAAGAGAAATTTATGTTCCAGAGGGAGAGGTAGCACATTTTTTTTTTCCATCTAAGGGTAGTAGTAGAGTTGCACGTAAAGTGCTTTGTGACTATAAAGGTGAGAGTGATTGATTCTTCCATTCTTGCCACCCCATTGAGGAAAGAAACACTTGCACAGAAAAGGAGATTTAATGTGGTTGAGTCTCGAAAGGAGATGAAGATGAAATCATCATAACAAGTAGAGCGAAGAGCATTAGTAAAGACATTAGCATATGGTTGATACGTGTCACACGCAAGGAGGGAAGACTTGACTGGGGAGGTGGGCTACTGCAAGGTTGTCTAGGGTGTTTAATGCCATCGTAGAATCACTTCTTGGTTGTAGAAGCCTTGAAAAGCCAGGCAAGATTGATAACTAGGGATGTTTCAGCGCTTTGTATCACTGAACTGTGAATACTTAATGGCTTTTCTTCTTCATTTGATCAGCCTTATCTAGTTATCCAGAAGACCTGAAGTAACTTATTTTTGTGTTTGTTATCTGGTCTGTTGTTCTCCTCTGTTGGTATGAGCAGTTGAGATTGGACTTTGTAGAGCCATGATACATGCATTTATTCCATTTATGAAGAATCATTGATAAAACAGGAAATGTACTTGAAAACAATTGCCTCAATTTAATAGTCCATACTTCAGTAGTAGTTGACTTCGTGCCACAACAAAGCTAACCAGAACACCCAGCCCCTGCATTTCTGAGTCATACACTTCATGGTTATCTTTTTGCCTCCACAGAAATAGAAAAGTTTCAAAAAGGAGAAGGCAAGGATGAAGAAAAGTACATCGATGTGGTGATTAATAAGAACATGAAGCTGGGACAGAAAGTGTTAATTCCTGTAAAACAGTTCCCTAAGGTAAGACAGTGAGGTCTACACTGCAGGTATTTTAACCTGAATCAAAGGAGAGCAGATGTTTAATTTATATTCTGTTGGGTGTTTTTAGAGATGTTTTCTCTTAGCATCCCCCTACACACACTTTTAAAGTTAATTAAAAACTTAGTAAATTTAGTCATTCTGTCTTTTCCCTTTAACTTTAGTGTGAGTTACAGATTCCTGAAAATATATCCTTTTGAGTCAAACTAGCAGTGTGACTTTGGGAAACCTCTTCAACTTCTTTCCACTTCAGTTTCCTCATTTGTAATATGAGGTTGGATGGTTTAAAATTAAATGAGATAATCTGTGTTAAATGCTTGGTACATAAAGGTTCAAAAATATCATTGTTTATATTTTATTTAAATCCTATTTTTCTTTTGTCTTTCTTCTGAATGTTCATATACATGATTCTTGCATACTGTTGTGTATATTAGTAGTTCATTTCTTTTTATTGATGAATAATAATCTGTTACCTGAATATATCATTGTTGTTTATCCATTTGTCTAGGCACTTTTAATTTTTTGGTTATTATAAATTAAATTCCTCTGAACACTTTTATACAAGTTGTTTCATTTTCTTTTTCTTTTTTTAACGTTGTATTTTGTTTTAAGTTCTGGGATACATGTGCAGGACGTGCAGGTTTGTTACATAGGTAAATGTGTGCCATGGTGGTTTGCCCCATCACCTACGTATTAAGCCCCACATGCATTAGCTATTTATCCTGATGTTTTCCCTCCCCCTGCCCCCATGACAGGCCCCACTGTGTGTTGTTCCCCTCCCTGTGTCCGTGTGTTCTCATTGTTCTGCTCCCACTTATAAGTGAGAACATGCGGTGTTTGTTTTTCTGTTCCTATGTTAGTCTGCTGAAGATAATAGCTTCCAGCTCCATCCATGTCCCTGCAAAGGACATGATCTCATTCCTCTTTAGGGCTGCATAGTATTCCATAGTGTATATGTACCACATTTTCTTTATCCAGCCTGTCATTGATAGGGATTTGGGTTGATTCCATGTCTTTGCTATTTGTACAAGTTGTTTCATAACCAGATATGTTTGTTACTCTTTATTAAATATGCAGTATTGAAAATTGTTGTGTATTTAGTATTACAAGAAATTGTCATACTTTTTTCCAAAGCACTTATACCTTGTACCTTTTCCACAAACAATGTGTGCAGGTTGTAGCTGCCTCATACCCTCATCAGTATTTGGTGCTGTCAGCCTTTTCTGTTTTAGCCATTTTGATGGTATATTGGTATCTTCCTGTGGTATGAAGTTGCATTTACCTTGTGATTGATCATTTTGTTCAATTTTTCTTATCCTTATTGGCTATTCGTGTATTTGAATCTTGAGATCTTTGCCAACCTCAAGGAAATGTTAGAGTTCTTAATAAGTTATAAAGATACTCTTCTGTATTTTCTCTAAAAGTGTTATTGTAGCTTTTACTTTCAGGTCTATGATATATCTCAAATGAATTTTTGTATATGGTATGAGATAGAGGTTCAAGTTCATCTTTTTTCCCATATGGTTATCTAGTTTTTGTTGCACTATTTGTTGAAAGATGTTTCCCTCCACTGATTGTTTTGGTGCCTTTGATGAGAAAATCCGGTGAGCATGTAAGTGGGGGTATATTTCTAAGCTTTTAGTTCACTTCTTTTAATCTATTTATGAATCCTTATGCCAGTACCACGCTGTCTTGATTACTGTAGGCTTTTACATAGTGAGACATGAGTTTAGGTAATGTAGTTCCTCCACCTTTGTCCTTCTTTTTCAGGATTACTTAGATACTTTAGATCCTTTACAATTACATATAAATTTAAGAATTTCTTTGTTAATTACTACAAAACCATCTGCTGGGATTAGAATTGCAATTGCATTGCATCTGTTGAGCAATTTGTGGGAGATTTGACATCTTAACAATATTGAGTCTTCCATTTAATTTCTATCAACGGCGCTTTGTACTTTTTAAGATAGGAGTTTTGTATGTCTTTTGTTAAACTTATTCTTAAATATTTTGTGTTCTTTGACACTATTGTAAATTGAATATTTTTAAATTTCTATTTTCCAGTTTTTTTCTAATATAAAATTTTGTATGTTAACCATGTCTCCTGCTACCTTACTAAATTTAAATTCACTTATTCTAGTAAGTTGTTTTGTAGACTTCTTAGGATTTGTCATGCACATCATTATACCATTTGCTTAAATAGTTTACTTCTCCCTTTCCAGTTTCTATGCATCTTATTATTTTACTTGCATTATTTTGGCTAATATCTCCAGTATAATGCTGAAGACAAATGAGGAGAGTAGGAATTATTTCTGTTTCTAATCAAGGAGGAAAGCATGCAGTTATTTTAACATTAAGAACAATATTAGTTACAGGTTTTTTTGGTAGATTTCATTTGCTAGGTAGAGGAAGTTCCCTTCTGCTTCAGTTTTACTGAGAGTTCTGATCCTCAGTGGGTGGTAAATTTTTTTGAATGCTTTTTCTACATCTGTTGAAATAAACACAATGTGTTTCTCTACACTGTTTACATGGTAGATTTTAATGATTGATTTTTAAAACTAAAACCTTTGTATTCTTGGATTAAACCCTACTTAGTAGTGACGTGTTATCTGTTTTATATAGTGCTGGATTCAGTTGCATCTTATTTTAATGAGTGATACTGACTTATACTATTTTTTTTTTTTTTTTGAGAGAGTCTCACTCTGTTGCCCAGGCTGTAGTGCAGTCACGCGATCTTGACTCTCTGCAACCTCCATCTCCTGGGTTCAAGTGATTCTCATGCCCCAGTCTCTCGAGTAGCTGGGATTACAGACATGCACCACCACACCTGGCTAACATTTGTATTTTTGATAGAGATGAGGCTTCTCCATGTTGACCAGGCTGGCCTAATGTGATTTGCCCACCTCTACCTCCTGAAGTGCTGGGATTACAGGCAGGAGCCACCACTCCTAGCCTGACGTGTACATTTTTTAAAATAATATTTTTGTCAGATTTTAGTGTTAGTGTTATGCTGGTTTCATAAAATGACTTGGGAAGTGTTTCTTTCCATTTTCTCAGAGAACATATATCAGATTGGTGTTACTTATTCCTAAATATTTGATAGAATTCACCAGTGAAGCATTCTGGGCCTGGAGTTTGATAATGAATTCAGTATCTTTGGTATGACACTAGACAGATTTCCTATGACATCTTTTGTGAAAATTTGTTTTTAAAAGGATTTGTACATTTTATCATAATATTTCAGTTACTACTTCAATTATTTTTCTGATCATTTCTCCTCTCATTCTTTTGAGATTTCAGTTACACATATTTCAGTCTTTTGTCACTCTCACAGAGGTTTCTGTGGCTCTGTTTTTCTTTCCTGTCCTTCAGATTTTATAACTTTTACTGCTGTATCTTAAACTCATTGATTCCTTTCTGTCTTCATTTTGCTATTAACCCACCAAGTAATTTTTTTTTCATATCAGGAATCGTAATTATCTGTTTCAGAATTTACATTCGAATCATATATACATGTATGTATGTAAAACTATGGTTTTCTCTGTTGGGATTTTCTATTTTTTAATTCATTGTAAGTGTTATTTTCCTCTCTGTCACTGAGTATGGTTAAATAGGTCCTTGAACATCTCTGTCTACTAATTTCTAAGTCTTCTAAGTCTTGGCCATCTTAGATTTATTTTGCACTGGGAGTCTTTTATCTTGATGAAGAGTCATATTGCTTCAGTCCTTTGCATTTTGAGTAATTTTGGATTGTGTGCTGGCTATTGTGAATGTACATTGTAGAAACCTTGGATTCTGTTACTTTCGCAGAAGAATTTTGATATTTTTGTTTTAGCAGCTAATTAACGGGTATAAACTGTGTCTGTTGGGTAGGAGTTCAAGTCTCAATTCATTTCTTTCCTTAGTTTGGCTTTTTGTGTCTAATTTTTGTCATGTGATTCAGAGGCCAGCCAGAGATTTCAGAAGATTTTATACATAATATTTGGTTATCTGCAAGTCTGACTGTCTTTTCTAGTATTCCTCCCTCACATTTCAAGCACTATGGTTTTCTCAATCTCTGCCACTAAGGCCAAAAACTCTAAAATGAGTAAATTCACCCCAGGGTATTTCCTTTGCTGAAATCATAACTTTCTTTCAGAATCCTCCTGTTTTCGATCAGTCTTCAGCGCTTCAGATAGTTAACTTTTATATTTTGCTGTGAGTTTAGGAGTTTACAGTTGATATTTATAGGTGGGCAGCCTGTTAGGAATGTACTCAGCCATACCTGCAGAACTCAGGGGAATATATGTGTCTTGTAAACAGAAAATTACGTTACAAACATTTCATAGACAGACTCATTACTCAAACAAAACATGACTGATGGAAACCTTTGTATATTGATTCTTTATGCTCAATATGCTCTGTAACTTAATATGCAATAGATAGAAGGATGATCAGATTATAGACCCTGTCTTTAAGTAGTTCATAGTCTAGTTGATGATGATTAACGTGAAACTAATACTTTGTTGTCTCCAAGTTTGTAAATGAAATAAAATAAATTGCAGTCATGTGCTGCATAGTGATTTCAGTCAATGATGGACTGCATATATGATGGTGATCCAATAAGATTATAATACTGTATTTTTGCTGTATCTTTTCTATGTTTAGAAATACAAATATTTACCATTGTGTGACAATTGCTTATAGTACTTAGTACAGTAGCATGAGGTACAGGTTTGTAGCCTAGGAACAATAGGCTATACCATACAGCCTAGGTATACAGTAGGATATGCCATCTAGATTTGTGTAAATGTACTCTTTGATGTTTGCACAATGAGGAAATCACCTGACAATGCATTTCTCGGAATGTGTTCACATCATTATTGACTCATAACATCAATAAAGTATGTGAAATAAAATCTCAAATATTGTTTTTCATTGTCAGCTTTGTGGTAAGGGAAGAAAAATTATAAATTTAAATTATAATTTAAAAATTATAATTTCTGTGTTTGAGATTAGAGTCCATTTCAAGTACTTACAATGTCTGAAGTAGACCATTTAGAAGTTACTGCTTTCAGGATACTGAAAAACAATATTTCTGCTTAGCATAATGGAGCATACAAGTTTCAAGCCAGCCCTGTTTCAAGCTAATATAGCACTGCAATCAGTCCTAAAAAGAAGCTTTCATGCTTGTGTCAGTTAATAGAATGAACTGGAGGAAACAAAATAGCTGGAATAGCTGTGAGTAGAGAATAGTGTAGTGTGGAATTAATGCTGATGGTACACTTCCAGCTTCTGGGGCAAGAGAGAACTACTGTTTGTGAAACTCCATCTGATAAAGTGATTTCCATTAATTGAATAATTTCTCTTCTGTTAATGAACCATTTTCAACACTCTTTCAATGGCACAGCATCGGACACATGAATCATTTAGTGTTCAGACCTTAATGTATATTCACTCTCTTGAGTTATGTATCTGAGCTTGTAAAGGGTGAAATTCTAAATGCTGTTTTATGATTTTTTTAGAAGTTTTTTTAAGAAGCTATGGAAATTGTTCTCCATGGGTTTTTTGCAGATAAACCTTAACCTCTGGTGCTGATCAGCGCCAGCTTGGAACATGGTCAATATAAACGCCAAATCAACATTGGAACAAGGTACCCTGTCTTTGAGGACCTACAGATACATTATGGTTTAGGGTTTACATTTATTTTTTTATTCACTGGTTCATCCGTCAGTGGATTCGGCTCTGTCTATACCTAGCATTTATTGAGGGTCTTCTCTGAGCCAGACATTGTTCTGGGAAAATCGAATTGGTTAAGTCATGGTCTTTGGGCTAAAATAACTGCCAGTTTTTTTGATGAATGCAGATGAATAAGTTAATATTAATAATACAGGGTGCCCTGAAAGGACAGAGAAGAGGATCCTGGTGATAGGCTCAGAGAAGGCTGCTCTAAGGAGGTTGTCTCTAAAGAGTCTGGCTGGCTGGGGTCAGAAGTGAGATAGTGAAATTGAAGGGTGGTGACAGAGGAGCACTATACTGAAGCACAGAAGGCATTTGGGGAATTACAAGCCATTTTATTTGACTAGACAGATTTTTATAGAAGACATAAATGAAGTTGTAAGGGAGCAGAATGTGGGTGGCATTGGCCAAAGGTCCTGCAAAGTTAAAGTATAGAATGACATTTGAACTGTTTTAGACAATGAGGCTTCTCCAGGTGCTTAATGATGGCAGACTGTTTCAAGAGAGGGAATGCCACATGCATAGTCATGCTGGAGTGAAAGAATGCTTATGGACCATTTTAAAAAGTGAGTTGTAATATGACATTAAATACGTTATATCTCTATGCATAATGCTCTGTTTTAAGTGTCTGTGCTATAATATTAAGTGAAAAAAGAAAAGTCAAGATACAGAAAATCCAGAATCCAAGTTGGAGAATTATTTGAAAAAGTGAACCAGAATCTTAATAGCAGTTATTTTCTGGAGGATAGGTTTTTGTGATATTTTTCTACTTTACATGTTTCTGTACATGAATGTTTTAATAACTTAGTGTAACCTTTATTAATATAAAAACATTTTCCATTTTTTGGGAAAAATGTGCCTGAGGTTTTTACTCAGAAGGTATTTTTGTACTGTGATTGTGATTCTCAAGGTTTAGTGTGCTATGTTGTCTATAAGTTTAAATTAAGTTTATTAAATTTATTAATTTGATAATTGTTCTTTTAGCCTCTAAGCATTCTAATCTGTGTACATACTATTTGCGGTAACTTTGTCTTAACCAGCAAAAGTTTCTTATGTTAAAAGTTTTTCTAGAATCTGAATGTTGGGAATGTGATATATTTGTTCTGTTCATATAAATGGTTAGGTCAGGGATCTTTGAGAAATAAAACATGTCTGTTCCTGGAGTTTCAGGGAAACTTTCTTTTTTGAAGTGGGCTTGCATTTTTTCCTTGTAGTATAGTATGTCATAGACAATTTAAAACCCTTTAAACTAATACTTGGTAGAAGCCTATTCCATGGAAATCATCATGGATTTACAGATTTCCTAGGATAGTAAATATTTTACAGTCATAGAGATATGTTAAATATTGCCATTTTTGTTGCTCCTGATTGATTTTCAGACATAATATTTTTTCAGATAATTTATGTGAAAATGATTTTTGATGTTCACTTGGTAATTTACCTCTAGAAATAAAGTGATAATATGTACATGTAGGCTAGTTTTTTGTATCCACAGTGCCAAAATTAATTTGGTTGTCTTAGACCGTTGTGGTGCTATAGCAAAATACTGAGATTGGGTCATTTATAAAGAACAGAAATTTATTTCTTACATTTCTGGAGGCTGGGAAATCGAAGATCAAGCCACCTGCATTTGGTGTGTGGTGGGGGCCTTCTTGCTGCCTCCTCACATAGTAGAAGGTGGAAGAGCAAAAAGAGCCTCAGCTAATTACCTTAGCCCTTTTAAAAGGCTTGAATCCATTCATGGGGGCAGAGTCCTCATGACTTCAGCACTTCCCAAAAGGCCCCACCTCTTAATTACCCCCCCAGTGGCCATTTTCAACATGAATTGGAGAGGAAACATTGAAACCATAGCAACTGGCTAGTTGGGATGTTGAATCTTGTTGACATCAAGGCAGCCTGATATTAAATATAATCACTTAAGGATACATTTAGTTATTATGAGTCACTCCTAGTATTCATTAAATCTTGGGCCTATGATAAAGTAGAGAGGCCATTATGGATTATATAAATTTAGAGAAACTGATTGGCCCATAATGGCCATTGTTTTATGATGGACAGTTCCCTTCTACCTTCTCATTTTGTCAACCCACATCTTGTAGTGGGAACTGGAAGGAAGAGAACCGGTAAGCGGCCGCAGGAGGAGTAAATCTTTAGAAGCTATGTTTGTCCTGTTCTCAGAGGCTCTGGACTTGGGTCTTGTGACACAGCCCCTGTCTGTGAGAATTGGGAAGTTATTTAGATTGGTATTTACAAATATGACAGCATTTCAGATGTATCGTGGAGGGAATTTAAATCTTAACGTTTGCTCTCCTTACAGTGCTTGATTATTGAGGCAGAAAGCAACACTTGAACTTAAATTTGTTAAGTGAAATCCAAAAACAGCCAGGCATATATTGAGGGGTTCCTGAAATAATCTAGTGATACTGTTTGGGGGGGGCATATTATTATCATTGGTGTTATTTTCCTGAGCCAATGAATAATTAAAAATTTGATTATAATCCTTATATATAGGCCCCCTAAAATTTTTATTACATTTAAAAGACTAGAAACAGTCTATTACATGTATATTGGTCACAAAGCAGTAAATTTAGAAAAAAGTGTGTGGGCCAGGCGTGGTGGCTCATGCCTTGTAATCCCAGCACTTTAGGAGGCTGAGGCGGGCAGATCACGAGGTCAGGAGATCGAGACCGTGGTGAAACCCCGTCTCTACTAAAAAGACAAAAAAAATTAGCCGGGCACAGTGGCGGGTGCCCGTAGTCCCAGCTACTCGGGAGGCTGAGGCAGGAGAATGGCATGAACCCGGGAGGCCGAGTTTGCAGTGAGCCGAGATCATGCCACTGCACTCCAGCCTGGGGGCACAGAGTGAGACTCCATCTCAAAAAAAAAAAAAAGAAAAAAGAAATTAAAGTGTGTGATGAATTTTGTTATATTTAACTCTTTAATTAAATCTCTGCTTACTTTGAGGGTATGTCATAGAGGATACATCTCTATGTCTATTGCTGAACCAAAAAGTGAAAATATTTTTAGTGGTTTAGCAATATACTGCTGGGCTTATATATCTTGGATATTACTATACTGATTATTTTGGCTCTGGGCTCCATAAGGTTCACCAAATTGGACCAACTGAAAATTGCATGACTGTACTGGTATTGGAGATAGGAAATGTGAACAAAACGTAATCCCTCTTTTCTAGGATGCAGTCTTTTGGAGGAAAATGGCAAAAATTCATGCCGTAGACTGAACTATAAATTTCCATTAAAAGAAATAATCAATATGTAATTATATGAAAAATGGACACATAATACAAAGACAGACTGAGAATCATGGTTATAGAGAAAGAAGTCAGGCTTATGAGCCATCCTGACCTGTGCTTTCTGGCACTGGGTGCATCACCTGTCTCTGTTCTGACTGTTAGACCAAATGGCCACTGAACACTTCCACTTGGATATCCCACAAACATCTTAGAGATTTGCCATGTCCATATCTGAACTTCATACCTCCTCTTCTTGGCCAACCTTGACTTTTTCCTGTGTTTTTTACTTGAGTAAATGACAGACAACTGTGTATTTGAGTGCTCATGCCAGATACCAGGACATAATTTTTACCTACACACTTCTCCCTCATTGACCTGCTTGCCTCCATCTGTCAGGGAACCTGCCCCAATAGTCACGTAGGTTCTTTTCTATTTTCCGTAAGCATCGCCTGGTTTGAAAAATAAAGGGACAGAATACAAAAGAGAGAAATTTTAAAGCTGGGCGTCCGGGGGAGACATCACATGTCAGTAGGTTCCGTGATGCCCCACAAGCCGCAAAACCAGCGAGTTTTTATTAGGGACTTATAAAAGGGGAGGGAGTGTGCGAATAGGTGTGGGTCACAGAGATCACGTACTTCACAAGGTAATAGAATATCACAAGGCAAATGGAGGCAGGGCCAGATCACAGGACTACAGGCCCAGGGCGAAATTAAAATTGCTAATGAAGTTTCGGGCACCATTGTCATTGATAACATCTGATCAGGAGACAGAGTTTCAGAGCACCCGGTCTGACCAAAATTTATTAGGTGGGAATTTCCTTGTCCTAATAAGCCTGGGAATGCTATGGGAGACTGGGGCTTATTTCATCCCTACAGTCTCGACCATAGAAGACGGCCACACCCAAGGGGGCCATCTATAGACCCACCCTCAGGGGTGCATTCTCTTTCTCAGGGATGTTGCTTGCTGAGAAAAAGAATTCAGCGATATTTCTCCCATTTGCTTTTGAAAGAAGAGAAATATGGCTCTGTTCCGCCTGGCTCACCAGCCGTCAGAGTTTAAGGTTATCTCTCTTGTTTCCTAAACATTGCTGTTATCCTATTCTTTTTTCAAGGTGCCCAGATTTCATGTTGTTTAAACACACATGCTCTACAATTTGTGCAGTTAACGCAATTATCACGGGGTCCTGAGGCGACATACATCCTCCTCAGCTGACAGGATTAAGAGATTAAAGTAAAGACAGGCCTAGGAAATCACAAGGGTATTGATTGGGGAAGTGATAAGTATCCATGAAATCTTCACAATTTGTGTTTAGAGATTGCAGTAAAGACAGGCATAAGAAATTATAAAAGTATTAATTTGGGGAACTAATAAATGTCCATGAAATCTTCACAATCCACTTTCTTCTGCTGTGGCTTCAGCTGGTCCCTCCATTTGGGGTCCCTGACTCCTGCAACATCCATCCTTCAGACACCATTCATTTACTTTCTAAATTATCATCTATCTCTCTTTACATTTCATTTCACTGCTTGATTTAAAACACTATCATCCCTTACCCTATCTATTGCAATAGATTCTTTGCTGTATCAGTTTCTTGCCTTTGATTTTAAATCTTTCATTTCATTCTCCCCACTTGTAGCCTGACTTTTGCAGTCTGGGATTTTCTGAATTAACGGTTTCATGTTTATGGGCTTCATAGCTTGTCCTCCACACACCTCCTCCTGGAATATCCAACCTTGAGCAAATGCAGATAGCAAGTATGTAAGATAGCTTATTTCAGATTGTATATTACTTGCGTGTGCCTGTGTGTGTGTATGTCTATGTTTATTTTGCTCATAGTATATTCTGGAAAAGTTACTTGTACACTTCATTGATCTTTAGAATTATTAACATCTAAATAAGTTGGGCTGTTTATCATTTAGAAATAGATATTAGGTTAAAATTACAGTCAACAGAGCAACACCAAATAATCTCAACCACTACTAATAATACCTTGTGATCTGTATTTGGAAAATTAGTGTATTTCAATAATAGTATTTATAGCTTTAATATAGTAATCTCTGCAACAACAACAAAAAAATCAATAAAAACCTTATTGAATAGTGCCATTCAATTTGGAGAAAAATAAGCTTTAACTCCATAAGTATTTATTGAAAAACCATTATATAGGAAAAATGCTTAATTAAATGTGGGTCCTACTTGCTCTCAAGTAATTCATAATCTAATGGGGGAAATGATAAATTTTACTAAATAATATAGGATAAAGATTAAATTAATATTACAAATGTAGAGGCACAGCATAGAATTTAAAGGCGTGATAGAGAGTTATTTCTAGAGAAATAATTGTGGATGAAATTAAATTTAGTCTTTAAGAATAAATTCAGGACATTAACAGACATGAGGGAGAAAGGTAGAATAACTGTTGGGCTAGAATGACTTCATTATGGGGAATAGTGGATCATAACATTCATTTAAATCGTAAGGAATATATTCTGGAATGCCTTCAGTGCTTTACTTGGGCATGGAATTGTATATATCTAGAAGAGAATCCTGAAATATTTGTGATATTGAAATAAACAAACACCTAAACACAAGTTTGGAATGACTTACTCTTAGGACATTAAAATGCCCACGTAAAAAGTGATTGTTATTCTCAGGGGTGATTATCAGAATCTTGAAAATGATTATCAGTAATGCAAAGCTTGACTCAGTTAGCAACTGTGCTAAGAAACAAGTGTTTTGTTTCTGAGGAGGCTACTCCATTTCATGTGAATGCCATGGTCCCAATTCCATTGTTAGGTTTACTATTGTTTAGAGTTTGGCATTATATACACTGATGTATACACTGATGTATATATACTGATATAATTCAAATGAGGTCAGAATCCTGAATACCAAGAATGGGGATTTATTTAAGTAATCATTGTGTTAGTGGTCAAGTTATTAAACTTAAAATGTCCCATTGAGCTAATAAAAGTATTGATCGGTTCTTTCAAGAGAATAAAGGGAAAATAAACCTTGTTTGTTCTCCCTTTGTATTTTTGTCCTTGGGCAGAAAATAGCTAAGTGTAGATTATAAACTAAAGATGTTCTTTGACAGCTTTTGTTCTCCCCAGTAAAGTACAGAGAGCAAGTGCTTGAGTGGTGTTCTCCAAAGAGGGGTGCATGCTTTGTAATACATTTGGGTGCTGGGAAAATACAGTAGAACTTCTATTTATGTATAGACTTCTGTTTATGTGTGTGTACACACACGGAGTGGTTTTCCGTGTGTGAGGCATTATTCTAAGCACTTTACTATTAACTCATTTAATCCTTATAACGTGAGGTAGACATTATTATTTCCTGTTGACATATTAAAAAAAACGAAAGAACAGAGAAGAGAAGTTGAGTAACTTGCTAAAAGTTACTAAGTATCAGGCACTTGAATCCTAGAAGTCTGACTCCAGAGCCTATGCTCTTAAGAAATTAAACTTTATTAATATTTAGTGAATAGATTAATGCAGTACCCTCACATGATTCATCTAAGTCCAGTTATATGCACTTTGAGACAGTATCCTGAAGTGAAAGGGGCTATTCCACAATGCAGGTCTCACAAGGGTATTAGTATTAGATAAACAATGTAAATTTATTTTGCTAGATGTGGGTCTGAAGTAGAATGTAAAAAGGAGGCTATAAAGAATTTTTTTAAAAATGTTTAGATACAGTACAAGATACAGTTCTCAACTTACATTGGTTCAACTCAGGATTTTTTGACTTTATGATGGCATGAAAGCAAAACACCATTTATTAATTCATTTGCTTTCAGTGTACTGGGGCATACAGCTATTTATATGTGCCTGGTTGCAGATTTATGGATTATGTTAGCTAGTTTTAATTAAACATGTCCTCCAGTGGGCAAATATTACTGCAAAAGACACTTAATTAAAGGTTATAGATAAATACAATCTAAATTAGTGAGAAAACCAGAGAGCTGATCCTTCTTTTGTGCCTAGTACAACTCAGCCTTATAAAAAGATTAAAAACAACTATGATCCAGTTGGATATGACAAGAACAGTCTTCTCAATTGGAACTATTTCTCTACGTATAGTAGTGTTAATGATGAATCTCTTGGCCTAGATGTTAAGTATTGCAGTATTAACCAGTGATAGAACAGGCATATGATTTTTAGATAGATAAATATGTGTGTGTATACACACACAGTGCCCATTGAAGGAGCAAAGGTGTAAATGTGGGTGGGGGTAATTCTTACATTGCCTAACTTAAGACTGCGGGATATTTGAGGTAATAACCTATAGGTAGTATTTACATTTGCTGTCACCATGGAATGTACTGATGGACCTGCTTTATGGCCTTCTTCCTTTCTCACAGGTTCTTAGCTGTTAAACTGATTTGAGATATATACCGATCCTCACTTACAATGGGGTTTTGTCCCAATAAGCCCCTTGTAGGTTAAAAATATTGTAAGTTAAAAATGTATTTGACACACCTAAGCTACTGAACATCAAAGCTTAGCCTAGCCTACCTTAAATATGTTCGGAACACTCAACATTAGCCTATAGTTGGGCAAAATCATTTAACACAAAGCCTGTTTTATAATGAAGTCTTGGATATCTCATGTAATTTATCAAATATTGAACTGAAATTGAAAAACCAGAATGGTCGTATGGATACTGGAAATAAAGTTTTCTACTGCACGTGTTTTGCTTTCACACCATCATAAAGTCAAAAAATACTAAGTTGAACCATTGTAAGTCAAGAACTGTCTGTATCTTGTACTGTATCCAAACATTTTTTTAAAAAATTCTTTATATCCTCCTTTTTACTTTCTACTTTAGACCCACCTCTAGAGAAATAAATTTACATTGTTTATCTGATACTAATATCCTTTATTTTACAATTCTTCTCAGGTTTTTTTTTTTTTTAACATTTTTAGATAAACACTTAGAACTTAAGCTCAATTACAAGTCCTTGTTGGCCAGTTAGACCCCATATACCAAAAATGTGCTTCCTTTCATCTCCCTCTGTGGTATATTCTAAGTTTTGTTTTAATTAACATCTTGGGTAGTGATTAATACTTTTTGGGCATTAATTTCAGTTGGCATTTGTCATTCACTTTTGTGTGCATGAAATATTGCTTGCCTGTCATAAGTTACATGCTGTTCTAGACAGTCATTGAGGTACAAAGATGAGTAAGACAGGGTTTCTGCGCTCAGAGAAATCACCACCTTGCTTCCCAACTTAGGAAAAAGAGGGCGACAGGCAGGTAGCTAGCCAGGCCTTAGAAAAGACCATAATGTTTGAGGGTATTAAAATTTGACTTTTTGATCAGTGACTGCTTTGTCATTTTTATCAGTGGTGTAGTGTATATATTGTGCTCTGCCCCCATGACCATACATGCAAGCCTTCAGGCCCTGCGTGGTGCCCTTCCCGGAGTTTGTCTGACTCTGCATCTCGCTTACCTGATTGCATGCAGCAGAACCGACACAATGCCATTTCCAAGCCTGAGCTTTAAGAAAGACTTCTAGCTTCTGCTTTTCTCATCTTGGAAATCAGACACCGTGCACAAGCCTATCACGCTGAGGCTACCATGGTAAGTGGAAGCTTAAGATACTCAGGTGAAGAAGAGTCAGGCAAACCAGCAGGAACCAAGGTCCCCGCTGACAGCCACCACTAACTCATGAACCTGTCTGCCCCCAACAGTGCCAAAGTTGCTGAATTGTGAGCAAATGAATAAGATGGTTATTTTTCAAGACCATTCAATTTGGAGGTAGTTTGTTATGTAGTAGTGGATAACCAAGATAGCCTTAAAGTAGAACTTTTCTGTCCCTAATTTTCTCATTGCCAAGTCAGTTAAGGTTGTGTGAAGATCATATAATTTATACCTGTTACTTGCAAATAGGGACTCATAATTTCTGTAGAATATAGTTTGTTCTGAAAAAAGTTTTGTCTTTAATTGAATATAATATTATGGTCTTTATGGGATAGAATAGTTATTATATATTTATATGTGTGTTGGGTCAAGAAGTTTAACTCAATTGCAAAATGCTGTATTAGAAATTTTCTTTTTTTAATCCTACGGGTCACTTAACTTTGCAGAATGTGACTTTTCTTTTTAAATACCAGAAGGTATCCCAGTCCATTTGTGCTGCCACCATAAAATATTTGAGACTGGGGAATATATAAAGCACAGAAATTTATGTTCTTACAGTTCTGGGGGCTGAGAAGTCCAAGGTCAAGGCACCGGCAGGTTTACTGTGTGGCGAGGGCGTGGTCCCTGCTTCTAAGATGGTGCCTTAAACACCCATTCCTCCTGGAAATTAGGCTTTTGTTCAGGAGAAGGACATAGGATAGGTGGGTCTGGGCAGATTTCAGCAATCCCTTATCCCCCACTAGCTCCCCAGGGGAAGTGGTTTCTTTATTCTGTTTAACTTTCTCTGTGAGTGCCTGGGGGCTAGGAGGGATTTTTCTGCAGAAAAAGCTTTTAAGAAGGTTTCAACTTTTCTAATTGGGTGGTTTCCAGGGCTTCATACTCTCATGCTAGCCCACCCCAGATGAGCAAATGCTTGAGTTTTATTTCTCCCTGTAGATGCCTGGACAGAGATACCTACAGGGAGAAATAATTTTTGCCCAGGGACTTCAGTGTTAATTTGCTTTCTGTCCAGTTTTTTTTTTTTTTTTTTAATTGTTTAAAGGGTGGATGTGACGTTCCTTCCACCTCTGTACGTCTGAACTGAATGTGCAGTTCTTGGAGCACAGCAGTTTTGAGAAGCTGAAAGAAATCCAGAATGGCTAAAATTAAAAGTAGAAATGTGGTGAGGCTAGAGAGGTGAGCCAGAGCTAGCATGCTTGGGAAGGGCTTTTCACAGCAGTAGCAAAACATTGGCACTCAGGTTCGCAGGACAGTCACATTGTTGTATTTTAAGCAGAGGTGTAATACGGGCAACTTGTGTTTTAAAAAGACCTTTCTGTTGATTGAAGGAGATGGAAGTGGATACAGAGAAAGGACTCTACAGTGGTCCAGGGAGAGGAGATGGGGGCCTAGACTAGGGTGGTTGTGGGAAGACGGAAGACAATGGACAGATTTAAGAGATGTTTAGGAGGTAAAATCGTTAACATGTAACTAATTAGATCATTAACATGTATTAAACGCCGTCTCTATTCATGTTGGAGAGATAAAGCAGTGAACACACAGGCCTAGTCAGTGCCCTCATGCAGTAGGTGGCAGGCTTCAGGCTTGAGTTGCTGCGAAGACAGTGGCGCCATTTGCTGGGCTAAGGGACTCTGGAAGAAGAGCATGTTTGAAGCTATGGTGGCGGAGTTTCCAAGTTCAGTGTTGAGTGTTGTGTTAGAGGTCAGTAAGATATCCCTTTATTATACCAATCAACTTTTTGGTGAGCACTCAGTTATGGGAAACCTTTTAATGGAGACCATGACAGGTTCTTGAGATTTAGTTATTTATGAAATGACAGCTTAACTGTAATTGCTCCCCAAGGAACAGTGTCATGTCACAAATATAGTTTAGATCAATTAAAGCTAGTTCAGAAAGGCACTTGGTCTTTACCAGTGAATAATATAATTATTGTAGCTTATACATCATGCAGTGAAACTCAGATATACTTACTATATGTTGTTATACCATCTTCATAATCACTTGGAAACCAACTCAGGGTATGTCACTTTTCCTGATTAGTAGAAACAAGCAGTTCAGCTAATCTTTAATGGAGAAAATAATCGGACTTTGGATGGTTTGTGTTTAAAAATGTAACATTTGTGTGTCTGTGAGACATACAATAATTGACATCTGGAGAAAAATTGTTAGTCTTAGGAATGATCATTTGTAAATTTGTAAAATGATAATTTCCATGTAAGTGAACAAATAAAATTATTAATGAATATTAATATTAATAGTAAATTAATATGTATTAATGGACAAATGAGGTTATTTATACAAATGAATATTAAAATGTATTTTCTTATTTCTTACTGTCTTGTAGATATAGTTTTTAAAATAAAAAATCAGGACATGGATAAGGGGAGAGTTTATTTGAAAAGGTGACTGCAAGAGCACAGAAAGGGACTATTGACAATAGGGAGAAGGGGATATTAAAAAGGGAAAAAGCACTGACCATGAGAACTGCAAGTTACATCTCAGAAGTCAGGCAGAAAAAGGCTTTCCTTTCATGGGTGAAGTGATTGAGGCCAGAACGGTGTGGGGCAGTGTGATGAATGGGTTGGGTAGAGCTTGTCTACTGGTTCAGACTGAAGGTGGGTCAAAGTTCAGGGGTCTGGACAAAGGAGAGAAGTGGAACCAAAGTTTAACTAACTCAGGATATATGTCTTTTTCTGATTGACCAGTGGAAACAAACAGTTCAGCTAATTTTTAACGGGCAAAATAATGGGAATTTTGAGGGTTTGTATCTGTCGTTGCTGTAGGTAAATAAAGGATCCTCTGTGAGTCTTACCTAAGTCACGTGGGTAAGAGTGGGCCTTTGCAACAAGCACTTTCCAGAAACACAAAAGGGTGGGGAGATTTCATAATCATCACTGTTTTTAGGTGCACGGGGCTGCTCAGGTAAAATTCAACATTGTCACCGTGCTTAGCACTTTATCTGATATTTTATTCTTCATAATGACCCTGAAATGTAATAACTTTTATAAGCCACACCTGGTAAATGTGAAATTGAAAACTAGAAATGCTAAGAAACCGCTGTGTTCACATTGCTGATAAGATGGGGGGACTGTATGATGACACCCCTTCAGAACCCATAGCAAGTGGGACATCAGGAGGTGTTATGGGACTAATGGCAAATAAGACAACTATGCCACTTTCGTTGTTTATTATTTATATCATCCAGAAAGTCCAAAATACATACTCAGTCCATCTATTGGTTAGGCCCTTTCTTGTTGCAAATACTGACTATGACTAGCTTGAAGGATTTTTTCTTAAAAAAAAGAAAAACAACAAAAAACAACAACCAAAAAAACCTACCTTAGGGTGTCCTATAGAATGCATGGAGGAATTGAACTTGCAAACTGAGAAGACAGTAATGAGGGCTTTAAGCCTAAGAAATTGTCTGTGGCTTTTCCCTCTAGCAGTATGTCTTACCTGGGCCACAATTGACATTTTAAACAGGACACTTTGGTGAAGGGCAGCATCATCTGTTTCTGATACCTGACATAGGCCTTTGCCCCTGAGTCCCAGTAGTGACCCTAGTCATTGTGACAACCAAATAAACATGCTAAATATTTCCAAATGTCCCACAGGGAGGTGATGCAACATCTGCAGTTTGAGAACCTGCTGGAGCAGCCAAGCACATTACCATTATTGTGACTCAGCTCTCAGGACATTCAGTATCCACATAATTAGTTCTAAATTTCAGAATCTCTTGACTTTCAGTCAAAGGCCAATTCCTTGGCCGATCTGGGTGGCCTGGGCCAGGTCGTGCCATTTTCAGCATGGTGGCTCCCTTGGTAGCCTTGTCCCACTTGCCATAGGTTCTGAAGGGGATGCAGTTCCACAGAAGGTGGGTCTTGTTCAGATAAAATTGTATATATCCACAACAGTTAAATTCATCTGTTTACTACTTACTAATTTGGCATCAAGTATGCACAATCTGCTGGCTACTCTCGTAGGTGATTTTCATATACTTTCTTATTTAATTCATGCAACCTGCACCCACAGTAGGTAATATGGTCTGTGTTTTGTGGATGAAAAGTCTGAGACTCAGGAGGGTTAATTTGACTCAGGAGATAGAACTAACTTGGCTAGGGAGATACATGGTTGAACAGAGTTGAGAGGAAAAAGAAGGGAAAATAAGTGTTTCTGGTTGTCACAGTATTCATTTATGTACTTTTTGTGAACAGAACACCAACAGAAGTTAAGTGGAAAAAAGAAACCCCTAAAGGTATATAAAAGTCATATAAAATGCTCTTTCTTTTTACCTAGAATGCTGTCAAGTGACCTTTAATCAATCATATCTCTCTATGGACTTCAGATTCTTCCATGTAAAATTAGATGTTTGGATTGGATGATTTCTAAAGCCTCTTAATTTTTATCACTTGGGAACTATTTGACCACTTAAGATGCAAGATAAATGTGACTATTTGACTATCAAAATTTATTTTTGCTCCATTTTTGAAACCTATTAAAATAAATATAAATGAAATGAAAAGGCATGAGTTTATGAAGATCACAAGAATGGAAGAGTGAGACAACAATAGGCAAATGATGTCTGTAAAATTTTGGTGCTTGCAAAATAAATAGATAAATGGTAATGGAGACCAGAGAAAGCAGAACCTGAGCTGGCAGGCGGGGAGGAATTCAACCAGAAACATGTTCATTACTGTGGGAAAACTCGAGAGCACTCAGGAATTGTAGGTAGTGATTACTGTAAAGGTGGATTTATGGAGTAGAACTGACAAGAGTAGACTTGGTTGAAAGCTAAAAGAAGTAGTTAGATCACAAGATGTTCTCATCTTATAAAACCAGGCATCTGCCCCTCCACACTCTAGCAAAAGACCAGAGGTTTCCTGAAGAGGTTGAATTGGACAACTGTGAGGCTCCAAGATACAGATACAACTGAGGATGGGATGAGGGTGAGATGTCACACTGAAAATGAGGAAATTGTTTCCTTTAAATAAAAGTGTGCGTGCTTAGTGATGGGATTCCCAGTATTCTGGCAGCTGGGCTTACACCTCCTCTTAAGAGATTGAGGAGTTTCTCTTCAGGGAAGTGCCTCACCCAAGTGAAAAGAAATACAGATACTGATTTTTCAGTAGCTCTTGATAAAATAACTCAGCTGCCATATTTACAGTGAAGACTACTGTTGCCAAGTCCCATGTATGAAAACAGAACTTCCAGTCAGCAATCCTGAATTTTTAAGAACAGATAGTAGAGGATTACCAGACATCTGAGGAAATCCCATAAAAGAGAAAGAGACTAGCTCACAAAATGGGGAAGGGGAGACTCTTGGAAGAAGCAGATACTTTAACCTCCAAGGTGGGGACGGGCTGCTGTCATCAATATCTCCAGAAAGGACGAGAAATTTAATCGTTTCCACAAAGTATAAACAAAACACCATAAAGAAGAAACAGCTATAAGACAGTCCTATTCGTAAACATTTGATAGCAAAAATGAAGGAATCAGTAGGTATATAGGAAATGTAGTTAAATTCTCCAGAAAGTAAAACAGAGAGACACAAATAATAAAAGAGAAATTTAGAGATAGGAGTCCATCTCAGGATGTGCAATGTCCAAATAATAGAATTTTCAGAAAGATAATAAAAGTAAATGGGGAGCTAGAATCAGGTGGGATTGTATGGGTCAGTACCCAATCCCACCTGATTCTTGCTCCCCATTTACTCCACTTTTTCACCCTGTAGTAGTATTAGACTTTGTAAACTCTGCAAGTATAACTTTTATATTTAAAAATATTTTACTGAAAATGGCATTTTAACAAGCAAAAAATAATTACATGCAAATATTAAAAATATATATTTGAATTTTGGTTGAAGACCAATAAAATTAAAAGTGGGAAGGAAAAAAATACCATTTAGATTTTTTAAAGTGCTAAGTACTTATTTCAGGAAAATTACTTCAATTGCCATAGTTAGGTAAATTGAGGAACAATTTTCTCTTAAAAACAGCAGCACAGCAGTGGCATGGATCATGGAAGAAGTGGCTGCTATGTGAGTTTGTAATCAAGCATCTTGCCAAGGCGAACAGCTTCCTCCCTGCTGATTTTCTATTTGGTAGCAAGAACTAGTCATGATTTACCTTAATTATAGCAAGGCTTTTCACAATTGTGTGAAATTCCTAATTTTTTTTTTTTATTCAAGCTGTATGTATTGAGTGTCTGTTATCTGGCAAGCATTGTTTTAAACAGTTTATTTATATTATTTAATCCTTAGAACAGCCCTATGAAGGTAAGTCTTGTTGTCATTCCTGTTTTACAGATGAAGAAACTGAGGTATAGACAGGTTAGGTAACTTGCCCAGGTTTACTCAGCTGGCAAACAGAAAAGGCTAGGTTTTAAATCATGGTAGTCTGGTTACAGAACGCATACCCTTAATTAATTCACTACTATTCTGCTTGTTAAATAAGGAACCACAGACATCTAAGGTTAAATAAATTGCCCACATTCCCATAGCTAGTTATTTTAGAAGCAATAAATTTTATTGTAAAGCTTCCATCAGCCACTGAATAGTTAAGAACTCATCTAAGCCAGTCCTCTCATTGATTGAATAACCAGATCTAAGGGCTGACCAGGTAGAAGAACCAGGTATTCCACAGTGACCAGTCTAGTGCATGTTAGAGACACCTGGTGTCATTTTTCCTCACCTATGTTCTCATCCTAGAAGTGTTCATTCATGGTGATATTTAACGTGTGCTGAAACTGTTAGGATAGCAACCAAGGAATTCTGGGAAATTAGCTTCATTCACAGTTGTGGAATATAGCCATCACTGAAATAAATATAAAGAAATATATCAGGGTTTTTTATTTTACGTTTAGCCTCGTTTTATGTGGTTTGTGGGAAACATCATATTTTAATGCATGTAGCAGGAGCTTAAATATTTGCCATTAATCAATGATGTGTAGCACACTACAGTGTTTCTTAACGTTCAAGATTCAGAAATTACTTTCAGATATAAATGCTACAAATTTGGTTGTTTATTTTTCCTAGTTCAACTTTGTGGGGAAACTTTTGGGTCCACGTGGCAATTCTCTGAAGCGTTTACAAGAAGAAACCTTGACAAAAATGTCCATCCTTGGGAAAGGTTCCATGAGAGACAAGGCCAAGGTAATATTAATTATAGAAAATAGCTAAGTTGTGAGTCATGTTATATTATGTGCTCTTACGTTATCCACTGTATTCATACATAGTTACATAAGGGGATATATTTGTGATACTGTTTAGAAAATTGAGTCACTCTGGTCAGCTTCAGAATATGTAGTAGATTAAACCTGCATCTGTAACCTTTATAGTCATACATTAAATAAAAGCATAATACTTAAAGTTTTGATTGTAGTTGTAATATGTCACCTTGTAGGAAGTAAGGTAATATTAAAATTATCATGAAAAGAAATAAAAGCTTTCTATAGTCTCATCATTACTGTTTGCATTTTAGATTAGTGTTTTTGGAGTCTTTTTTTCTGTGCAGACCTTACATATGGTTGAGTTTATAACGTATATGCTTTTATTTCTTCTTTTTTATTGGATATTGTGTGCATTTTAGAATGTTATTAAAATTGATTTTAAGTGTTTTAGTAATTGCTTATTGTTCTAACACATAATTGTTCTACTTAGATGTATTCACATTAATAGTCATGTTTTTTAACCAGCTAAAAATACTGTTATTTTTATTGATCATTTTCTTAAATATGCCAATTCTGAAAGGAATTTTCTCATATCGTAATGTGTATCACTTACATTGTTTTCTAAAGACACGTGTTGTTTTCTCATTATTAAAAGATTTATGTTACTGAGAACCAAATCCACATTGAGCGATCACATACCGTGAAATGTTGAACAATGATATTGTAAACACAGGTGATTTAAACACAATGCAACATCCTCACAGAAAAGCTATCTAAACAATAGCTTTTATAATACAAATGGCCAGTATTTGTTTATTGAACTGCTACTGTGAGTCAGGCACTGTGTGAAACATGTTACATGCACTCCTTCATGTTATCCTTGGAAAAATGATGGGAGATAGTATTTTCCTCGTTTTACATATAAGGAAACTGAGATTCAGAGAACTTGAGTATATTATCTGGGTTAATTTGAGAAATTTTTTGTTTTTGATTAACACGGTTAATAAAACCATGGTTTTCTGACAACAGCACTCGTATATTTTCGACAGCATTGGAAAACATGACACGTTTCAGATTTGTGTGGGGTACTGTTTAAAAGTACAGATTCCCATACCTCTACTTGTTTAGGGTAGAACCTCAAGATGAATTTCAGTAGGTGTTTGAAATGATTCCAGTGCATGGCTTGGTTTTTTTAATTACTCACTAAACATTGCTGTCTTAAATTATGACTTCAATTCTCTGACTCATCTATTCTGGCATTAGGAGAAAATGAAAACATATATTTGTCCGGTTGGTCAGAAATTATGTGTATTTTGCAGGAAAGTACTGTACCCTTGCTGATATCTTAGTTCACCCTCTAATAAGGCCATCTGGTAATGGGCTGCACGATATGAGCAGTGAAACCCACAAGCAGGATTCCACTGTCCCACTTATTTAGTTTGTTGTTAAGGGGGTTGGTCAGAACCACTGCTTGGTCAGAAACCGTGTTTTGTAGCATACAGTGGTAGTAATCAGGACATCCACCAAGAATTTTACAGGTAGAAGGGAAGCAAGGAAGGCAAAACTTTATCTGGATTGTATGCCCAAGTTAACAGCAAGTGCCTGACTACCCATATAATGAAAGGGATCCTAAATATTATCAGCTTGGTGTCAGGGCTTGGTGGGCCTTCCAGATTATATTGTCATATCAAGGCTCTCTGCTGTTGGCATATTGGACACACAGCATGTCAATAGCCAGTGATCCTTTTTGAGGGGAGTCTGTGTTATGAAGTAATGCATGACTTCCCTCCCGGCCACCGTGGCCATTTTGCTGATGAGCACCTTGAGTTGCATGGAGACTGCTGGGGGTTAAGGTGCTTTAGCGTCTGCTGCAATGAGTCCTCTTGACTACCTGGCTGCATGCCTGCTCTGCATTTGCATGGGACACCCTGTTTTTACATGATTGGCCCTCTTTTCCAGATCATTTATCACCCATTCATTGATTCTTTCATTTCTATGTCTTTGGAAATCAATATGGTGATTCTGCAAGTGGCTGATTGTGTGTATTTCATCAAGGCACTCAGGAACCAGCGAGGGGAGTAGCATACATTGTGGATTTACAATCCACTGAACCCACTGTCAGTGGACTGGGACCAGAAGTCTCCTTACTTTCTAATCCTATAAGCCCCACTCTGCTTGGTGGCCCTCAGTGGAGTGGCATTAGGTCAGAATGAGTTCTGTTAATTCTCAAACTGTCTAAGTGTTTCCTCTGCTTGGTGTAAAGTCATTCTAGTAAAATGTCCCAGATCCTTGCTGGGATCTGAGATTCAGAGAATTTGAATATCTTATCTGGGTTTATTAGAGAGAGTCACTGTTTTGGGAGGACTAGGAGGAAGCTCACACACTAGGAAATATCATAGTTACTGTATACAAGCAGCCTTTCCCCTGGGTTTAACATAGCTCTCTTATTCTCCGCATGTTTGGTTAAGCAGAGATTGATCGTAGACCAGGAGATGATAAGGAGGAGGAGTAGTGAAGCGTGAGAATTGTCATCTCCCTTCAAGGAACTACCTCGGCTGTGTAAGCAACATGGGAAAAGCATCACCAGACAGGCTTTTGCTGTGTGGAAGGCTCTGGCATTTCAGTATTTGAGTACTCAGAGTTGTTGGAATCCTCCCAAATGTCAGTGTGTTCTCAGGTTTAATTTATTCTTAGGTTTTCACTGTTATCCAGACACTGTCCTGAGTCTCACATAAGAGACGGCTAGGCGTCTGCATTGTTATTTAGCCGCACACAGACTTGAACTCTGCATCTGCTTGTTGGCCCCGTCAACCTGTGGCTGCAAGCAGTGCACCCTAGCTTACTTCTGGCTCTTTGGGCTTGAACTGATAACATAAAGCCCCCAGCCTGTCATTTTCTCTCTAAACTGTTTTCCACCAGCTTTGTCTACGTCTTGCCCACCTGTACTCCCCTCCCCATTTTTGTCCCATACTGTGCTGTAGCCTCTGTCACATTATCCATCAGTCATTCTTTCAAAAGCATTTTACTGAGGTTGACCACAGATGATCATTTAAGTAACAGGTTTGCAACTTAAATGGATACTGGCCGGTCGCGGTGGCTCATGCCTGTAATCCCAGCACTTTGGGAGGCCAAGGCAGGGGGGATCACCTGAGGTCAGGAGTTCAAGACCAGCCTGGCCAACATGGTGAAACCCCATCTATACTAAAAATATAAAAATTAGCCAGGCATGGTGGTGCACGCCTGTAATCCCAGCTATTCCAGAGGCTGAGACAGGAGAATTGCTTGAACCTGGGATGCAGAAGTTGCAGTGAGCCGAGATGGAGCCACCGCACTCTAACCTGGGTGAAAGAGCGAGACTGTCTCCAAAAATAAATAAATTAATTAATTTTAAAAAAAAGATACTACTAGTATTCCATCTGCTGTATTATAATCAGATCGTCACTGCCAGAATTCTTGAATATTTATTTCAGTTGATCCTTTTTACTAGTTTTAGTTTTCAGAAGTTATCAGTTAATATGTTTATTTCTAAAGGGATTCCCATTACTTATTATTTTAATCTCATCCATTTAGATTTTCAAGGTGTTCACTATTTAAAATCTAATGTGAATATAATTTATTTTCTGCATTTATTTGCTACGTTTATGAAATTATGGGAGTCATTACTGATGTATATCAGTTGGTTGCATAGCATAATAATCATGACAGTGCTCCGGTCTGTTGAGCCTTCAGTTTGTGCCAAACTTCATGCTGGATGTTTCGCCTACATCGTCTATACTATACAATAATAGAATAAATAAAATGATAGTTACATAATAATTATCATTACTGTATTTATCATTTACTGAGTGCTTATTATGTGCAAGGCTTCATCCTAAAGACGTTTTGTTTGTTAACTCCTTTATTACTGTAACAGCCTTATGAGATAAGTACTATACTATTATTTTCCCCACTTAAAAATCACCCCTTTAAGATGAAGGTAATGTAATCTGCCCAAGTCATACAGTTAATGTTGGATTAGGGGTTTAATGCAGAATTTCAACATCTGTGTTTTTCTCCAAATAACACATTGCCTCTCATCATTAATCTATAGAGTAGTTTGGTAAGAACTCCTCTCTCTGTGGAATTATACCATGGCTACAGCTATGATAAGAAATCCTGTCTGTCCAGCTTAAGTTTGGGATAGAAATAAAAATGCTTGAATAAGAATGAACAATTATAATCTTTCATTAACATCATTATTTTGGTACTCTATTAGAAAAGGATAAGTGTTTGTTTCAATAATTTGTGCTTTCAGGGATGAATTGCTGTACATAGAATCCAATTTTTAAAACTTGAGCAATGAGAGAGATTCAGATCAGATGGTTGAAATGTTCTGATCAGAACAATGAAAAGTTGGCATAAGATAATGTTTTTTATAGTCAAAACAAATTTCAAAGGAAATTTATAGAATATTATAGGAGCTTATATTTACATATATTCCCTTATATTTTTTCCTTTCATTCAGTTTCTGGCCTACTTCTATTAATGTGATGGAAGCTAGCATGTATTGGTGCCTATTATATGTTAGGCAGTGTACTAGGTAGTATATACACTGTCTCCTTTCGCCAGCATTTATATAAAGCTGTCCCTTGTATTCTCAGTAGTTCTGCATTAATATACATGTGCTACCAATAAAAGATTTTGCAAATTAAGTATTGGATTACATACAGTCTGTCTAAACTCACATGGCTAGTGACTGGCATAGCTGAGATGAAATTATAGCTGACTAAATCCCATGCCCATTTCCTGCTCTGTGTATTAGTCTTTCTTTTCTTTGTAAGAGTTCAAATTAGTCAAGTAACAGAAGTTGAATCCTTCACGGGTGAAGTCAAGGGTTATGTGCCTCTGGCATTTATTTTATCATTGGCCTCTTGCTTAATTGTGAAATTAAAAGGTGGTATTGCCAGGAATTCCTGGGGTTCTCTTGGTTATGGGATAGCCTTTTTGAGAGAATAGAAAGATTTCTTACCTTTTGGAAATTAGTCTCAGATTCCTGTTAATCTTAATCTGTCTGATAGTAACATTGGAAACAAAGACTAATGGAAGACCCAGATTCTGAAATCAGGACCTAAAATTGAAGGTTGGTTAGGAAAAGGCAGTGGAGCAAAATCAGTAGTTCCTTAACAATCTGTTTTTTCTCCTCCCAGTTTTCCTCCTGCATTTCATTATGGAAACAAACAAAGATTAAAAACTTTTGTCATAATTATGTAAAATAATGTAATAAAGTCTTTCATTTTGTTTTATTCACTGTTTTATTCTCGGATAGAATACAGTGCTTGGTATGTAGAAGTGTTTTTTGAATGAATAT
Source organism: Pongo pygmaeus (assembly GCF_028885625.2). Classification (NCBI taxonomy): domain Eukaryota; kingdom Metazoa; phylum Chordata; class Mammalia; order Primates; family Hominidae; genus Pongo; species Pongo pygmaeus. Next base: position 148,444,281 of record NC_072380.2, read on the forward strand.
GTGAACGAGCAAGTTGACATAGCAATGAATGAATGTTTAATCATTCATTCAACGAATCTTTGTTGAACATCTGTATACCAAGCACTTTTCTAGACATGGAAAATGCATCACTAAGCAAAGCAGTCACAGTGTCTGCTCCATGGTAATCACTTTTTACCAAGAGAAGATAGAAAATAGACATGTTTTTTAAAGTAAGGTATTTCAGATAGTGATAAGTGCCTTGTACCAGCATCACAGAGACACACATAGCCAGTGTAGAAGTGAGCACGTGAACTCAGCCAGGTTGAGAAGCACAAAGGAAGCGTGGGCAGTGGCTGCTGAGGGTTGAGCAAAGGAGACTGGAGAAGGTGAAGACACCCTAGCAGCGGAAGTGAGCAGATGATGGGGCTCCACAAGTCAGCATCTGGAGTGGGACATTATTCCAGCAGCAGTAGGAAGCCTTTGAGTGTGTGTAAAAGCCTGGGAATATCAGGATCACATTTATACCTTAAACCTTCTTTTTTAGAGTGGTGTCTACTGTTGCATGAATTTTCTGTGACAACCGCATGCCAAATGGATTGTTTTTATTTTGGGGGTTAGTTTTTATTTATTGATTGATTTATTTATTTATTTTTCATTTCTTATAATGACACTTTTTTAAATGTGATTTCTTTTTTCTTTTTTCCAGGAAGAAGAGTTGAGGAAAAGTGGAGAAGCGAAGTACTTCCATCTCAATGATGATCTCCACGTTCTCATTGAAGTGTTTGCCCCACCTGCAGAAGCTTATGCCAGGATGGGACATGCTTTGGAAGAAATCAAAAAGTTCCTCATCCCTGTTAGTACAATTTTTCTTGATAGTTAACTTGTACTTTAAAGTCTTTGCTTTAATCCTTGATAATTCTTGTCTGTAACTGTTATTTGCATAGCTCCTTTTCTGCTGAAAAGCTGTATGGACATCACCTCAAGTAGACCTTACAGTGTCCCTGTGAATTACTGGGCATTATTCCTTCTGTATATATGAGGTGTTAGAATTTCAGGAAGATTCAATAATATGGCCAAGGCTACGTGGCTAAAAAGCTTGCATAGCACAATCACTAGTTCAGGTTTTGAAACGCTTTTCCTACGATTTTATGTGACACTGTACAATTTTTCTGTTCTCCAACACAAAACCATTAGTGCCTCTGTGTGCCATGCACTGTGCTTGGTGTTGGCATGCAGACTTGAATAAAAGCAGTCCCTGCCCTCATTTAGTATAATATAATATGTAATTTAGAGGAAAAGAGAAACATCAACAGATGATTTCAGTACAACATGATAAATATAACAGACATAACCATAATGAGCACAGAGGGGATGGGCTATTTAGCTAGCTTCTGCCAAGTATTTTGGATGTTTTGTTAAAAATTGACTGTTTTAACCCTTTCAGACACCTTGACATTGCTAAGGATGTGACAATTTAAAGAGAATACATCTCTACCTCTGTTACGAAAGTTGATTTAAGTCTTTTGTGTGATTTGTACGCTCTTGATAAAAGGACTTTTTATGTCATTTGCATGCTCTTGATAAAAAGAATCGTAAAGCATCAACACTTTGGCTCTGCAGACAATTTATTTTAGAGAAGCTGACACATCTGCCAAGTAGTTCTCTGGATAAGACTGTCTTTGGTCATCCCAGGCTAGTTTGGTGGATTGACTTACATACTACAACACATGTACTATGATTATATTATCTGTGAGGAAAACAATTATTATATTTATAGGGAAAGGATATTTAAATCACTTTTGCCTTTAAAAAGCCAGGACATAGAATTGCATTAAGTATGTAATAACCTGGGAACTGAAATGGCTAGTATTTTTTTTAGTTCCTATGAGCAAATATGACAATCTGTTTCTTCTTTTAGTTTAAAAACAAAATTTCTAAGGGCTTACTATGTGGTAGGCAGATGTGAACTAATAAAATACATGATCCCTCATGGAATTTAATGGCAAAGTCAGATATGACTCAGTTTTTCATATAAATGACTACAAAATTGAAACTATGGCAAGACCACAGCTAAGGAGAGGAGTACGTTTTGGTGATCATGCAGTGTGGACCAGGCAGTGCAGATCTAGCCAGGTGAGACAGATTCTCTTTTCCAAAGATGGCTGCAGTAGCACCATTTCTCCCACGACCCTTACAGTCCTTCCCCAGAGGTAGACTCTAATTTACCTCACACAGAATCTGGGCTGGCCAAAAGAGTCTCTGCCTAATGAAGGTCACCAAGATTTTCTACTGTTTTCTTTTAAAAATTTTTCGGTATTCTTTCACTTAAAATACATTTTGAGTTAATTTGTGTATTTGAGGTCAGTCTCTAAATTTATTTTTTTCTAGATGGATATCAGTTGTCCTAGCACCATATGTTGAAAAGACAATCATTTCCTCATTCAGTACCTTAGTACCATTCTTGAAAATTGACTAAACATAAATGTAAAGGTTTATTTCTGCATTCTCAAATTCTTTTTCATTGATTTGTATGCCTACTGTTAATGCCAGTAGCATGCTCTTAATTACTTTAGCCTTAAGTAAATCTGGAAGTCTAGGTTGTGTAAATTGTCCAACTTTGTTCTTTTTCAAACATTTTTTGGCTTTTCTGGCTTAGCATTTTCATATATGTTTTAGGATCAGCTTCTTAATTTCTATTAAAAAAAGCTGACTAGGATTTGATAGATATTATATTGAATCTATATCAGTTTGGGGATAATTTTCATCTTAACAATTTTGAGTTTTCTAATCCATGAAATGTTTCTTCACTTTTAAAAAAGATATTTTAAAATTTTTCTCAACAGTGTTTTATAGTGTTCAGGGTGTCAGCCTTTTCCTTTCCTTTTGCAAAATTGATTTGTAAATATTGTATACTTTTTGATACTATTGTGAGTGCAGTTTTTAAAATTTCATTTTCAGATGGTTACTAGTGTATAGAAATACAATTGAGTTTTGTATGTTGATTTTGTATCTTGTGATCTTGCCAAACGTGTTTATTAGTTCCAGTGTGGTGTTTTTTAATAGAATCATTACAATGATGAAGCGGAATCCTAATTAGTGGAATACAGGAGCATGTCATCTGTGAATAAAGACAACTTAACTAGTTCCTTTCCAATATGGATGCCTTTAATTTTTTTTAATGTAATGTTGTTATTCTATTCTGTTCCATTTTACTCCATTCCGTTCCTTATTACACTGACTAGAACCATCAATGCAGTGTTGTTTCTAAAATTAGGGGGGAAAGCATTCAGTCTTTCACCATTGGCTATAGGTTTTTTTTATTGCTACCCTTTGTCATGTTGAAGAAGTTCTCTTATATTTCTAATTGGTGAGAGTTTTTATCATGAATAAATGTATAAACATGGGTATTGAATTTTGAAAATCTTTTTCCTCCTGAGATTGTGTGGTTTTATTCTCCTTTATTTTGTGAATAATAGTGTATTACATTAGTTGATTTCAGATGTGAAGCCACATTTGCATTCTGAGGATAATTCCCACTTGGTCATGGCATGTAGTCTTCTTTATGTGTTGCTAGATATGGTGTACTAATAGTTTGTTAAGGATTTTTACATCTGTAATTATGAGGGGTATTGTTTGTCGCACAGTATTTTTCTGGAGTCTTTTATATTAACTATTTTGGGTGCCCTTCATTTCTTCCTGTGGAAGAAATAATAACATAATTGCCATATGTTATTATTTCTTTTCAGCCTGAAGGTTTTTCTTTAGGCTTTCCTGTAACCTAGGTCTGCTAGCAAAAAGTCTTTTGTTTTTCTGGGAATGTCTTTATTTTACCTACATCCTAAAAAATAGGTTATATAATTATTGATTGATAGTTTTTGTTTTCTGTTTCTCCAGCACTTTGAATATGCTACTCTGCTACCTTCTGACCTCTGTTATTTTTGATGAGAAGAGTCATTAATCATTTTGCTGTTCTCCTGTGTATAATCTGTTGTTTTTCTCTTGCTGCTGTCAAGATTTTTTCTGCCTCTGGTTGTCAGCGATTTGGGTGTGATATACATGTTTATCCTATTGTTGGCTAAGCTTTGTGCATCTATAGGTTTATGTTTTTCATTAAATGTGGAAAGTTTTCAGCTATTTAAACTTTTTCTGCCTTTCTACCCCCCACCACACCCCCTAATTCCATTTACGTGTATGTTGATACACATGCTGGTGTCTCATGGATTTCTTACATTCAGGATTTTTCATCCTTTTTTCTCCATGTACCTCAGACTGAATAATTTTAATGGACTAGTCTTCAAGTTAACTAATTCTTCTGCCAGCTCATAGCTGTTATTGAACTCCTCTAGTGAATTTTTCATTGTCGGCAATACGCTTTTTAAATTTTCTTTTGTTGCAATTCTAACATCTGGGCCCTCTCCAAGACAGTTTCTTTGTACTGCTTTTATCCCCCTGAGTATAGGTCACGTTTTCCTGTTTCTTTGCATGTTTCTTAATTTTTTGTTGAGAAGTCTGTATTTGTGATAACATAGCAAACCTGTAATCTGATTTATTGTCTTCCCGGAGGGGTTTTTGTTGCTGAGGTGTTTTTTTTATTTTTTATTTTTTATTTGTTTGTCTTCTATTTCTTTAATAATTTAGTTGGAATAAATTTGCAGCCTGTCTTCCTCATAGTTACAGCTAATAATATCTCTGTTAATGTGTTTTTTTCTTGCTTTTATTTTTAAACCTGGCCTGCTAGGGATGTTGTCTGTGTCAGCACTGCTTAGTGGACAGCCAAGGGGAGCTCATGTTCAGACAGCTGTGTTAGTGAGGTTTCCATCCTCCGATGATGGAGCTGTGTGTGTACATAGGGGAGTGGATCCAAGAAGACTCTCGTCATGTCCACCCTGGCTTTTCTGTTGCTCTGGGATTCCTCCTGTCTCCGCTGCATATATGTGCACTCACCTTCAGGAAAGGTTGTATGGAGAGCTTTGTCTCACTCTCTTCTTGCTGTCCATGCATATAGCCTTCCATCCGGCCAGAGGTGTGTGGCGAGCTTTTCAAGACCGTCTCATTTCCTGAATATCTGTCCAATTTCTGGCTAGCCTGATGGTCAGTTTCTTGACGCCACCCAAGATGGGAATACTAGGTGCATCCTTAGGCAAGCAGGCCAGACTCTCATATTTCTTACCTGAAATGCAGCACTTTTTAATGAATAAATATATTTTCAGTTTATTGTGTACCATTAGTCAGTTTTCAGACTCCTAAAATGGTTACTTTGAACCATTTCGTCAGTTTTTATTTTGCTTTTTATGGGGTAGGCTTTGCTGAGCTCCTCCCTTAGCTGTACCAGAAGTCGCATGTCCTATTAGTACCTTTTGTTTTTAACTTACGTGATTTTGGACCTTGTTCCTATGAGTATATGCAGTTTTATTTCATTCTTTTTAATGTCTGCATAATATTTTATTATATGCATGTTCCAAAGTTTATTTAATTGGCCCTCAAATAATGAACATTGAGGTTACTTCTTATAGATCACAATACAAACAGTGGTCCTAGGATTAACCTTGGACATAACTATTGGCATATTTTGGCAAATATATCTGAAGAGTAAATTCCTAACAGAGAGCCCACTGAATTTTTATGAGTTACTTTTAATGATTTCATTTAAAAACTTTTTCTCCATTCTTCAGACTAACATACGTTTGAATAGATTCTAAGCTCACTGGATAGTCAAGTCCTGCTTACACATATTTACTCAAAATTTTAATGGCTTTTCTGCTCTTTACAATTCATGATGGTGTTAATGTTGTAATAGTTTCACTTTTCAGACGGGGAGTTAAAATGATAATTTAAAATGCAAAATTACAAAAATAAGTCTGTAAGCTACTATGAATGATTTGCATTGTCTACTAATTTAAAAGCATTTTTCAAAGACCAAGAAAATACTAACTATAATGGTTATATCAACAGTGTCCATTTGACACCAGGAGAAACAGTCACCTAGAATTTAAAAAAATTGTCTACAATCACATAGCTGTTAAGTTCAGTTGGTTAAATTTAGGCTTAGCCTCAGATGTGATTGACTCAAATTCCATATTTCTTTCCCTACTACACTATTGTTAAATGTAGTTTTTCAGAGAGGATATCTTAAATGGACGTTAGTTTTTGTGACACTGTTATAATCACCTAACCTTACTTAGAACAATACTTTTTAATTTTTTAATTTGTTTTTGAATAGGGCCTTGACTGTGTTCTTTTTGCATGAATCTGTTTTTAACTTCATACAATTTAGTATTACACCTCCTAACACTTGTCAGCAGATCAAATATTTACCATTTATATAGCACATTATATTTAGAGCTTTACAAATCACTTATTTAGAATGTGTTTTACAAATTATGTATTAATCTTCACACGTTTTCAGTAAAATGACCGGGAACATACTAATAGGCTTATTTTAGAGAGGTTGAAATAATGATGGAAAGAATCAGATGCTTCCCCTGAGGTCACAATACCTGAAATAAGTCAGGGAAATAATTTATATTTACAATAAAATATTGACTCCATTCTTAATTTTTCTTGTCAATCACAGTTACTTGTATTGGTCATTATTTGCCTTCTCTTCTTCCTGCTTTGCAAGTGTTAGCTGATTATGATTTTAACTTTCTTTTTGATTAGTGTTCATATTTTTTTAAATTCCAGAATGCCTTCTACTACAAGTTTCAAGTCATTTTTTGCATTCTGCTTTTGAAAAGAGGTAGTATTTTTTAAAATAAATATCCTGAATTTCTTTCAGGTTTTTAATTCTAAATAATAAATAATTCAGGAATCTGTCTCCTCTAAATCTTCTGTTTACACTCGAATATGCTCATGTTTCTTCTGTCTTAAAATCCTCTGCTCCTGCCTGCAAACTGTGATCCTTTCTGTCTCGTTTTCATTGTGGCCATACAGCTGGAAGAAGCTGCCTGCCTTTACTTTCTATGGCTTACTGCTATTTATTATTTATTCCACTGAAATGGATTCCATCTCCACCTTTCACCCAAACTACTATTTCTGACAGTAGTGGATTTACTGTTAATGAATCCCATAGAATTAGGACTTGCTGCTTTGACAGAATGTAAATACAACACTGACTTCCTGTGGCTTTTATAATGTAATATCTTCTTATCCTTCTCAGTTTCTTGCCACACCTTTTCAGTATACTCTGTGAAGATTCACTCCTTATGTTTTCATCTAAGACAAGCTTGTCCAACCCATGTGCCACATGCGGCCCAGGAAGGCTTTGAATGCGGCCCAACACAAATCCGTAAACTCTCTTAAAACGTTGAAACATTGAGGTTTTTTTTTTTTTTTTTTTTTGGTAGTTCACCAGGTATCATTAGTGTTAGTGTATTTTATGTGTGGCCCAAGACAATTCTTCCAGTGTGGACCAGTGAAGCCAAAAAATTGGACCCCCCTGATCTAAGAGTTGTATAGTTTTAGTTATTTACAGTTAGGTCTCTTGATTCATTTTGTTCTAATTTGTGTGTATAACATGAAGTATGTGGGGCTCCCACTTTATTTTTTATTTGTTTATATTTATATGGCTTTCTAGTTATTGCAGTACCAGCTGTAGAAGAGACTACTTAAAAAAGCAGTTGACTGTAGCTTACATCTGAGCTCTCACTTCTCTTTCATTGATCTTTTTTAAAATTTATTTTTTATTATACTTTAAGTTCTGGGTTACATGTGCAGAACGTGCACATGTATGTGCACATTTGTTACATAGGTATACACGTGCCCTGGTGGTTTGCTGCACCCATCAACCCGTCACCTACATTAATTATTTCTCCTAATGTTATCCCTCCCCTAGCCCCCCACCCCTTGACAGGCCCCGGTATGTGATGTTCCCCTCACTGTGTCCATGTGTTCTCATTGTCCAACTCCCACTTATGAGTGAGAACATGCAGTATTTGGTTTTCTGATCTTGTGATAGTTTGCTGAGAATGATGGTTTCCAGCTTCATCCATGTCCCTACAAAGGACATGAACCCATCCTTTTTTATGGCTGCATAGTATTCCATGGTGTATATGTGCCACATTTTCTTAATCCAGTCTATCACTGATGGACATTTGGGTTGGTTCCAAGTCTTTGCTATTGTGAATAGTGCTGAAATAAACATACGTGTGCATGTGTCTTTATCGTAGAATGATTTATAATCCCCTGGGTATATGCCCAGTAATGGGATTGCCGGGTCAGATGGTATTTCTAGTTCTAGATCCTTGAGGAAACGCCACACTGTCTTCCATGTAGTTGAACTAATTTAAACTCCCACCAACAATGTAAAAGCATTCCTGTTTTTCCACATCCTCTCCAGCATCTGTTGTTTCCTGACTTTTTAATGATCGCCATTCTAACTGGCATGAGATGGTTTCTCATTGTGGTTTTGATTGCATTTCTCTAATGGCCAGTATGATGAGCATTTTTTCATATATCTGTTGGCTGCATAAATGTCTTCTTTTGAGAAGTGTCTGTTCATATCCTTTGCCCGTTTTTTGATGGGGTTGTTTGCTTTTTTCTTGTAAATTTGTTTAAGTTCTTTGTAGATTCTGGATATTACCCCTTTAGTTCTCATCCTGAGGCAAGACTTCTTGTAACGAACTTACTATTTCCTTTTTGATCCTTTAGACCTGAACTTTCCCTTTTTTGTAAAATAGATTACACTTAAATTTATCCATGTCTTAGTTGATGATTGTTGAATGGAGTTCAGGGTACTAAGGAAGCAGGAGAAATCAAGGATGACTCCTAAGTTTCTTATTTGAATATTTTGATATTAATTTAAGATGAAAGAGCAAATTTTCAGGAATAAGATTATGTGTTCAATTCTGAAAATGTTGAATTTCACAACTTGTATGATTTTCTGCTGGAAATGTACAAAAAGCCTGTGTCCCTGTGGTTCTTAACTACATGAAGGCTATGCTGTTGTGTATATATATATATCCTTCCTCTTTGCTAGAGTGAAGTCCTTGGGTGCTGGGCTATGGCTTAATTCCTCTTTGCTTCTCTGTTACTTGGTTCATTATAGATAATCAATACTTGCTAGTCGAATTGAGTTGTAAATAACAACGCCCATATATCAGTTTTATGGCATTTTAATTTTATTATAAATGTCTCACTTGCGAAGTATGCCCAGAGAAAGGTTAGTGGCTGATTATAGAAAATTTTAGCTTGAGGAAAAAATGCTGTAGTTTTTTTCTTCCTTTTTTACAAAAATTTATTACCACATTTTTATTTTAGCAAATTTGTATTTTGTTTTGTAAATTCAACTATTTTCCTAATCCTTTTTTCTATTAAGAATTACTTGCTTTTTGTTCTGAATATTTTTGCATTTCTAATATGAAGTGAATTTTGCTATCTTCTGTCTTTTGTGTAGGATTATAATGATGAGATCAGGCAAGCACAGCTCCAGGAGTTAACATATTTGAATGGTGGTTCAGAAAATGCAGATGTTCCAGTGGTTCGAGGGAAACCCACCTTGCGTACAAGAGGTGTACCAGCCCCAGCAATAACAAGGTAGGTGTAATTTTTTTTTTAGGTTAACGTACCGTGGCAGCAGTTTTAATATTTCCTTTATTAGTAGCCAAAACCAGTTCTATCTGAACAAAACTTGTATTCATGTGGGCGTGGTGGCACATGCCTGTAGTCCCAGCTACTCGGGAATCTGAGGCCAGGAGTTCGAGGCCATGGTATGCTATGATAGTGCCTGTGAATAGCTGCTGCACTCCAACGTGGGCAACGTAGTGAAACCCTATCACTTTAAAAATCATAATCATAACTTTTTTAAGCCTATGGTCAAACAATGTGATGTCATCATATTAAGGGGTTTATTTTGGAGTGAGATATTCCTGGGCTTAAATATAACCTGTGACACTTATTAGCTGATGATTCTAGGTGAATATTATTATTCACTGTAATACTACTTTTTAAATTTTTTTAAATGAGACTTGTTTTTTATGTAAGTAATCGCATTGATATGAAGATTGGGCTAGCAGTCACTTGCGTTTTGCCATTGAGTAAACCATCAGCCTAGTTCATTGCGACATCACCAATCCTAAGCACAGTATCAGACACCAAGTCAGTGTCCACATACTTGTTGTCATTTTATTCACTGTAAAAGCTCTGTGGCATCTGTAAATTCCTGAGCTGGTCTAGGCACACGTATTTTTTTATTTCTCTCCTTGGATTGGTGATTAATGTTAATGGGAAAAATGTTTTGAAGAAATCATAAATCTGATATGACTATCTCAAATTTATTTGAGAATTATTTTTAATTTTTCAATCTGAAGTCAGTGGAAAGAAGTAATGCAAATTTTTCAATTAAACTAATGACTATGGATAAATTTTTATTTTAGATAGAATTTTGCATGAAATAATTTAAAATAGCATTCTTGTATATCTCTAAGTTTATTTGGGAGAATAAAAAGTCACTTCCTCAATTATGCATTGCTGATTAGAGCAATGTCAGAGCAGTTATGCAAGAAACATAGATATGGGTATGATACCTATGGATTTTCTCTATTAATAAAAAGAGCTAATAGTAGTAGGGTTGCTATTGATGATTTTATGAGATAATTTATGTAGGGACTCAGTAAATGGTAAATCTCTTTCATTTCTATTTTTTCTACCATTAAATTTACTTGAAATCTTAGGAACTTACTTACCTGCTTCATTATTTTCATGTGGCTGCTGTGACAAAGTAGCACAGATTTTTTTTGGCTGAAAATGATAGAAATGTATTCTCTGATCGTTATGGAGGCCAGATGCCAAAATCACTCTCACTAGGCCAAAGTCAAGGTGTTGGCAAGGTCGTTCTCTCCCTAGAGGTTCTAGGGGAGATTCCTTTCCTTGTCTCTTCCAGTTTCTGATGACTACAACATTCGTTGATTTGTAGGCACGTCACTTTAACCTCTCCATCCTCACACTGCCTTCTCCTCTTATATCTATAATCTTCTGCCTCCCTTTTACAAGGAGACAAGTGATTATATTTAGGGCACACCAGGATAATCCAGAGTAATCTTTCCATCTCAAGATCTAAATCACATCTGTAAAATATCTTTTTCTAGATAGGGTAATGTAACTAGATAAGGTAACCTTATCTAGAAATTTCTTTTTCTAGATAAGGTTCCTAGGATTAGGACAGCATAATTTTGAGTGGCCTGCTAGTCTAGTTAGTTTTATCTTTGTTGTGATAGGAGCTTGTACATTTACAAGCCAAATACAACAAAATATATTGTATTTTATTTTGTTTATTTATTTATTTTTTGAGATGGAGTGTTGCCCTGTCACCCGGGCTGGAGTGCAGTAGCACGATCTTGGCTCACTGCAACCTCCGCCTCCCGGGTTCAAATAGTTCTCCTGCCTCAGCCTCCCGAGTAGCTGGGATTACAGGCGCCTGCCACCACACCTGGTTAATTTTTTTTTTTTTTTTTTTTTTGTATTTTTAGTAGAGACGGGGTTTCTCCGTGTTGGCCAGGCTGCTCTCTAACTCCTGACCTTGTGATCTGCCTGCCTTGGCCTCCCAGAGTGCTGGGATTACAGGTGTGAGCCACCACACCCGGCCAACAAAATATATTTTAAAAAGTCTTCTGAAAGTCTCCAAACTTATCCCTACATTACCAGTTTATGTTTGTTTGTTTATTTGTAAATGCAGGTAAATAGTACATGTTCATTCACAAGTGGCCAGGTGCATTATTGATGCCATTGCAGACAGCAAACCTCCCAATCAAGAAATTATCTCCTACCCCTTTGAAATAATAGAGACTCAAACATCTGTCCTCAAATCTCACGCAAAAAGTGAACAGAAAATACATATAGATAAGTAAAAAGACAAACAGGTCAGGCCCAGTGGCTCATGCCTGTAATCCCAGTGCTTTGGGAGGCCAAGGCAAGAGGATTGCTTGAGGACAGGAGTTTGAGACCAGCCTGGGCAACATAACCAGACCCCATCTCTGCAAAAATAAAAATAAACTAAAAAGAGAAACATAAGTCTCCCACACATGACATTTATATGTCAGCATTCCAATCTTCTTAGTGAAATATAGATAAAAAGATATCTCTGTATATATATATACTTTAGTGATACATATATATATCTTGTGATGAACACTATATGTAGTATTCATCATAAGAAATTATTTACCTGGTATATTAGTTTCCTGTGGATGCTGTATATAACTTTATACAAATAAGAGTAGTACACAGAAAAGTGCATGTTACAAGATTTATTTTATATATATACATATCTTTATATATGTGTGTATGTAATAAAATTAACCCGGTGATATTTCACTTAAGATTAAATTACTCTTATACCTTTTCGCAGAATACCAGCACAGAATGAATATCCCCTCCAGAATAGAGAGTGGAGAATTGAGCCCACCCACTGCTGTTGTTTAGGGGATACTGTGTTCCTTACACTAGATCTGCCATTTTTACTGAATATAATTTATAATTCAGTTGTCGATTTCTAAATTAAGTTGTTGAAAATGTTATGAACAGAGGAGGAAGACAGAAATAGTTTTTTTGTTTATTTTGAATACAGTACCTGGACAGATACCTCCATCTGCACAGATGAAAACCCATCCCTCGTGATTACAGCATATGCATTGCTTGTCATTTAAAGCTGTTTTAATGTCTTGATGGTTAATATTCTGTGATAGCATTATTTTTAAGTTCAAATTTTAGACCCTGGTTTCAGTTTGTGGTGGAGTAATGGTTGGTTCAGTGCCAGAATTAAATGCCTTTATTTGCGTACTTACGGTTACCACCTGCGTACTTGAAATCATAAGCAGCTCATATGCTAGGCAACAGCAGGGCACTGAACACACAATCTGCTTTCCTTCCTCCATATGATTATGGTCTTCCTTGGTCCCAAATCCTTTAAACACCTTGTTTCTACAGTACGATGTTTATATTCGTATGACAGGAATTCAAAGCCTTCTCGGTACGTGTTTTCTCAAATCCTTTGTACAGTTGAATCTTTACTGATTATTTTGCCATATTTCCTGTGTATTTAACCAACCCTAGGGTAGAAGCTTTGTTTCATAAAGTTGGTGCTTGTATTCTTCTATATCTTTGCTCACTTGTTTCTTCAGTCTCGCCTTTTCAAAATCATTATTACCTTCAAGTCCGAATTGAAACTCATTTTAACAAACACTTATATTTCAGCTACTATTGATTGAGTACTTTTCTAAGGACTTTACAGATATTAACTAAGTTATGCCTCATCATAGTCCGATGAGGTGGGCACTGTTTTGTAAACCACCATTTTTCAAATGAGGACAGTGAGACCAGGGAGGTAAGTTCTTTGCCCAAAGTCATGCAGCTAGTGGTTGGTAGAGCCAGGTGGAATCCAGGCAGTCTGCTTTCATCATCCAAACCTCTCCTCTCTGTTTGGTCCTTCCCTTGTGTTTTGATCCAGAATAAGTAATAAGTTTTTTTTTTTTTTTTTCCATTCTCTTACTGTAGTTCTCCCAGATAATTTTCATTCTAGCACTTTCATTGTGTTTTCATTATGGTCTAATACAAGATGAAAAGACTTAAATAGTCATGCACCGCAAAATGACATTTTTGGTCAAGGACGGACAGAACATGTAACAGTGGTCCCATAAGATTATAATAGAACCGAAAAGTCCCCATTGCCTAGTGACGACGATGATCTTGATGATCTTGACCCTGTGTAGTCCTAGGCTATAGGCTAATGTGCGTTTTTATCTTAATTGCGTACGAAAACAGCTTAAAAAATAATTTTAAAAAGTTAGCAGAAGAATACTGATAGAATAAAGATATAAAGAAAATATTTTTATACAGATTCACAGTGTTTGTGTTTTAAGCCAAGTGTTGCTAGAAAAGAGTCAAAAAGTTAAACAAAAGTTAAAAGTTGACAAATTTTTAAAAATTACAGTAAGCTAAGGGTAATTTATTGAAGAAAGGAAAATATTTTTAAAATAAATTTAGTGTAGTCCAAGTTTATAATGTTTATAAAGTCTACAGTAGTATCCTAGGCCTTCACATTCACTTGTCACTCACTCACTCACTCACCCAGAACAACTTCCAGTCTTCCAAGTTCCACTCATGGTAAGTGCCCTATCTAGGTGTACCATTCTCCATCTTTTATATTGTCATGTCTCCATCTTTTATTGTGTCTCCACTGTACCTTTTCTGTGTTTAGATATGTGTAGATACACAAACACCTATCATTGTGTTATTGTCACATACAGTATTCAGTACAGTAACATGCTGAACAAGTCTGTAGCCAAGGAACTGTAGGCTGTATCATATAGCCTAGGCGTGTAGTAGGCTATGCCACCTAGGTTTATGTAAGTACACTCTATGATGTTTGTACAATGACGAAATCACCTAAGGAGCTGTTCCTTAGAAGTTATCCTCATAGCTAAGCGACTGTATTTATCTACTCCTTTTTTTCATGAAATCACATGCGGTAACTAATGATAGGTGGTAACTAATGCCAAACTAATATAGTCCACAGAATAAAACTAAGGTAAAAATAAATTGATGAGCAAATTAGGGTAGAAAATTACAAAAACCCAAGGGTAAGGTCAGTACACAAAAACGTACATATTACAACATTCCGTAGTGTTGGCAGAATTGGTCTTGAAATTATACTTTGAGTTGCCTTGTGGCTAAAGATGAGGGAAATATGGCTACAGAATTCAGTGTCTAAAGTCCAAAACCAGTCACAATACATACAAAAGAAAAACATACTTGTTGGAGCCTATGAATTTCTACTTAAGACTTGTGAGAAAAATCTCCAATGAATAGCCATAAATTGGCCTTCATATGATGTGATAATATCTTTAATGGCATTCTTGTTTGCCATATTCAGTTCCTTAGTAAGTCATTTTTATTTTGCCTTTAAAATCAACCTCAAGTCATTTTTTCTTTAATCATCTCTGCCATCCTTCCCAGTCTAATCCACACTACTCTTCCATTTTTAGTCACAATGACTTTTTCAAATTAAATGTGATCTTATATTTTCCATACTTAAAATCCTTCAGTGGCTCCTTTCCAGTTAGAAGAGAATCCACACTTCCTCATATGCACTTACACAGTCCAGCACTTGGCACTCTCCTCCCCTTTCTGACTCTATCTTATTCCACTTTTCCATTGTCTTAACTCCAGCCTTACTGGTCTCCTTCCTGCTGCTCCTTAAATAGCCCAAGTTCATTTCTTTCCCAGATCCTTCACATTTACTCTCCTTCTCGTTGGAGGCTTTGTCTCCAGGTGTCTGGCCGCCTCCCTCTCAGCATTGCATCCTCAGCATACACGGTCAGAGAAGCCCTTGCCGAGCACGCAGTGTGAAGGGGCCTTCCTCTCAGCCAGAAGCTGGCTCAGAACACCCTGTCCTGGTGGAGTAGTATCATTGGTCAAGCCAATTTACCTTATTTATTCACTTTGTCATTGGTTATTCCTTATGGGTAATGCAAATCCATAAAGACTCATGTGTCCCTAGTACCTTGCATATGGTAATTGCTCAGTAAACAATAATGTGAATAAAGTGCTATAGCACATTCTGTAGCCTCTTTCTGATCAAGTGTTGACCACTGGAAATATTCTTTTGCTAATGCTGATCTTATTTGCCACAGGACTGGGTATGTCAAGGTACTGGTTTTGTCTGACTTGACAGTTGTGAGCCCTCCAGGATGCTGCCTTCTGTTCCTCTCCCAACACTCGGTGGCTTCTGTGCTGCTTTTCCATTGACCTTTGCTCTGGCTCTTCTGGCCCTTTCTTCCACGTAGGAGCAGTCCTACCTTCCCACATTTGATACCAGAAGCAGCAAGAAGAAACATGAACAAAGGAGATTATGCCCTCTTTTTAAGTAATAAGTGCGTGTTCACAGATATTGGTGTTTAATGTAGTGGTTTTGTTTTAAGTGAGAACATTAGGCTAACCCAGTCACCCAGGGTCGTTTATCAGTTTTCATCGAATCGGGGAAATTTTCAGCTACTGTTTCTTCCGATATTTTACTTGCCCCTTTCCCTGTTTCCACACTATGGGAAGTGTCAGCTTAAGATAATCCTTTATAGTTTCTTTTGAGCATTAGATCATATGTTACTGATTTTCATGATGTCACATCTTTGTGACGCTGGTATTTTACCAGCTGCTGTGATAAACAATAAACATTATCTGAAAATAAGTGTGGATCAGGAAATGAGAGTGACAGTGTCCCATCTGATCCCATGGTTTGAGAAGTTACGTAGCACCCAATATGCATAATTGCTGTTATTTAATAATGAAATAAAATATTTCCTTTCAATTATAATACATCTTATAATATGTATTATTTTTCAAACAGCTGCAATGTTGTTGAGAAATAAATATGTAAGTTGTTTGGTACTCACAATTTAATTACCAAATTTGTTCTTATTGGTTTGGCCTGGGGTAAATATCATGAAAAAATTACTGAAACACTAAGGACATTGTGAACTAAGAAATTTGGGGAAGTGTGTTTATGATATTGTCCTACAGGCTGAGTCTCTGCTCATTTTTCATTATTTTTTTGTCTGTTTTCCAGACAAAAAAAAAGAGGCTAGGTCTTGACCTAGCCTCAAAGTTCACTGCCTCCTTCCTGTGTATTTTGAAGCCAATCTGATGATATTTTCATTTCAGATGCTTTATATTTTCAGATATAAAATTTTCATTTGATTTTTAATAGTTTTTTATTTGTCTGCTGAGATTTTCTATCTTTTTGTTCATTACCAGGATATTTTCTTTTGTAATCACACCCAGGTTTGGCTGCTGGCTGCTCGTTGCTCAAAAGCCGAACACAAGAGGCAAACACAGGAGGTGAGGGTTGATGGGAAGAAAAGCAGGTTTAATTAGAGAGCCAACAAATTGAGAAGATGACGAACTAGCATTCTAAATTTTAAATTTTATCCTAGGGTTTTTAAAGGGAAACTTGGTGTGGGAGACACGTGGGAGTGCTGCAGAGCATAGGGGCTGCGAGTCTTGTTCCAGTGGCTGTCGTGGATAATCGCCTACCCGGAGGCCTGGCTGGTGTCACCTTGACTTCAGACCAGTGGCGGTGGACTAATTGTTTGTGATTCCCGCTAAGTGGAAGGATCCCGCAGGAGCTTCTTGCCTGGTTTAAGATTAGCCTCTGGAATTTCTTAAGCAAGAACATGATTTGATAAGCATGCATTGCCGGAGGGGAGTTTCTTTAGAGGGAAAGAATGAAGAGGTGAGAGGGGAGGGAAGGAAGAAGAAGTGGGTGATTTTTAAAACTGAGATCCCTGGTTATACTTTTACACATTATAAATTTTTGAGAGTTTTGTTTAATTCCTTGTCTGCTAATTAATCTGGTTATGTTGGAGTAAATATTGTGCTTTGAAAACTCTGGAATTTGCTATATTCCTCCAAACAGTGTTGCTTTTATTTATTTTTTTAGACTTTAAGCAGATGGCTTGATTGAACTCCAACTGCAGACAGTATCTCTTGGTAAGCAGCTAAAATCTGAGATGAGCTTCTTCATCCTCTTCAGGGAAACTTGCAGTCTGCCCTGTGCATTTGTGGTTCAGTTGTCACTAGAGAGTTGGTGAGAGTTCATACACAGAATCTGTGGCTCCCTATCTCTGGCTCTCTTCCTTCTACAGTTCCTTCCTCACTTTCCAGCAGCTATGGTTGCTGGAAACTTTGGCCTGTGATTCTTAAAGCGCAAAGACTCAGAGCCTTCCATTAGAGTGTTAGCTGCTCAGCATGCCCCCTGCAGCTTGTCCTCATTGGAAACACCATAAGAAGTCACCTCATTCAGTTACCTTTCTTCAAGCGTCATAACCCTTTGGAATCTACCTAGTCATTACCCAGTAACTTCAAGTAATTGCTTTTTGTATTTTATCCAAAGTTTAGTTTTTTGCCCAAGGTGTGATTTGGTTGGAGCTTATGTTGTTATACCAGAAGTAGAACCTTGTGTGTTTTGAGAAAACACATGTGCCAGAAATTTCATGTGTGTGGCTCTTTAATGCCTCACAACAGCCATGTATAAGCTAAGTATTATTATCTCTATTTTATACATGATGAAAGTAGACTATAAATATAGAGTTATACATCTTCTTCAAGTGTTAGACAGTTAGTTGTTAGTGGAGTCAGGATTAATACCTAACTCCCTCAATTGAGTTGTTGCTCTCCTTGGTTTCCTCTGTAGTTTTATATTTGAAAAATAATACTCTCAATGTTTGCTGAATATACTAAATTTCTTATTAGCAGGCATTCTTTCTGAATATAAATGTAACGTTAAAGTCAAAGTTCTTCACATTAGAGGAGGAACTTGATTTTTTAATGTTGAAATGTTATGATAAGCCAAAGCCAAAGTATTATAATAATATCTTCATAATTCAGTCAAACACGGTACATTCAAGCCTCCCAAGAATGTAAAACTAGAAACAGTAGAGGATGAAATAAATCAGTTGATGAAAGAAATGCCGAGATAGAGAGGAATTAACAATGAAACCTTCATGATTAAAGTTGTATTTTGGCTGGGCACCATGACTCAGACCTGTACTCCCAGCAGTTGCGGAGGCCAAGGTGGGAAGATCACTTGAGCCCAGGAGTTTGTGACCAGCATGGGCTATATAATGAGACTTTATCTTTACAAAAAAAAAATTCAAAATTCAAAATCAGCCGAGTGTGGTGGCACATGCCTGTAGTCACAGCTACTCAGGAGGCTGAGGCGGGAGGATAGCTTGAGCCCAGGAAGCAGACGTTGCAGTGAGCCGAGATGGTTATAAAAACAAAAAGTTCTGTTTGAATATTCAAACCTAGTAGTACATCATCAATTGTACTTAATCCAGCCATGCATATTACAAAGCCAGTGCTTTGGCTGGTAGAGCAGTAAACAGTTAATAGAAGAAACAGTCACATTTACTTCTGCTAAATAAAATAGCACAGATCCTTTAAGGGACCCCAAGTGGTGGCAGTCTTCATTGACTGCATAATTACTCCTGAACACCTCTGAATTAACTTACTGCATATTAACGCCCTTGGACACATCTATAGCAGCTGAATGGAGTTGGAGTTGACCACTTGTCAGGATGATGAGGAACTGTGTTAACTGCTGTGCCAAAGAGCTTTTAAGCTATTCCCTTGTGATTATTAATAGCACTGTTAACAATGGTTTGGGTCAGAAAACTGGATGCAACTCATTAAAACTTCATCCTAGATACAGAGAATAAAGACGTTCTCAGATGTGGAAAACACGTCAGTTCACACTTGTGTAAGCACTTCTGAAGGCCCCAGAAGAGAGACTGCATCAGACATTTTCATTAGTATATTTCCCCTGTGTTTAATTATTGAAATGTACTATTTCCAAAAGTATGGAATAACTCGTTTGGGTACTATACATCTTTTCTGAGCATCTAGCACCCCGTGCTATACTTTGCTGTTGCTAGGACCATATGGCAATGAAATTACTAAGTGTGTTAATCTCCAGACTAGCTTGGGCTCATAGTAGAGAGGGAATGTGACTTTTGCCCTTTGTATCGTTGGGTCCAAGCATGGTGTTGAAATTCAGTGTGTGCTCAATAAATATTCACTGAAATAGTAAGTGGAGATCAGGTTTTTAAAAATCTAAGAAATCCATAACTGCTTCTATGTCAGGATTACATTTACCACCACCCCAACACCACAGATTGTATGTTCCATGTGGCCTTCCCATTACCCAAAAGACTAAGAGCAAAGTACTATGACTGAATACATGTTTAACAGTTTAATTTGCATGCCTATTGCCTGCTGGAATTAAAAAATTTCTTTTTTTGCCCCTGAAGGGTAACACATAGAAAAGAAAGCTTTAGAATCAGACCTAAATTCAAATGTCACTACCACTACTCCTTAAGAGGCACAGGAAAGCTCCTCTCTACACTTTAGTCAGATGGGGGCAGCACTGCCAATATTACAGGTTTCCCCTGAGGAGTCAAAGCATGCCCTGTGTAACGTGGTTACTGCCTTACTTGCCACACACACAGCCCCAAACAAAAGCTGCTTCCCGTCTTCCATTTCCCTCACCCAACTTTAATTTAAAGAATATTAAAATACTTTAATTCCTTATGCTGTCTCTATTCTGGATATTATATATTTTCTTTAAAATTTTCAAAGCCTAAAACCATAACACCGTTATACAATAAAAACTATAAGCATGATTGGCTGCTAAAATTGAATTTATTCTAAAAAATAGGGTAACTCACTGGTTTTCAATATAGAGGTTTTTCAAAAAAATAACTAATCAAGAACCTCACTTTCAGAGATGCTTATTCACGTACCCTCCTTTCCCCTAAATTCCACTAAATGAGTGAAAAAAATGTTTTAAAATCTGTAAACATACTGGAAATTATTAAATTACTAAATGTAAGACATTTCTGGAAGAGAGAAAGTGATGGGACTAAAATGACAAGAAGCATCAGAGAAGAATGCATTATAAAAGGCTGCCAGGGAGTTAGGAGTGTTTCTAAAGAAGCCCAAAAGAAACTCTGAGCTAAGAGAATAAACATGGACAAAAGAATTAAAATGACAAGTAAACAAATATACGTAGCTGTCAAGTCGAAATATAAAGATTCTGAAAAAGTAGTGAAAGTAATAAGCATGTGTTCTCTGAAACAATCAGTGGAAACCTGTTTCTTAAAATAATTTAAGAGGTTAAAGAAGACTGACCGGTCATCTGAATTTGTAGGAATTCTCTTTTCCAGCACATTTGCTGACCAGCTTTTGAATGATCATTTTCCTGTGCTCTGCTCTTGCCTCCCCCTGTAACTGGTGCCTACATTTTATAGTCAGTTTTGTCTACAAAGCAGCCTTTCATTATCAGTTTATATTGAAGGACCATGTTAAAATCTGGGCTTAGATTTTTTTAACTTCACATTTTTTAAATTTTGTGTTTTTATTCATTTGTTTAAACAATGGTGTCTTCTAAATTTTACGAGACAATTGAGTTTTACTGTTTGGAAAACTAAACCAATCACCATTAGGAGCCCTGTAGTTTAAAAAAAAGCAATAATGCTTCAACCGTTTTTATTCATAGTTGGTTTCATTAAAAAAAAAAAAAAGAATATTTTACGAAGAAGTTTTCTGAAATTCATAAATTATTTCATCTTTTGAAATATAATGCAGTACTTAAGAAATACCAAACCTGTATGTAATTCTGATGTGCACTGAAATGAAAATTTAGAATCATTAACTCTAGGCCTTGAGATAGAGAAATGCACATTTCAGGATTCAAAATACATAGAAAAACTAGTGTTAAATTGGCTGCTATAAAATTACTGGGCAAATTGGCAAGATAATTATAGAATTATCATTAAGGAAAAACTTTAGGTAAGGACCAGGTAAGAGGTTTTAAATTAAGTAGCAACATCAAATTCACCAGGAGTTTTTCTAAGTTTGGATTGTCTTAAGATACTAACTTGAGAGTTAGTAATTTGAAATTATAGCAAAAGGTGAACACTTACAGGAAAGTTATACTTTCCTTCCTTGTAATTTCCTGGAAAGAAAAAATATATATATTTAACCTACTGTAGAACGTGTGAATCTACTTAGAAGGTGAGCCGCATGGTCTCTGGGCGACACTCCTGTCTCGGTTACTGTTACATTCCTACTGCCCACAACAGGGCCTGCGGCACAGCAGCCACCCAGGTTCTGTGGTGGAGATGAAGGAGTGAATGCTCTCTAGGAGGCCTTGCTCAGTGCGGAGTGCCAGGCTGCAAAGACCTTGTTTCCTGTTCCCCCTCACCCAGCCTGGCCCCCTCTGTCTTTTTACTCCTAACACCAAACCCAATTCCATACAATTTTTTAAGAAGAAAGGAAAAAAAAAAAAAAACCTCTCTGCCTCTTACTTTATTAAAAAAGATAGTTTTTGTCTATAATCTTTAATTATCTGTGATTCTTACAAGGCAGGCTTAAGGGGCAATTCTGTATCTGTTGATTATGAATTTATGTCTATATATATGTAGACTAGAAGGCAGAATGCACTTATTTTGGCAAAACTTTCTTTTATGCATACACATTTTAGGAATTTAATATTGTGTTATTTTGATAATATAAAAATAAATGTCCTCAACTCCACTGCCATTTGGAATGTTTAAAGCCTTCCATTAAAAAAAAAAATCTTTATTTTTAGAGGCATAAACACCAAAGTGTTACATACTGAATAGAAATGTTATAAGATATTATCTTTAAAATTGATTAAGAATATTATAGATGCTAAAGATTATCTTCATAACTGAAAATGATGTACTTTCCTTCTATAGTATATGAAGTTATGAGAAATTTTATTAGGAAAACTGCATAGTTAATATTAGGGCCATAAATGTTTTACCAGAGTATGGTATGATTTATATTAATGTACCAATCAATATTAAAAAGTCCTTTTTTATTAAGGAAAGGGTAGATATAGGAAAATGGTAATATATTTCCTAACTGGATAAAATTATGGAAATTTTAAATAAAAGAACACTCCATTGGGATGTTATTTAAATTGCTTGTTTCTCTACCGGCTTTACCTGCTCAGGCAGTTCTCCCATCCAAACAGTCACCCTCTTCTCCTCCTTCCTTCCAACTCTGTGCCTACTGGGTAGTCTGTGCATTTAATCCCAACTAGGCTTGTTACCTGGCATGAGTATCCCACATCTCAGGCAGAAAACTGGATGACTTACCATGGAAATGAGTTTCTATGCTTTTTCTTTTTTTTTTTTTTTTTTGAGATGGAGTCTCGCTGTCACCCAGGCTGGAGTGCAGTGGCGCGATCTCGGCTCACTGCAGGCTCTGCCCCCCGGGGTTCACGCCATTCTCCTGCCTCAGCCTCCCAAGTAGCTGGGACTATAGGCGCCCGCTACCTCACCCGGCTAATTTTTTGTATTTTTAGTAGAGACGGCATTTCACCCTGTTAGCCAGGATGGTCTCGATCTCCTGACCTCGTGATCCGCCCGCCTCGGCCTCCCAAAGTGCTGGGATTACAGGCGTGAGCCACCGCGCCCGGCCAAAAAGTCCACCGAATTCCTTCTACTGAAATCAGCCTTCAGTATTCAATTACTTTTTATTAAAGCACTTTCTGATGGTGTGTTAATGAGCAACCACACTGGAGCTGATGAAGGGGAGACAAAAAGCGGAAAATCTTTGGTTTCTTTTAAAATCACTTTCATAGGCTTTGAGAAGACAGTAACAGAGGCAAATAGTGTTACAAATTGGGTAACTTCTGACTAGAACTTGTAGTTGAAATGCTAGCCAGGGATGAGCAGACAAGAAATGCAACTAGGCACAGATTCTCTCAGTTACAGCTCAGCCAGCACTTTTACATGTCCCGTGCAGCATAAAACTGGAGAAATGTTCTGAGCCTGCTGTAGACATCAATGCCAACGGGAGGAAAGTTGACACCTGGGTTGCCAACTTATTTTTTCCTAAAGTTTAAACAAGATCCACTAATAAGCTAAGACAGTTTAGGGCAAAAGGAATCCAGTGAGTATGTTCATGTACTGTGTGGCTCTCTCTTCCCCACCACACTTTGGTTTTTCAGAACTTTTAATAGTTCTTTCAAAACCTCTTTGAAAATCATGTTTCTGAAGCTAGGTCATTAGTATCACAGATTTTCCTTAAATCCCTTTTGTGATAAGAATTGAAGTTACAGCGATGAGGAAGTCATTGTATTTACCTGAGTAAGTCTAGAGTTTAAGAGGGGAAAATCAGAGACAAACAACTATTACAGAGTGGTATAACTAGAGGAAAAGAGACATGAAGAAAAGAGTGCCATGAAAATACAAATGAGGATGCAAGTAATTCTGGAGGGGGAGAGCGGATATGAACAAACAGAAGAAATCAGATGGGATAGTGCTGGCGGGAAGTCATCCCAGTTAAGGGTGCAAAGGCTTGGAGGCAGAAAAGAAGCAGGGCGTTCAAGGCTGGGGATTAGAGTGGGGGAACTCTGGCACTGGGGAAGCCAGAGTTTCCAGAGTCACCCCTGACTCTTACTTACTGTGTGGCCTTGGGGAGCTTGGGGTTACTTCTCTCTAAGCCATAGTTCTCTCTTCAATAAAATGGAGATAGAAAGATAAGCACACACTTCCAAATCCTACTTAATTTTTAAAATTTCCTTTTCAAGGAATCAAACTGTACTGTGATTCCTTTTTTGATTACTCAAAATAATTCGACACTAAAAACTGAATTCCTGTAGCACAGATATTTGATCAGTCCCTCAACAGAGGACCATAGGCAAATTACTTCTCTGTCTTAAACTTATCTATTATCAAATGGATCATTGTTTCCAGAGAGGAAGGAATTTTTTGCTGCAAAGTTCCAAAAGGCAATAGAGCTGATAGAAATGACAGAGAAAGATTTTTGTTTTTAAATGAAGGAAAAAAGTAAAAGCATGCTAAAAATCAGAATTGGAAGACAGTGGGTGATACAGGCTTCAAAATAAATAAGGAGCTCTCTGTTATCAGAGACTTCACTGGGTACAAAGAGAAGAAAAATAACTCTTGCAGTTAAGAATGTACTTCCTTATACGCTGTCTTGTTTGTCAATAATTTTACCAGTAACCACTTTGTAACTTGTTAAATTGTATCTTGTAAAGTGCCTTGGATTTCTTTTATACTCTATACAATGTAGGATAAGGAAGCAGTTGCTCAATTAGTTTTTTTTTTTTTAATTGCGTTGAAGATTGGATGAAACACAGAATAAAGAAAAGAAATAACCGATAACCTGCTTCATAAAAAGGCTACAACCTCTGGATCTAAGACTCAACTCATCAAAAGATGGTTTGCAGACCAGCAGCAGCGCTTGAGAGCCTGTTAGAAAAGCAGAATGTAAACCCCACTCTGGCCTAAAACAAGGTCCTCAGGCAGTGTGGATGCGCATGAACGCGTGAGATGTGCTGCCCTAGAACCATATTTCGGGTGGTCTCTAGAGTTGCTCAGACTAAGAGCCGCCAACATCATCTCTTCAAAAGTTTTAGTCTTCATCAGCTCTGACAGTTTCTTCCCTGTGTTGTAAGAGACTATAACTGTAGGCTGTTTCGCCTTTTCCTTTTGTCAGCCTTCTCATTTGCATAGCAACCTTAGGCAAGGAAAACACTCTTAGAATGATTAAACTTTATTCTCAGAAAAGCACTCTCACAGAAATGAAGCAAGATTGTCAAATGTATTAGGAACGTTATAGGAAAGATACAGTTACCCTCAGGTGCTTATTGCATCAGGACACAGACTTCAAATGGATCTCTGGGAAGGTTTTTCTCACTGTGACCCCTGGTAGAAGACTAAGCCCCTGTCGCTAGATCTTGCAAGCCCCACTCTGTAAGATGTGGAGCATGGGTCCTGCTCCATCTGAGTGAACCCCAGGAGTCAGCTGTATTTTCCCAGGTCACCAAGTTAGCAATGCTGGAACTTGGTTAAGCAATCAGGGCATCTGCCACTGAATTCATTGTTCTACCTGCTGTACTTGGCTGCTTCTCTGTATTTATATTTTGTCTATAGAATTTATAGACAAGAGCCAAAAAATTTAGTATGTGTTTACAAACTCTTATCAGACCACATTGCTGTTGCTAAGTGTGCAAAATGAGAACTGGCATGAGTTGTACTGTCTCCTTCCCTCATCTTCCACTAAACAGACAAAAGGAAAGTATCAGGACAGAGTAGAAGCAGAAGTCTGTGTACTAATTACCACTTACTACATGCCTGTTTTAGGCTATGCACTTTATATACCCAGGGTGTAAACATCACAGCTATTCTGCCATAGGATTTATTAACCCCAGTTTACAGATAGGAAAACTGAGGCTTAAAGATCAAATGACAGAACTGCATTTGAGTATTAATGTGTTGGAATCCAAAGTGTATGCTTTTTCATTACATCTTAAAACTTTGTATTAATCTGTAAACTAAATAATTCGTTTCTGAGTGACTGGTTTTTTTTGTTTCTGTTTTTGGTATTTGTTCATTCAAAGCATTCTTCCCATGGCAGCTCACTACAAAAGCCTTCCTGGATTTTTTTCATATCTGAGTTTCAAGACCAGAAACCGTGTCACCCTGCTGAAAAACCCAAACAGAAAGAATTATTGCATTGTAGACCATCCGTTCATCTGCTTTCAAAACTCTGTGCAGATGTGTTATCTTTTTGCTCTTCTGTTACACTCAGTTTGTGGTACCCTATTCCTATCAATTTGGATCTACTTTACTGTTTTTGAAAAAGTGTCTTTGATTATCAAGTTCTCACTAATAGACGCTTTTTCTCTTCTCATCCCCATGTTATCAATCTAGCTGTTCAGCCTTGCCCTGAATGTTACTTGTAGCACTCAGTGAAAACTTTGCGATAAGACAGGATTCTTGTGTTAGCACGTCACCTCCATCATGCCTTTCTTCCACCAGTGTCATCTAAAGCATTGTTAATGTTATTGCTGCTTAATATCACTCCTGTGGAATTTCAGCACTTAAAAAACTAATTTTCAAAATATCTTTTATAGATAAGCATCCAGAACAACTAGATGTGTATCAAATGACTTGTCTAAAATTCCATAGCAGATAAAAATACCTTAGTGTGATTTCATACACCAGTGGGACATAACCAGTAATGTCAATGATTGTGGAAGAGAAGTGTGGCCTTCTTGAATATATAAATGTATGTCTTTCAATTTGATGGAAGGCATACATTTATATATTCAAGAAGCATATTGAATATTTTGTAATTCATAAAGTACCTTGGATGGCAATCATGGATATTGGATAAGGAAAACAGGAAGCGTTAATTAGTTTAAATATACACTAATTAATGAAAATGTCACAAAGGAGTTAGATGCACTATAGCTACAAACTACTCTTATCATGTTAAAGATTTCTCTAGATATATATACTGGAGATACGCAAAGATGAGTAAGACACTACAGAAATTATATCATCATTACCATTCAGAGTGATTGAAGTTTAAATAAACTGTTGATTTTTATTGAGTCAGTAAAAATTCTAAACACTTTATGTGCACTGTCTCATGTTTCTCTCCTAAAAACACAAAAGTGGGCTCTATGTTTAGCCTCATTTCACAGTTGAGGAAACTGACCTGGAAAGTTCAGATTCTTGATTAGTATGAGTGCTAACTGGCAGGTAGATGTTAAGCTAGTAAGTACATGAGGAATTGAATCCAGATCTGATTCCAGTGTTTTTGCTCATGACAGCTATTTTTACTGTACCAATTGTTATGGTCTAGGATTTTAAAGAAAAAGCCTAATTTACAATAGTCATTAAAGGGTTACCTGAGGGTGAGATGACAAAAAAATGTAATTTTTTTTTCTTTTTACTGCATTAGACATATTACATTAAGATTAGGTTCAACTGCTAATACCAAATATGCACCCGTAGTGGCTTAACCCAGTAGAAATATTACATCCTTCTCCTGCCCCACTTAAAACCTGTACAGTGATGCCACACTGTCCTTCCCCAGCTCCATAGAGTTTGTGGCTCATTGTGGCTCCCCACTTAAAACCTGTACAGCGATGCCACACTGTCCTTCCCCAGCTCCATAGAGCTTGTGGCTCATTGTGGCTCCCCACTTAAAACCTTTACAGCGATGCCACACTGTCCTTCCCCAGCTCCATAGAGCTTATGGCTCATTGTGTCTCCCCACTTAAAACCTGCACAGCGATGCCACACTGTCCTTCCCCAGCTCCATAGAGCTTGTGGCTCCCCACTTAAAACCTGCACAGCGATGCCACACTGTCCGTCCCGAGCTCCATAGAGCTTGTGGCTCCCCACTTAAAACCTGCAGAGCGATGCCACACTGTCCGTCCCGAGCTCCATAGAGCTTGTGGCTCCCCACTTAAAACATGCAGAGCGATGTCACACCGTCCTTCCCCAGCTCCATAGAGCTTGTGGCTCATTGTGGCTCCCCACTTAAAACCTGCACAGTGATGCCACACTGTCCTTCCCCAGCTCCACAGAGCTTGTGGCTCCCCGCTTAAAACCTGCACAGCGATGCCACACTGTCCTTCCCCAGCTCCATAGAGCTTGTGGTTCATTGTGGCTCCCCACTTAAAATCTGTACAGTGATGCCGCACTCTCCGTCCCCAGCTCCATAGAGCTTGTGGCTCCCCACTTAGAAACCTGTAGAGCAATGCCACACTGTCCTTCCCCAGCTCCACAGAGCTTATGGCTACGCTTTTCTTAGCCTTTCACTTTTTCCTTCGAGCCTGCTGCCCTTACAAACATGTCTGCATCCTAGCAGGAAGAAGAAAAGAGTGAAAGGGAGAAGAGAATGCCAACTATGTAATTTTAAAGAGTTTCCCATAAATCTCAGTCAGTGCTAATTAATATCTTATTGGCCAGAACTGGATCACAGGCCACTATAGCTGCAAGAAAGCTGCAAAATTGAGATTTTTTTTTTTAATGTACTTAGTATTTTAGAACAGTCGTGGCTTTACAGAAAGATTGTGAAAATAGTACAGAGAGTTTTCGTATATCCCGCATGTGGTTTTTCTCTATTATTAACATCTTACATTAGCATGGCTCACTTATTTCAGTTTATGAACCCATATTGACACATTGTTAACTGTATTATTGACAAACTGGTACAGTATTAACTAAAGTCCATTTCGGGTTTCCTTAGTTTTTACCTAGTGTCCTTTTTCTGTTTCAGAATCCGTGGAATACAACATCACGTTGAGTTGTCCTGTCTCCTTAGGCTGCTCTTGGCTGTGACAGTTTCTTAGACTTGTTTGTTTTGATGATCTTAACAGTTTTGAGGAGTACTAATCAGGTTTCTTCTAAGATGTTTTTCAATTGGGATATGTCAGATTTGTTTTCATCAGTAACCTGGGCTTATGAGTTTGGGGAACTAAAACCACAGAGGTAAAATGCTGTGTTTGCCACATCATATCAAGTATACGTACTGTCCACATGACTTATACTCATGTTACCTTGATAACGTAGCTGAGGTCATACTTGTCAAGTTTCTCCACTGTCGAATTCCTCCTTTTTCTTTCTTTTCTTACTATATCCTTTAAAAGGAAGTCACTATGGGGAACCCCTACTTAAGAAGTGGGGAATTACAGTTCACTCCCCCTAGGTGGAATATCTACAAAAATTTTCTGGAAGATTTGTGCCTTCTCCCCTATTTATCTATTGATTGATTGATTCAGTCATTTCTATCAGTGTGGACTCATGGATGTTAATTTTATACATTGTGTTACAATTCGGTACCACTGTCTTTTCTTGCTCAGGTTGTCTCAGCTTTGGCCATTGGGAGTTCTTTCAGTTGGCTTTGACACACACCCATAATTTGAGGGTTTTATTCAAATATAATTTGAGGGGTTTTTAAGCACTTTCTTACTTTCTGGCGCTACACATTTGCTCCAGACTAGTCTTAGATATTTCTACCTCCAGTCCTAAAATCAATCATTTCTCCAAGAAGCTTAGGTTCCATTTATTGGAGTACGGTATTAGAAACCAAGATCAGGCTGCTGGCCCTGCTTATTGTTTCTGGGATGTGCTGAAGTCTGCGCTTTCTCAGCTTGACATAGAATGGACATATATGTGTATGTACTCACTGATGTATATACACATATTTATGCATATTTCTTTAACCATCTGTAAATACAGTAAACTAAACATGAGTTCATACTGATGTCTCTGATTTTAATCTGTTCCCACATTGACCATTATAGCGTCTTCCCTTTGCTTATTACTCCACTCCAACGTGAGAAACTGGCTCCCACCATTCTTTTATTTAATTGTTGAGTTCCAGGATACATGTACAGTGATATCAGAATGGTTAACCTGTACTTACACTTCTTCCTGTAGAAAAATAACTTCATCAACTAGAACAGTGCTTATTTATGGTTTTTGTTTTTTTTTTGTTTTGCCTTTTTCTCTCATTTCTAAGTTTACTTTTCTCCAACCCCTTCAATAAAGTTGTTTTCATATGCTTTAATCTAGTTAAAATGTTTGTTCACATTCAGCATTGCATCCTGAGAGTCTCCTACTTCCTCAATAATATTGTGGTTTTTAGCGTGCAAACATGAAAATTCACTCTCTGTGCTGTGAAGTTGTTTGGGTTTTGACAAATGCTTTGTGTCGTGTATTCACCGTCATTTTGGTATCATACAGAATAGTTTTATCACCCTAAGCTATAGTTATTCAACCTTCTCTCCACCCCTTAACCTGTGTTAACTACTGATTTTTTTTTTATCATCTCTCTAGTTTTAGTATTTTCAGTATGTCATACAGTTGAAAGCATACAGTATGTAGCCTTTCCAGAGTGGCTTCTTTCACTTAGAAATGTGCATTGAAGATTTATTCCTAGTTTTTGTGGATTGTTCATTTCTTTCTACTGCTGAATCATTTTCTACTGTATGCATGTAACCCAGTTTGTTTATCTGTTCATCTATCGAAGGGCATCTTGGTTACTATGAATAAAGCTGCTATAAACATTTATGTGCGAGTTTTTATGTAGGCATAAGTTTTCAGATCCATTGGGTAAAAACCTAGGAATACAACTGCTAGATTGTATAATAAGGCTATGTTTAGCTTTGCAAGAAATTGCCAAACTGTCTAAGTGGCTGTATACTATGTTGCATTCCAGGCGGGAATGAGAGTTTATGTTTTTCATATCCTCACCAACAATTGGTATATTCAGTTATTTATTTTACTCATTTTAATAAGTGAGAAGTGGTATCTCACTTTTGTTTTAGTTTGAATTCCCTAGTGACAAATGATGTTGAACATCTTTGTTTGGTTATTTGCCATCTGTAGATCTTCTTTGGTGAGTTGTCTGTTCAAGTATTTTGCCTGCTTTTTAAGTGGGTCATTTGCTTTCTTATTGTTGAGTTATAAAAGTTTTTTCTATGTTTTGGATACAAATCCTTTATCAGCTAACATGTTTCCCAAATATTTTCTTCGTTTCTGTGGCTTGTCTCTTTATCTCTTAATAGTGTCCTACACAAAGTTGAAGTCTATAATTTTAACAAAGTTGAACTTACCAATTTTTCTTTCAAGGACTTTTTTGATATTGTATCTAAAAACTCATCACCAAACTAATATAATACAGATTTTCTTCTGTGCTTTCTTCTCTAAGTTTTATGTTTCATATTTGGTTTTAAGATACATTTTGAGTTGATTTTTGTGAAAGATGTAAGGTCTGTGTCTAGGTGTCTGCTTTTTTTTTTTTTAGCTTATTGATATTCACTTATTCCTATACCATTTGTTGAAAAAAACATTATTTTCCATTGAACTGCCTTTGCTCCTTTGTCAGTAATCAGTTGACTGTATTTCTGAGGGTCAGTTTCTGGGCTGTGTGTTTTGTTCCATTGATCTGTCTTTTCTTTCACAAATACCATGCTGTATTGATTGTAGCTTTATAATAAGTCTTGAAATTATATATTATGAGTCTTCTAACATTGTTTTTCTTGTCAGTATTGTGTTGTCTGTTCTGGGTCTTTTGCCTTTCCATGTG
The DNA here is from genome assembly GCF_028885625.2 of Pongo pygmaeus. NCBI lineage: Eukaryota > Metazoa > Chordata > Mammalia > Primates > Hominidae > Pongo > Pongo pygmaeus. Next base: position 148,475,685 of record NC_072380.2, read on the forward strand.
TACTTTAGAAAATGTTTGTCAATGTCTAAAAATATATCACTTGCTGAGATTTTGGTTAGGATTGCATTGAATCTGTAGATTAGTTGGGAAGAACTGGCATCTTAACAATATTATGACCATGAAGATGGATGTTACTCCTTTGAGTTCTTCCATCAGAGTTTTGTAGTTTTCTACATAGGAATACTGTACATATTTTGTTAAATTTGTACCAAAACATGCAATTTTTTTATGGTTTCAGTAAATGTTTTTTGTTCTTAAAATTCCAATTATTTATTGCTGGTATGTAGGAAAGCATTTGACTAGTAACCTTTTATTAACTTGTTTTACTAGCTTATTAACTATAGGAGTATGTGTAGGGTTTGGGGGGTTTTGGGGACTATTTTGGGGGACTTTTTTACATAGCCAGTGATGTCACCTGTGAACAAAGGAAGTTTTACTTTTTTCTTCAAAATCTGTATAAGTTTTATTTACTTTTCTTGTCCTATTGAAGTAGGTGGGACTTCTAGTATAGTGTTGAATAGTAGTTGTGAGAGTAGACATCCTTGCCTTGTTCCAAATCTTAAGGGGAAAGCATTCAGTTGCTCACAATTCAATGTTGTAGGTTTGCTGTACATGTTGTTTCTTTTCTTGAGATAGTCTCGCTCTGTCGCCCAGGCTGGAGTGCATCTAGGTGGCGCCATCTAGGCTCACTGCAACCTCTGCCTCCCAGGTTCAAGTAATTCTCATGCCTCAGCCTGAGTAGCTGGCATTACAGGCATGTATCACCACGCCTGGCTAATTCTTGTCTTTTTTCAGTAGAGACGGGGTTTCACCATGTTGGCCATGCTGGTTTGGAACTCCTGATCTCAAGTGATCCACCCATGTTGGCCTCACAAAGTTCTGAGATTACAGGTGTGAGCCACCACTCCTGCCCGATGTTCTTTTTCAACTTGAGGAAATTTACTGAAAGTTGTTATGAATGAATGTCGCCGTTGGCCGCATGCTTTTTCTGCTCTATTTATATAATCACATGATTTTCCTACTTTGGCCTTGTTGATGGGGTGGATTACATTGATTTTCTAATATTAAATCAACCTTATGTACCTGGAATAAATCCTACTTGGTTATGGTGTATAATTCTTTTAATACATTATGGAATGGAGTTTGCTAATATTTTTGAGGATTTTTGTACCTGTGTTCATGAGAGATGCTGATTTCCAGTTCTTCACTTTAGACTGTCTTTATCCACATTGGTTATGAGGAGGCCTTGTTCTTGTTCCCCCTCCGGCCACATGTCTCATCCTAAGGAGGTCACAGAGCAGTTGGGCTGGTCACAAAGCTGGCACCTGTTAACGCTTTTCCTCCCCATCTCTGGCCAGTTGTAGCCTCTGAGGGTGATTTAGTATTTTGAGAGATACTTCCTTTGTCGGGTCCTAACCAGTGCTCAAGAGTAGGCTGGGGACAGTCACCTCTGGCCTCCCTGGCTGGCCCAGACTGGTCCCAGCCTCTGACAAGTAATGTAGAAATACTTTTAACGAGGCACTTCCAATGACCAGCCCCACAGATTGGGTTAGGAAGTGTTCCCTCTGCTTTTATTTTTTGGACAAGATTATAGAGAACTGGTATCATTTCATTCTTTAATATTTGATAAAATTCATTGAAACCATATGGAGTTGATGCTTTCTTTTTTGGAAGATCATTAACTATTGATTAAATTTATTTAATAGACATAAGCCCATTCAGATTATTTAATTCTTTTTGTGTTGGTCATTATGAATCAGAAGCAGTCACATTCATGTAAGTTAAAAATCTGTGAGCTTGGAGTTGTTCATAGTATTTCTTCATTATTCTTATATGTCCTTGAGGTCAATAATAATGAAATCCTCCTCTTCTCTCTTTTTTTTTTTTTTTTTTTCTGAGACAGAGTCACTCTGTCGCCTAGGCGGGAGTGCAGTGGTATGATCCTGGCTCACTGCAACCTCAGCCTCTTGGGTTCAAGTGATTGTCATTGCTCAGCCTCCCAAGTAGCTGGGACTATAGGCACACACCACCGTGCCCAGCTAATTTTTGTATTTTTAGTAGAGATGGGGTTTTGCCATGTTGACCAGGCTGATCTTGAACTCTTGGCCTCAGGTGATCCACCTGCCTTGGCCTCCCAAAGTGCTGGGATTACAGGCCTGAGCCATCACACCCGGCCGAAACCCTCTTCATTTCTGATATTGGTGTTTGGGCTTTATTTTTCTCTTTAGCCTGTCTAGAAGTTTATCAATTTCATCAGTCTTTTCAGAGTCCAGCTTTGGGTTTTGATAATTTGCTATTTTTGGAAAATGAGTCTTTAGCTGCATATTCGCTATCCCAGACACACTGAAGAAGGAGGAAGCTGATCTGTAGGCAGCCAGCCCGCCAGCTGCAGTTCTTGCTGGAGGGCCTTGTCCAGATGAGGTGCATCATACTGTGTCTGTATTCTCTGGGGTAGACACACTTTTCTGTCCGTGTATTTTCTCAGGTTTTTGCTTCTGTGGAGCCATTCTTGATAGAGCCATCTCCTTCCTTCCTGACTTGAAGTCTTATGATTTACATTAGAAATACATGAATATGTTGAATTCTACCTCAGAAAATGCCTGTGTTTACTTAACGTAAGAATGTTGTTTTATTGCCATGTGGTTGACATATTATTCAGGAAAGTACATTTTATTGTCTCTCTGGTGGAATTTTGGCATATATTTTGGCCTCTGGCTTTGCTCACAGCTGTTCTGAGACAGTTTTAAAATCTCTCTAAGCCTCAGTTTCCTTGTCCTGAGATAAGCAAGAAAAGGCACACCTCATAGTGTGGGAGTGAAGTTTGGGTGTAATCCTGGCATGGCATTATATAGAAGTCTTGGGTGCATGTGGCTTCTCCAAATATCACAGTTTCCTACTCTGTGTATTGACCAGAGATTAACTCCAGACTTCTATATTGTTGCTAGACGAACTGCCTAAATGACTTAATTTCCTTTTGGCAGACACCTGTTTCATGTTTGCTTTAATTCTTTGCTTGTGACTTCCGTATTCCTTTTTACAAAAATATAGAACATTGATTTTGTTTCTGAGGTATAAATATATGTGAATAACAGAATGTTAGAGACTATGATAGATATTGCTAATTTGACCCTCTTGGTTACAGGGGAAGGGGAGGAGTTACAGCCCGGCCAGTTGGAGTTGTAGTACCACGAGGGACGCCAACTCCCAGAGGAGTCCTGTCCACCCGAGGGCCAGTGAGTCGGGGAAGAGGACTTCTCACTCCCAGAGCAAGAGGAGTCCCCCCAACTGGGTACAGACCTCCACCGCCACCCCCGACACAAGAGACTTATGGAGAATATGTAAGTGAAGGTGTCAGACAACAGCCTTGTTCATCATATTGACTTAATCCAGACTTAGCACTGAATATTGTGCCCATGTACGCTTCCTCACCTTGTTTTGGTTCTTGAGTATTCTACTTTGTTTCAGCAAATATTTATTGAGTGCTAAAGAAGTACTTAATACTAGAGGTATAAAAATGGCCTGATCTTTTTCATCAAATAGTTTAAATCTAAGGTATGGAAGAGGAATTTGGGTGGTCGGGAGGTGTAAGACCGAGGTTCAGGGGACATATTTTCAAGCCCTTACAGGAGTTTAATGTAACATTCTTGCATATTTCACTCCTGAATACTTCAGTCATTTAAAAAATAATTGCCTGCGTGTACCAAGATGGTTTCAGCCTTAACTGTTTCCTTTTAAGCTACTCTGATGAATATGAATTCTTAGTGGAAATTCTTTTCAGTGAAGAAAACAAAAGTTCTCTATTTTCAATTAGTGCAAATCAGTTTTTCATTTATCATTCAGTGATTCTTTGATATAATTCATAGACTGACTTAACATAAGAGAGAATAATAACCGTGAAAGTTGAGGGGGAAGGGAATTCTTTGATGTCCTCATTTACCATAAATGAAGAAAATAAGAAGCAATGGATAGGTGATTCATATTAATAATTGAAATTGTTAAAGTAAGAGTATGTGAACCGTTGTCAATGAAAGGGAAGCAGTAACAATGATAAAATGCAAGTATCAGTAGGTTTTCATGTTTTACTTTAGGAGAGATCTCTTGCTAGGTGCTCTGTGCCTCTTTGCATAGTTTCTAGAAGGTTGCAATAATCCCCTGGGCCTCAGACAACCTCTTCAACCTCATCTGTGTGGCCACTGGTAAGATCAAAGTCTTTGTCTTGGACATATATAAGTTTTTGTAATTCCCTGAACATTCTGTGTCATCTTAGTCTTCCAGACCTTTGCTTATACTGCCTTCTCAGCCTAGAATGGTGTTCTTATGTTTCATTTGACTGTCTCCTTGTGTCCTTCTACACTTAGGTCAACCATTGCTAGGGAAATTTAGAGGCGGTAATAGCTAACCTGTTGAGCATTACTACAGTTCTTACATTTCTCTCTCCCACCTAGCTTGTGAACCTCTGGAAGGGCAGGAATGGATAGCTTTTATCTTTTTATACTTGGGAGAGAGTGCATACTGGGAGCTCACTGAATTATATTTTAACAAATCCCATAATAGTTTTACAAGTTTATTATTCAGTTGAGGAAGGATGTGGTTCCTCTCTTTGAATTCGTTACAGTTAGATGTGTTCCTACTTCCTAATACTCTTACCAGACGACAATAATAATTATGCCTCAGCTCTTCCATAAATGCTGAGTCTCCTGAAAGTATCAGCGACTCTAAAGGAGAGGAAATCTTAAATTCCTTTTAGGTAGGCCCAGTGTCTGTTCATTTCCACTTTGGCTTACATTGACTTCTTAGGTTTAGATTTAATACAGATGTGGTTGGATGATGTAGTAGAAATTGCCAGGCAGGTTATGTGGGAAACCTGGATCCTATACCCCATTTTACCATAAATTTTAATATCAGGCAAGATATTTAACTTTTTGGGCTTCATAATCCACTTATTTCAGAAAGAACTATTGCCTTCATTACATGTATTCATCTTTCCATTCAATAAAGATTGGATTTCTACCATGTGAGCCAGACACACATGTTGTCTGTCTCAGCATGTATACTCTAATTATTAGAGTCTGGAAATATATAGATTAATAAAACTGAAAAATTCTTGAAAGGTTAAAGTCCAAAGGAGGAAAAGCAAAAGCAAGAGACATTCAAGACATTTGGGTTTGCTGCTTGTACTTTTGATTTTTTGATTTATTTTTTATTTTTGTTAATGATAGGAAAGGCATTAAAACAATTGAATTGAGAAGTATTCTGTAGGATTAATTTACTCCCTTTTCCATCTGCTACCAAGGATAATGGGATAATGGCCCTGTAGAAGATTACCTGCGTTTTTCCAGAACCAGACAAAGGTTTAAGAGCTCTAAAGGAAAAAGTCAACCTTCATTGTTTAATTCCCACACTCACTCATGCCTGGCACTCTTCCAAGCACTGACTGTTACTGCAGCTGTGATTTCAACACAGAGCCAGTGCTCTTTCTGTCACATGGTAGTATTGCCTTCAAATAACTGACGGCCGTATCCGCCAGTGTTCTAATTTGGCTGGAATGCAGCATTTGCAATTTTATCAACTTCATACAATAACAAGTCTTGCACACATAAAACAGCTGTGTGCTTTCCAGGTGTGCTTTGGGTGGTGTAGTGGGACACCAAAGGAAAAGAAATACCATCATGAGTGCACCTCCTTCCCCGAGTTGAATTACCATCATGAAGGGTTCAGATTACAAATGTTATAGCTTTCCCACTTAATTTAGCATCTATTATTCCTGGCAATGCCTTTTAAGATTACTAGTCAAGAGGAAAGATTTTCCTCATTTAGCCTAGCATTTTGTGAGCTGCCTTGGCACAGTTATAGTAAAAGCTTCAGTGGCTTTTTCAGTATAGTAAAAACTTCACTGTATATAACAAACTTTGCTGGTACTTCGTATAAGGAGTAGAAAAAGCCCTTCAGCTCGCTTACAGTGGCTTGCCATCAGTAGCACCGCCTTGCAGATACCCGTTTGACCTCATCTTCCTCCACTGACCCAGTTTTAAATGAGTTTTCTACTTCCAATTTTTCTAATACAGCTTGCAACCTCTGGCATAACTTCAGACCTTGGCCATTGGTCTGAACTGTTTGAAATCCTAAAGATTACTCACCCATCACGCTTAGTTTTGCAACATGGTAGGGGGAGTGGGAAATAAATTCTTCTTAAAAAATTTTTTTATGTTGGGCTCGGCACGATGGCTCACGCTTGTAATCCTAGCATTTTCAGAGGCCAAGGTAGGCACATCACTTGAGGTCAGGAGTTCAAGACCAGCCTGGCCAAATGGTGAAACCTCATCTCTACCAAAAAAAAAAAAAAAATACAAAAATTAGCCGAGTATAGTGGTGCGCACCTGTAAACCCACCTACTTGGGAGGCTGAGGTGGAAGAATTGCTTGAACCCGGGAGGTGGAGGTTGCAGTGAGCTGTGATCGCCCCACTGCACCCCAGCCTGGGCGACAGAGCGAGACTTCGTCTCAAAAAAAAAAAAAGAAAAAGAAAATTGTTTCTTTGTTTCTTGGATTTTAGATAGGGTGGGTGTATTATAAGATACCCAACTTAGAAAACCAAGGAGCTTGTAACACAAATAAATGGTTATTCATTCATGTATCAAATGGGAAAGTTGGCCATCTTTGAATAACTAAAATTATTACATGGAACTAGAACATCATAAATTAGATTCTAAATTCCATGAGGGTAGGCACTCTCCCCCACCCTCCCCTACCTCCCACCCACCACACTTCACTTTTTTATTCCCAATAACTAGTATATAATGTCTGGCACATAGTAGGTCATTAGTAAATATTGACTGAATGAATGAATGGTCACAAGATGGTTTTCAAAAATTGTCTCCTGCAGAGAACCCACCACAGATGCCTTCTGTGTGATTTTTCAGTTTTATTCACATAGCAGTTTATATGTAACATAGTATTTAGCATATAGCTATGTAGTACAATCACAATATGTCTAGTTTTCAAAAGATTATTAACTTCTAAGGAAAAATTCTATATCTCTAGGTTAGTCTCTGGCTGCTAGCTCAGTTTTTGGCACATTGTAAGCATTTAGTAAATGTTTGTTGGATTGAACAACCCTATACAGAGACTTGATGACATTGTTCAGATGAAGATTACCATTGATTTTTTCTAAGTTACTGGTAAAGCATGTGATGGGAAGAAATATGATAGTATTTGAGAAAATAACTTGCCTAAGTTACTGTAGTCTTATAGCACTGGACGGGTAGTCACAGGTTACAAATGAATAAGATTAATTTTGTTAGCTCCTAAAGGAAACAGAAAAACCTACTGTAAATCTCATCTCAGTATAAAAAGGGGCTTTCAAGAAGGATGTAATATTTGATGAGAAACTGCTCTCCACAAGGCACTTTGATATATGGCACGTTTTCCTTAAACCACTTACTCTGATCTCTATTGTACAAATGAGAATTTAAGGTCAGGGAAGTTAAGTGCCTTGCCCAAAGTCACAGGTCTGGTAAAGAAGGAGCACATTCAGGATTCAAAGTTCAAAGCCTATGTTCTGTCTTGAAAAACCGGTACTTTAAAAAACAAAACCAAAAAAAAAAAAAAAAAAACAGTGTTCCACTAGCCGAGGTTATAAATAAAATCTCTTCATCTTTGGAGAAAGTGTAACAGATGCTGCTTGTTCCCTTCATCAGAAATGCCATGAAAGGGATTATAGGACACTGGATTAAATAACCTCTGTGTTCCTTGCGATTCAGTAATTCCCTGGTTTTAAGCTACCCGAAGTAGGTAAATGGAAATGAACTATTAGGAAGAAAGGGATGATGTTTGGATTAAAAAAAATGAACAAAGTGCTACTAATACATTTATTGGCAAAAATAAGAATAACACTTTCATTTAAGAATTTCACATCTGTATCTCTGAAAAGGGCTTGTCATTTCTTTGGAACTCAGAAACGTAATTTTTAAAAATCTCCTTGGAATATATCCAGTGATAAAGGTTTGATTTCTATGCAATGTGTTTGGCTATATCAGACCAGTTCAGTTTCCTTTTCATTAGCTTTCATTGAAAGTTTACTATCTGAGGCCATTATTTCCAGAATAAAAGATGAAAAAAGATCACATCAGTGGTTTACATAAACAAAATGAGGAAAATTCTATTTTTTAAAATCCCTCCACAATAGCTGCATTTTTCAGAAAGTATGCATTTCAATCCTGAAAGATACTCAGTGATTTTCATATTATGTGTACTGCAAGTATTCTGATACAGTTTTAGGCCCAAGAAAAATTTAGTCAATGGTATCTGTTCTAGTTATTTTTAAATAGTTATATTGTGCCCATTTTAGAAAATGTACTATTAGCCAAAGTGAGAAAACTTGATAATTCACAGGTATTTCCTTGTAAAATGTGCCTATTGAAATTCATCAGATATTTCTCAAGGTGAGTTGGTGAAGATATTTGATCATTTATACTGTCATCTGATCCATCTGTTCTTCATCGGAGTCACTGTAACAAAATATTCGCTGAGTGTGTGTCATTGAGATGAACATCTGTTAGCAAATACATCTATTTGACTTTGTGATTATTATTACAGGAGTACGTATGACACAGTAGCCATTTGAGTAGGATAGGCTAGCCATTGGTAACACCAAATCCATCTCTCAGTAATTCTCCTTTTCAGAATAACTCTCAAACAAGGTAATTTAACATGGTTAGCTTTTTTCCAAAATGAAGAAAACAGATAGTGGATGTTTTTTAAGTCATTTAAGTATAAATCTGGGACCTTCCGCTCTACTTTTAACTTAGTAAAATTAGATATAATTACAGTAACTCCTCTTTTTGGAGAACAAGAAGTACCTTTTTTCCAAAATGACATTGATTTATTATTTATGTCCAAATAATTAAATAACTGACAAATTAATTAGGATAATCCAGTACACATTCAATGAGAGCACTTTAATAATTTAAAATGCTGGTGTAATTACACAGGAAAGCATGCCTGATGTGTCCTGGCAGAGCCCAATTTATGAATTTCTGAAGTGAAACCATTTTTTTATAAATTGTTTTAGGGTCAACATGCAAAGAAAACACACAATCTGAATAAATCAGCATCCCCCTAACACTCAGTATGGTAGTTTCGTCTGTTATCTCTATAAGATCTTTTTCATTTCCATTACTTCACCTAAGCACTTGCATGTTAAATTAGCTACTGAAAGGAAAACTGTTTCCTCTTTACTGCTGCTCTCAATACATCACTTTTGCACTGTATGTGTAGGTTGTGTTCAGTTCTCTGCAGACATCGACTGTGTGTCCTGCAGTTTAATTCTGACACCAATTACCAGGAGTTAGCACAGACCCCACAGTTAAAGGTTTAGTCCCACTTGAGGTGCCAGTTGCAACTGGTGGGCCCCCAGGTTACCCACAGCTTGTGTTGGACTTGGATAGAAATTGGAGATTCCCACAACCCCTTTCTCATATTTGATAATTCGTTAGAACGGCTCAGAACTCAGGAAAGTAGTGTACTTACTATTGCTAATTTGTTATGAAAGGATACAAGTGAGGAACAGTCAGATTGAAGAGACACATAGGGCAAGGTGTTGGGGAGGGCATTCCATGCCCTCTCCAGGCAGCCACCCTCGTGGCACCTCCGTATCTTCACCCAGCCCGGAGACACTCGAAACCCCTTCAGCTGGAGTTTTTTTTTTTTTTTTTTTTTCTTTTATTATTATTATTATTATTATTATTATTATTATTATACTTTAGGTTTTATGGTACATGTGCGCAATGTGCAGGTAAGTTACATATGTATACATGTGCCATGCTGGTGCGCTGCACCCACCAACTCGTCATCTCGCATTAGGTATATCTCCCAAATGCTATCCCTCCCCCCTCCCCCCACCCCACAACAGTCCCCAGAGTGTGATGTTCCCCTTCCTGTGTCCATGTGTTCTCATTGTTCAATTCCCACCTATGAGTGAGAATATGCGGTGTTTGGTTTTTTGTTCTTGCGATAGTTTACTGAGAATGATGATTTCCAATTTCATCCATGTCCATACAAAGGACGTGAACTCATCATTTTTTATGGCTGCATAGTATTCCATGGTATATATGTGCCACATTTTCTTAATCCAGTCTATCATTGTTGGACATTTGGGTTGGTTCCAAGTCTTTGCTATTGTGAATAATGCCGCAAAAATCAATTCAAGATGGATTAAAGACTTAAATGTTAGACCTAAAACCATAAAAACCCTAGAAGAAAACCTAGGCATTACCATTCAGGACATAGGCATGGGCAAGGACTTCATGTCTAAAACACCAAAAGCAATGGCAACAAAAGCCAAAATTGACAAATGGGATCTAATTAAACTCAAGAGCTTCTGCACAGCAAAAGAAACTACCATCAGAGTGAACAGGCAACCTACAAAATGGGAGAAAATTTTCGCAACCTACTCATCTGACAAAGGGCTAATATCCAGAATCTACAATGAACTCCAACAAATTTACAAGAAAAAAACAAACAACCCCATCAAAAAGTGGGCGAAGGACATGAACAGACACTTCTCAAAAGAAGACATTTATGCAGCCAAAAAACACATGAAAAAATGCTCACCATCACTGGCCATCAGAGAAATGCAAATCAAAACCACAATGAGATACCATCTCACACCAGTTAGAATGGCGATCATTAAAAAGTCAGGAAACAACAGGTGCTGGAGAGGATGTGGAGAAATAGGAACACTTTTACACTGTTGGTGGGACTGTAAACTAGTTCAACCCTTGTGGAAGTCAGTGTGGCGATTCCTCAGGGATCTAGAACTACAAATTCCATTCGACCCAGCCATCCCATTACTGGGTATATACCCAAAGGACTATAAATCATGCTGCTATAAAGACACATGCACACGTATGTTTATTGCAGCTGGAGTTTTTAATGGAGGCATCACTACATAGGTGTAATTGATTAAATCATTGGCCATTAGCGATTGACTGAATCTCCAGCCCCCTCCCCTCCCTGGAGGTCAGAGGTGGGGCAGCAATTTTCAACTGTTTAATCACACGGATGGTTCCCTTGACAGCCAGCCACCTCTCCTCTATCCTTAGGCACTTTCTGGAAGTCATCTTATTGATGTAAACTCTTCTGTGATGGAAGGGGACTTGTTATGAATAACAAAAGGCCCTCCTTTCACTTTTATTGCTCTTATCACTTAGAGAATTCCAGGGGTTTTAGGAGCTGCGAGCCAGGAGCTGTGGAAGACAAACTATACGTTTCTTACTATATCATAGTATCAAAACTACCAAATCTAAATTTCTAACTCTAGTGTCATCTGTTCACGATCCCCTCTCCCTGAATGCCCTATAAGCACTTTGAAAGCTGTGATATAGACCAACACAAAGGGCCTCATTCTTCCCAGAGTTTCTTGTTAAGATGAATGGCACTACCATATAACCAGACTCCCAAGTTCTAATTCTTTGATCTTCCTTCTCTGTATTCAAATGGCTACCAAGTCTTTTCACTTGTTCCTCATGAATAGCTGTTTGATTTCAAGCTCATCTACATTGCTGTTGGTTTTGTTATGATGCTATTTTTGTGCACTATTTTATTCCCAGCACCTAACATATAGTAGTCACTTAATAAATACTGGTAGTTTGGATGGATGGATGCACAGCAGACAGAGGTTGTCATAGCCTCCTCAGTTGCACCTTTGCTTGTAGTCTTGCTCCAGCTCATTCCTCTCCTTAAATAATGTATTCTTCATACTACTTCCAGTATACTTTCTAATATCTAACATCGGATATGCTACTGCCCTCCACCTCCCCCCATAAGGAAGAGAACTAGTTGAAAATTCTAGAAGGATCTTAGTCTCTTCAGGATAAAGTTGAGACTCCTCTGCATTGTGTTTAAGGGCCTTCCTGAGACGTTTTATCCTCCTGTTGACTAACCGACTGTCATTTTGCATTCAGTCTATCCCAGTTGCAGTCCCTTAAACATAGCAGGAACTGTAAACTGTTTTCCCGAGCTCTTGGCTCCCTTTGAATGCACTTTCTTATTTTGTCCATGCCAACTCTGTTTACTATTTATAGCCTTAGATCATGGAGCCTTCTGGACCTAATCAAGCATAGTTAGCAGCATCTTTCATGTCCCTTTAACAAATTGTACCCACCTCTATGTTGCTTGTCCTTGTCCTCAGTATACTGTGGGATCCTTTAGGGAATGAACTGTGTCTTTGTTTTATCGTAGTATACCCAGTCTCACAGAACCTGACATTTTGGAGATACTAAGTAAATGTGTGGAGGATGGATAACATGACCTTTGTCAAGGCCAACTAATTCTTTGTCATGCCATGTGTTATGTGTACTTTTCAGCACACTTAGTGCAATAAAATTGAGTATCTTAAACAAGTTTTAGCAAACATAACATGGTCCACTTAGTGAACTAATAAGTATGAAAGACAATGCAATTTAATATAAAGATTATTATTCTGAGAGGCAAAATGCAGTCAGATATCCCTTAACAAAGGAGATATATTCTGAGAAATGCATCATTAGGCGATTTCATCATTGTGTGAACACCACAGAGTGTTCTTAGACAAACTTAGATGGTAGAGCCCACTACCACCTAGGCTATATGCTTTTAGGTAACAAACCTGTACAGCATGTTACTGTACTGAATACTGTAGACAGTTGTAACACAATGGGGCATCTGTGTCTGTAAACCTGTCTAAACATAGAAAAGATACAGTAAAAACGTGGTATTAAAATCTTACGGCTCCACTGTCCTATATGTGGTCCATAGTGACCAAAATGTCATTATGTGGTATGTGGCTGTACTTGGTTTCTAACCTCCTTTCTCTTCAGAGTGACCCTCTGTTATGTTTTTATGCAGACTATTTAACCTTTCTGGGCCTGAATTTTCTTTTAACCTGCAAAATAGTGGTGATGATACATAGGTAGCAGGTTAGTCTAAATGACGTTCTTAACCTCTTTCCAACTTAAAAAGTCTGCAGTGGTTTGAGTATTTTTGTCAAAACTTGGTTTCCACTCTCACCCTAAAGATGGTTTTTGAAATAAAAAATTGTGTTTTCATCAAATAGAAACCTTTAATTGAAAAGTAAGTTACAGAATAAACAAATACATTTTTTAATGATGGTAGAAACAAGCTAAAAATGGGTAGCTGTGAGCCTTTTGAATTCTAAAACATCTTGAAAAATGTTTTACAAAATGAGATTTAAAAAATACAGACTTGCCGTCCCTTAAGATGTATAAACTAAAATTGCCTTAGGAATTCTAATCATACTGTTCTCTAAATCATTTAATTATGATTGCATCAGCTCTCTTCATAGGAAGTACTTATTATTCACTAATATCTCTTGATATCTCAATGTTGTGTAATCAATTTTAAGCATTTGAGGCTGAGCTGATGGCTTAATCACCTTTAAAGGTAAGTATGGTAGGGCATTTTAAATGTAGTCATACAAGCTCATAAGAATACAAAAACTCTTTTCTTCAGCAGATATTTTTTATTCTTTGATTATCTAACTATAAGATGTTTGTTGAACAGAGTGTGGAATCGTCCTTAAATCATCTCCTGAGGCTTGGTAGTGCCTACTTAAGAGAGGCACTAGGTACGTTTTCAAAGTCACACAGTCTATTAGGGCAGAGCTAGAATTTAAAGCCCAGCGTTCTGGCTCTAGAGCCCATGCTCCAGCACCCTGTCAATGTATTCTAATGGAGAAGCTAACAAATAAATGGGAAAAATTATTTAATCTCTTTGGACATAAAAGTTATTATACAGAATTTTGAGCAAGTGATACTAAGGAATAATTGGTTTTACCAGTCCTTCTGCAACTACTGCAGGATGTATTATTTCCTCATAGGACAGCTGCCTTTGGTTAACTTAATCCAGGTTTAAAGAGTCAAAGAGATAGTTTTTTTGAATAGGAGCAGAAATATAAACCTCCTGTTGTACGAGCAGGCCTCCCTTGTCTGTGTGTTCTCCAGCTTCATGACTCACTAAGGCTGTGTAAGATGAAAGTTGTCTTGAAGAAAACACTGTTGCTACCATAAATGGTGCCCTCATCTGTACATGGGAATAGAGGGACCACTGTTTTCTCTTTGTGATAAGAATAAACTCTTCTGAAATTTTGATGACTAGGAACATCAATGAAGGCCTTTAGGGGAAACGAAATGTATTTTTTAGTATACATGTTGTTATTTAATGTGGATTTTACTTAAGGACTCAGTGAAGTCATCCTTCTCACTTTTTTGAGAAAGCTAGAGCTCACCTGAAGCTTTAATTGTGACTAGTTTGGGGATTTTTGTAGAGACGGGAGTTGTACTGACGGCAAATTTCCCCAATGCAGTGACTACTCACATAATTTTTGACAGTTAACTAATCTCAAAACTGCTTCAATTATCTTGTTTTCCATAGTGAGAAATTTAATTAAAACAGAGTACAGATTGTGAAAAGGTTATTTATGAAAATGCATTTTAAATGTGAATTGAAAAGCCTAGGGACACCTTTTTATTTTAGATAAAAAGATGAAGGTTCTATAATTTTTCATATTCATTTTACCAGAAGCCAGGGTAAGAGCAGTATGCAATTTACTTGAAATGTCTTATCAGAAGCGTCACAAATCAATCTTTTGCCTAAATTGCTTGAAAGGTTGACTTATTTTAGAAATGTAAGACTTTAGGAAATAAGTTCAGATTTAAAATATATGAGTATGGAAGTTTTTTTTTGGTTTTTGTTTTTTTTTCTTCCTAAGTTAAAACAACAACAAAACACCTTATCAAGGAAGTAGAAAGCTCTAAAATGAAAATGTCATTAAGGCATGGAAAGCAAATTGTGCTGTCATAATTAGGCTTGCCCGTCCAAGTTAGTTGAGCTATAATGGTTTTATTTGAGCTGATGTGACAGATGTAACATGTCCCTCAGGTGATTTAGGGCTGAGGCAGGGAAAGGAACTTGTGAACCACTAGATTATTCCTTTGTTATAATGGATTTTCTGCAAGAACCTGCCATGTTAGTTTTACAGTTTTCAACCAGCATTCATAGAACACGGTCTCTGCCTGTAAGTAGATTAGAGTCTAAGAAGGAACATAGTGTTGGGGAGGAAAAGTAATTTTCTGTCTGCCCTCTGAGTTCTTAGCTGGAATGTACCCAAAAGAAAAATAAGTTTTTTGACATGCATATTTTATATATATGGGAGAGATACCCAGGGAATTAGTAAATCTCAAAGAGGGGGCTTCGAACTCTGGTTTATATAGCGTCTTCCGTAAGGAACAGTAAATTTTTTAGAAATGACTAGATAAACAAAGGCAAAGGACTGTAAGTCTCTAGGGAGAGCGAATTCTGGAAAGGTAAATAAATGGAAGTTTGTTATGTAGATTCCTCTGTTGTCATCTCAGGCTAATAAGGGTCCAAAGTTATCTTGGTGGGCCTCAGTGTCTCACTCCTGTAATTCCAGCACTTTGGGAGGCTGGAGTTGGAGGTTTGCTTGAGGCCAGGAGTTCAAGACCAGGCTGGGCAGCATATTGAGACCCTGTCTCTGCAAAATTAAAATAAATTTAAGAAAATAAACTTGTGTTCAGTGATCAACCTTGGTCCCTCCTGGTAGACAGGGGAGGAGGGAAACCTTTGCCTTTATAAATTTATGTCTTGCTTTGGTGCAGATATAAGAGGGCAGAGAGGGCAGAGAGCTTTTTTAATCTGCTGATTCTCAATTAGCTTCTGCTCAAAATAATCTTTATGCTAAAGTGGCATATTTTGGGTTGGCATGCCTGATCTCCTGCAGTAGTTATCACCCCCACTTTGAATACTTTCATAATTACTTGTTTATTTTAGGTGGTCAATCTGTTATTTGGATCCACAAGTATACATCTTATTTAAGGTACTTAGAGTAATGTAAGTACTCTTTTATTTTTCTTATTACTTTCCATTATACTTTAAGTTGTTAATGGTAGGTAGGAGCCATGTCTTTTGATCTACAGGACCCAGTATATTTTGGTGGAGACAGGATCTTGTTCTGTCACCCAGGCTGGAGTGCAGTGGTGCAGTTAGAACTCACTGCAGTCTCAACATACTGGACTCAAGCGATCCTCCTGCCTCAGCATTCTGAGTAGCTGGCACCACATTTGTGTGCCACTTTGCCTGGCTGATTTTTTTATTTTTTATAGAGACAAGGTCTCACTTTGTTACCCAGAAAGGTCTGAGACTCCTGGCCTCAAGCAACCCTCCTGCCTCGGCTTCCACAAGTGCTGGGATTACAGGTGTGAGCCACTGTGCCCAGCCTGGATTTCCTGATGCAGAGACGAAACACAGTTAATCTTGAGAATTAGAACACCTATAATTGACTTTTGTACAAAGAATAGGGAGGAACAAACAGGAAAGAACAACTGCTTGATGGAATGTGGTAAGACTTTAGAGGAGATAACATTTAAACCAAACAGGAAGGGGATGAGTAGCACTCAGGTAGGAGGAACTAAGAGGACTCTGCGCAGACTCGATGTGATATTTAAAGGCATGGAGACGGGGAGGATCTTAGTGTGCTGCAGTCAGCCAGAAGAATTTTGGTGATGTCCATTATTGATGAGGTTTATTGTCATCTTTATACATTTTTATTCATTCATTTTGTTTATAGGTAGAATAGAGCATGAGGTGCATAACAGGATGCAGAATCGGGACTATAGTGGTTAAAAGTAAATAAAATAAAAAGCAATTTTAAAATAGAACCACGTTGTCAGGTTGGGTGACAGAAGTGGAAGGCCAGTTGGCCATCTCGATATGTTCTTATAGTGTGGCATTATCCTGGAGAGTTCACTACAGTACAGGGTCTGGCCCTCAATTTTATAGGGCCAGGCAGCATATCATAGAGGTTAAAAGCAAAGTTGGGAGCCAAACTGACTTTCGAATCCTTGCCCTGTCTTTAATTGCTATGTGACCTTACTCAAATTGCTTAACTGTTCTGTGCCTCAGTTCCTAATTCAAAGGTGGAAATACTAGGGCTTATCACATGAGATTGTTAAGTTATAAAGATGAGGTAAGTTGCCATGTGGAAAGTACTTGATACCTGACACATGAAAGGTGATAAATAATTTTGTTGTTGGCTCAGAAATCTAATTCTTCAGTTTACAAGGTAGCTCAATCTTTCAGGGCATACTCTTGCTGTATGTTGGACATTAATATATAAAAATTATAATATTCAGTACTATTCACATGTGCTAGAATGACTAAAATTAAAAAGGTACTTTGAATTGTGGACTGGGATGTGGCACAATAGGAACTCTGATGCAGTGCTGTGGGAATGTACACTGCTCCAGCCACTTTGGAAAAATGTCTGGCACATTTGGCTGTCTGTTATGTGCACAGGCCTCCCCAGTACCTAGCAGTGGGTAATTCCTCAGCAGAGATGCACACATAGATGCACTGGAAGACGTGTATAAGAATCCTGTAGGCAAAACCTAGAAAGAAGCAAAATGTCTATCAATAGTAGAATGGATGAACAAATTATAGTATAATCATTCAGTATTTTAAAGCAGTAAGAATAAACCAATTGTTGCTACACACAACATTGATGAATCTCACAAACATAATACTTAATGAAAGAAAAATGGCACAGAATAGTAGATATTCTGATTTCATTTATATAAAGGTCAAAGCAGGCAAAACTCATTGATGATGCTGAGAGTCAGGATGGTGGTTACTTTTGGGGGAAGACGGTGATTCAGAGGAAACAAGGGCAGCTTCTGGCAACTGTTGATGTCCCATTTCTTGATCTGAGCATTGGTTACTTTTTTACTCCTTGCTGTGTGGCTTGGTTGTATTCACTTGGTGAGAATTCACTAAGCTGTGTACTTAGGATTTGTACCTTTTTATGACTTATTTTATGCTTGAATAAAAAGTTTAAAAATATGACCAATTTGTGAATTAAGATGATAAGACTAAATAGACCAGATGCTCTCATTTATAACAGAATAACACATCTTCCTTCAAGCAGATCTGTTATTAGACCACGTGATAATCTGAAGGTTTCTCAGTAAGTCTAAAAGCAGATCAGAGAATAATCTTAATGCAAATGTTATAAAACTCTGATAGCTTGTTCTTAACATTTTCCCAGTATAGAAGCCTCTGCACTGTGAATTACATATGCCTTCTGGTGGGCCAGTAGCCATTTCCCCTTCACAGTGGGACTAAGGACACTTGGCATCTCTCATCTGGCACATCATTCAAAGAGGGGCTGTTGTTCTCAAGGAAGAGCACTTGGAAGAATGAATGAATCAGTATAAATCCATGACTAATTGAACGCTCACCCCATGCCAGGCACTGAGAACACAGTGGTCAACAGGCAGATGAAGCCCTTGTTCATGTGGAGACTCCATTTCTATTGGGAGACATGGACAATAAATAATACATATTGGATATTGATGAAAGTCAGCTTCCAGACTCTTGCTGAGCATGACTACAAAAGGTGAAAGAAACAATCAACAAATAAACAAAAAAATCTTTGAAGGCATGAAAGCTAAAATGGTTAAAAAATAATAATAACTGGGCCAACAGCTTGGAGGAAAATGAAAATGAAAGACAGTTTTCCTCTGAATCACAGAGTATGAAAAATGACTCATGTGACTATTTCCTCAACTGTCCTAAGAATGGTACATAGCTAGTATCATTCTAGATACAAACGAAAGACATTAATTCATGTTATACACAGTGGATGTCTTAGGACATCAGGTTTCATTCTCTGGTGGAACCCTGGTGAGAAAGACTGCAATGAGCTTCTGCCAATTTCTAAAGAAGGTAGGTGAGAATGTGAACTGAGTCTTAAAAGAAATCTAGAGCCCGGAGAAGTTTTAAAAAATGGGCCTTAAGGGTCCACCCAGCTTAGGTGAAGGGACTGATAAATCCCCTTGGCTGTGGAATGGATCCCAGAGAAGCTATACTTCCAGAGAATGCACTGATGGTCAGCTTCCAATCATAGCAGTCCTTTGTGGGACTAAGATTAACCTAGACTTACTAATTCTCCTATCCTGGAGAAATATGACAACCTGGTCCTGAAATTATTTTTTTCATGTGTAATTGCTGATATTCAATAAAAAAATTACAGACATACATGAAGGTACTATAATAAACTAAGGAAAAGTACAGAAGCAGACACAGTGGATTCAGATAGCAGACATTATACTCAATTATAATAAAGGAATTAAAAAATAAATTTGATGATTTAAACAGAACTAGAATGTATAGAAAAATAGACATTTTGTAACTAAAAAGAACTACATGGATGGGTTCAGTAGCAGATTAGACAGAGCTGGAGAAAGGACTAGTACGCTGGAAGTTAGATCAGCGAAGCGTGAAGAGAGAGACTGGACCACATGGAAAGGACCCTGAGCACAAACTCTCTCATGTCCACCTTGCTCATTTAAAGCCCAGAGGTTCCACATGGTCTGGTCCCTGCACCTCTCTCCCAGCTCACTCCACTTTTACTTCTTGTCTTACTCTATTCCTGCTGCTATAATAAAATTATAATATTAATAAACTATAATAATTAGATGTAATTCGATATCTTAGATGGATAATTTATAAAAGAAATGTATTCTCACATTTTTGGAGGCTGTGCAGTCCAAGATCAAGACACCTACAGATAAAGTGGTGAAGGCTTGCTCTCTGATTCATAGATGGTGCCTCTTGCAGTGTCCCCACCGGGCAGAAGGGCAAAATGGATGGCAGGGACTGGAGGACCAGGCAGCTCTCTGAAGCCTGTCATGAAGGCATTAAACCAGTTCACGAGAGCCTGCATGTCTTAAGCACTTCCCAAGAGGCCCAACTTCTTAATTCCACCACAATGGACATTAAGTTTCAACATAAATGTTGGAAATACACAAACATGCAAACCACAGCACCCCTCTACCTCATGGCCTTTATGCTTGCTGTTCATTCTATCTGAAATGCTCTCCCCCAGTCCCCTAAAATCCGTGTGACCAGCTCCCTCACGGCTTTCACATTTGTATTCAAAGTCTTGTCTGTAAGGACTTCCCTGGCCATAGTGTCTAAAATCTCAAACCTCCCCAACACTCTCATTATCTTATATACCATATATTTTGCTTGGTTTTGTTTCTCTGCTTCCCCATGAGGACAAAGATATTTGTTTTGTTTGTGTTGAATGCTGTGTCCCCAGTGCTCAGCACAGTGTCTGACACCTAGTTGGCATTCAACAACATCTGCTTCCCAGGATAGATGGAAAGATGTCCATAAAAATCTGTAGCATGATGCAAGGTTAATATGGACCCAGTGAAATTTAGTTATTCCCCCTTTTTCCTATCTTTGTGGAATTTCTGGTTTAATTTCATTTTCTTTAATTTTTTTATTTATAGTTAATTTTCCCTTCACTTGTTTGTAGGATTTCTGACTTCATTGTTATTTTGTTTTTCTTTCAGTGTATTTTTCAGCACCTTGACAAATTAAACAAATGAAATTCTATCTCAGTTGGATATGAACTAAGAGAAGAGATCCTATGAATGATTGACACAGACATATTTTAAAAGGCTGTATTCAGATGTGGATAGAATAGCAGCTAATCTTGGTCAGTCATTACCTAAAAACCAAAGTAGTTAATACAAGTGATTGCAGGATGGGAATGTAGACATCACATTTTAGAGAAAGTTTTAAGAATTCATCGTATTCTATAAAAGTCAAATACCTGGATAGCTTTGATTTTTCTCTGATCTGACAGCTTGAGAGTGTTAAAAGGAATAGGTCTTTAGCTAAAACAAAACTACCTTTATTAGGTATGAACTGTGCCAAACAATTTTCATAAATATTTTTTGGCTAATCTTCCCACAACCACTGGTAACAACCAAGAGGTATATTATGATTACCATTTTGCAAATTTTAAAATTGGGATTCAGAGAGATTAGTGACTTCCCCAAAGCCACACAGCTAGTAAGTAGCAGAGCTGGAATTTTTGAACATAGTCATCAGACTCCAAAGACTGATGCAAGGAAGTTGTATTCGTCTACAAGTCACACAATATTTTCCTCACAGCCCTAAAATAAACAACTGGGCATGTGATTTAATTCTTAAATGATGACTTATTTAAATGATATGAGAAAGATTCTTATTTAGAATCATTGTTAATATGGTAATTTTTATCTTTAGTTGGCTTTGTGATGTGCTCATAGTCTAATTAATGAGTCTCAGAGGTGACACTACATCGACCCGGATGCTATTACCCAGAACCCCAGTGAAAACTGAATTTCTGAAAAGACTGTTTTCAGTTAGTTTGTTTTTTAAACTCAATCAAATTATTATGAGACTAAGCTTTTAACACTGCGTTTATATGAAAACTTTTTACGTGTTGAAGTGACCAGTTATTATCCTAATTAAAGTTAGATGTCAGATAGCATAATTACATTCTTTTAAAATGACTCAAAACTGAAACAGTATTTAAAAAATCACTCTTTTGTAAATTCATCTGTTCACTTAAAATGATTTTTCCCGGGTTTAAATGTGAGTTTACTTGTAACAGAAATAGAATTAAATAGGTCATAGTGTTTCCTTTATCCTGGAAAACCTCTTCTTTTTAAAGCAAGATTTCTCTGGTGTTTGGCCACATGTCGGTTTGAGTTTTATAGGTCGGGAATGACAAATGAAGACTCTCCACCTGTGTAAGAACACATCTTCCCTTCCTGTAGCCTGGCATCTGCCAAGCAGACAGCTCACCACTGCCAGCTCAGTGCCGTTTCTAAGCTAAAAAGTCAGACTTGATGAATAAGCAAGTCTTTTTAATGAGGCAAACATTATTTATGTTTATAATAACTAATTTCTCATCCATGTTTGTTCAGTTTTTAATAATATTCTGATTTCAAAAGTAGAATACAGAGTTCCATAGGCAATTTTCTGCTGAGGGCAGGGAATCTAAGACGGATACTTAATGTTTGACAGAAAATGATATAGGTGAGTTCTTGTCATCAAATTTTACAGTATTGTAATACATACTGCATTTTATTATACAGTATCTCCTCAAGTTGCATTCTTCTTAAAGAAGCACTTAACTACATTTCCTGCCACTTGTCATTAATTAGTTCTTTTCGTCATTTATTCAACAAACATGACCACATGCCTCCTATGTGCTAGACACTGGGAATACAAGAGAAAAGGCCTGCTTTTTACCCTTAAGGACCTTACAGACTAGTGAGAGGAGAGGAGGCAAAGAAATAATTACAGAAGCTGTGAATATACAAGTTATTGGTTATCATGGACGCAGGAAGGAGAGAGGGATAATTCAGCCTGGAGTCTTCTTGTTGGCTCACTAAAAAGGTGATGTCAGAGGAAACAGCCTGTGCAGAGGAATTGCGGGTGAAACGACACAGCTGCTGCAGGGCCCTCACGCAGGTGCTGAAGCACACAGCACCAAGCAGCAGCGGCAGGCACCTCCCTCACAGCACCAGGCAGCAGTGGCAGGCACCTCCCTGGGTGAGTTGCTGAGGGCAGAACTGTGAGAGGCTTAGGAATGTGTTCTTTATCTTATATCTTTATTTATTGGTTAGTCTTCCCCTATTGTTCTCAGGACAGAGGAGTGCAGAGTGGAGATTTTAAGCAGGGAGGGAAGGAGTACAAGTGAGGGTTTGCATTCTAGGTGTATAATTTTTGGAGGAATGTTTAGATAAGCATTAGAAATCCAGGATCAGTTAGGGTCTCTGACTAGTCCAGTTGAAGAATTCTGAATGATTCTGATGAATCTAATAATTCTGAATGAAATGATTCACATTAGGAATGTAGAGGAAGGGGGGATGGGTGTGAGAGAGACTTAGGGAGATTAAAAACAGACTCACTGGCTAGTTGGATGACAATGGGATGGTAAAGCAGAAAGCGCTGATTTTTCTCCAGATGTTAATGCCTTCCTACGTGTGTGTGGACTGATGGATTCTCACCACAGTATTAGAGATCTCTTGTATCTCCTGCACTGCCTCGCTCACAAGTGCACGGTCTGATTTTTAAAGTGCAAGGAAAGGGATAAAACATCTTTGCAGTACATTTTGACAACATAGCGGTGCGTTATATATGTATGTATGTATGTATGTAGGTATGTATGTATTTGACATAAGGTCTTGCTCTGTCATCCAGACTGGAATGCAGTGGCATGGTCGTGGCCCTGCATGGCCTTGGTCTGCAGCCTCCGCCTCCCAGGCTCAAGCAGTCCTTCCACCACAGCCTCTTAAGTAGCTGAGAATACAGGTGCCCACCACCATGCGTGGCTAAGTTTTGTATTTTTTTTAGTGGAGACCAGATTTCTCCATGTTGCCTAGGCTGGTCTCAAACTCCTGGGCCCAAACAATCCGCCCACCTCAGCCTTCCAAAGTGCTAGGATTAGTAAAGGAGCTTTATTTAGCTTCTTCCAGAGGAAATTCCTTAGGTTGCTTGTAACTTTATACCGCCAGGTTTCCTCACTTTTGGTCATCTGATGAATGGCTAGAGGCTCTGGCGATATATGGATCAGCTGAGGAAAATTCAAGAAAGAGGTGAGAGGACTAAACAGAGAAGGATTTGGCCTGCTTTGCCTCTAGAGGGATTCAATCCAGCAATGTAATGAACATCTTTTAAGTCCTCATTATGTTCCAGGCACTGTTGCTACTCTGTGCCTGGTGTGATGTTGTGAAAGAATGAATAAGACACAATCCATATTCAGAAAGGTAGGTGACTAAGCAAAAAGCAAGGTATATCCTATGCAGCCCAGTAGTGGAAGTACATATATTAGGTCCATTGTTGTCATAACAAAGGTGTCATAGACTGTTTTCATGGGACTCAGAAGTTATAACAGAATTGGAAGCTCTCATTTGAGCTTCACCTTGAAAAATTCACTAGACAGAGCAGGCCAGAGACTTACAGGAAACAGCACATGAACTAGAAATAGTCATTGCATGGGAGGCACAGGACACATTGCAAAAAAATGAGTCTGACATGTAGACTGGGGCTTGTCACAATGGGGCCCTCTAGGAGCAAATATGGAAATGTGAAAAATTACACAAAAATTTCAAATATAAAGTAAATCTTTCAGCATATCTGAGCAGTGCCAGCACTGAAGTGTAGTGAGTTCCTCATGCCAGGTCTCGGCAAGCTTTTTAAGAGTAGAGTCTAAGCTTAGATGTGTGCTTGATCTAAATCTTTGACATCCCCTTCTATAATTTGATTCCACTCAATTATCTGTTGAGTTATAGCAAATAATGCATTCACTATTTTTTTAATTTCTATCTTAGCCTCAGAAACATCTACTGAAGAATTTTATAATATAAAACTATGTAAATAAGAAAAAATGAGCAACCAGTGGTTCAGAACACTGGAAGATAAGAGCATTAGGGAAAAAAGGGAGGCCTGCTAAACCCTCAGATCACCCAGTCCTCAGACAAAAAAATCTTAAGGTTTAGAGGCTCTTACTCAGCTCCACTACTCTCTCCTCTTCCTCATTTTAATCATTTGCTGAGTCATTTGTTTATTGGTTAATCCCCCTTCACTGTTGTTCTCAGCCAGTAACCTCATCTCCTACCTTGTGATAAAAATAGTAGATGTTCAACAAGAAGTCCCTGTGCTCCCTACCTGGAACCTTAGACACTGATTTGCAGTCACACTCAGCTTTTCCTTCTTTTCTCCTATTGCACCCTGCTTCATGCTTCCCTATATGTTTCAAGCGTTGTCCACTGAACAAATAATACTCGTCATAATGGAAGTACAAAATATTCACCACCATGGCCAAATCGAACTGTGAAATCCTCCTGAATGAAATCTTGTGAAAATTGCAAATTTAATCTCTTAAAATCTTCAGTATAAAAATATCAAAGTCAGTAATTCAAAGACCTAAACAATTTGAAAATTCGGATAAATTGCTAGTATTGTAATATCTGACAGAAAAATTGAGTAAGGAATGAGTGTCTTAACTGTAGGGTTAAAACAGTATACTGCTTAATATTTTAGTTTTTTTTAATAATTCTAGTCATTTACAATCTTGATTCTTCAAATAAGCCAGAAATAGAATTATTTGAAGAAGCATATTCTTTTCAAGCTAACATTACTAAAGTAACCATGATCTTTGCATTTTGCCAAACTGTGTGCACGATGCAGTGACCTAGTTGCAAGTCTCAACTTCATCTTCACCCTTTCTGTTTCGTGCCCACACACCAAGAGATATTTCATAAACACAACTTGAATGATGTCATCCAAATTCAAATCCTTATTCCTTAACTTGGTCCTTCATGAGCTAGTGTATAATTTTCTGGGTCTCCTCTTCCATTTGCACCATACAGAGGAACCATAACAAGCTCTTTGATTCCTTGAATGAGCTTAGTTCTTGTCTTCCTGTACCTCCATTGTTTTGCACCTGCTGTTCATTCTGCCTAATTTTAATTTTTAATGACTATTTTAATGGCAACTTCTACTTTCTGTGCTTTGAAACTAATTTCTAGCATTGATACACCTGGGAAATTTTCTTCCACTTTTCTCTTTCCTGACTGGGCTGGTCTGTCCCACCTCAGTGCTTACCCTTGACACGGCAATTGACTTGTAGAATTATAGTTGTCTCTTTAGTTGTCTGTCAGCTGTCTCCCACTACACCTTATGTCATCCTACTTACTAGACTCCTTTCCAACCATGGTGTCTAGCAGAGTGCCAGAAATGGCATAGGTGTTAAGTCATGAAGGTTTAATTTAATAGGAATTTTCCTTCCATTAGGAGCCTCCAGCTTCTTTTAATTCATAAGAATTATTTGTAATGTCTGTATTTTGCTACTTACCTGATAACCAAAATCATCTCAAAAGTATTTGTTTGTTGTCTGATAGGTTTCTCTTCCTTGATTGACTATTGGAAGATCATACTCAAATTAGTAATCTACCTTCAGCTACTATGAAGAACACTATGGCTTGCAAATTGTGTTATAATCATATTCATGACTTCTGTTATTCCTCTGCCCCCATTTAATGACTATCATTTTATATTATACATTCTCATCAAAGTACAAAACATATAGCTCTTTGACAAATATTCAGTTGCTGTTTTCTAAAAAAATTTTTTTAAATATTAGTGATCATATATAAATAAATTATGTATTACTCCTACAAAGACAGCACCATCCCTTCATATTAATATTTGTTTTACAAAGTTGAAAGCTTTATAGTACCACACTATTTTGATTACTGTAGCTTTATAGTAAATTTTAACCTGGGAAGACTTATGGTCTATCCTGAGGAATGTTTCATGTGCAGTGGAGAAGAATGTGTATTTGGTTCTTTTTGAGTAGAGTGCTCTATAGATGTCTGTTAGGTATAATTGATTTGTATTGTTGTTCAAATTTTTTTTTTTCTTTTTTGGCCTTCTTTCTAGGTATTCTACTTATTACTGAAAGTGTGTTGATGAAGTACCCAACTATTGTTGTTGAATTGTCTATTTCTCCCTTTGATTCTGGTAGTTTTGCTTCATGTATTTTGAAGCTCTATTGTTACATATGTTTTTTATATATGCATACGTGTTTATAATTATTTTACCTTCTTGATGGATTGATCTTTTTATCGTTTTTTGTCATTTTTCTCTAATAATTTTTGTCTTAAAGTCTCTTTCGTCTAATGTTAGTGTTATAGCTACTCTACTACTCTTTTAGTTACTATTTTCATGGAATATCTTCTTCCATACTTTTCCTTTCAACCTCTTTTTATGTTTGAACCTAAAGTGTGTCTCTTGTAGGCAGCATGTGGTTGGATCATTTTTCCCATGATGCTAATTTCTTCCTTTTAATAGGTGTGTTTAATCCATTTACACTTAATGTAATTACTGATAACATAGGATTTATACCTGCCATCTTGCTATTTGTTTTCTACATGTTTTAGGTCTTTTTTGTACCTTACATCCTTCTTTTGTGTTAAATGTTTTTTTTTTTCACTGCACTGCTTTGTTGTTTCTTTTTCTACATTTTTATTTTTAAATTACTTATATTGCTTTCTCAGAATTAAACCAACACAAAAATGCTTTTTAATAGCTCCATTCTCTCCACTCGTTTTTGTCTTATTACTATCATACAAATTACATCTTTGTACATTGCATACCCATCAACATAGATTTATAATTATTTCTTTATGTATTTGTCTTTTAAATCATATAGAAGGAAAAGAGTTACAAATAAAAAAAATTTATATTATCTTTTATATTTACCTAAGGATTTACCAGTGTTCTTTGTTTTTTTTAATGTGGATTCAAATGACCTTTGTCTTAATTTCTCCTTCATTTTTGAAGGATAGTTTTGCTGGATGGAGAAATTTTAGTTGACAATCTTTTTTTTTTCTTAAGAACTTGTTAATATGGCTTCCTATTGTCTTCTGGCCTTTATGGTTTTTGTTAGAAATCAGCTGCTAATATTATAAAAGTCTCTTGCATGTGATAATTTGCTTATGTCTTTCTACTTTCAAGATTCTGTCTTTGTCTTTCAGCAGTTTAACAATAACCATGTCTACATTTGGGTCTCTGAGTTTATCCTTTTTGGAGATTATTGAGCTTCTTGGATGTGTAGATTACAGTTTTTCATTAAATTTTGGAAGTTTTTAGCCATTGTTTCTCAAAATGATCTCTATTCCTTTCTATTTTTTCCTTTGGGTCTGTCAGTATGTATATGCTTATGTATGTTGATACATTTGATGCTGTCCCATAGGTCTCTGATACTCTGTTCATTCATCTTTTTTTCTCTTCCTCAGACTGGATTTTCTCCACTCATCCATCTTCAAGTTGACTAACTTTTTTCTTCATCCTAGTTCCATCTGCTGATGAGCTTCTCAAATGAATATTTTACTTTAGTTATTGTACTGTGCAACTTAAGAATTTATTTTGGTTCTTTTTTATGTTTTCTATATCTATATTAATATTCTTTGTTTGATGGGACACTGTTCTTATACTTTAGTTGATTAGAAAGGGTATTGTTTAATTCCTTCACTACACAACTATCCCCTGTGTATACCGAAATCCACACATAATCAAGTTTCATAATCAGCCCTGCAGAACATACATATTTTAAAAGTTGGTTCTCCATATATATGAGTTTCACATTCTATGAATACCGTATTTTTTAGTTGAAAAAAATCTGCAGTAAGTGAACCCACACAGTTCAAATATGTGTTGTTCAAGTGTCAACTGTATTGAAAATAACCAAATTAAAGTCTTTGTCTAGTAAGTCCAATGTCTCAGCTTCCTCAAGGACTGTTTCTATTGACTGCTTTTTTTCTTGTGTAGGGACATACTTTTGTGAGTTTTTTTGCATGTCTTAACTTTTTTTGTTGTTGTTTAAAACCGAACATTTAATGTGTAAACTCTGGAAATCAATTTTTTCCAGGGTTTCTTGTTTGTTTTTGTTATTTAGTGACTTTTCTAAACTAATCTTATAAAGTCTCTATTTCTTGTGCGTTGCTATTGAAGTCTCCTCTGTGTTAGTTTACTAGTCAGCTAATGATTGGGCAGAGATTTTAGTAAATGCCTGGAAACTTTCTAATCTTTGCCAAGGGCCTCTGGGTGCCTATTGGGACTCATGCTTAACCTCAAGGTCAGCCAGGAGAGAGAGAGCTCAGAGCCCTCTCAGGTCTTTTCTGGGCATGGATGTGGCACTGTGCATGGTCCCGGCCTTCTAGATTGCCAGGAATAATTCAGAGCTTTACAAGACCTGTTTTGGACACCTCATTCCCCACTTTTCTTTTGAAGATTTTTGATTAGCCCATTGTTTGTTCAGTTTTTCTTCACTACCTCAGGCAGCAGAAATGTCAAACGATTGCCTTTAAGTATTTTCTTCAGATACCCTGAGGAAAAAGGCATTTTGCAAGGGGTGTAGTCTGAGTCAGGTCAAATGAAGACAGTTCTCTAGGAATGGGGTTTTGTCAGAACTCCAGCCTTGTTCTGCCCCCTCCAGCGGCATCCAGACTCCTGGTGATGGTGGCTGTTGGTTTTCAAGGTTCCTTCAGAGCTGGGGAGTGGAGCATGGGAATAAGACAAGTTAGAATAGCGCAAAGCTCACTGTTCTTACCAGGATTCAGCCATTTAAAAAAAAGAAAAAAGACAGTGTTTTCTAGAGCTCTGCAATCTTTTGATTAATTTCCAGGATTCTGAAAATGGTGATTCTGACCATTTTTACCAATTGCTCTTTGCTTTTGTAGAAAGAATGTGTGGAAGTTCTTCACCATTTTCACTGAAGTCACTCCTATATTTTTCTTTACACTATAAGTAGACATATAATTAAATGCTAGCTGAATTAATGGAAATTCGCTAAAAGCAGAATGCTTCTTTCTTTTTAGAAACTTCTCTGAATGTTTTTGTACTTCTCCTGTTATGTTTTAGGACTATGATGATGGATATGGCACTGCTTATGATGAACAGAGTTATGATTCCTATGATAACAGCTATAGCACCCCAGCCCAAAGGTAAGAGTCAGTCTTTATTACCAGACCCCACAACAGAAACCATTCCCTTCCACATTCATATATTCTGGGAAAAGTATGGCAGTCAGCTAGAGAGGGTAATTGGCTTGCCCTGTTTTTGTATTTGTTTAAATGGAGAAGCCCTGTCTGTTCTAGCAACCAGCATGTATTACCCTACCCAAGTTTACTATAATGTTAAAGAAATCAGGCTTGGGAAATAAAAACTGAAATTTTAGTCTAAAAATTCAACTTAAATGTTCAGTATATTTTGAGGAGGAACAATGGCCTCAAAGTCTGTAACTATTTAGTCTTAAGGCCCAAAATTACATTGGAAATGTGTAAGTATCCTACATTGTCAGTGCCTGGAGAAGAAAGTGTCAAAAGTTTTGTTTCCCATTCATAGAACATTTCAGTTTCTAAGTAGCAGCTCTCCTGTTTTCTATCAACTTCAAACTCCTACCTGTGAATAATGACTTAGTTGTGATTTATTTTCCAAAGAAATATTTACCCACAGATAATTAAATGTTACCAGAGGCAAAACAGAGCTTCATAGTTACCTCTTCTGATAATATTACCTTGATGTTCATTGATACATGAAATTAGTGTTTCTTATGTTGAGAATGTTTTCCTAAATATGTGGAAACCTTTTGTTTTATGTTTAAAATTCTAAGTGGAAGACAAAGGTAAATATACACATAAAACAAAATATTGGCTTTATAGTGATTCTGAAGCATAAGAAAATATGGACTATGAGGTGATTTTGATGAAACAGAAATTCACTTTTGAACTCGTCCAGTGCCAGTCAAGCTTTGAACACATAGGTTCTCTTTATTTGTTAACTCTGGTACTGAGGTAGATAGGGATATAAAAAAACTTTTTGTTTTTGCTCATACCAAATTTTATTCTTCTGTAACTTGTAAGTATTGAGTAACCTTCAAACTTTGACTCTCAACTGGTCTTTGTTGGTGGAAGCCTGTATATCGTGTTTGTGCCCTTTAGTGTGTTGAGGGTAGACCTAACACTTACGGAGCCCAGTGACTGGCATGTGGTGAATGCTTGATAAGACTTTGTATACACCATCTCATTTAAGTATCCCAGCAACTTTATGAAGTATATGGCATTGTTTTCATTGTATACATGAAGAAGAGGAGCACAGAATTAAGTAATTTGCCAGAAATCGCACAGAAAGTGAAAAGATGAAATTCTAAGTCAGATATTCTAACTCAAAGATATGTACCCTTTATAAATAAGTCCTTCTCAGATTTTGTTTAAAAACATAAATATCCACAAATATTTCAGTATGTAATCTAAATATCCTAGCAAAGCAAGTCTCCCATCCCCACAGCATTTGCTGAGTGCATACTGTATTCCTGGCACTGTTTCCATAAGTTCTGTAAGGCCTTACAGTCTAGGTTGTCTGAACACATCAGTCCTGACAACAGTACTATAAAGCTGATGGTATTGCTGTAGATGAGGAGGTCACATAACCAAAAGATTCTGGCACTTGCTTGTGACCAAACAGCTGATAAAATGGTAACAGGTGTGTGACTGTCAAGTGCATATTCTTAACCCTGGTACATTTGTGTGAGAGGCTCACTGCACATTTCTGTTAGTTCTGTTCCCGTATCTGTTATGGGATGTTTATACAGTTATGCATCGTTTAACGACTGGGATATGATCTGAGATGTGTGTCCTTAGGCAATTTTGTCATTGTGTGAACATCATAGAGTGTACTTACACACCTACATGATGTAGCCTGCTACACATCTGGGCAGTGTGGGCTATCTGAACAGCATGTTACTATACTGAATACTGCAGGCAGTGGACACACAATGGTATTTCTATATCTAAATATGTATAAACATAGAAAAACTTCAGTAAAAGTATGGTATAAAAGATAAAAAGTGGCATACCCATACAGGGCACTTACCATGAATGCAGCTTGAAGGACGGGAAGTTGCTCTTGGGTGAGTCAGTGAGTGAGTAGTGAGTGAATATGAAGGCCTGGGACATTACCGCGTACCACTGCAGGCTTTATAAACGCTTAGGCTACACTCAATTTATTAAAAAGTCTTCTTCTTTCTTCAATAGTAAATTAACCTTAGCCCTCTGTAACTTCTTTACGTTATAAACTTGTTTTTATTAATTTTTGACTCTTGTAATAATACTTAGCTTAAAACACATACATTGTACAGCTGTACAAATATATTTCTTTTCTTCATATCCTTATTCTATATACTTTTATCTATTTTAATTTTTTTTTTTTTTTTACTTTGTAAATTTTTTTTTCCCCTCTATCGCTCAGGCTGGAATGCAGTGGCGTGATTTCAGCTCACTGCAACCTCCTCCTTCCAGGTTTAAGGAATTCTTGTGCCTCAGCCTCCAGAGTAGCTGAGATTACAGGCGTGTGCCACTATGCTTGGCTGATTTTTGTATTTATAGTAGAGATGGGGTTTCGCCATGTTGCTCAGGCTGGTCTTGAACTCCTGGGCTCAAGCAGTCTGCCCACCTTGGCCTCCAAAAGAGCTGGGATTACAGGTGTGAGCCACCACACAGGGCCTACCTTTTTGAAAATTAAAAACAAAGACATAAATACACACATTTGCATAGACTGCACAGGCTCAGGATCTTTGAGATGTCATAGGTGACAGGAATTTCTCAGCACCATTATGATATCATAGCGCCACCACTGTACCTGCAGTCTGTTGTTGACTGAGACGTTGTTATGCAGCACATGACTCTGTTCAGTGTGTCGGATTTTCAAATGCAAGCATGTTTTTTGGCTTGAACTGTATCACAGTATAGTGATGTTTACAGTTCGATTCATTCTGTGGAGAAAAGAGAAGCGACTTAATATTTATTATTGAGTTTTTAATGTGTTTCAGATACTATGCTAAATGCTTTTTGTATTTGATTTCAGTAGATCTTCACAGGCATCAACCCAGTCCTATACAATAAATAGAGTTCCCTCCAGTTAATAGATGTAGAAACCAAAATGTAACTTTCTTTATGAAGTATATTTACAATACAAGATTATAGTCCATGTGATCTTTTGGTTTTTGATATTTGATATAAAGAGCCAAACTTAAAGCATTTGTCCTATTAAATCCTGTGATCTGTCAAGGCGAGTGATGTCAAAATGTGACTGCGGGTAAACTGATAGATCACTAAGGGAAGCTAGCATTTACTTAGAGCCTACTCTAAATCAGGCATGGAATTTAATCTGTTACTTACATGTCTTGTTTTGATACAAATGAAAACAGCAAGAGTTAATATACATGATGAAACTGAGGCTCAGAGAAGTAGGTGACTAATCCCAAATGTGAACCCAGGCTTTTAAAGCTCATGGTCTTCCTACTTTAAGCTCTGATTGTATATTTATATGATAGATGACAAGCATTTATTCTTTGGTTATTTATTCAATCGGTGTTTATTGAATGTCCATTTTGTGCTAGGCATTATGCTTGATGCTTGGAATACAAAGATTATTAAGACGGAGACTCTATCCTTGAAAAGCTTACTGACTTGAAAGAAACAAATATAAATATTTTAAAACAATGTAATATTCTAATTATCATGAGAGGTCTGAGGAGAAATTCATTGTTTTCATAAGATGGCTATGCTAAATTCTGGTTGGGAATACTGCGGACATTTACCTGAGAAAGTGAAGGATAAGTAGTAGTCACCAGGTGACAAACAGGGAGGAGCAGTTCACAGAGTAAGGCTAGCAAGTCACAGAGGCATGAAACGGTAAGTTTTGTGTGGCAACTACACATAATTGTGTAGGGCTGGAATATGTGGCACACAGGAGCTGTGGGGAGAGAGGGACCAGGAGGAGTGACAGCATGTTTCCTCCACAAGGAGCTGAGACAGTGCCATTGAAGAGTTACATGTAAAGGTATGATGCGTTTATACTTGAATTTAGAGAAATTAATTAGATGACAGTTGTGAAGGCTGGATTGGCAGATGGTGAGCCCAGAGGCAGAGACTAATTAAGATACTGGTATGTTATAAATTATAAGCCCTTTAAATATCAGGAAAGATTCACTAAAAGAAGCGTCTTTTGTGACAGCCAGTCTACCTTCTTTGAAGTGATCTTTTCCTTGCTACAACTTGTCTTACCTGAAGGAGTACAGAGAACTGTATGAGAAGTGCTCACATGGACAAGTGCAGAGGCCACTGCTAGATACTCTTGAGTGTTCATTTAATCCTCATAACATGGCAAGTAAACATCTGTCCCTTTTAAAGAAGAAAACAGTGGCTCACACAGTTAGATAACTTGCTTCAGATCGTACAGTTTACACAAAGGAGACAAACTTTGAACTGAGGTCTCGCTGTAACTATATATTAGTATCTTTTCCACTACAGCACTCTTAGCTTACACTAAATAGTTTCTCTGCTATAAATTGAAAGGAAGCAGCTATATATAGCATGGGGTGAAGAAATGGTTCTATGCACCATATTAGTTTACTATATGGGGCTGCCATAATAAAACACTCCAGTCTTCTTAAATCCTCTCTCCCGGGCTTGCAGATGGCTGCCTTCTCTCCATGTCCTCACGTGCTCTTTTATCTGTGCACTCACATTTCTGGTGTCTCTTTTTGTATCCAAATTTTCTTTTCTTTGAAGGACACCAGTCAGATTGGATTAAAACCCACTCTAAAGGCCTCATTTCAATTTAAATCAGCTCTTTAAAGGCGTTGTCTCCAAATACGGTCACAGTCTGAGGTACTGGATTAGGATTTCAATATATGAATTTCAGAAGGCAAGGTACACAATTCAGCACATAAAATGCACATACTCTAACACCAGTTTAAGCACAACACTGCATGTTTCAGAATTAGGAACCTGGTATGAACCAGTTAGGATAGCAGATTTTCAGATCATCCCCAGTATCAAATAGTAGACATTAACAAGGAAATCATCACGGCCATCATCTTAGATTTCTTTTGTGCTTGGCATTATTTCATCTACTTTACATAAATTGTCTCCCCTCTCTGCATCCCCTTTGATATTGCTAAATTCAAGTTTAAAAATGTCATTCCCAAATTCAGATAAGTGACGTTCCTCATTTCCAAATTCAGAGAAGTAAAGCCCAAAGAAATCACCTCAGTGCCAAAACATTCTCTTTTGTACTGTCTCCATTGCCTTTCAGCTCTTCTTTTGTCATGGTTTTGATTACAGTTGCTGGGACTAATTACTGTTTATATTTCCCATATACAGTATTCAAAAATCTAATACTTTGTGATGCTTTAAAATCTCTTAGGAATTATGCTTCAATATGAACTAGAAGTTTTGCCTTATCAAATTTGGACTACCTTAAGCAAATAGGGAATTTAATTTATATTAAATATACATATTAAAGTTGTAGGCTTAGACTAGTGAAATTAAGAAATTTGTTTTTCCACTTTTACGTTAGATCCTTTCAGTGAATAGCATTTACTGCCACTGCTGTCAAGGAGCACCCAGTTTTCAGATGCACCTGTAGGCAGTGCCATGATGTCTAATCTAACATGTCTTGATTTTGACAATTCAGGTTCCGTAAGATTTCATACGTAAGTAGTTCTCTCAATTCAGAATTTGAAAGTACGTGCTATGCTACAGTTATAGTTCAGTATCAGTGAAGAATTTTGCACTTGGCCTCCTTTTAGAGTACAAAGCTGTTCTGCAAATGTTCTTTGACATTTTGTGTGGTAGGAGGGAGTACAGAGCAGAGGTAAAAGCTGCTCAGTCCCCCATGGCAGCCACTAGACATGGAGCTGTGGACCCTTGACCTGTGGCCAGTCCAGATTGAGATGTGCTGGAAGTGTAAAACTCACACCACATTCCAGAGACTTTGTATGAAAAAAAGAATGTTAAAAAAATTATTAAAATTAATTTCACCTATTTCTTTTTACTTTTTTTTACATGTGGGTACTGGAAAGCTCTCTATTACAGTGTCTTCTCATAGACAGCACTGAGTTAAATGATTCTGGCTGTGTCTGTCTCTGGCATATACTCACTTAGGGGTAAGCAAGACAGTCCACAAGCCGCAGAGAGAGAACTGGAAAGCGGCACCTCATATTCCTACTTTTTAAATGTCTATTTTAATGTTTTGTATGTTATTTAAAATATAGGTTAGTAATATTATAGTACGCATAAGCACATTACAGTTACAAGGTCAGAAACATTTTTATTTATGACGATGTGTTATCAGAAACAGAGACCGGTGCCACAGTGGTTGAGTCTGACGGACCTATGGTCAGACACCAACTTTAACATTTACTGGATCTGTAATTTGGGGTGAGTTATTTAACCTCTTTAAGCCTCCTTTTATAAAATGTGTAACTGTTTCTACTTGTGAGAACAGTGTAAAAAGATTCTCGTTTAGAGGGCCTGCCTGAAGGCTGAAAGAGACAGAAAAGCATGTAGTCTTTGTAAACTGTGTGGAGGGAAGTCTGTTGTCCACTCTGTTGTCTCTGCTTGAGGACTGAATGAGATGGTTTGCATAGGGAGATAGCACAGTGTGAGCCTGAGTTCATGCCATCCTCTGCAGCTCTAAATTCCTTCTGCTTGTTGTTTCACACAAGACTGGCTACGAAGAGCAGGTTCTGGGAAACCTGCAAGGACTGTGCGAACAAATGTTTTATAGTGAGAGAGGAAACCTTGCAAAGGGCTTCTTCCCCTGTGGATGGTCAGTGTCAGTATTTCCTATACACTGGGAGTCAGTAAGGTCAACAGCCATATCCCACCTGAAAACAAAATTGAATAAGACAGCAAGGCGGCCTGGCTACCGTTGAGTATGATCTGTTGTGTGGAAGGGCTTCTTTCCATAGTGACTTTTAAACTCCTGAGGTCCTCATTATTATGACACTGTTGTGTTACAGAAACAAGTTTCTCTTTGGAGGTTTTATAAATTAGGAATTTTTTTCTCCCAATTTTCAAATACCTTGTATTCAAATCAGAGTACAAATGAAAATTCCTATAAAAAATTCAGTATGGTTCAGGTACATTTCCCGATTGATTTTTGTAATGACCTTGATAATGCTAACATTACAGTATAAAACAAAAGCATTGTTTGTCTAACTTCACACATTTAATGAGTAACAAGATTTTGACACAATTACTATGAAGAGAAACATAAACTATTCTTTACAATATTGGAATTATTCTAATACACATTGTCTCAAAAATAGATGTTGATTACTTCCTATGGATACACGGCTTCTGAGTAGCTAGTATAGGAATCAAAATGAATGGGTGATAACGGCCTCAGCCCTCAGAGCCCTTCCTCTGCCCCGACCTCGCTTGAATCTTCACAGACCATTTCTGACTCCTGGAAACCCCTTGTAAATGTCTTTATTTTATTCTAAACTAAGTGGAATTAGTTTACATTTGATGTCTTATTTACAATCCTAGTAACTATCATAATATTTTTAGTCTACGTTTCTGAATAAGTATAAATTCTCCAAAGAACTGTTCGGCTCCTATAGTGATCATAAACTAAATAGAACATAAAGGGTCTCAAAAAGTGCTAATAAAAATTGAGCATTATAAACTATCAACAGAAATACTTCTAACACAGTACTATGTAGACATCAACAAAAAACAAGAGACATCAACCCAAATTACCCCACAGACCTGTAAATACTGAATTCTCAGGACCCCATGGTAAGAAAAAAACAAAAGAGTGGAGACAGGGGTGAAAAAGTGAAGCTACAACCCTGTAAAGAAAAAATAAATTATTTGGTGACACTTGTTAAAGCACAGTAAGGCAAACTTTATTCAGGACCACTGCAATAGATACATGGACCACTGCACTGGGACTTTGCAGTAGGGAAGAGACACCGGGCTCCACTCTGCATCTAGCATTGGCAAGTGGGAATTCATAGCTGAGAAGTCGGGCTAGGGTCAGGAGATAGAAAATTACTGAGAGGGAAACATCAGTGGTAGGGGGGATTTTGGCTGAACCGACCTAACAGGATTCTTGCCGGAGGCAGGCCAGAATGGTCAGACATCCCCTCCCCTGGGGAATGATGGAGGATAAGGAACCTGATCAGATATTGAGGGTGATCAGATATCATGGGTGGCATGTTCTTGCTAAACTGACTCAGCAAGGTTCTTTTTTAAAACTGGATTTTACAAGGAGCTCCACAGATGGGCCTAGGAGAAGGATCAGGAGGCTGACTAAAGTTTAGCCAAGCAGAGAATCTTTGTCAGCTCTGACAGGGAAAAGGGAAGGAACAGCCCAAGACTGAGTGTTAGCATGTGTAAATATTGCTGTTTATTATAGTTGTTATATATTGACCATCTGCTGTGGTGTATCAGACACACACACACACACACACACACACACACGCACAACCACCCTGTGATCTTAATTTTAACCTTAAAAGGTGGATATTATCCTCAATTTATTATTGAGAAAACTGAGACTCAGAGTTTAAGTAGGCTGAGTGACACTCTTAATGACACTATTGATTTCAAAGTCCATTTTCATTCCATTATACTAGTGTTTTTCAAAGAGTAGTACCCATATCATTGACGTCTCACAATGTGATTTCAGATGCTACATGGGCAGACTTCTTAAAAAATTTTAATGATTATATTATAAAGTTATTGGAAGAATGTGGTTAGCATATCAAACACATGATTTTATGATTATTGCTATAATTCAGTGATGGCAAGTTTATTTAAAGTAAAAGAAAGTTAACATGGAGAGTTAGTATGAAGTCACAAACAGAATAGGTGTGTATGTAGATGGCAAGTATACTGCATATCCTGAGAGTTGTCCCTGAATGGCTGGGGTTTGGTGAATGCTGCACTGAGCATTTGTGTCACCAGTCAGTGGACAACCTGAAACACTGCTCATACTGAAAGTTTGATTAGATGAGTCTGAGAAGCAAGACTGAGCTTCTCACTAAGTTACAGTGTCCTACCAAATCTGATGCCTTGATTATATTGAAAATAAGAAGTTTTGTATCTTCATCAGGAATTTCTTTAGAATTAAACTAATAAAAAAGGAAAATGTTTTTCAAGATTCATTTACTTAACAAAGTTTGAAGGAATGAAATATCTATTGCGTACTTACCAAGTGTGAGTTACTATGTATCTAGGTGCTCTCATACATATTATTTCATTTAATTCCTAAGAACTTCTGTAGGATTGTCATTCCTTAATTTTACAGAAGGAGTTGACATTCACAGAATTTGAGCTTGACCAAATTCACATAGCTAATTCATATCAGGTAGTGCTCATACTCTGTTCTCTTTGAGATCAAGGTTACATTCTTTTGCCTAACTCAAAAGCAGCCAGTAAGGGGGAAAAATTAGGTTCCTATAAATGTAGAGAAGACCACCACATGGAATCTTCATGCATGATCTCCACAAGTGTATGACAACACGGTAGCAGGGCAAAGGCAAGCTAGTGGCAGTAAATCAATTGCCACTGTCACTTTACTCTTTAATGTTCTTGAGAATACATGAGATTTATCGCTGAGGAATTGTAGAATAATGGTAGTAAATGAAAACAAAGTCCACCAGGGATATGTACTACATCATTTGGATTTAGCGCTGCCATCTGCTTAATAGCATTGAGAAGACTACAGCAGTACTTATGATCAGCCATTCATAGCAATGACAGATGCTGCAGAGAGTGAACATACCAGGGAAGCAGGTTCATTACTAAAATGTAGATTATGTGACAGGGTTTCTAAAAAATGCTTGTGTTGATGATCAAACCTCCAGTTTTAAATCTTCACTATAGAATTTTAAGTCTGTAAGATAAAGACCTACTCTAAAGTCTTCCCATGTTTTATTCCTCGTGTTTCATACATTCTTAAAATGTATTTATTTATTTTTTAAAGAATTTTTTCTACAAATCTTGCATATATAGTCTCTTTGATGGAAGAGAATAATAACTTTTGTATAATTTCTGACTTTTAAAATGAGGTAGCATGATTATTAGTAAAAAAAAGACAGTGACTATAAATCCACAAAAGCTTGGATTTGAATGTCAGCTCTACTACTTTCTTAGCTCTATGATGTTGACTAGGTTGCTTCTTTGAGTCTTTTCTCATCTGTAAAATGATGACTATTTGACTTACAACATTGTAATTAAGTGAGATAGCAGATGTAATATACATAATAGTTCAATAAATTTGCTATAGTAGCATGTAGTAGGTGCCTACCATTGTAAGCATTTTATAGCCTTTTTAGCTACTTTTATTTTATTTTATTTTTCAGAGACAGAGTCTTACTCTGTCTCAGGCTGGAATACAGTGGCACCATCTTTGCTTACTGCAACCTCCACCTCCTAGGTTCAAGTGATTCTCCTGCCTCAGCCTCCCAAGTAGCTGGGACTACAGGAGTGCTCCACCACACCCAGCTAATTTTTGTGTTTATAGTAGAGACAGGGTTTTGTCATGTTGGCCAGGCTGGTCTCAAACTCCTGACCTCAGGTGATCTGCCTGCCTCAGCCTCCCAAAGTTCTGGGATTACAGGTGTGAGCCACCACACCCAGCCAGTAGCTACTATTATTATACCATTTTATGGATGAGGAAATTGTGGCACAGAGATGGTGAAACTTCCCTGAACTCATGGAGAGTGAGTGCTAGAGCTGGCATGTGAACCCAGGCAGTCTAAGCACTCTGCTATACTACCTCTCTATGTAGCTGTTGTTATTATGAGTTTAAGTATTATATCCAGAAACTATTATAGTCTTTTCTGAGAATGTCTCCAGTCAATAAAATCCCAACAAATAATCTAAATAAAATTATGCATGCCATTTTGATACCTTATTTGTGCAATAAAAAGTTGTTAAAGGCTCATTTAATTCAGATTGTTTAGTCCTAAAATGTGTCAGGAGCACCGACTTGAGGACAGAGCTCTAAGTTACTTGTTGCAAGTTGACTTGTAATGGAGGATGTCGTTGCCTGAATTCCCCAGAATCGATTCATACCTCATTGTTAGACTCACAACTTTAGAAACTGAAATAATATTCAGACATGGTGTGATCATATTTTTCCCTTGTGTTTGTCATCATGAAGGGATATGTTCCTTTTTGGAAGGTAATTTATGAGTGTGCATTGAGAGCCTTAAAAATATTTGTGACTTATGACTCAATATTTTTATAATAAGTGCCTGAACTTACAATGTAACAGTGAGTGTCTGACAGTGTGAATATATTTAAGAGTTCTTTAATTGAAAAGAGTAAGCAATTTCTGGAAGAGTTCTGGGAAAGGGGGGTAGGTGATAAATTCAGTTTCTCAACCTGTTGGATAGATAGTGATATAA
The DNA here is from genome assembly GCF_028885625.2 of Pongo pygmaeus. NCBI lineage: Eukaryota > Metazoa > Chordata > Mammalia > Primates > Hominidae > Pongo > Pongo pygmaeus. The sequence continues at coordinate 148,516,386 of NC_072380.2, forward strand.
TTAATTTAAGTGGCAATGAGATTTAGGAAAAAGTTAATAGGTTCATTTGGGATGTGTTGAATTTAGGTTGTCCACAGAATTGTAACAATTACATTAAATAATTGATATAAAAATGGTTTGCATACTAATAAGTGATTATATCAATGGTAACTATATTTCTCTCCCAGTTTTTCTTAGTAGTTACAAAATGTATTATTATGGTTAGATTTTTACCCCAATTTTAGTAAGTAACTGAGTTGTAGTTTTATTTTTTGTATTCTCTTTGATCGATGTCTTAAAGTATGTGTACCCAGCGTTTTGACATGGTTAATCTCCCAGAAATTAGAGTAAGATAGTCAATTCCAAAATATATTAAACAAGATGGAGTGAAAATATTATATGATTAGGAGTCAGGCAGACCTGACCTTTCCACTTAGCTGTGTATGTGATCTTTCACTAACCCTCAATTTTCCCACCTACAAAACATAGTGAGAGAATATACTTGAACAGTTTAGTATGGAGCCTGGCATGTGGCACTCGGAATTTGTGATTGTGTTTTATTTTATGTATCTGTCACTGCTGGGCATTTTGCTGGTGCTCTGTAAGTAGTACTGACTATGGGGGGATAATCATTGGCACCTTTGTTATCACCAGGTGATAGATTGCTTCCAGCTCACCTCATATCTACTCATTTTCTGTGCAGAGCATCACAAACCTAACTTGGAGCACACTGCAAGTGTAAAGGCGTGAACACTTTGCTCTTTTGTTGGTTGTTTTCTTACTCTGATGCTTTTTTGTTCAGTGTTCTGTAAAGGACCAAAAAGTAGACATATACATTAGAAAGTAGGAAAATAATCATTAAAACTTCCATGTATTTCCTTTATCTACCATTTATAAGGATTGCTGTACCACGTGAAAATGAATTTATGTTGTTTGTAAGTTTATAAAATAGAAGTATTCCATCCAATTGCAACCTTTTAGAAGTGATTTATAAAAAGTATTGGATATAGTCTTAAACATTGCTAAATTTTAGAGACATTGGAAATAAAAAATACATATAGGTATATAGCCCAATAAGACATCTTACATAGAGGAAAAGAAACCTATGCATATTGTCTTAGCCAAAGTAATATAATTAAAACAGTGTCTCAATTAAGGCTGCATAAAGATGTAGTAAATTAAAGTGTGACCATGGGCAAGTTATTTAACCTGTGCTCTAGAGTAAAATGGGGATGACAGTAATAGTACTGACCTCATAGGGTTGTTGTAAAGTTAAGCAAAATGGAAAGCATGTCATTTATGGAAAGCATGTCATACATCATAAATGCTATCAATAGCTGTCATTAAAGTTCTACAATTCTTTATCTAAAACTGTCGAAGCTAAATATGTGTTACATTCCAGTTTTTGGAATTTTGGAAAAACAATACAGGATACATACACATACCATATGTTAGTACAGCTCCAGTGGAGCCCTGCATGTGCTTCTCCAGGATAATGATTGCCCCTTGGATTCTTTGAAGTTTATGGTCAGGGAAACTGATTACAAAGGGTGTAAAGCATATGTGGCAATTTGAAAAAGGAGGGGATTTCTTAAGGGAGGTGTGTGGCATTCACCCTTGGCAGTTTCTAATCCCACCAAATAGAGCAATATTGCTAGTGCTAGCAAGTTATTTTGAAACAGAGTGGATTAAATAATTGATACAAGACTGTTTCTTCTGTTCGAAGTCATCACTTTAGCAAGGCCTTTTTTTTTTTGATTGCGACAGGGTATCAATCTGTCGCCCAGGCTGGTATATAGTGGCGTGATCTCTGCTCACTGCAACCTCCGCCTCCTAGGCTGAAGCGATTCTCCATCCTCAGCCTCCTGAGTAGCTGGGACCACAGGCACGAGACGGTGCCACTGTCACTTTACTCTTTAATGTTCATACTCAGCTAATTTTCGAATTTTTTTTAGAGACAAGGTTTTGCCATGTTGCCCAAGCTGGTCTTGAACTTTTGAGTTCAAATCGATCTGTCTGCCTCAGCCCCCCAAAGTGCTGGGATTACAGGTGTGAGCCATCACACCCGGTAGCAAGGCCTTTCCTGACCTGGCCCCAATTCCTTCTCTGCCTCATCTCAGGTCACTCACTCATGTAATATAACCTGATACTGAGTTTCACAGTTATGGCTCATTTATACTTGACTCAATAACCTATTAAAATGTGAAGTCTAACTTGTGAAAGTACATTGTCATCAAAATCTTCATGGCTCCTTAGTTAATCTCAAATATACCTTTTGAAGATATTGTGGTTTTTAGAATGTTCTAAAATGGTGCAAACAGGACAATTTGCCTTTCTTTGTATTTTAGTCTTTGACAGATTGCTTGCAACAGAGCTACCAGTTTCTCGGATGAGTAGTTATACCATCCAACAATCCTCGGTGATTCTCCTCACCTCACATCCCACTCTTCCATGTCCTATAAGTACTAAGGCTTCTGTGTTTTGGCAATGCTCTGTGCTTGCTCTGTCCTCCAGCAGAACCTGCTGGACTGTTGAGAATCCATCTCCTTTTCATAGAGTCCCTTAGCAGCAGGGACCCTTTTGTACTCATGTTTATATCACCAACACCTAATGCAGTACTGATCAGAAAGGTGATCTATGTGTGTTCTTCAGTTGAATTGATAACGTGTAAATCTGCATCTGTTTTAAACATTTCTTTGTTAGAAACCCAGTAAGAAATCTGGTACCATTGTAAGTCTAATGTGAAAATTGATGTAGTCTTCAACTCTGGCTATATAGAAGAGTCACCTATGCAGCCTTTAAAAAAAAAAAAAAAGAGTGCCAAGAAAATCACCTGTTATTTTTTAATCTGAGTCTTGGTGTAGTGCAGCTATCTGTAAATTCTTTAAACTCTACAGATAATTCTGATAAGCAACCAAAGGTTGAGAACTGTTCTTCTTGAGTAATAAGTACTGTATAAATTAGATAATACGTGTAAAGCACTTTGCACAGTGCCTACCAGATAGTTGCCAAGGAAATACTTGTTTCCCCCAAAAATAAATTGTTGGCCTTTCTGTAATGTCTTCCATACATTCATTCTGCAAACAACTATTGAGACCTTCAGTGGGCCAAATTGTTCAAAAATACCTTATTCCAAAGGGAAATTTGACGTTTTCTATTAGAATATAAGTGCCCAACATACTTAAAACTGTCACTATTTGAATTTAAGCTCTGTGAGGGCAGGAATCTTCATCCTTTTTTGTTCATCAACACTTCTTAAGCACCTAAGATAGTGAGTTGTTGTTTAGTGGGTATATTCTCAACTGTTGCCAGTAATAGATGACCATTCTACCAGGCAAACCAGAAGGAGGTTTTTGTGCAGAAGAGCACAAAAAAAAACTTGCAGCGGTCCTATGAAGAGATTGACTTGGTGTGCACTGGTAGTGACCAGTTTTTCAGTGAGGCTGCAGCCTACGGTGCCTAGGAGGGAAGGTGCACTAAGTGTCTATAGAAGGATCCATAGAGAACGTTTTGTGATGGACCTTAGTAACAGGCTCAGGAGTTCCACAGAGTTTTTTTTGTTTTGGTTTTTATCAATGAAGGTGCTCCCCATGCCTGTAACCTCCACACTGGTCCGAGTGAATGTCACCTTGCTTGTGGAGCACCCGGAGCCTGGCTGTTGCTTGCCCCACCTCCACTCCACTCCTGAGCTATCATGTCTCCCTACTGCAGCCCATGTGATATTTTCCGTATAATTACATGCTCTCATAATACCCAGCAGTTTTCCATCATAACTGCAATTTTATATTGAAGTGATTATTTGCTCAATGTCTGTCTTCTTTTTTAAATCTATTCACTGTCACCTCCCCCAGGGCCTACCACAGTGCTAGAACATATGTAGTGCGCAATAAATATTTATTGAATAAATGTGGAGAGGTAGAATTTTACTTTACATCAGTAATGTTAAAACAAAGTAGGTATTCTTATCACAATTTCTTATCTGATTAAAATACAATACTATAAGTATCATAGTTTAAATTCTTTTAATCCTGCATATTTGAAGAGTGAGCCTGTATAATTTGATATGCAGATTGATGTCAGTTAGTGTGCCACCAGATTCCCCAGAAACACTAAAAACCATTTGCTGCCCTAACATTGTGTCAAAGGAAGATGCTGACAATCCCATAAAAAATCAAAAGGGATAATTATTTCACGTGTAAATATTGCAGATCACAATCAGTGTTTTCCTAAAGAGTAATAGATATGGCTTTGAAATCTAAATATCAAATGTGTTTGTCAGAAATCTCCTCAAAAAGATACCTTAGTATACCAGATGGAAGGATTGGCTGCAAAAACAAATGCAAGATTAATGAATGATCCAGAGAAATACTGTAACCTGGCTCATAACATGTTGATGGACCATTTCTAATGGTATCAGAAGAGCCAAGTAATCCAATACCAAAAGATTCCATGCCTTGACACCCAGTGTAGTTGGACTTGGGGAATCAAAAACAGAAATACAAAAAAAATAGGCTTAAGGAACCCAACCTTGATCTTGTTCTTTCTCCAAAGAAGTTGTATATTTTTTGAACTTCTAAGCACATGTTTCATTTGCGGTAGCCTTCCCAGCCTCCCTGCCACTTGGTAACCAATCTCTGACCCCTTTTCTACTCTCCAGACCTTCTCCGGAACCTCAGTCTGTGCTAACAGTTCTCCTTATTACATGTCCCCAGTATTTCAACCTGGTTTTTCAATGTTAGGTTCCATGAAATTCTAATATGTAGTTTCAATACTTCATGCAAAGAATTGTCATTAAAATTACTCGTGATGTCTAGTGACAGTATCTGTAATTGATAGTATTTTGTAAGTCATCCTTTGCCAGAAAAATCTAAGTGATAAGGATCTGTTCCCTTGTGTCTCTTCATAAGAAATCTTAGTTTTCTTGTTAGCGTTTCTGAGAAATCGATGTTTGAAATTAACTAAGAAGCTACAGTAAAAATACTGAAGCTTGAGTCAAAAGACATGTCTGAATTTGAATCCTCAATGTCATTTATTGTGTGACCTTGAGTGAGCCGCACAGTAAACCTTATGAAACCTTACGCTTAACTAATAAAGTGAGTAGGCAAATTAATGTTCACCTTCCTGAAAGTTAAATAAAATTATGAAGTTGCAGAGTACTAAGCGAACAAAAGGAAACTGTTAGTTGTTGGTATTTTTTTAGTGTAGTGTCACCAAAGCTAAGTTCCTTCCTTTTTTTTTTCTCTCTCTCTCTCTCGAAATACAGAATTTTATTTAGAAACTGTTTAAAGTAGAAAAAAACCTTCTCAAGAAAGACCAAGTGGAAAATGGGTTCCCAATAAAACAGAATTTTAGGGCAACAAAAATCTAAAAGGCCACAAAAGAGAAATAGCACCATTGTCATTTGAACAATGGCTAGTTACTCACATTTTTTGGCATTGTTAATCACTGAATCTGGGTTTTCCTCTGAATTCCACACAGCATGCACTATACAACAATTTTATCATAAAATACTTGCTTTCTACACACATTTTAGGACAAGCTACCACCAGAAACGAATCAATACCAATACATCAGGGGCTGAACAATCTCAGTAGTGGGTGAGACACATTTTGCAGAATCCTGCAAATGAGGGAGAGTTAAGGAATGAAATATTTTAAATATTAATAATTAATTCAGACACGGTACTATATTTTCTGCAAAAGAAAATTAACATCTAGCAACACACTAATGCATTTTATCTCCAAAGAGATTAGTGCACTGGCAAAGTATTCAGATTACAACGGAGAGCTGTGGACAGCAGATACTGAAAATACCCCAGCCTTGCAGATCCCAAGGTAACGATGGCTTTCACTGACCACTCCCTTTGCTAGAGGTCCAGAAAGAATTGCAGCATGGTCACCTGCCTGCTTCACTTCCAGCTCCAAGCAGCAAACTTCAAGGAGCCAAAGAGGAGTCCCCAGTGGGCAAAGGGAGCAGAGAAGAGAAACATGGTAAATGTAAACCTAAAAGACAGTAAAATGGAATACAATCCCCATTCAAATCCCAGAGATGTGCACAAGTCCCCAAAAGTAGTTGTTAGATTAAAAATCTGGGCACACCTCACTTCCCCAAAAACATAATACATAGAAATTTTGGGGATAACTGGAAAAATAGAAATGCTTAATGAAAACCGAGCTCTTCAACTCGAACATCTCAGGGCTAAAACACATCCTCTGTTATATCCAGGCAACGATGCCGCTTGCTTTTTAACATGGATGCAATTGGCCAATGACACCAAATGGCTCATAGGGCAACTTTTTAAATGTCCCTTTTAGACCAAAGCCTAGGCCTATGAGGCTTCAAGCAGCCCTGTAAGACAGCAGGTTCCAAAGGTTCCAAGGTCTGGCCCTTCCTTCCCAAACACAATGTCAAACACAGTATCTCCTGTCGTGTTATATTTTATATTTTGAAATACGGAAGCATATTTTAAATACTCTTAAGGCATTTATTTATTACAACATTCTCTGATTTCACATTTGCTTAAAATTCAATTCAGTCTTTACATTTCTCCACTGAGGTCGCCACGTCAGCATGTTACATAACACCTTCTCCAGCACTCAGTGTGACCCGCATCTTCATGGTAAGCCCCACGGTCAGCCTCTTTGTTTCCCAGGTGAACCAACTAGATGTTAATACTGCTCTGCTACAAGGTAAAAGCTCCTGACTCAAACTTATTGGAAAAGGAGTGAAATGTCTGCAAAATGCACTTTAACAAGAGGCACTTTTTGCTTATGAAAAGAAACCAGTGAGTCCTGTAAGGATAATAAAAGGGAGTATTTTACAGTTAAGCACATGATTTGGAGTGAAGAATTCAGATGTTGCTCTGCTGGTCCAGGCTGTTAATACTCTTCTTGCTCCTCCTGTGGGCCTCCTTCATCAGATGTCACAAAGCCTTCATCTGTGGCATACAGAATGTCTACAATCCTCTGTGATACAGGGTCGTTTTCCCCCTCGTTCTCCTGGCAAATCAATTCAATGTTCCATAGCTTTCCAAAGTAGAAATCCCTCTCTTTCTCCAAGTCTTCAACAGTAAGTTTCAATACATTGACTGCTGCATCAATTCAGCTGCCTCGTCGTCCCCATTGCGCACACCAGCGTTCTTTCACACCACGCCAGGGCCAGCCTTAGAAGCCGCAGCGGTTCTCTGTGTTGAGATGGGCCTCTGGGGAGCTGCACTGCTAGAACTGAGAGGTTTCTTGGGTTTATTCAGAGCTGGAGCAATGAGAGAGGGAGGCACTGCAGTTTCTTGACCTTGTCTGGCAGCCACAGGGTCAGTCTTTTCCATTATAGTTTGCATCAAAAAACTTCTTGAACCACTGAACGAATTCAAAATTTTCCTGAAACTTTCCTTTTACTAATTTGTCCACAGGAATTATTTTGTCAACACCCATCCTCTTAAAACCTACTTATAGTATTTTGAAGTTCTGGATGCACCCGTATTCTAGCTTAGCTTAGAATTTCACTTTCTTCAAGGCGATGGAGCCAGGGAACAGCATGTCCATAAACTGACACTAGGCAGCCCCTGAGCACAACTGTTCGATCTTTGTCACGTTCAACTGCAGAGACTAATTGATCCAGGCCAGCATGTCATGTCGACTTAGGTTATCACTGGTCACTGACGTTGAGTATACGTTACACTGCCATCTTCGGCTCTTGGCGGAACTGTGTCCACTGCCCGCACCCAGCTCCGGTTCCAGTTCCTTACTTTTTAGGCAAGAATTAATGTTTGCTGAATAGATTGTATGACAACAAAAATAAGGACTCATTTAAAAAGGACTTCTGCTTTAATATCATTAACAGCTGTCCTTCATATATGTATATAACACATTATTTCATTTAAACTTTACAACAGTCCTATGAAAGATTTTTTTTAAAACTTTTACAGATGAGAAATTGAATTAACTTTAAGCTGACAGGGAATAAATCCTAAAGCTAATTTCTGATATTTGTTTGGCTTCAAAGCCTGGTTTTTAACTATTCTATGCCAACTTCTAAAATGATTACAGTAAGATGGAGAAACCTGCTTAAAAATGAAAACCTGAGCCTATAAAAGTAAATATGGCATTGCATAGACCTCGCACATGGACATCAGCATGTCCTCTGAACTGCACGCCCGGCCATTGCTGAGGCTTCCTGGCATGGTGGACTTGGGTGTGTTGGAGGAGTAAAGAGGCACAGTGGGAACTGAGGCCGTTCTCATAAGGAAAACATTATTCTCCTTGTCTCCTTTTTCTTGGAATCTAATAAAAATTCATAATTTTTTTTCAATTATGTAGAACGCTCTGCAACCTTTTAAGCAACTTTGTGTGGTAGGAAGGAGTAGCAGGACATTGCCGTTTTCTGTTAAAATAAGAAAATAAGGTTAGCTATCTCTATATCAGAAAAATACAGGGATACTCACACGCTTTATTTCTGATGCATTGCTCTATCTTTTAGGGATGGGTTAAACTCTGAATTAATCATAAATTCAATCAAATTAGATGTTTTATTTTTCTCTCATGCAAGGATGTAATCAGCTCCAAGCTCATGTGACAGTTTTCTGTAGTTACTAAGAATCCAGGCTGCTTCTGCCCTTCTCTTCCGTACTCCTTCACCCTGGCTTCTATCCCAAGGCTCTTCTCATTCACAGTAGCTATTATACTTCCAGCTGCCAAGTTGAGGTTCAGGCAGGAAGAAGGGGGAAGAGTGGAAAGCCATGCCTCCTAGGTGAGTTGGCCTTCTGTTAGGAAATTTCCTGGAAGCTTCACTCCATGAATGTTGCTTCTGTCTCATTGGCTACTTCATCTGCAAAAGGACTGATACATTATCACTAGCACCCAATCCCCAGTCTTATAAGGGATCTGTTGGTAAGAAAGAAGGTGAAGATGCATGTTAAACAGGCAGCAACAAATGCCTATTGGTTCTTACCTTTTAACATACAAATTAGGGATTTTTCTTTTAGATTTTTTCCTTTTACTGAGATATAATGTACATACAGCAAAGAGCATAAATGTTTATTTATCTGAAAAAAAATAGTTAAGTGAAAGTTAACATATGTATACACCCACATAACCATGAGGAGAACATTTCCAGCACCCCAGAAGTTTCTCTGGCTTTTTCTCTTAGATGTTGGTTATCAGTTATCTTACCTCTAGCCATCTCCTTTTGATTCTGAATTACATGGCTTTTTTTTAGAGTACCCAAACATACCTCTTCTTATTCTGAGAATGTAGTGATTGACAGTTAAATTAGATGGTAGTGAAAAGCAGGTGGTGTTGAAAAAATCACCACTTGGCATTCGGAGTAACTAGACTTTTATCCTGATTCCATGTATTCTAGCCATGTGACTTAGACGATGTCTAAACTTTATGCCTCTGATTAGCTGCTTTCTTATTACTAAGCCAGAATGAATGCTGTTGTTCTGCTTAGAATGATTTTTTTCTTCGTCTTTGTCTGGCTTTTCTGTTAGTTGTCAATTGAAGCATTTCTTTTTTCAGGAATCTTCTCATGTCCCCCAAAACTGGTTCAGGTATCCCACCTCTGAGTTCCTACAGAACTCTGGGTTTCTCGGTGTCATCATGTTCCATTCCCCGGTTGACACTTGTCTCATTTGTACACTAAACTCAACATGGTTTATCACAAAGACCAAATCTTGTTTGCTGCTGCATTCCAAGGCCCAGCATATAGTGGGTGCTCTGTAAATATCTGCTAAACAGATGTCGAATGAAAAAGATGGTCTCTGAACCTCCTAATTTCATACTAAGATTATTTCACAAAACGCAGTAGAATTGGTGAGAGCTTGTTTTCTTAAATGGCAGAAAAATGTTGTTTTTAAACCTAAATTTATGAAATAGACATAACAGCTTTATTGCAACTTTATTTTAAAGATGAAAGATAAATTGTGTAGAATACATGGCTTATAATAGGTATTTGATAAGTGTTATCTGTTATTAGTGTGATATTAAATTTTATTTGCATGTCTTTGTGTCTCATGTGACTGTGAACTCATTGTCTCCACATGCCCGTCATCTAGCATCAGATAGTAGTAGTTGCAATAGGGCCGTCTCTAAATCGGTCTTGCCAGAAACTTCCAGGGCACATGCTTCCTTATTGCTTCCTCTGAGTAATCTGTCTTCCTGAGTCTTCTTACACAGAAGGTGGTACTCAAGCTTTGTGGAGAATAAAATAAGAGAAAAAGGATTCTGAGTGTCTCATGAGAGATTAAGGTTAAACACAAAGCAAGAACTTTCTGGCAGACCTGTTCGAGGGTATTACTGTGACAGGTTATACAGGTTTCATCGCTAGAAGTCTTTGAAAGTGGAGAGATAATCATTTCTCTCAGATGATGAAGACAGTTTAGGCTGAAGGCCAGTAGATGGGCCACATGACCTCTGAAGGTCGATTTCTTCCCTTTGATTCAGCCAAGTACCAGTAAGTTCCTGCACTTTGTAGTGGAGATAAAGTTTAGAAGTATTTCACAGTAGAAAAGGGAAGGGACCAGCTGTAAAAGCAAAAGTTTGTGTCTCCAATTCTCTGGCAAACCTGTGTTAGCATTTGAAATCCTTTTATTTGACAAAGTGATTGTTATATCTGAGGTTTTGCAGACTTAGTTACAATAGGGTTAAGGATAATAGTCACCATTTATTTTGTACTGACTAAATGGCAGGCCAGTGACGAGTGTTTTGTGTAGGTGAACTCATTTAATTATTATTCATTCATTATCAGCCTGGCTGTAAGACAGCTGCAGCAGACACTTATTGAGCAGAAAGTATAAGCCAGATTCCTTCGTTCATTCATTCCTTCTATCAGTGTCTTTATTGAGCACCTTTTATGTCTGAAACACTTCTAGAAACTGGAACTTAAAAGATTTAACTGCCTGCCCAAGCTTACCCTGCTTCCAAGTGGAAGAAGAGGATTCAAAACTCAGAGAGCCTTTAATCCAAACTCTGGGCTCTTAATCATTACTGCATGCTAGGTCTCCATAACAATAATGGACTTTGTTCATAAAATGCTTTCACATACAATCGTAGTTGATCCTATAGCAGCCAGTGAAACACCTAGAATGTGAGATGGAGAGGCATTGGATTGAGGTGCAAAGAAATACTGAAGTTATTGATTGGGACATCTAGAATACTGTAGGACTGTTAGAACCCATGTTCTATGTCTGAGCTTGAATACTTCACCTGATAGGAGAGCAAATGCTCTAACCCCAGTAAATTCAGTAACTCTTGTCAGGCATCTGACCGTTTCATGGCAGCAGACTCCACCCATATAGTAACTTCTGGAAGATTATGGAAAAAGCCGAGACAATGGGCAGAAACACCTCCGGAGGGGAAACATTATGCTGCTGGACCCTGTTAGGAGATGGTTTATGGTGGGAGTGAAGAGATGAAAGACAAGCCACCAGCATTTACCGTGACATGATTGGGGGCAGAGAGGGAGTAAGGAATGTCTGGTACCAAGGCTAGAAAACCTCTTGGAAGAGAACCTGGAACAAGTAATTGCCTATGGAGTCCCACCTGAGCTTGATGGAGCCCCACCTGAGCTTGATGGAGCATCAATGCCTGTGCTTTCCCTTGGGTCTGGAATTCCTGTGGTGGTCTGGGTTTCAGCAGACTGACTCCCTGGGGAGTATCTGGGTAGTCTAATATTGCTAATTTTGATAACATAAAACCTTGGTCTCAGAGAAATTAAGAAGAGCATTGTTGTATTTACACAGACCTTTGTTCTAATCCTGGCTTCACCACTTACCAGCTGTGTGATTTTAAATAAGTTTCTTAATTTACCAAACCTACTTTTTTTTTTCTGTTTTGTGAAATGGGGTAATATCTACCTGCAATGAGTTATAAAGTTTAATGAATGAATGTATGTATGCATGTATATATGTATGTATGTATATATACAGATGTGTTGCTTAACAATTGGGATACATTCTGAGAAATGCATCTTTAGGTAATTTCATCATTGGGGGAACATCACAGAGTGACTTACTCAAACCTAGATGGGATAGCCTAATGCACACCTAGGCTAGATGATACAGCCTCATGCTTCTAGGCTACAGACCTGGACAGCATGTCATTGCACTGAATACTGTGGGCAATGGTAACGGTGGTCAGTATCTGTGTATCTAAACATAGAAAAGATACAGTAAAAATATGGTATAAAAAAAGATGGTACACCTGTATAAGGCACTTACCATGAATGGAGCTTGAAGGACTGGAAGTTACTGTGGGTGAGTCAGTGAGTGGGTAGTGAGTGACTATGAAGGCCTGGGATGTTACTATGCACTATTGTAGACTTTATAGACATTATATGCGTAGGCTACACTGCATGTACTAAAAAGTGTATTCCGGCCGGGCGTGGTGGCTCATGCCTGTAATCCCAGCACTTTGGGAGACCGAGGCAGGCAGATTGCCTGAGGTCAGGAGTTCGAGACCAGTCTGGCCAACATGGTGAAACCCCATCTCTACTAAAAATACAAAAAAATTAGCCAGGTGTGATGGCGTGCATCTGTAATCCCAGCTACTCAGGAGGCTGAGGCAGGGGAATTGCTTGAATCGGGGAGGTGGAGGTTGTGGTTAGCTGAGATAGCGACACTGCACTCCAGCCTGGGCGACAGAGCGAGACTCCATCTCGGGGGGGAAAAAAAAAAAAAAAAAAGGATTTTTCTTCAATAATAAAATTAACAGCTTACTATAACTTTTTTACTTTATGAACTTTAATTTTTTAACTTTTTGACTCTTTCATAATAACACTTAGCTTAAAACACAAACGTATTTTACAACTATACAAAAATGTATCCTTATTTCATAAGCTTTTTCTGTTTTTAAACTAATGTTTTTTTTTTTTTTTTTAACTTTTTAAACGTTTCTGTTAAAAACTAAGACAGATACACACTACATAGTGTCAGGATCATCTACATCCTTGTCTTCCACCTCCACATCTTGTGCCTCTGGAAGATCTTTAGGAACAGTAACATGTATGAAGCTGTCATCTCCTAGGATAAGAGTACCTTCTTCTGGTTACCTGCTGAAGGACCTGCCTAAAGCTGTTTTACAGATCAAGTAGACACAGCTAAAACAGCTTCAGGCAGGTCCTTCAGGAGGTAACCAGATACGTTTTTCTTTTTAATAAGTAGAAGAAATATACTCTAAAGTAATGATAAAAAGTATAATATGGTAAATACACAACCACTGGCATAATCCTTTAATTTTATTTTCTAGTATGATGTACCGTACATAATTGTATGTGCTAGACCTTTATATGACCGGCAGCACAATAGATTTATTTACACCAGTGTCACCAACACAAGTAATGCATTGCACTATGATGCTACCACGGCTACAGCAGTAGAAATATTTTAGCTCCATTATAAGTTGAAGGGACTGCCCTGGTATATACGGTCTGGCATTGACTGAAACATCATTATGCAGTGCTGGACTGTTTATGTATACACATGTGCACACACTTCCTCTACAAAACCCAAAGCCAAAGTGTGCAAGAGTTGTCTCAACTCGCTGTCTTCACTTCATCTTCTTCCACTTTCTCTTGAACTTGATCTTTTGGTCCCCACCCTGCTACTGAAACAACTCTGTTCGGGTCCTCAGTGACTCCTCTGAGCACCTTTGCTGCACTTGATGAGGGATCCGTCCTTCCTTCTGAAGAGCCTTAGGCCCTCACCATCTCGGAGCCTCTGGACTCCTCTCTCTCTGGCTGGGTGTTCTCCATCTCTTGCTAGACCCTCCTCTTCTTGCCCTCTGCATTCTGGAGTCAAGGGGCTCACTCCTTTGACCTCTTCTCCATTTGCTCTCTTCTCAGTGGTCTCACTGTCTCATGGTTTTAATGACCAAGAGCAATGATGATGACTGCCAGATTTATGTCTGCAGGTGAGACCTGTCTCCTGACCCCTAGATTCTCTTTCCAGCAGCCTCCTCTCCAGAGGAGGGTCTCTCACACCTAACATGTCCCACATCAAACTCCTGAATTCTCCCTGCCCTGAAAGCTGTTGCTGCTATCCTCTTCCCTTTCCCTGTAAATGACAATTCTGTTTTTTTCTTGGAACCAAGAAAAATTTCCTATTTCACTCAACCAGGATTTTAAAAACACACACACATAAGAAACGAAAGCCTGTCAGTGGCCTGCATGGCCCTGCGTGGTCCACCTGCCTTCTTACTGATTGCGTGGCCCTCTCCTGTCCTCTCTGCTCCAATTGCGCTGCCTTCCTTTTAGCCTTCAGCTGTACCAAGAATGTGTCCCCTGAAGGACTTGGACATTTGTTGGTCCCTCTGCCCGCAGTACTGTGCCCCCAGATAATATCTGCATATCTCCTCCAATTCCTTCAAATCTCAGCTCAGATGATACCTTATTAGAGAGAGTTCTTTGACTAAACTATAAAATAACAATCTTAGTTCAGTTCTTCCAATCTCTTAGCTGCTCTTCGTACTCTCAGTAGCACATCTGATCATGCGACATATTATTTATACATATATATAGTTTATTGTCTGTCTTTCCCATTAAAGACAGCTCCATGAAAGTAGTGAATTTGTGTTGTTTATTAAATATGTTTTAAATAACTTGAATCCATGCATGAATGAATGCATGCATGCATGATATGATTGTCTCATATTATTTGATTTTGTGCATGGCCAAAAGTTGGTAAGTGGCAGAGCCAGGACTCAGCCTGGTCTCACTAGAGCAGGAGCTCTCTCTCCTGCACAGTGCGGTGTTCATGCCCTCACCTCCCACTGAGTGATACAGAGATACTTGACAACAAGGCTTCACTGCTGTGCACCCCAGTTTGCATATAAATGCAAGGGTAAAATGGATAACTTTCTTCTAGAGCAATGGCAAGACTTAATAAATCAGGTGAGTCTACTTTCCTTGTAGAATTTATAGAAATATAAGCTCATGTTAATGCCACAATAAGGTTCAGATTTTAATAGTCTCTGTCTTATGAAATATAGGGACTGTTAAGTATTTAAGTAAAACCAGTTTCATTTTTTTAATTACTAATTTTAAGAGGAAAGGATCTGTTTTCTCAGCTATCATTTTAAAATTCTGTTTTGTCCCTGGGAGATAAATTTTCAGTTATGACTTTTTTAAAGATTTTATTTTTGCCACAGTCCTAGATTCACAGCAAAATTGAGAGGAAGACACAGATTTCCCATAGACACCCTGCCTCTACACATGCACAGCCTCCCCATTATCCACATCTGCCACCAGAGTGGTATGTTTGTTACAATCAGTGAACCTACATTGGCACATGATCATCACTCAAAGTCCTTAGTTGACATTAGAGTTCACTCTTGGTGTTGTAGATTCTCTGGGTTTGCAAAAATGTATAATGTCATGTGTCCGCCATTAGAGTATCATACAGAGTACTTTCACTGCCCTGAACATCCTCTGTGCTCTACCCAGTCATTCCTCCCTCCCCTCAACCCCTGTCAGTTGCTGACTTACTTACATGTGTATACAGTTGATATCAACCCATTTCTTAAAATAGGATTCTGTTGTAAACTGGGATTTTGTTAACTCTTAATTAAATGGGGAGCAGGAATGATTCCTCAAATTATTTTAAGTCCTGCGTCCCACTGTTTTTCCCAAATCACATTTTATAGCTTGAGAAACATAGTGAAATTATTTTTCAAGTTTGCCCTTGTTTTCCCTCCCCTGTCAGCACTGTGATGGGTGTTCTCCTGAGCAGTGAAATGTCTAACAGTCAGGTTCACAATATCAACTCTGAAAGCTCTATAATTTAGAAAGCCAGACCTTCAATTTTTGTAAGCTGATAGGATTGCTGAATTTTTCTCTTAGAGGGGGCTTCTCTGATTAAACTATAAATTTGGTTTGGCGTTTTCAATGGAAAATTATTTAAATATTCCAGTTATTGTCAAATGAATGTGATTTTTAATTCCTAAAGAAAATTATTTATTTGAAACTTAAGTTTGTTTCTCTTTTCTTATATTCTTGGCACTAGTAGATAAAACATGCCAGTTAGGGAACTGAAGCTATTCCCATGTTAAAACTGTTCGTAATGATTTGAGGGTAATCTCTATATTTGCATTGCTTATTTGACATCCTAGTTTCTCTGACTTTTTGCTGTCTGCCCCAGAAGACCGAGCTTTGTAGTCATGGTGTTATGTGAGATCTGAGACTAAGCAATTGTGACATCAGGCTCTGTCCTCTGGCTAACTAGTTAGTGAATACTTCCTCCCTCATCACTGCTGGACAAGGAGACAGTTTTCCAGATAAAAGAATAATTCTTCAGGCAAGCGTAATGCTCACTCTGCCGGCCTCCTAAAATTTACTGAAGCCATGTGTCCTAGGCCAGTGGTTCTGAAAGTTTCTGATCTCACAATCCCTGTATACTTCATACTCTTAAAAACTAGTTAAGTACATTGGTGTGGTGTGGGGAAAAAAATTACTGAGAGCCACAACATGCTTTAATGTATGTGGTTTATATAAATATTTATCATATTAGAAATTAAAACAGAAACATTTAAAAAATTTATCAATCATTAAATGTAATAGTCAACCCATTGCTTGTAAATATAATCTATTTTTATGAAAAATCTCTATTTTCTTAAAAAAATGGTAAAAATTGTGGATTCTCATTTATGCTTTTGCATTCCTTCTGATGTGTTGTGTTGTTTTGATTGAAGTAGTTGGAACAACAGATATGTCACTGGAAAGGGGAAAGTAGCCTTTTCAAATAATAGTTGATATTCTTCTTTGATACTACATCAAAACTTGGCAGGTAGTAGTGTTTGTTTGTTTGTTTGTTTTTGAGACGGAGTCTCGCTCATTGCCTAGCCTGGAGTGCAGTGGCACGATCTTGGCTCACCGCAACCTCTGCCTCCCGGGTTCAAGCGATTCTCCTGCCTCAGCCTCCCGAGTAGCTGGGATTACAGGCATGCGCCACCATGCCTGGCTAATTTTGTATTTTTAGTAGAGATGGAGCTTCACCACATTAGCCAGGCTGGTCTCCAACTCCCAACCTCAGGTGTTCCACCTGCCTCGGTCTCCCAAAGTGCTGGGATTACAGGCATGAGCCACTGCACCCACCCAGCAGTTTCTTAAAGATTAGTTGTAATGTAGACTCTAAAACCATACCAGTAACCTTTTCATACTCTGTTACATTAAAATACCTTGGTCTGCCATATACTTGATGGGTTTTTTGGCATCATGCATGCATCATTTGAAAAATGTCACTTCACTGAGTTATGCGTATCTTCAAAGTGCTCTTATACATTTCATTATGCAGTATCAAAAAAGTCGTATTATCACCACTGATCTCAACAGAGATAAGTATTGACTTGGCCATCAGTTTACAGTAGCAAATACAGGTTTTCCAAAATTGCAGTTTTTACTGGAAAGCTCAGATTCTGTCATTGGTAATAAATACTGTCAGTTGTTTTACTTAAAGTGACAGGCTCACTTTATTCATTTTTGAGAAAATGTGAACCAGATACCCAAGTCTGAGTAAGCCTAGTTCGTTGCTGTGAGTTATTTCAGGTAACAATGATGTTTATGGAAAAGGCAGCTAGTTGGCCTCACAATGTAAGGAATGGCCCCAGGTGCTTTTCCTTGAGATCACCCTTGTACTTCAGTGTGCCCCAGAACTGCTTTCAAGAGCACTTTTTCTGCATCATACAGAAGTTGAGTGTCTTTAATAGTTGAGATTTAATAAAATTAGTAAACGTTTACTTCATCAAGGACATTGTTAAGTGAAAATGCCTTAAAGAAAAGAAAAAGAATTCTCATGCAGCTTGGTGCCACTGCCTTGACTTTTGGTCAACCACCAACAATTTTACCCACCACATAAAGGGTCAGTATAGTGAAAAAGACAAATAACATCTTAGTGTTATTCTGAAAACATTTTGACTTGATGAAACCCTGAAAGAGTTTGTGGGTCACACTTTAGAAACCACTACCCTAGGCTATTTTGAAAAGTAAGATGCAGTAACACTGTGGGAGAGGTGGGCTCATGATGGATCCAGCAGCAAGAGAAGAATAAAGCAAGCTGTCTGAAACATTTGACACCTCATGCGGCCTTCCCATCAACTGAATCGCCCTCACATTGTAAGCCCCTTGAGGGCAGAAATATCATCATTGCCTGCGGTCACATGGACAGTAGTCTGTGCATGCCAGGGACACCCACAAAGAGAGGCTGAGCTTCTGCCTTACTCATCAGAACCGGCCCCATGTAGTCTCGGAATTCTCAGGGGAAGAGGGACAGGCTAACCGTAATGTATTTACTCTGAACACATTTAACAAAACAAGACAAGAATGAAGTTACTGCCATCTCTTTTCCCAGATTAAATGACAGTAGTCGTAGCAGTGGCATTGCCCTAGTAGGAGCACTAGTGAACAAGGACCAAGGAAAAGCCAAAATTCAGCAAAGTTGTGGTCAGGTGACTGGACTTTGGCTGTAACTCTTTTTCCACCCAACTTGCATAACCTAATTCTGGAACATATTATTCAATACCCTCCTGGGGAAATATTGTTAAATGTTATAAAAGAACTATTAGATAAGTAAGGCTTTTATTGAAAGCAGACTGGAAATTTTTTAGTCATTTACCTTAAAGGAATTTCAGATCTTCAGTTATGTATGATAATGTGAAAACAAGAGTAGTCCCAAATTTTATTTTCAATACTACATTTCATTTATTTTGCTTTATTTATAAAAATTCCTAACGGTTAGTATGACAATTAAAGCCTCCTTCTAAATAGAAAGGAAATACAAAACTAGGTCAGTCTAGAGCAGTTACCTGGATTATGCATGACTCTTTCCATTTTTCCTATCACATAATAAGCAGTTAGTAGATGTTAGCTGAAGTCTTAAATTTTATCATAACGATTACAGGTAAGGTTTTCCTTAAAGGAATGGGGCAAAATAATCAAGAAAAATTTTTGCATTAAATTTAAATAGTACAGAACTTAGTAATGTGACTTCCGAAGGAATTTACTACCCCTTCGCCCACCCCCCCCCCAGATTGTCACAGACATGGCAACAAAACATTATTATTACAGGCGAGTCATTGAGACATGGACAAAGTTTTCAGTCCCAGTGTTTGTATGAGCCATTCATGTATCTGTTGGAATGCTGCTACATGCTAGATGTCAGCACTGACCAGAACAAATATGAATGAAGTGTCATTCCTGTCTTCTGTCTCAGTTTTCTTACCTGTAAAATTAAATAATATGTCTACCTCAAATAATATATTTTGAGAATTAAAAGATTAAGTGCATTGTAAACTGAAAAGGACTTTTAAGAAACAGTAGATTGAATCAAGAAGATGGACTAAAAGCCTATACCTGGTCCACCCACCCCTCCTTTTTAAAATCCCATGAAGTGACAGAAACAAGTTTTGAAAGATTCCTGAGAAAGAGGAAGTAGATGAAACCAAACCTCTGAAAAAAACAAAATCAGACAAAACCCCATTCAAGAGAAGGGTGCTACAATGGTAGAGTGGCTTAGGGAAGATTTAACCCCCACATCAATGGCTATAAAGGATAGAAAGAGGCTCAGGGTGTTCTCATAACTGATTGAAGAACTGTCTCTGAAACAGCAAGGCTGGTCTGCTCTGCCTCCAACTCAGTGGTTCTGAGTGCAGGGTAATGGTGTTGGATCCCAGAGTAAAGCTATAACAATGCGAGGCCAAACCTCGGGTAGTCCCACCCTCTGGAGGACCCAGGAGCCCCCAGAGACAAAGCATACATTACTCGCACATCCCACCCAATAGTATATTGTGTCCTTCTCCATAGCCACCAGAAGAAGCCTATTTTAAATAAGGGGTAGCTTTTATACACAAGCAAACTGAAAACCTCAAAAGCAAAAACTAACACATACCTAAAATTTATAAAGCATTTAAGAGACATCATACTCAACAAACTGGAAAACTAACACCTTGAATAAACAGCTCACAGAATAGAAAATGATTATAAAATAAGTGACTAAATCTTAGATGGATAGGAAGACATAGCGTTCATAAAGTCCAAACCAGTTATAGAGTTGGGAATTTAGAAGTTAGTAGATGGCTAGCTGGGCGCCGTGGCTCACGCCTGTAATCCCAGTACTTTGGGAGGCCCAGGCAGGCACATCACGAGGTCAGGAGATTGAGACCATCCTGGCCAACATGGTGAAACCCTGTCTCTACTAAAAATACAAAAATTAGCTGGGCATGGTGGCATGTGCCTGTAGTCCCAGCTACTCCCAGCTACTCGGACGGCTGAGGCAGGAGAATTGCTTGAACCCGGGAGGTGGAGGTTGCAGTGAGCCAAGAGCGCGCCACTGCACTCCAGCCTGGAAAAAGAGCGAGAGAGTGAGACTCCGTCTCAAAAAAAAAAAAAAGAAGTAGCTAGTGAGGTAGGAAGGAAACCAGGAAGTATAACATCCTGGGAGCAAAGTGAAGAAAGTATATCAAGGAAGAAGTGTAGTAATCAGCTATATCAGGTAGTTACTGATTGGTCACATAACATGTGGATGAGCACTGACCATTGAATTTAGCAACTTGAAGTTCAATGGTTACCTTGATAAAGGATGAAAAGTTTAACAGGAATAATGGCGATGATTGCGATGAAGTTGAAAGGCTAACTGGTATAATCCTAGAAACTAAAAGAGAGGAAATCATAGAGAGTGGGATATGTGAAGTTGAAGATTGAAGTTATTGCTAATGGCAAGATCTTAGAGTGTGATGTGGAGGGGTTGGCTAAAGGAGGCTGGGTCAGTGGACAAGAGGAGCCAGAAAGTTGAGAGGCCTGCGTGTTTGAAGGATCATCTTCCCATATGCTGAAATCACCAGGACTCAGGACAGTGATGCTGTTGGGAGATTGAAAGCTGGGTGTTTGTTCAGAAGAGTGAAGCATGGTGGTCTAGAAGAGGCAGAGGTGTCTGTACCTTAGGGGAGGGGAGGAGTTAGCCACAAAAAGAAAAATACTCTCCTTTCCTTTAGGCCCATTGTATTCAAGCCATTTTTGCATTGCTATAAAGAAGTACCTGAGGCTGGGTAATTTGTAATGAAAAGAGGTTTAATTGGCTCACAGTTCTGCAGGCTGTACAGGGCCTCAGGGAGCTGTTACTCATGGCAGAAGGCCAAGTGAGAGAGGGAGCAGAGAAAGAACGGGGTGGTGCCACAGACTTTTAAACAACCACATCTTGTGAACTGAGCAAGAACTCACTTATCACCAAGGGATTGTGCTAAACCATTCATGAGGGATCTGCCCCCATGATCCAGTCACCTCCCACCAAGCCCCACTTCCAACACTGGGGATTACATTTCCACATGAGATTTGCAGGGGGACAAACATCCAAACCACATCACCCAGTGATATCTCGGCTGTGGGAGTTAAAGAAAAAAGTGGAGAGGGTTGCTGGGGAAGAATTGTCATTAGAGGTAAATCAAGTTTTCATTGAGCAAGAAACTTTCAAAGAAGAGATTGAGACTATATAAGGGATTTTTGCTAGTGATAGAGCACGAATTCCAGAGGGTGCAGTGACAGAATTGCAGGGGTGGGTAGGAGTTGAGGATAGATGGGGGTATGCAGAATTTTAGGTGTGCTAAAGACAAAGAGCAACGTAGTGATTTAGAGCTTCCTGAGCTGACATAAATACAAGCAAAAGGCCTAATGAGATAGTTCCAGTGAATTTAAAGTAGAAATTGGTGGAGAGGCTCAAAGAGGTTGCAGGAGTAGAGGAAAGACAAATGTCAGGAGTTTCTTCTTAACCCCACTCATAGAGGTGGGATGACCTGGGGAAGGTAGACTTCATCCCACTTGAGTCCTTGCTCAGGGTTTGTGGTCTTCCTGTTGGCCTCTGTAGATGTAGGGTAGAAGGCCTAGGTAGTCATGAACTTGGTCTCAGTGCTATGATTTGTTCCTTGACACCTATCAGGAGAGGGACAGAGGGACATGCTGTCTCCTGATGTTAGGGGCTATTTCTTGACTCAAGCTGATGGAATTGATGAAAACCTCTGGGAAATCCAGGAATGATGCTGAGCACGCTGGCTTCCTTTGACCCGTTGTAATGGGGTGGGTCGTGGAGAGAGGATAGAGACATGGTCCTGGTGCCAGGAAGGGAAGCCCCCTTCTTGATCTGTTGAGAGAGGGGCCTCCCTGGATCCCTTTGATGGAGTTGAGAAGTATTTGGCCTAATGTGTTTTCTTGCCTGTTATCAATATGAAAAGTTGTATCCATAAATGAAGAGATTTTTAGTGTTTTTCCCCTTTGGCATATGTTGGGGTTTTAGTTTATCATTGGGAAATAGGACATGTCTTTGGTTAATAGACATTTGAGGTACAAGAAATGAAATGCTGTGAAAGCAATTCAGATGGAACTGACAGGTATGAGAATGGGGCCCAGCTGCTCCCAGCTCTTTGGCTTGATGACAGTCTTGCAATAAGTAATCAGAAACTGGGTGAAATGATAGTAAATGTCAGTTTTAAGTTTTCACTTGTCAAAACTAAGATTGTCTCATCACCCAACCATTGCTGGACCTAATCATGCTACCTTTTATCTTCTTGTGCATTAAAAAACATTCCTTACCCTCATTTTTATTATGCTGAACTGTGTTAAAGCACCTCAAAGTAAATTTCCAGTCTATGCTCATGTTCATTACTGCTCACTTCATTTAATAAAGGAGGTTTAGTTTGGTCAGAAAGGAGTTGTTAACTCTTCTGTTTATTAGTCACAGGACCTGTCATTTACAGTTCCAAGTTAAACAATTGGGAACTGTCTCAGTCAAGGAAATCCCTTTCAGTTTTATGGTGAGGTTACTCATTTATCTGTGCAACAGACATAAAATTCTCAAGAACATCAAGGTTGTATTTGTCTGAGGAGCCATTATGATGTAACTTCTGACCCTTGGAAAGAAGACTGAGGTTCATTTAATTTAGCACTGAGTTTCCAAGAAGCATTTGCCAGTTTATTTTCAACAAAATGAGAAATTATGTTGACTACTGTGGGGCTAGATGCTGTGAAAGAGCCATGGAAGATGTTAGAGCTGCCAGGAGACCTGAGCAGCGTCTAGACCAGCCCCTGATTTGGCAGATGAACAGGAAGACTCCCACGTGGAAGCCACACTCCCAAGGTGGCACTGCGGGTAAAGGCCCAGGCCTTGACTGACAGCTGACAGACATTTTTGTCAAAAGCTTTAATTGAGTCTCAATTTCAATTCTCAAGACAAGAGAAATATTCTATTAATACTTTAATAGCATTCTCATATTTAAAGCTATCATATCTTAAGAAGCAGGAAAGCCATGTTTTTTCTTTTGTTGTTAGTATCTGCTGGTTTATTATCTTTTTGAATATGAAAATTGATCTGCTCTCTTTTCAGTTAGTCCCTCTTCTTCTCACCATAACTTTCCCCATAATTTTCCCCATAACTTTCACCATAATTTTCCCCATGAGGGAAAATTAGGACTACAGAAAGGAAGCCGGAGAGAGACTAAGGCAGTCACAGATCACTATGATCACATGGCGGCATGTTTCATGTGGGCCCGACTTCTGTTTCTGAGCATGAGGAAGGATCATTAAAGCCCCAGGGAGAGCAAACAAGAGAAATTCTGGAAGAGCAAAAGACCAGGTCAAAGTGGGAACCAGTCACACAAGGTGGCCACCCGTGGTGAGCAAAAGCCACCTGTAGCATTTGTGTTCAGCACATGGCAGTGGTAGTGTTCTGAGCTTTGAGTGTAGGTGCTGCCACTTATAAGTTGAGTGACCCTGGGCAGATGGCTCAGCTTGGGCCTCAGCTCCTCGTCTATAAAAGCATACAGTTTTTTAGATTAGGTGAGCTCATGCACGCGAGAAATTGTCAATAGGGCAGTGGTGTAGCCCACAATAGTTGCATTCCTCTCACGCTCCTTTTTCTTCTAAATTTTTTTAGGAATGCCAGCCCTCAATTTGAAGACCATTTTTTAAAACTCTGGCTCATGTACCTCTGTGGAAAAATTGCACATTGCTACTTGGTATATTAGGTCAGCTGTAGTAGTGACTATTCTGTAATGTGTGAAGCCAACAGAGCTTAACACAGCACATTTCAGAGAGCTTATTTTATACAGAGAGCTCAAATCATAACCACTGTGTTACATCGTATTTAATTAACTTGTAAGGATATGATTAAGCCAGGATAACAAGGTGGGGCCTATGTTCTATGTGTGGAAGAAGTATTCTAAGGAATATTCCGGTCCAGGCATTTGTCTTTTTTTTTTTTTTTTTTGTGATGGAGTCTCGTTCTGTCGCCAGGCCGGAGTGCAGTGGCACAATCTCAGCTCCCTGCAACCTCCACCTCCTGGGTTCAAGCAATTCCCTTGCCTCAGCATCCCAAGTAGCTGGGACTACAGACGTCACCACGCTCAGCTAATTTTTATATACTTCTTTTTTAATAGAGACAGGGTTTCACCATGTTGGCCAGGATGGTCTCGATCTTCTGACCTCATGATCTGCCTGCCTCAGCCTCCCAAAGTGCTGGGATTACAGGTGTGAGCCACAGCACCTGGCCCGGTCCAGGCATTTTTCATCAATACTTACTATATTTGATTGAACTACTTGTAGACACCTAGATTTTCCAACCTGCTTCCTGCCTCTGCTTTGCATATTCTGTTTCTTCTGCCTGGAAGACCCTTGCTGCCATTGCCTCTGTCCATTCCTTCTCCTCCTGTCTTCACCTTCCCCCTCAGAACACTGTGCAAGCGCTGCATGCTCCAAGCCATTCGTGACACACTAGAGTGATGGAGGTGCCCCTTCTCCGTACCCACTTAACATACGTAACGTGAGGGTCTCCTCCAGGCCAAAAGAATGACAACCAGGGCATGCTGTCTTAGGAAACCAACCTCACTCAGGGATACCAGCAGGGTTCTCTTTGGAAGTGGCATTTAGGTTAAGGGCTTGAGTTGGAAATAGCCTGGAGGAGAGGAGAGAAGGGCCTTCTGGGAGAAAGAGTAGCAAATATAAAAACTCATGCCCACTGTTTGAGATAAAAAGGAACATAGCTCCATTGCTTACACTTTTCTCATAGGAATGGCCATGCTGTGCCGTAGTCATTAAATGTGATGATTAGTCTCGGGTGTCATTTTCCTGAGAAAGAAAACGTGGGGGAAAAACTCCGTGTGGTTGTGACCACAAGTCTGGCCTGTGTAGTCAAAGAGATTCAGCTATACTGTTCTCCATGCAATTTAGCCTGGCTTCTTAGCTCTCCTGGTCTGCGGTATCCTTATCTGTCAAATGGGTATGACAGTTTTACTATACGAGGCCAGGGTTGATGTGGGATCTCAGTGGCTGGTGTTCAGTAGGCATTCACAGCATGCATCTGTGCTCCTCAAACTGTGACTTCCTGAGGTGTTAAACATCTGAGCTGGATCATTTTCCATTTTGATTAGAAACCTCTTGATTGTATGAAATTGGAAGAATGGGGATGTTTATTTCCATGACAATCTAAGATAACCAATTCAGGATGGTGGTTTCCCTACAAAACTGAGTGGGAAAGAGGAAAGCCTGAGAGGGTACATGGAAACTCTTTCTCAAATACTCAGAATGGTTATGGCTTAGTAATCTAGACTTTTCACAAGTCTGTTCCTGTAAAAAATTATTCCTAGTTCAATACATTGTATGTATGTGGGCTGCTTTGCATCATCTGCAAAATGGCAGTGATAACTGCTCCGTCTTGCCGTCAGTGATGGCTCTTTCCTCGTGCTCACTCAAGGATGTTGTACATTGGAACATGGATGTGCCTGGACTTTGAAAAGATCCCTGGCCTCGTGTAACCAGACTTGTGACTGGATTGCAGAGATCCATTTCCCTGCTCTCCTGTCCGATGTGGCCATGGCTGCTGAGTCGCCTTTTCCCAGCAGCTTCCGGATGGGGATGCAGCAGCGCTGGTGAAAGAAAACATTTCATCTGGGCATTTGTTTTTAATGTATTATAAAGTACAGCACCCACAATTCATGCAGCACCAGGTTCTCTGGTAGACGAGGGTGTAAGAAGAAATAAAGTCTTTGCCTTCTGTAAACATCCCATCTATTGGAAAGGAGGTGTTTACCTCCTCCCCCACTCCCACAGTGCCTTGCACAGGCCCAGCCCTAGCTCTTGGCACCCTGGGCTAGAATTGTCCACACACATCCCCCCTCTCCGCAGACTCCCAGTCTTCCCAGGTCAGGGGCTGTCTTTGTATTCCTCGTGCACTTTTAGACACTTACTGTGTGTTGGGTGGCCAATTGTTGTGGTTAAAATGTCGAAACATATTTATTATGTATTAAAATTAGGGAGCTAGACAAGGGGCCTTTGATAATCCTAAAGTTAACACTTCTGCTATAGAACTCTGTGATCTCGGTGGGAATTTCTTTGAATTTTCAGTCCTCCCCTTCATTAGTTGTCTTTAAGTTTTACAATACTTTTATTGAATACCGTTGAAACTCACAGCCAGATGATTTTGTCCTTTGTTTTGTTTTGTTCACTTGCAGTGGTGCTGATTACTATGATTACGGACATGGACTCAGT
The DNA here is from genome assembly GCF_028885625.2 of Pongo pygmaeus. Classification (NCBI taxonomy): domain Eukaryota; kingdom Metazoa; phylum Chordata; class Mammalia; order Primates; family Hominidae; genus Pongo; species Pongo pygmaeus. The sequence goes on from NC_072380.2 coordinate 148,542,873, forward strand.
GAGGAGACTTATGATTCCTACGGTGAGTGGCTGGCCAGAGCATGTGAAGAGAGGGAGGAGAGATGGCCGTAGAAAGACCTTAAAGATCTTGATGGGAAGAGAATAAGGACATTTGGACTCTGAAACAGCAGCTTCCTGTCAATTCATTTGTGCGTGTCTAGCTATTTTTAGAGCTCCTTTATTATTTAAATATTTAAAGAGGACTAAAGACTTGCCGAAGATTGCATGAATCCAGATTCTGAACTTGAATTTTATGTTTGAGTTGATTGCTGTGTGCTGATTTTCTCACAGAGTAGTTTTTCAAACTGCAGACACTTGATAGCTGGGTCTTTTTGAAGTGTCTTTGTTTCTTGACAGTGAAGGGAAATGAAGCAATTGAGACTATAGCTCTAAAGTGATTCTCCCACCTTCATCTTTATATTTTAATTCATTTCCAATCTCAAACCCTCTGAAAAAAATTACACTGGGAGTCGTTTCATAAAGGTTACAAAAGCACCGAGCCAAAGAGGAGATACAGTGTCTGTAAGCTTTACAGGGCAGCAGCTAAACCCCTCTTAATTCAGTGGAGCTGGTAGAGATGCTGGGGACTTCATGTCCAAAGTCTCACTATGCAAAAGGATGACAGGTTTAATTAAAAGAATTGGCGGCAGCAACATAATGATAGTAAGAAGAGCCTTTGCCGCAGGGCAAGGAGATCAGAGAACATGAAGCTTCAATCAGTTGCAAAGCTCTGATGAATCCCTGGTACCCGGTGCAAGTGTATCAGGATTGTGGTTAATGGATGTTAGGACATTTCTCCTAACAGAACTGAAAAACCGTTTTCCAGTGTTAAACCTTTTGAAGTGCATTTTGTTGTATCACCTGCCCGAAGCTGTGATGGCTGCACCTTGGATTTTTTGTTGTTGTTGTTGTTATCCGTAACAAACACTTAAGAGAAGTATGTTGGTTTGCTGAATGCAGGCTACCTAAATTGATGCAAGTTAGCTTGAGGGAGTGATGTTGATTGCATGTTTTGTATCAAAAGAAGAGGTCATTTTAAGCATTTTTCCTTTCCAGCTTTCTAAATTGGTCTCTGTGGACACATGGCTTTTACATTGCTGTATGTTGCAGCAGGGATGTTAACTGTTTGATGTCCAAGACTTATAGATAACTCATTAAAAGTTATCTTCAAGCTGAATAGGTGTTTAATTTCAGGAGATAAAGATGATAGAATGTCCCTGGTTATTAATACCATTGTCCAGTACGGATTTAGCATTATGATGAGTGAAATCTGACATTATGTCGTTAAATTTATTTCATGTTCATGAAGTGCTATTGAGAAGTGAAGTTCAACCCAATGCAACTTTCCTTCAGTCTTTCCGTGAAAGCGCCTGTGAAAAGTGAGATCATATTTCCCTTTCTCAGTCTGCCCCTTCCCGTTTTGCTCTCCAGTTTTCTTCTCCTTTGTCTTCACAGATGTTTATTTATGTTTTTTCTTTGTTTTTGCTGTTGGAAGACATCTAAGTGATCCTTTTCCCATTCTCTTTTTCACTCATAAATGTCCTGATGTTTAGCAAAAGGCAGTTCTCTTTGCTACTTGAGCTTGTAAACTGTTGTTAAATGAGTAACCCAAAGGAAAGTCCTTGCAAAGTTGGTTGCCATTTCAGATACAAGAACCATTTATCTTCCCATGATGACGAATTTTGCGAGTGAGATGATTATTTTTCCTTGTGTTTGTAATTTATTTAAGTAAATTCCTTGTTTGTTTTTCTTTTCAGTACACCAGGGGTATATATTTTCAATATGACATGTACCTTTGGTTCAGGGCTAAGTTAGAGAGTCTGAAAAATGAAGCCTGTGGGATTCATGGCAGCGATCTAATTGTGATTCATCTTACTGATTGTAGGGCAAGAAGAGTGGACTAACTCAAGACACAAGGCACCTTCAGCGAGGACAGCAAAGGGCGTCTACAGAGACCAGCCATATGGCAGATACTGATTGTACTGTCTGATGTTGTGAAATAGCCAATCTCCACCAGTCCTGTATACTGTTCAAAGTAATTTTTTTCTATGAACAATCCCTTTTTAAATAAATCAAAATACTTAAAATCTGAATGGATGGAACTTAAAACTACTTTGTTGAAACATCAACCTGGGCAGAAAAAAAAAAAAAAGACATGTAAAATTTTGTTATTTCCAGTCTGTATATGAAAAAATAGGTCATCAAAAGGAAAAAAAATAACTTTGATTAACTAGTGTTAAACAAAAAATAGGTTTACTAAATATGTTAATCTATTCTTTTAACATAAGCCTCACCTTTCATTTTAAAGGTTTCCATAGAATTTAGTTATTTTATCTTTCAGCCATGTGCTAGTTTTTTTTTCTCTTGCCAACATGCGTAAAAAGGGAAGCCAATTACAAGTGCAAATAATGTGGTATTCTTTTGTAACTCAAGTCTTGAAATGTTCTGTAGTGTTAAGCAAAGTCTCCTCTTGCTTGATACTAAATAAACTTTTGAAAGAAATTTTGTGTGTGTGAGCTAACAATTTCATGGGGTTTTTTTTATTTAAAAAGGCCTTCATAAATAGTTGTAAACAGGGAAAGAATTCATTTAACAATGCTTGTCATAAAAGGGTCACACTAAACATTGTACAACTTATTTTAAAAATGGTATAAAATTAAATGTACCATTATATACTCACCATAGATTTAAATGCTGTTTAAAGAGTCCAAATGGTATCGAGCTGCTTGAGTGGCACGTTAAACTACGCAAAACCAAATCTTGTTTAAAAACTGGTTTTAAAATAACTACTGGATTTTCTGAAAAAGATGTGATCAGTTTTCATCTTGTTGAGCGTTTTTTCACTAGTGCAACTTTGGATTTTTTATGAGAATTTTGGTACCTTAATGAACACCTCGCTCCATGCTGGAAGCACTAAGCACAAAGCTTTTAAAGACTTTCTGGCTTGACTAATTGAGGTCGCACTCGCCAAGGCTGAGGATGTGTAACCCTTAAACGGTCTTCATTTTCAAAGGTAAATAAATCAAATAAGATTTTAATCTCACTTAATTTATCTTAATATAACTAATAAAACCAGGGAGATTACAACTTAGCAAGTTTCATTATCCATTTTAGAAAAGTTTTAAGATCACCTAAATTCTCATTTTAAAAAGTTTAATTTGTTTTAGTAATCTAAAAAGTCTTAGTTTAGTCAGTTTAATTGGGGCCAATTACTCCCTATTAAACAACTGTAAAACCTCATAACTAGTTATTTGTAATACATTATTTGGTTAGTAATTGAGGGCACTTCTTAAAACTGACAAATATTTAATAAAGCTATTCTTTAATCATTAAGCTTTTTTAATTGTAGATTATGTAAAATGTTTAATTTTTATTTCTTGGGGGATTTTTTTCTCTTTATTTTGAGTAAAAAGGTCTTTTCTTTTGTTAGGAAATGTCAGCCATCTTGGAATGTCACACGAACTGGTTGAACACCTGAAGCAAACAAAGGTAAGTTTGCCTTTTTGTTCCAATTATCCTGACCTGTGTGGAAGATGAAGACAATTTCACACTTACCTGAAGTCACATGGAAAATTTCCCCTGCTGGTTTCCTAGTACAACACTAGTGATTATGTCAGATTAACTCCAAAAGTCAGAAAAGAAGCTTCCTGAATGTAAACAGGTCAGACCCAGGAAGCTTCATTATAAGCGGCAGAGATTGGAGGCTCAGGTCATCCTGATATTTAAATATTCAGATTACTTTCTTCAGAAAATATCTAGCAGTCTAGTCAATAGCATGAAAAATAATTTCCAGATTATTCAGTAAAAAGAGCAGTTTGCCAAACTTAATATATAATATCCCAATTTTAGTTTTCTATATGCGTGCATAGGCAAAAAAATTACACAGATATGCTGGAAATTTTTGACAGTATTTATCTTAGTCTTGTGGAAGCATGGTTTTCTGTGCTTCTGAATTTTATGAAACAAATTATAAGTATTATAAAATGTATTTTATAAAAATTACTTCATAAAATGTAAAAATCTGGGGACCTATAAAGGAAAGGTATTATTATTTTTGTCTCTCTTTTTACATTTTCTGGATTTTTTTCTAAAGCATCAAAAAATACTACTTAGGCCCTGATCTTCCAGAGAGTCTTACTTTTTCAGTGTTTGTATCTGAGCTCTGCCACTTAGCTGTGTGACTTTGGGCAAGTCTCACTTTCTCCGTCAGTTCAGTGAAAATGATGCTTATCCCATGCAGTTGTTAGAAGAATTAAGATAATATCATCAGAGTGTTTTGTAACCTGAAAGTGATACAATCATGTAAAGTTTAATTATCAAAGTTGTATTCACATATTTAATATATATGAAAAATATATGAGCTTGGTTTTCCCTAACAGCCAAAATTAGCCTGAAATAATTAAATTACTTTTAAGAAAGAAAATAATTCTCATCATTTTTGTAGACCAAACTAAGTTCATTGTATTTTCTGTTTGTTTGTCTGTTTGGATTTTTGTTGTTGTTTTTCTCTTGTACGGAATGGGAATGTGACGTCCACCACATCTCTGTAGTGTGTGATGTTATTGAAATTTTTCACAATTTTTTTCTTTATTAAATAATTTTCTTAAGGGGTTGGCACACAGAATAATAAATCAAGAATTATGGAGAGGTAGAGGGTCAATCCTCAGGTGCTATTCAGAGTTAATTAACAGGAAATACTGTACAATTTTATGTTTATTGTCATTTTTTCAAAGCATCCATAGCTTTATCAGACTGTAAAAGGGATTATGATCCAGAAAGGCCCAGATCACTATCGGACAGGAACTTTCCTACTTGGCCTTCGAGATCTTCTCTTATCTGGCTGATGTTCCACCAGACCTGATTTTTTTCTGTTTCCATAGGAAGACCCTGCTATAGATAAGCCAGTCTTCTCATGTCTCTAAGAGCACATTTCATTGTTCCCAAATCGCTTCCTCCTAACCTGTGTTTTTGCCCCCTTGGAATTCATTTATTTTTTCATATGACAGCATATATGGAACATGAGCTCCATACTGGACACAACAGAGGCACTGGTCGTACAAAGACTGATAAGACATGGAACCCTGTATTCAAATACCACAAAACCAAATGGAGGTGACAGCCCCATGACACACAACTTTGCTATTGCCTGTATCTTTGCATGAAGAAACCATACCCGTCCCTCAGAACTCAGCCCCATGCCCTCTCTTCCATGATGTCCTCACCGGTTAAATCAGGCTGTGATCCTCCACCTTCTCTAAAGAGCATGCCTGGTTTATATTTCCTCATTTTAGTATTGGTATCATATGACTCATATTGGTTGTAAGTTGCCATAACAGCCAAGCATGTGCTTTTCACCTTCTGTAAATTATTTTATTGAATCCTCACAGCCATAAGAAGGTATCATCTACATTTTAAAAAAGGAAGAAATTTAAGCTTCAGGAGGTGAATTTCATGCTTATGTTGCTCATGTACCTTATAACTGGTAGAGCCCAGATTTGAACCGATTGACTTTAATCCCGAGTCTTTGATCTTAACCATGTTGTTACACTGTCATTCTTTATATTACAGTGGCTCCTCCGTTAGATTAAAGGCTCTTTAAGAGCAGGAGCCTTTAATTTGCGTTACCTTGTGTCCCAGAGAGTATCTCACACAACGCTGAGCATTGTGAATGATAACTGCCCCCTTCTCTTCCTCTACCCCGCCCCTGCCCCAGATTCCTTCATGGAGAGAGTCTTTCACTTGTTTAGGTTCTGAATCTTCTTCTACTCAGGTATTCCAAGTCAAGTCAGTATCAGTATTTACTCAGATATATTTCCTGAACACCTGCTGTGTTGCAGATGGTAGGAAGACAGTGATTAAAGACATCATTTTTGTCCTTGCAAGTGCCACAGTCTACTGGGGAAATGGGCAAAGACCACATCTGTAGAGCTCTGACAGAGATACATGTGCCTTCTAGGCACATGGAAGGGAGATGTGTAACCCAGGCAAGTTGGTCAGAGGTAGCAGAAGGGGCCCATGGAGATATTAAGACCAGTAGAAGATAACCACACAGGGCAGGTACTCTCAGAGCATCCATACTTCCGCTCTGCCCTTCACCCGCTTTGTGACCTTGAGTCAGTGACTTAACCTCTCTAAACAAGAGTCTAAACTGCAGGTTCCCCACTTATAAAATAGACAGTCATGATACCTACCTTAGTATTGCTGTGAAGATTAGAAGCATGCCTGGCACAAATAAAGGTGTTCACTCATTGGTTGCTATATGTAAATATTTGCAATTATAAGAAAACATGATCATTGAGGAAACTTCAGGTATATTAGATAATTAGAGAAAGTAAGAGGCAATGCTGGCTGGGTAGGACCAGGGACATGTAATGAAGGGTCTTGTAGGTTCTGCTAAGAAGCTCAAATTCAGTGCAACCATTTTCAAGTGTAGTATCCTCTCTGCCTTTAAGCTTGACCTACTCCATTCCCTTGGGCAGATATAGTGCCTCATTTAGTCTGTGTTCCAAAAAGAACTCTACAAACTTCTGTTTCCACTGGTTAGTGATTTTATAGCCAATCAGTGCCTTAAAAAATAGTTGCCCTCACTTTTTCATCCTCTTGTCCCCATCTCTTAACATAGTTATTTGACAGTGTAAGGGTTTAGTAAGTGAATGGCATTGTCAGTGTGATCAAGATGATTCCTAACAGGCAGTGTTAGGAACGGTTAGCCCAGACCCCAAAAAACCCACACAATCATGTTAACAATACTACAATTTAGACAGTCTAGCTCCCTTGTTTAACTCAAATTAAAGACTTTGGTCACTGTATACAGAGACAGGTTCCGGAATGTAAAACTAATGATTTGAAGAAAAAATAAAATTGTAGAGTCAAAAGTTAAATGAAAATATGAGACATTTTATAGAATATGTGACAAATTTAAGGAATAAAGTTTATTTTCTGTGCAAACAATATCTACTGTTTATATTGATATTCAGTGTTTTGTAGGGACAGAAAGGAAAAAATCCATCATTATTTTAAAATAACAATCTATTTTATGCCTGATTCTCTTTCTGTTTGTGATTGGGAAAGGCTATAGATCATTTTTCAATCTGAATTTCACCCTCCCTTATCGATGGAAAATCCTGTCCAGTTGAAGTTGATTCTGACTGACATTCCTGTTTCAAAAATCTCAGTTGTGTATTTCAGTGATTAGCATCCATTGCTGCAATCATTTTTCAGATCTTAATGTGATGAGTCCTTCAGTGACTTTCAGGATAAAGCTCAGCCTCCTTGGCTCTGAACATCAAGCCCTGCGTGATTCTGCTGCTGGCCTCCCCAGCCGCCTGGAGCACAGCATGCTCTGTCCCCAGCCTACTGTGGTCCAGCCCTGATAGATTGAAAACCATCTAGAGCTTTTCTATCAGTGCCATTCTCTGCCTGAAGTCACAGTTCCTTACCCCACTCAAATAAATGAACACAAATGAATGAACACAACTCTCACCCAGCTCTTGGTCTAGCTAGTTGTTGCTGGCCTATCCAGACTTCCCAGTGGAGCTTGAAGCATCCCCTCACCCCGGAGGCCCTCCCTAGCCCGCCATCTTCTCAGCTCTACTGTGGACCCTCATCTTACTCTATGAATTCTGCAGTACAGTATCCTGAGATTGGTTGTTTACCCTCCTTTCCTCCCACCAGATTGTAAACATCTTTAGTGCAATTACCATGCCTTATGCCTAGTAAGTGGTAAATGAACAAGCCATTGGATGTATGAGTGAATAAAGTGGATGTGGTAGCTCGGTGGCTGATAGTACAGGACGATGTACTAGGTCTTGTTTGGCCTTATTAGATTAAATTAGTCATCCTTTCATTTGAGGAGAACTTACCAGATTATTAAGTTCTGTCCTGTGTGTTTATCTCATTTGAACCGCTGCTGGCGGAATTTATGTGTGTGCTACCTAACACAGGTCCTAGTACCTAACAGACAGTCAAAACAAGGAGATAGAATAAACAAACAGGTACCACTGTGAAGTGTGCAGGGATGATGGTGTTATCCTGAGGCTAGATTTCTGTTCTGCTTGTTAGTGGGTTTTTCTCCCTGACTGCAAGACTTGAAGTTCCTTAAAGATAGAAGAACCATGTCTTATTGGACTTGTACTTCCAAATCCTAGCACACTGCCTGGCACATAGACATAGTGGGAACTGACAGGGTGTTCAGTGAGGAATGAATGAGTGAACAAATGAACCTATAATTCTCGAAACACTAACACTGAGCACTTTTCAGTACAGACAGTCCCTACTACAATAGTTTGACTTAGAAGGTTTCCCCTTTACAGTGGTGGAAATGTAGTACATGTTCAGTAGAAACTGTACTTCAGATTTTGAATATGTATCTTTTCTGCAGCTAGCCATAGTGGTATGATACTCTTGCCATGCCAGGCAGTGGCAGTGAGCCATTTTGTTTTTCACTTTGAGTACAGCATTCAAAAATTACTTGAGATATCAAACTTTATTACAAAATAGGCCTTGTGTTTGATGATTCAGCCCAACCATATGCTAATATAAGTGTTTTGAGTATGTTTAAGGTAGGCTAAGCTAAGCTATGATGTTTGGTAGGTTAAGTGTGTTGCATACATTTCCAACTTAATGTTTTTGACTTACAGTGGGTTTATCAGGACATAACCCCATCCTAAGATGGGGAGCATTTGTATTAATTTGTTTTCTTAGTGGAAGTGTGATATTTCTCTAACCGTTAGATTTTTTTCAATGATAAATGTGAAGTTGGAAAACCAAAATATGCCCTTTATTTAGTCGGTAATACATGTGCTTGGTACAAAATATACACACACAATGGTCTTAATTCCCACCTTTACCCCCACACACCCACAGGCAACTGTTTGTATTGATTTTCATGTATCTTTCCAGAGATAGTCTGTGCATAAGTAAAGCATTTTTTTTAATTATCACAGTTTTTTACATAGAAAACATTATACCATTTTCTCCCCTGATTTCACTTTGGAGTATGTCTTAGAGCTCATTTTCTGTTATTTTATACTAGAAAGCTACCTTTTTCTTTTTATTGGCTGAATAATATTTATATGAAAGAGCCATAATCCAAACAACTACTGACAGAGATGTAAGTTAGTTTCTAATATTTTGTTCACATTAAAGGCAATGCAAGAAGCCATGTTTATAAACATCTGTGGAATGAATTTTTAAAGTAGACCTACTGGGATTTTATAGATGTTTCCCATAGAGGTCATGGTGCATCTTAATATGCTTTTGTGAAAGAAACCTATCTAAATGCTATATGTATTCATTATGATCTGCAAGATTAGCTCCTGTGGCCACACCAGAAGCTCATCTGCTCAAAAGTTAGTTTCAAATGGTCTTTTATAGACAGCATGACGTCTGGCATGTGACAGGCTGGTTACCCTGTGTGATTTGGCGAGGAGGTGCAGGGTGTGCTGGGTCCAGTAAGGACACCTCCTGCACACTCATCTGTGTGTTATGGGGAGGGCTGAAAGTCCTGCCACCCTTCCTCAGACTCCTGCTGGTCTCCTCGCATTCCTGGAGCTTATTTACATCAGCAAGTGTATTGTTAAGGGCTGGCCTGTGGTGGGGTAGGCTTTGTGGAAAGTAAGGTGGCCACACCAGGGTAGCAGGAGAGGCCAACAGGCTCTCTGAGGAAACAGACAGGATCTCCTCTAGCACTCCCCTGCATGGGCTCATTGCCCACCCTCTCCTCTTCTCTGGTTATCCAGATCCTCCCATTTCTTCAAGATCTTTTATCTCTCTCAGCCAAAAGAGCCTTCTCTTCTTTCCCCATGAGAACCCTGGCTGAGAGGACTGGATTGGCAGATGTCTCATTCTGACCTGCCAGTTGATGGGTTGGTGCTGTGTATATGTCCTTCATCCCTAGTATGCTCCTTGAGGGTCGCAGGTGTGTCTGTCACATTTTATAAACCTGAAAGCATTCAGCACAAGCCATTCAAGAAGTATTTATTGGTTAATTAAGGCAATGCCCTCATCAATAGATTTACTGTATTAGATGTTTAACTTTTTAAAGGATTCACCTTTAAATAACAGTTTGCATCTGATTCATCCTAGCAGTACTGATGCTTTATGCAGGTGACGCTGAGATGCCCACCGTGTCTCTGGCACTCTGCGGTAATAAAAGGCTAGAGAAGGGCAGGGATGGTGCAGAGGAGAAAGAGACGAACTTGCTCCGAGGACAGAGGAAGAAATAAAACCTGAATGGAGTTTTGAAAGTGGAAATCTTGCAAGCCAGGAAGGGAGGAGAAAATGTTAAGACATAATAAGCTAATACAGGTGGGAGAGGAGGGTGTCGACCAAGACATGAAATGGTGTCGTGTGTTTTAGGAACGTATAAGCAGCTGCTGGAATGTAACATGCTGGGAGAGAAATGAAAGAGATGCGTCTGGAGACATAGGAAGGGGCTGGGTCCTATGGAGCCATCAGCGATGTCCTGAGTTGTTTTGAGCACACTTTGTGGTATTGAACAGTTACCTAGGGCCTGGGACTTGTATGACCAGAGCCGTGAGAAGTCAACATCACCACAATGGCCATTTCTCCACAGCGATTGCGTTTTTTGTTTGTTGGTTTTTCTGATCACCAGCCAGTTTTTTAAATAACAGAGTTTTGTTTCGTATAACACATCAAAATAGGTTCTTTGGGGTTAGGTAATACAATTTAAAATATATCTGAAAGTTCAGTCTTTTATCAGATGACAAGAATGCAAGGACTCTGCCAGGGTGGACCCCTAGGAACTCATAGGTTAATATTTGAGGTTTTATGTAAAACAAGGCATTGCCATTCTGAAATCACTCCATAAATATCATAATGGATAGTAGTGCAATCATCATTAAACTAGTTAATCATTTGTCTGTCTTTATTGAACACAAATATTTTATGTCCTTAATTTTAACGATTCTGTTTTGCATTGTTTTCCATAAACATCCTTATTTCTATTAAGTGTCTACTTGCCTGAATCCTCTAAACCCTGCCGTTCCCAACAGAGCATATGGTTATTATTAATTTCTTGATATATACAAATATATTTCATTTTCCTCTCTTTCAGGAACTTTCCTTCTATTTATGGACTGCTTAAGAATAGTCAACTCACCAACGTGCCTAGTCAGTAAATGAATCCACTTGGGAACTTGAAAAACATCTTAATTAATTTTTTGTTTGCATAATTTTGTGTTCTGTGACATGTTTTTATTATATGGTATGCTTTTAATTTGGAGAACCTACCTTTTTAAAAAACGGAAAGAAAATCTATCTTATTTTGTTGTCTCCCAATAACAAAAAGAGGACGATTTGTATAGTAGTTAATAAAGGCTGCCTATTGAAATCTCTTCTACTTTAAACCTAGAAAAACAAAGTCTTGTTATTTCAGCACAGCTCTAAATTGTGTACACTTGAAAACCATGTACAGCTGCAACTCACTGCAAGAAGTCAAGATTCTACACATATTCCACATTTGAAAATGATTTATCCATCTCAGTTATGGACTAATAAATATGAAAGCATTATGCAAAAAGTATTCTGTCACATAAAAGGTTAATTATAAAGGCTTCTGTGGGAAGCAGAGTGGCATTGTCAGAATAGAAACGTGATTTTCATGCCTCAGTGTAATTTGTTATGGAACATAAAGGTCATAATCCCTGTGGACAGTATTATTCTGTTCATTCTCTTTTCATCATTTACTAGTGCATTGTGATTTTAATTCAATACACCCCGGGAGGATGTGTTTTATTTCTTCTGTTAGAAGCTTGCACAACATGTTCCCTGGACTTGGAATTTCAAGAACTGTCTTGCACATTGTTAAATTGTCGCTTTCTTGCCTCAAAGACACAGTTTTTTTGAGACATTGACTTTTTACAGCATGCCATGTTTGGAGCATTGTGTTAACGACAGAATGACTTCAAATAGCTTAGCTTTTTCTTATCCTCGTATGCATCCTAAAACATAATTCTTTTGTACCTTTTAGATGTGTCCAGTACACATTTCTCTGTCTCAGAAATGCATAGAATACAAGCCTGTGTGTTAGAGCAGTGGCTCTCTGCAGCGAGTCGGGGCTGCGAGAGTGAAGGGTACATGTCTATCATGAGGGCGAGCTCGGGAGGGCTACGGACAGCTGGGAAGCAGCTTCAGGCACCCTTTGTTTCGGAATTAATTTTAAACAAATAGGAACTTTAGAACATAAGCCAGACTATGGTAAATGGAAAAGAATTTGAACTTTCTTTTTGCTTGCTTCCTTTTTACCTGCTGAGTCACTAATACAAATCACAGATCTACAAGTAAAATCCCATGGATTCAAACTTTCTGACTTAACTTCCGTCTGTCCCCTTCTCCTTGATCCCACTCCTACAACCTAATTTTGGCTTCTTATTTTACTGCCTACATTATTTAATTCATTAAGCACATTCTTGAGAACTTAACTGCTGGGTACTGTCTAACATACTAGAGAGAGAGCGGAGAAAAAAAAAACAGAGGCTGTCTTACCCTGGAGAAGCTTAGATCCCCGTGGGAGGGACCGGCCACACATCACAAGAATGTCAGGTGCTGACGGAGCCATGGAGAAAATTAGACCGTGGTAACAGGAAGAAGTGCTAGACTTTAGTTTGAGTAGACGAGGTAACATTTTAGCAGGGACCATAAAAAGTAAAGAACTAAGCTACATGAAGACACTAGCAAGTGCAGAGGTCCTGAGGTGGAGCATGCTTGGGCACTTGAGGACCAGCAGCAAGGATGCCAGAGCAGAAGTAATGGAGTGAGCAAGGGACAGAGAATTAAATGAAATCAGTGGGCTGGTTGGGTGCCAGAGAATGAAGTGCCAATGTTGAGCTTTAATGGGAGCTGATGGGCAGATGGGAGGAGGTGTTGACAAGCACAGGAGTAGTGTGATGCAATGTGTTTTTTAACAGAACCACTCTGGCAATGTCTGAGAATAGGCTATAGGGCAAGGTGGAGAGACCCATTGGAGGCCACTGCTATGAACGTAAGAAGGAATGCTACCACAGTCCAGGGTGGTAGGGTGTAAGCACTGAGAACTGGCCAGACTTCAGATGTATTTTGAAAAAGTAAAGCCAGTAAGACTTAGTGCACAGATTGGTTGTGAGATATGGAAAGTAAGTTGGATGATCCAAAGATTTGGGTCCAGAGGCACTGGAAAACTAGAAATTGCCTCTTTCTGAAATGGGGAGATTTTAGGAGGACAAGGTGATTATGTTAAGTTTTGAGATACAGATCTGGAGGTGGGAGAGATCTCAACTGAAGATAGAAATTTAAGAGCCATCAAAATATAGATGTCATTTAAAGCTGTAGTTTGGAGATCAGAGAACAGACCCATGGAATGTCACATCACTTATAAGTCAGTGAGATGAAGAGGAACCAGAAAAGGAGACCAAGAAGGAGCTGCCGTGAAAGAAGAAGAGAACCAAGAGTAACGCCCTGGAAGACAGCTGAAGAAAGGATTTCAGGGAAAAGGGATGCGATCCTTTGCTGCAGATAGATAGGTCAAGAGAAATGAAGAGTGAAGATTGGACACACACAGTAATAGCAGAAAAGTCATTGGTAGTCTTGATTTACTTCATAGAACGAAGGCTTGGAACAGATTCAAGAAGAATGGGAGGAGAGGAATTAGTCTAGTCAATTCTTTCAAGGATCTTGCTTTAAGGAATTGTTGGAGAGGGGTACAGAGTTGAGAGAAAAAGCTTGAGCATGTAGGAGAGATAAGTGAGGGTTGCTGGAGAGATGTCCATGAGCAGGTCTGTGCACACGCATTATTCTGTACACGCACAGCCTAGGTGGGTGCAGAAGCAGGAAGGTAGATAAGACAGAGGGCACAGCACGTGCACTCACCATGCCAATAGGTTCCACAGTTCTGCTGCTGCCAAAGCTATATGACGTAGACATTAAATGGTGCATGTTCCACCATGACCGAAATCCTTTGGAGCCTCCTACAGCTTCCAGGCTAACTTGCAGATTCCTTGGGTTATCACACAACATTCCTTCATGATTTTCCTCCTACCTACCTCTTTAGCCTGACATTTCCACTATGGTAACTATCAGGTCAATTCTAACTTCTATGCCATCTTGGCATTGCTGTCTGTCGTTTTATTCAAGATGTTCCTGGTCTCGATAGAATGAGTGATTTTCAACCAGAACATGGACATTTTAGGTATTATGTGAGGAGATTCTGGATCATACTTAGATGGCCTCCTTAGGGCTTTGCTGAGGGAAGGGAGGTGCTGCCTTGTTCCTGCCAGGTAGAAGAAGAAACAGTCCAGTTTCCCCATTTGGCCTCTGTTGACAAGGGGAGGGGGAAGCAGGGCCTTCTTGTTGCTGCTGGGTAGGTTCCAGGTCCTAAAAAGCTGCCACTGATACCAGCCTGACTCCACTGGCATGATGTGTGGGGGTGTGACAGCCTCATTACCACTGAGCAGTGGATGATAAAACTGACTCTCCACTATGCCTCTCTGACACCACCCCAGCTGGGAGAGATTAGGGTGTCTCCTTACTGCCAGGTGGAGGTCCAAGTTTTTCCCATAGTGTCCATTGACACTATTGGGTATCATTGCCACCAAGCCGACGTGAAAGTCCTGGCTTTCTACTTGGCCTTTCTGGCACCAGGCACTGTTCCACACCTGCATGTATTCTTCATTAGGGCCACTAGGAGCAGCTTGTAGCTCTTCAGATTGGCTGATCTTTTTCACTTCTTCACATGTATCCTTTTAGCTGGTCCACCTCACTCTGCTTCCTCTAACCCAGTGATTCCCAACTTTTTCAGGGCATGGCACATAAAGAAAATTATAATATATACAGAACTCACTGGGGTGAGTGGAGGAGACCCAGAGCTTATTAACCCTAACCCAGTCCCAAGCTGCCCCAGAAGCTGAGGAAAATCAATGTTTTTGTACACCTTTCACCCATTCACAGCACAGTGAAGCTCCCAAGATTCTAGCCAACTCATTCTTCAAGACTTAGCCCCAGAAACTCTAACCCACAACACCCCATACCTATGTCATCAGACTATGTTAGAGTCATCCTAACAGTTTCTGTCCTCCCGCTAGGCTTTACAAGCCCTTGTCTTAGTCCCTTAGGGCTGCTATGACAAGATACCTTAGCCTGGGTAATTTATTAACAATAGAAATGTACTGCTCACAGTTCTGGAGGCTGGGAGTCCAGAGTGCCGGCAGATACAGTGTCTGCTGCTGAAGGCTTGATCTCTGCTTCAAAGATGGCACCTTCTGTGTGTCCTCACATGGCAGAAGAGGATAAAAGGACAGGAGCTTCTGTGACCCTCTTTCATAAGGGCACTAATCCTGTTCCTAAGGGCAGCCCTCATGACCTAATCACTCTTTTTTTTTTTTTTTTTTTTTTTTTTTTGGATACCGGGTCTTTGCTCTGTCACCCAGGCTGACATGCAGTGGTGCAGTCATAGCTTGCTGCAGCCCTGAACTCCTCAGGTCCCACCTTTCAATACTATCACATTGGATACTAGGTTTCATCATATGAATTTAGGGGGACATCAACATTCAGACCACTGCATTCTGCCACTGGGCCCCCAAAATTCATGTCCTCACATGTAAAAATATTCATTTCACTCCAGTGACCCCAAAAGTCTTAACTTTTTCCAGTACTAACTCCTGAGTCTGAAGTCCACAGTGTCATCTAAATCAGATATGGTTGAGACTCAAGGTACAATTTATTCTGATGCAAATTGCTCTCCAGCTGTGAAATCAAATGTGCTTCCAAAATTCAATGGTGGGACAGGCATAGGATAGACTTCCACTGCAAAAGCGAGAAATAGGAAAGAATAAAGGGGTAATAGATCCTGACCAAATCCAAAACCCAACAGGGCAAACATTTAAGGCTCCACAATAATATTCAACTCAAAGTCCTACATCCTGGACACACTGGGGTGGGAGTTGGGCCTCCAAGGATACACGGGGCTCTACCTCCATGGCTTTGCTGGGTGTAACCCACGTGGCAGCGCTCACAGGTTAGAGTCTCACGCGTGGCTTTCTCGCTGGAGTTTCATGCCGGTAACTTCACCAGTCTAGGGTCTCCAGAGTGGCCCCGCTCCCACGGCTAGACTAGGTATTGCATTAATGGGGGCTCTCTGCTGTGGTCCTGCCCCCACCCACAGCTCCACTAGGCACTACCACCTCCCAAGATCTTCAAATGCCTTCAGGGTCATTCTTCCATTGTCTTGATGAAATGCATTTGCCCATTCATGCTAATCTCCTTATCAGGTGGTCTCTTTGCTACACCTTTGGTGTGAGTCTCTCATGAACACATTTTCTCATTCTCCGCAGGCTGAGATTTTTCCAAATTTTTGTTCTGCTTCCCTTTGGATTATAAATTTCATCTTTAATTTGTTTCTTCTTGCATTTTACTATAAGCTGTCAAGAGAAGTCATGCCACACCCTCGATACTTTGCTTAGAAAGATTTCTTCTGGTAAATATTCAATTTCATCACTTGCAACTTCTACCTTCCCCAAAACACTGAGACATGAACACAATTCAGCCAAGTTCTTTGCCACTTTGTAACAGAGATGGCCTTTCCTTTAGTTTCTAGTAACACGTTCCTCATTTCTGTTTGAGACCATCAGAATGACCTTTACCATCCATATTTCTATCAACATTCCCTTCACAGTCATTTAGGTAATCTCTAAGAGGACTAAGGCCTCTACAGCTCTCCTCTTCTGAGCCCTGACCAGAATCACCCCTAAGGCTCCTGTCATGGCAGTGTACCTGAAAACTCTTCTAGCCTCTGCTCATTACCCAGTTCCAAAGCCACTTCACATTTTTAGGTAATTGTTACAGCATTACACCACTTCTTGGTACCAATTTTTGTCTTGGTTTGTTGGGGCTGCCGTAACAAAATACCTTAGGCTGGGTAGTTCATAAACAATAGAAATGTATTGCAGTTCTGGAGGCTGGGGAATCCAAGATCAAGGCACCAGCAGATTCCGTGTCTTGGTGAGGGCTGCTCTCTACTTACAGATGGCACCTTCTTCATGACCTAACATGGTAGGAGGGGACAAGGGAGCTCACTCAAAGCCCTTTCAGAAGGGCACTAATCCTGTATGAGGATGGAGCCCTCATGACCTAATCACTTTACAAAGGCTCCACCTCTGAATACTATCACATTGGGTACTCCTGACCCACAGCCTCTGGTGAGGTAGTAAACAGTCATCTGGGGCTGCAGTCATCTGAAGGCCTGGCTGGGGCTGGAGAATCCACTTGCAAATTCAGCTTCCACTCACACAGCTGTTGGCCAGTTGTCTCCACTCCTTGCCACACGGGCCTCTCTGGAGGCTGCCTGAGTGTCCTCACAACATGACATCTGGCTTCCCCAGAGCAGGTGTTGCAAAGGAGGGAGAGTCCGTGAGTGAGGGGCACACAAGACAGAAGCCACAGACTTTTATACTCTCATTTCAGAAGTGACTTCACATCGCTCCTACCACATGCGATTTGTTAAACACCACTCCTGTGCCACGTAGGAGAACATTCCACAAGGGTGTGGATGCCAGGAGGCAGGGCCACGGAGGACTGCCTTGGAGGCTGGCTCCCACCTAGGCAAGGTACATTACATCTCTGTGCCTTAGTGTCCTCACTACGAAGCGGGGATAGTACTGCCTACCTCAAGGGGTTACCAGAATTTAGTGATATGCATGCCAAGCCCTTAAAATGAGGCCTGACACATAGTAAGCACTTGATACATATTGGCCATTTATATCAGGGTAATACTCCCCCACCACACACACACACACACACACACAGCAGTGTAGAATGTGGAAGCCATCCCTTTGCCTCCCGCAGTTCTGCTGCTCCACAGATCCTCCGTGCCGGATCCATGTCTTCCCCTCTCTCCTGCCTTAGCTGTGGGCCACATCATTTCTGCAAGATGATTGCAGCATCAGCGACACTCCTCAGGTGTCCACTCCAGTTGTAACCCATCTGTAATTTGCCCTTTATCCTGCCTTCTATTAATCTTCCTAAAGTGCAAATCATTTTCCCAAACCCTTACACCTTTTTAATTGCCTCCAGGGTAAAGCTCAAGCTCCTTGGTTTGGTCCTCATGCCCTTCACCCTCTGGCCCAGCCTCCCTCTCCGCACTGCTCCCTCCCCATATTCCATGCCCACTGGACTCACTATGTTCAAATGCTGCAGCTGGCCCTACACACCTCCATGGTCTGTTCTTTCCCATGGCGTCCAGGTCCTCCTCAACTGCAGTGTCACTCGATCCCGAAGGCGTCCCTGACCCTGTCAGAAATATTCCTTCCTCCTTCCAACATGTGCCCCGAGAGCCTGGCCCTTCCATCTAGAGGGTGGTTTCACGTTGCGCGGAGGTGCCTGCCTTGCGTGTCTGGTTCTCCCCCAACCCAGTGCCTGGAACCTGGTTCTGGATGCCACAGTGTCCCCATCCCCTGCATCTGCCTCCCTAGGTGCTTCTGCTTGTCCAGGCATAGAGAAAGGTGGAAATCTTGCAGGTGGGAGGGTGTAGTGAGGAGCAGGGAACATTTCTCAAGCACCTCCTAAGACTCACTGAAGTCGGAGCATCCTCCCAGAACCACATAAGGTGGGTGTGCGGAGCCTGAACTGGAAGATGGCGAAACAGACTGGTGATGAACAGTCCCTCAAAAACCTCACAGCCACTGCCTGTGGAGCTGAGGTCTGAGCCCCAGGCTTGCCGGCCACTGCACAGCCTTCTAGGAGTGTTAGGCATCAACAGCAGTGCAGAATATAAAAATATAAAACACATTTTTATAGCACAAAGGAGTACAGTTTTATTAATTAACATCAGAAGATTTCATTGACAAGAGAAATGTTTCCCATGTTCCCTGAAGGCATTTAGATAATTTTACAAATGGAAGAAATGTTGCAGTTTCAGATATTGGCGAAGCTCACTCTCTGCTCTGAGTCCCTTTCAAAATCCCAAACTCTTGTAGCCAGTGAGGGGCCCATTAAGAACGGTCCATCCACATAGCCAGCTCACCAGGAAAACAGGGACATCTGCTAACGAATGCAGGAAACTCAGAAGTCGCTTCTACTAGGTTGCATTTTTACTATTTAGGTATCTTTCTTTTGAGGTAACAGACAAACAGAGATACAGAGATAAAATAGGTACATACATAAAACTGAAAAGGGTTGGCATCCCTCCATGTGCCACACAGCAGAGGCTTTCTCCGGTTACCACATTTCAGGAGCTACTTAGGAGAGGCGGGGTTTTCATGAACCCAGCGTTTGCACTGGGGCTAGAAATGCAGTGTCTGCTGGCCGGCACCTTGCTGGCTACTGCAGGAGCAGCTGCTGCTCGGGATGTGGGGGCCTGGCCTAACGTTCCCTTTGGGCTGTCGGCTGTGGTTCTACAGAAGCTCAGCATGGCCTTGCAGGCTGCAGCTTCTTCCTGGCTGGCTGGCGTGCATGGATCCCCTTGGCATGCCACAAAGCCTTTTCCTTTGGAAACTGCCCCTCCTTCTCTCACAGGTACCCTTTTGTGTCCCCTCTTCCTCTCTTCAGGCAGCAACAGTGTAGTGCCTTCATTCACGCATTCGTACCGCAAGACCTCCTCTGTGCTGACACGCCTCCCCTACGTCACACAGCTAGTGGGTGGCCCATCTATGCAATGAAAACCTGGCATAGCACTGGCCTTTTGAGGCGTGTCCCCTCTAAGGCAGTGACCTCCAAGGGCAGGATGAGGACACTTACACACCAGCAGCAGCCGAGCGAAATGCTTGCTAAGGGAGAGAATGTGCCCATAGCTTCTCCCCTCCACCAGCACGTGTGGCCAAGAATCTGCCAGCGGCCACTCCTCATGCCTGGTGCACCTGTTGAGCATTTGCCACCACATTTCATGCGAGTGAGTCACAGCCTGCCTGAAACTGCGCTGTCTCTGCTGGGGCTTTAGCCTCAGTTTCCTTGGCTGGTTCTCCATCTCCCTACCTGCTGCTTCCTGAGCCTTTGCCTGCCTGGCAATCTTCCTAGCCTTCTTCCCTCCAGAGGATTCCAGCCCCCTCTGGAGCTGCTTACTGGCCTTGGTCAGCTGCCTAACAACAGGAACCGAGAGGCTGTCCCCAGACACTCTTCCGCCAGTTTCTTCCAGTCTTTGGCCATGTCAGTGTCAGATACAGAGTGTATCCATGCCAGCCTCAGATGTCCTGTTACTGGATTGGTTCTCCAGAGCCAGGCTATGCTTTCAACTTCTTTTCCCATCAGTCAGCTAAGCAGCGTGGAAGATCCCTCTCTGAGCCTCAGTCCTTTCATCTGTAAAATGGAGATACTTCCTTACCTACTTTAGAACGTTATTGAGAGACTCTCAAGCCTGAGATTGGTAAAGTGGACCACGGACAGTAGAAAAGTTATATGGAAAATAGGCAACTGTGGCTCACCTATTCATTCACCAAACGCTGATGTGCACCTGCTATGTGTCGGCCTCTGCTGGGTGCAGGAGATGTAGGGAGGAAAGACATACCCCGTCCCGAGCAGCTCACAAACTCAGAGAGAGGGAGAGAAGAGGGGAAGGTAGACAGGAGAGTCACAGACACACACATTTTCTAAAAACCGAAAATCAGACAAAGACTGTTTAGCTCTCTAGTCTAATGTGGTATGTCAGCTGAACAAAATTCAGGGTGATCTCAAAGAAAATGCTGTGATGTGCTAATTTGTTCTCTACCCCTGACTTCCCCAAACCATGCCCCTGGGGAAGCAGCCTGGAGCTGTCAAGGGGAGATCAGCATCCCTGCCCAAAAAGAATTCATCCCTGTCACAAAAACACTGCAGACAAAGGGCATGGTTTCCAAAAATGTCAAAAGATGATCACAGAGGTAAGATCAGAAATCTTCAAAAGCAGGAAGCAAAAGGCAGCACAGCCTAGGCAGCTGAGGCTCCTGCTACCTGGGCCTCTGGCCGCACAGCACCGTCTGTGAAGCATCCCTAGAGGAAACTTAAAATCCAAGCCAGTTCCTGGAGCACTGGGCAGCACAGGCCTCCACCTGCGTACTCTAGGTTGAGAGGGATACGGTGTTCATAATGGAAACCATAAGCTTTTCACATGGAGAACACAGGCTGCATTCATCATTCCAAAGACCACACTGGCTTGATTGAGGTGAGCTGTTCCTTCCACCCCTTGATTCCTCCAGCTCAAACTAACCGCTGCAACTGTATTACAGGATATTTATTTCCCCAGATCTTTTTTTTTTTTTTTTTTTGCCTACACATCTATTATACTGAATAATTGAGGTCAAATTGTAGATACTTAAAAGAATTCTTTCCTATTCAACAGTATTAAACAACATGCCTATTTCTCTGCTTCCACATAGCCAACAACATGTTGCTTTTGGGCCACACTGTGTTTCAGATTTCATTTATTGCCAAATAAACACACAAACGTCCAGCTTTCTGGCTTCTCTTGGGAGAGCGGATGATCTGCAACTGCGGCCTCCCTTCCACGTGCTCGTGGGCGGCTGAGTGGTGGGCTGTGTGGCCGAGGCACAGCCCGGGGTCCCCCCGTTCTGTTACCCCCAGCCAGCCTGCTTCAGATACTTGCTGGTAACTATTCAGCCTCATTTGCCATTTGCAGTTGACATCCATGGCCCAAGCAGTGAGGCCTTGTCCTATACATTGTTTTGTGGGACAAGGGAGTCAAATTAGCTAGAAAAACTAGCAACCCAGTCCTGTGACTGTACCACAGTAAGATGGCTGCATGAACCACTCAGCAAGACGTCTGCTTATGCCCGTCTCCTAGTCCACCGTGAGTGAATGGGAAGGAGGGGGGCAGGACTCCAGATGGCTGCAATGCCTCCACTAGGTTCCCTGGGTGGGCATCTGCCAGCCCCTCACTGATAACCTGCAGCAAGCCCGGAAAACAGAGTCATCCCCCACCTCCCAGTCCTTCAGGTGAGAAAGGAGGGGCCCTACCACAGCAGCTACAGGTGACAGGAGAAATCCCACACCTGAGCAAGTGTCAGTAAATAGCTGACCCCTCCCCCTAAAGCCCCCCAGCACCCCAGTCTCCCCCCAGTGCAGTTCTCCCTGCCCGCTGGGCCTCAGGCTATTCTGCTCCTTTCTCGTCTTCACGCCTTGCATTAAGGCTGCGATGGCTGCACTTCTGCGGATGCGGGACATTTTGGGTCTTGGGACCCTCTTCCTGCTGGTGCTCAGTCTCTCTCCATCCCTGCATCCTCAGAAGGCACAAGAGATGATTCCCCTCGCCAGAGAGCTGGCCTCTTTATCCAGGCGAAAGATTCCACCAGACACACAGCAGGTGCGCCAGGCATTCTCGGTGATCAAGGGAGTGAAAGCCCAAGCCTGGACACCCCAAGGACACTGTGAGCACGTGGCCCCCCAAAGCCCTGAGTTACAAACTCAGACCAGCCACTGCCTAAACCCTTCCCGACGAGTCATTTCCACCACGCTGAGTGCGTCCTTGTTGGTAATGCCTGGACAGGTAGGGGGGATGCTCCTGGAACACAGCGGGTCCTCCACAGCTGCTCAGTGTTCCTGGGAAGAGGAGGCCGGGGAGAGGGAGAGCTGTGAAGGGTAGAGTCAAGATGAGGGCCAGCCAGAGGGCCGGACCCATGGCCTAATTTAGATTCAGGCACTGCCTATGCTAGGCCCAGGTCACAGACATGCATTCAGGGCGGTCTCAAAGCACCCAGCACTCTGCCCTGTCTCTACTAAGAGCAGGGCCAGACTCCACAGAGGAGAGGGAGATGCATTGCCTCTGAACCCAGTACCATGCAGGTACAGGCTGTACCAGGGAGACGCATTTCAGCTCAGGAAGAGGGCAGGAGAAGGGCACCCCTACACTCCCGAACCACCCTTCCAAGTACTGGGGTACATGCCCTTGTGGCTGTGATGGAGTCAGCGCGGTGCAGTGGGCCTGGCTTTGTGATTTGAGGGCAGTCCCATAATCCTCTGAGCCTCTGTTTTCTCAGTTAACAAGTTGGGATGATAGCAGCAGCCTCATGATGTTTGTGGAAAGAAGGAAAGAAAGAAAGAGAGAGAGAAAGAGAAAGAAAGAAAGGAAGGAAGGAAGAAAGAAAGAAAGAAAAAGAGAAAGAAAGATGAAAGAAAGAAGAAAGAAGGAAAGAAAGAAAGAAGGAAAGAAAGAAAGAAGGAAGGAAAGAGAAAGAGAAAGATGAAAGAAAGAAGAAAGAAGGAAAGAAAGAAAGAAGGAAAGAAAGAAGAAAGAAAAAGAAAGAAAGAAAAAGAAAGAAAGAAAGAAAGAGAAAGAAAAAGAGAAAAAGAAAAAGAAAGAGGAAAACCTGGGTAAAGCTGGCCCCGGTCCTCGCACAGAGCAGGCACTACACCATGGCCTGTCTCCCTGTCTCTGAGAAGTGCCCCATGGTCCCCTCAGCCTATAGGCAGGGGTGGCAGGTGGGGAGTGGAGTGCAGAGAAGCAGAAAGGGGAATAAAGGAAAGCAGAAGCTGCCCTTACTCTCGCAGACAAGCTCCTCGTCTGCTCCGTGATGACTTTCTATTTTTAGGTGACAGTGCTCTCTGCGACCTGCTTTGTAAACAGATGTTTTGCAGAAATAGATTGGGGCCATCCTGTGGGGGGTGAGAGGAGAAGTGGGCAGGGGACCAGGGCGCACCAAGGGGCTTAGCCTCCCTTCTTCCTCCAACATGAGAACTGGGCCTTGAGAGATGAGAGCCAGGAGGACATCAGTTGTTGGACGAGGGTTACAGAGTGGCAGCCCAGGCTGTGCCTCCTTTTCTGGAGCCATTTTGAGGGCATTCACTGCACGAAAGTTGTTTCCTTCATTTTATCAGAATTGCAGTAAATTCAGCCAGAAAGAAAAGGAAGAGGAGTCAGCTGGTCACAGCAAGCCCAGCATGATAAAAAGAGCATCAGCCCAAGATCCACGAGGAAGAGAAAGGACCTAAGCTCAGGTGCATATCCTGCGGGAGGTGCTACACTGGGGACCCATATACAGACCACACTGGAGTGTGGTCTGTAGCCCTGACAGCGGGGACCCACGGCCCCACTTGACTCCTGAGGGATATGACCCTCCGAGATTCTAGGGCTTGCCCGTGATCCACAGCAGGAGGGGGCAGCATTGGGATGGAGGATCCCTCCGCCTGGCCCTGCAGCAGGGGCTGCTGTAGCTGCACCTCCCAGGTGCCCTCTCACTCCCGATGGGCGTTGCATCCCAGCCCTGGCCCCTGGCCCTCACCGATGGCAAGCGAGGGCTGTGACAGACACCACCTCTGGGCCAGGTCACTTACAGATGATGTGCCTTCTCTGCTCAGCTCCTCTCTGGGGGGACAAAACCACTTCTTGCACCCAAGGAAGGGGCTGAACAGCTGCCAGGACACCCCGCAAACCCTCTGGGACCACAACACAAGTGGAAATAGTTCTTCATGAGGTGATCCTGGAGACAGAGGACTTTTTATGTTTGCTTTTGCTTTTTGGATAGCCTGTTCTCATGAATGCAGACGCCTGGGTCTATGTTGCTCCCCACTACATTTTGCAGTTATGGGTCCTAAGAAGTTCTAGATGAGCCACATCCACCCTCTAAACCTCAGTTGTCTCATGGGGAAAATGGAAGGATTGCTATAAACCTGTCCCAATCCTTTGCATCCTATGGTTCTGGGGTTCTCAGGACCACTCTGCTTCTGGCCCAAAGCCCTGGACGGGCACAGAGAGGACAGAGAAGGTGGGGCTGCCGGGTCGGTTGGGGCTGGCCCACCTCTCTCTGCGTAGGCACCGGCAGCCCTAGTGGCCCCTCCTTTCTGCCTTTCATTTCCTCCCTCCCTCTTCTGCCTCACATTTTAGCGATAAAGTCAAGTAACCTCTCCAGGCTCAGTTATCTGACTGAAAATCTAACAAACACTGTCAATATCCTACTGGACACTCTCGGCCACTTCTGAGAACACCAGAAGCTTCGGTGGACAACCCCTACACACGCTGGTGGCTTCTTGCCTCAAGTACCGTGGTTTTGTCTGCCTCAGGAATGTCCCCGTGGAATGGCACCCCCAGAAGAAATGCTCAGCCAGTGAGAGAGGGCATCTGGTGGGCGGCACTTGAATACCCTGGGTTCCTTGCCTCTTGCTGTGAGAATTCAGAAGCATGTTCCGCCCCCACTTTTCAGAGGAACCCAAGTGAGACTGAGCCCCAGGTTCCTGAGCAGCGACTGCGCACAAGCACACCCTCTCTCGGCCCCTCTCCTGTCCCCCAGCCTCCCCGCTGTCCCACTGTGCTTCCCCAGATCACCTCCCAAGGAAATGGTTTGTATCCTGTCTTAGGGGCTGCTTTGGGAGAAACACAAACTAGTAGACAGAATGATGTCCATGCTCTAATCCCTAGAAGCTGCAAACATGTTATGTCACCCGGCAAAGGGGACAGTGTAGTTATGATTGGTGAAGGATCATAAGATGGGGAAATTATTTTGCATGGTCCAGGAGGACCCCAATGGAATCATAAGGGTCCTTCTAATGGGAAGGCAGGAGGGTCAAAGTCAGAGAGAGCAGATGTGAGTATGGATCCTAGGACTGGAGTTATGTGCTTTGATGATGGAGGATGGGCCCACGAGCCAAGGAATATGGGCAGCCTCTAGAAGCTGAAAGAGACAAAGAACAGAATCTCCTCTAGGGCCTCCAGAAAGAAACATAACCCACCCACAACTTGGTTTTAGCTCAGTGAGACCCATACTGGACTTCTAACCTACAGAACTGAGAGAAAATAAACTTGTGTTGCATTCACGCACTAAGTATGTGGCAATTTGTTACAGGAGAAATAGGAAACAAATACACAGAACTAAGACAACTTGGGCAGTCCTTGAGTGTAACGGGAAGAGCTCAAGTTTTGGAGCAAGGTGGCCTGCTTTGAATTACCTGGCTTTGCTAACCAGCTGGAAGGCTTTAGGTGAATTCTGCAACCCCTCTAACTCTTGATTCTCTGACCTGGGTTTTTTGACAGATTTCTGAGGTTGCTTAAGAGAAGACTCAGCAGGAGGTGGGTAAGAAGAAGAAGTCAGGGCAATTTATTTTTCATTTCCCTTAAATGCCAGCAACATTTTGCATTCTGCGTAGAGAAAACATACCATCTCATTGCCTCTGAGGAAAAATGTATTGTTCCTGTTAGTTACATAATTGAATTCATAGAAGTTGGTGGATTTTTATCATTTTTATTTACTTTTGTGCTTTGTTTCACCCCTCATAAAAGGACTTGGGGATGGTTTCCAGCAATGCATGTGTGCTATACATAAGGATGAAAAGAAGAGATGAAGACGTGTGGGAAAAAGCAACTGAGGTTGAGGAAAGGAGATGCAGGCAGAGGAAGGTGTGATTGGAGGGCATCCTGCATACCATAAGGCCTAAAATGGTCCCCTGAGCATCCCAGCAGCCAAGGCAAAAAGGATGGAGGATAGCTGCAAGGTTCAAGTGTCCAGAAGATACATCCTTTGGGGTGTGTGGAAGAACACACAGGAACACCCCAGCAGCCTGAGGAGGCAGGGGCTGGAGGGAGGGTCAAAGGCAAAGGGCAGGAAGGTGTCACCCGGGAACCTTCCTGGAAGAGGCAACGCATGCTTCCTCTTGTAGAGGAGAGTCAGAGGTTAGAGGAAGAATGAAAGACAGTCCAGGTAACGAAAGCAGTATGCCCCAAGCCCCGGGAAGAAATGGAGCACGTATGCAGGGCATGCAAGCAGGCCACGCTTCGGGGGAAGGGTGGAGCTGAGGCTCGGAGGTAGCAAGGCCTCCACGTCTTGCAGCACTTTGCTGCCCTGCTGAGGAGCTACAACTTGGCTTTCTGGACAGTGAAGGGCCCTTGGGGGTTTGAGATGGAGATGCAACATCATGAGATCCACATTTTAGAAGGAGCCAGCTGCTATGTGGAGGGGATCACCGCAGCTGGAGGCAGCTCAGGGCTCTCGCAGCAGTCCTGGGAGAGAGAACACATTTGTCGAATCCTCAGCTCGCTCCTTTTCCACTGCCCCAGGCGGTGTGGGGAATTGTCTAAGGGAGGTGCAGGAAGAATAGAGATGCAGGAACTGGCACAAGCCCGTGAAGCCAGAGCTCTCCCCTGATCCCATTCATCAGCCCTCCTGGCTCATCTGGTTTCTGCGGCCCCAACCCGAGGGAGCAGATGAAGCCCAAAGCATATTCCCAGCAATATGGAGGCCACCTTATCGAGCTGTGATTGGTCCAAAAAGCCTGGGCTACCCTCAGACCCTAAACCACTTCATGCCTGGGAAGCTCCATCCATAGGAGCCCTGGTTTTCTGGGGCCATAGAAGTATCTCTCCTCTCTCCCTCCAGTCTCCGCAGGATGACCAGAGGTGCTTTTCCAAGATAGGCCAACCCGCACCAGCTGGCTCCACTCACTCTTAGGCACTCCTTCCCCTCCTTCTGAGCACCCTCAGCCCTGGCCCCAGCCTGCCTCTCAGCCTCCACCCCATGCTTCGAATGCTGCCAACAAAGGAAGGTGGGTGGTCAGTCCCTAAATGGGAGACGAGCACGCTGAGGCCAGGAGAGGGGCCTGCTGGCCCTTCCTAAGCAAGTGTGGGCTGGGACCAGGATCTAAATTATCTCTAGGACTCTGCGAGCAGCTCTTTCTGCTCTCCCAGCTGACGACCGCTGCCGTGCCCTCGCCAGCCCTGGCACCCAAAACAAAGGCAGCTTGTGATGAAGAGTGCAGGCTCCGGAATGGGACTCCAATCCCGGCTTCACCTCAGGGCTACCCACATTGCCTTGGGCAGGTTATGCCATCTCTGTGTCCTCTCGGCAGGGCAGGCTGCAAAATAGCAGCTCAGTCAGAGTTGACGTGAGGATCAAATGAGAGAACAGGGGAGAGATCTCCGCCCTGAACCTGATTCTCCAGCCGGGGCCATGCTAGCTGCTGTTATCATGATCATTCCCTTATCTGTTTCGCCGCAATGAGGGCTGTGGTAAGGGCTAAGTGGAAGCGCCCTGTGGACCCCAGAAGGGGAAGGAGAGCCGAAGTCTCAGGGGATCAGCAGTGTGCCCAGCACTTTGTGTTTGTTGAGATGGGACAGGCTTGCTGGACTCTCACTTTTCAATGCCGGTTTTGGAGATTTGTATCCGTTAGAAGCCTTTTGTTTCCAAGCCTCAGAACAACCCAGAACATGCTGGCTGTCAGCCAAAGGGAATTATTGATTCAAGTAAGCCAAAAAGTCCAGAGGATAACGCTAGCTTGTCTCTTAAATCTGGTCCCTTGGGGCTGGTGCCATTCCTGGACTAACTGCTCTCTTCCGATCTCAAGACAGCCAAGCCTTCTTCCAGGTGAGATCTGGTCACCCTTACCCAGCCAAGACTCTGTGGTCCATTCTGATTGGACAGACTTGAGTCACATGCCCCAGCCAAGACTCTGTGATGCATTCTGATTGGACAGACTTCAGTCACATGCCCCAGCAAGGCTCTATGATGCACTCTGATTGGACAGACTGGGGTCACTGTGCTAGTCCAAAAACAAATTGCTGTAGCCAGACAATGAAGACTTTGAGGGGCTCCAGAGGTCTTGTTCTCCAGCCCTGGGTCTGAGGCTGAGGTGAGGATCACTTGTACACCAGAGGCAGAAATGGGGCACAGATGCCCTCTGGGTTGATGTAGGCTGGAGTTAACAGGAAAGGCTCGGTGGAGGCCATGGATTTGTGAAAAAGGCGAGGTTAGAAATGGCCCAAAGGATGCCAGGGAGAGAAAAGAACATTGCAAACGGATGTTCAAATCACACCCCTTTCTCAAAAATCAGTGCAGCCCATCTGAGAGTTTGGAAATTTGGTGTCTCTCGGCTAAGGTTGCCAGATTAAGCAAATAAAAATATAAAATGCCCAGTTCAATTTGAATTTCAGATAAGCAACAAATAAATCTTTATGTATAAGTATGTCCTTTGCCATATTTGGGACATGTTTTATAAGAAGAAATAATTCATTGTTTAAAACTCAGATTTAATTGCATGTGCTATATTTCACTGGGCAACCCTGCAATCTGGGCTCTCCCTTTATTTTGAAGCATCCTCAGACCCTTCAAAGAGAAAGTAGACTTGTTCTGTGTAAATGCCGGTAGAACTCACACTCCCTGGCATCATCCCCCAGAACGGAGATTTTCCAGCTCAGTATAACGTCAGTAACATGAGCAGCTTCCAGCAGTCAGAGCTGTCCCAGGAGGCAGAGAGTCTTCTCACGGTGGAACAGTTCTCTCCCCACTGCAAATTCCCAGGGGCAGGGAGCTCCCCTGGCCTTTGTCAGCTGGGCAGAGCTCATCTGTTAGAAGACTCCGTGTGCTGGAATCCTCGCTTTTTTCTCATCTCTGGTTGGGACCAGAAGAAAGCAGTTATTTTGGAGAGTGTGTCATCCTTGTAAAACTAAACTTGCCCATGCAAGGGGTGGTGGAGAGGGGGCTCTCTCAAGTTCTAAAGTTGGGTTATGGGGAGGCAAAAGTGTTGGCAAATCCTTCTAGCCATGTAGCTAGGTCACATGATCCTTTAACCAAGCTTAATAATGAGAAGCAGACTTAGTTGCATGTGACAGAAAACTTCAAATAATTGTGATTAAACAAAGTTTGTTTCTTTCACATACAAAGGATGTCCATAAATAAGTCAGATAATGTAGGGCTGATACGGGGACTCCACAGGGCCATCAGATCCCGGCCTTTCTCTCCACTCCCTGAAATGCAGACTTTCATCTTGAGAGTCACCTCACAGGCCAAGATGGCTGCTGGAGTTCCAGCCATTGCCTCCACATTCCATACTGCAGAAGGAAATACAGAAGTAGTACCCATCCCAGCTAAGTTAGCTCCTCTTGTACAATCTTCTTGGAAGTCTGACACTACATTTTAGTTTACATCTTCTTGGCCAATACTTGGCAACCACTTCTAACTGCAAGGGAGGCTGGACAATGTTGTCTTTTGATGGAGAAAGAGAGAAGGAATGTCACATGACCACAAGCGGTTACTGCTATAAGTAACAGAAGGTGCCATTTTGATCACTCAACTGACTTCAGAGTTCTCAATTGCTTCTGTTATCTTGGATGGAGCAAGGCGGATTTTTTGTTTGTCTGTTTGTTTCTGATTGAGACAGAGTCTCACTCTGTTGCCCAGGCTGGAGTGCAGTGGTGCAATCTCAGCTCACTGCCAACCTCTGCCGCCCAGGTTCAAGCCATTCCCACGCCTTAGCCTCCCGAGTAGCTGGGAATCCAGGCACCCACCACTAGGACCAGTTAATTTTTTGTATTTTTAGTAGAGACAGGGTTTTGCCATGTTGGCCAGGCTGTTCTCGAACTCCTGACCTCAGGTGTTTTGCCTGCCTTGGCTTCCCAAATTGCTGGGATTACAGCTGTGTGCCACCACACCTGGCCAAGGTGGGGTTTTATATCAGTTCCCTGAACACACAGAAGTTCAAGCTGATAAGCTGCTCCCTCTGGCCTGGAAAGGGAGTCCTGCTTTTACTGATGGTTGTACATGGCCAGCAGTTTTCTAACCCTTTCTCCTAACAAAATCTTACCAGTATGAAGAACTGGTGAAATTGGAGCTGCTCCAGCTAGGACCATGCTCTGGATCTTCCCTAGGACACCTCCTGTGCTGAGCCCTGGCAAACCCCCAGTTTGTAAGGAACAGAGTTGGAAAACCACTAAACCAGACAACCTTGGAAACCCCTTCCTGTTCTGAGGTCCTACTACTCTCAGGGTTGGTGATGACCACAAGGTCCCCTTTCTCCAAGGTGACCTCAGACACAGGCCTACCAGCTTTCTTGAAGATTCTATCATGGAGTGCTCTGCTTAGAGTTAGGGAATCCCTTAAGGATCAGCTTTGGACTTGGGAATTCACTGCTGCCAAACTGTCATTAAAGGATAAGGCTCCAGGGGAGCTCAGGGCTCCCTCCCCTCACCCAGAGTCTGGGTCAAGGCCAGGCCAAGCTGAGCACAGCACTGGGGGTAGGGTTGTATCTGGTATCTCTTCCTACTGTGAGAAGGGAAAGGACTTGGACACACAGTGTCAGCCAAGGCTCCTACTCATTTACATCTGCTGCCTGCCCCCTGGACAGCAGCACCTATCTCCATGGCTTCCTCCAGCTTGAGAGAAGGTGGCCTCCTCCCCACCCCACCCTCTTGGAAACCAGTTAGGAAGAGGATGAAGACTGGTATGTCCCTTTGTGTCTGCTCCTGAATGGTGTATTTTGGGTCCTACCTAATCCAGCCCTTGGGTGGTGGTCCAAGCCCTCATGGGTGGTCACGGCTGTCTTCGTCAATTTCCCTTGACCCTAGGCATCTCAATAGGCTGGTGAAAGAGGTTTATGGAGAAGGGACTTGGGAATCCATCTCTAATCTTTTCACCAGAAAAGACTCAGCAGGAGGACCAGCGAAGAATGACTTCCTCCCACACATGCACACTTCAGGACAGTTCATCATTGAGGGGGTGTGGCCGCCTCCCAAGGGAGAGCCCCTCCTTCCCGTCTCACTGGGCTGCTGCCTTGTCTCTGGGCACCTGTGCTTCCTCAGAGCTGGGCACAATCACACACAGCAGGTGCTTCATGCACACTGGGTGAGCCGAGGCCTGGAAGGGGTGAATGGTTGGGGCCACACAGTGAGCAATGCATTTGCCATGAATGACAGACGCCCACAAAGGAATGAAAAATTGCTTTAAAAAAGATGCTTGTGTCTGCCTTACTTATTTCTGTGTTTATTCATTTATCACTTACACTCTGTCTACCTCTTGGAAAGGATTTGGGAAGTCTTACAATATTTAAACACATATAAAAGAAGCAAAAAAAAAACCTACACAAAATAAAGATCATATAAAAGAAACTAGGAAAAATATATATGTATAGACTACTTGTGCTGAAGTCGTTTCTGCCTCTGAGCTATTAATTTAGCTCCGAGGTGCCTGGAGGTAAAGCAGGAAGGGAAACATAGTCACATGGGCTGTTCAGCTCACCAGGTCGAGGGGAAATGACACTCGTTCTCCCTCACCTCTTCTCTCCCTCACTTCTTCTGTCCCTCATCTCTTCTCTCCCACACTCTGCCTCATGGTGTCCACACCCGCAGCTTCCTCTTTAGCTTCATGAATAATGGTGAGGATCATAGCTTGGTCCACTCTTCAGCACATATTAAATGCTCAGTCCAGCAGTTCTCAGCTGTTGTCACGATCAGCTAGGGGTGCATGTGACTGGTAATAGTTTGCATATCAAAGTATATGAATGTATTTGCTTTGTTAAAATAATTAGGAATGGCTTCAAGAGCATCCCCAAAGCAGCTCTCAGAAGCAGCAGGGAAGGGAGGGGAAGCTCCATCCTCTGCCAGGCCAAAACCCTTAGCCTCTGCCAGGACCTTCCTCCCAGCATCCCTGGGTGTGCTGGCACTGGAGAGCTGCCAGAATGGCCTCTTCCCAAAGGCACAGCTCCATGTGACAAGGAGGGCAAAATGGATGCCCCGTGCATCTGGGTGGGGAGAGGAGGAGGAAGGGACGGGGAGTTGGTGAGGATCATTGCCACCCTGAGCAATGACCTCCAAGTGCTGTAGGAATGACCTTCTCCCCTTAAAGCGATGCCAGCTGAAGGAAAAATATGGGAGCCATTAGGACGTCATGAAGATGAGGCAAAGGGTCTTGCAGTGAGGGGTAGGTGAAAGGAGCACGCTGGGTCTGTGGAGGCCAGGTCTGCTTGCCAGTCAGGGGATCTGATTACTATGAAGACGTGTGTGGGAGAAGGGATATTGCCCATTTTTGACCACAGCACTTCCCCTTAGAAGTGACCATGCTGGGCTGGGTGCAGTGGCTCATTCCTGTAATCCCAGCATTTTGGGAGGCCGAGGTGGGCGGATCACTTGAGGTCGGGAGTTCAAGACCACCCTGGCCAACGTGGTGAAACCCCATCTCTACTAAAAATACAAAAATTAGCCCGGCGTGGTGGCAGCTGCCTGTAATCCCAGCTACTTGGGAGGCTGAGACAGGAGAACTGCTTGAACCCAGAAGGTGGAGGTTGCAGTGAGCTGAGACAGCGCCATTGCACTCCAGCCTGGGTGACAGAGTGAAACTCTTCTCAAAATTAAAAAAATAAAAAATAAAAAGAAGTGACCATCTTGTCCCATCTTCACTGTAGGAATACTGCCTCTCTCCCTCCTCTCCTCCTGACAAATAGTTCTGATTTTGCTTGCATACTTCTGATGATGGGCAGCTCACTGTCTCTCCGAGGCAGCTCATTCCTTCTTAGACAGCTCTGACAAGACAGTGTGAAAAGTGTTAAAACAGAGGTTGACGTGGGAGATCGGGAACCAGAGGAGGGGCTCACTTAGTTCTGTCTTCTTCCACTGGGGTGAGTTGGAAACTCTCATTTGGAAGGTAAGGAACTAGAGCTTCTGAGAAACTAGAGCTTCTGAGGCTAAAGAACTTCCCAAAACTCAAAGATAGTGCTTCCTGGCAGACCTGGGACTTCTCCCTCCTTTCCCAGGTCAGGACCTGGATCCTACCCAAGCCTCTGACCCATGGTTCCTGCAGGGCCGAAGGTGCAGGCTGTTCATATGCATGCTTTGGCTCACCCTACAAGGTTCGATTCAGTGTGTCTGGGGTAGAGCGCAGGGCCCAGGCATCCATATTTTTCAACAGTTCCCTGAATGATTCTGTGTGCTGTTAGGTTGAGCATCCTTCTAACCAGAGTAGGGAATCCTATGATGCTAACTCTTGGGTGTTTGTCCAGTCTTTGCTGAGAAATCTCCGATGACAGGGAACTTGCTCCGTCTCAGATTGTCCAGCCCATCCCTGATGGTCACCTTCCACTGAACTCACACAGTAGCTGTTCTCCTTCTACCCTGGATCCTTCTCCCCTCTGCTCTACCCTGTTCCCTCCCCCAGGAAGCTGACCTCTACGGCTTCTGGTTGGGTTCCATCAGTGTGGGACCCGGGTCAGACTCTGGGGTGTCTGCTCAGCGGGTTGGTCCCCACATTCTTTTGGGGCAGTGGTTCTGAGCATGACAGTGCTCTTCTGCCTGCGGCCACTGCTCCTGTCTGGCACCCTCATTCATGACTGTGCTTCTTACCAGGTTCTGGAAACCACCCTCTCCCCTGATCTCAGGCATGGCTGGCAATGGCTTCCAACACTGCTGGTCTCTGGGGACATCAGCAGCTTCTGCTGGTGCTCTTACTGTGCCCACATCTTTGCCCACAGTCCCTCTTGTGAAAGCTTGGAGCATCATTCCTGGCAGTCCACTAGAGGAAGTCTACTGCCTCATCCCCAGGCAGCTCCCCAGGCATTTCAGAACAGTCGCTGTGCACATGGAGAACGCTTCTTCCAGCTGAAGAGCTGCCTCCAGCGTCTCCATCATCTCCCTGCTTCTTCTCTTATTGCCGGGAGACTGTAGGAGAGGCCCACGGCATCCTCCACTTCCAGACAACTCAAGGCCCACCATGATGACTGGAGCCCCACTGTCTAGAATATGAATGTAATATCGGTAAATTTAAAACCCTAGTACTCAGAAAGCACTAATCAATTTTGCATTTTGAATGAGTTCCTCGAGGAGCTAAAGCTTTATACTGTATATTAGCCTTGCAGAAACCTGAAAAATGGGTTTAAACAAGTTAGTCTTTCATAGTGCCTTTCCTAGTGCTGACCCTGGAGGCCCTGGTCCCAAGGTTATAACAACAAGCTCCAGAGAGCACCAACTGAGCCTGGCACTGGGCCGAGGGACTGATACCTAATCATTTAGTTTAATCCTTGGAACAAGTCTGAGGAAGGTGGACTCACGGCTCCACCCTGCAGATGAGGAAACGCAAGCCCAGAGAGTTTCAGGAACTTACCCAACACCGCACAGCCTTGTGGTGCAGAGCTGGGGTTTTTCTCCCAGGCAGTCAAGTGCTAGGTCCCAGACTCCTCCCTGCAGTGCAGCAGCCGCATGTGCACTGGTGGGCCCAGTTCCTTCCATTTCTCTGCTCTGCCGTCCTCAGCAGGGGCTTCCATTCTCAAGGTGGCCACAGCAGTTCTAGCCACTGCATCTGTGGTCCAAGCAGGAAAAAGGAGAAGGCCAGGGGCAAAGCTCGTCTGTCAGTTGAGACAGCCCCATTTAAAGAGCTTTACCAGGAGCCCCGCCTTGTAACTTCTAATTGAAGCCCATTAGATGAGACAGGAACAGAGCGACCCCAGCACAAACTGTTTCTGAGAGTCTCAGTCTGGGTCTTTCCCAGAACAGGGCTTCAGATGCAGGTTTGGCTGCAGGTACAATATACATGAGGGAGCAGAAAGAATGAGACTGAGAAAGGAGAAAAAGCAATACCGTGTGTTATTGCCTGGGAGCAACTAGGGCTCAGTCTCTCCTGCGTCCCCTAAAAAGGATGCCTTCCAAAATTGCCTCCCCAGAGGTGGTGGCTGGACCTTGTGCACTGACACCATCCCCACTAGTTGGAGGCTGCCCTGCACTATCATGTTACTCTCATCCAGCCAAGCAAGCTGGTAGAGGGCCCCAACCCTCCCTCCCTGAGGGGCTATGTTCTGGTGGCCTTGACCTCAGGTGGCGGTCACACATTCCCTGCTATCTCTGGGTGTGAAGCATCAAAGGCCATCCCAGTGAGTCCCCTGAATTCCAGACATGCTTATCCCTTCTGCATCATGTGGGGCCAACCCTACCTTCTTGTGTCATCAGGGTTGAGTGTCCCCACTACTGTAGGAACTCTTCTCTCTGTCTGCTGGCCCACCAGCATGAGGCCCCAAAGTGGCCAGGCAGCAAGCACAGGGTTAGATTAAGGGTAAACTTTACCTGTGTCCTGGCGGGACCATCTTATTCTGGGAACCAGGACATTGAACCCAGCACACACTAGAGCTGCAGGGACGGGGAGCCATTTTCTTTGAGGAAGTTACCAGCTGTGACAGTGAGGGGACCAATCCTCCTTCCACCTGCTGTTCCTAGAATTGTGTACTCCAACTACTGGCTCCAAGTCCTGCACACTGACCACGAGCTCACTGCACACACTGCAGCCCCCAGGACAGAGCCCTGGCCTGCTGTTGGCTGAGCTTCCATCTCAGCTGAGCCTGCTGCCTCTGGGTGATGTGGCGTCGGGAGGAACAGTAGATCCCATGGTCCTGCATTCGTGATTGTACCGCCTTGGCCTGTGCACCTATCTGGTTCTGTGTGGTGCACAAACAAGCTGTCCCCAAAGAGCCATCCCCAAACTGCACATAAAAGAGCAAAATAAATGTTGTTTTAAGTCAGAGGTCAGCAAACTTATTCTGTGAAGGACAAGGTAGTAAATATGTTAGGCTTTGCAGGATATACAGTTTCTGTCATAGCTACTCAACTTGCCACTGTAGCATGAAAGCAGCCTTAACACATGGGCATGGCTGTGTTCCAATAAAACTTTATTGACAAAAACAGGTGGAGGGCCACATTTGGCCCAAGGGCTATAATTTACTCACCACTGTGTTGAGCCACTAAGTTTTGGTGTGGTTTTATTGTGCCGCAGTCAGTGGCTGGAGCATCTGTGCCTCTCCTCCCTCTACCTCATCTCAGATCCCCTTTGTCTTGGCAGTACCTATCGTGTGCTTGTTACTGCTGACCAATGAGGGACCCAATGCTAGAATCCCATCTGGAGTGCTGCCTCCTGGGGCCACTTTTGGTACCATCTGTCTTAGTCTGGGTTCCCCCAAAGCAGATCCCAACACAGACTTAACCACTGGCAGACTCAAGGGTGATCCTGGGAAAAGAAGTAAGGCCAGAGGGCGTGTGCACCATGGATGGAGAAGGCACTGCACAGACTATCACTGAGCTGATGATGCTTGGAGCTGTGGCCATGTTTTGCAACTGTCAGGGCAGGGGGCTGGGCTGAGGCTGGGGCTGGGGCTGGGCCACGGACGCATGCCCTCCAGTGGGTGAAGGTGGCTCCAGGGATGTGAATTCCCCCATACTCTGAACATCCCTGGGTGAGCAGCTGCGGCTCTGGACACACCCTGGGGTCAGACAAGCTGAAAGATGTGGCTGGTATAGGAAGTGGGATGCTGCCAGGAGACACTCAGCCCAGCCACAGCTGAAACCCTAGGTGGGCTGCGGGGAGGGGTGGAGAACACAAAAAGCATCCCCTTCAGCAGTGGTTTTATTATTATTATTATTATTATACTTTAAGTTCTAGGGTACATGTGCACAACGTGCAGGCTTGTTACATATGTATACATGTGCCATGTTGGTGTGCTGCACCCATTAACTCATCATTTATGTTAGGTATATCACCTAATGCTATCCCTCCCCCCTCCCCCCAGCCCACAACAGGCCCCGGTGTGTGATGTTCCCCTTCCTGTGTCCAAGTGTTCTCATTGTTCAATTCCCACCTATGAGTGAGAACATGTGGTGTTTGGTTTTTTGTCCTTGTGATAGTTTGCTGAGAATGATGGTTTCGAGCTTCATCCATGTCCCTACAAAGGACGTGAACTCATCCTTTTTTATGGCTGCATAGTATTCCATGGTGTATATGTGCCACATTTTCTTAATCCAGTGTTCTCTAACTTCAGCTGCATCAGAATCACCCTGAGGCTTGTTATAATGCAGATTCCAGGGACCCACCCCCAGGGTTTCAGATTGATTTGGTCTGCGCCAGGGCCTGAGAATTTGCATTTCTAATAAGCTTCCATGCCATGCTGCTGCTGCCGGTCCTGGGTCAATATTTGGAGAACCACTGGATAGAGAGAGTGGATGCTGGGCAGGCAGCTGCCAGTCTCTCTCGTACTTATCAAGTGGGCTATCCTTTGTGCCTGCTAAGGGTGTGAGTCTGTGTGTTTGTGTGTGTGTGCGCATGTGAGAGAAAGAGAGAGGGAGAAAGAGAAGGGGATTGATAGAGCCTGGTGTATCTATTACTATCTAAAAGTGTGATATTGCTAAAGTCTCCTTGCCTCCAAGCCTCCAAGTTTCCCTACCTGTACACTAAAGCTGGGCTGCATGATGGCCCAGGGCTCTTCCAGCTCTGATTTGATGATTGTTTACAAAAGGAAAGGGCTCAAGTCCAGGCTTCACAGTACACTGAGATTCAAATGCACCTCCCTTTCCAACTTTTGCAATGGAACTATCTCCCAGAAATGTTTAAAAGTGCTTAGGGGATAAAAAGAGGAAAGAAATGGAATGAATTGCCCAGTGAAGGGAAATCCCCAGCAGGTTTTTCTATACACAAGTGCTGCGCATTCCCACAGGGAGCTCCCACTCTCAAAATGCTAGCAGGGGAGGTCAAGGCTGGGGATTTGCCCAGAAGTAAATGAGGTCAGAGGCACTCCCAGGGCTCAGCCCTACAGGTTGGCTTCCAGTCCTCTCAAAACAGAAATTCAGCAAGGCCAAACACCCTGTGCCCCTCTACAGCGGCTCAGCTGGGTGTTTTGCAGAAACTTGGGCACAGAACCCACACAGACTTCCCTTTGAGTCCTGCCTCCCACATTCAGCGCTGGGTGGCCCTGGACAAGCCACTTGGATCTGCCTGACTTGGGGCCCTGCGCATGCATAATGGAAATGATAATGGAACCTCATGTGGCATTTACCCAAGAAGCATTTGTGGCACACCTGAGTTCCTAGGATTTTAGGGAGGATTCCATAAAATAACATGGTGGGATTATTGTAACAATAATTGTTTTGTCAGCAGTAACATGGTCTACAATAGCTACCATTACCAATTTTTATTACTGTCAATTTTCTACTCTAAATCTGCTACGAATTTCTCTGGAGTTGTTCCGTTAGGTTTATCTCCACCATGGTGTGGGAGGGACCTTGCTGTGTAACCTCGAGCAGGTCACCTCACATTTTTGATATTGTCTTTTCATGAGTCACAGGATGGCTAATTATGTTTATTTGCAAGATTGATGTGAGAACAAAATGCTAAGGCTGCTCACGTGAGAACATTTAATGCATCATCGGGTCCCCAGCAGAGAGGAAGTGCAGACGGCAGGATGGCTGTGTTCGCCGCAGGCCTCCCCGCCTATGTAGGCACTAAATTTGTTTTTTCTTTTTTAGGTAAAACTTGTTCAGCCCTGACTATAAGCCACGCACTAGGCTAAGAGCTTTCCTTGAATTATTTCACTTGACCCTGATTAGTTTATGGGTTAAGTATAATCATTATCATCCTCTTTACGCTTGTGAGGAAGTCAAGAACCCAGAGCGGGCAAGTGGGGGGCGAGGCAGATTCACACTCAAGTCCTGCAAACCCCCAGGCTTGTTGTGCACCGGGGGCCTGCTCCAGGGACCCCAGACCAAAGGCCCAGCTGTGTGCTCAGGGCTGAACAGAATGGATGGACTTGCCTCTCCTCGAATGAGGCTCTTTCTTCTGCCCCATTCTCTCCACAGCCGCTGCTCTGTCCCCAGGTTGTGAAGATGCATGGGCTTGATTAGGCTGGGCTCAAGCCCTGTTTATCATCATCTGCACACCTTTCGGAAAGCCCCTTGTGTTTTAAGAAGAGCGGACTTGGTGTTATGCAGCATTGTTCTGATTAGAAAGAACAGGCATGACTGTAGAATCGATCCAGGGGTCGGGAGTCCGGCTGCTTTCAGAAGCTTCCAGGGCAGGGCCTCAGAGAGCAGAACAGCCAGTCTGTAATGACGACGGATGACCCAGCCTATGGCACTGAGCTGAGGGGAGTCTACAGGGTCTGAAGGTTCTGGTCGGTTCAATGAGATACTGACTGCAGAGCTCCCTCCCCACGTGGCATCTGGAACTATGGTGGCATCTCAGAGTGTCAGGAGCAAGGATTCTGAATACGAGTGACTGTGGAAGAATCCTGGATTTCTCCTAGACTAGCAGCCATCCATCTACCTGTGCCAGTGAGATTATGGTCAGGCATGGACACGGCACATGGCATGGCCTGTGGGCAATGGTTCTTTTTCAAGAAAAGGCTCAGGTTTCATGGCATGTCAGCAGATGTGCCCCACACATGGGTGTGGACTTCCTCCCTTAGTCCTGTACTCAGGTATGCCACCTGCTCACGGGCTGTGGGTCCTGTCCCTATGTCACTCAGCCAACTCCGCCCCTTTCCCAGGAACAGTGAGCATGAATGGACACTTCAAACTCTTAGCTCATTTAATCCTTGCAACAGTTCTGTGAGGCAGATTATATTATGAGCCCATTGAACAGTTGAAGCAATTGAAGCAAAAGGAGATGTTGCATCAAAGGTTACTCAGCTGGTAAGTGGTTCAGAGTGGATGCAAGCCCAGGCCTCCCATTCTTAACAGACACACTCCCCAGCCCCCTCTGGACTCCCAGGGCTTATTAGCTCAGGTGCCACCAGCTCCAGGAAGACCTCTTGCCCCTGCCAATGGAGTGGCCCTACCTTGATTCCTGTTTTCCCCATTAGAATGACATGAGGCCCTTCTGTATCTGCCTCTCACATTAGACTTTCAGCTCCTCTCGGGGGAAAGACTGTGTCTGGTGCCTCCCTGTTTTTAAAGCCCCTGAGCTGAGTCCTTGCCTGAGGCTGCAGCCTCCAGTGTTTATTGTAGCCTTGGGCTAGTTCCTCACATTCTTTCATCGGACTGTATTTGTCAAGGTTCTCCAGAGAGACAGGACCAGCATGATATAAATAGATATAAAAGAGGTATTTATCAGGGGAATTGGTCACACCATAATGAAGGCTGAGAAGTCCAATGACTGTCTGCAAGCTGGAGATCCAGGAAAGCCAGTAGAGTGGCTCAATGCAAGTCTGAAAGCCTCAGAACCAGGGAAGCCTATATCACAACTCTCAGTCTGAGGACAAAGGCTCGAGAATGGGGCTGATGGAGTGAGTCCTGGAGACTAACAGCCAGAGAACCCGGAATCCTGACATCCAAGGACAGGAGAAGACGGGCATCCCAGTTCTAGAAAACAGAGAAAGAATCTACCCTTCCTCTGCCTTTTTGTTCCATTAGGGCTCCCAGTGAATTGGATGGTGCCTGCCCACATTGAGGGCAGATCTTCCTCACTCAGTCGACCAGCTCACTAGTCACAGCTTAATCCAGTGAATTGGATACCTGAGGTTGACCATCACACTGACCTTCAGGAGATGATGAGGGCTCCAGAAGACGATGTTTGCAGAATCCTCAGCACATTGCAGGCAGCTCAGAGCCTGCGCAAGAGATGGACGATGCCCTTCCTAGCCCAGAGTTCCAGTTCCAGTTGATACCCCAGGCTGGCATTGATGCCCACATCACACACGCACCCTCTGTGGGTGGGATCACACCAGAGCACTGTTAAGTTGTGGGAAATTCACAGTCCCCATCCTGACCCTGGGCCTGGCTGGCATTCAATGAGTGTGCTATGAAGAGTTCCATGGGTGAAGGAGGGCATTCCTAAGTCAGTTGGCAGAGATGAGTTTTGACCTCTTGAAGGCCCAATTCACACTGCACCATTTCAGTAAGCTCCAGCTGTTTACCAACCCACTGTGGACGATGCTGCTGAGCATTCTGCATACTGGAGGGCCCAGAAAGGCTGTGCCCCCGACCCTGTCCCTGAGTGAGTGGTTCTAGGGTCTTAGATACAGCAAGAGAGGCCTGTATGCATGACCCTCCTTGACTATCACGGCAACCATGCATGATCGATACCATTATTCTCAACTAGCATATTAGGACAATTAGGCACCGAGAGGTTAAGTGTTCTTTTGGAGGTCAGAATTGGGTGCTGACCACTCCAATTGGGCTTCATACCAGCTACTCCTCTCCAGTGGCAACTCTGCCATATGCTCTTCACACAAACCCTCATTTGGAATTCCGATTTCCACTGACCAATGGACTCTCGGAATGCAGGGCTCCTTTGAGGGCCAAAGGTTCCTTTGAGGTCCACTCCCTGAGAACAATCTGCAGGAGAGGCAGCACAGGGGTGAGGGTTGGAAACAGTGTGTCTAAAGTACGAGGTGGGCATTCCACAGACGCAGGCCTTTTAACGCAATTGTGTGTGCCACAGCCTAGTTCTGTGACCTTGGGGCTGTCTCTTCACCTCTCAGGATCTCCATTTCCTCGTCTGTAAAATGCATGGGATTGTATGATTCACGATTCCCTTCTGGCTCCAACATTCCATGGGTCTGTCTGTCCAGTGGCACTTGGTCATCCCTGTAACACCAAAAGGCAAGCAGAGCAGAGTAGAATTGCAATTGAGTAATTAGAATCGTCAGAATTGAAAAATCATCATCAAACCATGGAAGCTGCTTACAGAGTGTTCAGTAAATGATCTTCATTTATTGCCACAAATTGTGTCTGCATATAAAATTGGCAAAGCCCCCTAACAGCTTAATACTTCTGGAACAGAGGTTGACAAACAATGGCCTGCCCCCTAAATCCAGCCCTCAGACTGATTTTGTAAATCAAATTGCATTGGTCACACAGCCATGCCCATTTTCCTTCATACTCGCCCTGACTGCTTTTGTGCTACAAATTGAGCGGTT
Organism: Pongo pygmaeus; assembly: GCF_028885625.2. Lineage (NCBI taxonomy): Eukaryota > Metazoa > Chordata > Mammalia > Primates > Hominidae > Pongo > Pongo pygmaeus. Next base: position 148,585,200 of record NC_072380.2, read on the forward strand.
GGGACAGAGACCATGTTCCAAAGCTTAAAATACTATTTCGTCTTTTACAGATAAAGTTTATTGATATTTGTCCTAGAAGATGAACAGTTAACTTAGCCAAATAAATATCTCATATGTGAGATTGTGTCTTCTTGGCCTAGTCTCAATGGTGTCTTCTGAGATTCCTCTACACATAGCTTAAAAGTTTCAGAAGTAGACCAGGCAGGTGGCCCACGCCTGTAATCCCAGCACTTTGGGAGGCCGAGGCAGGTGGATCATGAGGTCAAGAGATTAAGACTGGGCCAACATGGTGAAACCCCATCTCTACTAAAAATACAAAAATTAGCTGGGCGTGGTGGTGCGTGCCTGTAATCCCAGCTACTCAGGAGGCTGAGGCAGGAGAATCACTTGAACCCGGGAGACGGAGGTTGCATTGAGCCAAGATTGCGCCATTGCACTCCAGCCTGGGTGACAGAGCAAGACTCCATCTCAAAACAAACAAAACAAAAACAAAAAACAAAAGAAGTTTCAGGTATAACAACGTACATACTTGTGGTTCCTTGAACACTGAGATCTTTGCACCTCCTTGCCTTTGCCTGCGCTGTTTCCCCTGGTGGAAAGGCCATACCTCCCAGCCTTCCCCCGTTCTCCTCCCACTTTGTCTCCTCTGCTAACCTCCACTCTCATAGCCTGGGCTGTTTTGAACCCCGGAGCCCACTGCTTGCACTTCTCTGGCGTTTAAAGTCCTGCGTTCTTTGTGGAATCACTTGTCTCTCTCTTCCATTGGACTGTGTGCTCCTGAAACACCAGGACCTTGCTTTTGTGGGTCACTGAAAATTACCCATGCCCCAAGCAGGGTCTAGTGTGTGGTAAGTGCTCAGTAAAGATGATTGAGTGTATGACTAATGATACCCCGCCCAAACAGGAGCACCTGATTAATTCTAACATCTATCAGTGCTTAAGTAGGAGCCTCACAAAGACCTTGTTATCCTTTTAAACAGTTAAAAATATGATTACCAGCAGGATGATACACATCTGCAAATAGCATTTCTAAGCAAACAATCGGAGTCTATAACAATTGCATTATACAATTGCACAGCGTGGAGAATTGGAAATGGCCTAGCCTTTATTCAGCATCAGGAGGACCTGGATGTACACCAGGAAGCTAGAATCTTAGGGGCCATCTTAGAAGCGTGGAAGGAAAGAGGAAGGGTCCCAGTTAATTCCAAGAAAGTATAGTGTTTTGCCCTAGTAACTCGTAACATCTAACTTCTTAATCTCTGAGAATTTTAGAATCTCAGAATAGAAAATAGCTTGGAGAGTTTTTGGTATTTTTCTTTTTTTTTTTTGAGACACAGTCTCGCTGTCTCCCAGGCTGGAGTGCAGTGGCACGATCTCGACTCACTGCAAGCTCCGCCTCCCGGGTTCACGCCATTCTCCTACCTCAGCCTCCCGAGTAGCTGATGTGTCCGGAATTGGTGGGTTCTTGGTCTCACTGACTCCAAGAAGGAAGCCGCGGACCCTCACGGAAAGTGTTACAGGTCTCCAGGGCAGCGTGTCCTGAGTTTGTTCCTTCTGATGTTCGGATGTGTTTGGAGTTTCTTCCTTCTGGTGGGTTCGTGGTCTAGCTAGCTCAGGAGTGAAGCTGCAGACCTTCGCAGTGAGTGTTACAACTCTTAAGACAGCGCGTTTGGAGTTGTTCCTTTCTCCTGGTGGGTTCGTGGTCTTGCTGGCTTCAGGAGTGAAGCTGCAGACCTTTATAGTGAGTGTTACAGCTCATAAAGGCAGTGTGGACCCAAAAAATGAGCAGCAGCAAGATTTATTGCAAAGAGTGAAAGAAGAGAGCTTCCACAGTACATAAGGGAACCCCGGCTGGTTGCTGCTGCTGGCTCAGGCTTTTATTCTCTTATCTGGCCCCACCCACATCCTGCTGATTGGTCCATTTTACAGAGAGCCGATTGGTTTGTTTTACAGAGAGCTGATTGGTCCGTTTTGACAGGGTGCTGATTGGTGCATTTACAATCCCTGAGCTAGCGGCAAAAGTTCTCCACCTCCCCACTAGATTAGCTAGACACAGAGTGTGGACACAAAGGTTCTCCAAGTCCCCACCAGAGTAGCTAGATACAGAGTGACGATTGGTGCATACACAAACCCTGAGCTAGACACAGGGTGCTGATTGGTGTGTTTACAAACCTTGAGCTAGATACAGAGTGCTGATTGGTGTAGTTACAATCCCTTAGCTAGACATAAAGGTTCTCCAAGTCCCCACCAGACTCAGGAGGCCCAGCTGGCTTCACCCAGTGGATCCCACAGGGACCGCAGGTGGAGCTGCCTGCCAGTCCCCTCCGTGCGCCTGCACTCCTCAGCCCTTGGGCGGTAGATGGGACTGGGCTCCGTGGAGCAGTGAGCGGCGCTCCTCAGGGAGGCTCCGGCAGCGCAGGAGCCCCCGGCGAGGGGGAGTCTCAGGCATGGCGGCTGCAGGTCCCAAGTCCAGCCCCGCGGGGAGGCAGCTAAGGCCCGGCGAGAAGTCGAGCACAGCAGCTGCTGGCCCAGGTACTAAGCCCCTCACTGCCCGGCCCGCGGGGGCCGCAGAGCCCACACCCACCCGGAACTCGTGCTGGCCGGCAAGCACCACGCGCACCGCACCGCTAGCAGCCCCGGTTCCCGCCCGCGCCTCTCCCTCCTCATCTCTCCGCAAGCTGAGGGAGCCGGCTCCGGCCTTGGCTAGCTCAGAAAGGGGCTCCCACAGTGCAGCGGTGGGCTGAAGGGTTCCTCAAGTGCTGCCAAAGTGGGAGCCAAGGCAGGGAGGCGCCGAGAGCGAGTGAGGGCTGTGAGGACTGCCAGCACGCTGTCACCTCTCACTGGGACTACAGGTGCCCACCACCACGCCCCGCTAATTTTTTGTATTTTTAGTAGAGACGGGGTGTCACCGTGTTAGCCGGAATGGTCTCGATCTCCTGATCTCGTGATCCGCCTGCCTTGGCCTCCCAAAGTGCTGGGATTACAAGCGTGAGCCACGGTGCGTGGCCGGTTTTTAGTATTTTAAAGTGGTGTCATTTATCTGCTTCCTTCCAGCTCCATGAAAGATTAATCCTGGCTAACAGCCCCCTCCCTGCTCCATTCAGGTGAATATGCTCATCTCTCGTGCCCAAGAGTAACTATTATCATGTGTGTGTATTTGTGTGTGTGTGTGTGTGTGAGAGAGAGAGAATCATCTTTTTGCATTACTTTATACTTTCAGTAACTTATTTATATGTCTTCAAACAATATATTGCTTAAGTTTGCCTTTTTAGAAGCTTTACATAAGTGTGATAATATGAGATATATTCTTCTGTAACTTGCTGCTTTCACCCAACAGTGCGCATTTGAGATTCATTTGAGTGGACATGTTTAGCTACCACATCATTATTTTCTCTCCTGGATATTCAATTATTTTAATAAATCAAAATATGTTTATCTTTAAAAAATAAAGGCAGCCTTGCTGTCTCTAATTTCCATGCACAACTTTCTTGGGGATCTGGTGAAAGTGACTCTGGACACGGTCAGGGGCTGATCCAGAATTCAGGATTCGGTTCCCTTGCCATGTCTTGGTCGATGACATCAATCTCATCGGGGGCATGCTGAACAATTTATTTGCCCAAGTATAAAGGAAGTGATTACTTAAAAAAAAGAAGAAAGAAAAGCCCATTTGAATCTCTGAAAAGACCGGAAGTGGAGGCATGGCCTGTGTCTTCTTATCTTGTATTTATACTACAAAGTCTTCCCTAAGACCCAGTCCTGCCCTGTAGGAGCTTAATGTCTACGACAGATCATCAGACCATGTGGTGCCCCAGATGCACTCAACTGCTTCTATTCTGAGCTTTCTATGTCTTGGAGAGTCTTAGAATTTTGTGCAAACACTTGGAAACAGCTCAGAGAAGGGTGCACAACACCTAACTAGAAGATGAAAACTGTCCTTGGAAGAATTCCATGGAGAATTTGTTGCCATCATTATGCTGCCCCATTTATTCTCACATTATTCTCTTCTATTTCATTCCAGTCTGGGTTTTTTTGTTTTTTTTTTTTTAATGCACACATCTTGACTTTTCCTCTAAGAATGCCCACGTGGCTCCCCACCCTGGCATGCTGAGGGCTGCCCTCTGAGACTCTCACTGTTGCTCATCTCTGCTGGAAATTTACTTTAGAACTGGAGTGGCTGCCATGGAGTCCCACTTTCTTATGTCAGCAATAGTTTCAATACATCATCATTAAATTGACTGACTGTGAGGTGTGGGGTGGGGGCAGGTAGAGAGAAACTCATCAAATGCTTGTTGTCAGGAAATGTAGGAAAAAAGCACAGCAGCAGAAATGGCCAAGGCACATTTGGGAATTGACTTTTTTATTCTTTCTTTTGCTTAGCTCTGCCTTGAATTTCCAAACTCATTTTTCAATTTCAATCTCAATGTTAGTTGCAACATACAGGTTGTAAGGAACTAAGGGGAGAGAAAGTCAATGTTCAATCAGGTTTCTCTGTATACGTGTGCTTTTATTTTAAAAAATGATAAGTGCACAAATAGAGGGAAAAATAACAAAAGATTGAATTTTTGTTTTAGGCACTGGACAAATATGTTGGTAATGAATGGAGATAATTCTCAGTATTGTTTTATTGCTCATGCTGGGAACGTCACACTTGGGGTTTTATTACTATTTAGAACTTTTAAGTTGAACCATATGAAAATGTTGGCTTTGGGCCAGGTGCGGTGGCTCACACCTGTAATCCCAGCACTTTGGGAGGCTGAGGCGGGCAGATCACGAGGTCAGGAGATGGAGACCATCCTGGCTAACACGGTGAAACCCCATCTCTACTAAAAATACAAAAAAATTAGCCGGGCGTGGTGGCGGGCACCTGTAATCCCACCTCCTCGGGAGGCTGAGGCAGGAGAATGGCATGAACCCAGGAGGCGGAGCTTGCAGTGAGCTGAGATTGCACCACTGCACTCCAGCCTGGGTGACAGAGCGAGACTCCGTCTCAAAAAGAAAAAAAAAAAAAAGGAAAGAAAGAAAATGTTGGCTTTATAAGTTAAGATGACCTAGCACTGGCATTTTCATATGATTCAAATTAATATACATTAATTTGCATTGCTACCTGATTAACATCTGTTTCCTGCACTGATCTGAGAGCTCCACAGGGACAGGAGCCATGCTCATTTTTTATACTAGAACTACCGGGATGTCTAGTAAATAGTGAGTGCTTGTTAATTATGTCATTGAAAAAATGCAAAATGACACAAGAAAGGGGAATCACAGACCTGTGTGGGCTATGAGTAGGGGCCTCGCCCATCTAGCTGGAGCTGGAGTTTGTGTGATGCCAAGTGTCAGAACGCCAGGATGAGTGTGTCAACTGCCAGTGGGAGGCCGGCATCTCAGACAGAAAGAGGTCCTTGGTATCAGCATTTCAGAGGGACAAATGTAGGAGATTCCTGCAGGTATTTCAGGGCAGCTTCTTTGGGAAGCAGACTCAGATGGGCATGCACATGGAGGAATTTATTAGGGAGTGCTCTGGAGGTCACTTCTATGGGAGTAAGGATAGAAAGAAGGGTTAGACAGTGGGAGGAGTTGAGTCGTGCAGCCCCAGTAAGCCTTCAGCCAACCCCACCAGGAGCTCTGAGGCTGGGATGGCCCTTCAGAGTAGTCCTGAGGTGGAGGAAGGGGACTGTGTCTATTCTTGACCAGTTATTGGATGTGGGCTGACCAAGAGGGGCCATGACCTTGGATGAGGTAAGTCAGCACTTGCAGCAGCTGGGGGAATAAGTCCTTCCATTCTGAAGGGTGATCTTGGTGCATCAGAGCATCCACTACAGGCATAATGAGACAGTGAGAGTCATGTGGAATGGATGGAGGAGAAGTACCTGCAGCCCACAATGTAAGTGCTGGGGGAAGCAGAGAGCCTGGACCACAAGCGGTGCCAGGGATGCCTGAAGCTCCATAGAGATCTGAAAATCCAGAGTCTCTTGGGAGCATGGTGGAAAAGCTCACTGGAAGAAAATCCCAGGACTTAACTCTGCTCTGAGCAGAGTTAAGTTAAAATTGGTCAGAGTTGCAGTTCTAGCACTGCTGGAGGTAGGGAAAGAGCCTTAGAAGTTCTCTTTTGGTATTTTTTCGTAAAACCTCATTTCATAACAGGTAAGTGTACTGTGAAACATGACAAAGTTACAATTCTGTATTTATTTTTCATTATGAAAATAATATGTCTGTTTAAGGAGGTCAGAAAAACACAGAGAAGAAGAAAAATGGAAATCAGTTATAGATCCCCTAATCAGAGATCACTATGAACACTTGGAAATCTTTTCTCCTGTTTGCTATTATTCTCCTCATAGTTACCTTTGTTGAGTTATAATCAAACTGTTCTTGTAATTTTATATCTTGATTATTTACTCTAACATAATAAAGCATTTGTATTGGCCGCATCTTATTTCCTTGAGTACCATAATTTGCCTATCCAATTTGTTTTCATATTCCTCCTATTATAAACATTGATATGTTAAAATTTTGTATGTCAATGTCCACATATTCATCATTAATTACATTACTAGAAAAGCTTTTTAATATGGAATAACTTGATTAAAATATATGAATATGTATTAGTCTGTTCTTATGCTGCTGATAAAGACATACCGGAGACTGGGTAATTTAAAGAAAAAGAGGTTTGATGGACTTACAGTTCCACATGGCTGGGGAGGCCTCACAATCATGGCAGAAGGCAAAAGGCACATCTTACATGGCAGCAGACGAGAGAATGAGAGCCAAGAAAAAGGGGTTTACCCTTATAAAACTTTCAGATCTCGTGACACTTTTTCACTACCATGATGACAGTATGGGGAAAACCACCCCCATGATTCAGCTGTCTCCCACTGGGTCCTTCCCACAATATGTGAGAATTACGGGAGCTACAATTCAAGATGAGATTTGGGTATAAATACAGCCAAACCCTATTGGAATATTTCTACTTTCTTTGATTGGAAGAGGCTTTGCAACATACTGATTTATCTCCATCCCCCAGCAGCACACTGAAGGAGGGCTGTGGTTGGCATCACACAGGCTCTGCCTCATTGTGTTCGTTGCCTTTCTCCCAGCCACTCCCTGAAGTTCTCATCATCTCACAAGGCTCAGCTCTTGACTTCCCTGTCTCCCGCAAACTGAATTGGTCTAGCCCTTCCCCAGAACACCTATCAACTTTGCCTGACCTCTTCACTGCCCATTCCCTGGTCCCTGTCCTATGGCAACAAAGAGTAAGCATGTGCGGGTTTTGGTCTTTACATTGCTCACCACCCATGGGGGAGACCCATACACCGAATATATAACAATGTTCTTAGTTGCCTTCCTATATTAGTGAAGTTACTTTCCATGTTCTAACTATCAAAAAATTATGGAATGGACATTTTCCTTGGTTTCCTAAATCACCAATTTAAATTCTTCATGGAAGTTCATTCTGTGTGTGTGTGTGTGTGTGTGTGATATGTTCCATGCAAGCCTGAAGACCAGATGGTGTTCAGAAAAGCTGTGTGGAATAAATGAATGAGTAAGTGAATGCTGTTGGATGATTATTATTTTGCACAGTTTTTTTAGATTTGCCTATATATTTACCAATGTAGTTGCTCATTCTCTCTTCTGAAATCTTTTTTTTTTTTGAAATGGAGTCTCTATTGCCCAGGCTGGAGTGCAGTGGCATGATCTCTGCTCACTGCAATCTCTGTCTCCTGGGTTCAACCGATTCTCCTGCTTCAGCCTTCTGAGTAGCTGGGAGTACGGGCGCATGCCAACATGCCCAGCTAATTTTTGTGCTTTTAGTAAAGTCAGGGTTTCACCATGTTGGTCAGGCTGGTCTCGAACTCCTGACCTCATGATCTACCCACCTCAGCCTCCCAAAGTGCTGGGACTACAGGTGTGAGCCACTGTGTCTGGCCTATTCTGAAATCCTTTAAGCCTTCAGAGGATGATTTTTCTTCTGCCTGGAATGTTCCCTTCAGATTTTTTTTGCAGTGAGAGGCTGTGGGTCACAAATATTCTCAGTTGATAATTCTCTTTTATTGTGCCCTACATCTTTATAGATTGTTTTGGAGAACGTACAATTCTAGGTTGACATTTATTTTTTTCTTCACACATTGGAGACATTTTACTGTTTTCTGGCTTTGAGTGTTGCTATTGGAAGTCAGTTTTACATTTATGGTTATTCCTTTAGAGATAATCTGTCTTCTGTCTCTGGATGCTTTTAGAATGTTCTCTTGGTTTTTGGTATTGTTCAGTTTCTTAATGGTTGGGATGGTCTATTTGTGATGTGTTGGGCTTCCTGAATCCTGACCTGTCTTTCATCATGTCAAGGAAATTCTTTGAAATGTCCTATTCACATGTTCCCTCTTTGCCATTTTCATCATTTGGAAACTTGATCATAAAATGACAAGACTTTTCACACTAGTCCCATTGTTGTTTTATTGATACATAATAATTGTACATATTTATGGTGTATATGTGATATTTTGATAGAGGCACACAATGTATAATAATCAAGAGAATGAGAATATTCATCACTTCAAACTTTTGTCATTTCTTTGTGATGAGGACATTTTAAATTTTCTCCTCTAGCTGTTTTGAAATACACAATATATTGTTGTTAACTATAGTTACACTACTTTGCTATTGATTACTAGAACTCATTTCTTCTATCTACCTGTATTTTTGTACGCAATAACCAACCTCTCTTCACTGCTCCCTCATTCTTCCCAGCCTCTGGTAACTATCATTCTAGTCTCTATACCCATGAGATCAACTTTTTAGCTTCCACAAAATAAGTGAAAATATGTGATATTTTTCTTTTGTACCTGGCTTATTTGATTTCTGGTTTCATCCATGTTGCTGTAAATGACAGGACTTTATTCATTTTTGTGAAAAAATAGTATTCTATTGTGTATATATGCCACATTTTCTTTATCCATTTATTCATCGATGCACACTTAGGTTTAGTTTTTTGAGGAAGCTCCACACTGTTTTCCGCAATGACTGTACTAATTACATTCCAATTAGCAGGGTACTAGTTTTCCCCTTTCTCTGCATCTTTGCCAGCATCTCTTATTTTTTGTCTTTTTGATAATATCCAGTTTAACTGTGGTGAGATGATATCTCAATGTGGTTTTGGTTTGCATTTCCCTCATAATTAGTGATTTTAAGTATTTTTTCATATGCCTATTGGCCATTTGTATGTCCTCATTTGAGAAATGTCTATTCAGATCATTTTCCTATTTCCTAAAGGATTATTCGTGTTTTTTTTTCTATTGAGTTGTTTGACTTCTTTATATATTCTTGTTATTAATCCCTTGTTCAGTAGTTTGCAAATATTTTCTCCCACTCAGTGGGTTATCACTTTACTCTATTGACTCTTTCCTTCACTGTGCAGAAGCTTTTTAGCTTGGTGTAATTCCATTTGCCTATTTTTGCTTTGGTTGCCTGTGTTTTTGAGGTCTTATCAGAAAAATCTTTGCTCATACCAATGTCCTGAAGCATTTCCCCAGTGTTTTTATTTTTCACTAGTTTGATAGTTTCGGGTCTTACATTTAAGTCTTTAATCCATTTTGATTTGTTTTTTGTAGATGGTGAGAGATGGGTGTTAAATTTGATTCTAGATATCCAAATTTAGATTAGATATCCCATTTTAAATAATGTATGTTTTAAATATAAATTAAATATAAAAATTTAAATAACTTCAATATTTTGCATTTAGGTATTTCATTTTCCCAGCATCATTTATTGAAAGACTGTCCTTTCCTTGATGTACGTTCTTGGCACCTTTGTTAAAAATAAGTTGGGCATAAATGCATGAATTTATTTCTGAGTTTCCTATTCTGTTTCATTGGTCTGTATATCCTTTTTGTCTGCCAGTACCATGCTGTTTTTCTTACTATAGCTTTGTAGTATATTTTGAAGTCAGGTAGTGATGCCTACAGTTTTGTTCTTTTTACTCAGGATTGCTCTGGCTATTCAGGGTCCTCTTTAGTTCTAAATAAATTTAAGAATGATTTTTTCTATTTCTGTAAAGAATGATATTGGTATTTTGATAGGGATTACATTGAATCTGTAAATCGGTTTTAGTAGTATGATCATTTTTATAATGTTAATTTTTCCAGTCCATGAATATGATATATCTTTCTATTTTTTGGGTGACTTCTTTAATTCTTTTCATCAGTGTTTTATAGTTTTCCTTGTAGATATATTTTAGATCCTTGGTTAAATTTATTCCTACGTATTTTATTATTTGTGGTAGCTATTGGAAATGGGATTGCTTTCCTAATTTATTTTTTCACTAGTTTGCTGTTGGCATATAGAAATACTACTGATTTTTGTATGCTAATTTTGTATTCTGCAGCTTTACTAAATTCACTCATCAGTTATAAGAGTTTTTTGGTGGAGCTTTTAAGGTATGTGTATATATGATCACTTCATCTGAAAACAGAGACAATTTGTCTTCTTTCTTTCTGTTAAGTGAAAAGGTCATATACACAAACTGGCCCCCAAAAGCTGAAGGGGCTGAGAAACCAAAAAACAAAACAGCCAAACCAGTTTGTCTACAAAATGTGTTTTATTGGGGAACTTATAGACAGAAGCATGGTCTTGGGTTGCCACAAGACAAATACATCACTGCACTGTTACTCTGCAGACTCAAAGCTTATATAGCATAGGAAAAGGTTAAACATGCTCCAGCAAGACAATTAAAGACAACCCTCCAGAATGGGCAAAATGCTGTATGTGTAATAGCCTATAATTTGTGCAATAATATCAAGGTTGACATATACTTACACTAAGCACAGTAAATAAAGTAGAAATCAGGAGGCTTTCACACGACTGGGGCTATTCAGAAGTCAACATGGCAGATTAGCATCTGAGATGGAGTCTATTTTTTCTTCCCACTTTCCGGTTTGGATGTACTTTATGTTTTCTCTTGCATAACTGTGCTGGGAAGGACTTCCAGTTCTATGTTCTAAAAGTGGTGAGAGTAGGTATCCTTGTCTTGTTTCAGTTCTTAGAAGAAAAGCTTTCAGCTTTTCCCTATTCAGCATAATGTTAGTGGTGGAGTTTTCATATATGGCCTTTATTATGTTGGAAGTACACTCCTTTTATACCTACTTTGTTGAAGGGTTTTATCCTGATACAATGTTGAATTGTATCAAATGTTTTTCTGCATGTATTGAGATGATCATATGGTTTTGGTTCTGTTCTGTTGATGTGATGAAGTATGTTTATTAATTTGTGTGTGTTGGACCATCCTTATGTCCCTGGGATAAGTCCCACTTTATCGTGATGAATTATCTTTTTAATGTACTGTTGGATTCAGTTTGCTAGTATTGTGTTGAGGATTTTTGCATCTATGTTCATCAGGGATATTGGGTTAGAATTTTTTGATATTGTTGTTGTTGTGTCCTTGTCTGGCTTTGGTATCAGAGTAATCCTGGCCTCATAGGATAAATTTAGAAAAACTCCCTTCTCTTCAATTTTCTGGAAGATTTTGAGAAGAATTGTTATTTGCTCTTATTTAACTGTTTGGTAAAATTCATCAATAAAACCATCAGGTCCTGAGCCTTTCTTTGATTGAAGACTTTTTGTTACTGATTTAATCTCATTACTCATTATTAGTTTGTTCAGTTTTTCATTTCTTCTTAGTTCAGTCTTAGAAGGTTTTATGTGTCCAGGAATTTATTCATTTCTGTTAGGTTTTCCCATTTGTTGGAGTATAGTTGTTTTCAATAGTATCTAATGATTCTTTATCTTTCTGTGGTATCCGTCATAATGGCTCCTTTTTTTGTTTCTGCTTTTATTCATTTGGGTCTTTTCTCTTTCTTCCTTCGTTAGCCTAGCTAATGGTTTGTGGATGTCATCATTTCAAAAAATTAACTTTTTGTTTTGTTGATCTTTTGTATTCTTTTGTCTCAATTTTATTTCTGGTCTGTTCTTTTTTTCTTTTTTTCCCTTTTTCCATAGGTTATTGGTGTACAGTAGGTATTTGCTTATATGAGTAAGTTCTTTAGTGGTGATTTGTGAGATGTTGGTGCACCCATCACCCGAGCAGTATACACTGCACCCTATCATAAAAGACCCTATGAGTCTTTTATACCTCACCCCCTTAATGGTGACTCATAAATCTTTCTTCGTTCTTTTTTATTCTAACTTCTTTTTTTCCCTCTACTTGGGCAATTTCAAACAACATATCTTCAAGTTCATTGATTCTTTCTTCTGCTCAATAAAGTCTTCTATTGAAGCTCTTTGTTGTATTTTTATTTCATTCAATAAATTCTTCAGCTGTGGAATTTCTGTTTCATTCTTTTTTATGATATCTCTCTTTGTTGAATTTCTTATTCATATTATGACTTCCTAATTTTGTTGAAATGTCTTATTTGTATTTTTGTATATCTTGTTGAGTTTCCTTATGATCATTATGATCATTATTTTGAATTCCTTTTCTGGTAATTCATTGATTTTCTTTTTACTGGGGTCTATGACTAGAGAGTTATATTCTTTTGATAGTGTGATGCTTCCTTGCTTTTTCTTGCTTATTGTGTCCCTGCATTGATGTCTGTGCATCTGGTGGAACAGTCACTTCTAAACTTTCTAGAGTGGCTTTTGTAGAGAAAAACTCTCACCCACAGTTGGGTCTTAGTATGTCACTTGGGAAGGGCATGGTAACTCTGTTTCTGGGTAGGTGCAATGGTACAGTCTTCATGCCATTTTTTAATTTATGTTCAACATCAGCAATAACTGTGGGCACCTCACTGTTTAGGCTATAAATGTCTGTGGTAGCAGTGGTGTTAGCATAGGTGTTTAATGTCCTCAGTGGCAAGGGCTTTTAAATTTCTCCTATTCTTATTTTTCCCACAATGGGAAGACATAACTGAGGGGATCCTTCTTGGTAGCTGGCCTCATATGGCCTAGAAGCAGCTGCTGTGATTCTGGGTTTCAGGTACAAGTGCTTGGAGTGGCTGTGGAGCCAGGGTCCCAGTCTCAGGTTCTCAGGACCCTGTGTGGCACCTGAATTTTGGGGTGCAGTTTTGCTCTGTGGCATGGTTGAATGTAGCTTGCCTGCAGCACTAGGATCTGGGATTCTTAGATACCACCTAGCAGTTTGGGTCCAGGCGGTTGGGTTGTAGCTATGATTCTTCCCTGGCCCAACTCCAGGGAAGAAGGGTTGCTCTGGAAGTTTGAGCCCAGGGTACAGGGTATGGCTGTAATTCTGTAGCCTGAGCCAACAGGGCTGAGTAGCATCTTAGGTCCTTTGGGATGAGGCACTGTGTAGTGGTGACTCTAGACCCTGAGATGGTGGGGCTCAGCAATATCCCAGACCTTATGGAACCAGGTAAAGCAGCAGAAAGTTCCCCAGAGTGGCCAAACACAGCTGTCATTTGGACCCTGGAGGACAGGGAACAGTATAGTGATGACTCCACTGCAGAGAGAGGGGTGTCTCAGTAGCTCAGACTCTAGAGTGCTAGTCCAGCTCCAGGGAAGCAGGGTGCTAGAGTTGTTTGGCCTGTAGTGTGGGATGTCTCAGCTCAGCCACTGCTCTGTTTTCCTGAGATGCAGGGTACTATGTCAGCTTAGCCCTAGGATGTGTAGCTGCTCAGGTCAGTGAAAGCAGCAATTTCCCAGAAGGTGATGTGCCACTTCAGCTCAGGCCTAGGAGTGCGACTATTCTGGATGGCCCAGATACCGTTTCCCTGCAATGCAGGGCTTTTCCAAGGCACCATTTCCTCAGGAGGCAGTGTGCAGTTTCATCTCAGGGCACTTAGGGACAGGGCACAGCTACAGTTGAGAGAAGTAGATGGAGCTGTTTTGCCACGGCACCGTTTACCCAAGAAGATCTAGCCCGAGGGGGTGAGGGTGGGGTAAGTGAAGCAATTCCACCTCTACTTGGCCCCACGAGGAAGGGAGTAGCAATTGCTTACAGCTTGGCTTGGGGATGGGTGGCCACTGGGTGGGGGTAGTTTGATGGCAGTTTAGCCTCAGAGATGAAGGGGTACCATAGCTACTCACCCTCAGAGTAAGACACATTCCAGCAGTTCTTCTAGTTCCTAGATGGTGTAGCACAGTAGCAGATTAAACCACATGAGAGGGGCACAGTGTCAGCTCCTTCCCTGAGGGGACCACAGCTATGTGGCCTTCAGGAAGCTTCCCATCTGGGCTTAGTGCCTGTGAGGACTGCAGGGGACCCCAGCGGTGAGGTCTGAAATATCCGAGGTGTAGCTGGGGGCTGCTGGGATCCTCTTGTCTACCTTTCACTGTAGGGAGCAGTTCCTCCTGGTTCCCAGCTGATCCTGGTTGAGGGATGAGGTGGTGTTGTCCTGGTGTTTCCTTCCATTCTCTGTGTGGCCGTCCTGACTTTCTGTGCTCACCAAAGTTTCTGTTACTCCTTTGACATACTCCAGTGCTCTCCTTTAGTTATTTTTGTTAAAATGTCATTGTTTATTCATTGTTTTGGTTGTCTTTGTGGAAGGGATGAGCACTAGGGGCTTCTAGTCGGCTCTCTTGCTTATGTCACTCTCCTCATCCATTCTACTCTCCTTGATTTTTAACCTTGTGTTTATATTTTTCCAGCTTGATGTCTGTATGCTACACTCAGGGTAATTTCTCTAGAATCTCTTTCATGAATTCTTCCTTTATCTGTAGCCAGTCTGCTCTTTAGCCTACACATTAAGTTTTAAATTTCAATTATTTTATTTTTATTTAGAAAAGTACTACTTTTTAGGTCTGCTTGTTTATTTTCATCTTCTCCTATTCCTTATTCATGTAGTTTTCTCTTTTTTTATGTCTTTAAACAGTAAATGTACCAATTTTATATTGCATGTCATTATTTCCACTTCTGATTCCACATTCACAGTGTCTTGTTTCCTCAAGCGTTTTGAGATTTAAAAATATTGTAAACTCATTTTCCTTGGATATTTATCTACAGGAATTATTTGATTACTGGAATGAAGTTGTATTCTTTTAGAAACAATTTGTATTTGCGGCCGGGCGCGGTGGCTCACGCTTGTAATCCCAGCACTTTGGGAGGCCAAGGTGGGTGGATCACGAGGTCAGAAGATCGAGACCATCTTGGCTAACATGGTGAAACCCCGTCTCTACTAAAAATACAAAAAATTAGCCAGGCGTGGTGGCGGGCACTGATAGTCCCAGCTACTTGGGAGGCTGAGGCAGGAGAATGGCGTGAACCCGGGAGGCAGAGCTTGCAGTGAGCTGAGATAGCGCCACTGCACTCCAGCCTGGGGGACAGAGTGAGACTCCATCTCAAAAAGAAAAAAAAAAAGGATTTGTGTTTGCTTCATTTTAAAATAAATGTCAAACTTTGAGTCTATTATGGATTGAATATTTTTGTACCCTCCAAATTCATATGTTGAAGTCCTAACCCTCAATGTGACTGTATTTGGAGATAGATCCTGTAGGGAGATGGATAAGGTTAAATGAGGTCATAAGGGTGGGGCTCTAATCTAATATAATTTATAAAAAAAGGAAGAGACACAAGAGCACTCTTTCTGCATGCATACACAGAACAAAGGCCACGTGAAGACACAGAGGGAAGGGGCAGTCTTCAAGCAAGGAAGAGAGACCTTACCAGAAAACAACCCTGCTGGAACCTTGCTTTTGAATTTCCAGCCTCTGGTACTGTGAGAAAATGAATTTTTATTGTTTAAACTGCTCAGTCTATGGTATTTTGCTGTGGCAGCCTGAGCAGTCTAATACAGGGTCTTTTAAACAACACAAAGAGTAATAATTTGTTCTGTAAATATGCATGACAGCTTGCTAGTGGCTATGAATTCTCAGGGAGGTATTGTTTCCATCTACACAGTTTTGAGGTAGGGCTGGGCAAATTTTCCTGTTGCTTCTATGCAAGTTATGTTTTCCGTTTCTTCCCCCATCTCTCCAGTTCACACTTATGGAGTAGATTCTAGTCCTTTGGGATTCCAGCTTCATTTGGAATCTCCTGTTGGACTTCCTACCACTGCCTAGCTCCATTTTTATTCTCCCACGTGGAATGTGGTCATTAAAACGGAAGCTCAGATGCACCAGGGCCCAGCAGACAGCCCTGGTGAAAGCAGACTTCCCACTGCCTTTCTCTCTGGCTGCCTTTTCCACTTTGATTTTTGGCCTCTGAGAATTGTTCTAATTTTTTTCCAAGTTTGGTAATACATTGAAAACATTACAAAACTTTCTCCAGCATCTGTAGTTGTTTTCCAGTGAGAGGAGAGTTCGGGGTATTCAGTCTCCAACACTGCCAGAGATAGAAGCTCACTTAGTTCAGGACCATGTCCAGTCAATCTCTTCCTGGTGAGGCACTGGGGAGGGGAAGAACCTGTCTGTTCTGTGGGGGTAGTGAATGTGGCAGACAAGTACATGGATGTCCCCTATGAACTACACTTCCTGGTATTCATTTCCTGTCTGACATTGACTCTGAGTTTGGCCATGTGGCTTGCTTTGGCTAATGGTACATTAGTAGCCATGATGCAAGTCTTTAAAAGTGTTCAGGTATTGGGGCTTTTCTTCTGGGAATCCAGTTGCCATGTTCTAAGGAAATCCAGACTATGGGCTGTCAAGAGAAGCCACGTGGAGGAGTTGTAGAAGATAAGACACCACAGAGAGTCGGGTTAACTGAAGCTCCCAGACTAGCTCGCAGCTGAATGCAGTGGCCTGGGTGAGCCACAGAGACCTGTAGCATACCCAGTAAACCCAGAAATAGAACCCCCCCTTAGCCCAGGGCCAGATGTCATGAAACTCTGTGCCCCAAGCACGATGAAGCCCTGGGCCAGGCACAGAGGGAGATTCATGCAATGCATGTCTGTTTGGTTGTGGAGGAAGAATGATGAAAAACAGCGAACTGATGCTATTTTAAGGCACTAAGTTTTGGGGGATGCATATGCAGCATAAATAAACCAATGAGGATTGACCTGTGTCTCCAGTTTCCCCCAGGCTAGGGACACACCTGTAGGAGAGTTAAATCAGACAGTCTGGTTGAAGAATTTCTGTCTTGGCTTTTTATTTCAATTCTTGTGTTTTATGTAAGCATGAAGGCTGTCACACATTCCCTGGGGTATTTGGTGCAGCATCATCCTCCCTTGAGGCCTCATTTTCTTCATCTCTGACATGAAAGGCTTGGGCCACTGGTTCCTTGAGTTCCTCAGGTCCTTTGCAAATCTAGCCTTCAGTGTTCTATGTATACTGAACACTGGTTTGGATCTGTCTTCCTACTAGGCCCTCAGGGAGATAAGAACAGAAATAAAAAGCACCACCTCTAACCTTGTGAATTTGGAATCCCAGTGGGGAACACGCCTTATAGACACATCCACTAGACTCACATGATGGCGTAGAATCCAGGAATGCCTTTCGGGTTCTATTGCCTTTTCCTTTGGACTGGGTCCGCGGTTTGATGTATGAGTCAGGCAATAAGTATCCACTGCTCTCCTCTATCTGCCTGGATATAAGCTAGATTCTTGTTTTTTAAGAGACAAGGTCTCACTTTGTTGCTCAGGCTGGCCTTGAACTCGTGGGCTCACGTGATCCTTCTGCTCAGCCTCCTGAGTAGCTGGGACTACAGGTGTGCATCACTGTGCCCAGACATAAGTTAAATTCTGTAATCAGAAGCAAACGACGAGCGGGCAGGTCTCTGTGGGATGGTGCTTTGCTGCTGAGACTTGTGGTGTAAGATGAAGTTAACCCTTAAACAGCCAGGAAGTTTGCTCCAGACCACAGAGCCCTGCACATAGAAAAGATTTGGTAGTTTCAGGAAGAGAAGAAAAGCCACTATGACTTTACACTTAGTGAAATGGGGCTGGGGTAGGGTGAGGTCAGAGTGGCAGGTGGGAATCCACGTCATGAAGGGTCTGATA
This sequence comes from Pongo pygmaeus, assembly GCF_028885625.2. Taxonomy (NCBI): domain Eukaryota; kingdom Metazoa; phylum Chordata; class Mammalia; order Primates; family Hominidae; genus Pongo; species Pongo pygmaeus. Next base: position 148,603,070 of record NC_072380.2, read on the forward strand.
AACCATGGGGAAGAGTCAGGACTTTTCTCTTGATGGTGATGAAAAAGCAATGAGGAGTGGCATGGTTGGTTTTATGTCTTTGAAGACCACTAGTTGTTGCTGTTTAGAGACAAGCTTTTGGGAGGGAAGAGTTGGGGCTGGGATCAAGAGATTCAAAGGAAGCCAGGACAACCACAGATGAGGAGCCTCATCCAGGCCGCAAAATCAGGTCAAGTGTCCACCCCCACACCAGTGAACTTCAGGCAGGCAAATGGAGCCTCAGCAAGGGTTTCACTAAGGAGTTTAAAATGGGAAGTAGGGTGTCTGTGGATGTGGGGGTGCTGGGGAAGCCAGGTCTGGAAGGGTATGTCAGAGAGTCACCCTTGGGGACTGGACAAGTTGGAGCTTGTGGGAAATGCAAGAGGCTGAAGCTATCTGGCCCCTAGACTGCAGTTATGGAGGGAGAGTGGGTGGGAGGGCCATGGAAACGCTGCTGTTAGGCAGTGTTCCCCCTCTGGTCACCGCTGCCTCTGTGGCCTTCATTGCCTCTGTGTGCCTGGTGGATCTCAGGCTGTGATGGTCAGCAGGGCTAGTGGTCAGGGCATGAGCAAGGGTGGCTGAGGCCCACCAGACAGCTCTGCACCTGCTCATACCGGAGAATGGCCTCTGCCTTCCTCCTACCTCCCAAACTACACACAGGTCCTCCCTTCTTCACCTCTATCTGAGAGCCACTCAGGAGGGACTTGGGGGATGTAGACCTCTGCAGGCAAGAGCACAGTGCCAAGGTGACAGCACCCAGCCCAACCCCTGCTCCTTCAGCTTGCTAGATTTATTTTCATTTGCTGAAATTGGCTTTCTTCCCACAGTGTGAATTTTGTCTGCTTTCAGCATCTTCATTTCATATTCTGTGGACCCTTTAACTGAGAGAGATGAAGTCTTGTTTCAGTTGAAAGTTCCTGGGAGAAGAGCTCTGATGAGGCTGGATCTAGTCAGCTTCTCAGGCATAGAAGAGCAGGTGGGGAGGGTCTGAGGAAATACGGGCCCTATGGTGACCCTGGAGAGGGACTAGGGGTGGGATGGCAGTTTCCAGGGAAAATGGGTAGGGGTGTCCTAGGTAGATAATATCACAAATTTGTTGCTATGTTTTGCATGTCTGTGTGTCTCCAGTAGTCATGTTGAAACTAAATGCCCAACGCAACAGTATAACGATGTGGGGCCTTTAGGCCCTGAGAGCTTAGCCCTTGCAGATGGGATTACTGATCTTATAGAAAGGCTTGAGGGGTGAGTTCACCTCTTTCATCCCTTCTGCTCTGTGAGGACACAGCATTCATCCCCTCCCAGGATGCGGCAACAAGGTGTCACCGTGGAAGCAGTCCGGGCTCTCACCACTGAACCTGCTGCTTCCTTGATCTTGAACTTCCCAGGCTTCAGAACTATGAAAAATATTTTTTATTGTTTATAAAGTACCCAATCTGTAGTTTTTTGTTTTAGCAGCACAAACAGACTAAGACATCAATGTATCACCATTGAGCCCAGGTTACTCAGGCTGGGGGAGGTGGGAGGTGGTTTCCCTGAGAACGTGGGGGCAGACAGACTCAATAGTGACTTCTGAGAAGGAGAGAGAGAACGTCTGATCTGGAGAGGCCACAGATGTTATCAGCCTAAGGAGCAAAGCTGAGAGCAGGCTTGGGAAAATGGATGTAAGTTGGGAGCTGAGTAAATACTGGAGGGAGCTGGAGGTAAGTGTGGATACCAGGTGAGGGGTCCTCAATACATGCCTCTTCATAGCAATCTAGGTGGTCTGACTCAGATGGTCACTGCTGTAGCAAGCCTGGAAGGAAGAGGTCAGTCAGTTGTCCCAGAGAAGCTGGGGAGTGCTTCCTGAAGGAGGCAAGATTCTTCTGTGTTCCTCATCATTTTACTGAGTTGAGTCTGCTCTCCTTTCCTCTCTTGACTCACGTCCCCCATTTTTGGTCTTTATCACCTCTGCTTATAAGAGAAGAAGTTAGGACTGGGTGTGGTGGCTCATGCCTGTAATCCCAGCACTTTGGGAGGCCAAGGCAGGAGGGTCACTTGAGGTCAGGAGTTCAAGACCAGCCTGGCCAACATGGTGAAACCCCATCTGTACTAAAAATACGAAAATTAGTTGGGTATGGTGGCACATGTCTGTAATCCCAGCTACTTGGGAGACTGAGGCAGGAGAATCGCTTGAACCAGGGAGGTGGAGGTTGCAGTGAACTGAGATCACGCCACTTCATTCCAGCCTGGGTGACAAAGTAAGACTCTGTCTCAAAAAAAAAAAAAAAAAAAAAGAAAAAAGATGTTAGAGGTGCAAAAATGGTATTCCCAGCCTGATGATAAGCAGCTTTCACTGAGCTCTCCCTTCCTGGGGCACTGTGATCAATTTATGTCTGATTTAATGCTCTAGTATACTATATATTTTTAAATTATTACTGAAGTATAACTGGCAAATAAAATTTGTATATATTCAAGGCATATAAAATATGTTTTTGATATATGTATGCACTGTGAAGTGGTTATCATTGTCTAGCTAATTAACTTATCTATCACCTTATATAGTTACCCATTTCTTGGTGAGAACACTCAAAATCTACTCTCTTAGCAAATTTCAAGTATACCACACATTATTATTAACTCCAGTCAGCATGCTGTACATCAGATCTCTATAACCTATTCATCTTATAGCTGAAAGTTTTTACCCTTTGACCAAAATCCTTTATATTCTCCACCATTCATCCTTTGGCAGCCTTCTTTCCACTCTCTTCGTCTATGAGTTTGACTTCTTTAAATTCCCCATGAAAGTGAGATCATGCAGTATTTGTCTTTTTGGGTCTGGCTTATTTCTCTTAGCATAGTTTCCTCCAGGTTCATCCATGCTGTCTCCAATGACAGATGACATGATCTCCTTCTTTTTTGGGGCTGAACAATATTCCATTATATATTTGCATCTATTAATATCTATCTATCTATCTATCTATCTATCTATCCATCTATCTATCCACCTACCTGTCTATCTGTCTATCTCCCAATTTCTTTATCCACTGATGGACACTTAGGTTGCTTCCATATCTTGGCTATTGAGAATCATGCTTCAATGACCAAAATATATAAGGAGTTCATATAACCCAATAGCTAAAAAATAACCCAATTAAAAATAGACAAAAGCCCTGACATTTGTATCATTACATTTATTTTATAGGAGAGAAAACTATGTCTCAGAATAAATCAGAACTTTCCCTGGGCTACCTGACTAGTTAAGTGTGGTGACAATTCACAAGCAGATCGGCCTGTGCTTGTATCTCCTCTCTGTGTTGCCACTGACTGGGGGCGGAGACCATTTCTCTCTCTCTCTCTCTTTGTTGGGAGCAGAATTTTCCTTTCCCTCTTGGGACTAGAAAAGCCTGCAGTCATTGCTGCAGGTGTGATGTTGTTTCTTAGCCCATGTCAAGATCAGTTAGCCCATCTCCATAGCTCCAGCTCTCTGAACACTTCAGGCATCTGGCAATTACGAAGTCTTTCAGCCTGGCAATTATTTCTTTGCTGGCATCTTGAATTTCTCCAGTTCTCCTGGTGACTTTGTTAGAGGTGTGGATGAGGTGACACACAGTAATGTTAAATTGCATGTCTCAGGAGGCCTGGGCAGGTGGATTGCTCAGTGAAGCTCTTCGAAGTGTCCTTTTGCCTGGTACCCAGAGGGAAAGTCAGGCCAAGGTATTTCAGGGACCCTGGGTGAAAGGCAGCTGATCTCAATCTGAGTCCCTCTTACTCTCTGCCTCTTAATCTCAGTGGACATTTCCTCACTGTGAAATGGTGATGACAATAGCTCCAGAAGTTGGGTGGAGCTGAGGAGGTGACAGCTGTGGAGTGGCAGTAATAAGTTTGGAGCATTTCTCAAACTTCAGCGGGCACAGGGTCTCTGGGGATCTTATAAAAATGAAGATTCATTTGAAGCTATTAGATCTGGGATAGGGCCTAAGACTCTGCATTTCTAATATTCTTCAGTGATGCTGACACCTGACAGGAGGACCACACTGTGTGTAGTGAGGGTGTGAAGCACTGGGTGGATGGCAGGGATGAGCGTGGTTATTTGTCTAGACAACGAGATCCCAAACACAGAAGTTTACTAACAGAAAACCAAAACCACCAAGGGATCCCACAGTGGTAGAGAGAGTAGAGAGAGAAGCACGGCATCTCAGGCTCAACGCAGGGAGCACACGGGTCCATGGGCTGGGGTGGGTGCCCACACTTCCTAAGCTTGTACCCTGGTATGCATCCTAAGCACGTTCCAGGGGCTGTGGCAGGTGGTGCACTGTAGATGGAGAGGGAGATGCTTTAGTCCTGTTTCACCAATGACTAAACTGATTCCGTAGAGATTAGGTGCCTTGCCCAGAGTCACACTGTAACAAGGGATACAGCTGGGACAGGAGCTCAGGCTGTCTTGCTCCAAGCCCATGGCATCTCCTTATTAAAGGGCAGAGGGAGTTGAAGGGGGTGTATGTGACAAGAGGCTCTGGCACCCCTTGGGACACCGGGGAATGGGAGACTGCAGTCTCCAGTTGCTGTCCCCGTAGAACACTCTCTTCTCCCACTCTGTCCCAGAGACTCACTCGGTTTTCCTGCCTACTCAGAGCAGCCATTAACCTCATCTGTCCATGGCACCCTCTGCCCCAATAGGCCCCCAGCTGCAGGGCAGTGTGGCCTCCCAGCAGCCACAGGCTTGTCTCAGTGTATCGAATGCTCATAATTTTACGTCATCTCAGTGTCCATTTTTAAATTGAAGCTTAATTTTTTATACCAGAAGCAGGACTTAGTCCCCCTTGGTACAGTTCCTAATGCTATCCCCAATCCAAGTGGCTCCAGGTGATGGCCAGAAATAAAACTGAGAGGTCTGTCTTACCTAGCAGGCTGGGCTCCTGGCTCTTCTGCCACTTCCTTTAAAGGAACCATTCAGACATTTGCCACCTCTCAGTCACAGTGTGACCTCCTGGAAATAGTGCCTGCTTGCTTTAAACCCAGCATTAAAGCTCCCCACGGGAAACCTGTTGGGATAACACCGTGGGCCCAGTGAGGACGTTGGCCCATGGGTCACCCCCACCACCCGCCTGTGCCGTGCTCCCTGACCTCCCTGCGTGCCTGTGTACGTGAGTATGTATGAGTGCGTGCATGTGTGTGTGTGGCCTCTTTGCATGCTGTGTACTTCCCAGGGTCTGTGAGCACTAAAAATGCTTAAAATTTCACATTGTGGTTGTGTCATTGAAGCTGTGCCCGCCATCTGACCCCTGATGGGGACTCGCGCAGGTAGGTTCCTGCTGGCACTCTTTTGTCTGGGCCTCTCAGCTGCTGGCGACAGTAGTTACCGGCTGAGTTGATAATGAAACTCAAAGAGTTTCATTCAAAACACCCTCTTAGTGCCTCGCCCTGGAAGCAGATCAGAAACTAAACTCACAGAATCAGCTGTGGGACACAGTGAATGCCCTGATCACCCCCTGAGAGTCTCATTTCCCGTGGGCCATATGACAATGTTCCAGCCAATGGGTGTGAATGGAAATGCGCAGCCGACCTCTAGGCCACATCTTTTATTCATTTATATTTATTTATGGATTCACTATTTTAGAGACAGGTTCTCACTCCATTGTCCAGGCTGGAGGGCAGTAGTGTGATCACAGATCACCACAGCCTGGAACGCCTGGGCTCAAGTGACCCTCCCATCTCAGCCTCCCAAGTTGCTGGGACTATGGGCCCATGCCACTGTGTCGGCTAATTTTTTTTATTTTTAGTAGAGAGAGGGTATCACTATGTTGTCTATGCTGGTCTCAAACTCCTGGGCTCAAACAATTCTCCTGCCTCGGCCTCCCAAAGTGCTGGGATCCTGACAGCCGTGAACCACTGTGCTCGGCCTCTGCGTCTTTTAAGAAGAAAATGGCTTGTCTCCCAAGACCTGATTTACTCCTTCCTCCAGCTGGAACTCAGATGCGGAACAGAGAAAGTGGCTTCAACTGTGCAGGTGAGGTCAGTGCCTGAAAGAAGCAAAGCAAAAGGAGTAAGGACCTTGGTGCTGGAATTCCCTGTGGGGCCGAGCAAAGACCCTCCCTGGACCCACCCACCTCCAGGCTGTTACCAGCAAGAGCGAGAACTGGGTCTTGTTGGACTTTGATATTTTTGGGCTTCTCTTATAGCAGCTTAGCCTGTCCCTTCAGGAACTCATAATCAGTGGTTTCGAATCTTAACTCAGAATCTTCTGAGTTACTTTAGTCATTGAAGTTTTCCTTTCCTCAGAGATTGTTTTTAACCTTCCTGCCCAAGTCAGTTTCCATAATGTGCTTTCTTATTTCCACATACCTCCCTGTCGAAGCACTTATGGTTATAATTTTGCATTTATGGTTGTGCATCTATGGTCAACATCTAGCTTCCCTACTGGGCCTTGAAGACAGAAGTTGTCTTTCTTATTTTTGCTTACTCATGTAAGCACCTAATCATGTATCTCAGCACCTAATACAATGATGCCATGACTTTTTTAAAGCATGGATGAATGAATCAATGAATAAATGAGTGAAAGAGGAAGGGAAGAAGAAAGAAAGGACAGAAGGAAGGAAGAAAGGACAGGAGGAAGGAAGGAAGGAAGGAAGGAAGGGAGGGACGGAGGGAGGGAGGGAGGATCTCAGTGATTAAAGCTTTCGGAGATGTGAAACCTCAGTTTGGAGTCAGTGTGAGATAGAGCTGGTGCATAAGAAGATGGAAATCTTCTGTTGGTGTGCTCATCCCCCCACCTCTGTTCCTCCTAGATCACCCCTATAGAAAAAGGGAGCTGCCTTTCTAGAGGTCTTGGGTCCCTGAGATCCAGAGAAAGAGAAAGGACTGGGCACAAAGGGAAGTTGCTGGTGCACTTTCTTGGAATCCTAACAATAACAAGACACCTTATCGAGCATCTCGGAAACTCAGAATCAATCTTCAAGCTGCATTTCATGTGCCACCTTCTCCTGGCTCTCAGAGAGCCTTTCTGTCATCCCTCTGCACAGTGCACCTCTTCTTGTATCTTTTTATATCAGCAACTGCAAACTTACAGAAGGCTGGAAGTGTGGGACATGCTTCTGGAACTCTTTGAGAGTCTGTCCCTGACCTGCTGCCATCACCTGTGTGTCCTATAGTGTGTGTTTCCTACAAACAAGGACATTCTCCTGCATAACGACACTGCATCCATCAAAATCAGCAGGCTGACACTGATGCATGGCTACATCCCATCCTCAGACTCACCCGAGTTTCCTCAATCGTCCCGGGAACATCCTTTATATACCAAAAGTATAACCTATTGCTTTAGTTATCACGCCCCTTTAGGATCCTTCTTTCCCTGACTTGGAGGGCCTTAACACTTGAAAATTTCAGGCCAGTCCTTTTGTAGAATACTTCTTGCCCCAAAATCAGATTTTCTTGATGTTTCTTCAAGGTCAGACCCAGGCCACCAGATTGTTGCCAATATCCTTTGGCAAGGATATTGCAAAAGCAACATGGTGCTTGTGTTGTCCCATCCCTTGAATAAGATAGAATGTCCCGTCCCACTCCACTGTGAAATGTCTTTTCCTTTACAAGTGCTAAGTATTATTTGGGGAAGTTACATTCAAAATATGTTAATATTCCATTCTTCAAGATATGTTCTATATTATTTGTCAGTATAAACTAGCAGTTTCTTGTGTTAGTCTATGAATTATAATCTATTACACTCATTCTGATGCTCTGGTTTCTCTGATTTGGTCAGTGGGAACCCCTTTAAGTTGGCTCCCATGTCCTATGGACATGTTCCTTTTATTCTTTTTACACTACTTTGATCTCTGGCACAAGATGTGCCAGGGTCATTTTGTACATTCCCTTTCTTAGCCTTGGACATAGGCATGGCTCAAGAAGCCCTGATTCCTTTTAGAAGAGAATGGTGGCTAGAGGCCAAATCAGGATGTGAGGTGTGCTCCTCACTAATGGAGTGTGGCTGCTTCCAGGAGCTGCCATTGGGCATTTGTGTCTATGTCTATTTCTGTATCTATCTGTATAGACTGAAACCATGAGTTGACTGAGATGAGTGATTTCAATCCACCACCAGAGAATGTATTCTAGCTTTCACCCCTTCTGTATTGTAAGTCCTTCTCCCACTGAGAAATCTAGCTTCTCTCCCCCTTCATATATTCACCCATTCAATCAATCCTCCTGTATATGTCAAATCTTCCATTTCTATTGCCACCACCTACCCCACACAGATGCTCCCCTACTCCAGCTTAGGCTCTGAATTCCCCTTCCAGCTACCCCATGCATGGCTGCCCAACTCCCCCTGCCTGGGCTCCAACACTTCACACAGAAGGCATTCAATAAATGCCTGTTGTGTGAGTGAAGGAAGAACATCACGGGTAGAGCACAGAGGGAAGGAGGGAGGAAGCAAGTGGATCAGTACCACTGGAGCAGGAGCCTAGAACTAGCTGTGGAGCAGGGAAGATGGAGAGGAGAGCTCAGAATTCTATGAAAAGAGGCTCTCTGAGTCCTCAGAAGAGTAGGAAGTTAAGAGCCATCTTTTGGCTGGAGGAGAATAGATGAGACCTGTGTTTTGGAAGCAGCTCTCTTGCCAACCTATGAAGGAAGAGCTATAGGGAAGGGAAGAGAAAACCGGAGGGCCACAGAATGACTCGGGAAAAAGGCAGTGCCGTGTGTGTGTGTGTGTGTGTGTGTGTGTATGTGTGTAGAGGGGCCTAGGGGTCCAATCAGAGGCCATGTCATCTGGTGACATTGCAACCTTCTGTTCCTGACTTTCAGTTCTATAGTTACTTCTGCAAATGGAAATGCAGTCTCTCTCAGATGTGATATTTTCGATGCTCTCATGTATAAATGCATAAAAAAGAGAGATTCTTTTCATACTTCATCTACTTTCTTGTCAGTCTCAGCTTCATTTTCAATTCCCTACTTCAGTGTCCTAATTTCCTTCTTGATGGATTGCTTGATTCCATCCTTGTCGGCTCACTGCTTAAGAAAAGCAGCGTGAGCATGGGGTTGGGTTCTCTCTCACTCTCTCCCTCTTTTTTCTTTCTTTTCTTTAAATTCTAGAAGCAGCTGGGGAATGTGGTTAGTTGTACTGAAGGCGGGATCTAGTGACTGGAACCATTTTTAGATCCCACATGCTGTTATGGCTGGTCTTGGGTGGGGGTGACCACTGGACCCCTAAAAACAGCTCCAGGATGGGAACTAATGGTTGCTGAGCATGCATATAAACCAGTATAGGACTATGTACTGTGAACATTTTCTCACCTCTGATAACCTGATGTGTTTTCTTTTTTGGTCATTATTTACTTGGTTGTTTTCCATTTTTGCCTTGTCATCTAGGTTGCTTAGGGCTACAATATCATCCACTTAGAGCATGCACTCTTCCCTTTATAGAAGAGGAAACTGTCTTAGTCCATCTGCGTTGCTATAAAGGAATACCTGGGGCTAATACCTAAGGTTCTGCAGACTGTATAAGGAGCGTGGTGCTGGCATCTGCTCTATCCCGTGAAGGCCTCAGGCTGCTTCCACTCATGGTGGAAGGTGAAGGGGAGCCAGTGTGTGCAAAGACCACACAGCAAAAGAGGAAGCAAGAGGTGAGCAGAGGTGACAGGCTCTTTAACAACTAGCTCTGATGGGGACTAATAGAGTGAGAACTCACTCCCCTCCCCTCCAGAAAGGGCATTAGTCTATTCATGAAGGATCCACATCCATGACTCAAACATTAGGCCCCCCACCTCCAACAGGCTCAAATTTTAACATGAGGTTTTGGGGGACAAATGTCCAAATTACAGTGGAAATTAAGCTGTTAAGTGACTTCCCCAGAAACAGCTACTAAATCACAAGGCCTAGAAAGACAGTCTCTCTATGGAATAATGGATCCCAAATTTTAGAGTTATAAGAACAATTCTGGGTCCCAGAAATTTTGATGCAGTGTTTTGGGAGAGGGCAGAGCACACCACTTTTTAACAAGCAACTCTGTCATTTATAAGCTGTGTAATAAGGAAAATTACTCAGTTTCTTTGAGTCTCAGCTTTCTCATTTGTAAATTGGGAACACTATTCCTTACTCACTAGCTGTTCTCTCTGCCCAGAATGCTGTCACCCACATATCCTCTCTTTCACCTTCCATGAGACCACCCAATTAATATGGCCTCCTGTGGCCCAGCACCTCCAATCCCCTCACACTGCCTGACACTTTTCCCCGTAGCATCTGTGACCTAATGTACTCCAGATGTACAAATTTATCGTGCTGGTCACTCATTGTCTGCCTCCTTCCTCTAGAATGTTTGCTCTGTTGGGTAGTTATTTTCAGTGATGTGACTCAAGTGCCTGGGAGATGCCCAGACACACTAGATTGTTTTGAAGATTAAACTTAACATCATCTTTGTGCAGTTAGCACCGTTCTTGCTGTGCAGCAAAAGCCTTTTGATAGATGGTGGTTATTATCAATTTCCCTCTCTGCTGGCTTTGTCCTGGAGCCTGCTTCCAGCACCCCTCACCCCACATCTATACATCTTCCCTCATACCAAAGCTCTCCTGAGGCACGTTTCCAAGCCTGGCACCCACCTGTGCCGGGAACTGTCACTATTTTGGTTTTATACCCAAGGGTTGGCAGAGCAAGGCATGCATTCTTCTTGGTGAGTGAGCGGAAGGGCTCTGCTGGATAAGTTTCAGAGAGAGAGAAGCGGCTGTGGCTGGTGGGGCTGCACCAAGTGTGCACCCCATTTCCTGGGCTGATGTAAGCCCACACCAGAGGCCCTATCCCTGCTCAGCTACTCTCCTGTTTCTGCACGGCCAAGGGTGAGGCAGGGAACAGGCTGTGCAGTTAGGTCAGAGCACCTTGGGTCATATCTCTAAGAGCTGCCCTGGGGCTGGGAAACTGTAGGGTGGGTGAGCTGCTGAGACTGAAGACCAAGCAGGACGGTCTCAGGGTACCCAAATTTGAGGTTGTTATGGACTGAATATATCCCCCAAATCTATATGCTGAAACCCTAATCCACCCGTGATAGTATTTGGAGATGGGTCTTTGGGAGGTAATTAGGTCATGAGGGCAGAGCCCCCATGATGGGATTAGTGCCCTTATAAGAAGAGACAGGACAGAGCTTGCTTTTTCTCCCTGCTCTCCATCATGTGAGGACAAAGCAAGAAGACAGCTTTCTGCAAACTAGGAGGAGAGTCCTCACCAGAACCTGGCCATGCTGGCACACTTCTCTCAAACTTCACAGCTTCCTCAAATATGAGAAATAAACTTGTTGTTCAATTCACCCAGTCTATGGCGATTGGTTATGATAGCCTGAGCTAACAAAGACAGGAGCCCTGGGGCTGAGGGCCACATTCAGCTTCTCCTCTCAGCCAACTTCTATCTAGGTCCCTGAGTGGGCTGGATGCTTCTCCCACCCATACAAGGGCAACCATTAGCTTCTGGACACCCTGGCTGTGGGACAGATGAAGGAGGAAATGGTGTTGCATGTTTCAAACTGTACTGCAACCCTAGAAGAGGTGATATGCCCAGCATCTCCACAGGATTCCTTTGAAGCACCCACTTCACTGGTAATTACAGTTTAGTATCTGTCTCCCTTGCTAAATCATGAGCTTCTCAAGGGCAGGACTGAGTCCCTTGTTCGCTGTGTGTCCGCAGCACTCAGCTCAATGTCTTGTTCATAAACATGTGTTAAATTAATCAATAGTTAACAAAATGTTAAAATGGAACTCTTTCTGTCCCCGAAGTCTAGAATAAAAAAGGTGATTAGCATCTCTAAGTTCCAGAGAGAGAGAGACGATGGATCAGATGTGTGGGGCTCATCTACATGTGTAAGGTCACCTAAACTGCTTTTGCCACCTGTACTATAATAGTTCTATTTAGGCCCTCAATTGATTGAATAATGCTCTCCTACATTGGTGAGGGCAGATTGTCTGTACTTAGTCTACTGATTCAAATGCTAATCTCTTCCAGAAACATCCTCACAGACATACCCAGAAATAATGTTTTTCCAGCTATCCGAGGATGTATCAAAGCATCCTTTAGCCCAGTCGAGTTGACACATACACTTAACCATCCCAAGGGGATTTGAGGCAGAAGCCTTTTCATGTCTTTCCTGGAAATCACCGAAGTAGAGGACTGCTGGGGTGCAACGTAAGACCTGGGTTCAAATCTGCTCACTCTCCATCTAGTTGTGCAAGCAAGGACAAGTCACTTCTCTGAGCACACTGCTCATCATCAGGGAGATGGGAATAATGAGAGCTTGTCTTTCAGAGCTGTTTCGAAACTTAGAGAGTTGTAAAAAGTGCTCAGTACAGAGTAGGCATTCAATAAAGGATGGTGGCAATAATAACAATAATAAGACTGTTATTGTTATTCCCTGTTCTGAGAAAACCACCTTGCATTTAATAGATGTTCAACGAATTATTCTGGCTGAGTTAATTTTCTTTTGATACTCAAAAACAGGAATGTCCTGACTGCAGACCAAAAGGCTCACTCAATTAACTCCATGTTTTGAAGTGTCAATAAGGGCAGAAAAAAGGCATTTCTTTGCTTCTTGTTTTTATGATCTCATCATCTGCTATGGTTTTTAGATGGGAAAATGTGATTGTCAATTAAGAATCTGAAAAAGTGTTCCCTTTATTAAAAGACACACACACAAAACATAAGCACCATATTTCACACTAAATCGGAGCTGCTGCTGGCTAGCTGAAATTTACTGCCTCGTGTCTCAGCAAAGAGAATTTGCAGCTGGATTAATGCCCCTTTCTCTGGTAGTGAATCAATTTTGTACATATGGCCATATTTTCACCCAAGTGATAGGCAGCAATGGCTGCTATTTTGTAGTCACTGTAGGAAAACTCAGGGATACCTCCCAAGAAAGGCACTTGGAACATCCTCCATGAATAATGTAGCATCATGACATTTTCCGGGGACAGGCATTTTAGCAAGTCCAGCTTGGTCATTTCAAAGATGGGAAAACTGAAGAGGGGCCTTAGCAAAGCACATACATTCCTCTCCATTGGGCTGGGTTCCTCACCGTGACCCCTGAGAGTGGCCCCAGAAGCCTCTCCAAATGCTCCATCCAGAGAGTCTTCTGGGGCCACGTTCCTCTTTGCATCCCACATTCTGGGAATGCCGGGATTCTTCCTTTCTGGCCTCATGCACCCCTTCCTCTGCCTGGCCTGGCTGCATTGTGACTCTTCCTTGTGACTCTCTTGCCCCTCAGCAGAGGAGTTGTATTAGTTTGTTCTCATGCTGCTAATAAAGACATACCTAAGACTGGATGATTTAAAAGAAAAAGAGGTTTAATGGTCTCACAGTTCCACATGGCTGGGAAAACCTCACAATCATGGCAGAAGGTGAATAAGGAGCAAAGTCACGTCTTACATGGCAGCAGGCAAGAGAGCATGTGCAAGAGAACGGCCCTTTATAAAACCATCAGATCTCATGAGACTTATTCACTATCACGAGAACGGCATGGGAAAAACCTGTCCCCATGACTCAATTACCTCCCAACAGGTCCCTCCCACAACATGTGGGGATTTGGGGAGCTACAATCCAAGACAAGATGTGGATGGGGGCACAGCCAAACCTTATCAGGAGAGTTCTAGGTTAGGCACCTGTTGTGTGCTCCTCTCAGCCAGAAAAATCTTTGCGGCACTTACACATGTGTCTTTAATCAATGAATGTTTAGCACCAGGCTTCCTTCCTAAGCATCTTCCCTGCGTAGATTCCAGGCTCCATGAAGTCCAGCCCCCTCGGTCCCCTGCTTTGAGCCCTGAGCATCTTTGTGGAAGGAATGAATTCGCAATAGCTGGATGACTGCAAGGTCCAGATGTGGAGACATGTGGCAGCATCTAGGGGGGTGGTAAGAATCTCCTTATGTTTGAAATGAAGGTTCTGGGCAAGTGGAGGGAGATGAGATTGGTGAGGTGGGTGGGTGGGCTGGGAGGACACACCATGTCTTACCGGATCACGCACAGGTGTCTGGGCCCTCTGCCTCAATGCTGGAAGACATGGCCTGGTTGGGGTGTGAGTTAGAACCGTGCTCTCCAAACTCTGTTGTGCAGAGGAATCACCTGGGGGTAGCGTGAAAATGCACATGGAGACTCCCTAGGGTTGAGTGACCCCTGAAGGTCTATATTTCCCACAAGCTCCTGGGTGAGGCCAATGCTGCTGGCTTTAGAACCATCATTTCCATCAGTTAGTGGAGGATGGCATGGAGGCCGAGGGGGAAGGAGGCTGAGACTCCAGTTTGGAGGCAGTCAGAGTGGTCCAGGGTCATGAAGAGGCAGAGCAGCAGGGATGGAAGGAGGGGCAACCCGTGGAACTCAACCACCATCTGTCATCATGAGGGTTCGAGTATCTGAATGCTTGGATTTCCTTAAAAATTTAGTGTCTAGTGGCATGTACCTCACCTGTCAGTGCTTATGGTTGCTTATTTCAAAACTGAAAGAACTCTATTAAAAAAATAATGGACTGTAAGGCCATGCTGCTCTCTGTACCCTGGTACCCTGTGCTGGGCAGAAGACTAGAGTCCTTTCTGGTTCCTGATAAGATTCAGGTCCTCCAGGTGTGGGGCTGGAGCCTTGGGCTTGAACCTAGCTCCTCTGATTGGAACCTAAGCCTGCTAGACCCCTCTCTACTGGACCTGACCACTGTTTTCCTACCCAGATAAGCTGGGCCAGCCAGCTTCATGCAGCTGCCACATGGTCCTGTTGTTCCTCAGCCTGCAGCTCAGACCCTCCTGTGTCAGAGGAGTCAGGGGAGGCCGCAGGGGATTGGTTAAGAATTTGGATTTATTCTAACTGCAAGAGAAAGCTTTTGGTTTTTTAAAATTTATTTGACTCTGATCAGCCCAGATACACAGCTTCTCTTTGGCATTGGACTTATGTGCTGGTCATCTTTCACCTGCAAGGACAGCCTCTTGCAGAGACCACCCCTGCCCTTCCCCTGCCTGGTGCACTTCTTCTTTCCTTCTGGGATACCAGTCATCTTGGGCCAAGCCTACCAGAGTCATGATAGTCCCTGACAAGAGCCACTTGGGTAGAAGCCACCTGGGACAGAGTCCGCTGGTCACCTGCCCATGTCTATTCTCTTCTTCCCTAACAACAAACCAATACAACTCCCATTTTGTTAGCGGGAGCAATGACCTGCTAAGAGAGTCCACCTCCCAGCCGCCCTGGTCTTGGGCTTGGCTGTGTGGCTGGGTTCAGTGGATGTGATATGAGGGAAAGGTGCTGGATGCACTTCCCAAAGTGCTCCTGCAAACGGATCTTATTCACCTGGGAATCGCCTTTTGCCCTTCCTCAATTCTCCCTCCTGCTACCTGGAATGAAAGCGTGGAGGCTGGAACCCCAGCACCTATGTCGTGGGTAACAAATACGTTATTCATGACCCACTGCCAAGAGCAGTGTGTCCTCACTTGTTGGCAGTTCCAGCTTCTCATGTGGGTCTCTTACATTCCAACCGGCACCTAGGACTTTTCAATGAGTACACCTCATTTCTCTCTCCACAGTATCCTTGGCTGGTTCCAAGTCCAAAGGAGAAATTCTGGCACTCTCTAGTCCCTGCTCCTGCTCTGCTGTGAGACCACAGACCCCAGCTCTGCCACCTGCTGGGATGGGCAGAAAGAGCAAACCCTTTCAGCATGGTGTGCTGGGCACCATGCTGTATTAATAATATATTAGTAATATTCCTGGTTATGTTACATGGTATATTTGGGACTAGTCCATCATAAAGCAAGTCCTGGAGAAAAGCATATTTGTTGCATTCTTTACTGTTGAAAAAGCAGTCTCAGAGAGATTCTCCAATTCGTCATTTGTTTGTTCCCTCACTGGATAATCATTTGTGGCTCTCCTGCTATGAGCTGGAACTTTATCTATGGACTAGATAGACAATATCTTTAATATTACTGAGTTGGCTTTCTAGGGAAAGAGATAAACAGTTGATAAATTGGCAAACATGGACAAAACCAGAAATTAGGGTGACTTGGACAATTAAAATAGGCCAATGGGGCAGAGAACGACCGAGTGCTGGAGAAAGGAAAGTAAGAGACGTTTAGATTGAGTGACAGAAAGGGACTGGGCACCAGTTCTTTAAAACTCAGTGAGAAGAGCTTTCTGGTGAGGAAGAACAGCCAGGACAATGGTCCTCATGCAGGAACTGTCCTGGATGTTTGGGGAATTGAGGGTGGGTGAATGGAGCCACATGGGACAAAAAAGGAGGCAGGAGAGGCCACGGGGCCTTGGCAGGCTTTGGTTAAGAATTTGAATTTTATACTAAGTGCAAAAGGAAGGTTTGGATTTTTTAAATTATTTGAAAATAATTTTAGATTTACAGAAAAGTTGCAAAGACAGCACAGAGAGTTCCTGTCTACCCTTCACCAGCTTCCTCTCATGTTAACATCTTACATAACCATGGCCCATTTATCAATGCTAAAAATTAACACTGATGCAACACTCTTCACTAAGCTACAGACTTTATTCAGATTTCAGTGGCTTGTTCACTGATGTCCCTTTTCTGTCCCAGAATCCTATCCAGGATCCCAGGCTGCATTTAGTCATCCGGGCTCCTGAGGCTCCTCCGATCTGTGACAACTCCTGGGTCTGTCCTTGTTTTTCATGACCTGATGCTTTTGAAGAGTAGCAGTCAGCATCTTGCAGAATGTTCCTCAGTTTGGATTTGTCTGTAGTTTTCTCGTGATTAGACTGAGGCTGCGGGTTTTGGGGAACAAGATGGAGTGCCCTTCTTATCACATTGTATCGTATCGGAGAGTAAGTGGTTGCAAGAAGACCTATCCCTGGTGGCATGAACCTTGTTGCCTTCAATAGGGCGGTGACTGCCAGGATTCCTCACTGGAAAGCTGCTGTTTTTTCCATCTGTATCAGTTTCCAGGGCTGCTGTAACAAATCGCCACAAACTAGATAAAACAACAGAAATTCATTCCCACAGAGGATGGAAGCCAGAAGTCTGAATCAAGGTGTCTGCAGAGCCATACTACTTCTGGAGGCTCCAGGGAGGTCCATCCTTGCCTCTTCCAGCTTCTGCTGTTTGCCAACAGCCCCTGGGGACCCCCTCATTCCAGTCTCTGCCTCTGACTTCACATAGCCTTCTCCTTGCATGACTCTGCATGTGTGTCTCTGAGTCTTATAAGAACACCAGTCGTCTTGGGTCTACAGCCCACCCTCATCTTAACCAGTCACATCTGCATAACCCCAGTTTCCAAATCAGCCACATTCACAGGTACCAGGGGTTAGGACTTCATCATACCGTTACAGGGCACATGATTCCACCCATAACAACTCCTTCGATTAACATTTGGCAATGATCACTTTTGCTGCTTTATGCAGAATGCTCTGTTGGGGGTAAAGGTAAAGCAGGGAGGCCAATTAAAAGGTCATTACTGTCACTGAGGCAAGAAAAGGGACACTGGGGGTCTAGACCAGGGTGGGGACAAAGGCCCTGGAGGGCAGAGTCTGCACTCGGAATACATTTTGGAGGTCGAGCCAATAGGACCTGCTGGTGAGTGGGTGTGTGTGTGGGATATTGAGGGAAAGAGAAGAATGAATGAATCTCCAATATTTGGCTGGAGCCACAGTAAGGTGCCACTTAGAGTGACAAAGGAGACCCATGGAGGGACAGGCTGTCAGTGCTATGTCTGATCATGTTAGGACATCCAAGGAGGGAGGTTAAGGTGCCACATCTCCCAGCCCCAGAGGAGCTGAGGGGTCTCCCAGCAAAGCAATGACAGCTGCAAGAGAAGAGGTCGGGTGCGGTGGCTCACGCCTGTAATCCCAGCACTTTGAGAGGCCGAGGCGGGTGGATCACGAGGTCAGGAGATCGAGACCATCCTGGCTAACACGGTGAAACCCCGTCTGTACTAAAAATACAAAAAATTAGCCGGGCGTGGTGGCGGGCGCCTGTAGTCCCAGCTACTCAGGAGGCTGAGGCAAGAGAATGGTGTGAACCCAGGAGGCGGAGCCTGCAGTGAGCTGATATTGTGCCACTGCACTCCAGCCTGGGCGACAGCGAGACTCCATCTCAGAAAAAAAAAAAAAAAAAAAGAGAAGAGTTCATCTCTCCTTTGTCCAGTCAAGGTTCTCTGGAACGAGATGGGTCTGTAGGGGAGACATGAGAGGGCCCCTCAGGTTTGATTCACTTTAAAGATTAACAACCCATTTCCTGAGGGGGATAAAAGGCAAAACCTTTCCAACCACCTAAAATGAAAGATCTTAATCTAATTCTGTACCCTCCTGGCAGCTGTGGTTACATATGCCCACCTCATCAGCGATCACACAGTCCAACCTAAAGAGCTTTCTGTTCTCTTTTCAGAAAGCAAATGTTCCTCGGGCATCGTGAGTTCTGTGTGTGGGGCTGCGGCTATTTCTGTTGAGCGCTCGGGGTGCCTTAATGGCCTGGCATTGATTAGAGCTTTCAACCTCTTTGTTTCAAGTAACTGACAAGGTTTCCAATGGATCCAGATAACTAAGACTTCTTAAATGGCAACTAATAATTTGCATTTGCAGTGCGGCCAGCCTTAGGAGCTCGGGGAACCCACACAGGTGAGAAATGAAAGAAAAAGCTCCTCCTGGTGGTCATCTGATCCTTCCTAATGGAGTCTTAGAAAAATCATTTCACCCTCCCAACCTATCTTGCTGAAGTTATTAAGTGACCTAGGGGAGCTATTTTCATTTATTGGAAAGCACTTGGGACCAGCTCACAGCATTAAGGAGTGTGGGGTGGTTCTCAAGTCTATCCCCTGCTTCTCATCCCTCTGTCACTTACTAGGACACCCCCTGAGGGTCTATTCTAAGAGGTCTTTGTGCTTCTAGCCCCTCCCTCCTCGAATACCTCTTTCACATTGTCACCAGTAAGATCTTCCTAAGCCCAAGTTTGGACCATTGTCCTTCTGTTTTCACACCTCCATTGTATCCAGAATTAAAGTCCAAATTCCTATGTAAGATGGGTCCCAATTCTTTGCACCCCCCACTTCCTCCCTGCACACCCTCGCCTAGATCTAAGTGGATACGGTGGGTGTAGATCCTTAAACATGGAATTCAGGCTTACCCATGTGAATTTCTTAGCACTGGAATATCAGTGGGTGAGCCCTGAATGGAGTCCTGACAAGTGCTTGAGTGGCTGGGGTCACCCTCTTGAGGTCTGGTGATCTGATGATGAGAAGAGCATGCCAGGAGTAGCTGCTGGGCCAAGGACAATAAGAAACATGTGGAACCGACTGGGACCTATGCTGCAGCCTGGAGCCCAGCCACACCACGCCTGGTGTAGATCAGCGAAGCCATGACCAGCCCACACAACTGCAGAATGTGAGAACTGGTGCTTATTGTCACAAGCAACTGAGTTTGGGGGAGGCTTGTTATGCAGCACTGTTAAGGCCATAGCTGACAGACACTTCCCACATCATATGATGGTTAATTACGTATGAATTTCCCCCCTCAAGACTGAGATGTTAAAGGCAAAGACCCTGCTCCTCTTTATCCCAGATACAGCTCAGAGCTGTAATACAATAGGTGCTCAGAAATTGTATGGAGAAACTAAAATAACTGCACAAGAAGCAAACCCCAAAAAAGGAGAAAAAATCTTTTTGGGGGACTGGATTGTTTATAACATATGTGTAACAATAACAACAGTATTTATGGAACATTAGCTGTGTGCCGGGCTGTGTTCTAACACTTTTAAATCCATTTCCTCATTTACTGTTATTATCCTTGTTTTTCAGGTGACAGAGCTGAGGCTCAGTGAGGTTGAGGGGTTTGCCCCAAGCACACGGACACTGAGGGGAGGAGCTGGGCTTTTCAGCTCATCTGTGTATTATTTCCTTTTATCACACAGAGTGAGAGCTGGGCTGCCCAACCCTGTAAGGATGGCAAGTCAGGCTCTGAGGCTAAGGAACCTCACCAGTTGGAACAAGACACCAGGATTTGAATCAGTTTCTGTTTGCTCCCAAAGCCAAACGCTGAAATGGGGCAATGCAAGAGCTCTCCTGGGAAAAAACGAGGCTGGGATGAGGCCAAGGAGAGAAGGTGCTGAGTGTAGGGACAGTGAGCATGGGGACTGTGTTGGGAACAGAGACACAAGGAGGGGGAGCTCAGATAGGGCTGGGCAGGGGAGATTCTGGTAGGCAGTTGGATTTCAATTCTGTCCTCTCTGGGTAGAAAAGGCTCTGGCTCCAAATGTGTGGAGCACAGGAGTGCAACATAACTGTCAACTCGTTTTCTTCTGGAATCCATCTGAACTGACTCCATCCTGGAGCCCTGGCTCCTGGGTGGACTTGATTTCCTGGCTTTTCGTCACTGCTCCTGTGGCCAGCTGAGGTTTACTGTCACTGGTGAGCCAGACTTCCAGGCTCTGTCTTGTTCATCGTGTGGGCCCTGGGCCAGGCACACTTCTGTCATAATAGTAGACAGTTACTGAGCACATGATAAGCACGTTCCCCTCGTGCACTCATGTTAGCCTCACAATGGCCTAGAAACCAAAAGCTGTTACCATTCCCACTTTACAGAGAAGGAAACTGAGTTGCAGATGTTAGTAGCTGCCAAGTTTATGCAGTTAGCAGGTGGTAGAGTAAGGATTTGGCCCCAGGCATTCTAACCACTGAGACCAGGCTCTCAGCCACCAAGCCATGCTTGCCTCATGAATACAAGGATTCTCTCAGTCCTCTCCTGTTCTCTTCTTCCTTGCTCGCCTCTCACTTCCCCTGGGCTACCCAGCTACCTATATATTTCATTTTTGTAAATTAGAAAAAAGGTGCCCTTCCTTTTGGACAGATGTAGCCCCCCATCAGGGTGCAAACCTTGGTGAGTGGATGTGGGCTGACCTCAGCTCTCTCTGCACCCTTGTTCAGGGCACCCCTCACCTCCCTCCACTATAAGCAGCTGGCAACACCCTGATTTGGTGTTGCCAGCCTGGCTGTCCTCCAGGTTCCACCCAGATGACTGTTCTGGCTTCTGTCGTTGCCCCACCAGGCGGGGATGGTTGGCAGGGAGGATGCAGAACCTTGTCCCCAATCCCAGCCAGCCAGGCTGCTGCACAAGGGGTAGAGTGCTTGGCAACAGCTGCAGGGAGGTGAGTGGGGTGAGGAAAGAAAGGATGTGAAGGGAAAGGTTTTGATTTTTCTTATGTTGGAGTCAGAAAAAATTAAATTTAACTCCTGACCAGCCCCCCTACTGGCCTGAGCAGCACCTTTTTGAGAATAAGAAAATGCTGCCCATCCCTCAAATCCTTCACTGCCAACTGCAGAGAAAGTGTCCCAAACTGTAATAATGACAAATGTAAATGGCACCCCTAGAGCTGCACAGTGGACAACATGAACAACTGTGTATGGCGGCCCTGATCCTGACAAGTCAGTGTTCTTGAACTTCATTATCTTCATCCATAAAGAGCAGTTTTATAGTCCCTATAGAAATCGGTTAATACGCATTAACTGACACTATATTATTATTGTTGCTGTTGCCAGATTTCAGTACCGATAGAAATGATTGTGATATTGATGAAGACACTAGGCATTGATAGAGGATTTATGCTCTTCCAATGAGGTTTCAAATCTATTTTCTAATTGTCTGGTACAGTCACATAGCGGTCTATGTATCCATTTTACAGGTCAGGAAACTAACTGATGTATTATTCAGTGGCTTGGACAGAACAAGACAATCAGGAAAATCAAAAGCGGCATTCCCACTCCCCCAGTTCTCACTCAGCTTCTCACCATGGTCCTCTGCCCTTCTGGAGCAGTGGTGTGTGTGTGTGTGTGTGTGTGTGTGTGTGTGGTGTCTTTGTTCAGTGTGTCTTTGTTCAAAGTGTACTGTTGTTGGAAAGTTTTATTAAGTTGCCTTCTGTCATTGTTCCAGATTTATTGCTTTAATTTGTTTTGGCTTTTTATACACAGGAGCTGCATTTTCCTTTGTTCTACCCCAGTTTGAACCTGCCTGTAGGGTATAAAAATATATTTTTATATTTCAGCCTCTACAGTTTTCTTCTCCAGTGACCAATGTTAAGCAAGAAAATGATTTACTTTGGACTTGAGGGTCAGCAAACTGTTAAGTCATTTGTACCAGTAGCACTCATATATTTATGGAGAAAAACATGTACACATGTGCTAGGACCATCGAAGGCCACTGGAGTCCTGTGGGATGAGCCAAGATTTTCAGGGGAATTGTGGTCTCTCTCTTTCTCTCTCTCTCTGTCATTTCACAATATATCATCTACCCTGAGGAGATTCTCCCACAGCAATGCCCACTCCACAAGGGGGTCTCTGGGACCTCCACAGAGCTCCCTGGTCTTGTCCCCCCATCCCAGCCATATGGGCTCTTGATGGGTCCCCTGTGAGCTGGCCATGCAGAGGTGATGTCTTAACCTGTGGCCTTTCTCCCATAGCTTCATGGAGGCTGCCCACTGGTGGACTCCATTGTCTCTGGAAAAGTTAAAATGATACCTTGAGACGGTGTGTCACTCAAAGCTTTTACGGCATACGTACATAATAACACTACGTGGGGAGCCACTGGGGGAAGGAAGAAAGGAAGAAAAGATGTTGGAAGGAGGGAAAGAAAGAGAGAAGGAGGGAGGAAGAAAAGAAAGAAAAGAAAGGAAGGAAAGAAGAAGAGATAGAAGGCAAGAAGAAAAGAAGGAGAGAAAGAAGGAAAAAAGGAAACGAGGGAGGGAGGGATGAAAAGCAAGACTAGAGTTTGAGACTGTGAGAGACAAAACCCATGAATTCCTGGTCTTTCCTTCATTTAACTCTTCTTTTTTTTGAGATGGAGTTTCACTCGTTGCCTAGGCTGGAGTGTAGTGGCATGAACTTGGCTCACCACAACCTCCGCCTCCCAGGTTTAAGTGATTCTCCTGCCTCAGCCTCTCAAGTAGCTGAGATTACAGGCATGCACCACCACACCCAGCTAATTTTGTATTTTTAGTAGAAACAGGGTTTCTCCATGTTGGTCAGGCTGGTCTCGAACTCCCAACCTCAGGTGATCTGCCCACTTCGGCCTCCCAAAGTGCTGGGATTACAGGCGTGAGCCACCACACCCAGCCTCATTTAACTCTTCTATGCAGGTATGCAAACCTGTATTTTCCTCCTCTCTCTTCCAGATGATAGTCACTGACATCCCCTGTAACTTACATTCCCTGATGCCTCTCTCCTTGTCAGGCACCCTCTCCCCCCACCATCCACCATTGGCAGGGCATGTCCGACTCCAAAGTGTCATTTTTGACCCCTCACTTGCTTACTCCCATTTTCAATCCATCAACAAATCTTGTTATTTTCATGCCTTTCTGTCCACTTTCCTGTCTCCACAAAAACTGCCACCAAGGCAAAGCTCCCACAAAAGCTCCCACAGCCCATCTCCACCTGCACATCCACCGAGCGGACCCCATCTCTGCCTGCACATCCACTGAGCAGACTTTCCAACAGACACCCACCTGCTCCCATCACTCCCCTGCATAGCACCCCCAGGGCCCTCTCCTGCTCTTAGAGCAGAACCCAACTTCTTGCCCCATCTGTGAAATCCTGAACTGTCAGTCAAGGTTCTTAGTTGCAAACCACAGAGCACACTCTAAATAGAAAAGAAATCTATCGAAGGAGAGCACGTGGCTTTCAGCATCTCCAAGAAAGCAAGAGAATTAGGCGTGGGAGCTTCACCACCAGGTACAATGCCCCCATCATGGGGCATGGCTTCTTCCACGAGTGAGGCCACCCTCCCAGGATGGGAAGGAGTTCCTTGTTTCTGACTTGGGAGATGTGGTCTGAAAATGGGAAGGACTCAGACACCGGGCAGGCGTTTGAGAGATTCTCGCACAGACACTTGGCAGGATGTGGACAGTTGTCCCCACAACAACTGTGCACACCCTGCCCAGCCCATCTCAGATGCCCTCCGCAGCCATCCTTGCCCCCTGTGACTCTTATTCCCTTTCCTCCCTGCCCACAGCCCACTCTTCCTTCAGCTGTCTCCGGTGGCCCCTGCTGCAAGTCTGTCTCCTCCCCCGACACCCTGCTGAACCAGGTCTCTCTGCCCCCCTCTCTCATTGGTCTTTTGCCTTTGCCTTCACAGCATTGCTGGGGTCCACATCCTGTGGTCTGGTCCACTTCTGACTTCAGCTGCAGCCTGCTGGACAGTTCACAGCACTCAGATGCCCCTCATGCCACAGAGGTCGATGGGTATGGCTGGATCCCTGTCTCTCCTACAAAGTCAAGAGCTTGCTCACTGGAGAACCAGCTCACAGAGAAGTGCAGAAGAGGTCATCACCTGGGGGTGCCCCAAAGCTGTGGGATGGAGCCAGGGTGGTGCCCGAGTGTCCCACCTATTGGGAGTTTTCCATCCACTTCTCAGGTTCCAGCTGCACCGAGCCCTGCAGCAACCCCACGGAGGCCTCCCTAGATTGGCCTTTCCTCCATCACAGCCTCACTCTCCCTCTCCTGCTTCCTGCAATCAACTTCCAAACAAATATGTAAATCCAAGTCCGTGTCTCAAGCCTGCTTTTGGGGAAATCAAAACTAAGTCAACACTTCTCAGGTTGTGATTTTGTTTATGGGGCTGACTTGTGAAATATCAATTTCCTCTGAGTCTAGGAGCGCATGGACTCAATGGGCTCCACTCTGTGGCAGCTCCGTGTGTCCAATTTGCCTGGCACCATATCCTGAATGAGGTTCCTGACACATAATAAGTGTTCAATAAATACATGTGAAATAAATGAACAAATGATCGCTGTATTATGGGGTGTGATGCCAATTATCCTGCTTTGAGGAGGCAGTTGCAGGTGTGTCAGGCATAAGACACCGTTCTTTGTGTCAATGTGGCCTGGTTCTTCTGGTTGTTGTGGATTGAACCTGACCCTAATTCAGCCATCTGTGGCCTGACAAAAGGGAAAGCAATGTCCTAGAGCTCTGGCCAACAGACCATCCTATCCTAGAGGACATCAGGTCCCAGAGGGAGTGTCAGTGTCAGTGGAACGGGAGGCAGAGACAGAGATGGAGCTGAGCTGGGAGCCGCTGGGGTTACCGGACACTGCACTTCCTGCCTCACCTTGGAGAGAACAAAACACACACAACTGGGCTGCCCTCATCTCCATTCTAGGCTGGACCCCCCGAAGAGGAATCTCAAGTAAGTTCCCCTTGGCCTCAGGCTGTGTGAGCCAGGCTGAAAGCAGCACCACCTGGAGGTGCACTGGCTGGAGGTGCTCCCTCCCAAAGGTGTACTTGCTTTGGTTGGTCCCACCTAAAGGTACATGACTGGAGGTGCTCTGGCCTCTAGGTGCACTGGCGGGAGGTGCTCCCTCTTGAAGGTGCACGGATTTTAGATGCTCTCACCAGAAAGCGCATGGGCTCAAGGTGCTCCCACCTGAAAGATGAATGGGAGGGGCATTTGTTCTCATTCTCAGACAGAGGTTACAAAAGTTTTTCTGTTAAAGACCAGATAGTAAATACCTCAGGCTCTGTGGGCCAGGTCAAAAAGTCTCTGTTTCAACTTCTCAACTCAACCGTTGAATCACTAAAGCAGCCAAAGGCAATACATCAATAAATGGACATGGCTGTGTCCCAATAAAACTTTATTTAAAAATGAGCAGATTCGACTCGCTGGCCCTAACTTGCCAACCCCTGCTCTAAAGTCACCTCAGGGATCCTATCCTGCCCCTGATTGGTGGGCAGGTGTTTCCACTGCCCTGCTCCCTGACCCCTCACCTGCAGCCATTGGGAAGTCTGGTTTCTTGGCTGAACTCTCAGGTTTCTGGCAACTCACCTGAACTTATTCTATGTGCACTTCCCTGCCTCCTTTTCCTTCCCTCCCACAGCATGAGAATTGTGAGGGCCCAGATCATGTCCCATGAGCTGTGGAGTCTGGAGTTGGCTCTTTCAATGTTGGCTGTGTGCCTTTGGCTAATGGACTCAGCCTTTCTAAGCAGAGTTCATCTGCCAGCAGGGAGCACTGGGAAGAGACACCAAAGTCAGCCAGGGGTGCATAGCTAATGAATAGAATAGCCAAGGGGCACACTGAAGGGTTGGTAGGACTTGAATGACATAAGGAGGAAGGGTGCTTCTGGCAGAGGGAGCCCCAGCTGCAAAGCTCAGGCAGCATGAACTAATGAACCTCTCTCTACAGAATATTGAAAACAAGCAAACAAACAAACTCCGTCATTGACATTGGTACGTAATTTCCTGCCCACCTCTTAAAGTACTTGTGAGGCTCTGAAGAGGTATGGCAGGTGTGGATGGGGCCTGGATGGGCAGAGGCTGGGGTTTGGTGTCTGGCTTCGTCTGTTGCATCCAGGAGCTCTCGGCCCTTTGGGCATTTGATCAGCTTGAGCTAATGTGCCTGGGAAAGGGAAAGGGATGGAGGGTTTTGCACTGGGGCCTGGGCTGGAGGCCTTGGCTGTGCAGATTGTTTCCTCCCAGCTGTGGACCAGGGCTCGGTCCAGAGTTCTTTTCTTTGCAAACCCTGGAGGTTCCAGTGGAGGGGAGCTGCATGGCTGGGTCTTACTCTCAGAACAGCACAAAGCCTGGCCCAGCCCTGGATGTCTTCACCAGCAGAGAATGTTACCAAAAGGGTGGCAGGAGGAGGAAGGATTGGCTCCTGCATCCCCAGGCGGCACCCCTGCAGCCCACTGAGCTTACCATGGGGTGCTGTGCTCTTAGTCATACAGGTGGGGCCAAGGAGCTGGTGCAATGCATCACTAAAGGGTCAAACCACCTCATTCATCTCCTGGGACTGTGAGGCTCCCAGGAACCCAGTGAGAAGCCTGATAGAGAAACGTGCTTCAGGCAGCTCAGGCCCTCTTGTAGGTGTACTCATTTCCTAACGCTGATGTGACAAATTATACAACCCGGTGGCTTGAAACAACAGCAATTCATTCTTTCATAGTCCAAAATCAAGGTATCGGCAGGGTTGGTTCCCCCTGAAGGCTCTGAGGGAGAAGCCACCTCAGGCCCCGCTCCTGGTGGCTGCAGGCAGTCCTGGGCATTCCTAGGCTCGGAGCTGCATCCGTCCAGCCTCCGCCTCCACCTCCACAGGGCCTTCCTCCCTGTGTCCCTTTGCGTCTCAAATTTCCCTCTCCTTTCTCTTATCAGGACACTTGTCATTGGATTTAAGGCTCACCTCAAATCCACATGATCTCATCTCAAGATCCTTCACTTAATTTTGTCTGTAAGGACCCTATTTCCAAATAAGGTTACATGCTCAGATACCCAGAGGCTTAAAACTTGGACACATTTTTTTTTCAGGAACACAGTTCTACCCACTCAGTGGGTGTGTACCTCGTGGAGGCAGCCCTTCCCCCAAAATCCAGCCCCACCTCCTTCTCACACCTCCCGGTCTCCTTTGGAGGCGCCCTTAAATCTTGCCTCGCCTTCACTGCTTTCTCTCTGTCTGGCTTCAAATCACCCTCATTCCATCTCCTCCACAGCTGACTTCAATGAGCTGAAGGGCAGACTTCCCTCTCTCCAGGCAGCCACCCAGGCCTGAACCTAATCCTCTCTTCAGCGCTCCTTTTGGGGTCCTGCTATGTGGCTTTCCACTGGGAAAGTGAGAGGCAGAGATACCGTCCCCTTTGTCTGGTAGCCACAGCCCAGTGTTCCAGGGCTGGGCTGGGTTCTTAATAAGTTTTGGGGGATGAGAGGCCGATGGTGAGGCTGGGCCCAGAAGGCTGATGAGGTCAGAATCCATTACCGCTCTGCAATTCTCCTTCTCCGAAGAAAGATTTTTACTCTGGGAGTGAGTTTTCCCAGAAAAGATTTTTAAGACAACTGTCTAAAAGCTCTTCTCAAAAACCACACCTAAAAACAGAAGCCTTCCTTCTAGCCATCTGGACTCCTAGCAAAGAAAAAAATTGACAAGGCAAAGGAAAGTAGTGTAAGCGGAAAAGTCAGCATCAAGAGAGTGAGTTTGCCAGGTCAGGCTTGTCCTAGGGAGGGGAGACTTTGCCCCTTCTTTACGTCTTGTCTGGACTTTGATTCTCTTGTCTGTTTCTTTAAATGCAGGGGCATGTTAACATCACTTAGAGTTCTCCTAAACCTGGCGGCACAGACTAGCTTCAGGCAGGTTGCAGTATTCACTCCGGGCTTTAGTCTCCTCACCTGAAAAATGGGGTAATAAAACCCGCCTTGCAGGATGGCCTAGAGAGTCAATCAAATAAGATGGAGAAAGGGCGAGCATGGCGCCTGGCACCTAAGCAGTGATCAGCAGTGTTTGCTGTAGCTTCACTTCACCTCGTGAACACTTGATGGAATTGGTATGATTCTCTTTCCCACAGATTGGACCGGTTCTGTCACTTGTCCATGCTCACCAGCTGGGCAGGACCGAGTCCGTAGAGGTCCTGAGTCCATGTGATTCCAGAGCTCCTCTCCGACTCCTGACTGCTAAGTTCTGACCTCTCTTCATCCTCTCTCTTTCTCAACCCGGTTTTTCTTCAGTCTTCATCCCTCTCAGCTCTGTCCTTTCTCTCTTAAGCCAGGGTTTATGATCAGGACTGGGGCTGAGGTGAGGCAGAGGATTTGGATTCAGGAGACTAGAGACAGAGTGCAAGTCCAGACTCCATGTGTAGTGAAACCTGGGCCCCTACCTCCCTGCCTGGACCACTATCCTCACCTGTAGCTGGCTGTGCGGGTCACTCCAGCTCTTATCTTCTCTCAGGCTGCAGTGAGGTACTGGAGGGAGGTGATGGAGCCCGCTCTGTGTGCAGAACATTGCAGCGTGCAGTCCCTCATTTCAAACCCAGATAGGACTTGCCAATGCACCCTGCAGGGCACTAGGAAGCCAGGACACAGCCCCCACCCTATGTCACAGAGATACGTTTGCAGACACAGTTATCCAAATCCACTTCATGCCTGGCTCAACATCTTCCAGGCTCTCTAGAAGGGACTCGCAAGTTCAACAATTTTTCTTGTCAGTTTCCTTTTAGTTCCAATATCAATGGAAGAAAATGTTTTTGTATGTATGTTTAGTGTTCCTGAAATTTAATATTTAATGTTCTTGAAAAAAGTCAATTCCCCCAGAAAAGGTGCCTTCGTTCATGCCACCTGACCTTTGCACATGCTACTCCGTCTCCCTGAAGCACCCTTCCTTCCTATTTTCCTAAAGTCCTACCAGCCCTTCCTTGTGTAGCTTGGCCAGTGTGTTCTTTTCCTCTGAGCCCCTGGGCTGGCTCAGGCTTCTGTGGCTTTTCCTAGGGCCCCTATGGATGCTGTCATTTTCTGCCCCTGGGCATCAACATTCCGTGTCTGTGTTGTGGACAAGCTCCTGGATATGGAGCTCTGTCAATGGGACCAATATCTTCTCCATCTCCATATTCTCCATCCCCACCATGATGTGAGTGATGGAGTGAGGAACAGAGGCTTTGCCCACCTGTCTCTGTGCCAATCAGGTCTAAGAACCAGCCACAGAGGCTCAAAAATGCAAATCAAATGTGTCTGCTTCAAATTAAGTCCATTTTCTGGTCTAGTGGGGGTAGCTGTTTCTTAGCCAATAAATATTAATAAGAAAAATAAACCAATCTTTTAGACTTCTTTCCCCCAGCTGCCACCCCAGGGTTATAAATTATGTACTGCCTGAGTCTGTTTTGACAGTTGTGATAAAGTGGTTTTCAGATTCAAAGAGCATTTTTCCTGAAAGAATGCAGCATTGTGAATTTTCGGTACAATCACCACTACCTTGCCCCTGCCCCCCCACCTTTTTCCTGTCTAGGAGGAAGGTTTGACTAGAGTAGCTATTTTTCTACTCTGGGGCCTTTTCTGTCGCCACTTTGCCAAAGAAACACTGTGATTTTTTTTTTTTTGAGACAGAGTCTCACTCTGTTGCACCCAGGCTGGAATGCAGTGGTGCAATCTTAGCTCACTGGCTCACTGTAACCTCCGCCTCCCAGGTTCAAGTGATTCTCCTGCCTCAGCCTCCCGAGTAGCTGGGATTACAGATGCCTGCCACCAACGCCTGGCTAATTTGTTGTATTTTTAGTAAAGATGGGGTTTCACCATGTTGGTCAGGCTGGTTTTGAACCCCTGACCTCAGGTAATCCACCTGCCTTGGCCTCCCAAAGTGCTGGGATTACAGGCAAGAGCCACTGCACTGGCTGATTTTTTTTTAAACTTCTGACTGTTATCACAAAAACTCAGAAAGATTTTAACGAGCTGGAGTAACCTTCCTTCAGTGGTGGGCGTGATGGGCTGTGGTTGCCCCAGCTTTTGACCCCTGTTTGCATCTGTTTTCATTTTCCAGGACCTGGTGCCTTGTCTGACCTCCAATCTCCCAAGCAAAATCCAACCCACTGAGACCCTGGTGAGACCCTGACTCTTTCAGCTTTTCACAGGCTGTCTTTGCTCCTGTATTATTACTGTCAGGACTAAGAGTCACCCTTGAATCTTCCCTTGACTTTCCCACTTTGTGTCTGTGTGACTTTCAATCTCCCTCATTCCGTCTCCTCCACAGCTGCCTAGTGCCCCCGCCCCTTGTCCCACTGCTGCTAATGCCCCTGGGCTCTTCTCTTGGTTCATCTGGGCTTTCTTTTTCCTTCAATGAGGTATCATCTGTGCGCAGTTAAGTGCACAAACCCCAAGTGTTCCCTCAGCACATCTTCACATTTGTCTACACTTGTGCAACCTCCAGATCAGGATAGAGGAGGCCAGCCCCCCGGCAGCCTTCCATGTGCTTTCTCAGTTGATGATCAAAGGTGTGATGATTCTGACCTCCCACCGAGGTGGCTTCCACATGCTTCTGAGCTGCTTGTTAATGGAATTCTACAATACACACATCTGTGTGTTCAGCTTTTCTTTCTTCTCTGTTTTATCTGTGAAATAAATTTGATTTATTGTGTTCAACAATAGATTATTTTAGTTAAGAATTATTCAACTGAGAAGTGTATATACATAAATATAACATAGAAGATTTATCGTTTGTACTCTTTTCTTTTTTTTCCCTTCTGAAATAGGGTCTGGCTCTTCTGCCCAGGCTGGAGTGCAGTGGTGTGATCATGGCTCATTGCAGCCTCGACCTCCCAGGCTCAAGAGATCCTCTCATGTCAGCCTCCCAAGTAGCTGGGACTATAGGCATGTGCCACACCACACCTGGCTAATTTTTGTATTTTTTTGTAGAGAAGAGGTTTCACCATGTTGCCCAGGCTGGTCTTGAACTCCTGGACTGAAGTGATTCTCCTGTCTTGGCCTCCCAAAGTGCTGGGATTACAAGTGTGAGCCAATGCACCCTGCCTGTTATACTCTTAATGGACACTTAGTAATTCCCAGGTTTTGGTTGTTATAAATAATTCTATGAACACTCTTGTACCTGTCTTTTGGTCAATGTAAGTCTTTATCTCTCTTAGGGAAAAATCAAGGAGTAGAATTTCTGGGGTTAGCTTTAGTTGATATTGTCAAATAGTTGTTGAACTGATTTACACTCCCACTAGCAATGTAGGTGAGGTCTAGTTATCCTACCTCTTCACTGACACTTGTTATTGCCATTAGGCTTGTGAGGTTTGTGTGTGTGTGCATGTGTGTGCTCATTTTACATTAATCCATAGGTCTTTGATTTGCAAGAGTTATTTATGTATTCTGAATCTGAGTCCTTTTTCAGATACATATGCTGCAAATATCTTCCCTAAGCCATGACTTGTTTTTATCACTCTCTTAATGGTGTCTTTTGAAGAACGGAAGTTCTTAAAGTTCTTAATTTAATGAAGTCCAATTCATCAGTCCTTTCTTTTATGGCTAGTGCTTTCCATGGCATGTTTAAGAAATCTTTGGCTGCCCAAAGGTCATGAAGTTGCTCTTCTATGTTTTCTTCTAGAAGCTTCATTGCTTTACTTTTTGCTTTCAGGTTTATGAATCATGTCGAATTAATTTTTATGTATGTGTAATGTTCACCTTGACTTTGAAAATATCCTCCTCCCTGGTGACATAGATGCCAGTGTCCCTACCCAAATCTCATCTTGAATTGCAGTTCTCATAATCCCCATTTGTTGTGGGAGGGACCCAGTGGGAGGTAATTGAATCACGAGGGCAGTTACCCTCATGTTGTTCTCATGATAGTGAGTGAGTTCTCACAAGATCTGATGATTTTATAAGGGGCTTTCCCCCCGTTTGCTCAGCACTTCTTGCTGCCACCATGTGAAGAAGAACGTGTTTATTTTTATTTTTATTTTACTTTAAGTTCCAGTATACAAGTGCAGAACGTGCAGGTTTGTTATATATGTATACGTGTGCCACGGTGGTTTGCTGTACCTATCAACACATCATCTAGGTTTTAAGCCTCCCATGCATTAGCTATTTGTCCTGATGCTCTCCCTTTCCTCACCCTCACCTCCTGATTGGCCCTGGTGTATGTTGTTTCCCTCTGTGTGTCCATGTGTTCTCATTTTTCAGCTTCCACTTATGAGTGAGAACATGTGGTGTTTGGTTTTCTGTTCCTGTGTTAGTGTGCTGAGAATGGTGGCTTCCAGCTTCATCCATATCCCTGCAAAGGACATGATCTTATTCCTTTTTATGGCTGCATAGTATTCCATGGTGTACATGTTTCTGTATCCAGTCCATCATTGATGGGTATTTGGGTTCGTTTCATGTCTTTGCTATTGTAAATAGTGCTGCAATAAGCATATGTGTGCATGTGTCTTTATAGTAGAATGATTTATATTCCTTTGGGCATACACCTAGTAATGGGATTACTGGGTTAAAAGGTAATTCTGGTTCTAGATCATTGAGGAATCGCCGTACTGTCTCCACAATGGTTGAACTAATTTACATTCCCATCAACAGTGTAAAAGTGTTCTCATTTCTCCATAGCCTTGCCAGCATCTGTTGTTTCTTGTCTTTTTAATAATCGCCATTCTGACTGGCAAGAGATGGTATCTTATTGTGGTTTTGATTTGCATTTTTCTAATGATCAGTGATGTTGAGTTTTTTTCGTGTTTCTTGGCCATGTAAGTGTCTTCTTTTGAGAAGTATCTGTTCATATCCTTTGCCCACTTTTTTTTTTTTTTGAGATGGAGTCTCGCTCTGTTGCCCAGGCTGAAGTACAGTGGCACGTTCTTGGCTCACTGCAACCCCCGCCTCCTGGGTTCAAGTGATTCTCCTACCTCAGCCTCCTGAGTAGCTGGGGTTACAGGTGTGCACCACCACACCTGGCTAATTTTTGTATTTTTAGTAGAGGCAGGTTTCACTATACTGGTCAGGCTGGTCTTGAACTCCTGACCTCGTGATCCTCCTGCCTTGGCCTCCCAAAGCCTTTGCCCACTTTTGATGGGGTTGTTTTTTTCTTGTAAATTTGTTTACGTTCCTTATAGATTCTGGATATTATAATGACCCTTGTCAGATGGGTAGATTGTGAAAATTTTCTTCCATTCTGTAGGTTGCCTGTTCACTCTCATGATTGTTTCTTTTCCTGTGCAGAAGCTCTTTAGTTTAATTAAATCACATTTGAGAAGGATGTCTTTGCTTCCCCTTCCTCCATGATTGTAAGTGTCCTGAGGCCTCCCTAGCATGCTAATCTGAGTCAATTAAACCTCTTTCCTTTATAAATTACCCAGTCTTGGGTAGGTCTGTATTAGTAGCATAAGAACGGACTAATACACCTAGTATCCCCTGCTTCTTTTTTTAAATTACCTCAATTTTCACTTCTATCATGGTGTCCAGTCTAAGGCCAGGTCAAGTCACATGACTCTTCTGCTTAAAACCATTTTGTGTTTCTCTGATCATAAAGTCTACAATCCTTTGCGTGGTTTATTTATAATATTAGGATAAGAAAGCAACTTAT
Source organism: Pongo pygmaeus (assembly GCF_028885625.2). Lineage (NCBI taxonomy): Eukaryota > Metazoa > Chordata > Mammalia > Primates > Hominidae > Pongo > Pongo pygmaeus. The sequence goes on from NC_072380.2 coordinate 148,636,801, forward strand.
CTTTCTAGCTTCACCTCCTATTAATCGTCTGTGTTATACTTTAGCCACTCTGAATATCTTCTATTATGGGTTTAATTGTGTCCGCTACCGAAAGACATGTTGAAGTCCTGACTCCCAGTGTCTCAGAATGTGACTTTATTTAGAAATAGGGTCTTGATAGAGGTAATCAAGTAATAATGAAGTCATTAGGTGGCCCCTAATCCAATATGACTGATGTCCTTAGGAAAAGGGGAAATTCAGACACAGACACACATCCAGGGAGAAGGCCATGTGAAGAGGAAGGCAGAGACTGGGGTGAGGCGTCTACAAGCCAAAGAACACTAACGACTGTCAGCAGACTCCAGAAGCTGGGAGAGAGGCCTTGAACAGATTCTCCCTGGCAGCCCTCAGAAGGAATCAACTCTGCCGACACCTTAATTTTGGACTTCTAACCTCCAGAACTGGTGAGAAAATATATACGTTTTGTTTAAAGCACTCAAATTGTGGCAGTTTGTTATGGCAGTCTTAGCAAACTAATACATCTACTTCCACGCTCCCACCTCTTTGCAGCAGCTTTCTCCTCTGCTTTGATCGCCCTTTCTTGCAAAATTTCTAGTTAACTCCTACTTGACCTGAGTCCAAGTCTATCCATCTTTTTTGATAAACACCTCTTTTAGAAGTGTTTTCTAGGTCTTTTTCTAAACACCTTTTTAGAATACCTGGGGGCTGGCTTGTACACACCAAATGCCACCAGCTCACTGTCTTCTGCCCCCCACCTTATTTTCTATATGCATAGTATTTGTACATACCTCAATTACAGTAAGGATCCTCTGGATAATCCTGTTTAGTCCCGAGTGCCTATTTCTACTTCCCTCTGTGTGCCTTCTTGTACTGCAGAGCTAGGAAAATCAAAATCAAAATCTGCCTCTCCTGGACTTCCTTGTAGTCAAGTTCTGGATGCCAAAGTTCTGGATGCCAATTAGAGCATAAGATTTGGAAGGCAGAGGGGAAGTGGAGGCTCTTGTTCTTCTGTTTTTGTTGGGTTTTTTTTTTCCCTGCACGAGTGTGGAAAGGTGAGTATTTAGAGGCAGTTGAAGCTGCTGGACTCAGAATCTTAGTGTCTAGTCTTCAGCTTTGTCTTAGTCCATTCAAGTGGCTATACATAACATAACACCATAAACTGTGCAGCTTAGAAATTTATTTCTGACGCTTCTGGAGGCTGGGAAGTCTAAGATCAAGGCACTGCCAGATTCAATGTCTGACAAGGGTCTGCTTCCTTGTTTTTGTGTCCTCACACAGTTGAAGGGGCAAGGCAGCTCTCTGAGGCCTCTTTCATAAAGGTACTAACCCCATTCATAAGGGCTCTACCCTCATAATCTGACCACTTCCCAAAGGCCCCACCACCATCACACTGGGGGCCAGGATTTAACGTAAATTTTTGGGGAGACACAAACATTCAGTTTATAGCAAGATTGGAAGGTCTCTGGGGATTTTTGTAGTCATGGAGAGGCTTGAGCTCAGTGTCTAAATTATTAAGTTTATGGTTAATTGGAAGTGTGGCTATCTACCTATTCTCCACCCCTCCCTTCATACTGTTTCTACTATAAGAATAGAGACAAGCAGTTTACAGGGCTGTCTTTCTCCTATTGATAACATCCAACACGGCTCTAATTTCAGATACCTTATATTGAGTAACAAGTGACCCCAAAATATAGTCACATAAAGTGATAGTTTCTTACGATCTCTCATTGTTATGTGGATGAACAGGTCATAACTGAGTGGGTCTTGCTTGATCTTGCATATGGTTGAAGTCAGATGGCAGCTGGGGCTGGAGTCACCTGAAGACTCAACTGGGCTAGACATCCAAGATGCCTCTTCACTCATGTCTGGCACTTTGGTTAGGATGAATAGAGCACTTAGGGCCTGGGTGGGCCTCTCTCTTCATGTGACTTCTCTGCTTGGCTAGCTTGGGTTTCCTCATATCACGGCAGTCTTAAGGTGGTTAAACTGCTTACGTGGAATATTATTTCTCCAAGAAAGAACGTTCTCGGACCAAGCAGGGAGGTGCAATATTTCTTCTGGCCCAGGTTCAGAAGTCATGCAGTGTCACTTCCTCCACATTTATTGGTTAAGGTCACAGGACCAGCCCAGATTCAAGGGGCAAGAATTACGCAAGGGTGTGCATATTGGAGGCACAGTTCACTAGGACACATTGAGAGACAAACTATGATAGCTCCCTGTGTATCCTCGTTAACTGTGAACGCACTATCTTCCGTCCCTGGAAGGCTCTAATATGAGTTTGGAGGCAGGACACGATGGCTTACACCTGTAATCCCAACACTTTGGAAGGCCAAGGAAGTCGGATCACTTGGAGTCAAGAGTTTGAGACCAACCTGGCCAACATAGTGAAACCCCATCCCTACTAAAAATACAAAAATTAGCTGGGCATGGTGGCATGTGCCTGTAGACCCAGCTACTCGGGAGGCTGAGACATGAGAATTGCCTGAATCCAGGAGGTGGAGGTTTCAGTAAGCGGAGATCATGCCACTGCACTCCAGGCCGGGTGACAGAGTGAGACTTTGTCTCTAAAAAAAGGGGTTAGGAAAGGGCATTAATTAGACTAGTAATTTATTCTGGTCAATTTCCTACTATGAAATACATCCCCATCTAGATATTAAAAAGCTAGAGATGAGCCCAAAGAATGGCCTACAACTTTTTCTCCAAAAAATGTCACCTCAACAAACTACTACACAACACGCTGTACTGATTAACTAATGGCCTGTGAGGGTGTATCACTACATGATATTCAGAGTGCATTTTGAAATATAGAAAATAGAACAGTTTTCAGATATTACCTGAAAACTTCAGTTGAAGAAGCACCAGAATAGATTATCTCATTTTAATGTAATGTTAACAATTAGCATTTTTATTATACCCAAAAGAGCTCATTAAAACAACCGTGTAATTGAACTAAGATCTGTTATCCACATTTTATAGAAGAATAGATGGAATTTCAGAGAAGTAGACTGATATACCCAAAGGAACAGATCTTCTGTGGGTGAGCTGAGGCTCAGATCTAAATGTGTGACTCAAAGTTCACTGTACTTTTGACTATAATAAAGACAGCAGGTATGTGTCTTGCATGACATTACTTGCTCTCCCATGTCTATGCAGACATCACTAATCACTCAAGGATACTTATTCTGCTAAATTGCGACATTGGCTTGTAATCCTTCTCAACTCAATGTACTACCAATCACTTGAGGCTCAAGATAACATCTTACCATCTTGACACTCTACTATGTTGCCTGTCCGGAGGCTGAATGAAGCCCACAATAGAAAGATTACTTCTTCTTTGATTTGAAAATTTTAAAACATAAGGCGTATTCTCTATTTACTCACTCATTTATTTATTTTTTAATTAAAAAATTATAACCACAAATTATGCAGTCAAGTTTCTCACATTTGGGGAAATCATAGGGGTCACATCTGGAGTGCAATGGATGAGTCTTGCCCTGGGAAAACCACCTTTGTGATCATGGTATCTCCCCTGCTAGGTAAGTATTACTCAGTCAATTCTAAGCTGCACATCCCCACCAATCCCCATGCACATTTTAACATTTCTGATTTGGGGATGTGTCTTGCAGTCAATGTGGTGTTTTTTTTCCCCTCTTCTGAGCAATCTCTTTTGAATTGATGGTACATTGTTCAATTGATAGCATTTTAGAGTTAACAAAATATATCCATTCATGTATTTATGTATGTATTTGTGAAGTAAGTATTTGTTTGTAGGTACTGGGTACTAAGCAGTTAGCCCGCATTAGTGAATGTGGCCCAGACTCAGTGTTTGAGGATAGGGTTTCTCAGCCTTGGCATAATTGAGACTTGGGTCCAGATAATAATAATATATTTTGGTGGGGTACTGTCCAGTGCATTGGAGGATGTTTAGCAGAATTCTTGGTCTATACATGCATACATATTGGTTGCCAGGGGTCACCTTCACTCCAATTATGACAACCAAAATGTCCCCAGACATTGCCAAATATCCCCTAGGCAGGGGGCAGGGGGCACAGGGAAGGGTAAGGAATTATCCACAGGTGAGAACGACTGCTCTAGAAGTTAGCTTTCTGGGTCATCATAACCTTCTGTCTCTGTCTTATATCACTCATCCATGGAGTAGAGATTTTACTAAATGTGAGTCCAAACAACTGTACTTTTTACCCATGCGCCTTGGGAATTGAATGATACATACTATTTTTAGGGTACTTGGTATGCACTGGACACAGGATTATGCCCTTAACTCATTGAATTCAGAAAACGAAATGCAGAGTGCGAGGAGGGATTATAGGTGGCCCCCAGAAGCCCTGTCTGAGTTTAAACTCCTGGCTTGTGACTGCTAGCTGTTTGTTATCACGGGTAAGGCAACTATCCTCTCTATGCCTCAATTTCTCCATCTGTAAAATGGAAGTGCTAATAGTTGCTGTTATAAGAACTATACAGTGAAAACATTAAAATATGCAGAACCCTGCAGCACACATAAGAAATACTCACAAAGCACAGTTATTCTTCTTAAACTCAATGATATAGGCATCGTTATCTCACTTATCAAATGAGGACATCAAAATCAGGGAAATAAAGGAAATTGTCCAAGATCATGCAAGTGGCTGAGTGGCAGAGCTGAGATTCAAACACTATCACTGATTTAAAACCTGATGGTAAAACTCAAAGGAGCATATAGCTCTCCTGGGCGGGGCTCTGGCATCAGCAGGAAGCTGGAGTCTAGGCTAGGCTTGTGCACACTGTCTTATTCTGTCAGGGTCACTGAGGGTCGTGGGTTAGAACACCCGGGGTGGCCCTGTGAAGCAAGGTAATGGAAAAACACCATGGACTGTGACAAAATAAATGAGAAGCACACAGAAAGAAAGGTGGAAAATAACAGATGGGAACCAATATAGAAGACACATACTGGCACGGAGCCAGGGCTTAGCAGGTGAGTGAGGTCAGCATTTCTTATCACAGGCTTCTTTGTGCGCTAGTTTGAGCCCTGCACAGCCTGAGTGTTTGGCGAGTGCTGCATGAGTTCAGTTCTCTCTGGCTGTGGCTCCTCTTCCTTTGGCTGTACTGTGCTTTGTCGCTTACAGGTTCATTGCTTTCGTCTCCATGAAGATGGCCTTGCCCTGGGCTTGGAGCCACTTACTGCTGGGGCCATGCCTTATTGTCTCCAAGTTACCAGAATGTAATGCCTTATGATGCTTGATTATTGTTCGCTTGATAGAGAAACAAATGATGGCATTTGATTCTCACAGAAATCCTTTGACTCAGTCTCATTTCATAGTGAGGAAACTGAGGCAAATGAGTAAGGCGCTTGAGCCTGGTTAGTGAGGAGGGAGTCTGGGTCATCTGACACAGCCTCCCCTACTCTTTCCATAGCTGTTCACACACATAATAAATGTCCATAATGTGTGATGCACACATTCATTCACTCATTCATTCCTTCATTTATCTAATGAAGTTATTGGTCCTTGGTATATTCCAAACATCTGCTGAAATTCTTGACCCATGTTGTCTGAACCATTCAGTTTAGCACTGGAGGCAGCTGCCTTGTGCTATTCATTCCTTCAGGAAATGTGCATTGTGTATTTGTTCTGGTCTAGGCAGAGATTAGTTGCTGGGGATCCGTGGAGAATCTAGACCTGGTCCTGCCCTCAAGAAGTTCCAGTTCAATGCTTGAGACAGACTGGCTGATAGTTATTTTATCTGACAGTCACTAAAATTTACACAAGGTAGAGTGTGGCGACTGCTTGTTGATTGCCTTTTGGATGTGCATCATGTTTCTTCAAGTGGATGGCAAGTCCTTTGCCGGCTAGGAATGCATCTTCTGCCTTTTTCATGTGCTCTGCTAATGGCTGTTTAGGGCTTAGAACATCATACCTTGGTCAGGCCCCACTGATATCCCTGCTAGGAACTCACCTGGTAGCAGCAGAAGGAAAGTGAATGGGCTCAGGGCACGGTGTGGCCCATGGTGAGGAATGAAACTGACCAGATATTCAAATAGGTCCAAAGGGTTTTGGGGACCTCAGCTTGACCTTGGCTGAGTTTGACATCTGAAAGTTCCCAGGATGTCTGGAGGTTGTATCGGTTAACATATTGGTTTATTATTAATGCATAACAAACTTTTCCCAAACTCAACTTCTTAAGGCATTAATTGCTGTTAATGGGTTGAGAGGTCAGCCTGCTTTTCTTCTGCTCTCTGCTGGGCTCAAGCATCTGTCTGCAATCGGCTGTGGTTCATGTCAGCAGCTCTGCTAATCTTGTGTGGGCTGGCTCACAGGGATCAGCTGGCTGTTGGCTAGGCTAGGATGGCCTTGGCTTGAATAGGGGTCTCCTTCCCACATGCTCTCCCTGCTCCCACCAGGCTAGCCTTTTGAGATCTGGCTCAGAATTGTCAAAAGGTCACTTTTGCTGCCTTCCATTGGCAAAACAAGTCATAAGGCCAGCCCAGAGTTGAGAGATGGGAAATAGATTCCACCACTTGATAGCAGGAACTGAAAGTTTAATTGTAAAGGGTGTAGACACAGGGAAAGATGGAGGATTAGGGTGATCACAGGGACAGAGTGAGACCAGTCTTCTGGCAGATTCTATTTCTGAGAAACTCCCTTAACTGCAGGTTATGGCCCTGACTAAAGGCTGGGAGCATAAGCCTTAGGATCTGACCCCTGTGAGAAGAGGCCAGTCAGAGCCTCACAATTGTTCCAACCTTATGCAAGTATGCTGGGCTACAGAACATGGCTCTAATGTTAGTTAGAGTTCAAGTAGGGCAGGAAGCCAACACAATAATCCATTTCATCCCCTGGTCAGATATGGCTGGATTTGCAGTGGCTGCAGCCATTCAGGGGCCCAGACCTACATCCTGCATGGTGGGCTGAGGCAGATGGTAACTCCCTCCCAGTGGTGATGATAAGGTGCTTGAAGTACCTCCTTCTCTGCTTAGATGGATTCAGGCAGTGGTTAGGGCTGAAATTACACCTAAACTACTTCTGTACTTAGTGCTGAGCAGACCTAGGAAATGGAGGATCCCATGGGGGTTAAGGTGTCTGTCAAGTGGAAATAGACAGGTGAATCCTAGCTCCCTCATATGCTAGCTATTGACCTTGGATAGATGCCTTCATCTCTCTACACTTCACGATAGTGAGACTTAAACGAGACAACACACATAAAAAAAAGTCTTATACAGTGTCTAGCAAAAGTAAGCATCCATAAAATGTGATTTCATTTAAAAATACTTTAGCTTTTCAGTCTTTAATGACTCTGGCATCAAAATGTTATACTAAAAAGAGCTGTAGCTTTAGAGAAAGGTAAACCCACATGAAAGACTAACTCTACTACCTGACTCTGATTTGTGTAAATGAGGTTAGCATTTACTTTTAGACTTTGGGGGAATAACTGTGTTCCCATTCTACCTTAATCTTGCTTAATGCACATGGTCTGTGTGGTATTGAATTTACTGAGCCCCTAGCTGGTCCTGGGGGCTTGTTTAACCTTTTCTTTGGCTGCAATGATTAGTGTAGAGTTGTGCACGAGCCCCAAGCTGGGCCAATCAGATTTCTTCCCAAGATTTTGGCAGTGCAATCAAGAAAAAGACCTTCTCTTTCTGTGGTCTCGTGGGCTCTAAGATCCATGTAGACGAAGAACTGCTGGGGCCAATCTTGACACTCTGGGGATGGAGACTGTCTGAGAATAAAGCCAAGCAGAGGCGATGCAAGGCTGAGAGATTAAGAATGATTGAGTCTTGATGCAATAGTTGAACCCCAGGATCTAGCTTTTCATGAGGTCAACACCACCCTTAGACTTCCTAGTTATGTGGACTATTTTTATTTTTTTTGGTTTAAGTTTGCATTGTTTTTCTATTTGATTCAACTAAATGATCCTAAATAATATGTCATGTAACTTCTTTGAGTGTCAATATTCTCATCCTTAAAATATGAAAAAATGACACCTATTTCTTAAGGTTGTTTGCGGATTAAGTGCCTGTTTTCCGGGGCTAGCAGAGTGCCCAGGACTGGAAAGGCTGGCACGGCCAGATCAGCAAGGCTCTGGATGCCATATGAATTGGTTTGGACTCTTTCATCACCAGTGGAATGCTATGAAAGTCTTCTTCTCTTGTTGGTAGTTGTAAATCCTCCAGTTTCTGAGACCCAGTGGTGGCTGAGAAAGGTCAAAAGGTTTGCCTATGTCAAGTGGAAGAAATAAAGCAGGGGAATGAGCTTTAAGGAGAGAAATTGAATAAACAGCCCCTTTAGGCTACCAAGATGGCTATAATTCCTGGCTCTTTTTCTACATGCTTCTTGTTTATTAAACATTCATATTGACTTGAGTTTCTCGGGACTCTGTACCAGATGGCACTAAATTATGGTAACTGAATAGTCTGCCTTCATTTGCTGAGTGGCCGTTTGAGGGTTGATTGTACTTAAAGAAATTCTCTACTCAGCCTTGCTGTCTGCAAAGCCCACTGCCAAACACACAGTCACAATTTCTCCAGATACGCATTTGTGTTGGGAGGTAGAAGAGTTTAGCAGACTCTTGTTTTTTTGTGTGTGTATTTCCAATGCTTAACTTTCATTTGACTTTATTTGAAGAAGTATTTTAGGAGCATCTACTATGTACCAGGCATGGTGCTCAGCATTGGAAAAAGAAAGGTTAGTAACTATGGATGGCTCAGACCTTCTAAGACATTTAAAATATAGTCAAGTAGGAGGGACAGTGGCTAGAAACTTTTCATAAAAGTTCATATTAAGAATAGTTACCATTTGTTGAGCATTTACTGTGGGGCAGACACTCTGCTAGGCACTGAATGTGAGTTATCTCATAAAATTCTCACTGTCGCCTTGGAAAATTCATATTCCCCTTGCATATATGGGAAAATTCAGGCTCAAAAGAATTGAATGCTGCAGAGACTCCAAGTTTCTTTCAATATGTATTTTTCCTTCTTCTTTAATGATAGAAGATCTATTGATTGCTGGGTATGACAATGTGCCCAATTATAAAAGTACAGGAGAATCACTTGAACCTGGGAGGTGGAGGTTGCAGTGAGCCAAGATTGCACCATTGCATTCCAGCTTGGGTGACAAAAGTGAAACTCCATCCGAAAAAAAAAAAAATCATGGTTGATATTTCTAAGGGGAGAGGACTCTATGAAAGATGAAAGGAGATAACTTGACTTAGAGAAGCATCTTTTTTTTTTTTTTTCATGTTCTCTACTTCCTCCTTCTTGCCTGGGACAATGATGTGATAGCTGGAGCATTTCCAGACATCTTAGAACAGGAGGTGAGCTTGAGAATGGAAATCACAGGCAAAGAGTGATGGAGGAGAATAATAGAAAAATCTGAGCCCTTTACTACCATGGAGCCACCAGCAGAGCCCTGGGTTGTGTACCCCAGACTTGTTTTAATGAGAGAAAATTACCATATCTCATTTACCGCACCATTTAGGTTTTTTGTTCTACACAGCCAAGTCACAGCTAGTCAAGTCACACAGCTAGTAAGTAGTAGAGCTGGGATTTGAAATGAGGACTTTCTTAGTTTAAAGCTCATTTAATTCACCACTATGCTGTTTATTCAGCTGGAGAACATCCATGTGTGTTCCTTTGCATGCCCTCCATTGTGCTAGGTACTAAAGACACTAAGATGAATAAAACCATATGACAATTTAGTTCTAACATACACCAGAGGCATACAAGAGAGAATAACTACTTACCTTGGTGGCAAAAGTAATTGTACAGTGGGCAACATCAGCAGAAATTTTTAATATTTGGATTTACTAATAAAATGGAGAAAGGGATATTACATTCAAAACAACTAGATGACTCAGGGTTATATTGAGGATTGAGAGAAGGCAGAACTTTCTAACAATTATGACTGTCTTTTGACAGTTGTTTTTTAAATCGCTTTGTAAGGGTATTGGCTTTTGCCATGTAACAAACCATCCCATAATATAAGGATGTAAATAAACATTTTATTTGCTTATAATTCTTTAGGTCAGCAACAAGGGTTGGGCTTAGCTGAGCAGTTCTGATCTTGCCAGAATCTCCAAGGTCTTGAATGATGGGATAAGAAGCTTGGCATCATTCTAGTGATGTGGTGTTCCCTGGTGATCCTTGCATTAGAAACATAGTTTATCATTTATATTTTCTTGTTAATTAGCTCCAAAAAGTCAGTTTGCCTTTTTTCTGTTTTCCCATTGATCTATACCTAGTAATTGTTATAACATACATAGGCCAGCGATTGTAAATTACTGGGGAAGGAGGGAGATTCTGAATGGTGGAGTGATGGAAGAGGCGTTTTGTAATATTAAATTTTAAATAATGGCTCAACATTTTTACCCAAAATGCATGTCTTCACTGATGGTCTCCTCAAGTATTGAATTAAACTGTTGTTTTTATATATAAAATATTATTATCATTGCTCCTAAATTTGCTGAGATGTTATGAAATGAATCATGAACTTGAAGAATCTTACAACACAGAGGGCACAGAAGTGATTGATATGACCCCAGAAATGGTTAGGGGAGCTGCCATGGTACACGAAGTATCTCTATCCAGGTCAACTTCCAACTGTTCCATGGGAGACAACCATTTTCCTTCTCCACCCATCCAACCCTCAGGTATCTAGTCACTAACACAAACAAGATCCTCTGGGGTATTGCTGCAGGAATGAGGGATGCCAAAGTGGGAGGAGAGGGCCTGGGAGCGCATGGGCACAAACAGTTCTGTGAGATGAAGCTACAATTAAAGAGGGACGAGGCTTTGGGTGTGTGATCTTTGGGATAGAAGTGGGCTACTGAGTAGGCATTTGGTTCAAGAGAAGACCAGAAATTTGGGCTGTGCTTCTGGGCTTCTTATGTTCAGAGCCAATGGTGAGTATGCGTGGGTGGGTGCATGGTGTGAGGCAGGGGTCCCCAATCCCACTCCCCAACCCCTAGGTCGTGAACCCATACCAGTCTGTGGCCTGTTAAGAACCAGGCTACAGAGGAGGAGCACTGTCACGATCCCACCTCCTGTCAGATGAGCTCCTAGATTCTCATAGGATCATGGGCCCTATTGTGAACTGTGCACTTGGAGTGTCTAGGATGAGCACTCTTTATGACAATCTACTGCCTGATGATCTGAGGTGGAACAGTTTCACCCCAAAACCATACCCTTCCACCATCTGTGGAAAAATTGTCTCCCAGGAAACTGGTTCCTGGTGCCAAAAAGGTTGGGAACTACTGGTGTGGGGGAAGCAGGGTTGTGGAAATTCCAGGTAGAGGAAACAGCAGACTTAAAGTGAAGTACTAAAGAAGCCCAATGTTACTGGGGAAGAGAGTGAAAAGTGAGGGGCCCCTGTTCTTCAATCTCTGTAAAACCCAGGAGTCACACCGAGGTCCAGTACTTCCTCCCTCTTTGGAAAGCTCTATCTTATAGACTGTGTTGTTCTCTTGGCACTGCTAGACTTGATAATGTCAGCATTTTACATTTTACATTCTTACAGGTTTGTTGAGACAGTGGCCATGAATAGATAAGTATCACTGTTAATCTAATTTTCCAGTGAAGATAGTGAAACTTGGAAGTGTTGGAGTCTTGGTAAAGGTGGCTCAGTAGGTAAGGGGAGGAACTAGAACCTGAACTGAGGTCCCTGGGGTTTTTCCTATGGGCCCGTGTGGCTCATTAGGTGCATGTGTGTGCATTTACATAAGCCCAGATCTGCTTAGATCTTGTAATCTCCATCTTGCAATCTCTGGTTCTACAAATATGTGTTAAATGCCTAATGTATATCCCAAAGTGCTCTAGGCATTGGGGATACAGTCCTGAGAAAGAATATGTCTCTGTTCTCATGGAGCTACCCTTCTAGTCACAGAGGAAAAATGATGGGTAAGCCATCAAACAAACAGAACATTGTTTTAAGCAGTGCTAAGTGCAAGGAAAAAACAGAAAGCAGAATGAGGGGGTGACGAGTACTGCATGGGATTTCAGGACGGTAGTCAAGGAGGGCATCTTTGGGAAGGGGGCATGAGAGCAGAGTCTTCCTGCCTCTCTCTTCATCACTCTGCCTGGTGGCAAGCCCAGGGTGTGCAAGGGCTGAAGATTCTACAACTATATGGGCTGTCTTCAAGAAAAATCATATAGAACTATAAAGAGAAAATTCAATTTAAAATGAGTATTTATTTAGGATGAGAAAATAAATAACAGATTATATAAATTGAAAATCTGGCTGGGTGCGGTGGCTCACGCCTGTAATCCCAATACTTTGGGAGGCTGAGGCGGGTGGATCACGAGGTCAGGAGTTCAAAGCCAGCCTGGCCAACATGCTGAAACCCCATCTCTATCAAAAATACGAAAATTAACCAAGAATGGTGGTACGCACCTGTAATTCCAGCTACTTAGGAGGCTGAGGCAGGAGAATTGCTTGAACCCAGGAAGCGGATGTTGTAGAGAGCCAAGATCACACCATTGCACTCTAGCCTGGGCGACAGAGCAAGACTCTGTCTCAAAAAAAAAAAAAAAGAAAATCTACAAAACCCAAAATAATCTCACCAAATGTGGGAAAACAGCTTAATTTTAAAAAATTAACTTCCAGGCACACCACTATGACATGTTTTCCCTAAGATTTTAAGTGCATTCTCATCTGTTGCCTTGTCACATGTCAACAATTTTGTAATAATTTCTAGTGAGAGAATAGAAAGTGGAGTCAGTCTTTTTTCTAGCATGGTGGATTAAAATAGTTTTTACTGATAGATAAGAAAGGTTATTTTCAGGATCCCAAGACATTGTTGGCCGTGTTATGCAAAATTTCATCAACTTGGGGAAAACTCTATCAAATTTTTGACGTATGTGTGCTCTAAGGGTTAAGTTTTCTGGTGTAATGACTAAATATTAAATCAGCTTTGAATTACGGATACTCATTACTTGCTTGTCAATAATGTCCTCTTGTGGAAATGTATTTTGAGTTTTACAAGACCTCCATTGATGGCAGTATTTTGTTTCAAATCAGCCAGAAATTTGAATATCTTTCCAATATGTTTACTTGATTCACTCGTTTACAGACAATCCGAGAACCTATGCATTATTTCTATGAGGAGGATCACTCTTCCTTTTAATGAATTACCACATTTAGTATGACCTGAATATTGGTTTTGTTATAATTTGCTCCTAAATGTCAGGATAATGTCTATTGTTTTTCTTCACTCATATTTTAATTTTGTTTCCATTAATTTTTAATTGAGTTTCCTCTCATCTCCTTAATGTATAAATTCAAAGATAATAAAATAATGTAGCCTTTATAAACATCCAATTCAGGAACCTGTAATTTCTTATTTGTTTTACAGAAACATTCCAGAATGCCTTCTTGAATTATAATTTAAATGGTATATTGAAGCTTTATCAACTTTTTGAATAATTATTTTTTTTATTTTGAGATGGAGTCTCACACTGTTGCCCAGGCTGGAGTGCAATGGTGTGACCTTGGCTCACTGCAACCTCCGCCTCGTGGGTTCAAGTGATTCTCCTGCTTCAGTCTCCCGAGTAGCTGGAATTACAGGCACCTACCACCATGCCTAGCTACTTTTTTTGTATTTTTGGTAGAAATGGGGTTTCACTATGTTGGCCAGGCTGGTCTCGAACTCCTGACCTCGTGATCCGCCTGCCTTGGCCTCCCAAAGTGTTAGAATTACAGGCGTGAGCTGCCGTGCTTGGCCTAATTTTTTTTTTTTTTTTTTTTTTTTTACATTTTGTTTGTTCTCAGGTTTCTCCTCTGAGTTTTAAAAAATGTACATCAGTGTCCTTCAAATATTTTTGGCCCCATGTGCTAGTCTTAAATAGCTTCGTAATGGCCAAGGCATTTTATCAGCCCTAAAAGCTTTAAAGGAAGATCCGACTTGGCATGTGTGATGTACAGATAATAACACATCTACATTTCAAACCTGAAAAGATAACATTTAACGTAGCAGAATAGCAAAGTCATCAACAACCTCAGCACTGTGGAGGCAGCTTTTTCTCCAACAGTATTAAGGGAATGAGATGCCCACCACACACACTGTGCCATTTACAAATATTTTTAAAGAGCAGGTGGGGCCCTTTGTTCTCTGTAATAGCAGTGTTTTTGTGTGACTGACCATGAATGACATTCAAGAGCAGGCAACAGTCATCCAAATGTTGTTTCACTTTGTTGAATAAAGTCATAAATAGTTGTCAGCAAAAAAGTTTAAAATTTCTCATAGGGTTTTCTCAGGAGTAGCACAGAGTATTTTCCACAGATCAATGTTTGTGACATCCAATGCAGAATCTATAATAATGGAGTAGTATTTAGTGTCCGGTTCATTTGAGGTACCACTTAATGGAACACAGTTTACAACCAAAACAGCACCAAGCCCTCAGTCTTCAGAGAGGCCAGCCACCATCTCAGTGGTTTGGCCATTATTATTATTTTTTAAACATCTGTTTCAGAAGCATCTTTAGTCCTTCTTATGTTCTGTTTGATTCTTTGTAAACATTACTGTGATCACGATATTGGAAAAAGCAGTGGTTTTTAGGGGAACAGATATAAATGAAACTACTGTTCATTGTAACAGACCATCACTTAAAGATCACAGAAGTTCTTCAAATTGATGAATTCTGCAAAGTGAAGCTGCTGTTGACCCTAGTGCCAGTTCTGTTGATCGTACACATTGTGTCTTACTTTGCTCTTGCTTTCACCTCTCTTCCGCTTTTGGTTTCTGTTTGAGAGTGTCCTGATTTTCACAATCTTTATTATCCTTTCAGTGGTCATTTTATCTTTATATTTTGGCCTATTATGCTTTGTTTCCTTCTCTTTACTATGACTTTAACAATTGGAGCTTTTATTTCTGTTGTTATATGAGTTTTTAACATCTTGAAGATTCTTCCAGTCTTCGTTCATTCATGTATTTTTTTAGCTTCTCCTAAGATACTTCCTTCATATCAAATTTAAATTTCGATATGATCAATAATTCTGAAAATTTGTACAATTAATCTCAAAGTAAGACATGAAAGAGCAATTCAAATGCTTTTAAACGTTGCCCCTACAGTAGACCCCACTTTATCCATGTTTTGCTTTCTGTGGTTTCAGTTACCTGAGGTCAACCACAGTCTGAAAATATTAAATGGAAAATTCCATAAATAAATAATTCATAAGTTTTAAATTACTTGCTGTTCAGAGTAACATCATAAAATCTCACAGTGTCCAGCTCTGTCCCACTAGGGACATTAATCACTCCTTTGTCGAGCATATCCGTGGTGTAGACGCTACCTGCCCGTTAGTCACTTAGCAGCAGTCTTGGCTATCAGATTGACTGCTGCAGTCTCACAGTGCTTGTGCTCAAGTAACCTTTATTTTACTTTTATTGCAGTAGATTGTTATAATTGTTCTGTTTTATTTTTAGTTATTGTTGTTCATCTCTTCATGTGCTTAATTTATGAATTAAACTTTATCATATGTATGTATGTATGTATAGGCAAAAGTGTAGTATATGTAGGGTTTGGTTTCAGGCATCCGCAGGGAGTCTTAGAACATAATCCCCGATAGAGAAGGCAGGGACTGCTATACTTTGTATTGTGCTACTTAATTGTGTAATCCAGTTATTCTTACTCCACATGTATTGACTTCCTGATAAATGTGTAGGAATTTGTCACTTGTTTCTTCAGGCTGTTTTGCTGTATTGCTGACAATTTTGTGTTCTCTTTCATCTGGAACCAGGAGACTCCCTCAGGACAAAATGGACTGGATATGCTAGATGTAAACCAATAGGTTGGGATGTAGAGAACATGTAACTTCTCACATAGACATACTGGCTATCTTCTGCTCTGCTGCAAATTTATACTCATGGGATCTGATAAATTCTATTTTGTGCAATTTCCATCATTAAAGAAAAACATGAAAAGTGCATTTATAATTGTACTTGCTGAGTTTTGAGCTTGTTACTGACAAAAGAGAACTTCTGTTTTGACTGGAAATCAATGAGAACCAAACATAATTGTACACAGTTGATGACTGGAAGAATTTTCCACGCATTGGCTTCTGGCTATGCACATTTCAGATCTCATTCCTCTTCTACTAGCCACATATGGCTAGTTCAGAGGACTAAAGCAGGGGTCCCTGACCCCGGCTAGGAACTGGGTCACACAGCAGGAGGTGAGTGGTGGGTGAGCCAGCATTACTGCCTCAGCTCTGCCTCCTGTCACATCGGTGGTGACATTAGATTCTCATGGGAGCACTAACCCTATTGCGAATTGCACATGAAAGGGATCTAGGTTGCATGCTCCTTAAGAGAATCTAATGTCTGATGATATGAGGTGGAACAGTTTTATCCCAAAACCATCCCCTCCATCATCCTGTTTTGGAAAAATTGTCTTCCACACAACCGGTCCCTGGTGCCAAAAAGGTTGAGGACCGCTGTACTAAAGGACAGGTTTATATGGTGATGGCCCTGCATCTTCACCTCTCTGGGGTGCGGGGTGAGTTAGCCCACAGGGAGAGTAGAGACTTCTGGAAGCTCTTCCTATACCGGGATGGCTAGCAATAATTTAACTCTAAATGGCAGTCCCTTGGGACAAGCGATGCCTCTCTCTTCATGGCAGGAATCAAGGGCAACAGTGCAAGTCACTAGAGCCACTGTCCATGAGTTATGTCATAGCAGCACAAAAGCCTTGCTGAGGTGAGGAGCAGATAGAGACAGGCAAACTCCACCCAGCCCCGCTGCACTTGGACCTCCAGCCCCTGTGTCTCTCCCTCCAGGATCCCAGGGCTGTGCTCCTTCTCCAGAAAGGTGTAAAGATGCAACCTCAGGAGGGAGGTGGTATGGAGGATGGGCCCTGCTTCTCTGGGTAACCTGAGCTCTGTGGCCTGGTCATCATCCCTGCCCTCCCAATAAACACACCAGAATTTTCTCAGACTGGGGGTTTATTTGGCTGTTCCCCAAAATCCATAACCGGACAGGGTAGCTCACACCCCAGAGAGCAGTAGCTTACAAGACACGAAGAGTAACATATCACAAAGAAACACTAGACAATGGACAATGACACCTTCTGAACCACAAATGCCGATGGTTGGTGGGGAGTGATAGTAAAATAAGCAAGATAAAAATACTTCAGAAGACAGGAGAAGCCATTAGTAATGGGAAGTAAGGAGGTAAAAATCATGAATAAAAGCCACATACTAGGAACAAAGTAGAAATATTAGGTATCAATATCTATTGTGTTCTAGATTTAAGAGCGCAGCTCCTATAATCTACTGGTCATGATGTCCAAAGAATTGCATTGATAGGGAACAAGGAGAAACAGAAAGTGTGCATGAGTGAAGTTCCAGGGCCAGGGGTCTGCAGCATGGTCAGCCCTGGCTTCAACATAGACCTGAGCTCTTTCGTTAAAACCCAGGACATTTTTCCTCCAGAAAATGGTAACGTTCTTAAGCCAATTGAGGCCAAGTCCCCTCAGTACCTCCCCCTCAAGGCACTTCTGCAGCTCTTCCCATTTCGTGGCAGACAGATTGAGCCTAGATTGCTTAGGATAATGAGCTTCATCAAAACACTGGGAAAACTGGTGAGGCTCATCATCCCTTCCATTTCAAAGTAAGAATTAAAAATAAGTTAAGTTCTTATTTTTAAATTCACACATGTAGAAAATTATGTAGGGGCCTCAAATTGCACCCAACCCGTGGGTATGCCACTTTCCATTGTGAATTTCGACCCTCCTCCCACCTAGAGGTGAAGTCAATATCTCTACTCCCTTGAATCTGGACTGACCTTGTAACTTGCTTTGACCAACAGAGTACAGTCGAAGGGTTGTGGAGCAAGTTCCAGAGCATCCACCGATGAGGCCTTGCAATATCCATCTTGCCCTTCTGGGGTTCTTCTTTGAGACTGCCAAGCAGCAAGGAAGTTAGAATGAAAGACCAAATGGGGAGAGACCCAGTGATTGCAGCTGCCCCGGCTGAGCCTTCCTGCCTCGCTTGTACAGCCTCAGCCAATCCACAGCTGGCTGCAGCCACAAGCATGAGCCAGTGAGACCACAGGAACCACACCATCAATAGATTAGTCACTAACACATAACTCATCATTGCTTCAAGCCACTGTTTCAGGTTGGCTTGTTACACAGGAATTATCAGAACCACATCCATTATTGCTTCCTAATCACATCTAAATGTAGTGGGTTGTAGATTATTGACCCTTTTGTTCAGATGAGAAATGAAATCTCAGGTTGTTTATGTAGTGTGGTGCAGTCACACAAGTGGGAAGCTGTGGGCTGGGGGGATCCCTGCATGGGAGGGGTGCAGACCAGCGGCTGGCCTGGGGGAGGTGGAGAGGGGTGGGGTGTGAGAGGATGCTGCCAGGTGATTGGCAGCTCTAGGCTTTGTCTTGCCCTTCCTTTCTTAATATCCAAGACACTTTCTTGGCATAGAAACCTTGAAATGGGACAAATGAGGATTGGCTTTCTGTCTCCACCCCTTCATTCCTGGCTGGGGAACCTTGATCAAATGACATAATTTCTCTGACATCAGTCGCTTCCTCTATAAAACAGCGGCCATAATATTTTTCTACTGAGGTTTCCCAAGATTTTATAGGATGACATTTTTTTTTGTGACTACACACCATGCCTCATACATTGGTGCCCAATAAATGTTTATTTACTCTCTTTTTCCACCAGCTTCATTATACCTCTATTTTCATTGCCTCTTCCAGAAAGTGGGAAAACAGTGCCTAAGCTCATAGCTATTTTTTTTTGTCAAGATGAAATAAAATAATAATTATGACAAGGTATTTTATAATTTGTAGAATGATATTAGTATAAATCTTTGAGACCCAGGAACAAGGTAAGGTGGCATTAGAGTACTGTGATGAATGATATGGGGATTTGGTGTCAGACAAGCCTAGCTTCTAATCCAGAGGTCCAGTCTTACTGGCTATATAACATTGGGCCAGTTAACTAACCGCTCTGTGTTTCAATTTCCTCATGTTAAACTTGCACGTAGTAATAAGAACTACCTCAAATATTTGTCATTTAAGGATTAACCAAGATTAAAAACCTAAGTATTTAGCTTGGCATATAGTAAATACTAATAATGCTGTTATAGTGAAAATAACTAGTCCACTTTCTTCCCTCTCATTCTTCCAGCCTTATCCCATAATGAGGATGACAGCCTTACCCAAGAATTGAACTCCTGATTTTAAAGAAAGGAAAAGACAATGATACAAAAATTTCTATTGGTACCTTCAACAGCATAGAGCAGATAACTGGAATAGGTGGCTCTTTGCTTAGCACAGTGTTACAGATCTCCCTCTGGTCATAATAATTCAAAGCTTTCTTGTGTGAAAAATACATTCACTCTTTCCCCATAGTCTCATCCCATTATAGTGGCTTGATGTCCAGGGTTTTGTCGTCTCATCAGGTCCAAGTGCAGATGAAGCTCCTCAGGTTCCATTCCGTGATCACCTCTTTTTGGATACTGATCCTTTCCATCTGAAGACCTATGAACTAGAGATAGGTTATCCACCCTATCTTGCAGCACACACACATATCAACAATTGATAGCTGAGAAGGTATGAGAAGGTATAGTATAATTGCCATAGATAATCTTATTCAAAAAAGGGGAAACCTAGAGGTACACAGGCATCACTGGACCATAGCAATTCTGAAACCCAGGGGGGTGCATATTGCCTGTTTCTGGGGTGGCACTCAGCCTCACTCCTTGGGAGTTGTTCTTTATTCATCATGGCTTGATACTGGGCTTCTCAGACTTTAGAACTGTGAGCCAGTAAATTTCTGCTTATTTAGTTTTTTATTTTTTTTATTATACTTAAATTCTGGGGGACATGTGCAGAATGTGCAGGTTTGTTACACAGGTATACATGTGCCATGGTGGTTCGCTGCACCCATCAACCTGTCATCTACATTAGGTATTTATCCTAATGCTAACCCTCCTCTAGCACCACCCCCACCCCCCACATTTCTGTTTATTACAGATTACCCAATCTGTGGTATTCTGTTGCAGCAGCATAAGATGGACTAAGGCATAACCGATTGCAAGAAAATGGTGAAGTTTAAAAGGAATCAGGGAAGGGAAGAGTGAGTACTTTGTAAAGCAAGTATGATATTAGTACTAACTTCATAATGTTATTACAAAGATTAATTGAGATAATACTTATAAAATATCTGTTACAAAGCAAAAACTCAATAAATAATTGATTTATTTTATTTTAATTTTATTCTGTGTCCAAAGAGTAAGGGAAATGAAAAAGTAGTCCCTGCTACATGCTGACTCTGGAGAGAATTTATACCATGGTAAAAAGAAAAATTATGACATCCCTGGAAAGATGTCAGTGTCCTAACTATCAAATGTCTTTTATGCATAAAATCCCCCAAAGTAGGCAGAATATAACTAAACTGTGTTGAGGGCTAGGACACCCAGATGTTGCAGGGCTCATGTCTCTTTCACAAGTAAGCACGTGCATGGTACCAACTCCACCCAATCAACACTTAGACTCTGAAAATGTGACATACTTTTTTTTTCACTTGTGCTGTGATTTGCCAATTTCTAATGAAATAAATACTGCTCTTATTCAAAATGCAATTTACTTCACTCAATAACAGTAAACTGTGCTAGGCATAATGATGAAACCCATACAGGAGAGTCAAACCAGAAATAGATGTGCCTGCTGCTCGTTTGTACTACACGGCAGACTAGGAGTTGTTTTAGAATAAAGAAGACACCATGGGAATCCAGGAGAGGAAAATGATTCAGATTGGGAAGAAAGTTCTTGTGGAAGTTGCTAAGTTGCTTCCTACAGGAAGCCTTCCTGGTGTTTAACTAGTTCCTCCTCTGTGCTACCTCTGCACCTTGTACCTCTTTTTAGTTTAGACATTGCAGAGTGACACTATAAGTTGGAGCTGGAATTTGAATTGAGATTGGTCTGATTTCAAACCGCCATGACCTTTTACGGTTCTGTCGAAAACTCTGGCTGCTTTGTGTATCAATACTTTGCCTAGTTGAAAAGCTATGTGCATAATGTTGGAGTTAATTAACTAATAAATAATACTGACTTAGAAGGTTACAAATAAATGTGCTAGGGAAATTCAAACAAAAAGAAAGCAGAGGATGCAACTTTAATATAAGACAATGTAGACTTCGTGGTAAAAATCATTACGTGAAGCAAAGAAGGCACTAAATAAATGTAAAGGATGACTTTGATAATGAGAATTAGGAACACCTCTGCATCACATAATACAGCATAACACCGTTCACCTCCATAAAGCCAAACATGTGAGAGACATAGGGAAAAACAGTAACACACCAATAGAAGGAAACGCCAACAACAGGAAACCCACACCCACACTGATTTATCTCAGTCCAGGAAAGTCAAGAGGAAAAAATATGCAAGATTACAGAAAAGCCAAACAAAACAACAAGGCAGTTGTAACTGATATATTAAACTTTAGATGCTGAAAAATTTTAAATGTTTCATGGAACAGTCACTAAAATTTGGCAAATAGTAGTCTCAAAGGAAATGTCACAAATTACAAGTAGTAGAAGTAATTACAGACGCATTTGATAACAATTACATACCTCTAGGCATGAACAAAATCAGAAAAATTATTTAGCTCCTAGAAGTTAAAAATATATGTCTCAAGTAAGTATAGGTTCAAAGAAAATCTACAAACTCAAAATACAGAATATCTACAAACTACTGCTAATGAAAACACTGCATATCAGACCTCATAGGGTACTGTGAAAATAGCAGTCAGAAGAAAATTCGTAGTCTTCAATACATACTTCGATAAACAAAAGGAAATAAAGATTTATGAATTAAACATAAAAGCAAGAAATTAGAAAGAGATAATAGCAACAACAACAATGACAAAGCTAGAAGACGGCAGAAGAAAAAGAATAATAAAGACAAAAGCAAAAATTGATGATTTGGAAAGTGTGAAAAGAGAAAAGCCGATCAATAGAAAAAAAGATGATTGTTGGAAACAAATACACTACAAGAAAAGGTGTTGGGATTATGTGGAAATACACGACATTTTTAAAAGGGAAAGAATAACAACAGAAAGAGAAGAAATTAGATTCATAAAAGAACATGCTGCTAAAATCTCTGCAAATATGAAACTTAGATGAAGTGGCATTGTTCCAGAGAAACACATATTCCCAAAGCTAGAAGACATGAAAAGGAATCTAAACTGGACAATTTACATGAAAGAAATAGAGGAATATTGTCAAAGGACAACCTCCTCCACAAATAAAACACCAAATCTAGATGGCTTCATGGGGGATTTTTGCCAAATACTTAAGGAACAGATAGTTTCAATGTTATTCAAACTTCTCCATAATATCAATAAAAAAGAAAAACGTACAAATTCTTTGTCATGTATATAGCATTGACTCCAAAACATTAAAAAATCACACAGAAATGAAATTATAGGAATTCTCATTTATGGTAATAGTGCAAAGTTCTGTATAATGTATTAAACAATTCAATAACACATTTAAAAAGCTCGGCATCACTATGTGGCATTTATTCTAATAATTCAAGAATGCTGCATTACAAGAAAATGTGTTCAAATCATATTTATGTATCTGAGGAAAACATTCCAATGAGAATCTTCATAGATGCTGAACAAGCATCAGACAAAATTGAGTATTTATTTTTGATTGAAAGAAGTTCAACAAAAGGGGAATTCAAAAATATGTTCCTAACTTGGTAAATAATGTCTCTTTTGTCACAAAGGCAGTTTTAGTGTGAGTGAGGCAGTTCTAGAAATATTCCCACTAAGTTCAGGAGAAAGACAAGGATTCACATTTATCACTGTTATAAATTATATTATAACTAGTTGTGTTGGTGAGACAAAGAAATTATATGTACAAAAGCTTGAAATGAGGAGGAAAACCATCATTAGTTAAAAATGACAAGGTTATATACCTGATAATTCAAGGCTATCAACTATAAGTGAATAAAAATAGTAAAATAATTCGATAAAATGATTCAAAATTAATATATAGATACCAATAAATCAATTGTGTATATAAATATAAACACACATATATCTACAATATATAATAAGCTATTTCATTATGATATATGATGGAAGAAAATAATCAGTGAAATATGAACTTCTAGCCTAGTCCATATCTGAGGATATTCTTTTTGCTAGTTTCTCAGAAACCATGCCATCAGGAATCCAAAATGTCTGTATTTCCAGGACCCAATTTCCCTTCAAATAAAACTCCGTAACTGCATCCTTCTAGGCTGCAGGTTTGTGTGTGGGCAGCAGGAGAAATTTCAGAGCCAGAAAGAAGGCTCCCCACTTGGTAGGGGAAGCATGGGAAAAGAGGTGAAAAGGGCCAGGTCCTGGAGGATTTCAATTGCTTTGTGCTGAAGGCAATGAGCCATTTAGAGAGGTAGGTGTCAGTATGGAGGTAGAGAGAACTATTCAGTGGCACCAATAGAAACAGCTTAATTGAGAGTTTTGAAAATACTGCTTGAGTCCAGGAGTTTGAGACCAGCCTGGGTAACATAGTGAGACCCTGAATCTATAAAAAGAAAGAAAAGTAGTCAGACATGGTGGCATGCACTTGTAATCCTAGCCTCTCTGGAAGTAAAGGGAGGATTCCTTGAGGCCAGGTGTTCAACACCAGCCTGGACAACATAGTGAGACCCTGTCTCTACAAAAAAAAAAAAAAAAAAAAGAATTTAAAAATAGCGGGGCTCTGTGGTGTGCACATTTAGTCCTAGCTACTCAGTCAGCTGAGGCAGGAGGATTGCTTGAGCCCAGGAGTTTGAGATTACATTGAGCTATGATTGTGCCGGTGTCATCTAGCCTAGGCAGCAAGGCAAGACCCCATTTCTTAAAAAAATAACTGAAGAAAATATTGAAGAAGTGAAATTGGCTGGATTCGGGATAATATTATAGTTAGTTTTGTCCATGGTGGGGGCCAAACTCTAATTGGTGCCGTGTCTCCAATATTTGTTCTTCTAATAGTATCATTAACATTTAGTTACTATTATTGTTTTGGCAAATGACAGAAAGCAGAGACTAGTGTTTATATCTTGATAGTTATAAAAATGCTTCACCTATCCCCCTCAGTAGTTACTCTCCTCATTTTTGTAGCTTTTACTGTTACTCGTAATTCACAATGAAAGTCAGATATTGTCATAATTCTTCTTTATGGGGTATCTTCAACTTGAAGTCATTGGTGGAATAAAAAAATGGGAGGCAAAAAATCAAGAGTGAAGTCTGAGGTGGAAACTGATATGATAGCTCTGGAATCAAATGTAGAAAATTTGAGAAATTTCCACTAATAGCTTCAGAGTTTGTTCAGCTCAGTGTTATCAGTCCTTGCTTGCATGGTGTATTGGGGTGCCTTAAAGATAGTGTGTGCTTTTTCAGGAGCATGGGACAACACAAGCTACTTTGAGAAATAAAGAAAAAGAAGCAATAGATGCACCTTCATGCTTGTTTGCACAAACACATAAGAATGCGCTTTACATTTTTCAATGATGTTTTATGAGCAATCACCTACTCATTGACTTGTGAGCATATTTTTGCCAAATGAGCCAGTCAAAATAGGAACCACAATTTAGAAACACACAGACAGAAGTTATTTTTCATGAAGTTTTAGTAAACTAGCACATTAAAAAAAATTGTTTATTTGAGAAGCACACTTGGACAAAATTGGAAAGTCTTCCCAATAACTTTTAACAGTTCTTAAAACTCCAAACCTCTATTTTTCTTTGACCAGAGCTTTAGAATCTACCCCACGCTGGCACTGTAGTGTATCACCACTGACCTTTGCTACCTGGCTTAATTTCCCATTCAGCTTGGCTGGGTAATAAAATCCATCTAATGGAATCCCATCTCTGAAATTTCTAGTCATCCCTGCATTGCACAATGGATGCAGCTAATCATGTTTTAAAGAGACTAAATATTACAGTGACATAAAAAGGTTCATTATGTCTTAGTCAGAAATATTAAACATCTGTGACCTGGGACAGGAAAAAGGCAGAGATTAAGTTTGACGTCTGAGTGAAAACTGGGTGATAAAAACAATTAGGGCATTAATGGAGGAAGATTCTGTGCTTTTCATGTCATTGACCTTTCCAAGCCCACTGCCTCTCTTCGCCTGCTCTCTTTGATTGCTACGTCTCCTGAGAGGCGAAAAGAATAATTTAGGGGAATGGATGAAAATTCATTTAATTTCCTTAGCCAAGCAGGGCTGCTGCTCTGCCCCATTACCTGGGGGATGGTAGCTCTGCAGGCTCATTTCCAAATCAGTGAGCCACTGAACCATCAGAACTCACACCTCTACTCCTTGAGATTATGAAGATGGCAGTGTTTGGATGATCAGTCTGACTTTTAACCTCTAGCAATGCATTCACTAGAAGGGAATCACAGACCAAGCTGGAGGGGTGGAGAAAAGAAGAGACGTTGAAGGTCAGATGGAGCAGGTGCCAACCCTCATTCACCACTTGCTAGTTGCCTGTATGGCTTGTGCACGTTGCTTAACCTCTTTGAGCCTCATCTCTCAGAGGGAGATAATAATACCAAGGGTTGTGAGATCAACAATATATGTAAACAAAACATTTGAATAGTCTTGACACAGTGGCAACACAGCTAGATCTTCTTCCCTTTGCTTTCTAGATTCCTGTGAAAAACCCCTTCTATATGAGGACATTCATTGAATTACTCATTGTCTTCCCTACTTGGCGCTGACAATGGATCAGGCACAGGGCTCTGTGCTGGGGATTCAAAGATCACTGAAATGCATATTACCTTTAGTGGGTTCAGATTAAGTTGATCAGAGAATGGAGAGAAGAGGGACAAGTTCATAACTTTGATCTGAAGATGAGCAAATTAATTTGGCCTATATTCTTGCTTTAAATAATTATAACAGTAATTGGTATTTAATGAGCACCTGCTATGTCCTAAGCATTTGTGATGGTTGATACTGAGTGTCAACTTGATTGGATTGAAGGATGCAAAGTACTGTTCCTGGGTGTGTCTGTGAGGGTGTTGCCAAAGGAGATTAACATTTAAGTCAATGGATTGGGAAAGGCAGACCCACCCTCAATCTGGGTGGGCACAATCTAATCAGCTGTCAGTGTGGCCAGAATAAAAGCAGGCAGAAGAACGTAGAAAGACTAAACTGGTTTAATCTTCTGGGCTACATCTTTCTCCCATGCTGGAAACTTCCTGCCCTCAAACATCGAACTCCAAGTTCTTCAGCTCTGGGACTCGGAGGACTGGCTTCCTTGCTCCTTAGCTTGCAGACGGCCTATTGTGGGACCTCAGCTTATGATCGATTGTGTGAATCAATACTCCTTAATATAAACTCCGCTTTATATATACATCTATCCTATTAGTCCTGTCCCTCTAGAGAACCCTGACTAATACAGCATTGTACTAAGCATTTAAAATGTGGGTTTTATTTTTATTTTTATAATATTATTTTCTGATTACATTACACAGATTCATTGAGATTATAAAGGTCTAACAATGCCATTAGAAATAAATTTGGAAACAAGAGTAATGGATTAAAGTTTTTCTTGCAGGAACCATAAAGATATCTGTTGTTAGCATTTTGGTATACAAGTTTCTAGAACTTACTGAGACTTTCTCTCTGTAAATATATAGATAACCATGAAGTGGTTCGTGTGTGTGTGTGTGTGTGCGTGTGTGTGTGTGTGTCCGCGTGTATGCAGTAGTTCCCCCTTATCCACAGTTTAGCTTTCCTCGGTTTCAGTTACCCACAGTCAACAACGTCCAAAAAATATTAAATAAAAAATTTAAGAAATAAATAATTCATAAGCTTTTAACTGCATGTGGTTCTAAGTCGTGTGATGAAGTCTCACATTGTCCCACCCTGTCCAGCCAAGGACCTGCATCAGCTCTTTGTGTAGTGTATTTACCCTGTATCTGCTACATTAGTCATTTAGTAGCCATCCAGGTTATCACATCAACAGATCAGAAGAAGAAGGGTGAGTACAGTACAATAAAATATTTGGGAAAGAGAGAAGGAGAGACAAAGCAAAAGAAAGAGATCGTATTTGCATAACTTTTATTACTGTATATTGATATAATTGTTCTATTTTATTATTGTTGTTAATCTCTTACTGTGCCTAATTTATAAATTACACTTCATCATAGGTATATGTGTATAGGAAAAATCATAGTATTAATAGATATAGGGTTTGATACTATCTGCAGTTTCGTGTATCCACCGTGGATCTTGGAATGTATCTCCTACAGATAAGGGAGGATTACAACAATATGTTAGAAAATGCAGAATTTTGAAAACAAAAATGGAATTGCATCTTACTAATGCACAGCATGCTTTTAGATCAATAGTATAATATGAATTTTTTTGTGTTCTATACTTTTTAATTCACTTTTTTCTGATTCTTGTACTGTAAGCAAATCTGAAGTGACTTTATGCATACATGCTTGTATACTTAGCCAATAATTCCCCTAAGGTCAATTCCTAGAACTAGAATTTCTGGGTCAGCTTTTTAATGAGGTGTTTTTATGTCTACAGCCAGGTTTATTCAGAACACATGAAACAATGTGCTAACTTATAGACCTGTCCGCAATACAGGAAAGTGCCTATTTCTCTCCAGCCTCATCTGCATTTGTATCATTTTGGTTTCATCCCTTTTAATTTAATAGCTGAAGACATTTTCTTATTTTAGTTTTTATCTCTTCACTTTCTGGTGAGGTTGATCATTTTTTGACCATTTATGTTGACTTAGCCAATTCTTACAATAATTTAATAAAGTTTGAGCTAGTTTTCCCAGTTTTAGAATAAGAAAATGGGTATCAGAGGTGTTAATATGAGTTAATCCAGGCTTGTATGCCCAGCCTGTGCCAGAGCTGGATTTACACTGAAATCCAGCCTGTATGGGAGCTTATACTCTTCCCTACAACTTACCTCCACCTATCTGCTCTGATGACCACCTTCCAAATCCGTGATGGGTACCAGCGTGTTTTCAATGAAACTCTAGCAACGTAGCTGGTAGTCACTGTCCCCTTAGCCACCAGAATCCTGGACAAAGGAGCACGCAGGAAATCCACCTGCCTGGGTCCCTGTGGGGGTGTTCTCTGCATCAGGGGTCCGACTGCAGGCACAGTTTCAATAACACAACCACAGTGTGAAAGTTTAAGAGTTTTAACATTGCAAAGAATTTCTCTCATTCTGCAGGTGGTCCCTTCACTTCGTTGATTGTTTTCTTTGCTGTGCCGAAGCTTTTTAGTTTAATATAATCCCAGTTGGTCTGTTTTTGTTTTTATTGCTTGTGCATTTGAATTCTTCCTTATAAAAATCTTTGCCCAGACCAATGCCTTGAAGCATTTCCCCTGTGTTTTCATGTCATAGTTTTACAGTTTCGGATCTTACATCTAAGTCTTTAATCCATTTTGAATTGACTTTTGTACCTGGTGAGAGATAGGGGTCTAGTTTCATTCTTCTGCACGTGAATATCCAGTTTTCTCAGTAGCATTTATTGAAGAGGCTGTCCTTTCTCCAATATATATTCTTGGCAACTTTGTTGAAATCAGGTGGCCATAATATGGGGACTTATTTCTGGGCTCTTTATTCTGTTCCATTGGTCGATGTGTCTGTTTTTATACAAGTACCATGGCACTCAAAAAACTCAATAGTAAAAAAAAAACAACAACCCAAATAATCCAATTAAGAAATGGGCAAAAGATCTGAATATACTTTTTTTTTTTTTAAAAAGACATATAAATGGTCAAGAAGTATATTAAAAATGCTCAACATAACTAATCATCTGAAAAGCACAAATTCAAACCACAAGGAGCTGCCATCTTACTCCTATTAGAATGGCAATGATCAAAAAGACAAAATACAACAAATGCTAGTAAGGGGGAATCTTATATACAGTTGGTAGAAATGTAAATTAGTGCAGCCATTATAGAAAACATCATGGAGTTTTCTCAAAAAACTAAAAATAGAAATACCGCAGGATCCAGCAATTCAACTACTGAGTATTTATCCAAAGGATAGCAGATCAGTGTATTGAAAAGATATCTGCATCACCATGCTTATTGCAGCACTATTCACAATAGCCAAGATATAGAATCGACCTAAATGTCCAACAAAAAGTAAATGAATAAAAAATGTGGTGTATATACATAATGCAGTATTATTCAACCATACAAAGAATGGAATCTTGTCATTTGTGGCCACACGAATGATTCTGGAGGACATTTATATTAAGTGAAATAAGTCTGGCACAGAAAGATAAATATTGCACATTCTCACTCACATGTGGGAGCTAAAAAGTGAGTTAATGGAAGCAGTGAATAGGATTGTCGCTATCAAGAGGCTGGAAGCACAGTCGGGAGGGGAGGCTGGGGAGAGGTTGCTTAACAGATACCAAATTACAGCTAGGCAGGAGAAATAAGTTCTAGTATTCTTATAATACTATAGGGTGACTATAGGTAATAATTTGTATTTTCAAATAGCCAGAAGAGAGGATTTATGAATGTTCTCAACACAAAGAAATGACAAATGTTTTAGGTGATGAATATACTGATTACCTGGATTTGATCATTAATACTGTATAATGTATTCAAATATTACTCTCTACCCTGTTAATATGTATAATCCTTATGTGTCAACTGAAAACACAAGAAAGAGTCTATGAGAAAAAAGAGTTTTTAGTCCTCACAAACTTGAAGTGTGGGGACACAGCATGCCTGGAAGCCACACACATGAAAGTCTGTGAGCAAAGACAGAAGAGAGAAGAGAGTGTGACAACTAGCCACATAGATTGGGAAAGAAGGGGTGGGCCATTTTAAGTTTGTGGGCAGATGCCTGCATTTTCTACTTAAAGAAGTAGGGAGCCCAGTCTGGTAGGAGAGAGATGCCTCTAAGTTCTCTCTGGCTACCAGCTTGAGCGATTTGGGTGTGGTGTAGAACTGGAAACTGTGTCAAGGGGGCCTGAGCCCTGCCTCTGGGATGAGAAAGCTAAACCCACGTTGAAAACGGATACTGAGGCCCCTTAAAATTAAATGCGCTCACTACACAGAGGGACTGGGTGAAACACTTGAATTTACTTGCTTCTTTATTTAACAGGCGTGGAGAGCACCTGCTCCCTGCAGAGCCCTGGGTAAGGCATGAGATCGTGGAGAATCTATGACTACTCTGTTTTGGTTATGTTTTGTGGAGATCAGAAAAATATACTGGGGTAAAAATGTTAAGCCCATTGAGTGAGCCAAGGACTTATATGAGGAGACATTGGGAGAAAAGCAGAAAGCAATGATGCAAAGTAGAAGCATATTTGGGGGCAAAGTCACTTCAAATGGGAGCAAACTTGGAGGTCAAGATTCCTGTAGACAATAAGAAGAAAATGGAATTTTGAAATGTTTATTGTAAGTCACTCCTGGCAGACTATGTCTTAACTTAACACCAGTACCCCCAGCCTGAACAAAGCATCCAGCACTGAGTCTGCTCTTATCCACGATGGTGGGAAGAACAAGTGAGGCTGGCCTGTGTCTTTGCTGCCACCCAATCCCCACATCTGCCAGCATTTATTCTCACCTCTTAGTGGAAGATGTGACCTCCTCCCACACAAGGCTATTTCTTTGACTGTGCTTGTGATGGAAGATGCTGCCACCGCTCCCAGACCTTGTCCCATCGGTTGGCCTCTACATTCCCTGGGTTGGTTACCTCTCCCTCCAGTGTTTGGATGTGCTCAAGTCTCTCTCAACTTAAGAGTCACCACTCACCACATCTCATCTTTTGCCTATAGAAAATAGATTGTTGGTTACCAGAGGCCAGAGGAGGGAGAGGGTGCTGGAGTTGGGGGATGAAGGGGAAAAAGAGAATATAAATGTTTTTATTACCACTGAACTGTATACTTAAACTGTATGCACTCCTTTCCTATACATTCATACTTGAAATAATGGAATGCACATGAGGTCTCTACTTTCTTACCGTTCCTATCAGCACACTGACATCTGACTTCTACCTCCTCCACTCCAAGAAAGCAACACTTGGCGGTCATCAATAGCCTTCTTATTGCTAAATCCGATGATCACTTTTCAATATGCATCTTACTTGACCTCAAGGATTTTCAAACCTGCCTCTCTCCTGAATAAAGCCCTTTCTTTGCTTCCTTAGCCCTACATCAGCCAGGCTCACCTCCTGTCTCTCTTGCTTTTCCTCAGATCAGCCACTTCTCTATCTTCCTTAAGTATTGATGTGGCAGGTTGGGTTTCTCTATTTCATGACTGCGAAATAGATATGTATGTGTAGGGGGATTTTGGGAAATCCTCTTGGGAGATACACCTGAAACGGAGGGAAGAAAAAAACATTGAGTTGAGAGACAAGTTGAACTATGATTCATTTGCAACAGAGACATCCTTTTTTTGGAAAGCTCTAGAGCTGAGTTAGCCCTTCAGAATTATTTCACAGTGAGCCAAGAGGGTTTACCTTTACAACTCCTATCACCTGATCAGGAATTGGATGAGGGTTGTCTCCAGGAAAGGGATAGGACCCTGGGTAAAGCAGCTGTCTTTGAATGGGGGCAATTCCAAGGGAAGGCTCAGCCTCTGGGCAATGCGTGCCTCAGGCTAGAGGTAGAATATCATGACATGTGACAATCAGGGTTTCTCAAAATTTTGTTTTTGGCCTCTTCTCATCTCACTCTGTAAGCTGACTGGGTGAACGAACCTCCAGATTCCGTTAACTTCTAGAAACTGATGACTTGTTTCTCCAGCCTAGACATGTCTCCTGAGTCACCTATGTAACATGCCACCTAATAACTGCAGTCATCAATAACCTCAACCTTGATACGTCATACTACTAATAATACAACATTCATTATTGTTTTCCTCAAACACCAATTACCACCATTTCCTCAAGAGTCTGGAAACCTGGATACCACTTGGACCACTTTCTGCACATTAGTCTCAAACATGAGCAGTCCCTAAGCCTAGCGGCTCTACCTCCTAAATCTGTGCTGTGGCTTTCAAGGTCTCACCATCCCTTCTGCCAGTGCCACTGACGACCCAGGCTCCTCACTGCAATACCTGCCCTCCCCTCGGGGCTTCCTATGTCTCTGCAGATATTCTTATTTGCAATGTATCTTCACACAGCAGCAAGTATGATGGTGTAGAAATGCTCAAGTCTGGAGGCCATTATGTTAAGTGGAATAAGTCAAGCATAGGAAGGCAAGTATCAGGTTTTCTCACTCATATGTGGGAGCTAAAAAAGTGGATCTCAGGCTGGGTGCAGTGGCTAATACCTGTAATTCCAGCACTTTGAGAGGCCGACGGGGGTGGATCACTTCAGGCCAGGAGTTTGAGACCAGACTGACCAACATGGTGAATCTCTACTACAAAATACAAAAATTATCTGGGTGTGGTGGCACATGCTTGTAATCCCAGCTGGGGAGCTGAGGCACAAGAATCACTTGAACCTGGGAGGCAGAGGTTGCAGTAAGTTGAAATAGCACCACTGCACTCTAGCCTGGGTGACAGAGAGAGACTCTGTCTCAAAGAAAAAAAAAGGGGTCTCATGAAAATAGAAAAGAGATTGGTGGTTACCAGAGGCCAGAGGATGGGGCTGGAGTTGGGGGATGAAAGGAAAAAAGAGAATATAAATGTTTTTATTACCACTGAATTGTACACTTAAAAATGGTAAAGATGTTAACTCTTACGTGTATTCTACCTCAATAATTTTTTCATGCTCAAACCTGTTACCATTCACCTACTAATGTCATCTTCAGTGCCTCCTTACTATTCTTGTATTCACTCAACAATTAGCTACTGAATGCCTAGTGTCAGGCCCTGTCCCATGTGCGGGGGCTGCGGTAATGACCACAGTGAAGTCACTAGCCTTGTTTGTTGTGGTCCACGGTGCAGAAAGAGATACTAAGTAATTGCATGCATCGTAGTATTAGTGGTAGAAGCAGATGAAGACAGGAGAGGGATGTCAGGGGTTGTGAATGCTCAGGAGAGTCTGTAAGAGGCCCAGCTGGGTGGAGCCTTTTGATCATGGAGGCATTTGGATTTTATGCCGAATGAGCCGGGAAGATGTAGAGGTTGGAGGCAGCGGAATGAATTCATCTAACCTACATTAAAAGGACTCCTCTGGCTCCTGTGTGAATAGGTTGTACGAGGACAAAGGAGGAGGGTGGGTGCCTCAATACGAGGCTACTGCACTTGTCCACGTGAGAGACACAGGGGGCAGAGGGGTGGGTGCAGAGGGCAATCATCCTTGTTTCAGGTGCCCCTTTTCATACTGGCCTCACTTTGAGCCATGCTTCTGGGCAGCAAGGGCCTCATGGGATGAAAAAAAGCAGAGCCAGTACCTAGCTCAGAGCCTGTCTCATTGTTGGTGCACCATAAATGCTTGTTGGATAAATGACAGGTAATTTTAAAAGAGCAATGTGATACCATGCGATCTTTGATCAGGAAAGACCCTCTGCTTCAAGGGAGAATATAAGGGTCTAACACAGCAGCCAATCAAATAAGCCACTTCTTTCAAGAATACTTTGCTGCTCTTCTTAACCAAATGGGATTAAAGAAGTTAACTTTTAGCAAAGTAATATTTGTATCTACAATAGTGGACAGAAACAGTTATGCAAAGATTATTACCAAAAAACAGCACTTTCCTGCCCCACTTTTCCATATTCTCAATTCCTGCTTTCCAAAGCAACCATGTTCTGCTCTTTACTGTTTCTTCTGGTATCACCTCCCTTATTTCTAAACAAAATGCTATTACCACTTGTATTAATCTGTTTTCACACTGCTAATAAAGACATATCCAAGACTTGGCAATTTACCAAAAAAAAAAGAAAAGAAAAAGAGATTTAATGGACTTACAGTTCTGCATGGCTGGAGAGGCCTCACAATCATGGCAGAAGGCAAGGAGGTATAAGTCACATCTTACATGGATGGTGGCAGGCCAAGAGAGAGCTTATGCAGTGAAACTCTTGTTTTTAAAGCCATCAGTTCTTGTGAGACCTATTCACTATCACAAGAACAGCACAGGAAAGACCTGCCCCCATGATTCAGTTACCTCCCACGGAGTCCCTCCCACAACACATGGGAATTTAAAGTGAGATTTGGGTGAGGACTCAGCCGCACCATATTACCACTATTGATTGATGTTTTAATTGTAGATATCATCTACTGACTTTATGGAAGAGTATGATATAAACTCTTCTATACCCTCTCTACTCATGTTCCCTTTTTTCAACCTCTAGAAAGCATTATGTCCCAATTTTGGTTAAATCATTCATTGTGGATGACATGACTATGAAGCATTGTTCAAGGAATATTTAACAGCAATTAATGTGTCTCCACGCTAACTATTTTTTTCCTGGAGTTATTAAATACCTTGAGTCTTTGTTTGCTTAGCTTTCTATGCACCTACCATTAAGTCATACCTAAACTCCCAAAAGATTCTAAATCACCCCTGCATCTGTGCAAATGCATTGCATATTATTTTCCTTTTTCCCCTTGCATATGCTTCTCAGATCCCTCTGGCTCTAGATTGCTCCGGTCCAGTCTGCCCTGTTGACTCTGGATCTGCTCCACAGCTGCCATTCAGGGACTTACCCTTCACCATGACATGCTCTTTGCCCTGCCTTAGTTTTAGGGGCCTCACTTCCTTTATCTCTGTGAGTCAGCTAAAACTGCAGTCTACTTCAAGTACCAGAAACCTGCGGGCAGTGACTGAAACAAATAGTTTCTTCCCTACATACCAAGAAGTCTGAAGTCAGCAGTTTCTGCATTGGTTCAGCCACCTAAATATGTCAGGGTCAGTGTCTGCAATCCTTTTGTGCTTTTCCTCAGGATTGCAGAGTGGCTGTTCCAGCTCCAGCCATCACAGTTACATTCCAGTCAGAAAGAAGCGGGGGTGTTGATGGTCCTGGCTACTTATATCTCCCTTGAGTAAGAAAGCAAAATAATTCTCAGGATTTGCCCCAGAAGACTTCCTCTTTAGCCTTGTTGGCCAGAACTGGTTACATGACTGTACCTCTCTAGGAAAGTGGAGTATCATGCTTGGCTGAGACCAGTCATGACCTATTGTTTGGGTTGGCATGTTGCACTTTAAGCAAAACTGGGTTCTTTTTTCAACAGCAGGATGGATATTGGATAGCCAATGAGGAACAGCTCGTTTCCTGCGGGTGCCCCTCTAGGTGGCTCAGGTTTAAGTCTAACAGGTCAGTTGCCTTGTATGTTTGCTTCCCATTGTCTAAAATTCAGCTGTCCCTCTCATGGGCTCTCATCCCCTTCCTCACCTTTCTTGTCTTTATGGCTTTACATTTAATGAATTTTTTTGTTGTCATCTAACTGTGTTATGAGAAGTGGCTGTTTTTGCTAAAAGTCCAGACTACCATCTTGACTTGCTCTGGACTGTCAAAGCTTTACTTTTGTCCCTCATTTTTAACAATGCATTTTTCCAGAGAGTCCTTTACACATTCCCTGAGGGCAGGACATCTTTCTGCTCAGCTTTTCTTCCCTTCCAGAGCTTGGCTAAGTGTTTTGCTTATAGCGGTGCAGAGGACATATTTGCTTAACTGAGACACTTTCAGGAAATGAAATCTTACGTCTTATTCAGGTCATCCATGTGACCACTTTGGCAGTTGTCTTTTCTTCTCATTTCTGGCCTCTATAGAACTACAGAATGGTGAATTATATTTTTCATGATAAAGCAAGCAAAGTAAATGAAGCTCCTGGGGGCAGAGTTACAGAGTCCAGAGCCAGGCCGAGGTGTATTTTTAGTTGGAGGCTTCTGAGATTGAGTAGTGGCTGGAAGGAAGGATGAGGAGGAGGTGAGCCCAAGCATCCAGAAGCACTCAGTGAAGCTGCAAAAGCCCTCAAAGGAGCTGGCTCTCAGTGAGTGGAGGGAGACAAACTTCAGAGATTCATCCTGGGTGGGGCCTGAGATAGAGGAGAGGAACGTGCTTCTCTTAACAGTTTGGCCACTGACTGTGTGAACGGTGGCCAGAGGAGGCAGAAACAGAATGGCTCTTCAGGACTCTGAAGGGAACTGTCCTATCTGGATTCATATGTTTGGGGCATTCGAATCTTGACTTTAAAAATCAGGTAGCCTCCATCCAACCTCAGCTCCCACATATATGAGTGTGTGAGGTCTTTTAACTCAGACTTGATGAAGACAACAGGATTTATTAAAAGAATGACCATCCCAACACTGCAATGAGATAGGTCCAGGGTTTATTTTACCAGTGTTAAGTGCAAGTTGGGATCTGATATGTCTCTAGCCCCTTAGCTACTAATGTAACCAAGGAAGGAGTTTTAGGAAAATGAGGTTTCATACTCTGTCTTTAAAACAGCTTTACTGATGTATAATTGTTATAGAATAAATCGTACGTATGAAACAGTTGATGTTTTGTTATATGTCTACACCTATGAAACCATTACATTAATCAACATGACAGATGGTCAACAAATCCATCAGGCCCCTTTGTAATCTTTCCCTTCTCCCCTCCCTATCCCCAAGTAACCACTGAT
Organism: Pongo pygmaeus; assembly: GCF_028885625.2. Taxonomy (NCBI): domain Eukaryota; kingdom Metazoa; phylum Chordata; class Mammalia; order Primates; family Hominidae; genus Pongo; species Pongo pygmaeus. The sequence continues at coordinate 148,673,327 of NC_072380.2, forward strand.
TGGCTTTATGTCACTACACATTAGTTTACATTTTCTAGTAGTTACATAAGCGAAATCATACAGTATGCATGCACTCTTTTGTGTGTGGACTCTTTATTATGATTATTTTGAGATTTGTGTATGTTCAGTGTGTACCAATAGTTTATTCTTTTATTGCTGAGTAGTATTCCATAATAAGGATACACTAAAATTTGTTTAGCCATTTACCTGTCAATAAACATTCGGGTTCATTCCTAGCTTTTTGTTTTGTTTTCTGTCATAAATAAAGCTGCACTGAACATTCCTGGATGTGATGTGGACTGGGACCTTTCTGTATCTTTTACATTATTCTCCTCCCACAGTGGTAGAGATTGTCACTGAGTCTCTGTTTTCTCCTGTCATTGTCCACATTGCAGTTTACATTCTGCATCTTTACTAATGAGTTGTTCTGGAAACTTTTGCATCCCACAGATACAATCTGCAAAATGGTAGCTGGGGCGGAGTGATGCTGCAGCTTTTGGTCTAGCATGAGCCCCTATGGTCTGAGCCTGCATTCCATTTCACATCTGTGTTCAGTATGGGCGTGGCACTTTATTAGTTTGCTGCAGCACTGGGAGAAGGTATTTTTAAGCTCTTGGTAGCAAGGGTCATCTCCTGCTGGGATTCCACACCAAAACATGCCTCACCTCTTGGCAGTAACAGATGCTAAGCTGCTTTCTGTGCAACCCCATTAAGTAATCTTCCAGCAACAATTGATTGGGAACGGCTTAGGGCCTTTGATAAACTCAGGATGGATGATCACGTAGGCTGCAGCAAGACATTAACCAAGACCTCTCACGTTTCCCTTTCTGAACCACAACAGGTTCAGATAGTTTCTGAGGACCAGCTTGGGTAACTAACAAATAACAATGTGGATTCCTCTGTTATTGTCTTTTCCAACTTTCCAGTTTCAATTCTTGCAAGGAACCAAGAGTCTTTTTTCCCCTCTCAACTCCTCATTAGCATCATGGCTGTGTTGTTATTTTATAATTTATAGGTTTCAATATTAGGCTTTCCCCACAAGACTGTGCAACATACAGGCCAGGGCTGTGTCTCTGTCATTCTCTCTCTAACTCTGGGGTTTATTACAGTGTTTTACTCAGTTGATATTTGTTGACATAATAAAGAATGAAGGAGTCAGAGTCCTGTGCTCAGTCCCTAGCAATGTGACACAGTGAGTGTGCTTGGGCTACATTTTAGTCTGTTCAGGCTGTGGGAACAAAATACCACAAACTGGGTGGTTTATAAACAACAGAAATTTGTTTCTCACAGGTCTGGATGCTGGAAAGTCTAAGATAAGGATTCTGGCAGATTCAGTGTCTGGTGAGGGCCGATTTCCTGATTCATAGATGGCACCTTCATGATGTGTTCTTGCATGGTGGAAGGGGTGAGGGGTCTCTCTCAGGCCTTTTCTATGAGGGCACTAATCCCATTCCCCTGAGATTAATGATGGCTCCATTCCCATGGTCTAATCACCCCCAAAGTCTCCACTTCTCAATGCTCTTGGGGGTTAGAATTTCAACACAGGAATTTTGGGCAAGACACAAACATTCCGACCATAGCACCTCCCATTACAGACTACCACAGGTTGCATCACTTACACTAGGGGTCCCCAGTTTCTGGGCCACAGACAGGTAATGGGGGTTGGGGGACCCATGGTGTACCTGGTACCGGTCCGTGGCCTGTTACGAACTGGGCCACGCAGCAGGAGGTGAGCAGCAGGCGAGTGAGCAAAGCTTCATTTGTAGTTACACCTGCTCCCCATTGCTCACATTACCGCCTGAGCTCCGCCTCCTGTCAGATCAGCAGTGGCATTAGATTTTCATAGGAGCATGAACCCTATTGTGAACTGCTCATGCAAGGGATCTAGGTTGTGCAATCCTTATGAGAGTCTAGTGCCCGACGATCTGTCACTGTTTCCCATCACCCTGAGATAGGATCATCTAGTTGCAGGAAAACAAGCTTGGGGCTCCTACTGATTCTACATTATGGTAAGTTGTATAATTATTTTGTTATACATTACAATGCAATAATATAGAAATAAAGTGCACAATAAATGTAATGTGCTTGAATCATCTGAAGCCATCCCCCACCCCGCCCTCTTGGTACATGGAAAAATTGTCTTCCATGGAACCAGTCCCTGGTGCCAGAAAAGGTTGGGAAATGCTGACTTACACAACAGAAATTTATTTGCTGAGTTTTGAAGGCTGGAAGTCCAGGATCAAGGTTCTGGCAAATGTATTAGCTTTTCCTCCTTCTCTGTCTCATCATTCCTTTCTTCTGCTTCCTGTGATCACCTTTTGAACTGTTTTTGCAAATTTATGTCTTGGGCTTTGCTCTTAAGGAAATCTAAAATAAGACACCATAGTTTTAGAAAAAGCTAAATAGTTTCTCTTTTTGAGAGTTCTCATAGGGTTTTATCAACTATTTTGGATTATACTTATCTAATTATGGTATGTTTTGGCCATTGAACCCTTTAAAATTTATTATCTTGAAAGCATGTGCCCCACGGACTATAAGCGTGCTTTTGTGTTAGTGTTGGTTTAACATACAGAAATATCAGAGCTTAGGGTATCCTTTTAGATGCCAATTAAACATCACTCAGCATTGAAGACATATAGTCTTCTGAGAATACAGTAACAAAGGGTACTGATGGTTGCACAAAAATATCATAACATTATGATCCCTTGGTACTACTTACAATTTATAACACCCAAACACACATGACAAGACAAGGAATAATGACTGGCAAGGCTCAGTCATTATGTAATGACAGATCTCTCTGTGAGATACCTATTTTGATTTCTCATTTGATGAAAAAATTGTGATGCTTACAGAACAATAATATAATTTTGATTTAGCTGATTTTTAATTCTATTTTACTTTAATTTCCAGCAACAATTGATAGGGAATGGCTTAGGGCCTTTGATAAACTCAGGATGGATGATCATGTAGGCTGCAACACATGATCCATGTGCAGAACGTGCAGGTTTGCTACATAGGTATACGTGTGCCATGGTGGTTTGCTGCACCTATTGACTCATCATCTAGGTTTCTTCCCCCACAGTCCCCAGTGTGTGTTTTTCCCCTCCCTGTGTCCATGTGTTCTCATTTTTCAACTCCCACTTATGAGCGAGAACATGCAGTGTTTGGTTTTCTGTTCCTGCATTAGTTTGCTAAGGATGATGGCTTCCAGCTTCATCCATGTCCCCTGCAAAGGACAAGATCTCATTCCTTTTTATGGCTGCATAGTATTCCATGGTGTATATGTACCACATTTTCTTTATCCAGTCTATCATTGAAGGGCATTTGGGTTGGTTCCATGTCTTTGTTATTGTAAACAGTGCTGCAATAAACATACATGTGCATGTGTCTTCAAAGTAGAATGATTTACATTCTGTTGGGTGTATACCTAGTAATGGGATAGCTGGGTCAAATGGTATTTCTGGTTCTAGATCCTTGAGGAATTGCCACAATGTCTTCCACAATGGTTGAACTAATTTACATTCACACCAACAGTGTAAAGTGTTCCTATTTCTCCACAGTTTCACCAGCATCTATTGTTTCTTGACTTTTTAATAATCGGCATTCTGACTGGCATAAGATGGTGTGTCATTGTGGTTTTGATTTGCTTTTCTCTAATGATCAGTGATGTTGAGCTTTTTTCCATATGTTTTTTGGCTACATATGTGTCTTCTTTTGAGAAGTGTCTGTTCATATCCTTTGCCTACTTTCTGATATGGTTGGTTGGTTGTTTTTTTTTCTTGTAAATTTGTTTATGTTCCTTAGATATTAGACCCTTGTCAGATGGGTAGATTGCAAAAATTTTCTTCCATTTTGTAGGTTGCATGTTCACTCTGATGATAGTTTCTTTTGCTCTGCAGAAGCTCTTTAGTTTCATCAGATCCCATTTGTCAATTTTGGCTTTTGTTGCAATTGCTTTTGGAATTTTCATCATTAAATCTTTGCCCATGCCTATGTCCTGAATGGTATTGCCCAGGTTTTCTTCTAGGGTTTTTATGATATGGGGTTTTACATTTAAGTCTTTAATCCATATTGAGTTAATTGTTGTATAAGGTACAAGGGAGAGGTCTAGTTTCATTTTTCTGCATATGGCTAGCCTCCTTTCCCAGCACCCTTTATTGAATAGGAAATTTTTTCTCCATTGCTTGTTTTTGTCAGGTTTATCGAAGATCAGATGGTGGTAGATGTGTGCTGTTATTTCTGAGGCCTCTGTTCTGTTCCATTGGTCTATATGTCTGTTTTCATACCAGTAACATACTGTTCTGGTTATTGTAGCCTTGAAGTATAGTTTGAAGTCAGGTAGCGTGATGCCTCCAGTTTTGTTCCTTTTGCTTAGGATTGTCTTGGCTATACAAGCTATTCTTTGGTGCCATATGAAATTTAAAGTAGTTTTTTTCTAATTCTGTGAAATTTGATAAGAATAGCAATGAATCTATAAATTACTTTGGGTGGTATGGCCATTTTCACAATATTGATTCTTCCTATCCATGAGCATGGAATGTTCTTCCATTTGTTTGGGTCCTGTCTTATCTCTTTGAGCAGTGGTTTGCAGTTCTCCTTGAAGAGGTCCTTCACATCCCATGGTAGCTGTAATCCTAGGTATTTTATTCTCTTTGTGGCAATTGTGAATGGGAGTTCATTTGTGATTTGGCTGTCTGCTTGTCTATATTTGGTGTATAGAAATGCTTGTTATTTTTGCACATTTATTTTGTATCCTGAGACTTTGCTGAATTTGCTTATCAGCTTAAGGAGTTTTTGGGTTGAAACAATGTGTTTTCTAAATATAGAATCATGTTATCTGCAAACAGAGATAATTTGACTTCCTCTCTTCCTATTTGAATATCCTTTATTTCTTTCTATTACCTGAGTACCCTGGCCAGAACTTCCAATACTATGTTGAATAGGAGGGGTGAGAGAGGGCATCCTTGTCTTGTACCAGTTTTTGAAGGGAATACTTCCAGCTTTTGCCCATTCAATATGATATTGGCTGTGGGTTTGTCATAAATAGCTCTTATTATTTTGAGATATGTTCCATCAATATCTAGTTTATTGAGAGTTTTTAAAATGAAGAGATGTTGAATTTTATCAAAGTCCTTGCCTGCATCTATTGAGATAATAATGGGGTTTTTGTCTTTGGTTCTGTTTATGTGTGATGGATTACATTTATTGATTTGCGTATATTGAACCAGCCTTGCATCTCAAGGATGAAGCCAACTTGTTTGTGGTGAATAAGTTTTTTGATATGCTGCTGGATTTGGTTTGCCAGTATTTTATTGAGGATTTTTGCATCGATGTTCATCAGGGATATGGGCCTAAAGTTTTCTTTTTTTGTTGTGTCTCTGCCAGGTTTTGGTATCAGGATGATGCTGGACTCATAAAATGAGTTAGGAAGGAGCGCCTCCTTTTCAATCATTGGGAACAGTTTCAGAAGGAATAGTACCAGCTCCTCTTTGTACCTCTGGTAGAATTTGGCTGTGAATCTGTCTGGTCCTGGGCTTTTTTCCATCAATAGGCTATTAATTACTGCCTCTATTTCATAACTTGTTATTGGTGTATTCAGGGATTTGACTTCTTCCTGGTTTAGTCTTGGGAGGGTGTGTATGTCCAGGAATTTATTCATTTCTTCTAGAGTTTCTAGCTTATTTGCATAGAGGTGTTTATAGTATTCTTTAATGGTAGTTTGTATTTCTGTGGGATCAGTGGTGATATCCCCTTTATCATTTTTAATGTGTCTATTTGATTCTTGCCTCTTTTCTACTTTATTAGTCTAGCTAGTGGTCATCTATCTATCTATTTAGTTAGTTTTTTAAAAAGTACAGCTCCTGGATTCATTGATTTTTTGGAGAATTTTTCGTGTCTCTATCTCCTTCAATTCTGCTCTGACCTTAGTTATTTCTTGTCTTGTGCTAGCTTTTCAATTTGTTTGCTCTTGCTTCTCTAGTTCTTTTAATTGTGATGTTAGGGTGTCAATTTGAGATCTCTCTAGCTTTCTGATGTGGGCATTTAGTGCTATAAATTTCCCTTTTAATAGTGATTTAGTTGTGTCCCAGAGATTCTGGTACATTATCTCTTTGTTCTCATTGGTTTCAAACAACCTCTTGATTTCTGCCTTAATTTCATTATTTACCCAGGAGTCATTTAGGAACAGGTTGTTCAATTTCCATGTAATTGTGTGGTTTTGAAAGAGTTTCTTAATCCTGATTTCTAATTTGATTGCACTGTGATCTGAGAGACTGTTTGTTATGACTTTGGTTCTTTTGCATTTGCTGAGGAGTGTTTTACTTCCAATTATGTGGTTGATTTTAGAATAAGTGCTGTGTGGCACTGAGAAGAATGTATATTTTGCTGATTTGGGGTGGAGAATTCTGTAGATGTCTACTAGGTCCACTTGATCCAGAGCTGAGTTCAAGTCCTGAATATCCTTGTTAATTTTCTGTCTTGTTGATCTGTCTAATATTGACAGTGGGGTGTTAAAGTCTCCCACTATTATTTTGTGGGAGTCTTAGTCTCTTTGTAGGTGTCTAAGAACTTGTTTTATGAATCTGGGTGCTCCTGAATTGGTTGCATGTTTATTTCGGATAGTTAGCTCTTCTTGCTGAATTGATCCGTTTACCATTATGTAATGCCCTTCTTTGTCTTTTTTGATCTTTGTAGGTTTAAAATCTCTTTTGTCAGAAACTAGGACTGAAACCCTTGCTTTTTTTTTGCTTTCCATTTCTTGGTAAATTTTGCTTCATGCCTTTATTTTGAGCCTATGTGTGTCTCTGCATGTGAGATGGGTCTCCTGAATACAGCACACCAATAGGTCTTGACTCTTGATCCAATTTGCCAGTCTGTGTCTTTTAATTGGGACATTTAGCCCATTTACATTTAAGGTTAGTATTGTTATGTGTGAATTTGATCCCGTCTTCATGATGCTATCTGGTTATTTTGCACACTAGTTGATGCAGTTTCTTCATAGTGTCATTGGTCTTTACATTTTGATGTGTTTTTGCAGTGGCTGGTACTGGTTTTTCCTTTCCATATTTAGTGCTTCCTTCAGGAGCTCTTGCACAGCAGTCCTGGTGGTGATGAAATCCCTCAGCATTTGATTGTCTGAAAAAGATTTTATTTCTCCTTCACTTATGAAGCTTAGTTTGGCTGGATATGAAATTCTGGGTTGAAAATTCTTTTCTTCAAGAATGTTGAATATTGGTCCCCCTCTTTTCTGGTTTGTAGGGTTTCTGCTGAGTGGTCCACTGTTAGTCTGATGGGCTTCTCTTTGTAGATGACCTGGCCTTTCTCTCTGGCTTCACTTAACAATTTTTCCTTCATTTTGACCTTGGAGAATCTGAAGATTATGTGTCTTGTGGTTGGTCTTTTCATGGAGTATCTCAATGGTGTTCTCCGTATTTCCTGAATTTGAATATTGGCCTGTCCTGCTAGGTTGGGGGAGTTTTCCTGGATAATATCCTGAAGTGTGTTTTCCAGCTTGTTTCCGTTCTTCCCATCTCCTTCAGGTACTCCAATCAATCATAGGTTTGGTCTTTTTAAATAGTCCCATATTTCTCTGAGTCTTTGTTCATTCCTTTCCCTTTTTTTTTTCTCTGATCTTGTTTTCACGCCTTGTTTCAGCAAGGTGGTCTTTAAACTCTGATATCCTTTCTTCTGCTTGGTCAGTTTGGCTATTGATACTTGTGTATGCTTTATGAAGTTCTCGTGCTGTGTTCTTCACCTCCAACAGGTCATTTCTGTTCCTGTCTAAACTGGTTATTCTAGTTAGCAGCTCCTCTAACCTTTAATCAAGGTTCTTAGCTTCTTTGCATTGGGTTAGAACATGCTCCTTTAGCTCAGCAGAGTTTGTTATTACCCATTTTCTGAAGCCTACTTCTGTCAATTCATCTATCTCATCCTCCATCCAGTTCTGTGCCCTTGCTGGAGAGGTGTTGAGATCTTTTGGAGGAGAAGAGGCCCTCTGGCCTTTTGGGTTTTCAGTGTTTTTTTCATTGATTCTTTCTCATCTTCATGAGTTTAGTTTTGATCTTTGAGGCTGCTGACCCTTAGATGGGGTTTTTGTGGGAACTTTTTTTGTTGTCGATGCTGTTGTTGCTTTCTGTTTGCTTGTTTTTCTTTCAATGATCAGGTCCCTCTTCTGTAGGGCTGCTGTGGTTTGCTGGGGGTTCACTTCAGGCTCTATTCATCTGGTTTGCTCCCCCACCTGGAGATATCACTCAAGGAAGCTGGAGAATAGCTAGATGGGTGCCTGCTCCTTCTTCTGGGATCTCTGACCTTGAAGGGCACCAACATGATGCCAGTAGGATCACTCCTGTATAAGGTGTCTGACAACCCCTGTTAGAAGGTCTCACCTAGTTGTGTGGCACGGGGATCAGGACCCTTTTAATGAAGCACTTTGTCTCTTGGTGGAGGGGGTGAGCTTTGCTGGGGGAAAACCCACTCGTCTGGGCTGCCTGGATTCCTCAGAACTAGCAGGAGGAAAGGCTAAGTCTGCTGGTTCACAGAGATTGTGGCCACCCTCCCGCTAGGGGCTCAGGCCCAGGGAGATCAGATTTCTGTGCCTGAGCACCTGGCTGGAGTTGTTGGAATTCCTGCAGGGAGGCCCCACCCAGTGAGTAGGGATGGGTCAGGGTCAGGCCTGAAGGGGCACTCTGGCGACAGTCTGCCACAGCTGGTGTGTGGGGCTGTGGGGGACACCACTCGGGACCAAGCCATCTAGCCTTCCTGTCTCCAGCAAGGGAAAAGCGCAGCCTGGAGCTATAGAGATGGCTGCCGCCCTTCCCCTATCCAGGGAGCTTAGTGTGTTAGGCAGCTATCAGTCCCAGTGCTGGTTGCTGCCCCTCCTCCAAGGATCTTAAATGGCATAGACAGCAGGGAGCCACAGCCCTGGTGCTGGTCCCTCATTCCCCGTGGAATTCCGCAGGCTCAAGCAGATTCTAGCTGAGAACCCATTGAGAATCTGTGTGGCTCTGGAGTTGGGACCCTAGGCCCTGGTGGCATGGGTTCACGAGTGGGATCTTCCAATCCGTGGGTTGCACAGTTTTGTGGAAAAAGCATGGTTTCCCCGGCTGGGTAGCACACTCACTCACTGCCTCCCTTGGCTGGTGGGGAGCTCCTCCGCCCCGCGTGGCTCTCAAGTGGGCCGCTGAACCACACTGCTCTTCCTTCCTCTCCGTGGGTCGTGCTGGCCACTTACTCAGTTCTGATGAGAGAACCTGGATACTTTGGTTGCCTGTGCAGGATTCACATGCTATTATAGTTCTTTTTGATGGCGCTTCTGATCACTGCGGCTTCTAGTTGGCCATCCTGGCCCTGCTCCCTGATTTAGCTGATTTTATTTGTTGAAAAGTTCCATGCTTTATCACTTATTTTATCTTAGGGGTATTGGAATTCCGTTGTAATGTTGGCTTGTATGCATGTGTGTATTTTGTATGCAGTGAGAGCTTCTTGTTGGCTGCTTATGATTTGGGGCACTTTATTCTCCCTCCAGATGATTTTGGTGATGCCTCACACTTTCAGGTGGTTAGAAGAGTCCAACGATTTCAGCCAATTTGAGACTTTGCCCAGACTTTATTAAATTGGCAATAGATGAGCTATTCTCCAGCCCCCTTGAGTGATATCTCTAGGTGTGGGAGCAAACCAGATGAATAGAGCCTGAAGTGAACCCCCAGCAAACCACAGCAGCCCTACAGAAGAGGGACCTGACCATTGAAAGAAAAACAGAAAGCAAAAACAATAGCATCAACAACAAAAAAAATATTGCCACAAAAACCTCATCTAAGGGTCAGCAGCCTCAAAGATCAAAACTAGACAAACTCATGAAGATGAGAAAGAATCAATGAAAAACCCAAAAAATAGATAAGCAATAGTTGTGATCTTTTAGATCAAGGGTTGTGAACATGGTCTGGGGGCTGAAGGCCTGTCACGTGGAAAAGGCTTGACTATATAGATGCTCCTTGGCTTACTATGGGGTTATGTCCCAAAAAACTCATCATAACTTGAAAAGTCCAAAAGGCAATTAATACAGCTAACCTACTGAACATCATAGCCTACCTTAGCCCACCTTAAACATGCTCAGAACACTTACATTAGTTGGGCAAAATCACCAAATACAGAGCTTATTTTATAATAAAGTGTTGAATACTGTATACAAATGGGTGTTTTGAAGACATGACAGGATGTGAAGACACTAAACACAGTATCCAAAAAACACTGTCAACACAGCACACTGTAGAGTGTTGGTTGTTTACCTCGTGATCCTCTGGCTGGCTGGGAGCTCCAGCTCCTTGTTACTGCCCACCACCGTGAGAGCGTATCATACCACATACTGCTAGCCCAGGAAAAGGTCAAAATTCAAAATCTGAAGTACGGTTCTACTGAATGGATATTGCTTTCACACCATCATAAAACAATGAAATCATAAGTTGAACCATTGTAAGTTGGGGACTGTCTGTAGTCAGATAGAATAAAGCCAGTGACCAAAGATAACCAGAGACAGACAGGTGGACAGAAAGGTGAAACACTATCATCATGATCTGAGCTCAGGTAGATAGCTATGCCTGAGGCCAGCTTTATATCAGGACTTGCCAGTTGCACCAGTCAATAATTTCCCTTTATTGCAACTTGCTGAGCCAGTTGGTCTTGAAATTCTATTGCTTCCTACCAAAATTCTTGCCTTAGAGTATGTCATAATCTGAAATGTGTGGTAAATATTGTGCTTGGCTCTGACTCTCCTTCTACCTCCTGTCCTGCTGCCCCTTATAGGAGGAGAGTATTTGCGATAGAGTCAGGCAAACATGGGCTTGCAATCTGGTTTTAGCAAACGTTATTGTCACAGTTTGTGAGAGAGGTGTCATGGTGTCAGGTCAAGAAGGCATGTTCAGAGTCACTCAGACCTGGGGTTTTAATCCTGGCCAAGTCACTTTCTAGCTTGGTGTTATTGAGTACATTTCATAATCCCTTTGAATTATTTTTCCTCAATATAATGTGGTAATTATACTTCCTAACCTTTGGAGTTTCTTTGATAATCACAGATGACTTGCTTTGCCATCTTGATAAATAATAGTTATTATTTTGACAATCTCTTCAGTTTTCTTGTTCCTTAAAAAACAGTCTTTTATTAAATTCCTCCAGAGTGTTTTTCTAAATTTGCAAAACAAATTGACAAATGAACCAAACAACAGCAAAAACACTCAACTTTAAAATCTTTTGCAGGTGATTGAAGATCTAGTAAATAGAGGTCACAGGACAATTTGTTTTGGATATAACATAATACAGTTTCTATTTCTGCATTCCCCTCAAAAAGGACTAAATAGTGAAGTTTACATTCATTGATTTGTAAATTCACGAGCATAAACAATCTAATAAGTCCTCTTGTTTGCAAGACTTCTGTAGGGGGGCACTTCTTGTGGTCTTTTTCCTCCAAAGATAATGGGGTAAAAAGAAAACAAAAATTTCTACATTTCTTTCACCCCTACGGTCTATTGCTAATCAGCCACAATATTAAAGGCAGATGTGAACGCTCATCAAGAAATGGAAACAGCATTACCTGTGCACAAACTGTTTGTCAGGTATTCTGTATTGCTTTTTTCTTTTAACTCACCCCTAACAACCTTGGGAGGTGCAGGAGAAGCTCAAGAGGAGTAACTTTCTTCCTGCAATGTCTTTTCAGCACCCTCTATTGGTAAAGTTAACAATGGAAAAATATTTAAAGGGCCCAGCTCCATTTTTTTGCAGGGCTGTCATTGAGGGGTTACTTTGCAGCCGAATGGCAATACATTGATAAGTGGCATACTTGCAACATGAAATAAAATAAAATAACAAGAACTTCTCACAAAGGGAGAAAAATTGGTACCAAGAAAAGACACCTGAAAGCAATTTGGTTTTAAAAGAAGAAAATGTCATATGAAGTGGTACAGAAAAAAAAAGATGACTGAGATTAGATTTTGGAAACATGAAATTAGAAATTTAAAAAGTGCATTTCAAGAATAAGGAATCATAGCTCAGTAACATTAGAACTATGATCAACATCTCTGTGCCTCAGCTTTCTCATTTGAACGAAAAAGATAATAATAGAACTTACTTCTTAGGGCTGTTGTCAGAGACTTAATGGTGTATTACACAAAATAGATTTTAGAGTAGTACCTGTATTAAATGATCAACAGACATTAGGTACTACTTTTAATTTTTAGAATGCACAAATTGTTAAGTACTTATTTTGTCTTATAAAATTATATTATAGTAATGTATTCAATCATTTCATCGAATATATATTTATTGAGCACCTACATACACTTCTGTAGACATTCAAGTAGATCAGTGGCCAAATCAGGCAAAAATCCTTGATAGAGCTAATAGTCTAGCATGGAATGTATAAGCATTAATAGCCTTATGAGGTGTGTCTTGCTTTTCTTCTCTCTTTCCCCTCTACCTTTTTTTTTTTTTTTTGAGAGGGAGTCTCGCTCTGTCACTCAGGCTGGAGTGCAGTGGCATGATCTCAGCTCACTTCAACCTCCACCTCCTGGGTTCAAGTGATTCTCCCTCCTCAGCCTCCTGAGCAGCTGGGATTACAGGCGTGCACCACCACGCCCGGCTAATTTTTTATATTTTTGGTAGAGACGGGGTTTCACCATGTTGGCCAGGCTGGTCTCGAACTCCTGACCTCAAATGATCTGCCTGCCTTGGCCTCCAAAAGTTCTGGGATTACAGGTGTGAGCCACCGCACCTGGCCCCCTCTACCTTTTGAGTAAAGAGGAGGAGGAAGCTCTAGAACAGGAACTGGCAAACCATAGACAGTAAGCCATACCCAGCCCACCACTTATTTTTGTAAATATAGATTTATAGGAACACAGCCATGCCCATTTATTTATGTATTGTTTACGACTGTTTTCATGCTACAGTGGCAGAATTCAGTGGTTGTGACCGGGACCAAGTGGCCCACAAAGCTGAAAGTATTTACTACCTGGCACAGATTTCCCGTCTCTGCTCTAGAAGATGGCAGAGCTCCACAGACAGAGGGAGCCTGAGTGGAGGAAGGAACGTCTGCCTCTTTCCCCAACACACCCTGATCCATCCACATTAGACCATGTGAGTGAGAAATACACTTGCATTTAGGTTAAACCTCTGAGATTTCGGGCTGTTTGTTATGGTAGTTAGCTTAGTGTTATTAATTTAAAGTGTCAAACTTTCTAAGGGGATCATCAATTTTATGAATGACCACTCTAATCCTTTAATATTTATATTATTATCTTCCGAAGTACCTGTTCAGTGTGCAGATTTTGTCTTTTTTGCTTGATAATTGTCTATTCGAACTTGTCAATAGATGTCTTATGCTTTCGGCAATTCTCTGACATTACTTTTATTGATTTCATGAAATTCTCTGTCTTTGAAAAAGTTACAATTTCATTTTGTAAACAACTCCCAAAGTATTTGTATAAGATTTGAAATACTTGACATGCATAGAATAATCAACAAGAAAACAGAGTTGTTCATGGGGAAAGAGCCTAGTTATATCAGGAACTCTTTTTTTGTTTTGTTTTGTATTATTTTTCTTTTTCTCTTTCTTTTTTTTTTTTTTTAAAAAAAGCTTATTTATGACTATTTTTGTGTTAGGTTAATTTTGTTTTTCTACTCAACTTTGTAACTGTGAGGAATAGATATCAAAGTATTCAGATGGGGCCACTGTCAAAGAAACAAAGAGGAGAGCACATCTAACTTCTCCTGGGGGAGCTGAGAAAGGATTGACAGATGATGAGACATTTGAGCTGAGTATTAAAGGATTAATGTGAGTTTGCCAAGGGAGAATGATTGTAGGATGAGTGGTTGTAAGCAGATATTAATGACATGTATTAGGGCATGGAATTTTAAGATGTAGAGAGTTGTCAGTGGAAGCATTAGGTATATATATATAGGGCATGCAAAGGTTGGACAGGTAGGGAAGTAATAGCAAGACTGTAAAGGCTTTGAACACTTTTCGATGAGTTTTGTTGACTTTTTTTTTTTAATCAATAAGCCACCGATTTAAAAACTGTGAACTTGCCATTTCTGGTTCCATGTCTCTGCTGTACCATCCATTCTAGTCCCTCAAGAAAGTCATTCATAGACAGAAAAATCCTTAAGATTGGGTGAAACCCAGTTTGAAAACCACTGCAGAAGAGAATGGGATGTCATAGAGGGCTTTGAAGCAGTGAAGGGACATGAGAAAATCTGTGTTTCAGTTAGACCATGCTGGTGTCATGTGAGAATGGACTGGAGAAGGAGAAACTGGAGCCAGAAGAACATTTAGGAGAATGAAGTCAGTCTTCACTGCAGCTGAATTCAGAACCAATAATGATACAGGCACCTTATAAATATACATGGGTTTTAAAAAAATCCATAACCATTTTAGGAGTAGGCAGAACAATTATTATATATCTTATTTGAAGAGGAACAGCCCTCTATTACTGTTTGGTACTCTAATGTCATTGAGATGAAAGTTCATGGTATGTTTTAGAGGCAAGAGCATCTGGTTAAAGGGAGGGTTAAAGGAGGCATCTGGATAAATACTGCCAATTTTGGAGCATTCCTGTTGGGAAAATGAAAAATCTGAGTTGATTCCTGGCCATAAAGAATAGAGTATGAACTAACACTATGGTTTTGCCAGTTAAACCAAATTCTATGAATAAATGCTAAGCCCAAAGCTGAACAAACCAGGAGCTCAATATCTTCCATGCCCAGTTGGACAAAGGCTGTTAATATGACTTTGTGGTTGGTAAGACATACCAATTTCAAACTCATATGGCCAGAGATTCCGGGATGGTAAAAGTATGAAAGAAATAAAATGGAAGTACTAACAACTGTCATAGATATTTGATACTAGAGTGTTATTACTATTAACTGCCTTTTTTAAAACACCCACTATGGACCCAGGAATTTGCTTATGTTGCATTTAATCTTTACAGGCACCTGCTTGGTTCAGTTAGTTTAGTCCTAGACATCCTCTAAGGTCAATTTCATATGGCACTTCCTCCCATGAAGCCTACCCTATCCTGCAGCAGTAGCTACTCTCCAGTATCTGCTTTTAAAGGCTTTCCTCTGAGCACTCCTCATCACATTCAGCACTTTGCTTGGGATTTCTATTAATTTTGGGCTGTTGCTACTTCCCCTCCTAGATACTTAATTGATGGCAGAATCTGTGTCTAACGCATTCCATCTTCATTTGCCCTCACATTCTTCAAGAAACACCTATCATTCACCTCTATGGTAGGTGCAGGAGGTCCAAAGTGAACAAGGCCTGGTGTCTTTGTGGAATGAGTTCCCATCTCCATGGAGAAAGAAGACAGTTAAACATAATTTCAGAATGTCCAGAGTAATTGCAGACACTTAGGCTGGGTGTTGAAGTATGAAAGGGTAAAAATATAGCCAAAGATTTGGAGATGTTGGGGGTCAACATCACACTGGCAGTTGGGCTGCAAATTGCAGTTCAGATGTTTGGGGTACAGGGTGGCTGCTGGATAGGGATGGGCCATTAGTCTTCAGAGGCAGTTTTGAGAGTCATTTATTCTACCACTTCCAGTGCAGCCTCTGTGACAAAATAGGTACTCAGATGTCTGTTGACTCTCTTGCTTCCACTCACACATGGCATTTCTCATAAAGCCCTTTGATACCTCTCGTGTGATAGTTCAACTCAAAAACTTTGTGGAAGGTGATGATAGAATAAGAAAGCAATGTTTTGAAGACCTGGATTTGAGATTTGATTTCCTAGCCCTTTCTTGGCCTCTTCTGCTTTTGTTCTAACCGAGAAGGATGCCTTGAAGTCAGCAGAAAGTCTGGGTTCTTGGCAGGACATAAGTTCAGGCCCTTAGACATTCTATTTTTAATAGACAGGCATGGTCGAGTTTTGTAAATGAAAAAAATCAATAAGGCTTTGATATAAAGACTTTGCTTTTCATTTTTTTCTCTCTTTTTTGAGCACTTTTTTTCCAGTCAGGAGTGAAAGTCACTGTACTGAAAAAAAAATTATGTCCACAGATGAAATATGTTTTCCCTGATGTTTTTTGATCAGCTCAATGCATACCAAGTGCCTTCAGGTACCCAGGGTCCTGCTGGAGCTGGGGAAGGCATGTGGAAACTGAATTTGTGCATCTGTTGGCATTTTTGTGATCTCTTTGATTATTTTTAGGGTGTCTGTTGGAAGTCAAAGTTTTTATGGTTTATTAAATTTAGAAACAGAGAGAGCTCACCAGATAAATGGAGCCTCCCATCCACAGGGCAAGAACTCTTCCCCCAGTCCCGGTCCTTGCCAATTATTACACATGCTTGGTGTCAAGCCCTAATGAGCAATTTATCATGTTATTCTTTGTAACCCTTTGATAGGTCTCCATTATCTGAAGCCCAGATTCCTTAGACTGCCCTTCACAAAACAACACAATTTGACCTCAACCAGAAGTTCTTGGTTGAACATTAGAAGATCCAGGTTCAAGGTGCAGTGAGGTTGCTGATTGTTCATGTGACTGTGGATGGGTCTCCTCGCCTGCTTCCCTGGGTTGCAGAGCCTCCACAAAGCAATTTTGTTGGGAAAAATGATCTCTAAGTTTTCTTCCAATTCTTTGTTTTGTTTTTGTTTGAACATTCTTTATCTGTCTCAAAAATTTTCAAACTTACCTCCCACTGAATATCTACTATATGCCAGAAAATTCAAATATATTATCCCCTTTGCTGTTTACATAATAATAAACATATTTGCATGTTAGAGGAAAGGAAGTGGAGATCTATCATCACAATGCTGGAATCTGGCGAATGATGACCGAGTAATGGCTCAGATGATGTCCTAAGAAATGGGACCCTCATTTGCTCTACCTATTTTCCAATATTATGAATCGTACTAAGCTGATAGGACTTAAACAAATGGAGGGTGCAAAGTCTCAATGGCAAAATAAGGTGAGAATTGGCTCTAGTCTTCACTGAAGGAGCCTCAGTAATTTGTAGTCGTATTTTTTGAAGAGACATAAAAACAAATATGTAAGGACAATTTGGTCTTGTGAAAATAATCTTGTGTTAGCCACAAGGACAGAGGTTTTGTCTGTTTTATGTGTTTGGTACATGTGGAATAAACTATTTTTAAACCGGGTTCAAAAGCCATGGACATCATTTCTATCTCCATCACTAATTTATTGTGATATTTATCGTCACCTTAGTTTAGTGGATTACAATTCTAGGATCAAAATTTTCTCATTAATAAAATCAGATGGTTGGATAGCAGATGATTCTTATTTTCAGATTCTAGGAAACAATGGAGAATGCTGCATTAGTAAAAGTTACAAATATTGTATCTGAAAGACTCAGAGATAATACTTGATTATCTAGAATAACCTCTTTGTCTGAATAGGCTGGGGGCTAAAGGAAACTGTCAATTATCTCCAAAGCAAAGCTCATCAAACTTCCAGTTAAAAGGAAGAGGATTTAAATACGCTCCACTCAGAAGGTTTTTATTCTGTCAATTAAGGGCTTCTCTTGTATTTTCAAATTCTCTTTTCATTAGCTTCTTTCTTTCAGTCTATTAATATGTTTAAGTCTCTGTATCTTTAACATAGATCATTTATTTGAGCCAATGCTGCTTCTAGTTACCTCTCTTTCTCTTATCAGCTATTCCTTTATCTTCATCTAATATTTACTTGAAACCTGGGATATGTAAGTTTCAGCCTTCAACACTCCACTGACATTAAGTTTCCCAAGGTTTCCCAAACCATCTTTGGTGGTAATTCCTATGAACCCTTTCTTCATTTGGCAGGGTTACTTCCTCCTTAAAATGCTCTGCTCTCTAGATTCCATTCATGTTCCTCACACCCCCAAATCTCTTGGTATATTTCATTCCACTTCTCAGGTTTTTGTGGACTCTACTTATTCTTCCCATTTAAATATTCCTATTTTGCAGGGTTATGCTTCCAATCTTCTCATTTACACACTCTTTCCCCAGAGCTCCAGCTAATGACACCAACATCTATATCTCTGAATTCAGACTTCTATCCAGCAGCCTTCTGCATGTGAGTATCTCCCCGTCCCCACATATCCTCTCCCTCTGCTCTTCATCTTAATGAATGGAACATCAATCACTCAATTGTCTGAACCACAACTGAGGCACTATCTTTGTTGATAAAATAATTGTTAACATTACTTAGTTGTTTACGTGGATTGGAACTCTGCTAAACTCTTTATATGAAGCATTTCATTTAAAAGTCACCACAATATGATCATGAGATTTTTATTATTTTTATTTTATGGATGATTTTTTTCGACTATCTGTTGCTATCTTTTCCCTAAGTTTCACTCAGGCATTTATGGCCCTGCCTAGAAAATGAACGTGTTGGATTAGATGTTGTGTATCACCACTTTTTGCTCCAATACTTCTTTGACTTCCAAGCTAGAATTGGAGGCCCTTTCTCTCTGCTTTGTCAGGAATGTAATAACCACCTCTCCTTGCACTCATGATGCTATTCTAATTCTTCCCTGGCTTGTGCGTAGCCCCGTTGAGATGCGGTAACTTCTCTGTTGTTGCATCCTTTTTGTCCCTAGCATAGAGCACAGTATCTGATGTGTTCACCATAAATGTTTGTTGGACAAATAATTAAATTCTAATGTAAGTTTTTTATACTTTATGGTTGACTTTAATTTAACCTATCCACATTGGAAAACAATTACCCATTAGCTTGTAAAATTAAACATTCACATATGCAGCTGCCCAGGAATTGTACCCCTAGGTGTACACTGAAGGACAATTCTTGCACAGGATTCAGGAGACATATTTAAGAATGGGAATAGCAGTACTTTTGCATTATTGTACTATTAGAAACCTCACTAAAGGGGAGTAGGTGAAGACATAATGGTATATTCACATAATAAAATAGTATACAGCTGTAAAACTGAATGAACTATGACCACACCCAACAGAGATAAATCTTATTAACATAATGTTTGGTTGAAAAGAAAAACATAAATTGTTTTCGATATGACAGCCTTTTTGTAAAGTTAAGATATACGCAAGACTAAATAATATCTGTAGTTTAGATATATGTGCCTGTGTTGTATACATGTGAGTATGTGACGAAGATTTTATAAACTAAAAGTAAATTTAATGATCCACGAAATTTAAAGTAATTACTATCTTTGGACTTGGTTAGGAGAGAAAGGCAAGGAAATTGGAAGAGGAGAGCCTTAAATTAAGTAAATGGTGAGGTTCTTATTCATGGATTGGGCAATAGATATATACATGCTTTTACATGATTAAATTATAATGAATGAAATGAAAATAAGCATGGATCATTGATAGTGTTTCTTGAACCAAGACCTGGAATTACTCAACCTTTGTTTATGGTCACACAAAATAAACACAAAAATAAAACTCTGATTTTTTGAATTTTATCTTCCTGTAACCCACATGACAGTACCCCGCTCCCCACCATCTGCTTACCATTCATGTCAGGATAGTGCTAGAATTTAAAAAGGAAAGTGAAGAATCCAGATGATCTGTGGATATATCACAAGAAGACATTTTCTATCTGTCATCTATCTTATCTACCCATCCATCCATCCAACATGCCTCTCTCTGCCTTTTACTCTTAGGCAACTGACAGATTTAGAACTTGTTTATAAACTGCTTGAGAGAAGAGGCCACATCTTTCATCTTTGCACTCTCCACAGTGTCTTGCTTCTGTTATAACTACAAAAATTTGGGTTATATAAAAAGAGTAGAAAATATGTAAGAGTATTCATTAAACAGTTGAAACACACACTTATCAAGCAATGGGACCTTAATCAGTTTATCTCTAAACAGAGTTAGGGATGATACTGTTCATTCCACAGATTCCAATGATGAGAAAATGGAGGCCCAGATAATGAAATGGGCCTAACCGTGTTCACACAGTGAATTAAGAGCAGATCTTGGGGCCTGGCAGGGTGGCTCATGCCTGTAATCCCAGCACTTTGGGAGGCTGAGGCAGGCAGATCACTTGAGGTCAGGGGTTCAAGACCAGCCTGGCCAATGTGGCGAAACCCCGTTTCTACTAAAAATACAAAAATTAGCCCGGCATGGTGGTGCATGCCTGTAGTCCCAGCTACTCAGGAGGCTGAGGCAGGAGAATTGCTCTAACCTGGGAGGCTGAGGTTGCAGTGGGCTGAGATTGTGCCACTGCGTGCCAGCCTGGGCAACAGAGCAAGACTCTGTCTCAAACAAAAACAAAAACAAAAACAAAACAAAACAAAAAGCAGATTTTTCCATTTCTCTAGGCTAGAAGTTTTCCAACCTGGTTGCACATTACACTCATGTAAGGAGCTCCTAAAAGATGATGCTTTTGCTGGACACTGCTGGCCCAGATATTATGACTTAATTGGTCTGAGGTGCGGCCTGGAGATACTTGAACAAGCTTGCCAGGTGATTGCAATGCACAACTACTAACTCTCATGCCCATGTTTTTCCTGGAAATCCTCCTGGGAGTTGGGTTATCCGCTGGTATGACTAATTATTGTTTCAGGCTCCTATGTGAGTCTCCAGGGTGGAAGCTCCTCGGCCTACCTAGACACAGTAGGAACCAGAGGGGGTAAACAGCCACTGAAACTGCAGGAGAAAGAGAGGAGACTTAATGGATTCAAGAGGAGAAGCTGAGTCTCTCTTTCACATAAGGGAATTTTGAAGAATGTAATTTATTTCTAATCTTTATGCTGTGCTCTGATTAATTAAAAAAAAGAGATTCTTCATAAATCTTTCACACTTCAGTCAAGTGAACTTCCTGGAATGAGAAAACACTAAAGATTACGGTGCTTCAAAAATAAACCAGATCTTGTTCCCTCCCTCCTTCCCTCCTTCCCTCCCTCCCTTTGTGGAGGCTCTGCAACCCAGGGAAGCAGGCAAGGAGACCCATCCACAGTCACATGAACAATCAGCAACCTCACTGCGCCTTTCCCTTCCCCTTCCCTTTCCCCTTTCCCTTCCTTCCTTCCTTCCTTCCTTCCTTTCTTCCTTCCTTCTTCATAAATCAGCAACTAATGGACTCTTCACTGTGTGCTAGGTTGTTGCTCAGATACAAATAGTGACTGGAGAGAGCAGTGGATGAAACAAGCTGAAAAAGACATGGTGCCCCCTCAAAAGCCCTAAACTTGAGTAAATAGGGAACACTTCTGTGGGAATGTCTTGTCAGAGAACCCCGGAGATGATCAAACAACTTGAGCATAATTTCAAAGCAGATTTATATCCATGTATTCACATTGTTGTATGGTTTTGTGAAATCCACAATAATCGTATATTTTTGTATTCTTTTTCTTTTCTCTCTCTCTTTTTTTTTGAGACAGAGTTTTGCTCTTGTTGCCCAGGCTGGAGTGCAATGGCACAATCTCAGCTCACTGTAACCTCCACCTCCCGGGTTCAAGCAATTCTCCTGCCTCAGCCTCCTGAGTAGCTGGGATTTCAGGCATGCGCCACCACGCCCGGCTAACTTTGTATTTTTAGTAGAGACAGGGTTTATCCATATTTGTCAGGCTGGTCTCGAACTCCTGACCTCAGGTGATCAGCCCACCTTGGCCTCCCAAAGTGCTGGGATTACAGATGTGAGCCACCGTGCCCAGCTCGAATTCTTTTTCTTTTTTTGTTTTTTGTTTTGTTTTGTTTTTTGTGGTGTTATTTATTTATTTATTTTATTATACTTTAAGTTTCAGGGTAGATGTGCACAACGTGCAGGTTAGTTACATATGTATACATGTGTCATGTTGGTGTGCTGCACCCATTAATTTGTCATTTAACATTAGGTATATCTCCTAATGCTATCCCTCCCACCTCCCCCCACCCCACAACAGGCCCTGGTGTATGATGTTCCCCTTCCTGTGTCCATGTGTTCTCATTGTTCAATTCCCACCTATGAGTGAGAACATGTGGTGTTTGGTTTTTTGTCCTTGCGATAGTTTGCTGAGAATGATGGTTTCTTAAAGTTGTCTCCCAAATTGTGTGAGCTCATGGCTCTGTGAACAATGCCTGCTACTACCCTAACTTTCTTCCATAATTCTTTTCCTTCAGCATTTATTGAACACGTATTTCCTGATTCAGTCTGCACTCTGTCATTGGTTATTTGACACAGGGCTGAGGGTTAGCTCACAGGGCAAGTAGCCTGGGGCTGGTACAGGAGCCCAGCTGGAAGTCTTTGCTTAATGTATTCCCATCATGAGAGTAATCACACACATTAGTATTTTAAGTGCTGTAAGAAGTAAAGAAACCTGGGCAATTTTATTAAAATCTGCATTTCTAGACTTACTTAATCCAGATTCAGATTCAGGAAATACTTTTTTTTTTCCTTTGTAATAAAACCTATTAGTATTTTCTGGAACTCATATTCCACTTTGAGGAACACTGAGTTGGGAAATGCGACAGGTGGCTCAGCAGCCTACTCTGGTGTTGGTGGAAACGGGGAGTCATGCTTGTATTAATTATGCAGTTGTTGTTGAGTGCCAGTTAGGGGTTAGGTTCTAAAGTAGATGCTGGGGATTCAGTGGAGAGCAGAAACAGATGTGGTCCTGCTTTCAAGGAACTTAGAGAAGAGATATGTCAAAAAGATGCATGACTATCAGCTGATATGGTTTAGCTCTGTGTCTCCACCCAAATCTCATCTCAAATTGTAATTTTCACATGTCAAGGGAAGGACCTGGGGGGGAGGTGATTGGATCATGGGGGCAGTTTCCCCCCTGCTGTTCTCATGATGGTGAGTTCTCATGAGATCTGATGGTTTTATAAGGGGCTGTCCCCCTTTCACTTTCTCTTCTCCCTCCTGCCACCTTGTGAAGAAGGTGCTTGCTTCCTCTTTGCCTTCTGCCAAGATTGTAAGTTTCCTGAGGCCTCCCCAGCTATGTGGAGCTGTAGGTCAATTAAATCTCTATTCTTTATAAATTACCCAGTTTCATGCTCTTCTTTATAGCAGTGTGAAAACAGACTAATACATCAGCTTTGATAAGTACTATAAAATGAAAACTAGAGCGGGCAAGGGGGTACCTGTATAAAGGGGGCTAGCACTTTATCTAAGTCTAAGAGAATATCCTTGGAAAAGCAACAAATGAGTGGAGATCTGAAAAATAAATAGGAATTTCACACATAAAATGTTAGACTGAGGAGCTGCAAGAGAACTCCAGGCAGTGGAGCAGTGCACACAACCCCCTGTGGAGAAGAATGCATGGCATCGCTGAGTGAGTGAGGAAGTGGTTTGAGAACTATCCTTATTCTACCTTCTGCTTCCTTGTGGAGCCTTTGGGATATTTTCTTTTTCCAGCACCATGAAGATTATATGCTGACTTTGAATCACCTCTATGGACTGCTGGATAATATCTTCATGGTACTGACCTGAAGGCATTTCAGAACTAAAGTTCTAAAGAGAGATGTTGTTTCCACGTCAAAGGCATTGGGTTCACAAGGCAAGTATGTGATGCTCCTTTCCAAAGCCTTGTGCGTGCTCTTCTCTTGACACTTTGTCCAAGGGATACTTCCTTGAGTTAACTACCTGCATTTTGTTGAAAGGGTGAAAATTTCTGTTTTCTTCTTTTTGCTTTAAAAAATATGATATTGCATTTAAAAAAGAAGATGATAGTTTGAACTCTTCTCTAGAAGGAATGTTATATATGGCAGAACTTGGCTATCACAGTCCTTGGTACATATACCATAGTCACTAAAAATATAATTTGGAATAAGCTGCCTGTGAGCCTTGGAATTTGAGGTATCAGTGACTGTCTTTTCAGCCCTATGAGTGCTGATGCTTTGGCTGCAAACGTGCTCCTCAATTTCATTTCCATAAATCATTCTTTTATAGAAAGTCCCCTTGCTTGGCTCTGAACCTGCATCCAAAGGCAATAGAAATCCTCCCATGCCTGGAATAAGTCTGCAAGATGAGGCTGGTGAGCAATACCTCAGAGATCTGGGTCCATGCTCCTCAGGAAGGTGACCCCCTCTAGAGAGAAGTCCTGAAGCAAAACTTTCTTTCAGATCCAGGCAGGAGTTGGGCTGGAAGCTGACCCTTAGACTAGAATTTAAGTGCAGGTGATTCATTTAAAAGATGATTTTGGGAAACAACAGCAGGGGAGGGGTAATATAAGACAGCAAGAGAAGGAAGCCAGCAAAGTGTATGTTGTCAAGAAAGTTACTGTTATGGACAATGGGAGTCAATTATTTGGGAGAACTTTGGGAGCCAGAGTAGGGCATAAACCTCCGAGTCCTCCCACCTGATGTGGAAGGGTGCTGCAGTAGTTAGCCACCAACTCTGCATCTTTCACTGTTGAGGGAAACCTTCAGGGTCTTCCAGCTTTCCTGTATACGGGTGGCCCCGGGATTCAGGAAGAGCCTTCCCTGTATAGAGGTGGGTAGTGAGTGGATAGGAGAGGTCACTAATAGTGTCTGGCACAGGGTTGACTCCACATGAGCCTGGGCTTGCCAATGGTCTTGGGAAAACAAAAAGCTATTTTTAAAAGGGACAGAAATGAGTGGCAAATGGGCTGTGCATCTTGGGCAGAAGTTCCTTTTGGGAAGAGGGAGGCTCTTTCCTAATAAGGTCATGACAATGAAATAAAAGGCAAATCTCCACATTTAATACACACAGTGCTTTCTTTAGGTGGCGTGTGCCAGGATGGCACGGCAGTGTGTTAGTTCCTTTTTATTTCCCAAGGTGATGCTACATCATTGGGCTTTTTTTCATGCTAATAAATATTAAGGAGCTGTTAGGGTTATTTCTCTTGCTTTTTAAAAAAAGTAGTGCCAACATTCTTTAACCTATTCTTGTCACTCAACCATAGTCTTCTGTGGGCTGGAGATTGGAAAATCAGTTAAGAAGGGCATATGGGATGAGCACCAGATAGGAGAGGCTGTTTACAGTTTATTCAAATAGCGGAATGCATATTTTCTTTTTCTTTTTTGTTATAGAAAGTATTGAATACACTGCCAAGGTTGAGTTGGAGATAGAGCATTAGATTTTCCACATGTTGCTTTTTAGGACCAGAGGTGTTTTATTCCCTTGGAGATCTCTGCAAGTAGAGTTTGGTGACTGTGGCTATTATCATACCAACCTTAACCTGGACAGATGAACTTGGCTCATTATGTAAGAAGCTTAACAGCTGGCTACTTGAGATCCCTTAGAACAATGGGTTAGAAAGCAAAGAAGCTAGTACAACTGTGAGCAGGCCAACATAATTTTTCACTTCATAATATTAATAATATCTAATGTCATTTTTCTGACAACTCTTCACTGCCACCACTAAAATAAGGTTATTTCTCAATAGGAGAGAACAGGGAACAGAGGTTAGATCAATCTACTTTCAATTTCACTAACACTTTTAAGGTGCTTCTCTATGGCAAGGTCTGTGCAGAAAACAATGCTGATACAGAGAAGGAGAATCACTGGTCTTGCCTCTGGAAATGTACAGCTTGGGAAGGGACAATGATAAGTAGTAGAACACACTTATAAAACAGCTGGTAGCTATTGTAGCAGAGCTTTCTATGGTGCAGATGGATGGAGAGAGGAGGAGGAAGTTCTTGGATGAGTCTACCTGGGAATTGCTGAAGATATGACTCAGGGCAGGAGGAGTGGGGGGCGGGTACAGTCTGGAGCTGGCTTCAGTAGAATTTGCTTATGGTGCATGTGGGCCAGATGATTATGACTTCTGTGTGGGAGGCTGAGAAAAGGCACAGGTTGAGGGCCTGGGTGGGAGGAGATGAGTTCTCGTACATGTTACATTTGGGGTGCTATGAGACATTCTCGCAGAGATACCAGGTTGGGTTCTTGAGAAAATATTTGTCCTGGAGGTAAGGGTTTAAGTGTCAACAACATGGATTTCCATCTGCCACAAATGGGTAGAAAGTGATTTCTTTAATTAAAATAGGGAATATAAGATGAGAGTAGAATGGGACTGGGAGAAGAAAGAGAACACGTCAAGAACACCATAGATCATCAATAGATTTTTTTCTAGGGTAAAGATGGGAAAGAACTAACATTCTATTTGGTGCCAGACTATTTTTCATATGCTGTTTCTTTTATTTCCCACAATAGTTTGATGATATGATGTGCTAGTCCCATTTTACAGGTGGGGAAACAGAGACCTGGAGTGATGGCGTGGATGGCCAAGTTTACACATCTGTTGGGGAGGAGGGGGCTGACGTGTAACTTCCTTCATTTCCTTCATGCTTTTAGCATTCAATACCAATGAAACAGGAAATGGGAGACAGAAAGATAGCATTCAAAATGTTAATAAGAAATGGGAAATAAAAAACGTCATTCAAAATGACAGCTTTATTACACAGGCTGATTGGATACTAGAGTTTAGATATGTAGCGTGGTGGGTATCCTAAGACTTTACTCCAGAATTGAATTTACCAGCTCTCTTAGGTCCATGGGTCATGCCAAAATGTGTGTAATATGAGCTTACGGTAGAGGAGAAGGCTGACCCTTGAGGTCAGAATGAGTTAATCCCTGTATGCCAGAAAACCTTTCAACATCTCCATTCACTCCCCTCCTCTAAGTGAGTGATGGGTAGAGAGAGGGTGAGAGTGTTTCTCCAGCAATGTTCCTTCTTAGGGAGTGAAGTAGAAATTTATTTTCCTCCTTGGAAATACAAGTGGCTAGTAAGCTTTTGATGATATGTAGTCAATGGGATTCGAACTCAGGTTCAACAGAGTCTTGGATCCATTTTTATCACTCTGCAATAGAGGGCACCAGTTAATAACATAAACTTGGAACAACAAAATTAGACATCTTCAGGCACACAGTTATTTTTCATGCCTAACATCCCTCTCAGCCCCTTCTAGGAAGAAGCATCTTTTTGGAAGCTTGGCCCTGGCTTCACATCCTAGCCTCATCTCACTTCTCCCTGATGAGCATGAGAACCTAGCATTATTCACGAGGCTCTGACTCTGTCCTGGTACAAAGACAAGACCACTGGGTAGAGAAAGTATGAATCCTCCCTTTCACCTTAAGTAGTATTTGGAATTAGTGTTTCTTTTTGTGAGGATAGGAAAAAAAAGTGTTTTTTTTCTTTTCTTACACCATCAACGTAACACAGCATATTCTACCTCACTTCACTTCTGGTCATCAAAATGTGTATGGGATTTCTCCCCATATAACCAATTCTGAGACAAAAACCAGCTATGTGTGCTTTAATTCAGTTCAATTCTGATATTGACTTGGAATGAGTTGAGTTGGGTTGACATAGGTTAAACTGACTGGTGTTGAGTTAGAATTGGAATGAACTCAAGGCGAAGAGATACAAGAATACCTCCAGCCAGTGAACTAGGATACAGGAAAAATGAACCCAACTCAACTGACAGAATGAACAGATGAGATGCTATACAGGTCACAGGAGGAAGCTATGTTAATGAATCAAACATTTATTGAGCACCTACTAAGTGCTTGGTGAATGCAATAGTGGAATAAATTCAGAATATTGTGGTTGTGCTCAGGAAGTGAATTTGACCAAAACTGGGGAGATTTCCAGAGGAACTGATATTTGAGCTTTGTTTTAAAGGGTGGTTTATAGTTATCTAGACAAACAGGAAAGATAAAACATTCTGGACAGGGGAAAGAAAGACAATTTTCTAGATTCTCCAAGATATCAAAAGTGCCTGAAACATGGAATACAGGGAGCTGAAGAGGTAGGACTAGAATGAGAGAGACAAGGTGGGAAAGCTGGGAAGACAGGCCAAGCTCAGATCACTAATGGCCTTCTGTGCTATGCCCAGGAGTTTGGACTTACCCCGAAGAAGCTGGCCTCCTAAAGCTGAGCCCATCCCATTCTTATGATGCCATTGCTTGGTGTGACATTAAACCTTGGATGAAGTCTTAGTGTTCCAAGAATCTGAACATGTTCAGCTACTGGACACTCAGAACCCAGTCCTTTTGGGTTTGTATGGGAGCCTTATTATATAGGCATAATTGATTACATCATTGGCGGTTGGTGATCAACTTGAATTTCAGCCTCTCTTGCCTCCCTGGAGGTTGGAGGTGGAGCTGAAAGTCCCAATCCTCTAATTGTGCCTCCATCTTTCTGGGTGACCAGCTCCCTTTCTCAAGCTAACTAGGTCCCCATCCATGAGGGAATGGCCAGGAAATGCAACCCTCCTCTGCCTTGAAGTCTGCCTCCTCTGCCTCTGTTCCCCATCACTTTTGGTAGCTTCCTAACTCGCATCCTTCCAAACTGAGTGTATCTTTCCAGATTGCTAAGCAAATGATATAACCTAGTCCTTTACTGGAATCCATAGAGCCATTCTGGACCACAGATATTTTGTGTCTGGCGGTGAGAACATATAGCTATAACTTCTAGTCTTCTTATGTATCCATGACATATCGAATACATGTTTATGTTTTAATAAAAACAGAACTCTCCCTCCTCCTATTTTGGGGATACTCAGGTATTTTAATATAGAGAAATGATTTGACAGGATCTTCCACTGACAGTGAAGAAGTACAAAGGTACACAAATGCAAGCACTTAGTAATATAATTGAAACTACCTATGTTCCCTTCCCAACTGCTTTCAGAGATGTAGGACCAGTTGCAGACAGGGCAGAGCTATTACCAGAAAACAGGTCTTCTTCAGTCTGGACTTGTTTCCTCCATAGTTCCATAAGACAGGACTATAAGATCTGAGGGAAAATAATGTCCTGCTGGTATTAAGAGAGAGTCGTTGTATAGTTAAATGCACTGTACCACAGATGCTCCTGCAACCTGGGTCATTCTATCCCGAATAATGTCTAATTATATATTTCCATGGTTACTTTGAGAGATATTATAAAAATGAGTCCCCCAACCCCCTAAAACATCACAAGGACTTTAGGAAGCATATCGAAGGGAGGGCAAAACAAAACCATACAATTACCATATTCAAGCAAATAATCAGAGGCAAAATTGGCGACTGAGGCATATTATCTCCCACTAATTATCATTTTAAATGATGAAAAACTCAAAATGAATGGTACTTTCTCCACCCCTGTGCTGCACAGAGCTCTCCTTTTCCCAACTCCAGGAACTAAGGGCCTAATTATTTGCACTTAATAATGGAGCCCCATCTCCTTGGCACGAATTCCATTTGCTGCTGTAAATGGGGGCCACACATCTCGCAGAAAGTGTGGTTGTTAAATAAAGCCCTTGCGCTCCCTGCCTCCCCTTCCGATTTCCCAGCATAAAGAATGACTGTAATTAAGAGCAGCCCAATTAGCAGCCTTAGCTCAGATTCCTTCACTCCCCAAACCGGCAGGCATACCCCCTTTTTGTCTTGGGTGGGATGTCATTCTCAGAGAAGTCAAATTCAAACATACACTCCAAATCACCTTGAGCTGAGTGAAACTGTGCCATATTCCGTGTCATGCATTTCCAAAGGGAGTTTACATTGAAGGGATAAGATGGCCTTTCCAAAAGATTTTGAATTGTTATGTGGATGGAGATGAGAAATGGCTTGCTTTAAATACATCACTAATTCAGTACTTCACTTATGATATGGCTTGGCTCTGTGTACCTGCCAAAATCTCATGTTGAATTATGATCTTTTGTGTTGGGGGAAGGCCCTGGTGGGAGGTGATTGGCTCATGGGGGCAGATTTCTCCTTTGCTGTTCTGGTGATAGTGAGCGAGTTCTCATGAGATCTGGTTGTTTAAAAGTGTGCAGCACCTCCTTCTTCACTTGCTGTCTCCCACTCCGCCATGTGAAGAAGGTTTTTGTTGGCCAAGCGTGGTGGCTGACTCCTGTAATACCAGCAATTTGGGAGGCCAAGGCAGGTGGATCATTTGTGGCCAGGAGTTCAAGACTACTAGCCTGGCCAACGTGATGAAACCTTGTCTCTACTAAAAGTACACAAAAAAGTCTGTAATCCCAGCATTTTGGGAGGCCGAGGTGGGCGCATCACGAGGTCAGGAGACCGAGACCATCCTGGTTAACAAAGTGAAACCCCGTCTCTACTAAAAATACAAAAATTAGCCAGGCGTGGTGGCAGGCACCTGTAGTCCCAGCTACTCGGGAGGCTGAGGCAGGAGAAGGTGTGAACCAGGGAGGCGGAGCTTGCAGTGAGTGGAGATCACACCACTGCACTTCAGCCTGGGTGACAGAGTGAAACTCCGTCTCAAAAAAAAAAAAAAAAAAGCAGGGCATGGTTGTACATGCCTGTAATTGCAGCCACTCAGGAGGCTAAGACATGAGAATTGCTTGAACCCAGGAGGTGGAGATTGCAGTGAGCCAAAATCATGGCCATTGCACTCCAGTCTCAGTAACAGAGTGAGATTCTGTCAAAAAAAAGTTCTTCTCTTTTGCCTTTGTCCATGATTGTAAGTTTCCTGAGGTCTCTCAGTCACGCTTCCTGTACAGCCTGCAGAAGTGTGAGTTGATTAAACCTCTTTTCTTCTTAAAATACCTTGTCTCAGGTAGCTCTTTATAGTAGTGTGAGAATGGACGAATACAGCTTATTAATTGAGTATAGGGCTGGCACCTGTCATGGTCTAAGCATCATGCTAGGAGGTAGCTTTTCTGTGATGCACCTGACAGAATGCCTTTGTTCAAGTTGATCACAGCCAAGCAAGGCTAGATGGATTCATAAGCGATTGGAGTACAGTGTGATAACTGCAGTAAAAGCTCAGTAGCTTCTGTAGTGGGGGCAGTAGTGGGTGTGAAGACAGATAAGGGTAACTTTTGAGAATACAGGAACTGCAAAGTAAATACTTTCCTAGGTCCACTCCAGAAAATTAGGTCTGGCTTACAACAGAGAAAATATCGAATTGCTACTGTTGAGTACTTGTAGGTGGAATCATGCAGCTAAGCACCGTGCAAAGGTTTTCAAGGCATTTCATGCTCTCCCCTCAAAGTTCTTTCAGCCACATTTTCCATGTACGTCTACATTTACACTCTGCCTTGGCTATGCCTGACACGCTGTATTTCTCTAACGCAATGCATCTTCATGCCTGCGTTGTTCCTTCCTCTGACATCCTTTCTTCCTATTCTGTATCTACAGAATTCTGAACCTGTTTGGGCAGCATGCTCTCATGGAAGGTAACCCGACTTTGGAGAAACCCGCCCCCCCACTTCATTATTGGTTCTGCTCTGGGCAAAATGTTCATTCTCTGTGAACTCAGTTTTTTCATATATGTGAAGGCAGGGATAATGATTCCTACCTCAAAGAACTGTTGTGAGGACTAAGTGAGAAAATATAGGAGACTCACAAAACAAGGCATGTGGTGGGTACTTTAGTTACTACTTTCCTACCTGGCTTTGTGGGATCAAACTGCAGGAAATTCAATTAAAGAAACAAACCAATAAGAGCTCAAGTCCTACCAACAAGATTATACACCACTTCCTGTGGTTCAAGCCCCACGCTGGCAGCTATGGGAAGGCAGGAATGTGAGGTCTAGAGGTTTTATGAAGGTGTTGCTGGACCAGGTGTGGAGAGAAGACCCATTGCACACAGAAAACAAACCAGCTCGATATTGTGTTGTAGTGTCTACTTGTGAGAAACCTGAGGGCTGGGGGTATCCATCTTTGAATGTTCAGAGACTAGCATGGTGCCTTTCATTGAATGAATGTATAAATGACTGAACTGAATGAACAAATAAATGCACGATATTTTGGTACCTTCCGCTATTACCAGCCCAAAGTATATGCTTAATAAATTAGTACTGACTATTTGAATTAATGAAGGAAGGGTTTGCATTGCACGTCACAGGCAATTTATGATTCAGACGGGTATGCAGAAAATTTGGAAGGAGTTAGACGTGGGTTTTCTGTTGCTACTTTCCTACTTGGCTTTGTGGAATCCCACTGCAGGAAATTAGATCTGCCCCCACATTTACTCTCTGTGTGACCTTCAGCAAGCCAAATATTTGTAGCTAACCCAAGACTTAGAAGAGCAGTGATTCCAAATGAACAGCTCTCTCTCTCTTTATAAATGGCTTAGAATCAATTTCTGGGGTGCCATAGTCCCCTCCTCTCTGTAATGTCATACTCTCCATCTGCAGGTTGGTTGCTTAGATAAAACCACATGGGGCCTTCATGGAGAAGTTTATGCTTGAGTGAATGGAGTTTTAGACGATGAGTAGGAATTAACCAGAAGTTAAGCGGGGAGAGGGACCAGTGGTTTAGCGAACCTTATTTACACAGGGAGTAGAGAGAAATGTGCCAATAAAATGAAGACTGTGTTGAGGCTGGGAGGGTGAGTGGAAGGTACAAGGATAGTTGGAGATGAGGGCAGACATGTAGGTAAAACTAGAGTATGAGGGGTTTTGCAAGACACTCTGAGAGGTCTTGGTTCAGATCAGGAAAGATAAAATTATCTGAAGCCCTCTTGCATGCCAGGCAGTATCCTTCTTACTAAGTAATGACGGACGAGGAAGATGAGGTCTCTGTGCTTGGAACACACGGTCCCATTGGGGAAAAGCAGGGAAGGAACAGAAAATTTAAATGTAACGTGGTGGTGAATGCTGTAAGGGAGGTAAGAACAGATGACTGGAGAGCACAATAGAGGTCTCACCACCATGCTGTGATGGAGCTACAGCTACCATCATCATTTTACAGAAGCAGGAACTGAGTGTGCTTAACTCTCAAGCTTGAGCTCAATCTACCACACAAGGGATGGCAGAAAAAATGCCAGCAACAGTGGCTGTGTTCCAAGCTCTGCTTTTGGTGTGAAATCTCTTTTATTAGCTTCAAGGCCACAGAGAGGCAAACTCACCCCTGAGGTTATTCTACCTGCCGGGAGATGGGAAAGAATGTGGGTGTCCCAAGTGGGTCTCTGCATGTCCTGCAGTGCCCAGGCCTTGGTGCGTTTTCTACCTTCTGTCTCCCTGTGCCCCCTGACATGCCACCAAGCAGTTGCTTAGCAACATCTCCAGCAAGACTATGCATCCTGGCATAAACTGCTGTTATGCACAGGGAGAGATTTCTCCCTCCTCTCTCTCCTGCGTTTTAAGCAAAGAGACATCCTAAAATAGGGCATTTTTTTCTATTCCTTTTTTTTTTTTTTTTTGACAGACAACTTCTGTGTAAATGTTGAAATCTGTGTTGTCTGTCAGGAGCAGTCAATCTGAAAACTTTGCAGAGAAGAATGTATATTTAGTAACGGGTGACAAAGAGAGGAAGACATTGAGATGTCAATTATTCTGGTGAGTTAATACAAAAGCTGGGTATTTAAATCAAGTGGTTTAGGGAAATGAGAAGGGAAAAGAGAAGGGCTCAGTAGAGACCCTTGTATCTGAAACAGTGCCGGGCTCTGTTTTGTTTAACTCCATCTGTTGCTGAGGATGTCCGTGGGGTCATCCTAACCCTGAGAGTATCTGTGAGATCATTTGTGCTGCCACATGGAGGTTCACTCTGGATCCCTGCAGAAAACAATGCTGGGTTTATAAGCAGTGAGGCCAGATTTGAGCCCTAGCTCTGTGGATTTTCGTATTTGGACTCTGATATAGCATGCCCTTTGTTAAAATATGGAAGATTTCTGAATGATTCGGTACATAGCTCATCTCCCTCAGGCCCCTCTATAATCTCCTGTATCTACTCTCTGCCTCACCTCCCTCTCCCCACCCCACAGCCTGGGCCTTCAGTCCCCTATATCAGTGTTCTTCCACATGGACAGTGCCAGGGTTGTCCTGCTTGCGGAAGTTGTCCAGTGCCACCCCTATCACCCTAGGGCCATTGGTAGCAACCTGGGGCAATTTTGTGCCCAGGGGCTATTTGGCAATATTTGGTCTATCTTTGGTTGTCACATCTGAGGGGCAGGGTTACTACTGGCATTCAATGTTTTCAGCCCAGGGATGCTGCTAAACATCCTACTATGCACAGTGCACCTCCCCACAACAAAGAATAAGCTGACTCCAAATGTCAGTAGTCCTGAAGGTGAGAACCCCATTCTGCAGTGATCCTCTGAGGGAGAGAACCTGGCTGAGTCACGTTTGCATTTTCTGACCTTACATAGTGCTTGGCATGTCCTAGGCTGCTCAGTAAATCATTCTTTAATGAGTAAACAGCTAAACAAAAGATGAATTCTCCTAATGATTGAGCCAATACTTTCTAGTTTCAAGATACTAAAGCTGAACAGTTCCAACAGCATAGTTGGTGTATTATTTCATGCCAGATTTATTCTGGATATCAACTAGCATTCAAAATTAGTTGTGATGTGACTATGTGGCGTAAATTTATTATTGAACAAGAAATGGTTGGGGATCAAATGTCTTAACTAGCTTCTTAGGTACAGTTCTGCAGTTGATCTACAGTTTGCTGATGCCCATAGAATTTTGTCTGTTTCTCTTGGGTAGACTTTCTAGTTCCTAGTGTCCTCCTTTTTTAACCTCAGCTCACTCTGAACTTGAATGATCTCCAGTCAGTCAGCTCTTTATCCCAAGCCTTCAAGATGTGACACAACAGACCTGTGAGAGTCAATATTTCCACATTTCCTGAGTGGTGATTTAAGTTATGTCCCCTCAAAAAATATGTCCAAGTCCTAACCCCCAGTTGCTGTCGCTGTGACCTTATTTGGAAAATGGGTCTTTGCAGGTGTGATTAAGTTAAGGATATCAAGAGATGAGATCATTCTGTATTTATGGTAGGCCTAAATCCCATGACATGTGTTCTTATTAGAGAAAGGAAAGGACATTTTTGGACACAGGGGCACAGAGGGGAGAAGGCAATATGAAGAAAGAGGCAGAGATTGGAGTGATGTGTCTACAAGCTGAGGAACACCAGGAAGCACAAGAACCTAGGGGAGAGGTATGGGCAGATTCTCCCTGTGGAGGTTAATTTCATGTTTCAATTTGACTGGGCCATTGGGTGCCTAGATGTCTGATTACACATTATTTCTGGGTGCATCTCTGAGGGTGTTTGGAAGAGATTAGCATTTGAATCAGTGGACTCAGTCAAGTAAATGGCCCTCCCCTGTGTGGGCAGGCACCATCCAATCCACTGGGGCCTAAATAGAACAAAAGGAGGAAGAATGAAGAATATGCTCCTTTTGCCTGACTGCTTGAGCTGGGACATAGGTCTTCTCCTGTCCTGAAACTGGACTTGCCCTCTGGTTCTCAGGCTTTCAGACTTGGACTTGTTGGTACTACACCACTGGCTTTCCTGGGTCTTGAACGTGTAGACAGCAGATTGTGAGATTTCTCAGCCTTCATAATCAAGTGAGCTGATTCCTCATAGTAAATCTCTTTATATCTCCACCTATCTGTGTATCTATGTGTGTATGTATCTATCCTTTGATTCTGTTTCTCTGGAGAATCCTGACTAATATACTCACTGGAAGCCTTCAGAAGGAACCAACCCTGCTAACAACCTATTTCAGACTTCTGGTCTCCAAAACCATGAGAGATCATGTTTCTGTTGTTTCAGCCACTCAGTTTGTGGTCATTTGTCAGCACAGCCTCCAGAAACTAACACATCCTGTAAGCCTCCTACTGTTCCTGGTCCCATTACCTTGGATCAAGGCATCATCGACCTGCCATTTGCTCAAGTTCCAATTATGTCCTGACTCTGCCCCTGTTGGACCCATGGACTCTAGCCAACTGATGAGTTCTACAAACTCTATCCACTTTATTGCCCTTCACTCTTTTGTCCAATATATGCTCAGTGACCACTGCCCAGTTTGAGGCCTTAGTAATTTCCACTCAGCACACCACACTAGCATTCTTCTAACCTGTGTCTCCATGCCTAGCCAGGCCACTCTCCATCTGCCTCTGAATTGAAAAGCTTCCAGATCCTTAAAACCCTTCATCCAGTCCTCCTTATAATGCCGAATCGTTCAAATGCTTTAGTAGACATATCTTTCTTGATTTTTTTAAAATAAATTTTCTTTTTCTATTTTTTAAAATAGAACCATTTATTTGGCCCCTAGAATGCACTAGTCCTTGGGTTTGGCCCTGGGTATACACGGCTCTCATTTTGTTCTTCCAGATATGGTTCCTGTCCTGGGAGCTTATGCTTGAGTCGAAGCGAAAGACACAAATAATGAGTTCATTCCAGTAGAGATAAGTAAAGGACGAGAAGTTATTGGTGTTATGAAAGCAAATGACGGGCAGTGGGATTACTAAATTGCTAACCTAATTTAGGGACAGAGAAATCTTCCCCTGAGGAAGTAACGCCTTAGCTGACAGCTGTGAGATGAGCTAACAGGAGGAGCGAGGAGAGGGGAGGGTTCTGGGCCAGGCACAACGTGACCAGGGATGCAGTGTGGTGCATCTGAGAACACAGGTGGCAGTGAGTGAGGCCACAGTGAGCCAGTAGGGCAGAGATGATGTGAGGCAAGGCGGAGTAACAGGGAGGGGCTGACCATACAAAGCCTGGATTTTACTTTAAACAAAAGGAGAAGCATTGAAGGGCTTTATATAGGGAGTGAATTGATAAGATTTTTCTTTAAAATATCACTTAGGCTGCTCTGTGGATGTGGACTGGAAAAAGGCCAAGGTTGGCCTTGGGGAACCCCATTAGGGTGAAGTTCGGCCTTGGAGACACCCCATCAGGGTGAAGATTGGCCTTGGGAGACCTCATTAGGAGGCTCTGGAGGTCCTGAGAGATGAGGGTGGTTCATCCCCGAGTGCAGCTCTGGAAGTGGATGGAAGGTACCTGGGGAATGGTGGTGGGTGAGGTGCTATGGAAAGAGAGATGGCAAGGGAGATGTCCCAGGTTTTTGACTGAGAAACAGGATGCTTGGTCCCATTTATGGCTCTGGAGAAGACAGGAGGATAGACAGTTGCAGGGGAGAGGAGTCACTGAGGTGTGGTGGGAACTTTCCTCTCTCTGGCTTTCTCTCCCAGCTTCTCTCATCTTGTCCAGCTCTTGGAACATCTTGCAGCCCTGCAAACCTCAGGCTCTGTTGCCTGTGGTCAGTCCCACCTGCTGCTCCTTCTTCCTACAACACTTCTTATGTTTCTCCTTCCCTTTTCTGGGAAGTCCACCTGACTACTCACTTATTCCCCTGCCTAGAACACCTAGAACTCACTTTCTCCCAAGCAAATGCTCCTCTAGTAAAGCTTCCCTGAGCTCCCTCTCTATCCTCAGGCAGG
Organism: Pongo pygmaeus; assembly: GCF_028885625.2. Classification (NCBI taxonomy): domain Eukaryota; kingdom Metazoa; phylum Chordata; class Mammalia; order Primates; family Hominidae; genus Pongo; species Pongo pygmaeus. The sequence goes on from NC_072380.2 coordinate 148,710,368, forward strand.
ATATACGTTTTTCTTATGAAGTCATTTCTCAAGGGTAAGTGCACCAATGTAAATAAACAGACCTAGCTAGATGAGGAGAAGGTTGTCCAGCTTCACACACTGGACATCTCACACTCGACTAGGACCCAGCTACATGTAAACACGCAATAATGATACATTTCTGCCTACCAATATATGGTTGTCATGAGCATCCAGTGAAATAAGGGATGTGAAAATGTTTTATAAACTTGAGGAACTAATGATAAGTGAAGTATTGCAGGAAGCAAAATAGAATCCTAGCAGATTTCACTTGATTATTGGTGGGAAGTTGCATTTAGTTATAAAAGTTTGAAAGAGACCTCCCTTTATGACCTAAATATATTACCAAAAGACATCCTTTAAATCGTGGAAGCCAGAAACAGCCACACAATGAGACTTTAGTGGAGGAATTTTTAGAGCAAAGTTTCCCAAACAGCAGTCTGTGAACCAAGACTAGCATGTAATGAAGTTCTTACCTGTTCACAGCAAAACTGTCAGTGTAACGTTGTGTACTTACCTATTTTGGGAAGAGCAATTTTTCCTTTTAAATTGATGTTTTGTTTTGTTTTGTTTTACATAATCTGTAGCAGCAAAATAATAAGTTTGTTTCCTTACTCTGACCATTCAATTATTATTTAAAAAGTTGTATCCACTGTTTTAGCATACTCTTCATTTTTTAGTTTTTGTTGTTGTTGTTGTTGTTTACCTATTGAATTTTTTTTTCCCCTGTTTTTTTTTTTATCTTTTATTATTATTATTATTATTATACTTTAGGTTTTATGGTACATGTGTGCAATGTGCAGGTAAGTTACATATGTATACATGTGCCATGCTAGTGCGCTGCACCCACCAACTCGTCATCTAGCATTAGGTATATCTCTCAATGCTATCCCTCCCCCCTCCCCCCACCCCACAACAGTCCCCGAAGTGTGATGTTCCCCTTCCTGTGTCCATGTGTTCTCATTGTTCAATTCCCACCTATGAGTGAGAATATGCGGTGTTTGGTTTTTTGTTCTTGCGATAGTTTACTGAGAATGATGATTTCCAATTTCATCCATGTCCCTATTGAATTTTTTGAAAGTGCCAAAGAAACCCCAAGGGAAATAAATTGGCCTGGAAGCATTGGTCTATTTCCTCTGGAACACCATAGGGCTGGGAGAAGAGTGAGACTCTGTGATTTATTAGGCTTTAGTGGAGTGGATCTTACGAGTTATCTAATTTCACAACCTTCTAAGAGATGCTTTCATGCCCTCAATAATATCTTTAAAAATTGTGCCCCACTTCCAGTGATCAAATACTCATTAACTTCTGAGGGGCCATGCCATCTTTGAACAGCCATGACTCTTAGAGTGATCTTCCTTAAATCGAGGCTGAATCCATCTTCACCTCATTCCACATATTGATCCCATTATTCCCATGGAATCCCAGAGAACATTTATAATTTCTTCTTTATGGATATTATTCAAATATTAGAATTCAGTTACCTTGCTTCTTTTTCTTTTCCCTAAGACAATCAGCTTGCATTCCCAGGAAATACATTTGAATGAACCTGAGTTGATCCCGTCTCCATTTAAGTGCTTTTTTTCTTAGCCTGTTTCCTACTTCAGGGTCCTAGTGGCCCTGTAAGGATCCCTGTGACAATGCATCAGCTCCCTAGGTTACAATTTCTTGGTTAAAACTTTGTTTGCTCTGTCTGGTGCCCCTTCTTTCTGCCTGGCCTGCCTCTCTGTCCATTCACATCGGTCTGAGGTTCCGGTGCATTATCTGTTTCTTTGATAGAGCCAAGGCCCTGATGCCGACTTGATGTAGGTTCTCCAGGTTCTCTGGGATGGAGATTTGTGTGTGTGTGTGTGTGTGAGATTTATCAAGGAAGTGCCTTCGGGAAACCCACACAGAAGCAGAGTAAGCCGGATCTGTGCAGCTTCAGGTGAGTCCCGGGCTAAGCCAATGTCTGAGGCAGCCCTGGAATGTAACTACCCTTGGAGTCTGTCCCGCCCTGAGGCAAGGGAGCTTTCATACCCTCACACCCCTCAGTGGGTGATGCACTGCTCCAAGGCCCTAAACTGTTGGCTCTTAGTTTGTCTGTGTGAAGTGGCTCCAGTAGCACATGGATCATATTTTGAATAAAGTTCTGGGTGTGACTCCTTTGGAGAGCAGCATGCAGAAGCTGGGGACAGGGCCAGAGGGGCTGGGTCAAGTGCTGTGAGCCTCTGCTATAGCTCCCTACTGTGCAATGCACCTGAATCTCCTACTCTGCAGTCTTGCTCTATCCCACCCAACTCACTACCAAGCTAAGGAGTCCAGTCTGAGTGTGTCTCCCTGACGCCCTCCCATCCAATTGAGCAGCGTGTGCCAGTGTTCTGAGCATGCTCTAGCTTGCTGACAGCTTTCCCTAAATATATACCTTTTTCGTAACTTTATTTTATGTACAGGGGTACAAGTGAGGTTTCTTACATAGGTGAACTTGTGTCATGGGGTTTGCTGTTCAGATTATTTCATCACCTGGGTGTTAAGCCTAGTACCCATTAGCTATTATTTCCCGATCCTCTCTCTCCTCCCACCCTCCAACCTCTGAAAGGCCCCAGTGTGTGTTGTTCCCCTCTATGTGCCCATGTGTTCTCATCGTTTAGCTCCCACTTAGAAGTGAGAACATGCAATATTTGGTTTTCTGTTCCTGTGTTAGTTTGCTAAAGATAATGGCCTGTTGCTCCATCCGCATCCCTGCAAAAGCCTGAACTGGACTCTAGGTACATTTTGACCAGGTGAATGCAGATCAGAGTAACCACACTCTTTGTTCTCTACCCATCAAAGAATCTAAAATGGAATTGTGGGATTTTTGGAAAGCGATGTTTTGCTTGCCTCCAATTCATCCCATTAGTGAGAGAAGGATCCCCTACCCTAAATAATGCATGATAGCCAAACACACAATGCCTGACACTGGACAGATGAGACTGACGGTGGTTTATTACTCACATACACTCAGAGCCCAAAGAGGAGGGCGCTGCATGCTATGCAGGGTCACACCGAGGGAATAAATGCGCCAGTAGGGACAGTGGGAGGCGGGCTCTGTAGTAACAAGAGGACGGGGCAACAGTTGGTCACATGGGAGGATGTACATGCTTGGTTGTTTGAACATTCCATGGCTGACAGGGAGAAGAAACCTGTTAGGATGAGGAGTGGGAGCAGTGCGGCATGTCTGGTGGATGAAGGAAACTAGCTGAGTGGGGAACCTTTCCTCCTGAATGACGGCCATATCTGGGGAGAGCAGGGCAACTCATGGTTAGGTCTGTGGGATCCTATAAAGCTCAAAGATGTCAAGCCAGCAGCACATGTAGTGTTAGTTCTTACGACAGAGAGAGGCAGCCTCATTTTGAGCTTGCTGTTGATGAAAACATCTGAATATTTTCTCATATATGCTATAGGGCTGAACTATACCCCCATCCATCCCTGTGTCCCTCATGTCTGGTCATGTGTTCAAGGCAGCGATCTCTGCAGTTGCCCACTCATTGCAGGCATTCAGTAACATCCTCCTGCAGGGAGTCTGAGTGAATGAATGACTTGAGGCCTGTGGCTGTGGGAAAGGGGTGGATAAAGAGAACAGAGAAAAGGAAGTGGCTTGGGTCCAGACAAATTTCTCACTGCGATGAGCAGCAACACTAGCTGCTTCAGTCCTCTCCTACCATCACGGTTATTCAGGGAGGTCCTTTTTCAGGGACCCAGGAAGAGAATAAGAGCTCATGTACACCAAGGTCCAGGAACTGCTGCTCAGTCATTTGGCCACAAAAGTCCATTTATATCAATAAAACAGTTCTGTAAGCACAATGCAAATTTCATTACTGGTACACTAGGCTGGCTGAAATGCTTGGGTGCATCCTTAAGAAGAACACAATTATTATGCCTGATTTGTGATTTTACAGCAGTGGAGGATAGGGCCAGGGAGTCAGAGTGGTTTTTTCAACATTAGCAAGATTGGAGAGAAAAAAAAGAACAAACCCAGCAACTCACAAAATGCATAATCATTTTGCGTTTTCTGAAAATGCAAAATGTAATATGTAAAGAAAGCCTTGATCTGCAGAAGATATGAAACCAAAGTGAAATAAATCATGCTCCATGCCAGGAGCACTCAGCTCCAACATGGTTAACGAGCTTGGTCATGCACATGTATCAGGAAACAGTGAATTGCTGACACAAAGAGAAAACACAGTTGCAAAGAGTTGACTTCATTTGTTTTTCTCCTAATACTATTCTCTAAGGTTTGTTTATTTGTTTTTAATTCCAAGTATTCCCTTGAACTTGCCTGAGGAAAATGTTGTGTGATGTGCCATTACCCAGATTTTTAGAAGCCAAAGGACCTGGTTTTGTATTGCTAAGGGAAGTGACTTGGCCTAAAGATTTTTTTTTTTTTAATCTAACTTTGTGAATAGTCAGCTTTCTTTTGAGGTCACAGCCAAAATACAAGGACCCTTGAGTAGTGGAAAAAACAGAAGTTTTGTCAGACTGTTTGGATGGAGTCATGGCTCCCTCTAAGCTAGTGGCATTTGACAAGTTAGCTAACTTCTGCGATCCTTAGCTCTCCTTATTTTCAGATGTAGATGATGAGAAGAGCCCTGCCACATGGGTGGAGCATGAACAGTACATCGGAAAATGGATGTGAGTGTGCAAATGGCAAAGCCTGATGTAAAGGCAGCTTGTTACTACCCTCCCTAGGTTTTGATTTCTCCAATTGTCAAATGACTAATTTTTAAGGTTTTCTGTATTAGTCTGTTTTCACACTTTTGATAAAGACATGTATGCGACTGGGTAATATATAAAGAAAAAGAGGTTTAATGGACTCACAGTTACACATGGCTGGGGAGGCCTCACAATCATGATGCAAGGCTAAAGGCATGTCTTACATGGTGGCAGGCAAGAGAAAATGAGGACCAAGCAAAAATAGTTTTTCCTTGTAAACAACAGATCTCATGAGACTTTATTCACTACTAAGAGAAGAGTATGGGGGAACCGCCCCTATGATTTAATTATCTCCCTCTAGGTCCCTCCCACAACACATGGGAATTATGGGGGCTACAATTCAAGATGAGATGTGGTTGGGGACACAGCCAAATCATATCACTTTCAATTCTAACACTGCCAACTTAAGGAGGGGCACGTTTCTTATTTCATACAGTGTGCATGTGATGGCATCTGTAACTTGCTATACATTACGTTGAGAAGAATGACCAGATGAAGAGGATAAGTCTCTGCCCTCAAAGGGGGTCACAACATAAAGAGAAAGAGGGTCATATAAATACATTGACCCCAGTAGGAAATGTGGTCCAAGAGCTGGAGGTGGGAGCTGTGTACATGGGAAAATGTGAAGAGGAGAGTGTGTGCACAGCTGCCTTGTCTTAGTTCACATTGGAGCCAGTATGAAAACTGTTGGCCTTGGTGTGCCAGATTGGCACATCGGGGGGATTTGCAGGTCCTGTTTTTAAATCCCCTCTTGGTGGCATTGTAAGATGCAGGAGTTATGCAGCAGGAAGGAAAGATGTGGACCTTTTCTCCCCATCCTGGCTGCAGCCCTCTAGATTCATTCTGGCTCAGCCTCACAGGTGCACGTGAGGGTTTCATGTCTTATTCAAAGTGAAAGAATCAGTGAGTATTTTAGAGTTGGGCAGATGGATTCTTGGAGAACATCTAGTCCACAGTGGGAGGGAGAAGCTCTGGGGATGAGAGCTATCTTAAGATTATGATGTCTTCTCCAAACCTTTTTTCCTCCTCTCTGTCATTTAGGTCTAGTTTACAATCTTAGCTGCACCCTAGAATCACAGCAGTGATGATACAAATACCAAGGTGAACACCTAACCAGTTAAGTCAGAATTTTTGAGGGTGGGACTAAGCTATTAGTATTCTTAAAGCTTCAGGGGATTCCAACATGCAGCTAGGGTTGGGAATCCCAAGCCTCCTGCTTCACGTCTGCTCCTGCTTCCTCATGTCACTCAGCAGAGGCACCCCATCTCTATCCTAAAGACAAAACATGTCCGATGCTGAGTCAGTGCTGACCAAGGCAGGCTCACCCCAGAGGCTTGTATCTGGAATGGGTCTCATTGCCTTGACCCAGCACCTGGGGCCACCCAAGCCCACTGCACTGATTTCCCTTCTGACAACTGTCTCCTTCCTCATTTCACTCCAGTCCAACTGGCCTTCCTCTTGTTTGTCAGACACACCAAACTCATTCTCACTTCAGAACTCTGGCAACTCCTCTCCCCTTTGACTGGAAATTTTTTCCCTTTGACAGTTGAATGGTGGTTCCTTTTCACAATCAAGGGCTCAGCTCAGTCACTGCTTCAACTTTCTCTACTTTTGCCTCTGCTCCCCACCAGGTGTTCTTAATTAGAATTGCCTGAGTTCTTTTTTCCCATAGCACTGATTACTTGGTGATATAGTTTGGATTTGTGTCCCTGCCCAAATCTCACATCAAATTGTAATCCCCAGTGTTGAAGGTGGTGCCTGGTTGGAGGTGATTCGATCATGAGGGTGGTTTTTCATGAATGGTTTAACATTATTCCCTCTGTGCTGTTCTCACCATAGTGAGTTCTTATGAGATCTAGTTGTTTAAAAGTGTGTACCACCTCCTGTCTCTCTCTCTCTTCCTCCTGCTTTGGCCATGTAAAGTGCTGGCTTCCCATTTGCCTTCTGCCACGACTATAAGTTTCCTGAAGCTTCCCCAGAAGCTGAGCAGATGCTACTATGCTTCTGGTACAGCCTGTGGAGCCATAAGCCAATTAAACCTCTTTTCTTTATAAGTTACCCAGTGAAAGGCATTTCTTTAAAGCAATGGGAAAATAGACTAATACACTCCATGAAATGATTTGCTTACTTGATGATAGCCCCTCTCATTCCACAAGAATATGTGTTCTGTAAAAGCAAGAGTCTTGCTCTCTGGGTCACGGGTTAGCTCCAGGGTAAGGGTAGTGCCTCTCACAGATCTTCATAAATATTTACAGACTGAATGATGTTTTTCTGCTAGTAACCCAGGCTGTTCACCTTGCAGTGGTGTTTCGCCTCTTTCCCTCTTTATCCATTTCTGTGTCTCCCATCTTTCTCCTCCCTCCATAGTGTCATACACACAGTAGATGGACATTCCCTGGCTTGGTGGGATCTTCAATATTATCAGGCACCAAGGCACAGACCCAGCAAGTGTTAAGCATATGAAATCTTCCACTCACTGGAGCAACACATCCATTGACATTTTCTTTTCCTCCTGCTGCATTATCGCCAAGTTTGAGGACAAAATTCTGGACCAAAATGTTTCAGTCATGAGTTGTTTGTATGTTCTGCTACATTTCCTTCCTTGAGGGGGTTTATTAGCTTAAAATGGAAACTCTCCTCCTGTGAAAAGTATTGAAATGTACTTCCAAAGCCGATCAGACTGCAGCATGTAGGTCAGTCAGAAGCAAGTCCCATCTCTTCATTGGCTCGGCCCTGGGGCCTTTCTCTCAGGCTCATGAATGAGGTGCTCTCCAGGGCCCCCGGACTGACTTTAAACTTGAGCCTTCTTGGTCACCAATTAGACAGGCATAAAAATAAAAGGGACTAAAAAAAACTTTTCAAGCCATAAATCTGGACAGGGCTGCAGGGAACAAGGGCAGAGCCACCTAAGCCCTGGACTAGAGCACAGTAAATGGTTTAATTATACACAGAATCAATAACATCCACGTTCCCTGGACACACTCCACTGTGCAAAAGCAATCCAAACTCCAAACATTTCTTCTGTTTAGTTACTTGTATTACTCTCCCTCATATCTATTCTCTCACAGGACCATCAAAAAGTTTGGGAGCAAACTGGTTCTGATATTGTATTAGTCCATTCTCGTGCTGCTAATAAAGGCATACCTGAGACAGGGTAATTTATGTGGAAAGAGATTTAGTTGACTCACAGTTCTGCAGGGCTGGGGAGGCCTCAGGAAACTTACAATTATGGCAGAAGGGTAACCAAACACATCCTCTTTCACATGGTGTCAGGAAAGAGAGGTGCCCAGCAAAAGGGGAAAAGCCCCTTATAAAACTATCAGATCTCATGAGAACTTACTCACTATTACAATAACAGCATGAGGGTAACCGCCCCATGATTCAATTACCTCCCACTGGGTCCCTCTCATGACGTGTGGGGATTATAGGAACTACAATTCAAGATGAGGTTCAGGTTGGGGCACAGCCAAAGCATATCAGATATCCTGAGGGTTTTTGCCTTGGAGTAAGGAGACCACTGAGACTTCAGTGTCCAAGGTCACCTGGGGGATGGGTGTGTGAGCTGTGGCTCAACTCCACACCCTTGCAGAGCCGTTGCCAAGGTGCACATGTGCATCTGAGTGTGCGTCAGGCCCATGGGTGCATGTGTTCTAGCAAAGGAAAGTGGTAAAGAGGCAAGGATGCAGAGTCACAACTGTGAGGTTCAGCTCCTAACGCTGGGGCTCACCAGCTGGGTGGCCCTGAGCAAACTCCTTCCCTTTTCTCTTTAGCATCTCTTTTGTCTGTAAAATGAAGAGGTCAGAAATGTGGGCATCTAAGATTCTGTCCTCTTTTCCTATTTTGTGTCTCTCTGACACTTGTACCATTCTCCAAAACCATTGTGGGGTCTTATGGTCAGTGTTGGCTTTTAGGGGTGAAAAAGAATTTAATATAAATGTGAATGCCTAAATTGTGACCAGTTATTGATAAGATTTTTCCTGGGTAAGGGTCTACTCTTTCGTGAGACTCATGCATAAAGAAATGAAAAAAAGGATGAAAAAAGTGAAACAAGAAGCCCTGGGTACCACTCCTGGCTCTCTCCACCAGCTGATCCTCTCTCACAGCTTCAGTTTCCTCATGTGTGGGTTGTGTACGGTAGTAATACCTTCCATCCACGGTTGTAAGAAGACTAAGTAAAATGATGAATATGAAGGTGTTGGACACAACACATTGATATCATGAATGAGAAGAAGACAGGGAGAAAAGGCAGGGAGCATAATGTCTGGGAGGGGTTTTCCTGCTCCCTCTTCCATGTTGTGAGCCCACTGGATATGACACTCTTTGATTCTTTGCTTACTATGTCCCAGGCACAATAGTGACCTCTCTGATTGGAGGATAGATAAGATTAAATTGGGCATGTTCATCTCAGACTTTACCTTCCCCATAGAGAGTGATTTGCATGCAGAGAGCATGAGGCTGAGGACTCTTCCAGTGCTCTGTCTCTGCATGCAGCACAAAGGCTGTCCCAGGCCACCCTTGTCTGGGACCAGAGGACAAGTAGGTCTCATTCTGCAGCTCATTTAACAGGTCTGTTTGGCCTTTACTTTTAGATATGTCCATCAGTTTAGACTTGTGCTTTAAAAAGGTGATATTTTGACCTCCATCTTCTTTGCTATTAATCTGATTTCTTTTTCTTGAAAACCTGGGTGGAAAGGGGAGTGCAATTTTGCCCCTCACTTCCCCATTTGATACCCCTCAACCTCTGCTCCCACCTGACTAGGCCCGGACTTGTTCCTCAACATCTGACTTAGACAAAGACTTTCCATCTCCTTCCCAGTGATCTTTCGGGGGGAATAAATGACACAGCCTCATAAGTCACTTACTCTGGTGTTTCATAACCCTCACTGAAATGTTCTCCTTCTGGAGCTAACCTACATTCCACCCGCCACCATTTATTAAGCCCATTCCCTCCAGGCTCATGGCACTGGTCTAATTCAAGGAAAGATAAATACCTTGCTCACAATCACTCTCACCTTTTGTACAAAGTCACCCCTCTGCCTGTTATTGTTTGCTATTAGACAGATTTCCAGTAATGTGGCTTTCATGGAGTTATCTTTCCTAGGCATAATTGAATCTCAAATTTAGACTGTTAGAATTTGAAAAGTATACCAGCCCTCCTCTACAGATGATCTTGGTCTGCTGCTAGGCATTAAGCACTTAAAGATGCCATAGGTCAGCTTTATCTATTCCTTTGCACAGATGCCCAGGAGCACACACGAGCTGTCCAACCTATTAGAGATACACATGATTCGGATACTCTAGTGCTCCCTCTTGTGGATTGATATGGTTTGGCTCTGTGTCCCCATCCAAATCTCATCTTGTAGCTCCCATTATTCTCACATCTTGTGGGAGGAAACGGTGTGAGATGATTGAATCATGGGGGTGGGTCTTTCCCTTGCCATTCTCCTGATAGTGAATGGGTCTCATGAGATCTGATGGTTTTAAAAACTGGAGTTTCTCTGCACAAGCTCTCTCTTTGCCTGCTGCCATCCATATAAGATGTGACTTGCTTCTCCTTGCCTTCTGCCATGATTGTGAGGCCTCCCCAGCCATGTGGAACTGTGAGTCCCATTAAACCTCTCTCTTTTGTAAATTGTCCCTTCTTGGGTATGTCTTTATTGGCAGTGTGTAAACAGACTCATACACGGATAAACCATGCCTTCCCAGATTGAACCACAACATCACCATATCACAGAATATTCCAGGCCTGGAAGTTTCTGGAGAATTAGAGTCTGCATGTATAAGTTCTAGAGGTATTCCAGGGACCCTTTTCACAATCTGGTGACCTGTTCTGAGATCTGAGCCCTGCGTTTAATTCAAGACAATTTCAGCTCTTGATTTCTTTGATCCCTTGTTTGACCAGAATTATTTGCTTTGGAAATGGATGATCCTCCTCTCTCTCATTGTAGCTCACTGCATCAGTCAAGATAGACCGGTTGTGCTGCAGTAACAACAGCCTCACAATCTCGGCACATTTATATGGGTCAGCAAGGAGAACTCTGCTCGCGGTAGCCATTCAGGGGCCAGGCTGATGGAGCAGCCACCATCTCAAATATTTTTGAGATGCTAATTTTCATGTCAGAGGGAAGAAGAGAGGGAGGTGATTCATGCACGGGTCCTTAAACCTTATGTCTGGAAGTGTACTTGGCACTTCTGCTCACAATATATGGGCAAAACAAGTCACATGGACATATCTAACTTTATCAGGGGAGGAAATAGTCATCCCACCACGTATCTGCAAGAAAAGCACCCAAATTATGTGGTAAACAGCATTAGTGATTTTCACCTCACCAGCTCACTTTCTCTTTCCAGAGAGAAAAAATAATTCTATAAACCATTCATTAAAATGAGGAAACTATCCAAGCATGTATTCTAATTTACTTCATTTAAGGAGGAGCAAACTTTGACCCAAAGAGGGAAAGTTTTTTTTTCCCAAGATCACACAATGAGTCAATGGCACATTATTTCTAGAAACCAGGTCCCCTGACAGTACTTTTTTTTCCTCTTTTTGACCACAATACCATGTAGACATATTGCTTTGTTGATTTATCTGTGTATCCATTTGGGTTTCAGAATCGATAAGGTTGTTAGTAATTTTAGCATGAATGGCTTGGGGGTGGTGATACTCTGGTTGGCTATTAGCAAGGGAACTATTTAATTTAATAACCCCCTGGGCTTGTAAAATAAAAAGAGAATGATTTTCTTTATGGGAACAGACATCTGCATGAAGCAGCAATGCTGCCTGCATCCCCTATTGAGATACCCAGCCTCAGAGCTCAACTCATGTACATTGGCCAATTACTAATAGTCCAGCACAATGCTGGGCACTTAAATTGAAAATGTCATTGGACAATTACATTGGGAAAGCATAGCAAAAGCTTTGACAGTCTTCTCAATGCCACTTGCTGTGCCACTTGTTCCATTTTTATTAACTCATTTAACCCTCATGCTGAGTTGGCAGATAGAGATTGGCAGCCATACTTTATAGTTGAAAATAACATGGCCACAAAGTCTGAATAACTAGCTGAGAGAGTAAAATTAGTGAATAGAGAGAATGGCTTTTATCATTATTGCCATATTTGTTCCTGCATAGAGGATCCAGTTTGAAACCATTGTGGTAATTTATTTATTACTTTGGTTAGTCTTCTGCAGTGCTGATGTATATGACTTATAAGTGTAGTGATCTTGTTTATCTATCACTACCATATCCATAGCTCCTAGCCCTGTGCCTGCAATAGAGTAGACATTGCATGAAAGAGAAATTTTTATTACTATAGGCCAGGACTGCCTGGTTCCCAGGCAGGGATGTGAGTTAACCTTCTTGATTTAGTCACTTAACTTTGGAAGCTGAGTTTGACCCTCTTTCACTTCCTTTCTTCTATAAGCTGTATCTATTTCTTTGGAGTATTTTACATTTTTGCGCACTAAGTATCTTATAATATTTTGGTATCTCTCTCCTTTGTTCTTGCTCTCATTCTTGTCATTTCTTGTTCTTTCTCTTTTTCTACCCTCTCTTATTCGTGTTTTTGGTCTTTCTCTCTTTTAATAATCAAGATTAGAAGTACCAGCTCCAAAACTCTTATATGTAAAGTAGCTTCTTGCTGGGTGGTTTAATTCTGAAATGAGAATGCACACCTCAAACACAGACCAGAACCCAGTCTTTGATACAGTATCATACAATCTCATTTGATATCTCTGCTCATTAGTGCACTAAAATGTCCTTTAATTATTTCATTCATCCAATGTTAATTTTGTAATTTAACTGTGGGATGTAATAATTGGATTTATCCTATCCAGTCCTTACTGAAAATTGATACATCCTATAATATACTTTTTGGTCTAGGTTGTCCAGTGATTTGTCAATCTGCCAGCAATGCCGTTAATTGCTGAATTTGCCAAGTGCATATTGAGTGTCTGCTATGTGCCAGGCATTGTACTGGTTAAGGCAATGTAATGAGTGAGACACGATGTGTCCCAGAAGAAAGCTCACAAATTAATGGGTGAGAAAAATATGTAAGCAGAAAACCACTGTGACTGTGTAATAAAAAAAAAGGTTAGAGGTATGCCTGAGGGCCACGGGAACACAGAGGAAGATCCATAGTTCAGCCTTGTTGGCTGTGGTAGATAAACTCTATGATGGATCCTGATTTTCCCTGCCTTCTGTGCTGATGTCCTTGTGTAATCACCTCCCCAGGAGAATCCGTGGCTTTCTTTTAACCCTAGAAAACAGCAAAGATATTCCATATTTATGTTGCCTACGAGTGTAATGTCCATTTTGCCAGCTGACTCTTCCTTGCTACGTTTGATGAAGTGAGTGGCCTTGTTGTGAACTGTTCCATGGAGAGGCCCAGGTGGTAAGGAATTGTAGCCTCCAACCAACAGCCAGCAAGAAAGTGAGGTCCAGTTTCAACAGTCTGCAAGGGAATGGATTCTGCCAACAACCACATAAGCCTGAAAGCCCATCCTTTTCTGGGTAGCCTTTGAATGAAAACTCAGCCAAGAGCAGTATACCTTGATTGCAGCTTGCAGAAAACCAAGCTAAGCCATGCCCTGACTCCTGACCCATAGAAACTGTGAATAATGAATATATATTGGTTCAGACTACTGAGTTTGTGGTAATATTGTTATGTAGCATAGATAACTAATACACTGCTCAAGGAAATCTTGGAGGAAGTGATGGCTAGATTGTGCCTTAAAGAATAAGGTTAGGAGCTAGCTGGCACTTTAGGGAGGGATGGGGCTGTGGAGGGGAAGGTGACTTTTAAAATGCGGAGCACAGCCTGAATGAAGTTTTTGGGTGAGTAAAGGCCTGGGATGTCAGGGGGCTTCTTAAATGGAGCTGTATGAAATTGCTGCTATCGACGTTTTGATTTGCAAAAATGCCCATTTCATTAGGTTGGACTTACTGTAAGCAGTCCAGTGCTGCCAGAGCTTAAATTTTGAGATGAGGGAGGCCCTGTTAACACTCATTTTAATTCATCTAATGTATTTTTTGACTGAAAAATAGAGATTAAGATGGCTCATCTTCATGAAAACCTCTTCATTTCCTTGAATTAATTTAAAACGTTAGAATTGCTGCAGACATGTTTGAACTTCACAGAACTCGCATTCCACATGGTCACACAGTGAAGGACAGTTTCAAGAATTATATAGTGCTCTCACATATAAGCCCATTTCACACTGGAAATACATGCTCCACCTTCAGCAGTTCTTCAGCAGACAAGAACACCATAGCTTAGAGAAGTTAATTATCTCCATTCTTATTACCCTATCTAGACACTTACCTACCTCCGCAACCTGTGTGTTTTCCCCTTCTGAGGCTATCACTTTCCTCTTGACAAGGCTAGCCCCTCACCTGTGTGTGTGAGACCCTGGCCACTTCTGTACATCCTCACCCCCTGTCCCTTCCTCCCTGGTCTCTTTGATCTTTTGCTCCCTCCTGACAATTTCCTTTTAGCTTGCAAAGATGACTAAGCATTCCTAATTCCAAAATGAAATTCTCTCTTGCTCCTACATTTTCTACGTTCTGCTTTTAGTTTTTTTCTCTTCCTTTTGTCCTTCTCCATGGAGGTTCTTGAATGAGTGGGGAGTTCTTGCTGGTTCTGTTTTCTCATCTCTCCTGTCCTTCTCAATGTACTACAGTCTGACTGTCTGACTTCCCACTCTCCCTGACCTCTGCACTTCACTGACACCGCTTTGGTTAGGTCATGCCATCTTTGCTGCAGTGATGAGGTTAGCCACATCCACTTTACTCTGCAACTGCCCTTGCCCTTGTCTTCCACATCAGCACTCCCCCCTGTTCTCCTCCTTTCCTCTGATTGGCCCTTCTCTTTTTCCATTATCTGTCCCTCCTCCTCTCTCCATTCTGTCCCTTATCCCTTAAACATCTGTGTTCCTCAGACTCCTTCCTTTCTGCATGTGCACTGGGTTGATGCTCTTATCTTTTCTCCTGAATTTAGTCTCCATTGTAAGCAGATGGCAATCTGATTGGAATCTCCAGCCCTGACCTCTGCTGATTCTGCACTTTAGACTCATCACCTGACACACCCCACATATATGATGCTGTATTTGTACAGAATTAGCTTCGCACAAATGTCTGGATTCTGGGGCTCCCTGGCCTTTGATTCCTGACATTGCCCAGGCTGCCTTTTCCCTTCCTCCTTCCTTACCTTGTTCCTTTCTACTCATTCTTCAAGACTCAGCTGAGGTTGTGCAGCCTCTTGCAGAGGCTGGCTAATCTTCCCCTTCTCACACGTGTTCCTACTCAAGTGACATTGCCTCTTTGTGGCTGCTTCTTGTTGCTTCTTCTTTGTAAGCTCCTGGAAGACACAGGCTTTCTTCTCTTTCACCTTTTTATACTCAGAGACTATCACTGACATTGCCATTCATCTGTCTGTCCATCTGTCAATCCATCCATCCATCCATCCATCCATCCATCCATCTATCCATCCTCTCCATTCATCCAATCTATCCATTCATCTATCCATTCAAAAAGTAATGTTATGGCACTTACTCTTTGCCAGATAACTTCGTAGGCACTTAGGATCCATGGTGAACAAGGGGTCCTGTTTTCATAGAATTCCGTGTGTTGGGAGATAAAACATAAAAGCTACAACATCCTGGGAGTTGTGTGGTAAGAGGTGTCATGGGACTTTGAAGAAATGTCTGATTCAGATGAAGAGTCAGGGAATGTTTCCCAAAGCTGAGACCTGATGGAGGGAGAGGAGCTGGCTCAGTGAAACACACAGGGTAACACTGAGGAGATAGGGCTGCCGCAGGTAGAAGGAACAACCATGCAAAGGCACAGAGGCAAAATGAAGTGTGACTTGCTGGACAAAATCAAAGTAATTCTGAGGCTTGATCTGAGCATCGAAGTAGGATTTGCAGAGAGACGAGGCAGAAGAGGATTTTACGGCTCTGATGGCAGCATGGGGAACAGATGGAGGGGGTCAAAATGCACATACAGAGCCCTCTAGGATGCTTTTGCATCAACTCAAGAGAGAGATGATGGTGAAAAGTAGTTTCTAATTAACATTTATTTATTGAACGAAAGTATTTGTCAAAGGTGTAATACATGACAAGCGGCAAAGCCACATCTTGAATTCAGGCTTCTAACTATGCCACAAGGGCAGGATGCGGGACTAGTCAGCACCCTTCTTTAAGGACGTTTGTGACTAAGACGTAGACATCTCATTCTGACTTAAGCCAGTGTGTGGTTTCCTTCTTAAGAGAGGATGGATCAATGTTGGCATGCGCAATTTTGCTACTGGAACATTCTGTATTTGGAATTTACTTTTGCATTTTTTTTTCTTAAGATGGAGTCTCACTTTTGCCCAGGCTGGAGTGCAGTGGTGTGATCTCATGCTCACTGCAACCTCTGCCTCCTGAGCTCAAGCCATTCTCCTGCTTCAGCCTCCCAGGTAGCTGAGGTTACAGGTGTCCACCCAATGCCCAACTAATTTTTGTATTTTTAGCAGAGATGGGGTTTTGCCATATTGGCCAGGCTGGTCTCGAACTCCTGACTTCAAGTGATCTGCCTGCCTTGGCCTCTCAAAGTGCAGACAGATAAAACTGTATGGAGTTATCTCAAGCAACTTGATACTTTAAAGCATATATACATATATATATGTATATATGCTTATATGCTTTAATGGCTGAATATGTGTGTGTGTGTGTGTGTGTATATATATGCTTTAATGGCTGAATTTACCTAAATAACATATGCATTAGCTCACATAGCCATTGTTTGTGGTGAGAACATTTAACACTCAGTCTCATAGGAGAGGGTAGAATGGAAGTTACTAGAGGCTGCAGCAGTTGAGGAGATGTTAGTTAAAGAGTGCAAAGTTACTGCAGTACAGGAGGAAGATCTATGGGTCAGCATGGCGACTACAGTTAGTAGTAATGTAATGGATTCTTAAAACACACCTTTGCGTTCGTGTTGAGTGACCACGTTGATGGCAGGGTTTTGCCAGTTTTTTTTTTTTTAATTATACTTTAAGTTCTGGGATACATGTGCACAACATGCAGGTTTGTTATATAGGTACACGTGTGCCATGGTGGTTTGCTGCACCCATCAGCCTGTCATCTACATTAGGTATTTCTCCTAATGCTATCCCTCCCCTAGCCCTCCACCCCGCAACAGGCCCCGGTGTGTGATGTTCCCCTCCTTATGTCCATGTGTTCTTATTGTTCAACTCCCACTTATGAGTGAGAACATGTGGTGTTTGGTTTTCTGTTCCTGTGTTAGTTTGCTGAGAATGATGGTTTCCAGCTTCATCCATGTCCCTGCGAAGGACATGAACTCTTCCTTTTTTATGGCTGCATACTATTCCATAGTGTATATGTGTCACATTTTCTTTATCCAGTCTATGACTGATGGGCATTTAGGTTGGTTTCAAGTCTTTGCAATTGTGAATAGTGATGCAATAAACACACGTGTGCATGCGTCTTTGTAGTAGAATGATTTACAATCCTTTAGGTATATACCCAGTAATGGGATTGCTGGGTCAAATGGTATTTCTGGTTCTAGATCCTTGAGGAATCGCCACACTGTCTTCCACAATGGTCAAACTAATTTACACTCCCTCCAGTGGTGTAGAAGCATTCCTATTTCTCCACATCCTCTCTAACATCTGTTGTTTCCTTTTTAATGATCACTGTTCTAACTGGCATGAGATGATATCTCCTTGTGGTTTTGATTTGCATTTCTCTAATGATCAGTGATGATGAGCTTTTTTTCATATGTATGTTGGCCACATAAATGTCTTCTTTTGAGAAGTGTCTGTTCATATCCTTCACCCACTTTTTGATGGGGTTGTTTGTTTGTTTTTCTTGTAAATGTGTTAAGTTCCTTGAAGACTCTGGATACTAGCCGTTTGTCAAATGGATAGATTGCAAAAATTTTCTCCTATTCTGTAGGTTGCCTGTTCATGCCAACGGTAGTTTCTTTTGCTGTGCAGAAGCTCTTTAGTTTAATTAGATCCCATTTGTCAATTTTGGCTTTTGTTGCCATTGCTTTTTCTGTTTTAGTCATGAAGTCTTTGCCCATGCCTATGTCCTGAATGGTATTGCCTAGGTTTTCTTCTAGAGTTTTTATGGTTTTAGGCCTTATGTTTAAGTCTTTAATCCATCTTGAGTTAATTTTTATATAAGGTGTAAGGAAGGGGTCCAGTTTCAGCTGTCTGCATATAGCTAGCCAGTTTTCACAACATCATTGATTAAATAGGGAATCCTTTCCTCATTGCTTGTTTTTGTCAGGTTTGTTGAAGATCAGATGGTAGTAGATGTGTGGCATTATTTCTGAGGCCACTGTTCTTTTCCATTGGTCTATATATCTGTTTTGGTACCAGTACCATGCTGTTTTTGTTACTGTAGCCTTGTAGTATAGTTTGAAGTCAGGTAGCGTGATGCCTCCAGCTTTATTCTTTTTGCTTAGGATTGTCTTGGCTATACAGGCTCTTTTTTGGTTCCATATGAAACTTAAAGTAGTTTTCCCAGTTTTAAGTGTCAGAAAGAGAGCAGATGTGCCTGCTTTGCTTTTCTCAGTTCGCCCTGATTAGGAGCAATCAAGGTGATGGGGCTGCTGCTGGGTTCTGCGGGGAAATCAAGCTTCCGCCTGCCCTTGCACTGTCTACGTGGAGAAACTCCAGCATGACTGAAGGCAGCCTGCATCCCAGCTGGCGCAGATGCAGCCTTCCTAAGGCAGGTAAGAAAGGCAGACTCAGCAGGAACGTTTAGAAGTAAGTTTGTCTGCTTCTGGAAGCACAGAAAAGAACCAAGAGAAATAATATTTTTGTGAGATGTTATTTTTCTCCGTATTTTCTTTCAAAAGTTCTGATGATTTCTTTTTGTGTAGCTGCCTGAAGATGCATTTTCAGCCCACCTCTCCAGCTGAATGCAGCTTTGTGGATTGGTAACCTGATACAGCAGAGTGTGGAGGAGGGGGCCAGGCAGAAAATGATTTTTCTCCCCAACTAAAAAAATATCCTTTGCTCTGCCCTCTGCTCACCCCTCTGACATCACTTCTTTTAACCCCACCGGGCCTCATCTGACTATGCATGCTGCACCTCCCTTGGGGCCTTTGCACTTGCTGTTCCTTCTGTTTGGGGTGCTTTTTTCCTAGGCTTTTGCACTGGGGGCTCCTGCTCACTCTGACATCACAGCCAGCATTGGCTTCTTTCTAAGGATCATGTCCCTGCTCACCCTTCCTAAGGTCTCGCCTCTCTTTCCCCAATTAGTTGCTGGGCTCTATCATTGCCCTGTTTTCATTCATAGAACTTGTCACCATCTGCAAGTGTCTTGTTTATTTATTTGCTTCCTCATTTATTTCCTCTCTCTGCCACTACAATGTAAACTCAAAAAAGCCAGGCAAATCCAGAGAGACAGAAAGTAGATTTGTGGTTGGCAAGGGCTGGCAGGGCCAGGGCAAAGGGATGGGAAGTAACTGTTGATAAGATTGCATTTGAAGAGATGCAAATGTTCTGGATTTGGTGCCCATGGTTGCACAAAATTATGACTACTCTAAAAGCCATCGGATTATACACTTTAAAATGGAAAATAGGGAACTTTATGTTACGTGACAACCACCTTATGAGTGAATCCAGCTTTGTTCCTGAGCAGGGAGTTGAAACCCTTTTCTGAGAGGCCCAGAGCTGGCTAGTGGCAGAGTCAGAAATGCAATCACCGCCTACTTGGTTACAGTGGCTTTTGAATCCATCTGTGTTTGTCCGCTCTCTCTGTGTTGCCTCTGATTCAATTTGTAATTACTCTTGTTTGGACTGTCTTGATTCTCCTTCCTCACCTCTCGTGTCTCCGCTCTCCCTCTACCTTTCATCCTCTACCACATTCTCCTTTATTAAGAAAGCCTGTTCCTTACCATGTTATTTTCATCCTAAACTCCTTTCATCATTCCCCATTATTTCATTCTAACAGCCAATAGCGTCCTCCTCCTTCCAGCAGCGATGGCTCCTTGTCATTAAACCACACTACCCACTCCTCTCCACGCCTCTTCCCCTTCAAATCTGTGTTCTATCCACTCTTACCTGGTATCTGTTCTGTGAACGTTCCACCTCACCTCCAGTACTATTCTCAAGAAGACTGTAGATTTTCTTCTTTCTTGTCTTAGCCAGGAAATTCCTTAGCTCCTTAGCACAAATGTCACCTTTCTGGTGGGTTTTCCTCTCTATGCATTCATTGAAATCAATATTTTCATTTCCTTTACTTCCATCCCTTCCTAGCTGTGCCTCAGCCAATGCGCTCTCATCTGTCACCTGCAGGTAGATGCTGGAGATGTCCACGGGCCTAGTGAGTCACCCACTCTAGACAACCTGGGTTCTGACCCAAGAGAGGATCCTCTAAGGAGTAAGGCAGTTGGGGGCCAAGATGTCTTTATTATGTGTAATTTTGATATTGGAGGAAGTGGCTTATATCTATGTCTACAGGCAAGAGCCCTCCTAATGACGGTCCCCAGAACTAGGCAAACATGCCTGGACTCTGGGGAAGCATTTTTACTCACCCCAGAGGCCAGAGCCTGATTGTCAGAGCAGTAGAACAGAATTAATGCCTCCTGTGTGCATCTAGCTCCTAGAATGGACATTTCAGACCCACGTAGTGGTCAGGATTCTGCAGTTCTACCACGCCAAGTGTGCTGAGTTGGAGAGAGAGAGTGCATGCAAGCAGGGGTGATGTGCTAACGGGCCTCTCCCGCAGATGATGATGTCATATCAGTGTAAGAGGCATCACCTGCTGTCATGGACATTAGCTTGTATCTCTCCGTAGTCTCTGGTGGCAGCACAGAGATCATCGATGTGAGAATGACACAGACTGTTTTCAGCTTTTACTAACAGTGCTTCAAGAATACCTTGTGCTGGCCTCTGTGCATATGTGAAAGTATTTCACTTGGACACACACTGAAAAGGAATGGTTGGGCTGAAGAGTATGCCCATTTTCAATTTTAATGTATTTTACCATGTAACCTGCAAAATTTCAGTCCCCCCAACTTTGTCTGAGAAAATGATTGAAAGGAACTTAATAAAAGTAAATAATTAGATAGGCATGTATTAGAGTCTAAGTCTTGATGTTTATATAAGTGTTCTTAGGCCACTGACATGACTATCTTCATTGGATATTTTACCATCTATAATTCAGAAATAAGATCCACTTTCTGAGCTCCATAGGTTTAAATATGTTAAGCTAACATTTATTGAACTATATATATTGTTATTATTTCCTCCCTTCCTTCTTTTCTTCTTCAATTCCTTTCTTCTTTCCTTTCTCCTTTCCTTTCTTCCTCTGTCTCATTCCTCACGTTGTCTTACAGTCCCTAAGCACAGGGAATGGTACATTGCGGCTTATTACATGTGACTTGAGTAAGTGCAATGAATTGTTCTTCAGGGTAGGGGTCCTGGGTGGGGATATTTGTCTGCTAAATTCTGAAGGAATTTATGAGCTTCTGTGAAAAGCAAGGTCCTTTTTCTTCTTGGTGATGTTAATATTTTAATATATTCAGTCTCAGTAATAAGGTAGGGAGTGTGAAAGGATTCTTTTTCTGTGGTTTTTCTCCATCTACAGAGGGGAGAGACAGCTTCCTCAATGCTTCATAAATTCTGAGAGTTAATGCTGGTGAGCCCTCTGCATCTCAGGAGAAGAGAGACCCGTGTTGCTGGGGAAAGCTAACAGCCGGGCCACAGTCATGACATTTTGCCTTATGATGTGATTGGCCAAGGGCCCAGGTCATTTATGCTCATACTGAACAGTGGATTGGAGGATAAGACCTCAGAATGACTCTTGTTTAGAATTTATTTTCTAGGCTCTCCAAGTTATTTTCAATTAATGCATAACAAATCTTTCTTATTGTATTAAGTAATCATTACAGAATTCTGGCAAGATGGGTGTTACTATTTACAGAACCATAGTATGTCAGAACTAGAAGGTGGCTACCCCTTCTCTCAGTGGATTGGGATACCAAATTCCACAGAAACCAAAAAGGTCTTGGGCCAAGGTCACACACTGAGTTAGATACAGTCTAGGAATGATAATGCCTAGGGATAGCCATTGGTAACAGTTTATGTGAATAATTTCTGACCTATTCATGCACACAATAAAAGTACACATGAACACAAGCACACTCACACACCTTAATGAGGTCATTAGATCTATCTATCATCTATCTATCTATCTATCTATCTATCTATCTATCTATCTGTCATCTATCTAATCTATCCATCCATCCATCCATCCATCTATCCATCCATCACCATGCTTTATGTCTACAACTTTTTTTTGTTTGTTTTTTGAAGTGGGATCTTATTTTGTCACCCACGTTGGAGTGCAGTGGCATGATCATGGCCCACTGCAACCTCCACCTCCCAGGCTCAAGTGATTCTCCTACCTCAGCTTCCTGAGTAGCTGGGACAACAGGTGTGCACCACCACACTGGGCTAATTTTTTGTACTTTTGGTAGAGACAGGGTTTTAGGGTTTTGCCATGTTGCCCAGGCTGGTCTCAAACCCCTGAGCTCAAGCTATCCACCCACCTCTGCCTCCCAAAGTGCTGGGATTATAGGTGTGAGCCGCTGCATCCAGCCTTGCAACTTTTCCACTTTATAGCCTGTCATGGGCAGGTAACTTTCATATCAGTGTCTTTTGTTTTCTTTATTAATCAACCATTGCTGTTTACAAACAACCACACTTTTCATGGCATAAAGGTCAGCATTCATTTCTCCCTCATGAGTCTGTGAGTTGACCGGGCAGCTCCACTTCATGTGTCTCTTCTTCTAGGACAAGTTGGCTAGTGAGCATGTGTTCTTCTTCTGGTGAGGTTGGTCCCTACAGGTCAGTCAGAAACATATGATGCCTTTTGAGGCCCAGGCTTGGGACTCACACATAGTCACTTTTGCCACATTCTATTCACTGAAGCAAGATACAAGGTCAAACTCAACATCAGTGGGACAGGAGGCCTACAGCCGCCTGCGGCTGCCCTGAGACTTGTGCGTCAGTGCAGAGATGGGCCATCAGTGAGGCATGCCTACAGCACATAGGCGGTGAGATCATGAATTCTGGAGCCAGGCTGCTGGTTTACATTCCAGCACTTTCTCTTCCTAGCTGTGTCACCTTCGCTGAATGATTTAACCTTTCTGTGCATCGATAGACTCATCTGTGAAATAGGGGATGATGACAATATCTATTTTATAGAGTTGTTAAAAGAATTAAAAACATATAAAGTGCTTACAATAGCACCTGGCACATAGTAAGTATGCAATAAGTATTAATTGTTGTTATGGTTATTTGCAAGACTGCAAAGAAATGTCTAAGAAAAGCATCTCATGCTGGGATGTAAGCCCTGGATTGGGAGCTGGGCCACTGGGTTTTGAATTCCAGCTCTGCCGCCCAGTGTGGTGGGACCATAGGCTTTCTATATTTTCAGAGACTAAGTGAGCTCCCTTAGGACATGAGCTTGATGTCCAGGCTGTCTATGGCCTGGTCTAGGCAATGCTCCTGATGATTTCACCCCATGCTTCCAATGCTCCAGCCTCCCTAATGGATCACACTTCCTGAACCTGCCACTCAGCCCCATCCCTATTTGCTCTTTTCCAATTGCTGTAGCCTCAGATGTTCAACTTTTCTGGGGACCCAGGGCTTGAGGCATCATGGGTGCTTGATGATATCTGTTGACTGCTTGCTGCTTCCCACAATCCAGCTGAGGTAACTCTTCTAGGAAGCCTGTCATGAACATTGCAGGCCAGTGAGTTCTTTTTGAGTTCTCTTTGGCCTGGTTAATGCTCAGTCATATGCCAGCCATCCCCATGAACATCATTTCCCAAAAAGCACTCCCTGTCCCCCACTTCTCTGGCCCATCATAGGTGTCCTCTCTCCTGGCGCTGGTCACAGTCACAATTTTGCTGCATGTTTTTACAATTATTTGGTTAATGTCTGTCTCTCCAATGAGACAGGAATCTCTCTGAGAGCAGGGGCCATGTCTATTTTGCCCACTATCACCAGAGCCTGCCTAACACATAACAGGCAGACAGTATGATGTCACAAATGGTATGATATTCACGTGATATGACTGTGTGGATATTTTTTCATAGCACCTCTACATGGTATTGTGATTATCTGTTTATTTATCTACCTGTCCTGCTACACCATGAAGTTTATAAATGAATTTCATGTGGTACCATTAGGTCCTCCCAGTAGCCTTGTGAGGTAAGCATTGAGAGTGTTATCATAATTTTAACCTCAGGGAAACAGGCTTAGAAAGGCTGAGGGGCTCATGGAAGCTCAAAAAGTTGTGGTGGTGTCAGCAACAGGAATCTGTTGTCTTTGCTCCTGGCCTCGCACATGCCTCAGACAGATAGCATCATCCTTTCTACCCAGCACGATGCTCACCTCAGTAAAGGACATCTGGTTTTCACCCAGCAGCTCTGGCCACAGGCTTAGGAGTTGTCTGTGACTTCTACCTTTTCCTCACAGGCAGAGCCTGACCAGTTACTCGTTCCTGTCAATTTCTTCCCGTAAACATTTCTCATGGATTCCACCTTGCCTCCACATTCTTGTTTGAGTCAGCATCTCTCTGAATCTATGCATTTGCCTCACTTTAAAGCTCTGGCTCTGATGTCAGACAGAACTAATTCAAACCCTGTTCCCCATTTATTAGTTGTGTGCCACTTATTGGCATGCCCTTAGCCTTGCAAGCCTTGGTATTCTCATCTAACAGGTGAATCTAGTCATGGTCCTTGTCTCTTAAGTCCTTCTAAGGATTAAAACAGGCAATGAATGTTAGCACAGTGCTCAGGACCCAGTAAATTCCCAACAAATGTTAGCAGGTGTTATTGTTGCTCTATGACACCCTATGAGAGTGTTGGAGAGTTTGTAAGGTGGAGGTTGTGCAAAAGTTGAGAAATACAACCTGGGAAGGGATGCCAGCTCAGCTCAGGGAGGCCCAGAGTCATCATGCAGCAGGGATGGTTGGACGATTGAAAGTTCCCATGAGAATGAAGCCAGGATTGAAGAGAACGGGAAGCATGGCACCATCAGCCTTCTAGCTAGGTAGGAGGATTTTCTGGGAAGGAGTGTCTTTGCAAATGGAATAGCAGCCCCCCAGAGTGTGGGAACTGTCATGGAGATTCCTTTTATGGGGGTGGTCTCATGGGTGATCCCCGTGGTCCAGGCTAACTTACTGAATCTGTACCCCTGTGTTACAATCAGGAAGCTAAGAATAGCTCAGTCAGGGAACTTCTTGAGGGAGTGTTGATTACAGTAGATCTTGTGGGAGAGGGATTTGGGGTTGAGTGAGGCATGGAACAGAGACCTAGGAATAAAATAAATACAATGAAAAAAAAAGTTTTGTTTGGTTGATGTTTCTTCTTAAACCTAAAAAGCAAAGCTGCAGTTGGAATTTGAGTCACTGAAGTGTGCATGTCTTCTTGCTCATTGGTTCCCTTTCTGCCAGAGACACAGCTCTAGCTTCAAAAAGTGTTTTGATTTCTGTCGCTCACCGATGAGCCACTCCGAAAGCCTATCCCGTCTCCCTCTCCTCCTCTCTTCTTTAGGAAGAATGTGGTATGAGCCTCTTATGAGCAAGTTCCAGGCCTTGCTGCATACCAAGGACTATTTTACGGGTTTTCCTGACTTTACATCTGTATGCCTCACATCCAGTCCTGCAAAGGAGAATCCATTATTGCTCTTGTTTTGCAAATGAGTAAACTGAGGCTTGGAGAAGTTAGTAACTTGTTTTAAGTTACCAGCTAGTAAGTGGGAAATCCAAACATCCATCGAGTTAGGGTAACTCGGGGTCCCTTTGTTAACTATGTTTGCATATCTTGCCTCTTTATTGCAGGATAAAGGGAAGGACTTTCCTAGGCCCCTGTCCCCATCTGAAGATTGGGAAAGCCAAGGAGAGCTGAGCGCTTGGAGCAATCCCTGCAGAGGGGAGCCATGACCTGGGCTTTGTTGATGAGGCTCTGGAAGGCCTTTCGGGTTGGTGGTGATTTCATTTTCCCAGGCCCAGATAAGGGGCAGTTTCTTCATCTTTTATTAAACAAAGAAAATTAAGGAATTTTTGAGACTTTTGCTTCTGCTTCATGTGCTCCTTGATCACAGAAAATAGAGGGGAAGTGTCTGAAGGAGGCTGTGCAACCTTAGGACTGATAAAACAGAGGAAATACAGATACAAAGAGCAGGACACACCTGGGAATGGGCCTCAGAGCACGATGAGTCTGAGGTCTGATGAAAGTGGACAGAAACTTTTCAGGGCTTGGGCTGAAGGGGGCTTGAGCACTCCACCACGACAGCCCCTAGCACATTCTATCCTTACGAACTGCTTCATTTCTCTGAACACCCCTGAACTCTGACAACTCCAGGGTAGGACCTGGATCTTTCTTGCTCCTCATTGCATTTCTAAGGCTTAACACAGATGGCATCTAGTGCACTTACGTTAATGTGGGTTGACTTGCATCAAGAGTGAATCATGGCCAGGGACAGGATACGGAAGGTTGGTCTGGCCTGTGTGCTGGGACATGGATGTGAATTGCAGAAAGGCATGGAAACATGATGTTCATCCAGGGCTCTTTCTTTTGCAATTAAAAGAATGCCAAGCAAATAACGAAGCAGAAAAGAAACTTCTGGGGTCACATAAAGAAAGAAATCTAGGATTTGGGCAGACTCTCAGCCTAGCTGGTTTCAGGTGCTCATCACTGCCCCAGTGTTGTGTCCCTCAGTCTCTTCACTCTGCTTCCTTTGTGAGGCAGGAAAAGATGGCAACCAATGACCTTGAGCTGAATTGGTCCTAAAGTCAGAGGCCTGAGAAGAGGAAGGAGGATGTTGCTCAGTAGCTCAGGCAAAAGTACCTAGAGGGGCTCTGATCGGTTCCACTTGGGTCATGTGCCCATCCCTTTAACCACTCATAGTGGCCATCAGATGGCATCCTCTGATGGGCTAGGCAAAGATCACACACCTACTGGGAGTCAAAGGGGTTGAGCCACACACAAACCACAGGGACAGAACAGTATTCCAGTGAATGGTTCAGGATGGAGCCTCAAGAGATGGGGGTGCTGCCCCATAAAAAATTTTCATTTCTAACGTATAACAGGCTTTTGATCTGCATTTTGGGTCTAACTAGATTAATCTGGGTTGACATTTTTTTGGCAGAGCACCAATGCTGAAAACCACTCGCAAAAGGTGAACCCTGACTCCACAGGGGTGGCCCTGTTACTGTGAGCATCTCTGCTAGCCTCATAGGCAGAAAGAACATCAATAATTAAGTGGTAGGAAGGCTGGCCGCAGTGGCTCATGCCTGTGAATCTCAGCATTTTGGGAGGCGGAGGCAGGCGTATCACCTGAGTCAGGAGTTGGAGACCAGCCTGGTCAACACGGTGAAACCCCGTCTCTACTAAAAATACAATACCAGGCATGGTGGTGGGCGCCTGTAGTCCCCGCTACTCGGGAGGCTGAGGCAGGAGAATGGCATGAACCTGGGAAGCAAAGCTTGCAGTGAGCCAAGATTGCGCCACTGCACTCCAGCCTGGGCGACAGAGCGAGACTCCATATCAAAAAAAAAAAAAAAAAAAAAAAAATTAGCCAGCTGTGATGGCAGGCACCTGTAATCCCAGCAACTTGGGAAGCTGATGCAGGAGAATCGCTTGAACCCAGGAGATGGAGCTTGCAGTGAGCCGAGATGGTGCCACTGCACTCCAGCCTGGCCAACAGAGCAAGACTCTGTCTCAAAAAAAAAAAAAGGGATAGGATGGGGCCTGAGTATGTGGATGGCAATGGTTTGATCATTTTGACTTGAATAAAAAAGAGGAATGTAAGGATGAAGTTGAGTAGATCAATGTGGTTTTGCTTATGAAGTGGGTACAAATGGAAAGAAGAATTTTGTTTATTGATCATGTATTGGATGATTAATACTTCTGTGCTTCACTTCACCCATAAGAGGCTATTATGAGCATTAAACGATACAGTAACTGTAAAGTGTATCTTGGTACCCTGTCTTAGTTCATTAGGCTATAACAAAATATCATAGTTTGGGTAGCTTATAAACAACAGAAATTTATTGCTCACAGTTCTAGGGGCTAGAAATTTGAAGTCAAAGTTCCTGCAGATTTGGTTCCTGATGATAGCCGGCTTTCTTGTTCATGGACGGCGCTTTCTAGCTGTGTCCTCAGCATGGCGGAAGGCGTGAACTCTAGTCTTTCCTGCCTCATATATTGGGCACTAACATTTAAGGAAAGGGTGAGTGGCCTCTCTTAGGCCTCTTTTATAAGGATACCAATCCCATTCTGAGGCCTCTACTGACATGATCTCCAAAGTATTCACCTTCTAATACCATCACATTGATGGTTAGATTTTAACATACTTGGACACAATCTTCCAGATCATAGCACACACGTTAAGTGTTGGGAGGAACACCAGTTTCTTACTCCTGATGTTTCCTCTCTGTAGAGGGACATTGACTGGAGTAACACTCTTAGTTTCTCACCTCCCTGATTGGTAGACTTGGGATAAGGAATTACATATCTTCAGCTCTACCTCTTACTGTTTTCTGAGGGGTGGTGGTCGTGGTGGTTGTGAAGGGAGCTCTGTGGCTCCATGCTCTGAATTTTACAGGAGCAAGATACTCGTACAGGGGTAGAATGAACAAGTCTTTCTAATCCTAGACTTCAGTGTTAGGAAGTCCACTTGCTCACATATACAAGCCACGTTTTTCATTATCAGCTTTTATTAAAAAATAAACGTGACATTGTGACCAATATTGTTTTAGTGCCTTTTTATCTCTTAATTTGTTCTTCAATTGGGTGGTGGGTTGAAGACCTATTAGGCCACTTTAAATTTCCACATAATTTGGCTTTATAATAATAGTAATTGTTGTTATTATTTTGCATCTCAGTGTTGCTCAAAGACTGATACTTTGAAACACCTCCATGAGCATAACGTGCAGGGTTGAGTGGTACATATAACAATGCGTCTTTCTAGATCTTTCTGGGCATCTTTCTAGACCTAGTCAGAATTTCTAGGGGGCCATGATTTTTCGTTTTTAACAATCACTCCAGTAATTCTTAGGCAAACTAGCATATGAGAGCCACTGCATTTTCTTATGTAATTTCTACTAGATTTCATACAAAGAATAAAAGTTTTTTCTTTTAAAGGTGAGGAACCTCAGTTTTAGAGAAGAAAATTAATAATTAACTGCCCAAGGCCATGCTGCCACTAAGTGGCAGGATTATGACATCTGCATCTCCTTCTAAAGCACTTGCCCTGCTTTCTCTAAATCTGGATTGTTCTGTGTCCTTAGGACTGTGTAAAGCTCTGACACTTAGAAGAAGTCTAAAAATGGTTCCTCAGTTCACATTGGTTATAAGTTAATTGGGGTCATAAGAGGCATATACATGAAAGGGGAGCAAAGAATTTGGATGCAGGCACAAGTTCACAGATCAGGGCCATGCTCTAGAAGTTATAGGAGCTTGGCAGAGGGAGAGCTGAGACAGGCTAAACCAGAGAAATTTCTTTAAAATTTATTTTAAAATTAAAAAAATTTTAAATGTATTATTATACTTTAAGTTCTGGGGTACACGTGCACAACGTGCAGGTTTGTTACGTAGGTATACATGTGCCATGTTGGTTTGCTGCACCCATCAACCCGTCATTTACCTTAGGTGTTTCTCCTAATGCTATCCTTCCTGCAGTCTCCCACTCCCCGACAGGCCCCAGTGTGTGATGTTCTCCTCCTGATGGGGAAATTTTAAGAAGCCCATGGGATTTCGGATTGACCCACCAGGAGGAGTAAAAGTGATTCAGGTAAAGGGAAGTGAAGAAGAATATTCCAGTTGGGAAGATAGCCAAAATAAAGAATGGAGGCAGGAAATTCTCAGCAAGTTTTAAAACCTTCCAGCCTAGACCACATCAGCCACACAGCTGGCAGGCTGTAATGACTTGGGCCTGGCTTATTAAGCACATTTGAAAATTGGGTGAATTGCTTGATTTGATAAAAAATTACATGGTACATTTAATCAGGGCTCCTTTAAGGAACAAGTGTCATTAAACACCACTTAATTAGCTGCCCCTGCAGCCTGACTGGGTGAAAATTATATCCTTGACAAACTACAAAACATTTTTAAGGTCAAATATGGAGAATAAAAATATCACTGGATGTCCTCGGGTAATAGGTCCATAAAAGCTTGCTTCATTTTCATTCATTGAAAAGATTCATTCTGGATTGCAGCTAATCAGAACTTGATAGGCTTTCTTTGGAGCAGACTCTTAAGACCCAGCGTGTGTTGGTTTTTATGCTAAAGAAGTGAAAATAAAACAACCAGAAAAACAGGCACATGCACATTCAATCATACACTTGTTTATCAGCCTGCTGATTTGTTATGGGAATAAAAATGGCTACTTGCTCTATTAACCCAGGATACAGTGGTATGTTATAGAGACCCGAGCTCTGGCTATGCCCAGGACAGAGAAAGCAAATCAGGGAATATTAAGGAGCTAAAGTGGATGGGAGTCATTATTTACTTCACTGCATTTTTCAAAAACTTCTAAGTGATGTATAATATCCAGAAAATTGCACATATCCTAAGTATACAACTTAATTTTTTTTTTTTAGTTTATGAGGAAAAGAAGCTTAATTGGCTCACTGATCTGCAAGCTGCACAGGAAGCATGATGCTAGCATCTGCTTGGCTTCTGGGGAGGCCTCAGGAAATGTACAATCATGGCAGAAGGCGAAGGGAGAACAAGCACATCACATGGCCAGAAGCAAGAGAGACAGGGGAAATGCTACACACTTTTTATTTTTATTTTTTATTTTATTTAATTTTTGAAAGTTCTGGGGTGCATGTGCAGGACGTGCAGGTTTGTTACATAGGTAAATGTGTGCCATGGTGGTTTGCTGCACCTATCAACCCATCAATCACCTAGGTATTAAGCACAATATGCATTAGCTCTTTTCCCTAATGCTTTTTCCCAGAGCTACCCTCCCCTGACAGGCCCCGGTGTGTGTTGTTCCCCTCCCTGTGTCCATGTGTTCTTGTTGTTCAGCTCCCACTTATAAGTGAGAACATGCAGTGTTTGCTTTTCTGTTCCTGCATTAGTTTGCTAAGGATAATGGCCTCCAACTTTATCTGTGTCCCTGCAAGGGATGTGATCTCATTCCTTTTTATGGCTGCATAGTATTCCATGGTGTATATGTACCACATTTTGTTTATCCAGTCTATCACTGATGGGCATTTGTGTTGATTCCGTGTCTTTGCTATTGTGAGTAGTGCTGCAGTGAACATACGTGTGCATGTATCTTTATAATGGAATTATTTATATTCCTTTGGGTGTATACCTAGTAATGGGATTGCTGTGTCAATGGATTTTTTTAGAACCGAAATCACCCTTGCAACCAGCACCACCAGATCAAGAAACAAAGCATTATTATTATTAGGGGGTCCAGAAGCCCCCTGATGCTTTCTTTACATCATTCCCTCTCTCCCCACCCTATGCAATACCTATGGTAATTATTGTCCTAACTTCTCTAAGGACTGACTGATTTCCCCTGCTTCTGTACTCTATGTGAATGGCATCATACAGCATGCATTCTTCTCTGCCTGGCTTATAGTTTGTGAGAGTCATCCATGTCGCTGAGCGTGCTTGTTCTTTGTTCCTTCTTATTGCTATATAGTGGTCCATTGAGTGGTCCATTGCTATATAGTGGTCCATTGAGTGGTCACTGAGCGTGCTTGTTCTTTATTCCTTCTTATTGCTATAAAGTGGTCCATTGAGTGAAAAGGCCACAACTTCTTTGCATATTTTTTGGTTCATGCATATTTCGGTAGATTTTTTTTTGGTAGCTATTATGACTAGTGCTTCTCCAAACATACCATTTATTAAGTATATTTGTGTATGGGGTCCATCTAGGTGAAAGATTCCTGTGATGTAACATATGCGCATGTTTAACATGAGTGTCTATGAATCTATTGCTTTGTGAGATATGTATGTAAAATGCATTAATATGTTGATAATAATATATTACATAATTACATATAATATGTACATTTATGTGTACCTGCCTAATATGTACGTATGTACATATACGGGTATAATATATGATATGTTCATATATGTATATATAAAAGCACATACATACACACACACACACACACACACATATATACAGTCATGCACTGCATAATGATGTTTTGGTCAACAATGGACCATGTACATGACTGTGGTCCCTTAAGATTATAATACTGTACTTTTACTGTACCTTTTCTATGTTTAGCTATACTTAAACACACAAATACAATTGCCCACAGTATTCAGTCCAGTAACATGCTGTACAAGTTTGTAGTCTAGGGGCAATAGGCTATACCAAATAGCCCAGGTGTGTAGTAGGCTGTACTATCTAGATGTGTGTAAGTCGCCCTATGATGTTCACATAGTAACAGAATTGCCTAACAATAACGCTGTGGGAATAACATTTCTCAGAATGTATTCCCAGTGTTAAGTGATTAATGACTGTGTGTATATATAAACACAGACACACACACACGCAGTTAGCATTCCATGTCTGTTGGCTCCACATTCATAAATTCAACCAACCTCAGATTGAAAATATTTGGGGAAAAAATTTCACAAACTTCCAAAAAGCAAAACTTGGCCAAGTACTACATTGAATGCGTGCAGCTGAAGTGGTGTGTAGCCATTGTATTAGATCATATAAATAATCTAGAAATAATTTAAAGTATGTGGGAGGATGTGCATAGGTTATGTGTAGATATTATGCCATTTTATATAAGAGACTCGAGCATCCTTGGATTTTGGTATCTGAGGGTGTTCTGAAACCAGTCCCCTACGGATACCAAGGGGAAGGTGTGTGTTTGTGTGCACACACGTGTGTGTGTCTGTGTGTGTGTCTGTATGTGTGCATATGTGTGTGTGTGTGTGTGTTTGTCCTATCTGTCTGTTCCTTTCGATCATCAGCTCTTGAGGTACAGACTGGCTTATTTTATACTAGGGACAAGTATAAAGAATCCCTGCTTGGCACAGGGATTCTTGTTTTTCATGAGACTTATTATTATTATTTTATGTATTTATTTATTTTTTGAGACAGAATTTCACTCTTTGTTGCCCAGGCAGGAGTGCAGTGGCACGATCGCAGCTCACTGCAACCTTCGCCTCCCGAGTTCAAGCAATTCTCCCACCTCAGCCTCCCAAGTAGCTGGGATTACAGGCACCCACCACCGCACCCGGCTAATTTTTATATTTTTAGTAGAGACAGGGTTTCACCAATTTGGCCGGGCTTGTCTCGAACTCCTGAGCTCAGGTGATCCACCTCCTTCAGCCTCCCAAAGTGCTGGGATTACAGGCGTGAGCCACCGTGCCCGGCTGAGACTTCTTATTAAAGACGGTGTCTACTTAACTTAGATTGGGATTCTGACATGATATCCCCCCAACAGAGAAAACTTTCTAATTGCAATCAGCAAAATCAAGCCATAATTAAGTGCTCACAAATTGTTATGTTAGTAGAAGAAGCATTTTTCATCCCTTCTGGTCATTGCCTCCCTGTCTTGAACCTTCTCCTTCTCACTGGGCATTTTCTTATGTTTCACTTGATTTTTTAAGTGTTGAGTAAATGTATTCTTGTATACATTTAAGATAAAATCTAATCCAAATGATGCAAACTAGAAAACATAATTTGAACACAGTTTCTCTTTTTAAAAAATCTATATTTCAAGTGATCTGCGTGTGTATTTGATTCACCTGCCCTGTTATAAAGTGGGGAAAATAGGACTTACAAGGCAAGGTTGCTGCGTGAGTTAGATCACAAAATGTCTGCATGGAGATGGGCTTGGGGATGTCACGGAATAGTTTCCAACTATTCTAGCACTTTTGAGGGCAATCTCTTTCACCCTCACAGCTGGCATTAAAAAAATTAATTTTAATTTAATTTAAAGCTCTAGAGTACATGTGCAGAATGTGCGGGTTTATTGCATAGAAAACCATGTGTCATGGTGGTTTGCTGAACCTGTCAACCCATCACCTAAGTAAAGCACTAGCTCTGTATCACTGAATAGGTCAGTGTCTTCTCTGGGCCTTTGATTCCTTATCTACAAAATGGGGGTTTAGATCAAATTATTTCTAGCTTTACATTATTCCTCAAATTTGGGAATAATTTTAGTAAGAATTAGGGGGTGACAGGCCGGGTGCGGTGGCTCACATCTGTAATCCTAACACTTTGGGAGGCTAAGGCGTGCGGATCACGAGGTCAGGAGACCTAGACCATCCTGGCTAACATGGTGAAACCCCGTCTCTACTAAAAACACAAAAAATTAGCTGGGCGCAGTGGCGGGTTCCTGTAGTCCCAGCTACTCGGGGGGCTGAGGCAGGAGAATGGCGTGAACCCAGGAGGCGGAGCTTGCAGTGAGCCGAGACCGTGCCACCGCACTCCAGCCTGGGCGACAGAGAGAGACTCCGTCTCAAAAAAAAAAAAAAAAAGAATTAAGGGGTGAGATAGATGACAGATGTGGGTAATTGCATTCTTCTTCCTGATTTTTCACGCCTTCCTGTATGCTTGTCTTAAGATCTAGCACTTCTATTCTCTGGGGTTGGAGGGTATTGTCTTACTGTGTCTCTGTTGGACATGGCCTTGTGATTTACCTCAGCCTTTGACCTTTGAGATGTAGGTGGAAGCAACAAAGTGACAGTTCCAAGTCCCTACCGTAAGAAGCATTGTATGTTTCCATTTGTGCTTCCAACCGTTCACATGACAAGAGCATGCTCTTGGATATAGCTGCTACTCTTTGGTCTTGGACCCCAGAATGAACATGTGGATCTCCAGCCTCCCTACTAACCTGTGGGCCTGAGAACAAGAGCTCCCTGTTGCACTGCTGACTGATACACACAGTGCAAGCACAGCTGGCCCTCCATACACGTGGGTTTCGAATACTGTATTTTCAATCCAAGTTTGGTTGAAAAAAATCTGTGCATAAGTGGACGCTCGTGGTTCAAACCCTTGTTGTTCAAGGGTCAACTATATATTATTTTGTCAGTAAAAGAAACAATGACTAAATATATCCTTGCCTTGAGTGTACACTCTCAGTAAGATAAGGAGGATGAGGTAATTGTCAAAGAGTAGAAACTTGTCACAGGTAATACTAAACATTGTTAGCTTTCTGTATAAAACTCCTTGCTGAGCTGTTTACTTACATTACTTCACTTGGTCTTTTTTTTTTTTTTTTTTTTTGACGGAGTCTCATTCTGTCGCCATGCTAGAGTGCAGTGGCACAATCTCGGCTCACTGCAATCTCTACCTCCTGGGTTCAAGCAGTTCCCCTGCCTCCAACTCCCCAGTAGCTGGGACTACAGGCCCAGCTAATTTTTTGTATTTTAGTAGAGATGGGGTTTCACCATGTTGGCCAGGATGGTCTCGATCTCTTGACCTCGTGATCCACCCGCCTCAACCTCCCAAAGTGCTGGGATTACAGGCGTGAGCCACCACACCCAGCCTATTTCACATACATTCTTTATAACAGTCATATAAGGAAGTATGATCATTGTGATTTTATGGAAGACAAAACTAGCGCTCAAGGAAGTTAAGAGGCTTGCCCAAGTATGTAATTTACAAGTTGGGGGCATTGGGAATAATCCCAAGTCAGCTCTTAACCACTCTGTTCTCCCACCTTTCAAAACTGAGGATGTTAAGTGTGAGTGGTTGGGGGCACTCCAATGTGCTCTCATCAAAATCATGTGTGTAAGCATAGGTCATACAGGAGGTGACAGAAGTGGGACATGGCTACAGAATTCAGAGTATGAGGGAAAGGTCTGGATCACACTCTTCTACCACAGTATGACAAGCCTTTGGTGTCCACTGAATATCCACGTGCTCCTTTATATCTACCTGCCATCCTTATTTTATTTTATTTTTTTTTTAGACAGAGTTTTGCTCTTGTTGCCCAGGCCAGAGTGCAATGGCAGGAGCTTGGCTCACCCCAGCCTCTGCCTCTTGGGTTCAAGCAATTCTCCTGCCTCAGCCTCCCAAGTCGCTGGGATTACAGGCATGCGCCACCACACCTGGCTAATTTTATTCTTTTGTGTGTGATTCTTTTTTTTTTGTGATTCTTTTTTTTTTTCAATTTTATTTTATTATTATTATACTTTAAGTTTTAGGGTATATGTGCACAACGTGTAGGTTAGTTACATTTGTATACATGTGCCATGCTGGTGTGCTGCACACATTAACTCGTCATTTAGCATTAGGTATATCTCCTAAAGCTATCCCTCCCCGCCCCCCACCCCACAACAGTCCCCAGAGTGTGATGTTCCCCTTCCTGTGTCCATGTGTTCTCACTGTTCAATTCCCACCTATGAGTGAGAATATGCGGTGTCTGGTTTTTTGTTCTTGCGATAGTTTACTGAGAATGATGATTTCCAATTTCATCCATGTCCCTACAAAGGACATGAACTCATCATTTTTTATGGCTGCATAGTATTCCATGGTGTATATGTGCCACAGTTTCTTAATCCAGTCTATCATTGTTGGACATTTGGGTTGGTTCCAAGTCTTTGCTATTGTGAATAGTGCCGCAATAAACATACGTGTGCATGTGTCTTTATAGCAGCGTGATTTATAGTCCTTTGGGTATATACCCAGTAATGGGATGACTGGGTCAAATGGTATTTCTAGTTCTAGATTCCTGAGGAATTGCCACACTGACTTCCACAATGGTTGAACTAGTTTACAGTCCCACCAACAGTGTAAAAGTGTTCCTATTTCTCCACATCCTCTCCAGCACCTGTTGTTTCCTGACTTTTTAATGATTGCCA
This sequence comes from Pongo pygmaeus, assembly GCF_028885625.2. Taxonomy (NCBI): domain Eukaryota; kingdom Metazoa; phylum Chordata; class Mammalia; order Primates; family Hominidae; genus Pongo; species Pongo pygmaeus. The sequence continues at coordinate 148,746,963 of NC_072380.2, forward strand.
TTCTAACTGGTGTGAGATGGTATCTCATTGTGGTTTTGATTTGCATTTCTCTGATGGCCAGTGATGGTGAGCATTTTTTCATGTGTTTTTTGGCTGCATGAATGTCTTCTTTTGAGAAGTGTCTGTTCATGTCCTTTGCCCACTTTTTGATGGGGTTGTTTTTTTCTTGTAAATTTGTTGGAGTTCATTGTAGATTCTGGATATTAGCCCTTTGTCAGATGAGTAGGTTGTGAAAATTTTCTCCCATTTTGTAGGTTGCCTGTTCACTCTGATGGTAGTTTCTTTTGCTGTGCAGAAGCTCTTTAGTTTAATTAGATCCCATTTGTCAATTTTGGCTTTTGTTGCCATTGCTTTTGGTGTTTTAGACATGAAATTCTTGCCCATGCCTATGTCCTGAATGGTAATGCCTAGGTTTTCTTCTAGGGTTTTTATGGTTTTAGGTCTAATGTTTAAGTCTTTAATCCATCTTGAATTAATTTTTGTATAAGGTGTAAGGAAGGGATCCAGTTTCAGCTTTCTCCATATGGCTAGCCAGTTT